>NC_052236.1:11523789-12934414 GCF_013401445.1 Tripterygium wilfordii | reverse complement strand
ATGCTTGTGAATTGATGTGGTATGATGGGAACTTTGTAGGAAATTGGACTTGAAGTGTAAGTCATGCAGTCAAGAACTAGATTTTCAAGGGTAAGTGGAATTGAATCTCTATTTCAATTAAGATAACGTTTGTGCTTGTAAGTGAGATAAGAACTTACTGAAGTTCTATATACTGTTGGCATTGAGTTGTTAAATACTATATCGTTTTATTATATGGTCAGGCGGTGGGCATTGTCGCAGGATTTGGCTAGTAGCATATTTCCGGTGAGTAGATAGAAAACTTATCTGATACACTGAGCTCGCACACACATATGATCCGTCCTTTTCTTCAAATTTTGTGTGTTAGTGTTCCTGTTTGTCAATCTCCGTATATAACCGTTCCGTCACTGTTTGTTAGACTTCTTGTGTGACCCATGATTTTCTTACCATTGGGACAAGCGTAAAATTAACTACATGTGACCTTTTGATATGACATTGATTACTCTGATTCTGAAATATGTGTTGATCGGATTTCTTATCGAAATGGAATGTTCTGATTCAGACTTGTGATCGTATCCTATTCTGATTTAGTTTGACGATTGGTTGACTGATGGTTATTTGTTCCTTGGGAGTTACTATCTGTCAGAATACTGTACGCTAACGGCAGGATACGTTAGCCTTGGTGCACCAAGTTTGGATATGTTTGGTTATCGGCACTGGGTGTGCTGTCTGATTTCGGCACTTCATGTGCTGTCTGATATTTTGATTGATTCTGTATGATGGTACTCCTTTCCAATATGTTTCTTGTTCAGTTCTTTGACTCTTGACTACCGGCTTGTCCCCTTTGTATCGTTTAAGTTTCTATTCATTCACTGAGTCTTGTGACTCACGCTTCCTTGTTGATACTTTTGTTTCAGATAAAGTAATTTCGGCAGGTCCAGGACCATCTTCAGCTAATTAGAGTTCTATCCGATTCTGGAGAGCCCTTCACCTGTTGTGCGGGTAGTCATTATGATATTTTGTATTTTACTATTTTGTATAAATTTATGAATCTTAGATGCTCCGTTAAGTACAGATAGGATGTTTTTGGTATGTATTGCTGTAAGCCTTGACTGTACTCTGGCTATGGCTTCCGCGTTATGTAAATTTCAGTTCCGTACTCCTTATGCATGTTTGGATTGTCTGTTTTGAGGCTTGCTTGATCTCAGTGGGCTTCTAGGTTCATTGGGGTCATGCGCCGGTCATGTGCCCGTATTTGGGTCGTGACAAAGTTGGTATCAGAGGAAGGTTTCGTTCCCAGGTTATGAGGTTATTCTTAGGTCACTGTGTTTAACGGAGCAAGTGTCCTTTAGTGGAGTTTCGGTTGAGTATGTACCCGGGCATACTACAATTGACTCTACCAGAGGCCTTTTAGGATGTATTCTTCCGTATTACTCTTCAGATAATCCTATTCTGATTTCCTTGATCCGATATTTGTTCATATTCCGTATGTTCCATTCAGTGTTTCTCTGATAAAAGTCTGTGGGTTATATAGGGTCAATATGCCTCCAAAAACACGTACACTGAGAGATATTGCGGTGCGAGAGGAGACAGGTGAGAGCTTGGCTCCACAATCAGCTCACATTACTCGAGAGCAAGGTAGACGTCGTAGAACTACTACAGTCGTTGGAGAGGGGGTTCAGAGTGAAGGTATTGCACTGCCCCCATTAGTTCAGGCAGACGCCGATGTTCCTGGGCTATCCGAGGTTCAAGGTCCTACTATGATTGACATGATGGCCGGGATGCAGGGTATTCAACAGGCTATTTTGAAATTGACTGAGGTAGTTACTGTTCAGAGTCAAAGAGTGACTCAGCCTTTGGTAGATCAAACTCCGACAGCTGGGGGGAGGCAGACGGTGCAGGATCAGCCTCAGCCACAGTTGGGAGGAGGTATTATGGTGACTTTGCCAGAGTTTTTGAAATTGAAACCACCGAAGTTCTCTGGGTCTGATGTGAATGAGGACCCACAACGGTTTTTAGATAGTATGGATAGAGTTCTGCAGGCTTTAGGGTGTTCTAGCACTCGATCAGTGGAGTTGGCTGCGTTTCAACTAGAGGATATTGCTCGAACATGGTATGATACTTTAAGAGGAGGGAGACTTGTGGGGTCAGCTTCATTGCGTTGGGAGGAGTTCACTGAGGCTTTTATGGCTCGTTTCCTTCCGCGCAGTGTGAGAGAGGCTCGTGCACATGAGTTTGAGAAGTTGGTACAAACCTTTGGTATGACAGTGACTGAATATGATATCTTGTTTACGCGATTGTCTCGATATGCACCTCACTTGGTTGCTACAGAGGAGATGCGAATTACTCGGTTTGTGAATGGATTAGTTACACCTTTATTTAATGCGGTAGCTTCACAAGAATTCACAACCTATGCTGCGGCTGTTGATCGCGTTAGGAAGATTGAAATAAGGAGGTTGGAAGATCGTGGGGGCCAAGAGCAAAGTAAAAAGAGCAGAACTGTGGGATCATTTAGTGGATTTAGTAGGAGTGTTGATAGTCAGAAATCAGGCAAGCAGAGAGCCGCTCAGTCCGAGATGGGATCGTCAGCGTATTCACCTTCTATTGCCCTTAGGAGAGATTCTAGGTTCCAGGATGCTGAGCATTCAGGCCAGCAGCCTCCCAGTCAGTTTAGTGCTGATAGACCACCATGTCTGACTTGTGGGAAGCGCCATTCTGGGCAATGTTATAGGGCCACTGGTGCTTGCTTTAAGTGTGGTCAGCTCGGTCATCGAATGTGGGAATGTCCGCAAGGCCAAAATATATCTAGTGTGGGGTCAGCACCACTTATTACCCCTGCTACCGGACAGCCGACTAGACAGACTACTGTTCAGTCGGGTAGAGGGTTTGGAGTCCGAGGTCAGGACCAGTCAAGGGGAGGTCCTGCTAGGGTCTTTGCGCTTACACCACAGGATATGCAGACATCTGATGCAGATGTTGCAGGTACACTTTCTAGTTATTCTTTCGACCCACATGTGTTGATTGCTTTGGACTCTACGTATCAAATTTTACCCTCTGATTCGCTGAAGATTCAAATCTGTTTAGTTGCCCTTTCTGTGATAGGTAATTTTGTTCCATCATTGGTCTTGTATTCAGGTCTTATCTTGCTATTGTTTGAACAATTTGATAATATCTATTAACCTGACTCTTTCCTGGAATTCTCTACTAGAAAACATGCTTTCATGTTAGTTATTTATGGATCTACATAGGTTGAACTGATTGCCATATTACTTATTGAAATCTACCTTGTTAATCTCTGGAAGGGTGTTAACTAAATTATTGCTCCAGTACTATGTTCTTAGAAATTTTTGTTAAGTTCTCTTTTACCTAGTGAAGTCTGAACAAAAGATGGAATGGGTAAATTTGGCTTCGGAACTTTCCAGGTTTTGGTTACTCCTCTAGGTACCACACTTTGAAAGTATAGTTACTCTTGAATTGTGTGTTTTATTCAGTTTTAAATCTCTGTGTTGACTCTGGTCGTACAGAAAAAAAAAAAAAACAACTTGGGGAGGGTTTGGGTATAAAAACAATTAGTACAATAGTTTTGATATTTGGTCTGTGTTGGGTCAGGAATTGATGTGGATATTATTTTGAATCCTTGTTATTTAAAGAAATTACATTGTTATAAATCTTCAAAATTGTGTCACCTGGAGGGACGTATGGAGTTTTTTTTTTCTTAAATATTCCATGAATCAAGATGGATTTATAGTGTCCTCAATGTGGTGGTGTTTTTCCCTTGGGTCCCTGACAATAGTCAGATATGTATTAGCATGATATACTATTCCTTCCATTACATTCTTTTAATTTTCAATTGCTTTGGTACCGATTGCCTTAGCTACTTTGGCTTTAGCTAAACAATGAGATTTGGGTTGTTTGATTCATCACCCGGAGTCGTCTATGAGTTAATAAAAGATACAAAGTTTTTGTTGTTTCAGTTCTCACTCATGGTAGTTGATATGGGGTGGTAATTGAAGGTGCGTATTGACTATCGGTAATACCAGGTAGGTTATACGTGTTAGGTACCAACAATTGTTGGACGCTACGGACTGATCGCAAAGTAAATTTCGAGGACGAAATTTATTTTAAGGGGGGAAGAATGTAATATCCGGTGTTTTTTTTAAAAGCAAAATATATATATATATATATATTTACGTATATTTGTAGAGGAAATATAAAACTCATGTAAGTCCTTTGGACCAAAGTCTTTCATTGAGACCAACACGGGATGTAGCTTGGGCCATACTAAGTTGTCCTAAACATATAAGCTTCAAGATGTAGAAAATGGGCTTAGCCCAAGTCAATTTCAGCTAGCCTCTTAGCAAGCTTTGGCTTTACGGAAAGTTACAAGAAGAATCTAGAAAGACAAGTGATAAGGCAGAGAACTAAACAGGGGGAAGAGAAGAACCTAAAGGGAAGACGTGAAACAAGGAGAGTGGTGGAGTGTAAATCGCATAGATTCTCTCATGGTTGCCAAGGTAATGAAGAAAGAAGATTGTTTGGGAAGGCTTAGAAAGTGGATCTACAAAGCTTAAGTTCGGTTCATGAAAGAAATTTAGATTGAAGGTTTGGGAGAGATTGTCTACATTAAATTGTACTTGTACAAGGAAACTTGGATGGTCAAAGCTAAAGTTGGATTTCATGTGCTGTTTGGTTCGGGTAAGTTCTGGGATCAATTAAACTTTGAATTTGTTTTGACCTGTACAAAGATGGAAAGTGCTACATGCTTGTGAATTGATGTGGTATGATGGGAACTTTGTAGGAAATTGGACTTGAAGTGTAAGTCATGCAGTCAAGAACTAGATTTTCAAGGGTAAGTGGAATTGAATCTCTATTTCAATTAAGATAACGTTTGTGCTTGTAAGTGAGATAAGAACTTACTGAAGTTCTATATACTGTTGGCATTGAGTTGTTAAATACTATATCGTTTTATTATATGGTCAGGCGGTGGGCATTGTCGCAGGATTTGGCTAGTAGCATATTTCCGGTGAGTAGATAGAAAACTTATCTGATACACTGAGCTCGCACACACATATGATCCGTCCTTTTCTTCAAATTTTGTGTGTTAGTGTTCCTGTTTGTCAATCTCCGTATATAACCGTTCCGTCACTGTTTGTTAGACTTCTTGTGTGACCCATGATTTTCTTACCATTGGGACAAGCGTAAAATTAACTACATGTGACCTTTTGATATGACATTGATTACTCTGATTCTGAAATATGTGTTGATCGGATTTCTTATCGAAATGGAATGTTCTGATTCAGACTTGTGATCGTATCCTATTCTGATTTAGTTTGACGATTGGTTGACTGATGGTTATTTGTTCCTTGGGAGTTACTATCTGTCAGAATACTGTACGCTAACGGCAGGATACGTTAGCCTTGGTGCACCAAGTTTGGATATGTTTGGTTATCGGCACTGGGTGTGCTGTCTGATTTCGGCACTTCATGTGCTGTCTGATATTTTGATTGATTCTGTATGATGGTACTCCTTTCCAATATGTTTCTTGTTCAGTTCTTTGACTCTTGACTACCGGCTTGTCCCCTTTGTATCGTTTAAGTTTCTATTCATTCACTGAGTCTTGTGACTCACGCTTCCTTGTTGATACTTTTGTTTCAGATAAAGTAATTTCGGCAGGTCCAGGACCATCTTCAGCTAATTAGAGTTCTATCCGATTCTGGAGAGCCCTTCACCTGTTGTGCGGGTAGTCATTATGATATTTTGTATTTTACTATTTTGTATAAATTTATGAATCTTAGATGCTCCGTTAAGTACAGATAGGATGTTTTTGGTATGTATTGCTGTAAGCCTTGACTGTACTCTGGCTATGGCTTCCGCGTTATGTAAATTTCAGTTCCGTACTCCTTATGCATGTTTGGATTGTCTGTTTTGAGGCTTGCTTGATCTCAGTGGGCTTCTAGGTTCATTGGGGTCATGCGCCGGTCATGTGCCCGTATTTGGGTCGTGACAAGTATATAAGTCTAGTAAACCAAACATCTTTTTATCCTTAAGGACGGTGTTTGGATAGCTAGGTTTATTGCTCTGTGTGTGTTTGTTTCAAAAAAATGAAATAATGTTTAGTCCGGTGTGTGTTTCCAAAATTGTTGTTTAGTTAGGTGTGTGTTTTCAAAATTGTTAGGTGTTCCACTTAAAAGCCTCTGTTAAAAATACCACATTGATTATTTCAAAAGTGTATGTATTGTATATAAGTCTAATCAAAACATCTTTTTACTTTGAGGGACTGTGTTTGATTAGCTAGATTTATTACTCCGCGTGTGTTTGTTTCAAAAAAAAAGTTATGCGGTATTTGGTTAGCGAGGTTTATTACTCTTTGTGTGTTTGTTTCAAAAAAAAGTGACTTTATTGACCGACTCTATTCGAAGCCCTAGCGCCGCTGAAATCAAAAGTTCAAAATAAATTCGTCTTCGTCGCGACATCGCTTTTGAACGAGATCGGAGAAAGTGTCGACTGTGTCGAGAATCCCCTTCAGAATTCAGGCTCCACTGCTCCAGTCTCTAACCAGTACCCACCGTCGCCGCGCGCATACAGAACCCAGCCCAGTTCTTGTATCCACTCCACCGTCTGCTGCCGCTTATCTCTCCAGTGGTCGCGACTCGCCACTCTCCACCCACCGTCACCTCTTATCTCGAAGGTACATTACTACACTATACACTTTGGATTGTTTTCCCTGAAAACTTTATATCATAGCTTCTATGGATATGCTCATCTGCATATTATTTTTATTTGCTTATGCATTACGCTTTTGCAGCCATTTGTAGACCATGGATCTGCAGTGTTTGGATATTGGATATTGTATTGCAGGTTTTGCATGTTTTTAACCTGTTTATATAGAACTTTGATTGATACCCATGGATTTGTGTTTGCGCTTATTGGAAACCATAACCGGACTGATTAATCGGTTAACCGTAGTTACTGGTTTTGATGGTGTTGGACTGGTTTTGGTTTCAGAAAATACAAAACCGTAATATCCGCTTGCACTCAAAGAAAGAAAATTGACAATGGAGTTTAACGACTGGGAGCTGAGCGCAGAGGAAATGGATGCCCTCGAAAGAGAAGCCCTACAGAAGAGGGCTCTTGCTCAACAACACAACTCCCCTTCTTCTTTCCAAACCCAACAAACACACCAATCTGTGCTTTCGGGCAACAACTGTCCTATCCCCGAATCTCCTTCTGCCAATGTAAAGCCTCTCCTCTTTTATTTGCTTTTCGTTGGGTTTTCTATACAACCCATGATACTTCTCTATGGGTTAATTTTATTTATTTTATCTTTTGTTCCTTCAATTTATAACGCTTTCTGTTTTTAGGGTTTCAATTTTCCGTTGTTGTTTCTTTCAAGATCTCAACTCGTTTAACTTCTGTGTTTTAATATTTGATTTCGTTAAGAGTAGTATAATCATCATTATGTGTTAGAGCACCACTAGTTCAAGTGGTGAAGTTCCCCGCAGTTAAGGGCAAAGGGTTCTAATCCCCATTCCTATTGAACAATTAAAAAAGTGCATGATAATTTTGTTCTTTTAATTGCATTTCCTAATTTTACTTTCTTCTGGGATTTACATGCAGCCTCTGCCTCCTGTATCCCGGATATTACCAACATCAACTACCTCAAAGGTCAGCACTGGTTAGTCGTTCCTTCACCATTATCAACTCATATGTTATTGACACTTATTTAGTTTTCTGTCTTTTCTGTCTCATCAGTTATTCCTTCTTCTTAGCGAAACTTACTTGTTCTCTTATCTTTTAATAATTTTATCCATATCGATTAAGATTAGACTAAAAATGGGGGATAACCAACCACTTCGAAGAGCCAAACACCAGTCTGAATTGTGTCTATACCCTGAATCTTATGGTTTGGTTGCCTGGGCATCTTACATTGTTGTTTGCTTCTCAAAAGATGATAACTCAAGGGGACTACCAAGGCTCTCTGTCAAGTTTTTTCTTCATGCCAATGGAAATATTGCTGCTAAATTTGTATATAACCAGGTAAAACTTATATGCTCTAAAAGTGTTATGTCTCAAAACTGAAACTCAAAAAATTCCCATACATGATGCATCATGCTTTTATTTTTTTCTTTGGTGCCAGGCATTAGTAGGTGCTTGTCGCAAGATCCCTAAATCCATTTGGAATGCGGAAGAAAGGTCACATTTTTCTCCCTCTTTCTTTCTTTAGGGTTTCTTTCTTTATGGACACATACCAACACTTGTGTTTCATTTGAATTATTTTTGTGCAATTTGCGTATTTGTACTGTTGTGAAAGTGCAGTAGTGAAATAATGTTATGTCGCTGAATCTGCAGATTATGGATATTCCCTGTATCCTCTATATCATCAGCTAAAAAAATTCTTAGTGAAGTATCTGGTTTTACTGTTGAGGTAACAACATGAGCATTTTTTCCTCTATGATTATGAAACTATTTTGGATTTCTTTTAAGTTAGGCGGCTGAAGAAATTGTCTGTTTTGACCAAATCAATTTCAGTTTATTACCTCCCTTTTTTTGTTGTTCATCCTTTTCCTTCGTAATGCATAAGTACTTGTGCTGTTCACTATGAGAGTCATGAGAGCCATTTGGCTGAAGCCCTTGGCCGTGGGATAGGTTCTCTGCAAGACCAACAGGTCATTTTATCTCTTGGAGTCGGGTTTAAGGATACTTCCATTTGGACTCTTATGGTAGAAAGATATGAGAAACAGCTGGCTGGTTCGAAGAGCTACTCTATCTCAAAAGATGGGAAATTGAACTTGATAAAATAACACTATCCAGACTTCCAATGTAATTTCTGTCATTGTTTCCTATCCAAACTTGAGTCTACCCAGAATCGATTTCTCCCAAAGCGGCATCTTATTGTTTGGAAGTTGTGTCTTTTTTTCCCAATAGATGCTATCTTTGTAAAGATAATTTAGAGTCGATAAACCATCTTCTTCTCCACTGTACCTGGTCTTGGAAGGTGTATTACAGTGCTTTCAATTTGAGTGGGATCAATTGGGTATTTGGGTCGCAAGAAACCTGCAGAGAAAGAGTTGCTAGCCTGGAGCTTGTCATCTAATATGAAGTCCGAGAGGAAGATTTCAGCTACTCCCAATGTTCATCGTGTGGCTGATCTGGCTTGAGGGAAATAATCGGATTGTCAACTCTAAGCACATCTCGATGGATGTTTTAGTAGATAATTGGTTCAGTTGTGTTTTTTCGTCCTTACTTTGTAATGGTTCTTTTGAATTTTTATTATTTAAAAAAATGATAGTGAAGGTGCAAGAAATTTCATTTAATTTAGTGGCATGTTGCGAAACTTCTGAAAAATTTAGGTGATCTTGCCATCACTTCTGTCAAGCTCTTAATAAAGCCTTGCTTGGAGATTGGATCCGAAAGTTTTGCAACAATATAGATCACTTATGGAAATTTTTTCCTGGTACAGCCCTTGGGAAGGATATTAAGAATGGTTGGTAGGATTGATTACCTATAGGGTAGGCAGTGGAAAGAGAGTTCGGCTTTGGTGTGATGGTTGGATTGGGGCACTTCCCCTCTTAAATGTCAATTTCCAACTCTACTGTAATATCAGCTTCTCTAGATTTGTGCATGATTGGGCATGACACATGATTTTTTTAAAAAATTTTAACAGGTGCTTTTGCTCAGGAAGGTAACATCATTTAGGAAGAAAAGATCTGCTGGAAACGATCTTAAGATAACTTTGTCATAGTTAAGTCTCATTACAAGGAGCTCGCTAGACAACCACAATGTTGGCAGACCAGATATCCCTTGGAATTGGATTTTGAAGGCAAAATTCCTCCTAAAGTGTCTTTCTTCATGTGGGAAGCCCGATGAAAAAATACTGAGCATAGATAACATTCAGAAAAGTGGGGTCACTCATACAGACAAATGCTAGTTGTGTAGAGTAGAGGCAGAGTCAATTAGCCACATTTTCTTCTTGGACAAGAGATCTGGAGTACTAGATGTAACCTAATTGGGATCAATTGGGTCTCTACTCTCTAGTAATAGCTTGGTTTCTGAGTTTATAGCTTGGGGTTGGTTTGGTTTGAAAAGAACTAAAGAAAGATTTCTGTAAGCTTACATGTGGTCACCTCCTGTGTCACGCATCCCACATCGCTTGGATGTGGCCTAGCTAACTTCTTTACAAGGGGCACCCTCTCCCACCACTATTAGGTCCTTTTAGTGGTGGTGAAATGGGCTTGTGACAATTGGTATCAGTGCTGTAGCGTAAGGAGCTACCCATCAATCTGGCGGTAAGGGTTTCCTATGGATCTAGTAAGGGTGAGAAATGGCAAGGGACCATGTCAAAACCCAAAAAAAGTAGCCTAAGCCCAGTGAAAGCTCCCATAGGCTGACACCAACCCAATGGAAGGACCCAATCGAGTGCAGCTGATGCAGACATCAGTTCAGAAGTGCGCTGGTTTGCCACACATCTCACGTTGCTTGGGTGTGGCCTAGCTAACTCCTTTATAATGGGACCCTCTCCCGCCACTATTAGGCTCTTTTAGTGGTGGTGAATGGGCCTGTGACATCCTAGCTCATATGACTGGAAAGGAACAAGTATTTTCTGACAAAGAAGGTACACAGACAACTTTATAGAAAACTGGATTGCCACTATAAAACTATGGATAGCTGGATATTGTCATAATTTCTTTCATGACATCAGTTTAGGTGTAGCCTAATTCAATCTCTAGGTCCTGTAATGTTTCTTTTGCTTCCTGTGCCTTTAGGGTGCACTCCCTAAGCCCTCTTAATAAAATTTCATTGCATTGCAAGCAAAAAAAGAAGAAGAAAAGAATGCCAAATCCAAAAGGTTTGCTACAATTAACTATTTATTTTCTGTCTAGGTAGAGGACTTAGATGCCTTGGTGCAACGTGCCATTTCTGCTGCCTCTGCTGTTCAAGATCTTCGAGGTAGATTATGAACTTTAATGATAAGGCATTTTTTATAAGAAAGTTGTGCGAGATGTTTTGTAAAATTACATTGCATTGATGGTTCTCTTTTCTGACATAATTTGTCTTTTTGGTGTGATTCTATTCTATGACATTATATTACATATTGTTTTGATTCAGAGAGAAGATTTATTAAATAACAAATTGATGGAACATAATATTTAATGAAAAAAAAGTTATTGCCAGAGCCTGCCATTGGTTATTGACAATTGGTTAGTAGATTCATTGAACAATAACTTTCTAGTGATTTTACCATAACTTCTCTTTCGACTATTGCTTAATGACTTATATAGTTATATGAATGCTTTCGGTTTCTTCTTTCTTTCTTCTTCTTATTATTTTTGTTTGTCTTTTCTTCTTGTTACTTTTTTTTCCAACTATATGCACATGTGTTTTACAGAGCGATATGACAGGATACCTAGCTCCATCGAGTCAAAGCTCCTACCTTTTCAGCGGGACGGTGTTAGGTATATAATACATTTGAAAAACATTGCTCTTAGGTAACGGTGATACAACATCCATTTATGTGATATGTCGTCCATTACTGCTATTATCTCTTGAAATTCTGAAATATTTTATTTTGCTTGGATGCTTGTGTATGCTTTATTTATATATGTTATTATTTTTCCTGCAGGTTTGCATTGCAGCATGGAGTGCGTGTGCTTCTAGCAGACGAAATGGGGTTAGGGAAGACTTTACAGGCAATTGTTATTTATTTGAATTATATATATTCCTCTAATGCCATAGTGGAACTGTTTGGGGTTTCAAATGAGTAACTTATATTATAATTTTCTTAATAAGTGCTCTTTAGAAGATGGTTGCTGATGATGTGTGAGAATTAATGTGGCAGTTACCAATTAGTAATCCTTGGATTTATAAGTACATGTTGCCATAGGATAACCTTCTATTTTTATAGTTCATAATGGTTAAAGGCTAAACAATTCCTGTGTACAAGAGTGACATTGTCGAGGAAGGACAAGATGGGAGCCTTACCCTCACTGGCAGAGAGGCCTCCCGAGTTTGAACTTGTGACCCTAAGGTTGCAGTGACGCAATTCTACCAACTTTCCATGTTTGGGTTTTGAGATCATCTTCTATTTCAGTTTTTAAGACGTGCAGTGCTTTCATAGCTGTAATCGCTTTCTGCTCGTTAGAGTTTGATACTTCGTCTCTTGAGATGTGATTTTTTCTCCCTTCATTTTTGTGAAAATGCATCATTAACATTTTGATGACACAGGTTTTTGCTTCTTACCGGTACATTGTCTGTAAGTGGTTAAGGAGGATAGAAAAACATTTAAACAATTAGAAAATTAAACAGTTGTGGCTTTGGGTATGAAACATCTCATGTTGGACATAAGTTTTGTAGCTTGAAAAGTTGCACAGTCTCTATCTTATTAAGTTCTGATAAATGAGCACATTTCATTTACAATTGATTTTGTAGGCTATTGCTGTGGCTGCATGTATTCATGATTGTTCGCCTGTTCTTATAATCACACCATCTTCCTTGCGTTTGCACTGGGCTTCAGTAAGTTTCTAGCTCTTTTTGGTTTTCTGTGTTTCAGTTTTAATAGGCTACCTTTTTTGGCCTTTCTTTTACTCATCTCTTCTCTTCAGATGATTCAACAATGGCTGAATGTTCCTTCATCAGATATACTTGTATGTCCAATAAACTCTTCTAACTTTTTCTTACACACAGTTGTAGCTGGAATTTTGCGTACGTTGTATTGCCTTTAAGCCTTCTATTTCTTGGAATTTGGTTTGTGATTTTGGTGGATGTGTTCTTTGTTTATGTAGTTATTTATTTGTTCATTTTGCCCATAGTTGTCAAAGGCGATAGGCGCAAAGGTCTTCTATCGCTCAGGTGCAAGGCGCACTTAAAGCAAACGCCCAAGCGAAGCAAGGTGCAAAATTAAAAATAAAAATAAAATAATTCTAATAAATAGAGAGGGCTTGGAATAATAACCTGAATGAGAAATTTAGGTTATTATTTCAAGAGGGCTTGAAATAATAACCTAAATGAGAAATTCTAGAAGAAGAAGGAAAAAAGATAAGAGTATTTTTATTAATTGTAATTCATCAGGTGACAACGGCTACCAAGCCAAACAAATATAGACATGTATATGAAGTTACTGTTTCTCAACGGTTAGTTGAGATGATTGAAAATAATAATAAAAGTTTGCATTAAGTTGACTGGCTAAAAGAACACTTGGACTTAGCCTAAGTAAAGAAGACAGATTGCAGCAGCTCCTCTCATCTTAACATATATGCCCCTAAAGTCATCAGGCACTGTGCCTAGCGCCTGATGACAGGCGTGCGCCTAGGCGTCGCCTTGCTCTTGGTCTAGGCGCAGAGGGTGCGCCTAGGAGAGCACTTTTTGCACTTTTGACAACTATGATTTTACCTAACAAGGTACTGTTAATAGGTTGTTTTATCTAATTGGGGTGGATCAAACAGAGGTGGATACAGGATAGTATCCTCCAGCAGCAAGGGAACAATTCATCTTGATGGCGTTTTCAACATAATCTCCTATGACCTGGTCCCTAAACTAGAGAATAGACTGATGGCCTTAGAATTCAAGGTGCTCAAAACTTTCTTTTGAGACTACGATTTTGTCTTTTATGGTTGTTATCTTTATTCTGTACATTGTGGCCGGCTTACATTTGTACCTGCAATGAAGAAATTTTGTTCAGGTTGTGATTGCAGATGAGTCTCACTATTTGAAAAATGCTCAAGCAAAGAGGACAACTGCCTCAATACCAGTCATACAGGTCTCTCTTCCTTCACAAGTGGCAATTGCATGCTTAAACTAGCTATCTTCTATGATACCTGGACTCGGGTATGGGTGTTGGGTATGGGTAAATATCTGTGTGTCCGGTTCTTCAAATTGAAAGTTTCCATAGAGGGAGGCAAGGTAGAGTGAAGAGTCTGGATATCATACCAATACCCATGTCATGCATGCCCGACACCGGTACGGCAGGGTAAAGTGAAGATTCCGGGTATCATAGGCTATCTTTGCTTTATAGACTACTGTAGTAAATTAACTGTACCTGCAGCTTGCAATTTTTCTGTCATTTACCTTAATTAGCTATATACTATTTTGCATTAAAAACAAACCATATAATGTTTTGAAGTCATAACTGATATGGATATTTTGGGTTCCAAGTTGCTCATCAATTATTCTAAGCTTCTATTTTAGCATATGTCGCAACTTGTTAATTTCATACTTTACCCTGAGCACTTTCTCTGTTGTTTTACATCCACAATTGATAAATATTTTTCAGTTTCCAAAGGTCTCATTGGTTCTCACGAGTTTTAATTTAAAAATTGCAGCTTACTATATTTCGTGATTTGCCTTTCACAATATATGCTCTTTGCAGTAGTAACTGATATGAGTGTTTAAGTTTCTGAAGTGTACATCAGTTTTGTTTTGTTTGTTTGTTTGTTTTGTTTTGTTTTTTCCTCGTATACACAAGGTTATTAAATTTAGAATGAGATTATTTTATTTCCTATCAATACCTGGAATGGTCCATCACTCCAAAAACAGGTCTTACATTTTTAAATTTACAATTATGTTCGACATATTCATCAAAAAACTATTGTGGAATTCATTTCTTCACTTGGTTATTTGAGTCCTTTTTTTTTGGGCAGGAGGCTGCAGGGGTGGGGAAGGGTTATTTAGTTTCTTGACTTTCTTTTTTCTTTCTAAGCCTATAACGTTAACTAGTTCAATTGCATTTTCTTGTCCTCCTCCAGAAAGCAATGTGCAAGATGATAATACAGAAAAGAGTGCTTGAATTTCTTTTTTCTTTTTTGTGTAAAGGAAATACACTGAGTCATCCTATGAACTGAGATGATACATGGTTACTTGGTTGAAAGCATCAAATCGAAACACTCGGTGTATTGCAATTTTAAATTGATTCGATTGTATTTATTTTTTGTTATCAATGCAACGGGACGGCTATGTCCTCTCTCTCTCTCTCTCTCTACCCCCACCTTATGATGCTTACAATTTCAGAGAGCTCAGTATGCAATGTTGCTCAGTGGTACTCCTGCTTTATCTAGACCAATTGAGTTATTTAAGCAGGTATCCTTGCACCCTACTTTAGATAGCAGCTTATGTTTTAAAGGCTAATAGAGAATAAATTGTAAAATTTAAATACTTTGAATAATATTTTAATCGTTCTGCATTAAATTTGCGCATTACAGCTGGAAGCCTTGCATCCCAATGTATACAAGAATGTTCATGAATACGGTAAACGATATTGCAAGGGTGTAAGTCATGATCCTTTTGCGATGAAAGCCTGCTATGAATGCAATATATGCATGTCTCACATGGGCATGAGCAATATTGTTGTTCTGATCTCATTTCTTTCAGGGTGGTTTTGGAGTTTATCAAGGTGCAAGTAACCATGAAGAGTTGCACAATTTGATGAAGGCAACTGTGATGATCCGAAGACTGAAAAAAGATGTTCTTTCTCAGCTTCCTGTGAAGCGGCGTCAACAGGTGGGTATCATTTTTTCCATTGCTTTTTGCTCAAATTAGCCTCCTAGTATTAGTTCTCTCTCGTTGGATTTGGGTTATGACTTATGACAAATATTTGATCCTTGCCAAGCCTTATTTGATTTGCTCCAAGCCTCTGACTGAATGTAGTATGACCAATGCATGTCAGAAAACTCATATACTTTGACAGTCTAATCAGGGAATGTTTATGGCATTTGGCTCGCTGATATCTTTGACATGGTTCTTTTACTTTCTTGCTTTTGCCATCCGAAGAAGGTTTTTGATGAGCTTTGACAATAATCCAGATAAATAATGGAGAGCATGGACAAGTTTTTCAAACCTTTCAAGAATGGTGGTATGAATTTGAAAGATGTATGATGTAGTTAAAGCTCTTTACTACAAACTTGCTTGGAAAATAATGACACATCTTTCTGGTCAAAATTTAGGCATAAAAGTATATCAAAAAACTGATTTTTTTGAATTAGAAAAGCAAAACCATTCACTCCTTGCATGGAGGTCCTTTTCTAGTTTCTTAGTCCAGATTTCACAAGCGGAAGATCAGAGAATGAAATTTCAACCTTTGGTATGAGAACTGGGCAAGGGATGGAGCTTTATATCAAAATGGTTTTGCTGTCTCCAATCCTCACTTAAAGCTAAAGGATCTGATCACTAATCAAGGATGGAATATTTCTTTATTGCAGCTGTTGGGAGGTGATAATTTGGTTAAACTGTTAAAGTGATTTCCAGATCACAATTTTTTTTGAGATCAGGTACTGATAAGAGTTTGATTCCACAGATGGTGAGTTTTGCATAGAAGCAGCTTGGAAAAATATCAGAACTCAGGAATACATTTTTTGATACATCTTTTCTTGGTCTTCTACTATTCCATTAAAAATTTCGTACTTTTGGTTGGAGACCTTGGCACAATGGGATCCCCTTGAATGAGAATATTAAAAAATGTGGTATAGCTCCTACTTCTTGGTTCCACTGCTGTAAGAATTTGAAGATTAAATTTCAGTCTTGGATGAGGTTCTTTTCAGGAGCAAATAAACTCTTCAAATCAGCAAGATTTGAAGAATTTTTTTTTGGAAAGATGTATTATTATCAAGAAGATCGCTTTGGAGTTGAGATAATTAAATAAAATCCTTAATCCTACAAAAGGACCTGCTCTGCCTTAGGAGTATATCCGTATTCTTATTGTTCCGATCCAAGTGAGAAGATCACTTCTGTTGAAATGTTGTCCTCCCACTGATTGTTCTTATAGATTAAATGTGGATGGTTCAGCCAAAGGTAACCTTGATCAGGCAGGGTGCAGTGGCATTATTCTAAATGAATGTGATGATTTGGTGGCTGTTTTTTCAATCTACCTTGGTCATGGGAGTGATGGGACTAATGCAATGACGGAGATCTGTGCTTTATACCATGTAATCTCTCTACTTTGAGGCCATTAGCTTAGCCTTCTTGTATTCCCTGTTGTGCCCCTTCTGGTGCCTTGTAAATCTAGTTTTTTCCACTAGGAAAAAACAGAGCATCTTTATCATCAAATATATCGTGTTAATGATGAGATAGAATCAGATCTTGCTTTAGTAGTTAAATGGTTGAACTGGATATGCTATGAGATGTGATATGATTTTGGGTTTCAGGACTATTTTCCTTTTCGTATTAAGAAGGTAATATAGAGAATGCAATAATATGATGTTTTGCCAAAGCTGCTGCAGATGGTGCCACAAGAAGCCTTCTTTACTCTGTTAGACTTGCCAAGGAATTTTGTAAATTGTTTTTGTTGAGAAGAATTGGTCTTCCACATTACAGACATTTTGCTTGATTCTCTTTGTCTTTGACAGAGTTCCTTGTTACAACTGCTCCTGCTTTGGCGGTAAGAAACAAATTGGTGAGAAATTTGTTGAGATTGGTTGGGGCTAAGAGTACTCGAGTTAGTTTTCAAGTTTAGTTGACTTACCTGTAACACCTGTTCATTCACGTTTATCACTGTGGCAACTTCTCACTGAGAAAAATACTTAGGTGATGCTTGACTATCCTACTTTTCTTCTTCCCTATCCGTGTGTGTGGATGTGCCCATGCATGTGCACTTGAGCACATATATTGGATGAAGAGTTTGAGTATGATTTCTTTTGATACTCTTGACGTAATTGGATTCTCAGGTCTTCCTAGATTTGGCAGATAATCACATGAAACAAATCAATGCTTTATTTCGTGAGGTAAGCACAACAATTTGAGCTTTTTTGTTTCTTCTCTCACACGTTTCAAACTCATTTGAGACATTCAAGCTGTGTAATTAAGGGAGTAGAAAGGGTGATAGATAAGACAAAGCTCATATTATAGTTCTTTGCAGTTGGAAGTTTTGAAAAGTAAAATTAAAGCTTGTGACTCGCAAGAGAAGGCTGAATCACTCAAGTTTTCTCAGAAGAATCTTATTAACAAGGTATTCATAAATTTTACCTAGAAATGGTTGCTCATGTGTTTACTGCCACTACTTCAACATCACTTTCCTTGATTTTAGTGCAATACGGGCCCATATCTATCTTCACTTAATAATGAATCGCCAAATCTTGATGTAGCCTGACAACTGTTTAACATTTCCCCTGCTCCTTTAACATTTCTTCTCCACTTCTAACTCCTTATCTGATTCCAGATATATACTGATTCTGCTGAAGCTAAGATCCCCGCAGTTCTAAATTATCTGGAAACTGTCATTGAGGTATTTTTTGGCACCTGCCAATATATTCTCTTTTCTCTGTAAGTGCTTAATTGCTGAAATAAATGGAGTAAGGTCATACTCTGCTAAGAAGTGTGATCCATGTGCATTTTTACAAAAATATCATTTAAAAAATATGTATATAAACACACATGCTGTTGCATCTACATGTTTTTGGGCAATTGCGACTTCATATTACTTATTAGACAATAGTGGATACTGGATACTATAAAAGATATGAGATCCAAAGGATTAGTGGATAGTATAACCCTACATAGAAACGAATGGCAAAACAGACTCCACCTGGTGGCTTGAAATTGATTTCTTTTATGAATTTCAGGTAGCAGACCCTAAACTTTTCCAGGCAAAAGATTTGATGATGACGATGGTGGGAAAAAATATTTTACAAATCCTTTGGTTCTTCAATCAGCTCGTGTAAATTGTATGGATGTGTTAGATTGAGTTCCACATTTAAACTATCCAACTGGTGATCTTTTGTTTGATCGTACTACTTGTTTAGGATGGTGAACAATGCTTCTAACATTGTCCTTGAATATGTAACCCGACAAGCAACTTCTGTTTGCTGTATTGAACATTTTTCTTTTTTTCTTTTCCCATGTGTGTGCGGGGTGTTCTTGTTAAAAGTGTTTTAAAGTCTATGTTTTCTTTTCTTCACTTGCAGCCATCACAGTTTTTTTCTCCCTAGTTACTTAGACAAATTTTTTTTTATAAATTTTGTTGCAGTCTGGCTGCAAGTTTCTGGTATTTGCACACCATCAGCCCATGATTGATTCAATATATCAGTATCTTCTTGTAAGACTGCTCAACTTCGATTGGAATATTCTAAATCTTGCTCCATTCTTACCCAAATTGTCAATTTTCCAGAAGAAGAAAGTGGGTTGCATTCGAATTGATGGTAGTACCCCTTCAGCTTCAAGGCAAGATTTGGTTACTGATTTCCAAGAAAAAGATGCTATTAAAGCTGCTGTGGTATTGATACGTTTTTTTTTTGAAATTTTCTTCCTGTGAATTGTGCTTTCCCTTACTAAATATTCTGTTGTAATTTGTCTACTGCAGTTATTGTGCTAGCTTCAGTTTACAATGGATGGTTTCTTATATCTTTGTGCAGTTATCGATCAAAGCAGGTGGAGTTGGATTAACTTTAACAGCTGCCAGCACTGTTATTTTTGCGGAGCTCTCATGGACTCCGGGTGACCTGATTCAAGCGGAGGACCGTGCCCATAGGATTGGCCAGGTAAAGCATGAGTTGCCTTTCTGAGTTTGATCTTATATGATTGGCCTGGTAAAGCATATGTTACCTTTTTTATCTAAAATAATATGTTACTTTTGTTTTATCAGTTTCAGTAATGGTTCATTTTTGAACCAGGTTATTTATTGTGGCTATACATATGAAATGCTGCTTGTAATAGAGCCAGTGTTGCTGTGCCTCGCCTAGCCTTAAAGCCAGGTGTGGCCTAGGCACACGCCTCAGACCAGGTGCAAGGCTGGTCGGGCGCATGCCTAGGAGAAATGGGGTTTTTTTTAAAGTTTTCTTTTTAATATTATTTTAAAGAGACTTCTAGACCTTGATGGATGCTTTTTTATTATTATTTTAAGGTGACTTTTTTTTAATATTATTTTAAAAAGACTTCTAGACCTAGGTCGATGCTTTCATAAGTCCCTCATCTCTCCTCTCTCGCGCGCCTCTCTGATCTTCATCTACTGTGAGGTATTTGTTGATCAACTAGTATACATGTCTGTTGCATATATATGTATTTGTGGTTTTGGCATATTAAAGATATACTTTTATATTCATATACATGTCTGATTGGATAACAGTGTCATATACATGTATTGATATAAATATATATGTATGATTTGGTGAAATTGCGCCTTGCGCCTCGAGCATTTGAAGGGTCTTATGCCTTTAACAACACTGAATAGAGCTTTTATTAAGTGTATTGCTCACAGATGGCAACATTCATGTGGACTCCGAAGTCTCAGCTCCTGTTCTTTTTCTTATCATTTTTTATCAGCGTGTGCCCAACTCCTGTTGACTCAATTGGTTCATTGCTTATAGGTTTCTTCAGTCAATATATACTATCTGCTCGCTAATGACACAGTTGATGACATCATATGGTATGTTCACATTGAAATAGCAGAGAGACAAATTTTCAAGTTCAATCAATCTTGATGGTTAATTAACACATATGATCCATTTCTCCAGGGATGTTGTTCAGAGCAAGTTAGAGAATTTGGGACAAGTAATAAGCTATTGCTCTCTCTCTCTTTATATATATATACACAAAATTCTCCTATGTGAATCAAAAGTGTGAACCAATATATGGGTGCATGTAGGAGTTTTCTTTTAAAGTTTGGAAGAACTGTGGAACAATTGTTGAAATTTCTACTGATTTGCTACTGGGGCTGGGTTTAGTACTGGTTGATTTTTGAGGTTGGTAAACTGAATGCTAGTTATTGAACAAACAGATGCTTGACGGCCATGAGAATACTTTGGAAGTCTCAGCCAGCCAGTCGAGAAGCAGCCCTGCGAAGCAGAAGACCCTTGATTGCTTCTTGAAGCGATGCAAGACGGAAGATTCTGAGCACCAACCCAGTCCTAAGTGCCCAAGGCACTGAGCGATACCCCCTTGAGGTAGTGTGTGTATTTTTCTTTTTGCTTCTCGGTTAGTTTGTCGAGGGTGTTGCCCATGTGACTTGGAGTCGATGCCTAGAATAGGGGATGATCCCTCCTGAGTCAATGTTTACCCCCAGAGAAATGACATGCTTGTAATGATATTTTGGTATAAATACATAATGGTCACACCTTGATCGATCATAGTAGGGTACGGATTGGGCTTGAAAGGATTTTTTCCTCTCTCTGGCTGGGCTTACTATAATTATTGGGTAAAAATTTTCTATCCAAATTTGATCTAAAGGGCTGGGATAGGGTCAAACTGTCCAAGCACTCCCGAGAATTGCATTGCCGCCGCAGTGCCGCATATGGCAGGGGAATCTAGGTAAGCCCCAAACGCCAGCCCAAAATAAATTTGGGCTTAAATTTTAAAAGCATGGCCCATAATCAAAAATTTCTGAAGCCTGTTTTTTACCTGCTTGGGTAGGCCGTGCCTCAGACAGCCCGGCCCATGTTTGGCTCTAGTAATGAAATAATTATAGTCTTACAAAATCAATGTAATAACATACAAAATTAATGGAATAACTAAATTCAATAGTTTATATCAATTGAATAACAAGATGTTTGAAAATAAATCAATGGAATGACATACTAAAATAAATGGAATAACTAAATAATTTTTTAAATCAATCAAATATTATACGTCTGACACTAAAATCAGTGGAATGACTGAAATCAATGGAGTAACTAATCCATAATCCGTCGTTATAAATCAATGGAATAACTAATAAACTGACACAATTTCAATGTAATGCTATTGTTAAAATCAATGAGATAATTAAATCATTATTTTAAATCAATGAAATAACTATATGCCTCACAATAAAATCAATGCAATGACATCCAAAATCAATGGAATAACAAAATTCATTGGTTTATATCAATAAGACGTATGACAAAATTAATTGGATGACATACTAAAGTCAATGGAATAACTATTCCAACTACTATTCCGATAGTCCAAGGGCTAGAACATGTGGAGCTCATCAAAGCTATTCCAATGGTGGTAGTGGTTTGTAGATGAGTGACCTACGGTGGCCGGATCGAATTCCAAAAGTTTCAGTTGATCGCAGCTTCAAGGCGAGATTCCAGTGAAATAAGTAGCGGTTGGCGACAAACAAAGGTTGGGGATGAGTCATGACATTCCGACACTTCAGTTTGGTGGGTCGAGGGTTATGATTGAAGGCTTAGACGATCAACTTTAGGTTTCGACAACGAGGGGAAGAGAGAGGGATAGGAGGGAGAGTGTGTGAGAGAGGAGGGTAAATATAGTGTGAAGTTTTGAATTTTAAAATTTTTCCAGCTGGGCAAATGACATTTTATGCCACATAGACACCATGTAAACTTGGGATGTGTTAGACTACTTTAAGGTTGAATAGCATTTTTGGCTGGACAAGTTTTCTTAATAGAGTTCTTCTGCGAGATCTGGACTAGAGTGAATTCATACCCAAAAAAATGAGAGATTCCATATTCTATCTTTTATACTATTTTATTCAGAGATTTCTGTTTAATTGCACCTTAGTCACCTTTTTACCAGAGGATTGTTCAAAAAATGAAACCAGTGGATGCCTCTCTCAGGAGGGTGAGGGCTTGAACCCTTGAACTATTGAAGATACATTATTACTTGATGGGTCTACTTTTTTGGTGGTCTATGGCCTTGCCTGTCTCGTTGCATATGACACAACAGGCTATATATTATCTTATGCAGAGATGAAGCCTGACTAATAATCCAATCTAAAAAAAGAACACCAAACAAGAGATCAAAAGGCAATATATGGGGCATGTGCATGTAAAACTGAGAGATCAGAGATGGAGGTGTTATGGGAGACTTTGCCACATCTGACAAAAACAAAAATATAATTAAATCATGTAAATATTGAGAAGTAGAAAAAGAATCTGACCCACACTTTTTAAAGTGGGAACAGAATGAAGAGAAACATTTTAGTGTGTTTTTCGTGGGACTTGCTGTGTATGACCTATCTTGTTTTCCCCTGTCGCTTTGTTTGCTTTTGCTTCTCCTTGTCACTCAGATTGATCTTCTACCTCTTGAAGGAGTGGATTAGCCCAATCTTTCAACTAACACTCATTACTGGGGTTACTGTTAATCTGCCTATTATTTTATATGAATTGCCCCACCTTCCACCATCATCTCCCTCTGTTCAACTTCTGCTTGCCCATAATTAGACATCTGTTCTCTCTCTCTCTCTCTCTCATAATCTTATCTTCATTTATTCTCTTTTAGTCACCATTAACAACTACATGAGTGGGTAAAAGCTAGAAAAGCTAGTACTGTTAGAAATCACAAGTCTTGACAAGTACTAAGTCTCTGTCCTTGTTTTCTAAGGGGTACTTTTTTTCTAATCAAGCTTGCTTGCGTAGACCACTGAAGAACAGCCTCTGCAATTTCAGGATAATATGTAAGAGCTTTAACTAACTGTTCCCTTTTCTTCTAAATTAACAACTCCATGGGGCTTTTTCTTTGGCTGAAATGCTTCAATTTTTGGTCCGATTCTGTTCCTCTTCTCAGTCTTCTGTTCTTCTGGTCTGTGATGCCGCTTTTGCCCTTTTGGGCCATTTCCTTGAAACTAGTTTTGAATTTTTCTTTGATTGGTAATTTTAACTGCATATTTGTTAATTGATTAGAGTGGTTCTGCTACTGGCGCCAGGATTGAATTTTGAATCAGATACAGGATTTTTCATTGGAACTTGATTTGCTGTCATTTTTCTTGGAATTTGTTCTTGCGTGCTACAAAGCATATGCACTTTGTTCTTGCGTGCTACAAAGCATATGCACTTTGTTCTTGCGTGCTACTTATAAGTATCATATATCATACTACAACAATGAGAGTTGAATTTTCTGTTGTTTTATTAGTTTCACTGAAGTAATTTACTTGTAAGTCACTAGATCTTGTAAAGGCAAGAGGTTGGATTGGTTCAAAATAGAAACAATCATTGGGAAGGACTTCTTTGGATGATGTGAACTCTGGCTATTGTAACTACAGAATAGATTACTGGGTCAAATTTAGATGTAATCTAGTTGTCTATGGGTCTGAATCAAGTTTGGATTTATCAAGGAAAGATCTGCACACCAATGTCCTAATTGTTTACATTGCATGATTTTTTTTCAAATTGCTGGAATACGCATGTATTGAGTAGTGGCAGCAACTGCACAAAATAATGCCTTATCAATTTGTATGAAGCAGTGGTTTCGATGCTATAGATATATGAGATCCACCTGAAGAACCTCTAGGGCATTCCAAAGTAGCAAGTTTTTTGAAAGATGCTCATCTTTCTTATAAGAAAAGTTTCATGGTAGTCAATTTTCTGCATCAGTATATTGTGTTAGGCATCTACAAGGAGATTTGTGAACATTCGGAAACTAAAATATTAGTCTGTTATCCTTGTAGATGTTTATATTCTTCTTCTCCTGATAAAAAGTCAAACAAACATAAGTTTTCAGAGCAGGAAAAGCATTTGCAATAATAAAGAAAAACATCTCATATCAAGCATTATGAAAAGAAGTGAAAAACACTTGGGGTTGGGGCAATATATGAAAGATAAAGAGTTACGTTCAATTGTTTAAAAAATTAACAATGTTCCACTTTCTGGGTCTCCAAAAGCAAGATCCTAAGAATCTTTATGTACTGGAACAATTGTGACAATAATCAACCTGAAGTCTTGTCTTTTTTTACTTGATATAGTACGCAATATGGTGGGTATAACCAGGTTCTTAATCTGCTTAAATGCTCTTCCTAAGCTTGCCAATACTGTTAAGTGTTAACCTTTTATCTGAAATTCCCATCTGCTCGCGCAACTGCTTGATGTATTCTTTTAGAGTTCATTTTTGTTCCAGTACTTTGTAATGTGTAAAAGCATTGCATATCTTTTTTTTGTTTTTTCGTGGGGTAGTGCAGCAGTGGCAATGGTACGGAATTTGCAGGAAGAGATTAATGCCACAAAATGCATGTAGGGCTTGAATTAGCATATCTTTAGATAAAATGAGGTAAACAACTCTCGTGCACAAGGATCCCACAGTTGGCAGGATCAGGTATACGCAGGATATATGCAGACCTTACCCCACATAATACGTGGATAGACTGTTTTTAGGAATTGAACCTTTGACCTCTGTGTTGCACCTCTGCAACTCTAGCACTAGGCCACGTATTCGCCTATAAACCAGATCTTTAGATATAATCATAAAAAGGGTTTGGAGAAGAAGGGCCTATTAGTTCTGTATTGAAACAAAAGCACAAAACTCTATAAACAAACTTGTTGGTTATTTAACTTTTGTGATATTTATCTTCTTGGGAATCCTAGCTCTTATGAACTTGTCGAGATAATGTACTTCCATATGCTCACATTTTTATGTTATCCTGTTTCCTCTAGGCAGATGTTTCTAATGCCTATTCATTCTCTAGATTTATCATTTTCTTTATTGGACATGTTAGATTAGGTTTCAAATTTGCACTGTGTTCCTGGTGAACTCAATTTTTTTGCCATTGTGGTAGCTTCTTTTATCCGTTTCTTGCATCTATTTTTAGTTTGGGGTTCGGAATCATTCATAGAAAACGTTTTCAGGCTTATTGATCGTGTTAGGAAGTTGAGTTTGGCTTAGTGTTATTTCTGTGTTCTACTTGTGTTGACCAAGTCTGGTTTGACCAAGTACTTAATTTGTATTAGTTTTATGTTTTTATATTGTATGCTTGTGATCTTGCCACTTGTATGGCTAGATGTGGTTAGCTGGAAGTGTCTGGAACTTCCTTTTATAGCAAGTTGTAGTTTGTTTTTGCTGTTGTAAGATATCGAAAATAGTAAGAGAAACAGATTGTAGCTTTGTCTGGTTTTCTTGCTGTCAAAGCTGTTTTGTGTTGTTTAAGGTTAAGCTAGCTGCTTGCCTTGTAGTTTCTTACAGATCGGGTGTCTCATTTTTTATTATGCACTGGTGTCCATATATTTTTAAATATTATCCCTTTTATCCTTCACAGGCTACTCTTCTTGTTACTGTAACATTCAATATTGATTCAAATATTAAACCTGATGGTGTATGACCCTAGCATTTAATGACGTGTAGTTTTCCATAATTTTCCGAATGGTGAGCATGAACCCAACACTTGATCTTTATTCAGAAACCATTCCAAGTGAGAGATAACCACCTGTAATTTTTTTGTACTTTGTTGCGATCATTATGATTTCTATACTGCATGTATTATTGAAAAATCAAAATACGATAATCTGATCCTAGAATGCTAGATTTTTTTGATATGGCTTACAAAGGCAAAAGGCAATGTTTGTATGCTTCATTAGTGATTGATAACTTGCATTTTCAGGATGAGGAAACATTTTATCTGAAGTCCTGTTTGTGACACCTTTGCATATCTGTAGTTGTTGCTTAAAGTCCATATAAGTTTTAGAGCTTGCAGATACAATGAATCTGCGAAACAAGCTTAAATCAATTTGTCACGAATAAGTTTCTATATTTTCATGTTTTCAAGTTCTCGTATGTTCTTTAGCAGCGTGGTGGAGGGTTTTTAAGTTGTCCCACCTAATGTTCATGTTTGTTTACTAACTCCTTTATTCCA
Organism: Tripterygium wilfordii; assembly: GCF_013401445.1. Lineage (NCBI taxonomy): Eukaryota > Viridiplantae > Streptophyta > Magnoliopsida > Celastrales > Celastraceae > Tripterygium > Tripterygium wilfordii. The sequence goes on along the minus strand of NC_052236.1, from coordinate 12,907,959 downwards.
CCTCATTTACCTTTTATCATAGGAAAGTAGACAAACCCTAGAAACTTAGGGAGTTAAAATCCTGATCCCCGGTTAGTTGTTTCTTGTTAGTCAGCTCTTTCTTGTTTGTTGCTTGAAAAGTACATTAAATATCAAGTACTATTTCTTTTGCTGTATTACGTCTAAGTTATGCTGTACCTGATGAGGATTTGTTGATTTGAGCTCTCCAGAAGACATGCAAATTATGTTGAAGGTTAGTGTATAATGATGAGGTTCAATGAACTTTGTTGCCAAGGATTATATACTCAGGTCGCTGGGTGATGTCTATTAGGACGACAGGTTTTCTCTTGTTCTCTGTTGAATATGTGCAAGTGCTGTACTGTCAAATGAAGCAAGTAAGGGAATTATATACTCTCGTCAGGGCTTGTGCACTCTCAAATAGCAATGTCTCCATGGTTGATAATGATGGTCTCTATTATGCTGAATATGGTGTGCAAGTTTTCTCTTGTGGTGCATAGCATGGTTTCTTGGTTCTAATATGTCCCTAGTCATTTTCATAATCTCTCTTTCTCGTGTGCCTATACCATTTTTCCCTATTTTTTTGTATTGCTCTTGATATAATTCTATACTTGCAGGTGAAGAACCGACTCAATTTTGTTCAGTTCTTCTCTGATAGCTCTTATAAAAGGTTTTTACGCTGCATTAGCTAAAGATGGTGGCTCCAACCGCTAACTTGGATTCTGAAAATGAATCTGAAGCCTGCAGTCAAGTAGCATCCAATTTATCAAAGCAAGAACCATCCCCTGATCCTTCAAAGGATGGTGCAACCACATCTTCATCTATCACAATCATTGAACTTCAACCAAATCCAATGCCTGTATCACTTGATCTAACACTCAATTTTAACTCCACTGATGTTAAGTTGAAGGGCATTGGTGAGACTAGCATTGAAGTAGCTGCTTCAGTCAATGCATCAACAATCCCCAGAGTTTTCTCTTGCAATTACTGTAGGCGCAAGTTCTACAGCTCACAGGCACTAGGAGGCCACCAGAATGCTCATAAGAGGGAACGCACAATGGCTAAGCGGGCAATGCGGATGGGAATATATTCTGATAGGTATACTAGCTTGGCATCGCTACCACTTCACGGTTCTGTGTTTCGGTCCCTTGGAATCAAAGCTCATGCTGCAGTGCACCATGGTGTGGTACCATCACATAGGCCTCTTGATTCGAGAGGTAGAGTGAGGTTTGAGGAAGGCTATTATGGGATGCCAATGCTAATGGAAGACGATGATGATTTCGTACCATTCTGGCCTGGGAGTTTTCGGCAAGTGGGGGAGGGTGTAGATGGTGATATAGGTATCAAGTTCGTTCAGAGCACAAACATGAATTTGGTAGCAGTGGTACCTCCACTACCAACAGATACATCGTCACCTGATCTTACTTTGAAGCTCTGAGTTATTATTTTTTTCTCTCTTCGATTTGAATTTCACTTTTGTCCAGACTTGTTACTCATCATAGTATTCACTTTTTGTATAGCGATATACGCATCGGCAACCGCTGAAAGCTTCTCCCATTTTGATCAGAATTCTCACTTGTGCTTAGTTTACTATGTTGGCTGTTGTTTCTTACTTTCTTCTCTACAAGTAATAGGTTAATTTTTGTGCCGTTTTGTCAAATGAAGAACCTGCGACGTCAAATTAAGCTCATGCTAGGAAAAATGTTCTCAAATCTTGTCCTTTGGATTGAAAAGAAGTTGATTTTGGTTTGAATTGTTGAAAAATATATAACTGGTCATGTTTCACAAATCAGTAACTGACCTCAATCAAAGTGGTTCTGTTCCGAAGGCAGTTTTGTTTTCATTGGAGGGAACCTATCTTCATAGGTTTCTTACCAAGAAAATCGAGGTGAAAATTGTTATTCCAATAATTTGAATGTATCATGGTTCAATTTTGGATGAAGAATTCTGGTTGCTGAGCTGCAACCATGGTTTGCAAACCAAACAAGTTGCGATGGCCTCTTTGAAGTGCCCGTTCTTGTTCTTCTTCTTCTATATTTAACTAAGTAGAGAGAATATGGTCGTCCAATTGCCTCAAATTCCAATCTCTGAAACAAAAGCAAACTGACCAGCAACAGCTGTTATACCACATAAAAGACAAAATATTATACTTGAATCAACCTTAAACGTTTTCGTACCCAAACTGACAGAAACAATAAACAATAGAAATACGGTTCATTAACTGCCTAGCACTTGACAAACCCACCAGACATAAAATGGTTTATAGGGCTAAACTTCATGAAATCTATAGCTCAACAGTAGACACTTGCTGCCACTCTCCATCAACTGCTTCTTTCCACAAACTCACATTGTTATTCCCATCAGCCACAGCCAATAGATTGCCAGTCAGCGACCATGAGACCCTCCAAACTGGGGTCTTGAAATCCTTCAAAGCCTGAACTCACTGGAATTCTGGTACGGTTGTCTATGGTAAGCTTGACCTGACCTACTTGAGTTCTCTAACATGAAAGTTGATGATAATTCGGTGTTAGAGAAACTCCTTGTGTTTTTTAGATTGCATCAAGATAAGGTCAACATTTGTTGATTTAGTCAATAAGACAATAACCCAACACATATTAACTATAAAAATAACTAAATAATTATAAATTTGTGAATAATCTTTTAATTCACTTCACAGCAGTTTTGTACATCTCAAATACTAAATTGCATATCAAGTAATTTTTTTAGTCATGCGCTAAACACTTTTCTACAATTCAATTCACGTTGATCAAAACACAACACACTGCCAATTGACTAAAAATTTTACAAAATAGAAATATTGATTTTGATTGTATTATAAAAAATCTTCTACGAGAGAAACTTGTGAATTATTACTGACTTCATCGATTTTAAACATCTCTAACATAACTCAGTCTGAACATCAAACAAAATACAACAAATTACATAATCATATACGTTCTCAGTTACACATCAATCAACCAGAAAAAATAAAATTACACACTTGTTAAATAATCATATACCTTCTCAATTACACATCAATCAATCAAAAAAAGAAAATTACACACCAATCAAAACCTTAATGATTAAGGTATGAACAAAACGAGCATCATCAATCACACATAACGCGCAAGAGCAACAGAAAGATCGACAAAGACGCCAAAGAGGAGTATAAATAGTGCAGTGAAGTTCATCAATCTTGATTCACGACTGTCAGGTCCTAAATCAAGAAATCCATATTTTTCCATCATTCCAGTAAGAGCTGCACATGTTGCCATGTACAGGAGTGCTCTGCCTCCGCATATGTGCCACGGTAGCATTCTTGCTCTTGATTCCATTGAAGATCCTGGAGCCATGAATGTCGCCAATCCAAACATCCACTACAATAAAACAAAACTTAAATGAGATTCTAATTTCAGTGTCAAGGAATGAAATAAAAGAAAACTATTGCTTGTACCTGTAAGCCGAAGACGATGAAGGTGCCTAGGCCGATCCAGGAGTGTAAGCTGTACAAATCCTCCGCATGCTTCATATCGTGGAACCTGAAAACTGCACATATTCCTACAATTCCGAGTACAATTGCAGAGAAGTGAAGCATCATGTGAACAAACTTCTGTACTGGATGTGTCGCGATTACTGTCTTGTATGCCATCATTGCTGCTCAAGTTGAATTGGGAAATTTTTGTTCTTTAACCAAAATTTGCAATTAAATAATGATAAAATGAGAAGTTACCGGAGCCTACCTTCACCAGCTAGAAAAATGAATCCACAGTACATAAGAAATGGGTGAACCTGCAGTGAAATTAACGACATTAGTCTTATTCAGCAAACTCTTACGAGAGATTAAGGGAATAGTGAAGCAATCGTTTACATTGAAAACTCGGTCAGGATTGTCAGAATCATACTCAATGCCCCCACGATAATGCAATAACCAAACCAACATTAAAATGAAAGCTAAGATGCCAAAAACATGAGCAACTACAGTTATACGAGAGGCCGAGACCCTGTAGAATTCACGATCCATATCCAATCGCCCGTTGGAGTAATCAAAGAATTACTGGCTGATGAAGAAAATGGAAAAAATCTTAGGCTTAAATAGAGTGTGTTATTGATCTATGTAGAGAAAGTAGCTCGACACTATTTGGGTTGCTTGAGTTGTCGGTTTGGTATATAAACAAAACTTCGTGCTTTAGCAAAAGTATCAACAATCCATATCAAGCTGGACATCTCAAGTTATAATGAACACGAATCTTTTGTAAGCATGTATGGATTCAAGTAGTTTCTTGAGAATTTGCTTTAAATTGGAGAAAGAGACTTCGGAATGGGGATGAAAAAGTATTTTGGGTACAAGAGCATGATTTTTCTAGAGGCAAAAGAAGGAACAGAATATCGGAGAAAGGAAAACAACACTGTTAAATGAAATTAATGGAATCCCCACTTTATATACAAAAAGCTACATCCAAGAGATAATTTAAAGTTCACTTCACGTATAACCATACGATAGGTTATTGGGTGGTCCGGCCACACCACGTCACACGCTGACATGGTGTGCCACACCCAATAGAATTACGACAAATAGCAGCCCAGGCTTGTCATTTACTCATTTAATAAGCATTTTCTAGCAAAAAGCAAGAAAATGAAGCTTTATCCTTTAATAAGCATTTTTCAGATTAACTATCGGACAGACTTGCAAATCTTACAACCAGGAAGACAAATAAACATACCCAAGTAAATAATTGCACACACATACAGACAGAGAGAGAAGCTCTTCCCAGTATAATTTATCCACCAACCATGAGAGCAGAACCGACAGAAATTATGGAGAGTAAAGAGCATAAGAGAGGATCCCCTAAGGCAGCCAGCCATTAAAACCTTTTTTTTTTTGGTGAGTAAGCAAGAAATATATTAAACACTAAAGTATAAGATACGAGGGGCATACCCTAAGAAAAAATTTCATGGAAAACTCATTGTCATGGCATGAAGGCATGAGCTCAAACTACTATAAGAGCAGTCATAAGTGAACAAACATCACCAAAAAAACTCAAACCAAGGTGTTAAAAAACACCATACATACTCAACTTCCAAGATCATAAACCATATATGCAAAGAACCCAAATGCACATCATAATAACCCCCAAGCTTGACAGAGCCACGGAAACTCATTCATATCTTTGAAGGCGCCAAAATAGTGAGTTTACCCTTCACCATTTCCATAACAAAGTCGATCACAAACCGAGAAGGCCTCGAAGATTGATCAGTACCCAAATCCACAAAATTAATATCTTCTTGACACCAACCGGATCGTCATGTTTGTCAAGGGGTATTGTGCAAATGGCGAAGTAGCGCTTCAATTTGGGGTCGTCTGGAAAATCTAATTTGGGAGCTTGAGAAAATTAGCAAGGAATCGGAGACTATGACGCTTATGTGTATGATTTGAGTGGTTTACATTCATTTTCGAAAGTTGAATAGTTTATTTTGGCGACCACTTTTTATGTTCAAAATTTATATCATTGACAGAGGTTTTGCACTTTTGCTCCCCTGGACACCCAAGTAATTTGCCAGGTCAATAATGAGCTGTCATCGACAACTGAGTTGTGACCATTTAATTGGTCCGGACACACCACATCAACTGATCATGTTGTGTGTCCGGACCACCCAATAATTTCTCATAACAATACTATCAATTATCATTGAATATTTTCAAGAACATAATTACGTGTCTTTGGTATATGTGTTAATTTCTTCTATGTACTACGTGATTTGATCGAGAAATACACCAAAATTTTATATAACTAAACAGCTAACAAAGTCCATGATTAAAAATTGCAAATTAAAACCCTATTATAATTTATTTCAATACTCACTTAGAATTTGGATTCAAACATTATTTGTTTGGAACCTGATGTTCAAAACTCACTCAGTTATGCCGACATATCAAAACTCGCTTGGTTATGTCGACGTATCAGGTGGTCGGTTTAACAGTTAGTAAGTGACTTCTCGGTTGTGCTTCAATGATCTGCCTGGGATAAAATGTGAGCTAAGGGATCCCCGAGGTGAATTTTTAGGGAGGATGTTTCAACGCTCAAGTTAATTGAAAACGTTATTAGGAGAATAGAGTATGCTCGATGCTCAAAACTATTGCTTTTAGCAATCAATCAAGAATTAAGAGTTTTAGATCGTTTACCCGGCGCTGGATGACTCCTTTTATATGAGTATGAGTAATCTAATTTTGGTAGGATTAGATCTCTTTCTTCCTGATCTTTAAGAGGATTTTCTGGATGGTGAACCTCATCAACTCCCTCATGATTCTCAATTTCCTACATGTACGGTCACCCATGGTTTTTGAGGTGATGCCACTCGATTTTGCCGAGATGTCTTCTCTTTGGCCACATTGCTCGGGTGCACTATTTGATGACTTCTCAGGTACCATTTGCTTTGCTCTACACATCGGTTGTGCCTTGATCTGCAGTTTAGTGGGAGCCTATTCGTTATCTCGATAATGTGTTAGTTTGGCATCTTGGTGCCATGTGATGTACTTCGATGTCACACGTCGTTACATTAGTGGAGGGTATTTTTTTATTAGGGAGCGGTTAAATACACCACAATATCAATTTAAAATGTATGGGTTTTTATAAATATACTATCCCAAATTTATTATCATATTATACCTTCTGCCATATCAAACCATAAAATCGATCCATTATAAGCCCAAACTAATATGAAATAAATTGTCCACATTCAAGCTCCAAGTACTATTAAGTATTTAAAACCCTACCCTGATCAGATATTGAACTTTCTAGATCTTTTGAGTTTTGACAGTATATCATATAGATTTTAGCATGTAGCAACAGTGTTGGGTAACAATAAAAACAGATAAATTAACAGCAATTAAAAGATGCTATTGCAAATAAAGGTTATAATACTAATCAATGGCGAACTAAGAATTAAATGTAACAAAAAAATGGAACTTTCTTCATCAAACAGATATTCATATCATCTAAAGTTTGTTGGCCACAAATGTTTTTGCCACATACATTAAGAAAACAGAAACGCAAATTCATCACTGTTAAAAGTACACAAAATGTATAATAAGTGCACTTTCGCACTTAACTTGCATTCTATTAGTGAGAACGGATCATATATTGCGAGGGGAACCTGGAGGAGGTATAACCAAGAGATGATGTATAGACTGCATAAATGAAATCTACCCAGAACGACAGGGATTGTGGGGGCCAAGGTCTGGACTTGGATTAAAAATGAACTAAGATCTAAAATCAATGTCGAAGTCGATAACTTAATGTTTTCAGTCTAATACAACATGATCATATTGTATATGTATCATGAACCCTCAAACCTCAACAAACTGATATCCCAACCACTTTAAAATACATGATTTGTAGTTAGGGTCACCACAACCTTTTTGATTGCACACCTATAATTCAGTAAAACTGGATTTATCAGAGAAGTGTATATCAAAATTGTAGTTTCTATACATACTATCTTCTGGAAGACAATGCAGCCCCATATATCCTGCAATGGAACAAACACATGGCTCAATCAGTTTTTTAAAATTTTCATTCATAATAACGGCTTCATATAGCATTGATTTCTCAAATTATCTCGTTGATTTCGAGAAATTTTGCAAATTCTTTGATACAGAGAAAGCGCGATAAATTCGGAAAATAAAGTAAGTCTAGTAGTTAAGCTTATATACGCTAAAGGATATGGAACTACATCATCATGCACACACACACACACAAAAAAAGACAAATAAATAAATAGGTACTGTAGGTGCCAAAAATGGTATGACCCCACCTGGTCACACATCGACAAGATAAGCTGGATTGTCTAAGCCCCCAGGTTAACTATCACAGTTAGGCCCGAACCTAAAAGCCAACATTTGGGTCCATATACAATCTAAACATTATTTGCTACGTAGTATAAACAGTATTCTGACACCAAAACTGTCATATTCTCTGACACTTATCTACAGGATCTTTATAGCTTTATAGACTGGTTACTTTATTATGATCCTTCCTTAGCATGTTGGAACTAGGTGTCAAAGCATCCGCAGGTGTTGACGACCCAGTACAGTCGCCAGAACATAGTAATGGCGGCGTCACCTATAAGCGCCATTACTCGGACTACCTCACTCATAAAGCAGTTCTTGTCAGTCTAATCTACAGCCGATATTTACAGGTGTGACTAGCTCACATCCTTAGGTATGGCTTTCTTTCATATACGTATCTATTCATTAAATACCGCCTACAAAACTTCCATACTATCATCGACACCTGTCTTAATTATGACATATTGTTGCTTTACCGCTTACCCTGACACAACCGGGATAATAGACTTTTTATACACTTCCTCCATACAATTTGGTCCAATGATATAACTGGAATGGATACACAATTCCCGAGGTGGATCCTCGTTCTCTATTAAGACCCCCCTCTTTTCATATGGAGGGGAGGGAACGTTTTTAAAAAACTAACTAGACAACACCACAGAAAAAAAAACACTTGCTACCAACTCCAGAAAAGACCTATTCAGACAAAACACCTAAGACTATAGCTGGTCTTCCATCTCCGACAAGTACTAACTTGATCGTCGGAGCCTCCACGACCGGCACCCCCCAAGCCGGTTAAGGAGCTTTCACGGTTTGCTTTGTTGTGAAACTTGCAGGATCCAAGGCTGCAAACGGACCCCACAGGAAGAAGGATAGACCTTTCAACTATTGTAGAAATCTGCTCCTACAATTTGGCGCGCCAGATAGGGGGCCTTTTGCAAGTATTTGGCCGGAAGGATTTCACGGCAACTTCCTATTATGGCTGATACCAGTGAGGTCACTAACAACCAGCTGTTGGAACTCATGCAAGCCATGAGAGAAGACATGTCGAAGAACAAACAGCAAACGGATGCGCGGTTAGAATCAATGTCAGTCGATAACGCAGCACTCCGCGAAGAGGTTTCGCAGCTGAGAAGCCAAACCACTTCCCAAGGCCATGATCCCACTTCAGTCCAAATTCCACCTTTTCCTCGCCTTGAACAAACACCACCTCCTAGAGACCCTTTGCCTTATCCTTTGAGTGCCCAGTTTATTCCCGAGAGTACCCCCGGGGGATATGATACTTCTACTTCATAGGGTAAGGGACCTGCGATGGAAGAAATTCAGTAAAATGTTAACAGGGATGCCCCTGTAGATTTGACCGGTTCTCCAAGAAGTAGACTCCCACAGCCACCACGTTTTCCTGCTGCACCTTTCGCGGGACCCACTATCGCTTCAGTCGCCCAAGCGGCGATGGCCAAGCAGATCATCGAACTGCGGGGAGATATAGATAAATTGACTAAAGCACCTCCTGCTTTGGCCAAAATTAATGCCAATTGCTATACGGGATCACCGTTTGTGGACAATATATACCAAACGGATATGCCACACAGGTTCAGCGTCCCGAGCATGAAGTTATATAACGGGACTGATGACCCCGAGGATCACGTGGCTCACTACAAGTTAAAGATGGGCGCTATCGCCATACCGTACGGCATGCACGAGACGTGCATGTGTAAAGGTTTCGGATCGACTCTTACCGGTCCGGCTCTGCGTTGGTACATCAACTTACCCAACGGCAGTATTGCTTCTTTCGAGAAGCTAATCGAGACGTTCATGGTGCAATTCTCGAGTAGTCGGAAGATTCATAAGTGCTCTGATGATTTATACCGACTGCCCTAACGAGTGGGAGAGTCTCTCCGTGACTTCCTGTCAAGATTCAACACGGAGAAAGTATCTATACCCTATTGCGACCCAGGAACAACTATTCAAGCGCTCCGGAGTTGTTTACTCCCAGATGGGGAGTTTTATAAAGAACTCACAAAATGTGATGTTAGGAGTTACGAAGAAGCTCTGATGAAAGCTACTGTATTTGTTCGCTGGGAGGAGGATGCGAGGAGAAAGCCAGTTAATCCTCCTAAAGAAGAGAAACGAGAGGACAAACGTCCTAGGAAAGATCAATCCACCTTTGGCGAGCCTAGCAGTAACTGGCGCTCCCGCAAGTCCGGAGCATCAGATTATGCGAAAAACTGTCCCGAGTACCCTCTTAAGATACACCAAGTCGAGGCTGTACAAGTCTTGAAAAAGATGGGCAGCGAGGTAAAGTGGCCACCTAAGAAAGAGACCGAAGGATGGAAAGACCCCAAGAAGTGGTGTGACTTTCATCAGGACATTGGCCACACTACTCTTGATTGTAGAGGACTTAGATATGAAGTGGATTACCTGTTGAAAAGAGGTCACCTCAGAGAGTTGCTCTCTGAGCGCGGTAGAGCAATCTGGGAAAAGAGGAAAGTTGATGACCCAGAAGCATTGCCACCCCCGCCACCAGTTACTCAAACTTACTGTGTAATTTCTGGGGGATCAGAGATCAGTGGATTGTCCCACACCTCTGCCAAGAAGCACGAGAAGGAAGCAGCAAACCCCGCTGCTAGAATGGCACGTTCCTTTGGAACTTTCACTAATCAGGTGATGGTCTTCGCGGACGATGAAGCTACCCAACTGTTACACCCGCACCATGATGCTTTGGTGCTCACACTTCAGGTTGCAAACATTAACCTGAAGCGAATTTTAATTGACAATGGGAGTTCCGCCAATGTGTTGTTCTTGGCTGCCTACAAAGGAATGGGTCTAGATGAGACCTTGATATTACGAAAGTCAACGGCTCTTATCGGGTTCAATGGTGAGGTGAGTCATTCAATGGGAGAAGTTGTGTTACCCATCTACGCTCCCGGGTTGAACAAGCAGACTCGGTTTTCCATCGTAGATTCACCCTCTGCTTATAATGCTATTTTAGGACGACCTTGGTTGCACGCGATACGGGCCGTACCTTCCACATATCATCAAATCCTGCGCTATCCTACCAATAATGGCGTTAGGGAGATTTTGGGAGATCAACACTCTTCTAGGAGTTGTTACAAACCACCATGAGGAGCAAGGGAGAATCTTCGTAGCAGTTACAGAACCAGGCACCCGGTCTGGAGCCAGATGAGCCAGGAATGGAGAGGCTTGACGAAGTACAGATCCATCCTAACTTTCCAGATCATAAAGCCCTGATTGGAGCGCAGCTGCCTGCTCATCTACGACAGAGACTGATCCAGTTCTTGTCACAGCATTATGATTGTTTTGCTTGGAGCTACGCAGATATGATTGGGATAGACCCTAATGTTGTGATGCATCAGCTCCAGGTTAATCCTGAGTATCCTCCTGTCAAGCAGAAGCGGAGGAAGTTTGCTCCTGGACGGAATTTAGTGATTAATGAGGAAGTTCAGAAGCTGCTAGAAAATGGGTCTGTAGTGGAGGTACAGTACCCTGACTGGTTAGCCAACGTTGTGGTTGTAAAGAAAAAGAATGGCAAGTGGAAAGTCTGTATTGATTTTACAGATTTGAATAAAGCTTGCCCAAAAGATCCCTTTCCGCTGCCGCACATAGACATGATGGTTGATGCAACAGCTGGTCACGAGTTGTTGAGCTTTATGGATGCTTTTTCGGGGTATAATCAGATTTTAATGCATCCGGGAGATCAGGAGAAAACAGCTTTCATTACCGATAGATGAATTTATTGCTATAAGGTGATGCCCTTCGGGTTGAAGAATGCCGGAGCCACATACCAACAATTGGTGAATAAGATGTTCTCAAAGTATTTAGGGGACACCATGGAAGTGTACATTGACGATATGCTGGTAAAATCCTTAGTTGCCGATCAACATCTTGAGCACCTTCAGCAAGCTTTTGATTTGCTGATTAAGTATAATATGAAGTTGAATCCTGCCAAGTGTTCCTTTGGAGTGGCATCTGGGAAATTTCTTGGGTATATGGTCACGAAGCGAGGAATTGAGGCTAATCTTGATCAGATTCGATCCATACTTAACATTCCCTCTCCGACTTGTGTCAAGGATATTCAGAGGCTCAACGGAAGAGTGGCGGCCCTTAGTCGTTTTATTTCCAGATCATCCGACAAGTGTTGTCATTTTTTCTCCACCTTAAGAAAGTCTGTTAGCTACAAGTGGACACCCGAGTGTGAAGACGCTTTAAACCAGTTGAAAGCCTACCTTACCTCTCCTCCGCTATTGTCCAAACCCAGTACTGGGGAGCAGCTGTACATGTATTTGGCTGTCTCTGGGGTAGCAGTAAGCGCGGTTTTGGTCAGAGAAGAAAATAAGAAGCAGTTGCTAGTATACTATATGAGTAAGAGTCTGCTAGATGCGGAAACCCGGTATAGTTTACTAGAAAAGCTAGCTTTAGCTTTGGTGGTTGCCGCCAGAAAACTGAGGCCGTACTTTCAATGCCACTCGGTTGCTGTGGTGACAAATTTCCCGTTGAGGAGCATACTCCATAGACCCGAGTTGTCGGGAAGGGTAATCAAGTGGGCGGTGGAGCTTAGTGAATACGATATTACATATCAACCAAGAACCGCAATCAAGTCACAAGTCCTGGCTGATTTCGTTGCTGACTTTGCTCCGTCAATACAGCTAGAGGCAGATAAAGAGTTGCTTTGCATGGTAGAACAGGCCCCAAAGGTATGGACTTTGTACGTTGATGGATCTAGTAACGTCAGAGGAAGTGGTCTGGGAATTGTGCTGATCTCTCCAGAAGGGAGTGTAATTCAATGGGCAGTCTGATGCGGTTTCCATGCAACCAATAACGAAGCGGAGTATGAAGCTTTAATTATTGGTCTAATGATGGCCAAAGAACTGGGAGTCACAAGCTTGAAGGTTTACTCAGATTCGCAGCTGATAGTAAATTAGTTTATTGGTTCTTATCAGGCCAAAGATCCGAAGATGACTTGTTATCTGGAGCTAGTAAAGGAACTGCAACTGGCGTTCGTGGAGTTCTCCATAACTCAGATTCCACGAGCAGAGAATTCATATGCGGATGCACTGGCCCATCTCGGGTCGTCAATCCAATCTAACCAGGAGCAGACGATTCCTCTGGTACACCTGAAGTGGCCGTCAATCAGCAATCAGAAAGAAGTAGAGAAGCAGAATGACTGTGAGGTTCTTCCTGTTAGTTCAGACCAGACATGGATGACACCGTTTGTTCAATACTTAGTTGATGGTGTTCTGCCAGCAGAAAAGAATGAGTCCAGACGTTTGGTCGCTAAAGCCGCTCGGTATACAGTACATGATGGGCAGCTATATAGAAGATCTTATTCAGGTCCTTTGTTGCGATGTGTAAATTCAGAGCAAGCCCAGTATGTGTTGGCAGAATTGCATGAAGGAGAGTGTGGTAATCATTCTGGCGGAAGGAGTTTAACTCATCGAGCACTGACTACGGGGTATTATTGGCCGACAATGAGATCAGACGCAATTGACTATGTAAGGAGGTGCGATAAATGCCAGAGATTTGCTCAGATTCCACGCGTGCCGCCAGAAAAACTTACTCCTATCGTGGCACCTTGGCCCTTCATGAAATGGGGGATGGATATAGTTGGTCCTTTGCCCAAGGCATTCAGTCAACGACAGTACTTTCTGGCCATGATTGATTATTTCACCAAATGGATTGAGGCTGAGTCCTACTCACTAATCAAAGACCTGGATGTGAAGAAGTTCATCTGGAAGAACATTATATGCAGGTTTGGAGTGCCTAAAGAGATCGTGACGGATAACGGCCCACAGTTTGCAAGTCATAAGTTTCAAGAGTTCTGTGCGAATTGGGGAATCAAGGTAGATTTTGCGACGCTAAGGCATCCCCAATGTAATGGCCAAGCTGAAGCTTCCAATAAAACTTTGATCAGGACCCTGGAGAAGCGCTTGGAGAAGGCTAAAGGTGCTTGGGCTGATGAGTTACCTGGAGTGTTGTGGTCTTATAGGACAACTTCACGAACGCCTACGGGGGAAACTCCTTTCTCTCTTGCATTTGGGTCTGAGGCCGTCATACCAGTTGAAGCTGGACTCCCATCTGCTAGGTTTCAGTGGGCTAATGAACAAAGGAATTAGCAGGAGTTGAATGATCAGCTGGATACTATTGATGAACTCAGAGATCAGGCGCTCACAAGGACAGCTGCATACCATGATAAAGTCTCAAGGTACTTCAACCAAAATGTTCGAACTCGAGCATTTCAAGAGGGAGATTATGTGCTCAGGAGAGTCTTTGAGAATACCAGAGAGCTAAACGCTGGGAAGCTGGGTCCGAACTGGGAAGGCCCATATTTGATCGATAGGGTACTAGGAAACGGCGCCTATAGACTGCACAGGGAAAATGGAGAAGCAATCTTGCATCCTTGGAACGCCGTTCATCTAAAGTTGTACCATTTCTAAACACGCATGATTTTTTGTCTTTATATTGCTATAATTGTAGTTTAAATATTTCCTTTAGTATCTTTATATATTTAAATGTCTGTAGTTCATTATATGTGTCATTATATGAACTAATTTAAGCTTCGGAGTGTCGATGGGAGTCCCATCGACTACCTTTGATTATTCTTTTGAGCGCAGGAATTGTAAAGCCCGAAAAAACTATGGACAGTCGTTTGTTCGAATGCCAAAGCATGGGGACGTCATCGTACCAGATAAGTTTTCATGCTTTCTTAAATTTTACTGTTTTTACAAGTTTTACTGTTTTTACGAGTTTTACTATTTCAATTTTGCAACGTACTATATTTGCAAAATATTTGAGGCATTAGAGAAAGAAATACTGATTTTATATATATAAAAAAACATACATATAAAACATATGGTCTTTACGACCAAATGTTTAAACTTTCGTTCATTTTATTTCTCGCTTCCTTAATCAAAACAGAAAGATTAAGGAGCGAGTCTTGGAGCTTGGCTATGTTCTGCTCCATAGCTTGCGATTCCGCAAGCTCTTCCAGTTGGAGCATGGCACAGCCAACGGTTTGCAGAGCTTTGGTAAGATCTGTGATCTGCTCCTCTTGGTCCTCCATGTCTTTTCTCATCTCTTTCATATCCTTCTCCATCTCTTTCATCGCCTCCTTTAGGTCGACGATGTACTGTGCAGGGTTTCGATAATCAGGAGGAAGGAATGAACTTACGTCCCTATTGTCGTCAGAGTCAGAAGGAGAGTTTACGGAGCTTTGAGAAGCAGCCATTTTTTGTAAAGACTGGGTGTAGTTATCTGGTCTGTAGGATAATTCCATTGCCAAAAGAGAATTAGCCTTTATATAGTTGTGAACCTTACCTTTTTATCTTCTCGAGAACACCCGAAATTAATTCTGCAATTAATTCTTCGCGGTAATCCAAGAGTCAAGATAAACTTTGCAACCGCAAAAATCTACACGAACATTTAAGATAGGAACAGAAGTCTAAACGTATTTAAATTTCTAAAATCTCTAAATTCAGTTAATCTTAAAAAACCATAAGAGGTTCTTAGACCCGTATTTGTTGTAGTCAAAAAAGGAATTAAATACCGTCTAAATTATCCCACTCAGCGAATGTCATTAAACGCATTTATTACTGGGGGACAAAGGTTCATTTATCGACGCCAAGACGTGCCATCGCCAAAGCAGCACCAAGACTTTCTGCGTTTCCTGACCAGAACAATGATATAAGGCACGGCTGATCAGACTCACCGTCAGTACCAGGCGACCCATATACGCTTAGCCGGAACTGACAGTGTAGCCTGATCATCGGTACCAATATCACCAGATTCTCTTACCAACTCATCTTCAACCTTTACTCATCGAGTTGTTCTATCCTCCTTATATAGAACGCGATATTCTTACGAATTGAATTCTCTATCAAGTCCACCAATGGTGTTGTGAGACACGTGTTGTTTTTTGTGAATTTTTGCCTGCCACTTGGCATACCTATTCAGCTCTGGGAGTTTTTTCAGTCAAGATTTTGTTACTCTGTTATGAGATTCACCCTGCCATATTCTTTCCAGATGGAAATAATTGAGGCAACGTGTCCCACCTTGTTAGTTCTAGTTTCTTTACACGTCATTATTCGTAGTTTCAATTGGACTTTTAGAGTTACGTTCTAACAGTCCAACTTAAACTGGGGGACAGAGTAAGGCTATTGACTCTAGATTGCTACCAGAGTAGAGTTATTTATTGTAGATTGCTATGATAGGGTATTTAAACTAAGAGGAAATTGGAAATACTAAATTATTCGAACAATTATTACAAATAACAAAAATTTAAAACCAAACAAAGTCAAATAGTTTCTGTTGTCACTTCAAACTCAATGGCCTCCGAGGTAATGGGAGGATCCGCACGTGGGATATCCTCATCTGCATTTTCAGGCTCAGAAGTTGAAGCTTCAATCCTAGGAGTCGGAAGTACTTCAGCTGGAGCATTTTCTGTGACAGTACCAGGTATTGGCGATTCACGGGCCTCAATGGGCATTTGTTCGACAGTAGGGATGTCACTCTCTGGAGGCGCCAAGTCTTTTTCGATGTTAGGTTCTCCAATTGCTTCTTCATTCACAACCCATCTTTTATTAGGCTGGTAGTTTTCAAGTACTACCACAGCCTTCTTGAGCATCAAGTCCACATCCCATTTCTGATGCTCATTCTTTTTGTACTGGGTTAGCAATCTGAACCTCTCTGCAGCTTGACCAACACCTCCCATGGCCCCTATCTTGATAAGGTAGTTTTCCTCCATCTTCTTGGCCATTTCAACCTTTTCTGCTGTCTTTATTGTCTGCGCCACCAACGCTTTGTTTAACAAGTCCTTCTCTCTGGAAACATCCCCAAGTTCGTCAGCCAGATGGTGTACTTGGGATTCCAGTGTGTTCACTTTGGCCTCTGCACTCTCCAATTGTTTGGTGACTCCTTCCCAGCAATCCTTGAAATACTGAGCATCTCTGATTGCTTGGTCGATCCTTGACTCGAATTGAGTGGCTTTGTATGCATCGTCATGTATTTTCTTTTCCAATCTTGAGATTTGAGCAGACATTTGAGTATTCTTGTTCTTCTCCCCAGTCAGTTGGTTCTCTAAATCTTTTTGTGCAGACATGACATTGGCCAAGTTATCTTCCAGCCCCTTTACCACGCTTTCTAGTCTCTCCTTTTCAGTCCTCTCCTTGTTCAAACTGCCAATGGCGTTCTCTCCAGACTTGAGTACTCCTTGCAGTGCCCGTTAAGAACACAACAAAGGTGGTATTAGTCGTGTAAACTAATGACGATATACTGATACGTTTCCGAAACACTTACAGTAAAGCAATGAGCCACCGAGTAGTTGAACTGGCTAGGAAGAGGCATAGCATCCAATTTTTTGGCGTCCTCAGGGAAGACCATTTTCCTAATCCCAACGGGTGGAAGTACGGGAGCAGAAGAGACGGTCAAAGATTTGGGAATCCATATTGATATTTCTTCCATTTCACTTCCCGTGACGTTCAACCTTAGCCTAGGCTGAATATTCTCCCCACCTTGGGCAGTGTCCTCCACTTCTTGGTTACCCGCTGTCGCCAACTCGGTCCTGGATCCGCTCGCCATAGCTTCACTCCTGGCAACTTCTGATACTGCGTTTGCATCAACATAGTTGTCAGTTGTCGGGTCAAATTCTCCACGATTTTCGGTAGCCCGTGTCTCCACTAGTTCAGCAGTCTCTACCCTGGCTGTCCTAATGCTTGGCAACCTCCTAGTTAAAGGCATTGTGTCCCCTTCACTGTTGTCTGAATCATCATCCAGAACAATGGCAGCCGATGCACTCGCAGTGGTAATGATAAGACCACCACCCCTACCTCTGGGTCCCGAAGCAATGGCGTCGTGAAGGAGTTTTCTGGGCATTTCCGTCCCTTCGCTGACGTTAGCAGTCGCCTTTTCAGTTGCTTTCTTCCCGCTGCCCCCAGTGCTTTTCGATTTTCCTTTGCCAGTGGGATCTTCTCTTTGTTTCATCCTTCTTTCAGGTATGTCCTCAGTTGATTTTCGTTTCTCTCCCACTTTCTTGGCTTTGGACGTTTCTGCAGCACGCATAGCTGCCTCGAAACCTCCAACCACCGTTTCCTGGCCCTGCTGATTTCTTCCAGCATCCTGCATCAGAGCTTCATACAGGTCATCCGCATTGGTTATATCAGCAAACACGTTCTCAAACATCTCGTCACCTGCACATATGATAAAATAAGACGAATACTTTGAGCATATTTGTTTGTTCGTTTGGGCAGTTAAAATGTACTTACTTATGTATCTCCAAAGAGATGTTTTCTCCAATTTGCGTGCTGTTAGAATGTTTTTTCTGGATCTTTTATGTGCCCCAAGATTGTAAAACTCCTCTACTCTTTAAAGCACTTCAGGGCTGCTTTTCCACTTGCTTAGCAAATTCTTTGATGCTGCAAAGAAACGGTGCATAAGATTCAGTAACAAGCATAAACAGATAAAGAAGGAATGGAACTTACTATTTCCTTCAACCCAGTTTAAAGGCAGATCCCTATGAAGCCCATATACCAAGGCGCCCCTAGCAAAGATATATCTATCTTTCCAGTCAACAATATGGTCGTTGGAGACGGTGTCAAGAATTAGCTCCTCCCTGTTTCTCTGACGAACCAGGCAATACCTTCCTGGACCACTTTCTTTGGCGTAATAAACCACCGCCAATTCGTTAATCCCGAATTCGAGGTTTTCTAGTTCCGCCAAGCATTGAATGCTCAACAAAATTCTGAGGCTGTTAGGCATCCATTGACTTGGGCATATTTGCCAAATCCTACAAGCATCGGCAAGCAACCTTGGTATGGGAAATCTCAATCCTATGCTGAAGGACAATAGATAAAATGGCGTCCATCCAGGGACTTGAAAATCGACTCCCTCTGTGTCAGCTCCAGGTCTTATCTCAATGGATGAATGGATTCTATATTTCTTTCGGTAGAAATCCATATCACTTGCTGCCAAGGTCGATTTAGGGTTTAACCCTTTCGGTATTAACGGGCCTTCAATGTGGCCATTCCTCTCTGATCCTTCTCCTTCGTTAACTGGTACGCTGGTTCCGGCTCTATCGCCACCAGGTTCCTGACTCCCCGACCCAGACCATGAGTAGTTTACACTGGGTTCTTGTTCATCTCTGTTTTGATCGGCGGGAGTTCTACCGCTGCCGGATACTCTTTCATCCTCCGATTCTTGATCATGAGGACGCATCATTCTATCAAATACAAACTCAGGGTAAGAGAAAGTGAGAATTACCTTCAATTGGTACGGTACAAGCGTCAATCGATGCTATCCTTTCTTCCGTCTTCATCACATCTGAGGAATTTCTGTGAATTTCGGTTGAAAGTTTTTCTAAAAAACTATGAGCACGATCTTTGAGTTTTAGTATTGTACGATTGTCCGTAATACCCCTGTGTTCATCATGGTGTACGCTTACCGAAACGTGCTCTCCAAGGAACGATGGCGGTAGCAATTCAAAATTTCAATGTGCACGTCAAACGCATTAAATGCTTGTCGTGTCACGATTGACACGTGTCACGACCTCTATCTGCAACATTTTGATCTTAGCATAATGGCATTCATACAGTATTACTGTCACTATAACTACTGTTCATATACCTAATATTCTTTGGATTTATTGCAAATGGCAGTTTCAGAATAATAGTTGCAGTTCTTTCAACTTTCCGTTTACATAGACTCTTGTACTACATTGAGTAAAGCTCGTACTTACAAAGTCGCCATCAAGCGTTCTTTTTGCAGGTGTTAGTCATCGCCTCTGAATACAAATCGGTTACATCGAATGGCTAGCATGCTAGCGCCAATTCAGGCCACAGCAATAGCTTCACCTCAGTCATTATGCTAGCGCCAATACAGGCCACAGCTATGACTCCAAAATAGCTTCTACGCTAACGCCCACGCTGGCTATGTGCAACCTCAAACAAACGAGGTTGTATACCTTGTCACCCTCAAACAAACGAGGGTGTCCCCTGTACAGCTTCGAACAAAGAAGTTGTATCTCACCAGCATCAGTGAATAACATTATACTAGGTTACACACGCCTCTTCACAATATACTCCATCAGGATCTTCACAGAAACCCGACATCTTGGATCGCCTCTGCTATACGTTTCATCTTCAGTTATACTCATCCCTCTGTTTCTTGTTCATTGCAGGAAATTCATTACGCAAACTCTCCAAGATGAATTTGCCTTCATGCTTAGAGAGTGGGGGACAATTGTAGGTGCCAAAAATGGTATGGCCCCACCTGGTCACACATCGACAAGATAAGCTGGATTGTCTAAGCCCCCAGGTTAACTATCACAGTTAGGCCCGAACCTAAAAGCCAACATTTGGGTCCATATACAATCTAAACATTATTTGCTACGTAGTATAAACAGTATTCTGACACCAAAACTGTCATATTCTCTGACACTTATCTACAGGATCTTTATAGCTTTATAGACTGGTTACTTTATTATGATCCTTCCTTAGCATGTTGGAACTAGGTGTCAAAGCATCCGCAGGTGTTGACGACCCAGTACAGTCGCCAGAACATAGTAATGGCGGCGTCACCTATAAGCGCCATTACTCGGACTACCTCACTCATAAAGCAGTTCTTGTCAGTCTAATCTACAGCCGATATTTACAGGTGTGACTAGCTCACATCCTTAGGTATGGCTTTCTTTCATATACGTATCTATTCATTAAATACCGCCTACAAAACTTCCATACTATCATCGACACCTGTCTTAATTATGACATATTGTTGCTTTACCGCTTACCCTGACACAACCGGGATAATAGACTTTTTATACACTTCCTCCATACAATTTGGTCCAATGATATAACTGAAATGGATACACAATTCCCGAGGTGGATCCTCGTTCTCTATTAAGACCCCCCTCTTTTCATATGGAGGGGAGGGAACGTTTTTAAAAAACTAACTAGACAACACCACAGAAAAAAAAACACTTGCTACCAACTCCAGAAAAGACCTATTCAGACAAAACACCTAAGACTATAGCTGGTCTTCCATCTCCGACAAGTACTAACTTGATCGTCGGAGCCTCCACGACCGGCACCCCCCAAGCCGGTTAAGGAGCTTTCACGGTTTGCTTTGTTGTGAAACTTGCAGGATCCAAGGCTGCAAACGGACCCCACAGGAAGAAGGATAGACCTTTCAACTATTGTAGAAATCTGCTCCTACAATTTGGCGCGCCAGATAGGGGGCCTTTTGCAAGTATTTGGCCGGAAGGATTTCACGGCAACTTCCTATTATGGCTGATACCAGTGAGGTCACTAACAACCAGCTGTTGGAACTCATGCAAGCCATGAGAGAAGACATGTCGAAGAACAAACAGCAAACGGATGCGCGGTTAGAATCAATGTCAGTCGATAACGCAGCACTCCGCGAAGAGGTTTCGCAGCTGAGAAGCCAAACCACTTCCCAAGGCCATGTTCCCACTTCAGTCCGAATTCCACCTTTTCCTCGCCTTGAACAAACACCACCTCCTAGAGACCCTTTGCCTTATCCTTTGAGTGCCCAGTTTATTCCCGAGAGTACCCCCGGGGGATATGATACTTCTACTTCATAGGGTAAGCGACCTGCGACGGAAGAAATTCAGTAAAATGTTAACAGGGATGCCCCTGTAGATTTGACCGGTTCTCCAAGAAGTAGACTCCCACAGCCACCACGTTTTCCTGCTGCACCTTTCGCGGGACCCACTATCGCTTCAGTCGCCCAAGCGGCGATGGCCAAGCAGATCATCGAACTGCGGGGAGATATAGATAAATTGACTAAAGCACCTCCTGCTTTGGCCAAAATTAATGCCAATTGCTATACGGGATCACCGTTTGTGGACAATATATACCAAACGGATATGCCACACAGGTTCAGCGTCCCGAGCATGAAGTTATATAACGGGACTGATGACCCCGAGGATCACGTGGCTCACTACAAGTTAAAGATGGGCGCTATCGCCATACCGTACGGCATGCACGAGACGTGCATGTGTAAAGGTTTCGGATCGACTCTTACCGGTCCGGCTCTGCGTTGGTACATCAACTTACCCAACGGCAGTATTGCTTCTTTCGAGAAGCTAATCGAGACGTTCATGGTGCAATTCTCGAGTAGTCGGAAGATTCATAAGTGCTCTGATGATTTATACCGACTGCCCTAACGAGTGGGAGAGTCTCTCCGTGACTTCCTGTCAAGATTCAACACGGAGAAAGTATCTATACCCTATTGTGACCCAGGAACAACTATTCAAACGCTCCGGAGTTGTTTACTCCCAGATGGGGAGTTTTATGAAGAACTCACAAAATGTGATGTTAGGAGTTACGAAGAAGCTCTGATGAAAGCTACTGTATTTGTTCGCTGGGAGGAGGATGCGAGGAGAAAGCCAGTTAATCCTCCTAAAGAAGAGAAACGAGAGGACAAACGTCCTAGGAAAGATCAATCCACCTTTGGCGAGCCTAGCAGTAACTGGCGCTCCCGCAAGTCCGGAGCATCAGATTATGCGAAAAACTGTCCCGAGTACCCTCTTAAGATACACCAAGTCGAGGCTGTACAAGTCTTGAAAAAGATGGGCAGCGAGGTAAAGTGGCCACCTAAGAAAGAGACCGAAGGATGGAAAGACCCCAAGAAGTGGTGTGACTTTCATCAGGACATTGGCCACACTACTCTTGATTGTAGAGGACTTAGATATGAAGTGGATTACCTGTTGAAAAGAGGTCACCTCAGAGAGTTGCTCTCTGAGCGCGGTAGAGCAATCTGGGAAAAGAGGAAAGTTGATGACCCAGAAGCATTGCCACCCCCGCCACCAGTTACTCAAACTTACTGTGTAATTTCTGGGGGATCAGAGATCAGTGGATTGTCCCACACCTCTGCCAAGAAGCACGAGAAGGAAGCAGCAAACCCCGCTGCTAGAATGGCACGTTCCTTTGGAACTTTCACTAATCAGGTGATGGTCTTCGCGGACGATGAAGCTACCCAACTGTTACACCCGCACCATGATGCTTTGGTGCTCACACTTCAGGTTGCAAACATTAACCTGAAGCGAATTTTAATTGACAATGGGAGTTCCGCCAATGTGTTGTTCTTGGCTGCCTACAAAGGAATGGGTCTAGATGAGACCTTGATATTACGAAAGTCAACGGCTCTTATCGGGTTCAATGGTGAGGTGAGTCATTCAATGGGAGAAGTTGTGTTACCCATCTACGCTCCCGGGTTGAACAAGCAGACTCGGTTTTCCATCGTAGATTCACCCTCTGCTTATAATGCTATTTTAGGACGACCTTGGTTGCACGCGATACGGGCCGTACCTTCCACATATCATCAAATCCTGCGCTATCCTACCAATAATGGCGTTAGGGAGATTTTGGGAGATCAACACTCTTCTAGGAGTTGTTATAAAACAACCATGAGGAGCAAGGGAGAATCTTCGTAGCAGTTACAGAACCAGGCACCCGGTCTGGAGCCAGATGAGCCAGGAATGGAGAGGCTTGACGAAGTACAGATCCATCCTAACTTTCCAGATCATAAAGCCCTGATTGGAGCGCAGCTGCCTGCTCATCTACGACAGAGACTGATCCAGTTCTTGTCACAGCATTATGATTGTTTTGCTTGGAGCTACGCAGATATGATTGGGATAGACCCTAATGTTGTGATGCATCAGCTCCAGGTTAATCCTGAGTATCCTCCTGTCAAGCAGAAGCGGAGGAAGTTTGCTCCTGAACGGAATTTAGTGATTAATGAGGAAGTTCAGAAGCTGCTAGAAAATGGGTCTGTAGTGGAGGTACAGTACCCTGACTGGTTAGCCAACGTTGTGGTTGTAAAGAAAAAGAATGGCAAGTGGAAAGTCTGTATTGATTTTACAGATTTGAATAAAGCTTGCCCAAAAGATCCCTTTCCGCTGCCGCACATAGACATGATGGTTGATGCAACAGCTGGTCACGAGTTGTTGAGCTTTATGGATGCTTTTTCGGGGTATAATCAGATTTTAATGCATCCGGGAGATCAGGAGAAAACAGCTTTCATTACCGATAGATGAATTTATTGCTATAAGGTGATGCCCTTCGGGTTGAAGAATGCCGGAGCCACATACCAACAATTGGTGAATAAGATGTTCTCAAAGTATTTAGGGGACACCATGGAAGTGTACATTGACGATATGCTGGTAAAATCCTTAGTTGCCGATCAACATCTTGAGCACCTTCAGCAAGCTTTTGATTTGCTGATTAAGTATAATATGAAGTTGAATCCTGCCAAGTGTTCCTTTGGAGTGGCATCTGGGAAATTTCTTGGGTATATGGTCACGAAGCGAGGAATTGAGGCTAATCTTGATCAGATTCGATCCATACTTAACATTCCCTCTCCGACTTGTGTCAAGGATATTCAGAGGCTCAACGGAAGAGTGGCGGCCCTTAGTCGTTTTATTTCCAGATCATCCGACAAGTGTTGTCATTTTTTCTCCACCTTAAGAAAGTCTGTTAGCTACAAGTGGACACCCGAGTGTGAAGACGCTTTAAACCAGTTGAAAGCCTACCTTACCTCTCCTCCGCTATTGTCCAAACCCAGTACTGGGGAGCAGCTGTACATGTATTTGGCTGTCTCTGGGGTAGCAGTAAGCGCGGTTTTGGTCAGAGAAGAAAATAAGAAGCAGTTGCTAGTATACTATATGAGTAAGAGTCTGCTAGATGCGGAAACCCGGTATAGTTTACTAGAAAAGCTAGCTTTAGCTTTGGTGGTTGCCGCCAGAAAACTGAGGCCGTACTTTCAATGCCACTCGGTTGCTGTGGTGACAAATTTCCCGTTGAGGAGCATACTCCATAGACCCGAGTTGTCGGGAAGGGTAATCAAGTGGGCGGTGGAGCTTAGTGAATACGATATTACATATCAACCAAGAACCGCAATCAAGTCACAAGTCCTGGCTGATTTCGTTGCTGACTTTGCTCCGTCAATACAGCTAGAGGCAGATAAAGAGTTGCTTTGCATGGTAGAACAGGCCCCAAAGGTATGGACTTTGTACGTTGATGGATCTAGTAACGTCAGAGGAAGTGGTCTGGGAATTGTGCTGATCTCTCCAGAAGGGAGTGTAATTCAATGGGCAGTCTGATGCGGTTTCCATGCAACCAATAACGAAGCGGAGTATGAAGCTTTAATTATTGGTCTAATGATGGCCAAAGAACTGGGAGTCACAAGCTTGAAGGTTTACTCAGATTCGCAGCTGATAGTAAATTAGTTTATTGGTTCTTATCAGGCCAAAGATCCGAAGATGACTTGTTATCTGGAGCTAGTAAAGGAACTGCAACTGGCGTTCGTGGAGTTCTCCATAACTCAGATTCCACGAGCAGAGAATTCATATGCGGATGCACTGGCCCATCTCGGGTCGTCAATCCAATCTAACCAGGAGCAGACGATTCCTCTGGTACACCTGAAGTGGCCGTCAATCAGCAATCAGAAAGAAGTAGAGAAGCAGAATGACTGTGAGGTTCTTCCTGTTAGTTCAGACCAGACATGGATGACACCGTTTGTTCAATACTTAGTTGATGGTGTTCTGCCAGCAGAAAAGAATGAGTCCAGACGTTTGGTCGCTAAAGCCGCTCGGTATACAGTACATGATGGGCAGCTATATAGAAGATCTTATTCAGGTCCTTTGTTGCGATGTGTAAATTCAGAGCAAGCCCAGTATGTGTTGGCAGAATTGCATGAAGGAGAGTGTGGTAATCATTCTGGCGGAAGGAGTTTAACTCATCGAGCACTGACTACGGGGTATTATTGGCCGACAATGAGATCAGACGCAATTGACTATGTAAGGAGGTGCGATAAATGCCAGAGATTTGCTCAGATTCCACGCGTGCCGCCAGAAAAACTTACTCCTATCGTGGCACCTTGGCCCTTCATGAAATGGGGGATGGATATAGTTGGTCCTTTGCCCAAGGCATTCAGTCAACGACAGTACTTTCTGGCCATGACTGATTATTTCACCAAATGGATTGAGGCTGAGTCCTACTCACTAATCAAAGACCTGGATGTGAAGAAGTTCATCTGGAAGAACATTATATGCAGGTTTGGAGTGCCTAAAGAGATCGTGACGGATAACGGCCCACAGTTTGCAAGTCATAAGTTTCAAGAGTTCTGTGCGAATTGGGGAATCAAGGTAGATTTTGCGACGCTAAGGCATCCCCAATGTAATGGCCAAGCTGAAGCTTCCAATAAAACTTTGATCAGGACCCTGGAGAAGCGCTTGGAGAAGGCTAAAGGTGCTTGGGCTGATGAGTTACCTGGAGTGTTGTGGTCTTATAGGACAACTTCACGAACGCCTACGGGGGAAACTCCTTTCTCTCTTGCATTTGGGTCTGAGGCCGTCATACCAGTTGAAGCTGGACTCCCATCTGCTAGGTTTCAGTGGGCTAATGAACAAAGGAATTAGCAGGAGTTGAATGATCAGCTGGATACTATTGATGAACTCAGAGATCAGGCGCTCACAAGGACAGCTGCATACCATGATAAAGTCTCAAGGTACTTCAACCAAAATGTTCGAACTCGAGCATTTCAAGAGGGAGATTATGTGCTCAGGAGAGTCTTTGAGAATACCAGAGAGCTAAACGCTGGGAAGCTGGGTCCGAACTGGGAAGGCCCATATTTGATCGATAGGGTACTAGGAAACGGCGCCTATAGACTGCACAGGGAAAATGGAGAAGCAATCTTGCATCCTTGGAACGCCGTTCATCTAAAGTTGTACCATTTCTAAACACGCATGATTTTTTGTCTTTATATTGCTATAATTGTAGTTTAAATATTTCCTTTAGTATCTTTATATATTTAAATGTCTGTAGTTCATTATATGTGTCATTATATGAACTAATTTAAGCTTCGGAGTGTCGATGGGAGTCCCATCGACTACCTTTGATTATTCTTTTGAGCGCAGGAATTGTAAAGCCCGAAAAAACTATGGACAGTCGTTTGTTCGAATGCCAAAGCATGGGGACGTCATCGTACCAGATAAGTTTTCATGCTTTCTTAAATTTTACTGTTTTTACAAGTTTTACTGTTTTTACGAGTTTTACTATTTCAATTTTGCAACGTACTATATTTGCAAAATATTTGAGGCATTAGAGAAAGAAATACTGATTTTATATATATAAAAAAACATACATATAAAACATATGGTCTTTACGACCAAATGTTTAAACTTTCGTTCATTTTATTTCTCGCTTCCTTAATCAAAACAGAAAGATTAAGGAGCGAGTCTTGGAGCTTGGCTATGTTCTGCTCCATAGCTTGCGATTCCGCAAGCTCTTCCAGTTGGAGCATGGCACAGCCAACGGTTTGCAGAGCTTTGGTAAGATCTGTGATCTGCTCCTCTTGGTCCTCCATGTCTTTTCTCATCTCTTTCATATCCTTCTCCATCTCTTTCATCGCCTCCTTTAGGTCGACGATGTACTGTGCAGGGTTTCGATAATCAGGAGGAAGGAATGAACTTACGTCCCTATTGTCGTCAGAGTCAGAAGGAGAGTTTACGGAGCTTTGAGAAGCAGCCATTTTTTGTAAAGACTGGGTGTAGTTATCTGGTCTGTAGGATAATTCCATTGCCAAAAGAGAATTAGCCTTTATATAGTTGTGAACCTTACCTTTTTATCTTCTCGAGAACACCCGAAATTAATTCTGCAATTAATTCTTCGCGGTAATCCAAGAGTCAAGATAAACTTTGCAACCGCAAAAATCTACACGAACATTTAAGATAGGAACAGAAGTCTAAACGTATTTAAATTTCTAAAATCTCTAAATTCAGTTAATCTTAAAAAACCATAAGAGGTTCTTAGAACCGTATTTGTTGTAGTCAAAAAAGGAATTAAATACCGTCTAAATTATCCCACTCAGCGAATGTCATTAAACGCATTTATTACTGGGGGACAAAGGTTCATTTACCGACGCCAAGACGTGCCGTCGCCAAAGCAGCACCAAGACTTTCTGCGTTTCCTGACCAGAACAATGATATAAGGCACGGCTGATCAGACTCACCGTCAGTACCAGGCGACCCATATACGCTTAGCCGGAACTGACAGTGTAGCCTGATCATCGGTACCAATATCACCAGATTCTCTTACCAACTCATCTTCAACCTTTACTCATCGAGTTGTTCTATCCTCCTTATATAGAACGCGATATTCTTACGAATTGAATTCTCTATCAAGTCCACCAATGGTGTTGTGAGACACGTGTTGTTTTTTGTGAATTTTTGCCTGCCACTTGGCATACCTATTCAGCTCTGGGAGTTTTTTCAGTCAAGATTTTGTTACTCTGTTATGAGATTCACCCTGCCATATTCTTTCCAGATGGAAATAATTGAGGCAACGTGTCCCACCTTGTTAGTTCTAGTTTCTTTACACGTCATTATTCGTAGTTTCAATTGGACTTTTAGAGTTACGTTCTAACAGTCCAACTTAAACTGGGGGACAGAGTAAGGCTATTGACTCTAGATTGCTACCAGAGTAGAGTTATTTATTGTAGATTGCTATGATAGGGTATTTAAACTAAGAGGAAATTGGAAATACTAAATTATTCGAACAATTATTACAAATAACAAAAATTTAAAACCAAACAAAGTCAAATAGTTTCTGTTGTCACTTCAAACTCAATGGCCTCCGAGGTAATGGGAGGATCCGCACGTGGGATATCCTCATCTGCATTTTCAGGCTCAGAAGTTGAAGCTTCAATCCTAGGAGTCGGAAGTACTTCAGCTGGAGCATTTTCTGTGACAGTACCAGGTATTGGCGATTCACGGGCCTCAATGGGCATTTGTTCGACAGTAGGGATGTCACTCTCTGGAGGCGCCAAGTCTTTTTCGATGTTAGGTTCTCCAATTGCTTCTTCATTCACAACCCATCTTTTATTAGGCTGGTAGTTTTCAAGTACTACCACAGCCTTCTTGAGCATCAAGTCCACATCCCATTTCTGATGCTCATTCTTTTTGTACTGGGTTAGCAATCTGAACCTCTCTGCAGCTTGACCAACACCTCCCATGGCCCCTATCTTGATAAGGTAGTTTTCCTCCATCTTCTTGGCCATTTCAACCTTTTCTGCTGTCTTTATTGTCTGCGCCACCAACGCTTTGTTTAACAAGTCCTTCTCTCTGGAAACATCCCCAAGTTCGTCAGCCAGATGGTGTACTTGGGATTCCAGTGTGTTCACTTTGGCCTCTGCACTCTCCAATTGTTTGGTGACTCCTTCCCAGCAATCCTTGAAATACTGAGCATCTCTGATTGCTTGGTCGATCCTTGACTCGAATTGAGTGGCTTTGTATGCATCGTCATGTATTTTCTTTTCCAATCTTGAGATTTGAGCAGACATTTGAGTATTCTTGTTCTTCTCCCCAGTCAGTTGGTTCTCTAAATCTTTTTGTGCAGACATGACATTGGCCAAGTTGTCTTCCAGCCCCTTTACCACGCTTTCTAGTCTCTCCTTTTCAGTCCTCTCCTTGTTCAAACTGCCAATGGCGTTCTCTCCAGACTTGAGTACTCCTTGCAGTGCCCGTTAAGAACACAACAAAGGTGGTATTAGTCGTGTAAACTAATGACGATATACTGATACGTTTCCGAAACACTTACAGTAAAGCAATGAGCCACCGAGTAGTTGAACTGGCTAGGAAGAGGCATAGCATCCAATTTTTTGGCGTCCTCAGGGAAGACCATTTTCCTAATCCCAACGGGTGGAAGTACGGGAGCAGAAGAGACGGTCAAAGATTTGGGAATCCATATTGATATTTCTTCCATTTCACTTCCCGTGACGTTCAACCTTAGCCTAGGCTGAATATTCTCCCCACCTTGGGCAGTGTCCTCCACTTCTTGGTTACCCGCTGTCGCCAACTCGGTCCTGGATCCGCTCGCCATAGCTTCACTCCTGGCAACTTCTGATACTGCGTTTGCGTCAACATAGTTGTCAGTTGTCGGGTCAAATTCTCCACGATTTTCGGTAGCCCGTGTCTCCACTAGTTCAGCAGTCTCTACCCTGGCTGTCCTAATGCTTGGCAACCTCCTAGTTAAAGGCATTGTGTCCCCTTCACTGTAGTCTGAATCATCATCCAGAACAATGGCAGCCGATGCACTCGCAGTGGTAATGATAAGACCACCACCCCTACCTCTGGGTCCCGAAGCAATGGCGTCGTGAAGGAGTTTTCTGGGCATTTCCGTCCCTTCGCTGACGTTAGCAGTCGCCTTTTCAGTTGCTTTCTTCCCGCTACCCCCAGTGCTTTTCGATTTTCCTTTGCCAGTGGGATCTTCTCTTTGTTTCATCCTTCTTTCAGGTATGTCCTCAGTTGATTTTCGTTTCTCTCCCACTTTCTTGGCTTTGGACGTTTCTGCAGCACGCATAGCTGCCTCGAAACCTCCAACCACCGTTTCCTGGCCCTGCCGATTTCTTCCAGCATCCTGCATCAGAGCTTCATACAGGTCATCCGCATTGGTTATATCAGCAAACACGTTCTCAAACATCTCGTCACCTGCACATATGATAAAATAAGACGAATACTTTGAGCATATTTGTTTGTTCGTTTGGGCAGTTAAAATGTACTTACTTATGTATCTCCAAAGAGATGTTTTCTCCAATTTGCGTGCTGTTAGAATGTTTTTTCTGGATCTTTTACGTGCCCCAAGATTGTAAAACTCCTCTACTCTTTAAAGCACTTCAGGGCTGCTTTTCCACTTGCTTAGCAAATTCTTTGATGCTGCAAAGAAACGGTGCATAAGATTCAGTAACAAGCATAAACAGATAAAGAAGGAATGGAACTTACTATTTCCTTCAACCCAGTTTAAAGGCAGATCCCTATGAAGCCCATATACCAAGGCGCCCCTAGCAAAGATATATCTATCTTTCCAGTCAACAATATGGTCGTTGGAGACGGTGTCAAGAATTAGCTCCTCCCTGTTTCTCTGACGAACCAGGCAATACCTTCCTGGACCACTTTCTTTGGCGTAATAAACCACCGCCAATTCGTTAATCCCGAATTCGAGGTTTTCTAGTTCCGCCAAGCATTGAATGCTCAACAAAATTCTGAGGCTGTTAGGCATCCATTGACTTGGGCATATTTGCCAAATCCTACAAGCATCGGCAAGCAACCTTGGTATGAGAAATCTCAATCCTATGCTGAAGGACAATAGATAAAATGGCGTCCATCCAGGGACTTGAAAATCGACTCCCTCTGTGTCAGCTCCAGGTCTTATCTCAATGGATGAATGGATTCTATATTTCTTTCGGTAGAAATCCATATCACTTGCTGCCAAGGTCGATTTAGGGTTTAACCCTTTCGGTATTAACGGGCCTTCAATGTGGCCATTCCTCTCTGATCCTTCTCCTTCGTTAACTGGTACGCTGGTTCCGGCTCTATCGCCACCAGGTTCCTGACTCCCCGACCCAGACCATGAGTAGTTTACACTGGGTTCTTGTTCATCTCTGTTTTGATCGGCGGGAGTTCTACCGCTGCCGGATACTCTTTCATCCTCCGATTCTTGATCATGAGGACGCATCATTCTATCAAATACAAACTCAGGGTAAGAGAAAGTGAGAATTACCTTCAATTGGTACGGTACAAGCGTCAATCGATGCTATCCTTTCTTCCGTCTTCATCACATCTGAGGAATTTCTGTGAATTTCGGTTGAAAGTTTTTCTAAAAAACTATGAGCACGATCTTTGAGTTTTAGTATTGTACGATTGTCCGTAATACCCCTGTGTTCATCATGGTGTACGCTTACCGAAACGTGCTCTCCAAGGAACGATGGCGGTAGCAATTCAAAATTTCAATGTGCACGTCAAACGCATTAAATGCTTGTCGTGTCACGATTGACACGTGTCACGACCTCTATCTGCAACATTTTGATCTTAGCATAATGGCATTCATACAGTATTACTGTCACTATAACTACTGTTCATATACCTAATATTCTTTGGATTTATTGCAAATGGCAGTTTCAGAATAATAGTTGCAGTTCTTTCAACTTTCCGTTTACATAGACTCTTGTACTACATTGAGTAAAGCTCGTACTTACAAAGTCGCCATCAAGCGTTCTTTTTGCAGGTGTTAGTCATCGCCTCTGAATACAAATCGGTTACATCGAATGGCTAGCATGCTAGCGCCAATTCAGGCCACAGCAATAGCTTCACCTCAGTCATTATGCTAGCGCCAATACAGGCCACAGCTATGACTCCAAAATAGCTTCTACGCTAACGCCCACGCTGGCTATGTGCAACCTCAAACAAACGAGGTTGTATACCTTGTCACCCTCAAACAAACGAGGGTGTCCCCTGTACAGCTTCGAACAAAGAAGTTGTATCTCACCAGCATCAGTGAATAACATTATACTAGGTTACACACGCCTCTTCACAATATACTCCATCAGGATCTTCACAGAAACCCGACATCTTGGATCGCCTCTGCTATACGTTTCATCTTCAGTTATACTCATCCCTCTGTTTCTTGTTCATTGCAGGAAATTCATTACGCAAACTCTCCAAGATGAATTTGCCTTCATGCTTAGAGAGTGGGGGACAATTGTAGGTGCCAAAAATGGTATGGCCCCACCTGGTCACACATCGACAAGATAAGCTGGATTGTCTAAGCCCCCAGGTTAACTATCACAGTTAGGCCCGAACCTAAAAGCCAACATTTGGGTCCATATACAATCTAAACATTATTTGCTACGTAGTATAAACAGTATTCTGACACCAAAACTGTCATATTCTCTGACACTTATCTACAGGATCTTTATAGCTTTATAGACTGGTTACTTTATTATGATCCTTCCTTAGCATGTTGGAACTAGGTGTCAAAGCATCCGCAGGTGTTGACGACCCAGTACAGTCGCCAGAACATAGTAATGGCGGCGTCACCTATAAGCGCCATTACTCGGACTACCTCACTCATAAAGCAGTTCTTGTCAGTCTAATCTACAGCCGATATTTACAGGTGTGACTAGCTCACATCCTTAGGTATGGCTTTCTTTCATATACGTATCTATTCATTAAATACCGCCTACAAAACTTTCATACTATCATCGACACCTGTCTTAATTATGACATATTGTTGCTTTACCGCTTACCCTGACACAACCGGGATAATAGACTTTTTATACACTTCCTCCATACAATTTGGTCCAATGATATAACTGGAATGGATACACAATTCCCGAGGTGGATCCTCGTTCTCTATTAAGACCCCCCTCTTTTCATATGGAGGGGAGGGAACGTTTTTAAAAAACTAACTAGACAACACCACAGAAAAAAAAACACTTGCTACCAACTCCAGAAAAGACCTATTCAGACAAAACACCTAAGACTATAGCTGGTCTTCCATCTCCGACAAGTACTAACTTGATCGTCGGAGCCTCCACGACCGGCACCCCCCAAGCCGGTTAAGGAGCTTTCACGGTTTGCTTTGTTGTGAAACTTGCAGGATCCAAGGCTGCAAACGGACCTCACAGGAAGAAGGATAGACCTTTCAACTATTGTAGAAATCTGCTCCTACATGTACATAATATGAATTTTCACAATATAAATGGGATGAAGACGTTGACAATATTATGCTTGAAAATAGAAGACCATATATTATCTGTGTATTATAAATATTTTTGAAAAGTCAAATTGTGTATCATCAATATTACCGACTTTAAGAAGTCTTCATACTCAAATTTTCAATATGGTATATTATTGCGCGTGGATACACACATAAGAAGCTCCATTTTGTACCCGCTTAAAGGTCTTTTCCGATTATCCATACCAAAAGGCCAAAAAGAAACATAAATTTTCTTATCTTTGCCTAATTTCCTCATAAGCTCAAATTTATTTCCGTTAGGAAATTTAGCTAATCTAAACAGCCAAACATGGAAGGCCCAAATCATGTCAGTCTCGATTTCAAATTATCCGTAGAATACAGAACGCCCACTCAAATTACAACCATATCATAGACTAATTGACCACTAAGCAACACTTTTCAACAGCACGACTAAGGAATCTTATCCAAATATGCCCAGCAAAAGAAAAACAAACATACATTGAAAACATCTTTTCCTAGGTAATGTGATTGTCCAACTCCGAATACATGTGAATTATCTCCGAATACATGTGAATTACCCAATTAACAAAACTGGTTTTCCCATTTATTCGGATCGCGAGACCGCTATGGGAACCTGTAGGCTGTAGTGGCATGAAAAACCGTTGGATGCATCTGACGTTTCTTTATTTTTATGGTTATATACATTTTGTCTTTTACGTTTTTGTCCCTAATTTTTATGCTTTTTAAAGGGTAAAAAAGTATTCACAATATTTTTCCTGCTTAAAGATTTCATTTCCCTCCACAACTCCATTTACCCCACTGCACCTAAGCAAGATGCAAGACCCAGTCTATTAGGATTTGGACTCTGTTCGATGTTTGTTCTCCAGTGAACGTTTCTCCCCAATAATAATCGCTTCCGGCAAACATTTCCGTCAAGTTTACCCCCACTGCACCTCTTGAGGAAGACCTATTCTCTTTTAGGATTTGGACTCGATCTGCTCGATGTCTTTCTTCTCCAGTGAACGTCTCTCTACAACAACAATCGCTTTCTGTTAGAAATATGAATTTACAACTTGCATGCCTGACAACACTTTATTCCTGACCGTTGTAATATTACCATTGTTTTTGGTTCTATATATACTCAGTATTCCCACTTGTAATGGCAAATCCAACCCTGTACCCAAAAATGGGATACAAAATTTCCCCTATTTTAAAAGGAATGGAGTAAGACGTCGATTTCTCAATAAGATCGATTCTTTTGATTCTATGATGGACTTCTCTGAAAAACATTGGCGCACGTGTAAACGAGGCGCTCTACCTAACTGAGCTATAGCCCTTGTTATACACATTTTAACACGTAGAGACTTTCTTGTCAAGACACATATTCCATGATCCAATCTCCTACCTCTTTGATTGGTATTGCTTATCAAGAATATTGTGCCGAAAAAGAAAAATAGGGTGAGGTTTGGCACTGTAATCCACCAAACTAAAGGTACTCTAGACTATATATGTTCATAGTGATGTTTGAAGACCTTCCAAGGTTTCATCTATGGGTGGGAAGCAATACTTTGTGGTGTTCATTGATGATTACTCAAGGAAGGTGTGGGTATATTTCATGAGGTAAAATAGTGAGGTGCTAAACAACTTCCTTAAGTGAAAGAAATTGGTTTTCTACTGCTCGTGGATGTAGACATTTGTACGTTGATCCACGTATATCGCTTGTCTTCGTCTCTTTACCGTTTTGATATTGTGGATTGCTTGATTCTCTGCTTAGCTAAGTTGGATATTTGATTTGGTCAATCAATTTATTAGTGTTATTGTTTGTGGGTATTGATGATTTGAGCACAACAAGTTTATAATTCAATTTATAATTAGAATCCATAAGTCTATTCTTTCCCTTTGGAATGATAATTAGTAATGATAAATAACCTACTTAATTCCGTGGCTAGAGTATTGCTTTCATATGGCAGGAGTTATTGTTTCATATCCAATGGCAAATATAATGTTAAAATTTAATCGATACCTTAGTCAAGTGAGATACCAAAGCCAATCGTATTGAATAAGTTTCGAAACAATTTATTTTCTTCTCTGATTTGGTCTTGGGGACATAGAACCCCGACAATGGTATACGTTTTATTGGACCCATTTGGTGTACCATATATTGTTCACAAATCATATATTGTAGAGAGCCATCAAACAACAATATTAGGGTGCAAAACCCTAATTGTTCACATTTCAACAAGTTCAAAACCATTTTACAAGTTAATTACTCCTTTACCCTCCAATTTGAATGAAATATCACTTATACAATTAAGCGGGACCCATGTTACATGACAAGATAATTCTTTTTTTAATAAAAAAAACGTTATAAAAATACTGTTACAACGCTTAGACATTTTGAAAACTTTTTCATTTTTTTAATTCTTTTATTAGTTAACAGTTTTTTATTAATATAAACATTATAAATTTAATAATAAATTATATTTATTAAATTAAAATTGAATAACAATATTTATTATAAAACTTATAAAACATAATTTTTATAATACTTTAATTTATTTAATATTGTTATTATTTATTAGAAATTATTTACAATTTATTTTAATTTGTTACAACTTAAATGCATAATACCCCTATACATAATTTAAACAACAATTGTAACATCATATATGCCAACAAAAGCAGCACCAAACACCTACCATCATTCTAGGAATCATATATGTGTTGATGCAATAATTCAACAACCGAAAATGTATTGTGTGTAATTTGGGAGAATATAATGAAAGACAAAGAGATTTACGTGGTTCGGCTTTGAGCCTAGATCCACGGTACATAACTATGATTATCTTCTTATTGATATCGTTGACACAGAGAAAATTTGAAGCAAAAATAAAGTTCAGAGTGTAAAATCCCCCTTGTCTGTTACTGACTCTCTCTCCTTTTATACTTGACTTGGACAGTTATATCAGTTCGTTGTAGTTAAGGAAGTTTGTAGTAGTTGAGGAGGTTTAAAGCAGTTGAAGACCTTTCTTGTCAGTTTCAGACATTTAACTGCCGCCGATGCGGAACTGCCTTATCTTCGGCTTCATCCTTCGATTGTTTGATTGGCCTGTGTGTATCGGCTTATTATCTGTATCAGCTTTGTATTACCTGGTTGACCATGTCCTTTTGGACTTCATGTTTTGGTCTTTAAACTTTATGGGTTTTGTTGACATTGTCTCTGTGGACTTAGGTCTAGCCCGTTTGTATTTTGAATTGGGTTGAACTTGACCCTTATAATTGAGTTGGGTTGATCTAGATCCCTACAATATGCTATCATTTATTATCTATAATATATGTTACAATTAAAATTGTCTATCAAATGGACAAATGACTCGGTTGAATCAAAATTTTCTCATTCTCGCAAGCAAAGCCTTACACCAATTTGTGATAAAGGTCGTCTTTGCCTTAACACATCAATTGGAGACTAACAGTTGTTATGGTGAGACTTTTATGTTGCCTGAATTAACATCTACGGCACCAATTACTGTCCCGTTAGGTAAGGTGGAATTTGAGATTTATTTATTTGGGGTGGGGCCGATATTGACGTCGATCATTATTTAATTTATGAAAAATTTAAAAAAAATTTTGAAAAAAAAAGTTAATATTTGTTTCCTCCAATTTTTAACAGTAGTGCTAAATAAATTATATAGTGATAATCCATGATAGCCAAAATCTCTTAAATGAAATTTTAAAACATTTTATTTCTCAAAATACATGTTAGATTTTTTAAAAATATATATATTCAGAATCAACACCTAAAACTCTTTCTAACAAGATCCATTGTAGATGAATTTTATAGAATAAATCTTAATTCCATTGTTTTTTTAATGGAATTTTAAAAACAAT
The DNA here is from genome assembly GCF_013401445.1 of Tripterygium wilfordii. NCBI lineage: Eukaryota > Viridiplantae > Streptophyta > Magnoliopsida > Celastrales > Celastraceae > Tripterygium > Tripterygium wilfordii. The sequence goes on along the minus strand of NC_052236.1, from coordinate 12,870,666 downwards.
GAATTTATAACTAAAACAATGAATTATATATTTTGCTTTAACAAACAATAGAATCTATATTAAAATAATAAATTTTGGATAATGAATTTTGAAATAAAAGAGTGGAAATAAAACTATTTCATTGACTAAATCAATGGATTAAACATGTTGGACGGTCTTCCGTCATTGTAGAATACCATTCGAGAGGCTTCTTTTTCTTATGTTTCCTCTTCCGAGGCGACTTCTCATGAGTTTTGGACTCGACGTCGTTGTCATCGTTCCGGAGAGGAACTGACTTCGATCGATACAAGAAGGCATAGCCGATAGCTATAGTCTGTAGAGATCCAAAACACACAATAAAAGCTTCAACAGCTGTTTTTAAGTCTTCATTACGTGAAAATAGTTGGGCTTTTTTGGTGTGCCTATACGATAATATAATTTTACTATGTTTTGTATAAGTCAATCATTGCATAGCATAAGTTGATGTATAATATAATTCTTATGCAATACATTATTTGGTTTATAGTTACATAAAATAATAGTATAAAATGTCTGAACTACACAATTAAAATAATTAATATTTTTTAATCATTTTACTAAGTTTTTGTATGAAAATTTAAAATAAAAAATTGTTAGTGGCTAGGATTTGTTTTTTAAAGAGGATGTTTTTTTTTTAATTTTATTTTTTTATCATTTGGACGTGTTAAATCTTATCATAAACATTTCGTATAAAATTAAAATGTATTGGAGGTGTTTTAATATTATACGGTCTGCACCATATAAGAGCCTCATTTTACATAAAACTAGTTGCATGCTCGCGTTTCGCGTGACACATAATTAATTTAAAAAATAAAGATTTTTGATAATTTTTCGATATTTTATTATCATGATGAACAACAGAGCTTGAATTGTAGAAAATTGAGATAATTGATGAAAGCGTTTCTTAACACATCTTCAATTTTATTTTATTTTATTACATGTGGTAAGAGTTTGAGCCATACAGAAGTAGATGTGACAACTTCTAAAGCACTTCAGTATTTTGTAATACACTTATCTTAATTATATGATTATGATTGTTCAATTGCTTAGCCGTTACTTTTCATTATTTTACCTTTTTTTAACATTTTTTATTGTTCCTAATAGTATTTATGCACATTTAATTGATGCTTAGCAATTACTTTTCATTATTTTACCTCTTTTATCACTTTTGATTGTTCCTAATAGTATTTATGCACATTTATTGGTTATCATTGAAATAGCATTGATTTTTCCGTAATTAACATCTTTAATATTATGTTTATTTAATTTTGTAACATCTTTAATATTATGTTTATTTAATTTTTTATGGGTCTTTATTATTAACATTCATGATTTTCTCATAATTAAGAGGAAGCTTTTTATCACTCTCAATTCATGGGGAAGCATCCTTGAGGTTTCCATTTTATATATATACTAGTCGTGATCCCGCGCGATGCACGGGTTTGATTTTTTTTTCTCAAGTTTTATTTGTTAAATTTTTAGATGTTAGATTTTATATTTATTTTTTTCAATTTGATTTTATTTTTAATAATTATTTGTGGGATATAAAATCATACCAATTCAAATTAATTTACAACTATTAATTTTCATAATCTCAAAGAATTTGCATTGCTCATCAAATTTGATATGGATTTTTTTTATTGTAATGCATATGATTTTGAATAATAAACTAATTTTTTATACATGTTATTTAGAATTTTTAATGCATATCTTTTAGTCAAGGCAAATTTTTAATACCAAAATCCTCACGGATTTGTTTCTCCAAACCCAATGTCCTCGTTTTAGCCCTAAAAATCGGTATTAATATGTTAGGTTATGAATACTTCTTATCATTGCCGCTCCACCCTTAATTTTTTTTTTCATTGTGGATGTTATCCGAAACATTTTGATATTTTGAGACATTATCCAACCTTCAAAGCCAGATATCCAAATATTTGAGACATAACTATGTGGTACCACGTAGAACAGACATAATAAAATTTAATTGGAAAACCAATCATCCAAATTTTTATTGCAAAATTTGAGCTGGGTAGATTAACATTGTGGGAAAGCAACAATCATCATACAATAATACTTTTTATTTAATATGAAGGTTGAACCCCACAACATCAGTTTGAGCTTTGAATAACATTTCGTCTAAGATGATTCTACCGTCTTCATTCTTGTCCATGCTTTTGGACCCTTGGTTGGAGGAAAATCTATGATATCTGGAATTCCTTTGAACCTCCCCTTACAAAGGATAACAAAGTTACCTAAGAATACTTTTGAGATCAAAATGATTACCTAGGTCACAATCGTCCATAGTAACTCTGGATGAAGTCAGACAATATCATCAAATTGGGTTCGTATGAGTATAGAAATTTCTGTCGCAATGGCACAAACATTACAAATAAGTATACATCATGAAAACTGGCGGTCCACTTTCCAAACATAGTTTTTGTAACATCATATACTATTGGATTAGAAGGCTCCGCAATTAGTTTCAAATTATAGAGTCTACAATTGAAATTCAATGGATTGAGAGATGTGCCACATCACATCACATTTTTATTTTTTCATTTTTAAAATTTGTATGATTTTTTTTTCACCATTGGATATGAATTGTAGACTCTAGGGAATTGCGGAGCCCCCAAATCCTCTACACTATTGCAGGCAATCAATTGGATAAGCATATTCACATTTTTTTTCCAAAAAAAAAATTATTATTACTTAACAAAATAAAACATATACATCTAAAGCTCTATTTATATAGATAAGAATCATATAAGTTGCTCATAAAAAAAAGAATCATATAAGTTTGATTCCATCTACTGACAATAGATGACATAACAAAATCATTAAAAGTCTGCAAGTAATGAAAAATATGAAAAAGTATGTGAACAACATACCATCACAATAATAATGGCTATAACTCCAATGATATTTAGGAAGAGCAATGCCATAATGTGTTTGTCAGTTGCAACCTATTGGAACATACTCAAGGAAGTTAACTGAATTACAACTAAACAGAATAACCCAATGAATCGTGGCAACATTTTCAGACTTTGACATGCCTACCAATTTCCTATACCAGTTTTGAAGCTTTGTCAATTAATTCTGAGAATCGACATGATAAAATTCCAACCATAAAAAAATGCTTCAAGTCATACAACAATTACATGTAATCCACCTATGTAAACCACCAAGCTTGTAAATTCAAGAAATTCTATTTGAATACGGCATACCTTATGCTTGAAGTTGAGCATTTGCCTCCATAGATATTTCAGGTCTGCCAGCCACGGTACCCAAATTTCTATCAGCAGATCCCAAACAAAGTTCAGTCAAACTTCTAATTGCCGAATCCAAGTCATCTCCACATTCTTCAAGTGCTTTCTCTATGAGCTATACCAATTTTTTTTCACAAAACGGTAAGTAAATTACAATATAATATCAACTGAACACAATCAAAATCGGGTAACACATAAATCTCTCTGCTAACAACATGGAACAGTTTGTTTGATACTTCACCAAGGAACTCAAAACACAGAGTCAATTTATAATAGATGGTACAAATTAAATTTTGGAATTGAATATTGTTAGCATGGTGAAAGACACTCATCTCAAAGTCATTTTGTACCCTTTATTATATATGTAAACAATGTCGAAAAAATTTCTTGTACTGCATAATAAAAAAAAAAGAACTTCATGACAATTTATGGCAAAAGAATGAACATGGAGAAATAAGCTTAATCATTCAATAATATCATATACTAAAATCCAAAACACCACATGCGAGTGTACATGTTGCAGATCCTCAATCATCTCTGAACCGAAATGATATCCAAGTGTAAAAATTTTCATCAAGCCAAACACAATTGAACCGAAAGAGAAGAAAGTCACCGGCACAATATTTAGTCAATTGAGCCATCTAATTAAAAGGCCCATACATTTCATGACGCAACATCCCGGAAACAAAGGCAAGTTTGCAAAAATTGAACGCATTCACATTCAAACACAGGAAACACGACAGAGGCAAAAAACAAATAACCATCTTGGCAGACCAAGATTGGTTACTTACTGTATGAAGAGGTATCAATTTGCTCAAGAAACTCCTTTATATCCACCTCGAACCTCTCTTGAACCTATATAATCAATTAGCCAAGTATATCAGAACCTTTTAAAAGAGCCACAAACTCAATGCTAGCATGACCCTAGAGGATTGTTTTCAACAAAATATGGTCAGGCTGAGGGCTATTATCCCAAAATTGGTTCCTGGGCGCAGCTATGTTGGTTAATAGCAAGTGACCATGTTGGTCACGGAATATCATAATAAAGTGTTCCACAACACATCTGCAATTCAACTTCAAAGGTAAAAAAAGCTTTCCATGCACAGCATATCAATCCGCCAGATAATACTATGAAATATGGTAGCACGATAATCTTTTGAAGATTTTGCAATTATATGGCATGCAAAAAAAAAAAACAATATCCATACCATCATAATTTGGCAAATGAGATCCAATTAATCCTTGTGTTTTCCTTGGAGGATATCCACATCCTTGTCCTCCTTTTTCAGCTCTTCCTGTCAATGAAATTTGTCCTCCTTTTAAAAATGACACCAATGAAGGAAAACTTTTAATCGAACAGGTAAGCTACATGTAACAAAAAGAACAAAAAAATCAGTATCCCTCACAGCCTTCGCTACCATGAGAGTTACACGTAGGTATAGGAAAATCAGTATCCCTCACAGCATTCGCTACCATGAGAGTTTAACAAATCAGCTTTTCATACATACTGTAGGCCAACAAAGAGATGAGCACCAAAGCGAAACGCATATTCATCGAAAAGACAACCCTGGGATCAGGCGCACACAGCGTTGTACGCTACATCCTGGAACTTCCGAAAGAAGCGAAGAAGAGGACCAAAATACATACTAACTCTTGAGGTTAATCTCACAGATTAAACAAATATCTGTAGATCTAACACGCAGAAGGAGAAGGGAAACGATTCAAACACGAACATGGGCAGATGGAAAACAACACTTTCGGTCCTGCAATTTCGAACCCTTGTCTGAAGAAGATAATTCCTCCCATCTCCAAATAAATTAATTATTAGGTTAGTTGTATTTCGCCCAAGAAACCCGTCGTATGCGTTCGGTAATGTATAAACAGAGAGGCTATCCTAGAATCACCGCTTGATCTGCGATTTGATTGACTTAGTGATAACTGTAGTGTGGGGAGAAACTCAATAATCCTTACCAGAAAGAAAATTAAGGGACTGAGTAGTGTGTGATAACTGTAGTGTGGGAAGTACCGCTCTTTCCAATCTCTCGTCTTCTGCATTTACGACGATTCTTTGCATCTGCTTTTGTTTTTTGTTTTTTTTGTTTTTTTGCTTGTTTCCGTTTTTTTGGGCAATTAGCTAAGAGACTCCCTAAGAGCTTGAATTAGAGATAAGGAGGAGGGAGGAGTCCACGTCGACACAAACTAATAGCGTAGTTTGAAAAATAATCGTAGTTTGAAAAATAGTGACTGACTGTGTACGTGTGTTTCTCTCTCTGAGGTTATTGCAATAAAGCACTAGTAGAAGCAAAAGCAACTAGGGATGATAACGGGTCGGGTACCCTTCCAATTAGTGAATACCAAAATCATTTCCATTTAAGGTACCTAATACCAAAACCTTTCCAAAACCGTTTAAAAAACCATCTAAATTTCCAAAACGAAAACCGAAACCAGTCCATAACCTTCTACCATCGGGTACCCGTTTACCATTTAACTTTTTAATTTTTTTAACTTTTCTATAAATGTATAATTCAATTTCTTAAAAAATAATATGACTTGTCATGTTATTATAGTTTGAATGTATAATATATAATTCTATTATATTATTTTATTTAATATACTTGATCATGTTAAAATTTAGAATCCTAATAATATACTTTTATAAAGATGATTTATAATGTTATTACTATAATTTACTTTTTTAATTAAACGGTTCGGGTACCCTAAATCCGACATAAAAAACCAAACCCGACCCTAAATTATAACGGGTTTGAAAATCAAAACTAAAACCGTTTCCAAACCCTATAGGATCGGTTTTCGGGTTTTAAATGGATCGGCTATCCTATGGATAGTGCTCGGATCAGTTTTTTTTGCCATCCCTAAAAGCAACAGCTAATACATAATAGACAACCTCAGCAGCTAATACATTATAGATAACCTCTTACTCGGTCTTATTATTATTCTTGAACTTTCAAATGCGTCCCATTTGAAAAGTATGACAAAAGGAAACGAACAATAAACCTGACGGATGAATTTCGGAGTAATGAATCTTCTATTTAATGCATATGAATTACTCTCTCACTGGTTCACTTGAGGTTAATCTCACAGATTAAACAAATATCTGTAGATCTAACACGCAGAAGGAGAAGGGAAACGATTCGAACACGAACCTGGGCAGATGGAAAGTAACACTTTCGGTCCTGCAATTTCGAACCCTTGTGTGAAGAAGATAATTCCTCCCATCTCCAAATAAATTAATTATTAGGTTAGTTGTATTTCGCCCAAGAAACCCGTCGTATGCGTTCGGTAATGTATAAACAGAGAGGCTATCCGAGAATCACCGCTTGATCTGCGATTTGATTGAAGTAGTGATAACTGTAGTGTGGGGAGAAACTCAATAATCCTTACCAGAAAGCAAATTAATGGACTGAGTAGTGTGTGATAACTGTAGTGTGGGAAGTACCGCTCTTTCCAATCTCTTGTCTTCTGCATTTACGACGATTCTTTGCATCTGCTTTTGTTTTTCGTTTTTTTTTTGTTTTTTGCTTGTTTCCATTTTTTTGGGCAATTACCTAAGAGACGCCCTAAGAGCTTGAATTAGAGATAAGGAGGAGGGAGGAGTCCACGTCGACACAAACTAAAAAGAATAACAATCCAGGTGTCGAAATAATAACAATGATCGTTAGAGCCTCTATTTTATATATAGGTATAGATATAAATTGATGATTATATTATCCTGCGTTTTTTAAAAATCACCAAACCCTTGATAATTTCATTAAATAATAATTTTATACTATATGAATTTTTATTCCTTACTCCAAACAATATGATACACATGGACTCCTGTCCTTCTAAACTTCCAATACAGAGCACCTTACTCAAAACAAAATTATATATAAAATATAAGGTTTTCTCCCTCAACTATACCCATGTTAGTTTCGTCCTTGAACTTTTTGTTTCTCAATTTACTATCTCAAATTATGAAAAAAAAATTATCGTTCGTCCCTTCAAAAAATACCTATGTTGGAAAAAAACTTATATGACGTCCAGATTGACTTATTTTGTAGAGGTGAAATATATATAATAATACAACTAGGAGCAAGTATTTATACGAGAACAAAAAATCATAATCCTTGAATTCTTCCCCACCTTCGTCCCATTTTCTATGTTCATCGTAGATTCGCCGAATCTCTCCTTGCACCCATAGATCATCGCATCATAGAGCTCCTCACGTTATAGTTTCAGTGTGTGGATCTTTAGCGATGCTTTGTTCATCACTCTCGTGGTGTTCCTCCACCTGACTCCGTATTCTCCTTCCTATGTTTCTGACTTTGTTAGCTATGTTCAACAAGTCAAATTGCAATTCTTGTATTGATTTGGTGAATGACATTCTGTGGGGTGTGAAACCCTCAATTTTTGATAGATCTAACTCTTCTTTTACTGTTTATCGTAAAAATGAAATCACGTATATGATTGAGGGAAGAAAAAATTATATTTAACCTCAATATTTTATGGATATGAATTTTATAGTACAATATTTCATTTTGCATTCGCATTTTTTTTAACGAAAAACATATAATTACTCAAAAAAATTGATGAGAACTATTTGCACCCCATACTTAACTAAACTCATCCCATTCTAAATAAATTTCAGCCTAAAACATAACATTTCTAAGTACACCCCAATTTCAGTTTTTTGCAAAATTTTCAATCTACACCCCATGATGAACAGTATATCCAGAATAGAGAGACAAGAAGTTAGCCAGCAACTCCGGTTTTGGCAGAAAACCACACAAATACATCTCCTTCATCATTTTCACTGCTTTTAAAAGACACCCATTTTTTAGTATAGCAGTTTATGATGGAATTCCACGAGATGGTGTCTCTCTGAGGCATTGTATCAAACACCTTGTGTGCCGAGTTAGTTAGTGAAGATTTAGTGTACATGGTGATGAGAGAATTGGAAACAAAAGGATCTGCATCAGATCCAGTTTTGAGGACTAGGCCATGAAGTTGGAGACCGAATTCATGGGGCTGATGAAAAGAGCATGCCTTTATGACTGAAGGAAGAAGATAAGTGTTTGCATAATGAAGTCCAGAAGGGTGAAGATACGTGTTTTACTTGATGATTGAGATTGGTTCAGCTGGGTCTGAAGTTGATGAGAACCGTCCATGTCATCTTCGTCCGATGTCCCCATTACTTCGGTGAAGCCTCCGTCGAAGACACCATCGAACTCTTCGTCCTCCACATGAGTGATGGGTTTGCTTTTGTAAGGAGATGGAGAGTGAAGTGAAGACGGAGAAAACGGGATGGAGGGAATGATACGTGGTAGGGTCACTTGGAGTGTTATTAGATTGAGGGTTTTTTGTGATTTTTGGGACGTACTTAGTCATCTCTGGGGTGCAAATAGTCCTCATCAAAAAATTTCCAAGAACTGCCCCAGGAAATCCCATCACTTATTCAACACATACACTCCCACAAAAGTATCTAAAATGAGGAGTACTCTTCCCTTCATCCAAAAAGAAAACTAAACGTCCTTCTTGGAGGAAGAAATGGAAATAGTTATTATAAAAAAAAATTACTTGAATTTTAGGTAATGCAATTAAGTGTATTCTTACGTTTACACGGTGTAAGCTTTGATTTTTCTCCATTTCTATTGAAATTTATAGTCCAAACACATTCAAGATAGTTATTATCCACACTGGGCCACGATCCTGCATGTGTTTGTTCTTTATGGGCCATCGTCATTGATACTTAGGCTAAGAAAAACTTGCCTAGAATGTGAAAGGAGTTGGGCTTCACTTATAAACAACTCGGTTGGAAAACCCTAAATCAAATGCTAGACGATGAGGGATTTAGTCTTCACAACTTCTTCCCTCGGAAAAATATGAAGAATATAATCCCATAGTTTTTTTTAAAAAAAAAAGTCCTTAAATGATAGAGAATGGAGGGGAGATTCAAAACTTGTGCAAACAAAAGCATGATAGCATCTTATTTTATCATATAGCAGAGCTTGATGCATCACTAAACAAGCCACTACAAATCAAACATATAGCATAACACTAACAAGCACTACAAATCAAACATATAGCATAACACTAATATGCCTACAATTACGTGAATAAACTTAGTCATCTCCTAAGAAGAATATGGTAGGCTTGTTTGGTTCTGTTATCTCCACCGATCCCTCCAACATCTTCGCAACCTTCCCCATGGTCGGCCTCATTTCCGGGCGATCTTGAAGGCACCACATTGCCGTCTTCACCATACGCTCAACCATCTCAAAATGTAAACCACTATCGTAACAATGCTTAATGTGACGGTCCAAAATGTCCTCCACCCTCTTTTCCTTGAACACCTTCTCAAACGCCCATCTTGGGAGATACCAATCTTCACTTTCCAACAATGATCCTTGCATCTCAAAATTTCTAACCCCGCTCACAATCTCTAACAACACCATACCAAAACTATACACATCCGCCTTTGATGTAATCGGATCCATCTTCACCCATTCCGGCGCCATGTACCCACGGGTCCCCCGGATGCGTGACATGGTCACCACGTCCTCTTTCTTCTTCAACTTGGCTAACCCGAAATCCGAAACTTTTGGGCAAAAATCATCCCCCAAGAGTATGTTTTCGGGTTTGATATCGCAATGTAGAACCCATTCCAAACACTCCTCGTGCAAGTAAGCGATCGCTCTCGCGACGCCGAGTGCGATCCGGTACCGCACATTCCAGTCAAGCATCGGCTTCGGCTCGTCAATTGAGATCGGGATCATTTCGGCACGGTTTTCTGGACCCCCGACCCGACGCGCTGGAAAGAGGTATTTATCAAGAGACCCATTTGGGACATACTCGTAAACAAGTATTCTTTGACCTTTTTCAGCACAAAACCCCCAAAGCCTCACCAAATTAAGATGGTGCATCCGCGCGACGATGGTGACCTCCGCCCAGAATTCGCCGTCACCGCCGGTAACATTTTTCAAACACTTGACGGCTACCACACGGTGATCGGGCAATTCCCCTCTATAAACATCGCCAAATCCGCCTCTCCCTATAAGATTTTCGAAGTCCTTTGTTGCTGCTCTGAGCTCAGCATGGGTGAACCGTTTGGGTCCGCCGGCAGGCAGAAGTTCAAGGCCGAGGGACTGAGCCATGTCTCTGTACTTGATGTATTTCTTTAGAAATGCCCAGAAGAGAACGATCCCTGAAATCAATTCGCAAGCAAATAGTGTGGATATGATTGCGATGTTTCGTGGGTTGTTGTTGGAATCTTCAGGAGGGGAAGGTAGGCTAATTCTGACAGAACATGTGGTCTCCAACAAATTGGTCATTCCGGTGAAAATGGGTTCGTCGTTTTCAGATCTGTTTACTCTTAAATACATAGCAGCTTCTGTACCTGGAGACCAATACCCAAATAACAATCTTTCCAGCTGAAGAACACAGTACCCGGTTCCATCATACTTGAATCCAAACCCGAGACATGACTCGTTGGCTAAGCATCTGGACTTACACTCATCAAAATTCAATACATTCAGATTGCTCTGGTTCGATCCACCGCTATAATTGACAAAATCGAGCTGAAGAAATCTGGTGTCCAGAGGATTATTCATCGGAATCTTCCTCTCACATGCATCTTGTTTTCCCTGAATGGGCTTGAATCCTGGTGGGCAAACACAGTAAGTGGAAGAATCTGAAACATTACCCATACAAATAGCATTAGGCCCACATTGGCCATAGATTGTACACAACTCTGACACAGCTTTCCAAACAACAGTCCATCCAGAATCGACATCATAGCTGTAAATCCTGAGATTCCCATCATCATCAAGAGTCAACCTTCGCAATCTTGTGCTGTTACTATAATCTGCAGTGATGATTGAGTCTCCATTGTTTTTCGTCACACTCCCCTTACTGTCAAGTACCATAAGTTCATGATCGGAGTTCCAGTAACTATTGGTAGTCCAATTTATATAGAACAGATCTTTAGAATTCGAGAAGTTGAATTTACCGTTCTTTGAGAGAAGCGTTCTCCCATTCATTGCCTGGTTAGGCAAAATGGTATCAGTTGGTTGATCAAAACTCTGCCAAGTACCATAAGTCATATTACCTTCATCGTTTAAGACAAGGGTAGAAATTCCAGTTGCGCTGGAATTTTTTGAAGGCCACAAGTTCTTCCCGGAAGTGGAAGATTCAATGAGACGGAGCTCTCCGGTGCTGTCGATGACCAGAGAGGCAGTACTGTTGACAGGAGAGTAGGTGTTTGCAGACCATACGATGGTCCTGTTTGTAACTTTGTTGTACCAAATTGAGAAGGTGAAGAGAATTGGAGAATCGGGTAGTGGACGAAACCCGGCGGCGAAGATGGAGTTGGGAGAGAGGAGGATTTGGTCTTGTGTTGGCTGCCATGGAGAGTCTGAAATTGAGAAGGATGAGATGTTTTTTTGGGATGCTGAAAGTGAAGGATATGAGACGAAGAGGAGGAGGAGGAAGAGGAACGAGAGGGACGACATGGTTGTGTGAATTGTGAAGGAGAGGAAGTTGCTTCCCTGACTTGGTAGTTGGTTACTTGGTTGTGGTGAGGTCTTTTAATGGCGGCTTTTAAGTGGGCCCTCAGCTCGTTGACGCTTGACCAAAGACTCGATATGGCATATGCTATACGCCATTCTAAATTCCGTGTGATTTTTTTTTTGGAAAATCTGTTTCCACTTAATTGTTTAATTGCTTAGTTAATCAAGCAAAAGGACCCCGTATATGATTATCTGAAAGCGTATTTGCCTTCAAATATAGATTAAAAATTCAAAAATGACATGTACTCGATCAGTTTGGTACACCATTATCATCGATTCTGATTCCGTTCCCATTATCGACGATTCGAGGAACTCAGAAAAGAATAAAAAGGGTTTCAAATCAGAATTGGATTTCCAGAAATACAGTGGCGCAGAGAGCCGCGTGTATACGGTGACTGAATTTGCAGAGGGGGAGAGCCAGAACGTCTATAATTTTGTAGAGTTGAGGAAGCGTAATGTTAATGGAGGTGGCGGTGATGGCGTCCTGGTTTCGGGGAACCAGGCTGAGGAGAGTGGAGTGGAGTTGAGCTCCCGGGAAATGGAGGATCAACAAAGGAGATGCGAGCCAAACGGGAGTGTGCTAACGATGCTCCAAATGGCAGAGTCATTGGATTGGAAGCGTCTGATGGCGGAGGATCTTAATTGTGAGTGACCAAAATCGTTCCTTTTGGTATTTGTGTCCCCTTTGACGCTTATTATCCAGCTAAGGCACTGTCTAGACTTTCTATGACATTGAATGACGATGACCATTGCAGAACTCGATGGCAAAATCATCAAAAGAGAAAAAGAAACAGTACATAATCGTGTTCTTAAAAAATACAGCAAGTTTTTTCTGTGTCAAAAGTTCATAGTTTGAAATGAGCTTAATGATTCTGAGGTTCACTACTTCATGACTTCAACCACCACTTTGTCAGTGTGCAAATGCAGTTTCTAGATTATTTTGGCGTAAAACATGTTCGTTAAAGTTTCCATATTTACATGTTCGTTAAAGTTTCCATATTTAACCCAGGATTCTGAGGGCTATGTTAGTTTTCAGTGGTGAAGATGTGAAGAGGTTTCTTTCTAAGGTTACCTAATCAATTAATTGGAATTATGAAAGGATTTTTTAGATTTGATGATTATCAGTTCTACAATGAAGGGTGGCACTGACAAGATTTAGATAGTGTTGAACATTTAATTTACATCTTAGTTATAAGTGTGCCACTTTTTCCTACAATTGATTTGCCTTATATACTTCAAGTTTTTGGAGCCAGAGTGTGTTGACTCGAGACCTCTATTGCTCTTACTGGATTGGAGATTAAGTGTAATCTCCAGGTCATGGATGTTTCTTGCTTTACAGTAAATGAAAAGTGTTGATCACCTGTACATTAGTAAGTTTTGCTAGCAAATTTAATTTTGTACGTCGTATTCTCTATCCCTTTTTTTGTTGTTTCTTTCCCAGGTTTACTTCATGCTCTTTGAATGTAATTTTGACAAGGTGTTTATTATTGTTGTATGGATCTGTGATAAGTATAGCAAGGGAGACATTTCAGTTCATCTGAAATAAAGTTGGTATTGTTAACGTATTAGCATTTAAATATTGGAAAAAGCTTGAGACCCCCATTTTATCCCGAATGCATTTGGAATGTTGTATGTTAAGTGGACCCTACATATGTGCTTTTAATCAATGACTATCACACATGCTAAATAAGATTGGTGGTAAAATGGGAGTAATAAATTGGGGGTCTGTAGCATTGCTCTTAAATATCTCTGTTTATATTATTTGTATCATTTTTGGGTAGATCAAAGTCTGAACACTAAATGTTTTTGGTTCTGCTAAGTCCAAGTGTATTCATTCCATCCAATCCAATATAATGATATCCTCTTCACTAATCTTATAGCATCCATGCCATTGTTTCTTCCTTACAAGTTACATTCATGTTTTTTAAATGGTATTCCTCCTTTTTAGCATCTCTTACTATTGTTTTCATTTTTCTTACTAGTTGCTGGTGCCTTTTAGTCCCACTATCAAATGTTTTGCTCTTCTATTTGTTTGTACTTACCTTTGGTGATGCTATGCTTGCTGTCAGATCTCTCTTTAGTGGAAATGTCACCAGTGAAATACTTTATGGAAGAAATGTCTACTGGAAACTCGTTACAGTGAACAGTAGCTCTTGGCAATGAGAAAGAAAGGGAGAGAGTTTATGATACTATCTTTCGTTTGCCATGGAGATGCGAACTGGTAATCTTGGTTTTTCTTTTGTAACCTTTTAAAGAAAAAATGAACAAAATTCGTCGACAAGTCACGTGCATGCCTGTTATTCCCTTGGTGACATCAGATGAAAGTTGCATTTGCCTTCTTTTCGTACTAACCCAACACATTGATGTTTTGTTGCCTAATGTTAGTGGAAGCATGCTCTTGACGTCTTGTAAAAACTGCTCATTGGCATCTAAACTTGTCAGTACAATTGGTGTTTCATGCCACTATATAGTTTCATTTCGAAGTTTGTAATGCTTCTGAAGTTTGATGAAAAGATTGTGTGCTCTTTAATAAGAAAGAAAATATGAAGTGAGAGTTTAAGAATTAAGATCACATGTGATACTCTATTTTTGAGTTGTTAGCACAAGCTATTTAACTTATTTGATCTGAACATTAATCTCAATGTTTCATTATTATGTAGGTTGCCTTGTTCTGTTTAAAGAAGGGTATTTTTTGGTGGAGGGTGGTAGTTTGGAAGTCTTCCATGACTGACTTCTGTTTTTGCATTTTTTTGGATTCTATATCATATGCTTGTTCGCTAATGTTTCTTGTGTCCTTTAACATATCTTTATTTTATAAAAGGAAAACAACTACTACGTATATTCACAAATGTACTGCATTTTTTTTGCTGCTAATAGATGTTGGGTTCTTTGTCTGCCTCGATTTTTTTTTGTCTTTGTCATGCCTACTCGAAATTTGGTTACCCTCTGGAGGCTTATTAGTAACAGGTCAGTTAGCTTTCTTCAAAAATTCGTTTTGTACGACGGCAGTGATAGCCTGACGAATCTTTGAGATATTCTTGCTCTTCAATTTAAATCGTGAATTTTCATCAATTTTGTGTATATGTGTCACGCCCCGTCCCAGGAACGTGACTTATTGGCAACACGTGTGTGCACCCACGTTCCGCCACCTAAAATACTAAGACTCAAATACCATAATACCAACACAAATTTAAACAAAAATCCGGCAGCACCTCCCCGTATATCGGAGAATGCCTCCTGCACAACATATAACAATTTAAACCAACAATTCCCATACCACCAACTAAATATCCAGGGCCTCAGGCCATATCATCCCAAACATATATCATCATACACACATACATACCAAGGCATCAAGCCTAACCATCCAAAATCTTCATTTATCCCACACATTACATACTTGTATATATCCTAATATACCATTAAGTCAAAGACTAACCAACACCACACAAAATAAAACAACGAACCACCACAAGTCCAGGCCATCCACGTCACGCTCCTCCCTGCTGATCCGTAGTCGGAGCACTAGCGCTAGTACCTATATCACCTGAGGAAGGGGAAAAATAAACGGTGAGCAGGAGGCTCAGTAGGGATAACGAATAGGAGTATAAAATAAGAAATCAGTCCGGAATATTATAAAGAAATAATGCAATGCAACAATATGCCATGTTGCCAAATAAATGCAATTCCGTACATCTAACCGAGCCATGTCGCTAGAGCCAATAAGCCGGAACCACTAGCACTTGCTCTCACAAATACTCCGTGCGATGCCACTAGAGCCAATTAACCGGAACCACTAGTGCATGTTCATACGAGTATCGTCAACCATGTCACTAGAGCCAAATAACCGGAACCACTAGTACACGTTGACGTACATATCACAATCCAATCCTCCATTTCTACCATGCAACCAATGCAATGTCACACATTAATATTATGCAACTAAATTCAATTTGCGCGCAATTTCATTAAAACATATGCTCAAGAGTATCGACTACTCGATAGATGACCGAGTGTCCATGGGTAATGCATTCAACATTAAACACACAACATAGCAACTTGAGTTCACAATAGCACACAATCCAAGGTTTGTTTCCCCTTGAACAAAAAGGCGGAAACGAATGAGATTAACCACAATTCGGGTAGCCAAAAGTGTTCGAAATTGAGGGTAAAGAAAATCCCTACCTCGTTTGAGCAAAATCTCACCACAACTCTAGCCCCCAATCTTCCAAGTTCAATAACCTAAACCATACACACACTTACCATTCAATTTCCATTCCAAAATTGTTATTTTCCAAACCAATTACTTACATTTATCTCTTAATTTCAAAATAAATTACTCACCTTGCCCCAAATCTTCAATCCTTAGCTCACCCACCTCTCCTCCTATCTCCACACTTTAATCCAAGCTCAAACCTAGCATCAGTATACATAAACTTTGATTAATCAACAAACTTTTACCCCAAAACCTCCAATTTCATGAAATCAAACCAAACCCATAAACCCTATTTTCAAACCCATGGAAATCTTACCTCAATCCTGAGGAAATCTTGGAATCCAAGCCTATGAAAGTCTCAAACTCTTGATTCCATCTTCTTTCCCCTTTATCTCCTTCAAAAATCACCTTTTCTCTTCACATACTTCCTCTCTCTCACGGTTCTTCACTCTCACAAACTTCTTCTTTGTTTTATTTTTTTTTTTTTTTGTTCTTTTGTCTCTTAAGGTTGCCGACAGCCTTTCTCTCTCTCTCTCTTTTTTTTTTTTACTCATTTCTTTCTTCTTTTGTATTTTTGACCATAAGGTTTCTATTGACATTCAATTCAGTCCTTGAGACACTTATTTCTACCCAACAATTTTTATTTTATTTCATATAAAATCCCTATATTATTTTTCTTTTCTTATTTTATTTATCAACTCAATTGTTTTTCGGAATGGGGTATTACAATATGTATCATGATTTTATAATCATTTTGTTTGTTGTTTTTCTCGTACTGGTAATTTTTTTTGGCGTAGTTTATTTTAATGTCTTTTGAATTGGTGGAATTATTCTTTTGATTAACTTTGAAGAATTGATAGATGCCAATGCAGTCTCCAAGGATATTGAAAGATATAATTATTTTGCGTCTCGAGCCATACATTTCATATGATATTAAGCTTGATCAAGTGCAAATGTTTTGGAAGAATCGAAATGTTTTCAGGTTTGCCTAGAAAATTATGTCACTGTTTAGCTCTTTTGCTTTGTCGTTTTCTAAATGGGTTTCAACCTTTGTTGATGTACTGCTTGGGAGCATACTGCATTACTGCATGCCTTGTAAATGCTCTTACTTGAGTTTGATGATATATGAACTAGAAATGTGGCATGTTTTTTCTGCATGGTCTGCGAGCGGTAAAGTGTGTGTGTGGAAGAAGGTTAAACATGTTTCTGACTCATTGAACTGTTAGTTGCATTAAAATTTCCATTCTTTTTAATTCATCCTGCCATATGTTGGGTAATAAGAATGGCTTTGATAACTGGTAGGTGAGGCCAGATGTTGTTTGTCCACTTTACAATCTTTTGAGCATACCAGTTATTACTTATCAGCTATTGCTGTTCTTTATTTTTAGGCATCTAAGATTGATTGTATCATAAGGGGAAAAAAGATTGGAATGTTCTTGTAATTATTAAGAACTCAGGAAGCCAACTGGGTTTTTTCCTCAGTTCTGGAAGAATGCTCCATTTGATAATAAGTTGGAATGCTGCAGTTAGACAGGTGGAATGTATTAGTAACAGTTACTTTTAACAGTGTCATGGAAAGGAGATTATTATGTTGTTTTTCCATTTCTCAGTTTATATATAAGTATGTGATTAGTTTAGGTGGATCAATGAGAGAAGCCTTCTATCTTTTGTTTAAGCCCACTCACTCTTAGTTTTATCTAATGATCAATAAATCTATAATTTAGTCTTGGAAGCTTGACAACATTTATGTTTTTTCCTCGTTTCTACATGGCCAAAGCACTTTGCTTCTTTATAGGATGTTTGAAGAAAGCTGAAACACCTTACCCCCCTCTCTCTCTCTACACACACACACACACACATTGTTATTACAAAAAATAATATGGGGAAAAGCAAAAGGAAGGAATGAAGCCTACTAATGCAGGAATTATGCAAGATTTATTACTAATGGGCTTTAGTTGGTTTACGGCTTCAAATGTGGAGGATGAATTAATGTGCTGGGGTTCCTGTAGAATCTCTAATAGCGGTTAGAATATTATGTAAACTATACGTTTACTTGTTTAGCCATCTTTTGGATTGCTTGGAAAAAGAGGAACAAAGGCATCCAGATAATCAAGAATAGATGCCTTTTTACTCTTTGTACCTGATTTACTGTAAACCATGTCCAAGAGGAAAATCTTTTCTTTGATGTACTAGACTTGGTTTCATGTGGACAATTGCATTCTTGTTTGTTTGGCCTGGGTTCTCATTCTCTTAGCAGCTTAAACGGTCAATTTTGCTTCTTGTGCCATGGACTTGGAAATTAGGCCTTTTATGTATTTAATGTGGTTTCATATCACTTATGTATAAATTCACTTATTTCCTTTGGTGTGAACTCATGCTCACTTATATTAATTACAAATACCCTAACCGTTCTTTTGGCTGGCAGTTCAAGAGGCCTTCTGCAGCAGAGCTGTTTGATTTCGGCTGCCTTGTGGTGCTGACATGTGGAGTTGCTCTCTTGGAAAGAACAGGTCTACTGGGAAAAATATTGCTCTGCATATATCTGTGATTAAAGATTTTTATCGTTTACCGTAGGCTATGGTTATGTTGGATAGTTGAGGCATAGCCATATCAGATTTTAGTTTATCCATAATTTGGGTGTAGGATATTAACTGCTAAGTTTTCTTTATAATTTTTTACTGCTACAGATGTCAGCTTAATCTATCACATGATTCGTGGTCAAGGAACAATCAAACTCTATGTGGTCTACAATGTATTAGAGGCGAGAGAATAATCGTAACTAATCCTTGTTAGTCACAGACATTTAATTCTTGATCCTATGTCATGTTGTCGATAACTAATCTAAAGTACAATGAGCATATTCCTTATTAAAATAGGGATAAGTGAGTTACTTTTGTTGATCTAGAAAGATTCTCTTATAGTTTCTCATTATATAACGAATAACTTTGCTGTCCTTTTTTGACCCTTACTCAATATGTAACTATTGGTTCTGACATTCAAACTTCTCTTTGCTAAAACCAGGGTCAAATCAACATGAGGATGTAACTGTATTATTTCCGACAGCAAATTAAGCCATACACGTCTATCCCTCTCTCTTTCTCTCTCTCACTCCCCCTTTCTTTTAATACTTTAAAATTTTAGGTCAAGATAATTAAAGGCTTTCCGCCAAAAAACTAGGACACTTGGCCTCTTTTTTTGGCTATATCAGTGTGGACTTGTCTTATAAGTTAAAGTTGATGGCTTTGTGATCACTGCATCTTGTGTAGGATCTACTTTACATATAATGATTAGTATGGGTGTTACTCTGACATTCTTCTCTTTAAATTTTCTTCCTTGTGGCTAGATATTTTATCATAGTTTGTCTGCAACTCTGCATTGAATTTACCCTTTTCTTCTTCTTCTTTTTTTCCCCATCTCTCAACAGATATTTGATAAACTATTCCAAAACTTTGGTAGAGACGTATTGCAAACTTTATTTAATTCTGCAGAAGAACTTGCAAGTTGCTCCACAGGAAACACAGTATTCTGGACCTGGAGATTTTTCTCTGACCAAGCACTGGCCATGGTCGCTTCAAATATCCTTAATCTGGCACTAATATATACAATATTATTTTAACCATTATAGTGAATTTTATGCCTTCCTATTTGGTTCCTTGACTATCCTTACTTCTTCATTCTTTCATTTTATTAGCTCAGGCAATCACTTTAGCAACTTGTATTGTTGCTCACAATAATGTTTTGCTGGCTTTGCTGGTATCCAATAACTTTGCTGAGATAAAAAGTTGCATCTTCAAGCGCTTTAATAAGGATAATATTCACAGTCTGGTATACTCTGGTGAGTTTGATTTTTGTACTTTTAAATAAATTTTTTAATGATGGATGGTATGTTTCGATCTCCTTAGTATTGGAGATGGTGGAAGCTCGCTGATGTTAAGGAACAAAATGAGCTATCTTATTATCATGCATGAACTGGTGTGGTTCCGCCTCAGTATGTCTATAGTGCTGAACATAAATTATTATCAGTAGCCTCCACCACTGATATGAAGTGATATTGTGAATATATGGCAGTAACTTTTGCAACAGAGAGTGGTAATTGGAGTGAGTATATACTTTGGACTTAATTGAATTGCGACTTTTGTCGACTATCAAGCACAGGACTGCTGAAACATTTCTAGGATTTCTGAAACCTTGTTCTACTTATCTTTTGTATTCTTTTTGCATAGGTAATTGATACTTTCTTGCACTTGCTTCTGAGTTAATACTAGCATTTCTTTCTTGTTAAGCTACTCCTTTTTGAGCATTCAAATTCTTAGCAGCATGAAAGCAAATGATGACTACAATTTGTCTGGGATTTTATTTTTGGCAAAAGGCTACAGACATTCAAGATGGTTTTATGTATAAATTAAACAATGTTTTACTATTTAATTGTTTTAAATTGTGGTATTCCTTAATCTTTTTCTGCTTTTTGATCATCCCATGCCGTTTTTCCTTGTTGCTTTGTTGAATTAGTCCTTAGTGCTCATTGCCCATGTTCTATTTAGCATTCCTATCGTTCGTCAGATCCCTTCTACCTTTTTCGTATTGCCCCATTCTCATATAATTGGTATTTCTCTTCCTTCTCCTTGGTTTTTTTAGGCCACCACCTATGCAAACTTTACTGTTCTTGGTTTTCATGATTCGGCTTTTGCCACCATGGTGAGCAACATGGTCTGGTATTGCAGCCAATGCTATCAAAATAAATTCCTTTGGCAGCAGTGGAGTTCTCTCTCCTCAATACAGATGGATGAGGTTAAAAGTGAACCCAATGACGGTTATCATTTTTGTTGAGGTTTTATAACCAATTATTTCCTGTCTGGTTGTTGAAAGTTCCGATCTTCTCTATGTTCCATATAAATTATAAAACTATTAGGTTATATAAACCCATCATTGAGCTCCATTGAGCTAAACCCATCATTGGACTCCATTGACTGTACATGTCAATTACCCATTTTGTCACTGTTTCGTGGTCAAGTGTCAATTGGCTGTCATTACATGTATGCTCTTTTTCTTTTTTGTTGTACACTCTGATCATGGGAATAGTGAACTGCAATTTATGCTCAATGGTGTTAACGATTTCTCTTTCGCTGCATGATTTTGGATTATTTTATCTCATATATACATATTCAGTTCAATTTATGCTCAATGGTGTTAACGTTTTCTGTTTTGCTGCATGATTTTGGTTTATTTAATCTCATATATACGTATTATGTATGCCCTTTCCCACTTACCAGATTCAGTAGAGAGATTCCACATTTCAGCATTTCTCGTATTCTTTTTTGCTCAAAATATTCTGGAGGCTGAGGGTCCTTGGTTTGAAAGTTTTCTATGTGTAAGTTTACCTGAAAGATTCTAGGCATTTCTGTGAAAAATATTTTCTTGACATAAATTTGTTCCAGAGTTTATGTGGCCTGCTTATTCGTCGTCTCATCTGAGCTCTGTAGAATGCTCTCATGGTTTGCGTCTGTGAAATGTTGATGGATATCATAAAGCATTCATTCCTCGCCAAATTCAATGATATAAAGCCCATTGTATGCTCCAAGTTTCTTGAAGAGCTTTGTAAACAGGTATATGTTTGCATGCAGACCAATCACTGGTTTCCTTGTCCCTAAAGGGTTTTCCTTCCAACAGAAAATAGAAGGAGAAAAAAAAAAGCAGTTTTATTTTTTTAAATCCATGAAGTTGCTCTTGTATATGCTTTAATGCTGCTATCATTACAGCTACTACTTTTCCGCCTATATCGATTTTAAACTTCAGATCAAGTTTTAAGCATGCTAGTAGTTCATAAATAATTTCCCCAAGGAAGCTGTCATTATTGTTGAAAGCTAATTTTCCTCTTCTTGATTTTGACAGACTTTGAATATTCAAACTGATGCTAAGAAGAACAAACTCACTTTCGTTCCTCTGGCACCAGCTTGCGTGGTAAGTTGTTGATACCGTGGATGCCAATTAAGAACTTCTTATTGTTTGCTTAAATGAAGCAGCACTGTTCTTTATAAAAGATGCTGTTAGCTTAGCAGAAGGGCTGTTATGTATGAAAATGAAACATGATCACATGTGATGTTATAGATTCTCCCTCTTTTGTTGATAGTACTCTATTGCCAGTATACATATGCAATATGTGACTGGAGATGGTAATTGAATTTTTCTTCTCTCATGAAGTTGAACAATTTTATTGGTTGGAGATTTGATTATTTCAGGTTTTAAAATTAATTTTGATTGTTGTCTTTGGATTTCAGGTTATACGAGTTCTGACTCCTGTATATGCAGCTCGCCTACCATGCAACCCTCGTTTGTGGAGGTATTTTGGATTCTCGTCTTGTTTGCAGTGACTTACATAATGCTTGCAAGCCTTAAGATGATGCTTGGCATATGTCTGCAAAAACATGTAACTTGGTAAGTTAATAGGTGCCAAAAACGAAAACACCATCTTCACTCTGATTAAAGGAAAACACCATCGGAAATGAAATATCCGACCTGGTTTCCTAAAATCCTAATCGAAAAGACGGAAAGCGGACAGCTTGCTTTGTCGGCTGCTTAAGTTTCCATCCCTCCTCTGACAGGTATTCCGTATTCCCTCAAAATTTTGTCGAAAGATCACAATCCCAGAATGCAGACTGTACAGAGAGCTGCGATATTTTTCCCCAAATATATTGGTGCAAGGACAGGTGGATATATTTTCTCGAAAAAGATACAATTTAATGGGGGTAGAATAGAAGAAATGATTTTGTAATCTCAAACAATGTATTAGCATATTGATTTAAGTCAGTAAGACGAGACACAGTTGGCAAATGCACCCATCTCTCATCTTTCCGAGAGCCGGGTGTTTTTACACTGTTTTATCTGCTCTGTTGAGAACCAATTATAAAGCGTTTTTGAATTAGACTGGCAAGAATCAACCAGGATTTAATTGAAAATTTCCTCTCAAATTTAGTTTTTTTTTTTTTTGCTCGCTCTTGCCCCTGTGCTTTCTTTCTCGATTATGATAATGTGGAACTTGAAGTTGTCATCTATGATCAAATTTCCTGCAAAAATAAAATCTTAATACAAGCTCTCAAGAAAACATCTATGGTCTAATCCTTTCATGAAGGACAGTGAAGTGGCTTCAAATCTACTAGTACCAAGATCCCATAAACATAAGAAAGAAACCCACATCCAATGCACCATGGCAGGCTTATGTACAAATGCCAACTTTCATTACGGCACAAACACATCACATGCACACTCATCACTTACCAATGAGTTCTCTTCAGAACTGGCTCCACAAGAAAGCATCTATGAGTATGCAGACTCATTTCATGAAGCAGTAACATCAAATAGCTTTAGAAAACATGAAACATTTGATTTAGGGAGCAATACTATGTACCCAAATGACAAAACTATCAGGCCATCCCTCTACAGTTAAAGCTACTCACGACCCATGAGATATATATTTTATATCGCCTATCAGCAAAACGATAAAATAATACACTTGCTCATCGTACAAAAGTTGCCCAAGAGTAAGAAAGGGAATTGATTGTTTGTGTTATAACATGTGAAGATGGAGCATATAATGCCAACATTTGCTTAGATACATATACACTCTCAGGAGATTGAGTGATAAGAAAGCGTATCAACTATAACTTGGACTACAAATGAAACGCAAGAGAAAAGTAGGATGTAAAGATATGCAGGCATCCCAAAAAAATATTTCCCGGCATCTTTTTATGGTTTCCCATGATTATAATTGGTTTCAGAAGCCAAAAGGACCCATTTGCTGAGTCAGAACTTCTATGTTTTAAGACTTCATAGGATAATTTCCTAACTCTGTTGACTTACTCTCAAGATTTTGAGAACTAACCATTAGATCAAATGCAGTTTCAAACCTCTTAGATACTTCAAAGTCAGTTCCAATTGCTGATGAGGTTTCTATTTCCATTTCAGTGTCATTTGCCCTTTCACTGTCATGTTTAGAATCTTGACGAACAGGACTAGCAAGCAGAAGTTGTTCCCATGCACCATCATCAGGTAAGTCTGGAAGAACAAAGGGGACCTGGCTTTCAAATGAGCACAATTTTTCATCCAAAAGCATTTTCATGAAATCAGAATTCACAAAGTAGTCTTTCATCCCATCAAAAGAATGATTAGATTGTTGTGGTTTTCCCGAATCCGTTGGTACAAGAACAGGTGAAGGCAATTCATCAAGAGGTAGTTGATACCTTACTATCATACCATCGACAGCTGGTGGCCCACCATCCTCTATTCCTCGTTCCAGCATACCGCCACTTTCAGCCATGCGCCAATTATTTTCCTTGGGCTGAAGTAGCTGAACCAAAAATCCTGGAATTTTCATGGCTATAACCAAGAATGACAGCATCTGCTGCTGGTTTTTCTCCATTCCTTGAAGGCGATCTTTTAAGACAAGCAACTTGTCATCTGCAGTTTCCTGATGCTGCCTAAGATTAACTAACTGCTGCATAAGTGAATTTTTATCAGTCTTCAGATTCTCAACTTCCTTCCATAGCCCTGGATTTTCAATTTCTTCACTAGATTCAACCTTGTTGTCTTGCTGCAGCAATGTTTTCCGATTATCCATACTCTGAGAGTGTTTCCTCCGACAAATGTTCTTTAACAAGTGCTTTTGACCTTTGATAAATCCATCATTTGAAAACTCCCATCGATCTGAATCAATTTTTCTGAAACCCTGTAACAAGTTATAGAGTAACCATTTACTTCACTAGTTAATGATATTCAACACAATACTTAACGCAATATCACAATACTTAACACAAACATAGGTGCTGAAGCATGGATGCATGCTCACACACACACACATATATGAAGGCTATACCCAAGTATCCAAATTGACCCAGCCATAACTTAATGTTTTGTATTGTGTACCAGAATCAATGTAAATAAAAAATTGATCTGCTATCACTTGATTGACACTTCCAAGTTCATTCATAATTGCCATTTCCCATGACAGATAAAGGGGTCATTCATTCATTAACCATGCATAATACTTAAATCTTCTTTCAGGCGGCAAACACAGGAAAAGAGTTCGTTAATACCCAGTCACCCACAAATCACAAAAAAGGCATTATTTAGTATCAACAAAAGAAAAAATAGGCAGATTTGTATACTTTACAACATTATCAATATTAGTGCAGCACAAATGTTTAGGCCATTATGTTCTTCTAGTCCCCAAAACAATAACTAGTATAATGAAAAAGGGTGTCTGAAAAGATAGGAAGATTTTCTTTAGACCAACAATAGAAGGCCACATGGGTGACTTGTACAGTTATTTTGGATTTTGGAGAATTGAAAGAGAGGACGAACCGCAGGGCCAACTTCAGGTATTGGAAATATTATAGCATCATGAACTTACTTTTTTCATAATCTTCGAAAGGCTGCGGCTTTTACGGTTTTGTAGATTATCCTATGATCAGATAAAAGATGGTATAAAGACATCTTCCCTCTTGGATCCGAATACTAAAGTGCTTATATCAAGAATGAGAGGCCACAGTGCTTAAAAAGGATAATCAGCTATTATTTTCTACCACCTGGACCTATCTCAGCACCATCCCAAAGAGGTAAAGATGCTGGTGAATACTACTACTTTCACAACTGAAATTTCTGTATGAGGAAAAATTCAATATTTTATACAAAGTAGAGAACATGTGCAGGAGCTTGTCCTTCAAATGATACAAACATCAAGCACTTATTTCCCAAAATGAGAAGAGATTCAAATTTATATGAAGCAGTTTCAATTTCTAAGAAAATGTGCAAAAATCGTCCTTCAGGTCTTACAAACAGCAAGCACATATTTTTCCCAAACTAGGGAGAGATTCAAATTTACACTAAGCAATTTCTATTAATATCTAAACTGTCAAACATTGTGTCATTATAGGCCATTTCTAAATTATTGAAGAAGGGTAAAATTGGTGAATATTTCTTGCACCATAAAGCATGAATTATCCCATCATCCAGGTTATTTCACATATACTTTAAAGAACACGTTCTTTTTGCCTCCAAACAAAAGGTTTAAAGACTTGAGCCCATTCCCATTCACCAGAAGCAAGGTATTTCAAGATAAATAAAGAAACAGAGTATCAACGAAACAAGTAAAGTATATTAACTCAATTCTCATATTCCAATTAGCCAAGAGAAGACGAAACCATAAAGTGTGCCATTGCCTAACAATCAAAGCCAAGATGCCCAACCAAGAACCAAATAGACTCAAAAGGACAAGGACAACAAAAAATCGCCCGTGACCCCCGTTCATACTTCGTTAGTTACATCCACACCCAATGCAAGAACCCATAATCAAGACCCAATGGCTCAATTCAAAGAGCATAGAATCCGGTACAGATGAAAGGTTATCCATTCAATTAAGCACACAAATAAAATAAAACAAAACATAGTAATTGATACTCACGTAGATGTTGAGTTGCCTCATAAAGCTGGAGAAATTGTTGTGCTTGAAGAACTTGGGAAGCAACTGAACCGAGAATTCAGTCATGTTCCAAATGACGAAGCTGTCATCGTTTTGGCTCCATGAGATAACAGGATTCGAGGACTCATCATCCACCATTTCATAGCACTTCCTCAAAAATGGCGGTATTGATTGAGACCCATCATCATTGACACCAGATTTCACCATAACTGAACGATTATTGAAGAACCCGCCCCCCAATTATCGACGAGTAGGAGCACACAAAGAGTCAAGAAAAATTGTTACTTGTAGGGGTTTCGTTAATGGGAACGCGTCAAGCGCTTCTTACATAGGTGAATATTGAGTACGAAGGGTATAAAAGGCAAGTTAAAAGCAAGTGTACGGTCGACATAGGATAGGAGGAGTACGAGTTGCCGGGAATGTTGTGCGCAACTTCGGAGAAGGCGTCGAATGCTAGGGACTTCAGACTTGGAACGACACTTGCTGATGCAGCGCGATGTGGTGGTTGGAAGAACACGTATTTGGATCTGTTGTGGTGGGAAAAACATATATATTTAGACCTGTTGTTCGACACACAGTCTAATTTCAGATTAAACACTTTAAGACATTGTTGATGCTAATGAATATTAAAGAATTGAAAATATAAGATAGCTAGTCTCAATAATTTTTATTTAACTCCAAAACTGAAATTTTTAAATAAGTGTTACAATCTTAAATAATAAATTAAACGAAATCCTAATTAAACCCTAAACACTTGTAACACAACCCTAAATACTTCTAACACTAACACAAAACAAATACTTAAAAAGATATTAGATTTCTAAAAAAGATATTAATTGATTTTGTAAAATACAAAAATAAAATTTTTTCAAAAATATTTCCATCTACATCCCTTGCCCAATACAAAAGTCTGTCAAGGAACATAACATTGATGAGAAGAAGTCAGCGTCATGTGTGTTGACTGCCTAACGTGAAAGATGTTTCAAGGGAGAGTTTTGATTGAAAAGAGTCCATTTGTGTGCTTACTTGTGTATTCAAATAGCATGCTACATTACTTGTTTTGTAATCATCAAAATTTAAGAGATTTGTTGAGCCATTGGTTCTTAGTTGGATGTTGATGATTCCATTTTCTATGTGAATATGTATTGATGTGTGCCATGTTCATTGGACATTGCTTGGTAGGTATAGTACTTGCATTGCTTCCCGTATCTGTAAGCCAACAACGTTCGCACTAAATACCCATTGAAGCTTTTGGCAAATTATATTACATGCCACAGTCGTATTTCCAGTAAAAAGGGAAAACAGAGCTGCAAAACAAGAGCAGATCTATCATTCTGCGAAATAGATTTTGTAACCAACAATAACACTATAGATGAATAACACAACCACAAAGATCCAACTTTTATCTGATTACAAGAATATTAACAAAACTCAACCGACAACCACACTAGCTGCATGAAACAAATTGTAAACTGCAAAAAGGTAGAGAAGGCAAAAGAAAACGTCAATAAGCCACCTATACAACAACCATCACGCAATCACTGACCACTCCAAAAAGTTAGCCCAAAGTCAAACTCAAACCATCTTCCATTATCTTTTCTGCAGATCTCTAAACACAGGAAATATCAATCTATGTCAGAAGCACGCGGACTTTCTTCCATGGAACTTGTTCTTTTTCTCGTCAATTCTTTGTGAACACAGAATCATCGGCATGCAAGTTATAGTCTTCTAATCATTCATAAGAATGGGACAGGAAAAAAAGAAAAACGTCGAAGAAAAGGACCAAGAACAATGCCTACTCGGCATATTTACTCCTTACTGCTGCCTCGAGTGTCTCTGTCATTGGGTGCTGCGTGTTAACCCACTTCGTGATACATTTCTGCATAAAAGAATTTTTTAAAGAAAAACTTAAAGTTTCATGAAAAGAACAGCCACAACAGCCGCATAGCATGTTCACTTGAACCAAAGATGGGGAATCATGCAAGTGGAATTCGTCAGAGCATACAAAACACTGAATGGAAACAGCGCAGCAAATAAGTACAATAATTGTAAACAGATTATCCCTTAACGATAACAATTTCGATCAACTGTCGGTAACCATGCATCCGAACAACACTACCCAGTTTATTCATGAAGTTAGTTCTGAGGTCTAATATTCTAGTGTTATTTCAGAATGACAGACCAGAGCACAAAAGTCAGAACTTAGATTAGCACATTTATAGGGATGTTACCAGAGGAAAAAAGTTTGATATCCATTACCAAAGTATGAGTAAGAAATGCTCAAAAGAGAAGATGGAAACCTAAACACATTTGGATGGAAGTGATAAGAAAGGTCATTGACTTTATAGTATTAGAAGAATAGGTGGGTTTAAATAAAAAAAGGAACTACAAAAGAGAATTCAGTCCCACTAATTTCTCAGATGAATTTAAATAGCCAAACTCCAATAGTTTGAGATAAAATATTTGATGATGATAATGGGATAAACGCATTAGCAAGACTCCTGGTTGTAGAAAAGATGAATTATTTACCACATTTTTCATCAAATTTGAATTTAAAAAGATTGGAACAGTCCAGTGACGGTAATACTGGCCTCAGTAAATGTGCACTCTTGCAGTTTTTGCGGAGTACATTTTAGTATAAAAACTTGCACTGCAAAACTTACATTTAGTACCTTTTTTTTACACCTCGGAGTTTTTAGTGAATATTTGTTTAACTTCCCAACAAAATATAAATATTAAAGTGGACGGCAATACAATATGTCGAGGAAAAAATGTTTCAAGAACTATTTTCTTCTTCTTTTTTTTGTCTATAATGATTACTAGGAATATAGTTGTCAATTGTCAATCAAATTTTTCAATAGAGTTCATTAGTTCTACTTTATATAATTTCCTGGCGCCTCCTTTCTTTCAAGAAAATTTTTTATTTACCACACAATGACAATATACATAGAGGGAAAGCTAGAGATACAGATATCTCAAGATTTTGAAGGCCAGTGGAGCAACAAACCTCACATCAAATTATTGACACTATTCATGTAATCAATAGAAGGCAAGTAATATATACATAGAGGTAGTCATAGAACTAATTCTGTCCAGGAGCAGTACACAACAAAAATTTTAATATAAGTACCTTCCAGGAAGCATCTGACTAGAATTGGCAGGTCCCTTGGAACTACCATATCGCTTAGCCCTGTTCTCATGATCTTTCTCCACACGCATGGCGGCCACCTCCTTCTCCATGGCAGCCACTTCTCTTCTCATCTTCTTCGCCTCAATCTCCATTGCTTTAGTCAATGTTTCCACCTTCTTTGCCAACATCTGAAAGAAAAATAATGAAAATGAGATATAGCAAGAAGTTTTCGACGAAAAGAGAAGAGAAGCATCAGAGAGAGGACAAGAATATCAACCTCAATAGCATCATCTTTATCTTTGAGGATTTGATCTTTTTCATGACCAGCTTTCCTTAAAGCTACAACCTCTTTCTGCAGCAAATCGTACAACACTCCTGGCACATTATCCTCAGTATCTGGCATTGGAAACTCATTGGGCTTGTCATCTGCATTTCCTTTCCAGGTATTAGTTGCTTCACTATCCTTACTTCCCCCGCTAGACTGGTTGAAAGATTTATGCAAGCTAGCTCCATTTAGAAGCGCTTTACTCCTGTCTAACGATCTTGTGCCTCCGTCAAATGATTTTGATGTCCCTTTGGCATGCTTCAACACTGTGCTAGTGCTGGATGACAAAGATCTCAACTGAGAGGTTGGCATTCTTCTGGATAGAAATCCATTTGCAGTTAACTTTGAGATGTTATCAACTCCACCCAAGGACTGGCGACGAGAAGGTCCATTGCTTATACTTCTTCCTTCTGTGGTACCACGATTACAACTGTTAGAAGTTCCTCTCAAACTCTCTTCTAGCACTCTTAGCCTTAGTAGGTACTTTTCCTGATAAATAAAAGAAAAAAGTTAAATTTTCAGCAACAAGAGCAATACAACAGCCAACAACCAAATAATAAGTTAAAAAGTCGTAGTGTTACTTTCAGCTGAGCTTCAGACTTCGCCGCTCGCTCAGTTATAGCAAGCTTGTCACGGAGTTGCTGCATTTCTCCCTGAAAAACAGAATTTTAATGATAGTTAGAAAGAACAATAATAAAAGTTAGAAGGCTGAGTACTCACAAGAGCTCAAATTTTGAAGGACGCAAAAAGAAATTGCAATAATAAATTAATAACCTGCAAGAATCTCCGTTCTTCCAGCCACTGCTTAACAGGCATCACTTTGTCATTAGCATCTTTCCATTCATTTGCAACCACCACGGCCACTCTGTTTGCTGTTACCTTTGCACGGGCTAGCTCCCGGTCAATAGTTTTCCTTTCCTCCTAGAAACACAAAGCAAACATTTCAATCTTTTAGTTCTCCTACAGAATTTCAGTAAAATAAATCTGCAGAGATTGGGATTTGAAAGCTTTTGACACATTACATTCAACTCCTGAACTTTCCGCTGGTAATCCCTAACAGCATTGGCAGCTGCACCACCAGCAAGAACAGCCTCTTCCAGCTCCCGTACAGTTTGAGTAAGCTTTTCAACCTCTGCAACCTTTTGCCTATGCATCTTGTCTAAGATTTTATTTTCTTCCTAGTACAGAAAAACAGATGCCATGTAATTTTGTCTAATTATACATGCTACACATAATGAGATAATAGCCCAGGTTTGAAGGCCATGAAGCAAAGGAATATCATTCATAATAACCAACCTGGCATATCTCTATCTGTTTCATTAATTCTTGATTCCTATTTTGCAAATCATCCACCATTGAAGCCTTAGCCAATGCAACTTGGACAGTCCTCTCAGCTTCGAGTAAAGCTGCTTCTTTTGATTTTGTTAGTCGGTCTAATGCTTTATTATCATCTTGAAGTTTTGCCATCTGCAAGATTCCCAGAAAAACAAACAGTGATAGAATAGTTAAGCCAAAAAAAAAAGTCCATTTCCAAAGTAGATTCACAGCTATAGTCAAGCACATAAAATACCTCTTGCTTGGAAAGCTTAAGCTCAGCCTCTAGAGGGGCAAGAATGGCTTCAATTGGAGGCATATCATCATCCTTTTGAGCAGCATGAACCCTTCGAAGAGTGGCTTCGGCAGCAAACTGAGCTGCCATGGACGCCTTCTTCTCATCATTGATTTTCTTGATTTCAAGGTTCTGCAAAGAGTTTGTAATTCGGTAAACTGGGTTTCATCTGGATGGAGCAAGATAGTAATCAGAAGTTGGAGGATTAAAGCAATACTTTGCTTTCCAAGAGAGATTCTGTTAGCTTGAGCTTCTCATCCATCTTTGCAAGTTCTTCAGTGAGCTAATATGTAAAGAGTAGAACACCAAATAAAGTCAGCACACATAAGAACCAGGTTCCACAATCTCTGTCCCCTAAAAGAAAACTAGGATTCGAAAAATAAAATCTTGGTTAAGTCCACTGTTTATTCCAATATTCCTTGTTTCTTATAAGTGCTTCAAAGAAGAGATGCTAAATCCACTGCTTAAGTGCACAATACATAACAAGAAAAGCATGTTTTACATCCAAGGAACTATTCAACTTATGCAAGAAAAATTCAACAGTACAGCTGACAATGACAGGAGCAGGTTCCTTAATTGTTAGTGGTCACTCACTTCTAAACTTTCTTCTCAGAAACACTGAAAAAAGATGGAGATAACAGTTGAGGAACAAATGATACATAAGCTAGATATATCATGAATGTGATCAAACCATATCACACCATGATTTCCAAGCAAATACTTTAAGCATGCTAAGATCACCTATGGAGTCAACTCAGAAGAACATATTTATAAAAGAGGTAATCCAATAGAAATTCAGATTCCAAACACAAAATAACCTGATACAATCTAATGTTGACAAATGATAAATAACCATATTTATCAAAAAAAAAAATTGCAAATGCAGCAAGACTTTTGCCCACTAACATCATAACCAGAATACCCTCTGATGTACCCATAACATATTGATTCATTATCCCAATAAATTAGATATATTGGCATAATATTCCTGGAATTACAATTTTCCAATCATCATATAAAAATCAACCAAAACAACAATTAAAATCATATCATAATG
This sequence comes from Tripterygium wilfordii, assembly GCF_013401445.1. Taxonomy (NCBI): domain Eukaryota; kingdom Viridiplantae; phylum Streptophyta; class Magnoliopsida; order Celastrales; family Celastraceae; genus Tripterygium; species Tripterygium wilfordii. The sequence goes on along the minus strand of NC_052236.1, from coordinate 12,838,007 downwards.
AAGTCCAAAAAAAAGTAACTAAGCTGACTGATAAATGCAGGCCATCTTTCAAATAAACCCGGAGAAAAATGTGAATGTAAAATGGAAAGAAAATAAGAATGACCTCTTCAACCGCCTTTTCTCTTGCACGCTCAGATAACCTTAGCGCCCTGATCTCAGCTTGTGCTTCCCCTAGCTCTCTGTCCTTGTCTGCAAACAAAACCACCAAAGAATTAACGACCATCACAAAAATTGATCAGAATCAATCCAAAAGTAAACTTAATTGACCCAAAAACTTCCGGATCGGCTCCCATTCCCACCTCTGACTTCATTCTCTAATCGATTAAGCTCCACCTTCACCGGATCCGACCCGTGCAGCAGCGTAATGAACTCATTATCAGCATCGAAGCTCGGCCTCACTGGCCTCCGCCTCGACGAGCCCTTGCTTCCTCCTTCCTTGAACGATGCAGACAACGTGAGTGGTGCCACCGTCGGAGTACCATTGCCGCAGCTAGTCAGCTCCCCCGTCCACCCGCCTCCATCGCCTGAAAACTCCGCCATGTCCGATCTGATCGACCTCCTCCCTACTTCCCCCTCTCTCCTCTCACATCCAAATCCAAATGCCGCCAAGATCCAAATAATAGGGTTTCAAATCCACTCCTCCTGAACAATAGACAAAGATTTTCACTTTCTGCTATAATCCTTCTCTAACCGGCTATCATGTAGATGCAGCATATAGATATAGAGAGAGAAAATGTGTTAGAGAGAAGTGATTGAAATGTAGATGTCTTGAGACGTCTCTCTCTGTCTTTAGTCATGGAGTGATAGGGTGACAGTGTAGTGCGCCTTTAGAGGGAGAACAGTATGCGATTGATGATGAGTCAGTGGTGATTTTCACTGATTTGGTTGATTAAATTTAATTGTAGATTTAAGTAGAGAGATAATTGTAGATTTAAGTAGAGAGAGAGAGGGATTTGCTGTTAACAGAAAGTGCTTCAGTGTAATCAGGAATAGTTGTAGTATTAACTTAAAGAGACAAACAACTCCAAGAGAGTTGGTTGAGCGGCGGCAAGTTGACGTAATTAATTCTTACTCCATAAAAGATAAAAGAGATCTTAACTCTTTATGTGCACTAAATTTTTTTAGTCACCCCTATGAGTCTAAGGTTCAGTAATTGAATCGTGCATCTGAGACGAAAAGACTCATATATCCATCCGAGGTCTCTCAGACTCAAGATATTAGAACAGACTTCAATGTTACCAGATGAGAGTGCCGGCGGTGAAAACAATGATTGTCCGATATGCTTTTCAAAATTAAAAATAGTGTGAATCCCTGTCCCATACTTAAAAACATATCCAACGACTGCATTGAAAACGGCAGAGACTATCTACCGCTTTCGCTGCACGTACCTTAACTCCCAATTTTATCGTATTTTAGACGAGTTAAAGAGGAGAGTGTGGTGCGTATGCGCAAGCCAAACGCGATTTAAAGGGTCTAACGTTTTTTGGAAAATTGGTCACGTTAATGACCAATATTTGTTTATATAGATACGGTGAGCAATATTTTTAGTTGCGAGTGTAAAATGTATTGGATTACTCATTTGACACGTGTTCTTTTTCCATGAGTTCCGAAATAGATGGGTTAATTAAATTGGTTTTAGTTCCTTCTATATAAAGGAATTATGATCTGTAATCAATTCCTCTCTGCTGCAAACAATAGTGCATTTTGGAGAAAAATGATGAAACCAAAGTAAGTAATTTGAGTAACAATGTGTATGAGAGTTTTCTTGTACGTAAGGACCAAGAGAGTCCCTGTTACGTATATTTTGCACAAGATATATCAAATTCAATTCTCACCTCTCTCAAATTTCATTCATAAATATTAATTACATTAATGAGCGATTTATATTTATGCAAGGAAAAATTCAACATCATTATGAGGAGTATCCACAAAATTTCCAATAATTTTGAAGATGATATTAATTATGAAACTAGTCATTAGACCACCGGAAAAATTGTAATTGAATATATTTGTTTACTCTATCTACAAGTTTGTCCCCCTCCCTCAATGAATATCCTGGCTTTGCCTATAATCATGAATCAAACATTTGTGTACTTTCACCAAAAACAAAAAGGAATAAAGAAGTTAAATTCTGTAAGCATCTATCATGGATCCAACGATTCATAAATGCAATTAAATCAATATGTTTTTGCATGTGGATCCAAAAGAAATGAAAGATATTTATCAATCTATATTTATAACTCTTTTTTGGTAAATCTATATATATAAAACTTGCATGCATTTTGGGAGATCTGGATATGGCCATGAAAGTCTTGTACCTATTTTCTTGCAAGAGTTTTGTCTCCTAAGGAAAGAATAACATGTTGTGCTAAAAACCTAATTGACAATATATATATATAGGATGCAATTTGTCCTTATATCGACTAATAATTTGTGAAAGAGCCAATGTTGTACGTTCTATGTCATGTCATGTCACAAGTGATGCAACTATACATATTAATCTAATTGCAAGTTATATCATAGGGATTTTTAGAGTTGGGTGTTTGATTTAATTGGTCTTTAATTGTGTAGTTATCAGGGATTCTAATTTATTATTTTTGTTGTCTAAAATCTATAATCAATTTTTTTAACTAGAGCTAAGATAGAGATCACGAGTTCAAGCTCCTCTCCTCCTATCTAAAGTTTATTTGTAAAAGAGAGATTGGTAAAAATATTTATGCTGTAATAATATATTTTTAAAATTCTTTTATATTAGATCTAGTTTTGGGACTCAAATAAAAATCTTTATGCTGTAATAATATATTTTTTAAAAAATTATTGTATATTAGATATAGATTTGGGACAGTCTAGTAGAAAGAAAATGTGATAGTCATTATTTTGATCTCGAAGTTTAGTTATATTTTTTTATTCTTGAATATATGTTTACATTGCATTCCTTCTATATCTTTATTTTTTAAAACTATTTATACTATTTCTATACTTTTAGCACATATTATGTTACCTAAAACTCTTAATATAATTGACTAATTATTTTCTAATTTTCATTAAACATAACATTTGTAACAAAGGTACCACATCACTAATTGACATGAGGATTTTAAAATCTTGCGGATCTTGTTCCAAAATGAATAGTTTCATGCTAGTTAGACTGGTTATGTTACAAATCGTATTAGAGCCCAAAACACTCAGTGTTTGTGGGTGTTTGGCTCAGATATGAGATTGAGTTAAGTTTCCCCACATCCTAAGTATGAGATTGGGCCGGACGACATTGCGGAAAGGGTTACCTATTGATCTGTTATGGATTGAGTTTAGCCAACACGAAATGGGCCATGAAGTCTGTTTGGAAGCATGATAGTTTGCAACAAATATCTCACATCGCTTATTTTATAAATGGGCAACCATCTCTAATTGATATGATGCTTTTTAAGGCCGTTTGGTTCCATGCAATGTGATAGTAATTATAATCCATTTACAAGTAATCCAATTGGGTAATATGATTATAAAATAATCTTATTAAAGTGTTTGGTTTACAAAATGGAAATGTAATTCATTTTTTTGTGTTTTCCAAAATTATCCAACATATCTTAATCATGGACTAGTCTCTTTACTACTTCATATTTCTTATGAGATTGTGTCTATCCACGTTATACACATTTGGTGGATATATATGTGTATTTATAAAAATTAAAATAAATGAGACACGTGTATGTGTGTGTATATATAGATATATACACACCTGTGTAAGATGTATTTATAAAAACGGAAGTACTACACATCCATAATATAAACATCCATATATTTATATAAACATGTGACATGCCTAATAGACTTTCCAGCATGACAATTTCAAAAATTCAAAAAAATACAGATTTTAAAATTCAAATTTCAGAGAACCAAAAATATACTTAGCCTTCTTATCTCTTAAGATTCCAAATTTCATTCTCTCTCCTCTCTCTCTCTCTCTCCTCCTCCTCCTCCATGCAACTCCCCACCCCACGGCTTAACTTTGCTGTCCGGTGATGAAATCAGACTCCGTCACTCTCAAAAGAACCGTCGCACCACCTAGATCAAAGCCCAAATGCCCTCAACCGTCATCGGCCACCACATCTACCAGTAAAATCCCACAAAGTCGCCAATGAAGTTTCTCTCTAACTTCATGATTTTGGTTCTGGTTGCAAGTTCTAAAATGATGGTTATCGCCTAAGAAGCTTCTCTCCAATTTCATGATTTGTGAGTATTGGGTTATTATCATTGTTGATGTGGGTTAATGATTTGTTTATGGTAATATGGGTTTGCGGCTTGTTGGAGCTAATCTTGGGGTTGTCAATAGCTATACTATGGGTATACTATGGGTTTTGGGCTTGTTTCTTCTGTGGTTTCAAGGATTGGTGTTAGTTCATGTCATGGGTATGCACAGAGTTAAATACATTGTCAATGCACAATGTAATTAGGTTCTGAAACTTATTTGCTGAACAACTTGTAACTTGAATATCTTGTTGCTTCATAACTAATTGTTAATGAAATGTAAATAACAAGTTAGACCTATTTAAATTTGGCAAGTGCTTATTAAACTTGTTATTAAACATATAGCAGTGACTTGTTAAACTTTGTTGGTTTTTATTACACTGTCAATATAATAAGTCATTGTAATTAAATGAGATTGCAATAAAACTTAGCAGTAGCTAATTACACTGTCAATGTAATTAATTATAATGTCAAATGCAATACGTCAATGATGAGTAAATATGATAGTGTTGGCTTACTTAGTTTGGTAGAGGCTTATTACACTTTATATGTAAATGCTACTCTGTCAATATAATAAGACACTTGTAAATAAACTTGGCATTGATGGCTTAGTAAGCTTTGCAAGGTCTTATTACATTGTCAATGTAATTAATTACACTGTCAAATGTAATACGCCAATGGTGAGTAAACTTGATAGTGTTGGCTTATTTAGTTTTGTAGAGGCTTATTACACTTTATATGTAAATGTTACTCTGTCAATATAATAAGACACTTGTGAATAAACTTGGCATTGATAGCCTAGTAAGCTTGGCAAGGTCTTATTACACTCTAAATATAATTAATTACACTGTCAATGTAATAAATCACTGGTGTGTAAACTTGGCATTGGTTGTTACAAGGTTTTTGATGGTTATCAAGGGTTTAGTTTTAGTGCAAATGAATCTTTGATGATTTTAATGCTTAAATAGTAAATATTGTTAGTATTTATAAGTTTTACCAGCTAACTCAGCACGCACCGTCAAACACATACGAACATACCTGCTTTGTAAATTCGGAAAAACAAATGAGAATTTCATATACTAGATTGGTAGAAATGGGATTGTCTACCGTTTCTTAGGAATTAAACTAAAGCTATGCTTGCGTGGTCCATTGAAATTGATTTTTGCTAGTGGCGGCTTCCGTAATTTCATAGATCCATTGGCTCCTCAATTGGCTTGCATCACCACGATCGAGTAATCTCAAAACCATGTGGCTTCAAGTCATCGTGCCAAAGCAGCCCATCGCTGCCGCTTCGCCTTCCAAGAATCATTCTGACGGTCGGTAATAGGATCGCAACATGATTATGCTCAAACTTGTTCTCCATGATTTGTAGTCGGATGTTGTTGGCGATTTAACTAGATTGCGTGATGACCTGCGGCTACAATGTGAGAGAAGAAAAAGAGTTACAAAAGTGAAAAAGGAACCCTGAGGAGAGAGCAAAAAGAGAGCTGTAAGAGTAAAAAAGAGAAGAGAGAGGCGGGGAAAACACATCCAGCTTTTTTGATTTTTTTAATTGAATTTAGGTGGCATGTTGAGTTGGACAGCAATCAAGATTATGTAAATTTATGGATGACAAAATTATGAACATATATCATTTTGGGTATAAAAATTAAAATAAATGAGACACGTGTGTGTATGTGTGTACATACATACATATATATATATAGATAGATACATGTGCATAGGTGTTTGTGTATATGTATATATATGCACAGCTGCACAGCAGCACAGGTGTGTGTATATTTATATGCACAGTTGCACCGGTGTGTGTATATATACATCTGCGCATAGGTGTGTGCGTATATATGCACATGTATCTATTGCATATGAACAAGTGTATATTACCCACATACTAATAACAGAAAAAGTGTGGATAGTGACTTATTATTGAGTGTCACTATAATTTGGAGTGTATTATAGTCAAAACAATGTTAAAATCTTTTTGTAATCCAAATACATGCTTTTAATCAGTATTTGGATTCCTAGTTTTTTTAAGATATCTTGAATACCAGTATATTTGGATTCTATTGTAATTTTTCTTTAGTTCATACCAAACATTGTAAAGTAATGAGATTCCAATTACCATTCCATTACTTGATGAACCAAACGGGCTCTTAATGTTGTGTGTGTCTTGGCCCAAAATAAACAATTTTCATGCTAATTAATTGGGTTGGTTGGGTTGCAGGTAACCACATGGAAAATTCATGTGTGAGCTCATATCTCTAATAGATTTGAGCCCTGGTTCAGGGTACTCCTTATTGCTAGGCCACACCATCATTGATTAATTAGGCTATGTTTGATGTTTGACACTCTAACCACCATGTGTATGGCCTGCCGTCTATATATTGCAAGTATCATCATGGGACACACACATATTACAAATGAAATAATATATATTAATGAGTAGAACGTGCATGGGTGGATCAAGAATTATGGCTTTGATATTGCTTTTTGTGTGTTTTATCATCAAAAGAGAGTGAGAAAATTAGGATGGATTCACGGGTTAAAGTGAGACAAAAATGGTAGGGTATCCTAAGCTGCTACTTGCCAGGATATATAGTAGGGGTATGAAAGGATACAATAATCAATAGTGAGATGTTGTAGACTCAAAAGTCTACAATCAATTTGTAAAGTCGGATGAGGCCTACGACAACCGGCAAGATCACACTAAGGGTCGACCGTCAAGCTTGAACACTGGTGTGGTGCCTGCCGGGGAAGCTCCAACGGTCAAGTCAGTCACTGGTGGGATAAATATTTTAGTGAGAGAAGTGAAAGGTTTTAGAGAGAGAGAGAGATGTACCTAGTCCATAAGAGAGTAAATGATGAGGGTTTTCATCTATTTATAGTGCTTTGAGTCACGTGTCGACTGCACGGACAGGCCTTGGGCCTTGACTGGGATCAAGCCACTCAAATAGGAGCTTCCTTAGCAGCGTGGGCTTTGGGCCCTCGTTTGATAGAAGGGCCTCCATGAGCTTGCTGGTGTTTTCTCTTCTATGGGCCTTTATGTAGACCACCCAAGCTCTCATGGGCCCTTTGGGTTGGGCTCAAGACTCTTGTGGGTCTTTGCAAGCTGGGCTAAGACTCTCGTGGGTCTAGTTGCCAATTTGTTTAGGCCTTGGGCCTATCCGGCCCGACCAAGACTCTCGTGGGTCTAGTATATGTCGGTCGAATCTTGGGCCATGGGCTTGGTCGACTAAGACTCTCGTGGGTCTAGCTTTGTCGATTAAACCTCTCGCGGGCTTTGTAGTGTGGATTTATGCTCGGACGATTTTTGGTCCATACAGATGTAATTAAGTGTTTTTGGTTCCTTTATAAGTACAAGAAATGGTAAAGAAGGAAGAAATACCTACTTGATTCAAGCTTGCCAACTTTGATTGTGATATCTTCTTGTAATATATATTGATAGAGGATTAATGGTGTCATCTTTTTCAAGCACCACCAATTTTTTAAATTTTCTTTTGAGGTTATAGCAATAATTACTCAATGTTGTACTCGTAAGTATGGGTTTTATATAAATAGATAATCATTACATTCAACAATAAACAATTGTACGTATTATGAAAAGAACCTTCACCATAAAATAGCTTAATCCAAATTTGTTACTATTTTTACCTAATTAATTCCAATGACTTTTATATGTTACCATTTGCTTCAAGAGACCATATTCAAAAGGTTGTACGTATGAATTACTTCCATTTCGAATATTAGCTTGTAAGTACTCCCCTTGAGTCTTGATGAGATCTTCATTGCATTTTTGGTCACAGATCGAGTTGTTCTTCCCATCTTCCAAAATTATTGTCATTTACGCAGAGCAGAAGACTCCCGGCCGCTTTAAATATGTAAGCAAAGCAGTGGGACAGGAAAGATAAATTACTGATATGCTAAGAAAAATGCATGGGCAGAAGGATTATTACGGCATGCAGATATGATTCCGTCGAGGACTTTGGACATGGAGATTATATTGGTGTTGGGTCCTGTAGTCCACCCAACGGTTCAGTTGTTTTATTCCAGAGCGTATATACATAATTGGCATTACACATACATATATATTGGCTCCGTTTGGTAAACAATTTTGACAGTAACGTGTATACTAGCAGATATGGTGGTAGCAGATGTGCTGGACAATAATGGTAGCAGATATGCTGTCTGAATGATTGTTAGTGTTTGGTTAGACTTTTACTGGTAGAATATATGCTGGATAATATTCTGAGGCAAATTACGCACATGGGTATTAGGTATTTTAGTTATAGCAGATGCATATAAATGTCAGATTAATTAACAATTAATTTATAAATAGTTAATTAGAAGAGTTTCATAATATTCCGTCATACAAATATATATAAATAAATTCAAATAAGTCCATACATTAAAAATAAATGGACATCATATGATGATGAGTTGTTGTGCAACCAAATCCCGGAATTGTGCCATGTTGGTGTCATCAATGAGCAAATTGTCTTCATCATCCTCTACCACATTTTCAACCACGACCTCGGGCGTGATCTCATCTTCGACCACAGGCATTGATTTAATTTCATTAAAATCATCATCAATTTCAGCATTGAGTTTAATAAAATTGTGAAGCGTCATGCACGCTATCACAATCTTCGCCTGTATCTTGGTATCAAAAGAAGTCATTGACCCCAATATCCGCCACTTCTTCTTGGTAACTCCAAATGTCCTTTCGATGACATTTCTTAGCTTAGCATGCGCTTTGTTGAACACTTCACGAGGTCCAGATGCGGAAGCCCCATTCTCAAATACCAGAACATGGTACCTTTCCCTTTTGTATGGTGCCAAGAAACCCGTCTTATTTGCATATCCAGCGTCCACCAAATAATACTTACCTACGATTAAAAGTAATACTACTTGTAAGTAAATATTGATAGGATTAGCATAATAAGCATTAAACAAGGTAATTAAATCACTACCTGGAGGGGGTTTTGGAAAATTTAGAATCTCATGACGTAGGGAATGTTCCAATACCCGACTGTCATGTGCAGATCCCTCCCATCCGACTGAAACATGAGTATAAAACATGTCAAAGTCGCATACGACTTGCACATTTTGCGTTGGGACTCCTTTTCGCCCAATATACTTTTGTCTCTTCTCTGGTGTGACAATAGCAGGTATATGTGTCCCATCCAATGCACCAATGCAGTCCTTAAAACATATGCGATACCCTAAATTTGTGTGCTCCCTAATATATCTCGGGGTTTCATTAAGCTGATCTTCTCTTGGTTTGATTAGATCCTTAGACATCTTCATTACAGCTTGTAAGACCTTATGAAAAAGGTGACTGATTGTCTCTCCTGAGTGTTGAAAACGCTCCCCAATATCACGGTTTGACTGAGCATGTCCAAGTGTGAAGACAAACATTGCAACCATCTCAGGAATGCCAACTTGAGTGGAACATTCTAATCCATAATCATCCCTAAGGACCCCGCATAAGCTCTTAAACACGTGGACATGCATTCTAAATGACTCTTGACATCGAACTGGGTTACCATTCAAGACGTCAACCACCCAATCATAACTCTTCAAAGCACCAGTTTGACATGGAACACTTCCTCTACGAGAGTAATTGTTCCTGGAACTTGTAATCATATCATATTCGAATGCTACTGCAAGGAATTGAAGCTGGAATGTGTCAATCATATCATCACTACTGTCACTATTGTTATCCATATCTGTCAAGCATTAGGAAATATAAAAAGTTTCAATTCAGGTTCATATAAGAAACAAAACACAAAAATGCATACTTATAGATAGTCAATCAATGTTCAGATAAGAAACAGAACATAGAAAACAAATTCGATAATTAGTTAAGATTCCAAAATACATCAAGTAAAGCATATAGAAGGTTCAAGGTTTAGATCCAATATAAAAAACATAAAAAGTTCCAGCATACGAAATTGAAATAAAAACATTAAAATAAACTAAATGACTCTTGACACACTAGCCACTTGGAGCAAATCCACCACTCTTGTTGTAAAGCCTCTCAATGTATCCAAAGCGAGCATCATGTGGAAGTGCGAGAAACAAATTCCTATGGACACGAGAAGCAAACAACTCAACTGTAAAATAGTAGATATCTTCATATGACCCTTGGATATGCAGCTCACCCAATGCCTTGACACATTGATCATAGGTGTTAACAGCATCAAGCTCAACAGTCATCTTGTCATAATACACCTTCTTGCTAGCAAAATAGTCACGCTGTTCTGAGCTAGTGGTCTTCAAATCCAAGCATAATGCTCTAAATTCAGGGTTAATGACATCTTCAGTTGTTTTATTCTTCCTCTTACGACTTTTGGAAGTAGAACCAGAAGGTTCATTGACTGTGGTTGTTTTGATAGGAGAGGAACCTGTTGAAAAATCCTGAGTACCCAGTTCCAAATCAGCTTGAACAGGCTGTGGAGTGCTGCTGTCATCAATATCAGCAATGGCTGGAGAGATGCATTCATCACCAGTGGCACTGTTACCACCCCAAAGCTTATCCTGTTCCTCACGCAAAGGTAATCCAGTTGAGCGAAATTTCTTGAAATTGATATTTTCCTGCAAATTAGATCAATAACACAACAAACAAATAAGTTAAATAATGCATCAGGAAGTGTGTTACATAAATAATTTAGTAAGAAACAACAAACCTTAATCCTGACAGCCCACCATTCATCACTGGCCTCTACCTTCCCTGTCTCAGAATTGAAGCCCAATCCAGTTTCCGCATTCATCAACCTATTGAACAGATGCCAATTCTGTTTCATGTTGTCGTGTTTTGTCTTCAACTTCAGTGGTGGGCAAGTGAAGCCACTGACTTTCTTAAATTCTTCAGCAATTGGTTCCCATTTAAGCAAACCAACGTTTTTCTTCTTCCACATAGTGACCATGTCAAGAAACATTTTGGTATTCTTATTATCCCATTTAAACTTTCCAACCTCAGCATCAACTACAGTTTCCTTGCTTTTCCTACTCATTGTTTCAACTTAACTAGTAAAACAATAAACATTTGTTACAGGAATCACAATCTGCTAAAAACTCAAGAAGCATCAACTAACCAAGAAAACCCACAATCAAGAAGCATCCATCCACATCAAAAGTCTTAACATTTCTTACCAATAAAATATGCATAATTAGAGACAATAAAATTCTCCAATAACCCAGAAAACAAAATCGATTTACTCAAATCAATGACATATGTAATAAAAGCACAAATCGAATAACAGAAGTACAAAAGACATTTTCAACCAAAAACACCTAAATCAAAAAACAGAGAACATTGTCAATTAACAATGGTCAAATAATAAGGTAAGGAGAAATCATGTTGTCTCAAACTCATGTTGCCTAACTATGCGTTGTATGTGAAAAACCAAAAATACCTAAATCAAAAAAAGAAAGAACCCTAAATCGCACATCAATAACACTGTCGATTAACAATCTTTGAACCAGAAAACAAAAGGAAACTGAGAAGAAAGAGTAGAGATGTGAGAATGAGGTGAGAATGAACGAATGACCTCACCGATTGTTTCCGGTCGATGTACGGTAGCGGCGTAACAAGGTCTGCAATCTCGGTGCCCTAATATTCAGATGTGAGAAAAGACGAGTGTTGTGAGAGATTCGTAACAAATTAAAAGGCAGGGATATTTTCGGATATTCAATAAATAATTAGGGACAATATGGGTAGAAAAATCAAAGTGGTCTCAATATTGTATGAAATGGGACAATTTCCAAAAGACAATATTATTGCCTCGAAATTGCCTCGGATTTCGAGTCGCAAAATGGCCGTTTGTTTGCATCATACAATATATTGTCTGGACTAGTATATATTGTTCCCACAATGGTCTACCAATCGGGGCATTAATTGTTACCTCGAAAACTTGTGGTCTAATGTTAGCCACTTTATGTATTGTGACTGAGCTTGCTGTACATGGATTCATCGACCTTAATTTGCGGGATTGAAGTTGATGAATCGGATTGCAATATCGACATTGTGAGGATCAAGGACAAATGTAATTAAGCTACGTACTTCCCCTTGTTTTCTGTTGATAAACAAGCTTTGTTTTAATTTATGCTTTATTTTTCTCTTCTTTGGGTGATTAAAATGTTGTTGCCAGTCAGTCGGATGTTTGATGCATGACAGATCACAACATCAGCTAAGGTATGAACTTCCCGGAGGGGCTAGCTAGTAGCTATAGGGTTCCATGCAAGTGGCTTTTCCATGCAAATGGCTTTATGAATGTGACCAAGATATTTCTTTACAACTTCGTTCATATATAGTCCTGCTTAGTGCAAGAAAGATTCTCACAAAATTAGCAAAAAAAGCTTCTGCAAATGTCAATCACGTACATTCCCTATTCAGATCGTATAGCTAGGTATATGTTTTGCGAATTCAGTATCAAAATTTGAACTCGATCAGATCATCTATCACTTCTGAATTAATTGTCTTTTGAGCATACATAGCTGCACACTGTACCTAACTCTTCTTTACTTAATTCGACTTCTGGTTTTTTGGTGACAGTAAAATGTCAATACCTAATTAAGACTGCTATACCTCGGATCGGATATATATGAACTCAAATACTATACACTAACACCAAACATAACATAAAATTATTTAGACTTCGGCACCAACATTGGACTTTGGAGGGATAACCCAACAACGGCAGTACTGTAGGTGTAGCTTATAACCAGCACGCACGTGCAACCAACTGTAACGTTTGAATTGCGGTTGAATCACTAGACATACTCCCGCCACGTGCACCGTGCACATTATATCTGCCACTATCTTTTAGCTGAGATAATGAAAGACATAATTTAATACTACAATCTTAATATTCACTATTAAGTATTAACTATTAAGATTTGTTTTTGTTTCATTTTTTTGTAATTACGGGGTAACCAATAATTCGATTTATTTTTTTTAAAAAAAATAAATTTATCTGACTTGGTAAGAACTTTTGAAGCAACCAACCAGCCAACAATGGAGGAGTCAACGACAATGAGAGGCACATTAAACTGATATGTAAATCTGACCTTCTTCCTCATCTACCATTCTCTCTCTTTCTCTCTGTCACTCTCTAGAGAAATAAAAAAAATAAAACAAAAAACGGAAGAGAAGAAGAAGGATCGCCCATAAACCCCAAAACCTCACTGACAAGAAAAGCGCGGCAACAAATTATGCCTTTCTTCCTTCCTCTACAACCACAACACCCACTTGGCTAAATCTAATCGAATTCAATTATCATGTCCTCCACAGACACTTCCACCGCCGCATCTGATATGCACGCGCCTCTGCTGCGTCCCCGCCAGGATCCTTCCTCTGCATCCCCGACGCGTCCTGCCACCTTGGCACTCTTAATCGGCCGGGCCACTGGCCGCCGAGGCCCGTCCATGATGGTCCGCGAGACGGCGGCGCGGGAGCTGGAGGAGCGGAGGGTGGACTGGGGCTACTCGAAGCCTGTTGTAGCATTGGATATGTTTTGGAACTCCGCCTTCGTAGCGGTCTCCGTGGCTATGCTTATTGTGACGGTCCATGAGCGGCCCAACACGCCGATCCGACTTTGGATCTGCGGGTACGCGCTTCAGTGCCTGGTGCACGTTGTTTTGGTGTGGCTGGAGTATCGTAGGAGGAACGAGAGGAGGGCCCAGGACGAGGACACGACCCAGGGGATGCAGAACGAGCTGGGGCCAAATGGCAATGATAGTGAAGATGATGGTGCTAGAAATAGGAGCTCCAGCCGATCAAGGTTAGCTTCAATTTTGTTTGTTTATTGATTTTTTATTTTTATTTTTGAGTTTCAATTTAGACATTTTAGACGTTTTAGTGCTTAATTATACGTGTATTTGGGGTTTAGTTTGGGTTTTGCGATAATTTTATCATCGTGTCAGCGGTTCCGTGGGGGAGTACCACGAGGGTCGAGGGGTTAGAAAAGGTGGGGAATTTTTCAACCATTTACGCTTCCAATTGTAGGAGGGTTCGACCTTTTTTTTTGGACCTAAGCCCTAAAGGTTTGGTTCTTGCCTTTGGGTCACAAGAGAGAAACCTGTTTGATGAAACCTGGTTCTGGCTTTTTGTCCCTCCTAGCATTGCCAATCATCCATACTACCTTATTCTTTCTTTGGATATTGCTTAGTTTGATTTCTTTCTTGGATTCATGTAACATTTGGTACAAAGGCTTGGATGATGATGGGCATTGTTGAGTTGCTTTATTCCCAGTCACCTAGCATTCAAGCTATATAATTGTTAAATTTTTCTGACCTGGAAAGCTGTACCTTTTATTCTACACCCAGCTTGTACATATTGAGGGTAGAAGTTTTTGTAATATATTTCTCTCTATGGATGTAAGGGATTGGAAGTTGAAATCTTTGTTTGTGAATTCATAAACTACGTACCAGTTACTAATTTGATAATTTCGTCAAAATCAGTACACTTTCTTTAGCACCTACATAGCAAGCGTTGTCTAGATTTTGAGGCAACCATGCAATCACCCCTCACCCCATCCTGGATCAATTTAGGGAGCAGGAGCTTAAATCACGTTTTTCTGTCCTTGTATCTTCACTTTCTTCTTCTACTTCCAGTCTCTCTATTTTTTGATGAATGCTTCCAGTCTCATCTACAATTGCATTTTTTTTGTTGTCTTATGTGGTTGTATTAGCTCTATCACTAACCTCTTGTTGCTTCGATGATGGATGGATTAGTGTGACCAAACACTGTGAATCAGTGAATACAATGGTATCATTTCTCTGGTGGATGGTTGGCTTTTATTGGATAGTTTCTGGTGGAGACATCCTACTGCAAAAAGCTCCACACTTGTACTGGTATGCCTTGAACCAGTCTTTATTATAGATATTAGTCCCAAACCATATCAACATGTTGTATGATATATGTATATACTTCTGTTCTTCCAACTTGATGAGAAACGATGATGTCCCAATATATACTTGTTATGGTAAGGTGCCATGATCACCAAATCCATGACAGGACTTCATCGCGTGGACTTAAATCTAGTCTAAAAGATTTTCTTCTCCACTTTTGCACAAACTTCCTTCAATTGGAATGCATAGTTGAGCTACTGTGATAACAATTGTTATCAAAGTGTATTTGGGTGTCTTGAGTCTTGACACGGTGCAGTTCCGTATCAATTGAGTTGACCCATGGGCGTTGCAGATGGTTTGGAATATGCTTGTGTTATGTATGCACGTACAGTATTAGGTGAATAAAGATGTACTTCTTCATATGTGCAGGTTGGCTGTGGTCTTTCTGGCATTTGACGTGTTCTTTGCAATCTTCTGTGTTGTTTTGGCTTGTTTGATTGGGATTGCTCTCTGTTGCTGCTTGCCATGCATTATAGCCATCCTTTATGCTGTTGCTGGACAGGTATTGACGAAATATGTTTTCGCTGAATTAAATGGGGATCTTAAACAACTCGAGGGCCTTTTGACTGATTTTATGTTTATTTTCTTCTTTTGCTAACTAGGAAGGTGCTTCGGAAGCTGATATCTGTATCCTTCCAAAATACAGATTTCAAGCATTAAACAATGATGAGAAGCCTGGAGTCGGAGCAGGGAAAATGATTCCTGTAGAAACAAGTAGTGAATACTTGGCATATGAACGTATACTTTTAACTGAGGATGCGGTAAGTTGACATTTCATTTCTAGTTTGAATCCTTATTTTTATTGGCGTTTTGCTTCAAAAATGTTGTATTCCTTTATTTTGTCAGTCAATTTTCTTTTTGTTTTGCTTAGTGGTGGGACTGAGCTGGGATAAAACGCAATGAGATTTCCCAAATTTTACTTACTGTACCATTGACACATATGTTAGTGAAGGATATTGATCAGTCACAATATAAATTCTACTTACTAAGAGATATTGAACTAGTAAGTAGGAATGGTCAGGGTGAATGATTAAAGTTATCCATATCTTTACGGGAAATGGAGAGTGATTTTTCATGGGTAATATTTTTGAAGCAGCGAGGCATTTATGCATAGATGATATTGACCTCGCGTAATTCTTAGAACACATAATTTTCAGAGTAAAATTTTCACTTTTCTATAAAGCCTATGGAGTTGATAGATGGTAAATTCTTCTATGCAGCATTGGTTTCAATGTGTTACTTCTTCTCTTTTTCTTTCCATAGGAATGTTGCATATGCCTTAGCTCATACGAGGATGGCGCAGAGATCCATGCACTCCCTTGCAACCATCATTTCCATTCTGCGTGCATTGTTAAATGGCTGAAGATGAATGCAACATGCCCTCTCTGCAAGTATAACATTCTCAAGGGAAGTGAAGTTTGAACAAAAGACGAGAGAAAACATAAATTGCCAGGTACATCCACCAAGGCTGTGTCTGTCTGCATGTATAGAAGAAATCAGGCATTCTCTCCAAATTCTTGTTAAGATATAGGGGTTACAGCATGGATTAAACAGACCTTCATTTGTGATTTTTCAGCGTTTTGGAATTGTCTCGATTCTTCTTGCCTTCTTTTTGAGTCATTTCAGACGAGTGTAAAGGGCAATCAAGTGACAGGCTTTGTGTTTGTTCTTTAACTTATTTGATCTCATTTTTGTACTTGTGCCTATATTTTCCTGCTAATTATACGGACTATAGTTGGTTGATTGTGCTTGCAAGTATTATCTTTTGCTGTTATGTTATTTGCGGATTTCTTCTTTTATTCTTGTCAATAAAGGGAACTATAGTAGTATTGTGATATAGATGACATGGAAGTTTGTTTGATTCTCTCTAGCCACAATAGTGGTCGTGTGTTCAATTTCCCTGGAAGCATGTTGGTTATTATTTTTGCTTATTGGAGTACAAAACAAAAAGAATATATACCCACAGACACATTAAAACTAGATTGCATATTTGAATATCGACCTGGCACAAGCCTACGGTAAGATAATGAGTTGTAGTTTCCAACCATGTTATTAGAAGTTAAATCATGCTTGATCCTGGTTTTGGCTGAATGGCACATTTACTCCATCGCAAAGACTGCGGAGCAGGTGTGGATTGGTCTGTGGATTCTTATTACATTTTGAACCACCCAAGGTGTGGACTGTTCAACCTTCTTGTTTGGTATGTGTCACGCATCTATATGCAAACAGCAATTTGTATGCTTCTGGAGCCATTGAATGAAACTAATCATGAGGCACATTTCAGATCAAAACCCTTTTCACTGTCACAGTTATAAAAGCAATGCCTAACAGGACCTGTCCCGTGCTGTGCGTGCATATAGGTTTTTATGGTCTCTTCAAACCATCTATATCCAGTAGATGATAATCCGATAATATTGGAATCTCTCAAAGGTTATTTGCCTCTCCATTTTGTTTGCTGGGAGGGAAGTGCTTCCCATTGATGATTTTGCCAGCAACGGGACATTTTGATATTAACATAAATTGCTATCTCGTCGGGCCTTTATGAAATAACAAATTCAACATGCTAAATTTCCGTGATCAAAGATAGAAACTTTTCTTCCCACAAAACTTTCCATTGTAGATCTTCTTGGCATAATTATAACCAAATATTGGTTTTATCAGTCACCTCACCGTTCCACAATAATTTCACATGGTTTAACATAGTGCTTACAAAATTAAATTTTTTATTTTTAACAATATATTATTATTATTATTATTTTCTTTTGTAATTTCTCAAACCAGATCCCCATTCAAAGAAAAAAAGAGGTTTCATTTGCCCGCCATTTCCACTAAACCTTCTTAAAAACTCTCAAGTCTTTCTGTGCTATTTTTCCCTCTTCGTCTACTGCTCTGTCAAACTTCAACACCCGCATACTTTCCCTCTCTGCCCCAAGTTGAATTTCGCTCTCCAATTTAAGTACTTCATGCTTGTTTTCTTGGAAACCACTAGAAACCCGAGAGAATCTCGTGTTTCGATTTTATCACTTTTATTGAAACCCGCGAATTTTTAGTCAAATCTGCAATATCCTCTTCTGGTATTAGGGTTTCGAGCATGTCGTACGAAGAGGAAATTGTGACGCGCGATGTCACTAATGCGGGTCTTGTGGTGAGTGACAGCATCGGCCGCGAGGTTGCTGCCCAGGTCGACCTCGAAGAAGCTCTGGAGGCTTCCAGATATGCGAATCATCCCTATTCGACTCACCCCAGAGAGGTATTGTTTGATCTCCCGCTAATTGAGTTGCAAAAGGGTTTTCGGCTCTTCATAATCATATATATAATCAAAAAATTGGAACTGTTTCAGCTCCAGCTATTGATGTTCTCTTGGCTTCTGAGTTCTTGCTATGGTGCATTGTGTGTTTATCTTTGCATCGATATGAACTGTTGTTGAAACGAAAATTTAAAACTTTTGATGATAGAGAATCCCTACGTGGATGGTGCTCTTTTTCTTGTTTTAATCTTGTAGATGAAGGTGCTCTTTTTTCTTGTATTAATCTTGTAGATGCTATCAGCCTTTTTTTTATTGTCTTTTTATGCACCTCCTTCCTGCCTCTTGAGTAAATATCTTTTCCTACTTTTTTGAAATGGTATGAGTTGTTTGTGGGACTTGTGTAGTTTTCCTTCTGAAATGGCTCATAAATACATATGTAAAAGTGGTGAGTCACAGTGCATGGCCAACAGAAATTTTATTTTAAAAGGGATGAGAAACAAGTATGCTCTACATATGAAAGGCTTCGCGGATAGTCTTTGCAATTTTTATTTTGATATCATAGGAAAGGATGAAAGAGATTGTTTTTTAATGTCCGGAAGTAGTTTAATGTGTCCATATTATTTTGGTTCAAAAGACAATCAAAGCATTTATCTAAAACTAAAAATATAAGGCATGATGATGTTAACTATATGGATGCCGAAGAAAAGAAATAGATCCAATTATAAATATATTTCATGCATCTATATTTACTTTTTTGTATAGAAGGATTAACGAGTATTTGTCGATGTTATAGATGGTTTTTTTTTGGATAACTGATGTTATAGGTTGTTGGAGATGGATTCTAGTCACTGAAAACTTATTGTTTTATGTTTTGTTACTGTGGCCTCCTTTGGTTGAGGTTATGGATACTAGGGAATTACCTCCTATACTAATTGAAAGATACAATGCTGCTGGAGGCGAAGGAACTGCTTTATGTGGAATATTTCCAGAGATACATAGGGCTGGGCATCGGTTGACAATTCTTTGTTTCTCTGGCATTTTGACAAGTGGTAATATTTTTGCATTCTAGGTTAAGAACTCAGATTTAATGGCTAAGGTTTATTTATGTTTACGTAGTTACTTGTAGAGTAATCAAGTTGATGCACTATTCTGGAGAGACCGAGGATCTAGTGGCCTTAATCAGCAGATGGTGCATTAATTTTTCATTATGCTAATATCCTTGCTACCTTTTATTGCAAACTTGCAATGGAGTTCCCTAGGAAAGGCGATACCTTTTTTGGCTGGTCATAATCATGTAGTCATCTCACCTGAAAAAAAAAAACCCTTGTAGTCATCCTAAACTTTGACATCACTACTCAGTCTAGGTGGACCAAAATTAGTGCTTTTCATTTCCTCTTGATTTTGGTACTTCTTGTCAAGAATTCTATTATTTACTTTTCCACATTTACTGCTCTGTTCTTGCACTTTTACTGACTTTTCAGTTGAAAGAAAAAAAATTCATAGGACATTTCTGTAGATGCTAATTTAGAAATTCTGACTTCTTATTATACAACTAAGTTGCTAATTCGTGATTTTATGTATGTTGTTTCCATGAATTGTATCCCTACATTGGTTTCATTTCTTCAAATTTGTTTCTGGCATTTGTGTCTTGAAAAGGGATGGGCACTGTCCAGAATACAGTGTAGAGGAACAGGCTATCTGTGCTGTTGGCCTTGCCAAATCTAAACCTGGGGTCTTTATTGAAGCTATGCAGAATCTTCTAATATTAGCCACTTCTGTGGAGGTAATAATCCTTAACCACCTTCTGAGATTATATATGTTATGATATGCGGAACAATATCATTGCTCTATTCTTTTGCATCTGCACCGTCAAGCTGCAAGTGGAAAGAATGAGCCAGTAATATAATTTATGTGGATAATACATGCCTATGGTTGTATATATGTATCATTGTGTACAAATGTGTGGGTATGTTTGAAATCTATGTAATTGTAAGAATTTTTATCCATGCCTATAATTTTGTCCGTGTGCCTACTGATATGTGTGTATATGTAATTGTTTAGGGTTTTTATATGTGTGTTTCAATATGTGTATGTATAATTGTGTATCCAAATAAAGGTGGGCAAATTGGCTACATATTTTTTAGTTGGAACAGATATTTGGAGGAAATGTGGTCGTCACTTTCTTATCATGTACTTAGCACAAGGAATGCAATGGAAAGGATGAATTACCACTATTACATCCAATTTCATTTCCTTCTTCTGAATGCTGTAGCTAGCAGTAGAAATAGAGCCCTGAACTCCGATTCCTTGAGAGATATTGATGCATTTATTGGTGATTCTATGCATACTTTGTCCAGAAAGTGTGTGTGTGTATGTATATATATACACTCTGTTTGATGGATATTGGTTCTGTCTGGATGATGGAAAGGGTTATTCTTTGGGTATAACGGTAATGAAACTGGAAGAATTGATGTGGTACCATTTTAAAAGGTATGGTCGTATGGGATTTGGTCTTGTACTCTTGTTGAATTCGGAAATTGTTTCATTCTTGTATTTTAGTTGACGTTTTGTGTCCCATATAAATTACACATTTATCTTTCACAATATTTTTGCGTAACCCTTTAACATTCATTTTGATTGTTTGCTTGAAAAATCTCTCCTCTCTAATTGTTCTTGTCCTTAAAATTGCTGGTCTTGTTATCACTTATCGACTTTTCTCTTCTTCAGTTGATTCTTGTAGGGGGTTGTTGTTCAGGAGGGGTTGATGGTACCGATCCATACGCAGAGGTTTCATTGCAACCTTTGCCAGAATATACAATACCATCTGATATAGTTACCATGACTTGTATCACATGCACCGATAAGGGTCGTATCTTCCTGGCTGGGCGTGATGGCCATATCTATGAGCTGCATTACACAACTGGTTCAGGCTGGCAGAAACGTTGTCGCAAAGTCTGTCTCACTGCAGGATTGAGTAGTGTTATTTCGAGGTATCTCGTCAGTTACTGCATAGAGTTCTGACTTAAGTTAGAGTTAAAAGCTGAAACCTGTAAACACTTTTTTTTCCCATTATTTTAATTTATGTTACATCCATTTGATATTTTTTGCTGGTCAATTATACTGAAGTTGAATATTGATTTTTTTTTTGCATCTCCTTATAAAAGACACCGTTGGTTTCCAGGTGGGTTGTGCTAAATGTATTTAAGTTTGGAGCTGTTGACCTCATTATCGAAATGGTTGTCGATAATGAAAGACAGATTTTGTAGGCACAAACTGAAGAGATGAAACTTCAGGTGTTTGATCTGGGACCGAGCGGAGATGGCACTCTGAAGAAAGTGGCAAGAGAGGAATTTCTTTAGTCAGAGGGATACTCATTATGGAGCTCAACAGTCGACTAGACAAAGAGCCCCTATTCGATCCACAAAACCAACTATAGTTTGCATTGCGCCTCTGTCCACTCTTGAATCGAAGTGCTTACACCTAGTTGCTGTCTTATCTGATGGCAGAAGGATGTATCTTTCAACTTCTCCATCAAGTGGAAGTAATGGTGTTGGAGGTTTGCGTGGATTTAATGGTAGTCATAAACCAAGCTGTTTAAAAGTTGTAACAACTAGGCCTTCTCCTCCTCTGGGGGTCAGTGGCGCACTTGCTTTTGGATCCATATCTCTTGCCGGTAGAACTCAGAATGAGGATTTCTCTCTGAAGGTTGAAAATGCATATTATTCTGCTGGAACACTTGTCCTTTCTGATTCATCACCTCCAACCATGTCTTGTCTTCTGATTGTGAATAGGGATGCAAGCTCACAATCATCTTTTTCTGTTAGTTTAGGTGTGAGTGCAAGGAGTTCTCGGGCTTTGAGGGAAACTGTATGTTCCCTTCCCATTGAAGGTCAAATGCTTTATGTAGCTGATGTTCTACCCTTACCAGATATTGCTACCATTGTACATTCATTGTATTCGGAACTTGAATTCTGTGGCTTTGGAAATTCGGGCGAGTCTTGTGAAAAGGCATCTGTAAAACTTTGGGCTAGGGGTGACCTTACAACCCAGCATATACTGATCCTGCCCTTCCCTGACACTGACTCTACTATGGAAGCCATGTGCATGGGAGTAACCTTTTTCTTGCTTGGTGTCATGCAATATATACTTGGTGCACAAGGCTCCTGCTGTGAGGTGATGCCTAGGAAGCGTAGATGTAGGTAGCCTTGTCTCTGCATGCGGAGGAGCCTTTCCAGTGGTTTGAACCTATGATGCCTGGGTTGCAGTGATACAACTTTGCTGCTATGCCTAGGTGTCACAAAATATGCCGATGAACCTGGATTTTCCTTAAATGCATAGAAAGTAAACCTGCCTCTTTAACCTTTCTTTTTCCATGGAAAGGTGCAAAGCCAACTTATCAAACCTTTCTAGGTATGCCAATTCAAATTCTCTCTCTTCCTTAGCATGGTTTTTCTCTGATATCTTTTTGTTTTTAAACTTTCAGACGTCAGTACCTTAGTAATGCAGTTCTACAGGCCAAGAATGCTAGCAATTATGATGGAGCTGGAGGGTCTAGCAGGGGTGTTTTTGACAATGGATTGTTGGATTTGCTTGAAGGAAAACATGCTGTTCTTCAGTTTCAAATAAAAATTAAAGATGAACTGGAGACAATAGCTTCAAGATCTGAAGCTTATCCTGGCCCATCTGAATCTATGCAAAATGGATCAGTCCCTATGACACTTCTACTGATGATGCAAATTTGGCAAACGTTGCAGCAGAAAAGGCTAAGGAGCTATCTCTAGATTTAAAGAGCATAACTCAACTCTACAATGAATATGCAGTTCCATTTGAACTCTAGGAGGTGCGTCTCTCTCCCTAAAATTGTTCCTTTATTGATCATTGCATGGCTATTCAAGTATTGAGGCTAATTTGTTGGATTTCTTCATATTCTTCTCTTTGATGATCATGCTTTCTGAGATAAAGATTTTCTTCTTCTTCTTCAGTCTTTCTATGTTCTACATCTTATTTTTGTCTCTTTTTACGAGTCCTGGTTATGCTTTGTGTTGTTATAGATCTTTGTTTTCACTAAATATGCATGCTAAATCATAAATGTCCTTTGGTGGTTGAATTTGTTGCTCTTCTTTCTGTTCTTTCACTGAAAGCTGTTCTGTTGGATATGGACAAGGAATGGAAGGAGGAATGGATCAGCTGGGTGAAATCCTACGTACAAAAAGGTACAATGATGTGTTTTCTTGCTTTTGCTGTCTTTTAAAATTTATTCGAATTGTTAAAAAAAATCCCTTATGGATAATAATGTAGGTACATTTAACAAGCATTTTGGGAATTATGGTGAGATAACTGATTCAGTGATAATGAAAGATAGGTACAGTGGACACCCTAGGGATTTCGGATTTATTACATATGCTGATCCTTCAGTTGTGGATAAGGTCATCAAAGACGCATATATCATCAATAGTAAGGATGTTAATTATCTTATTTAAGTTTAGTATATATCTTATGACCATCATATCTTTCTATGATGGTCCTGAAAATTAGATTCTGCATTGCTTTTATTTTGACTGAGCTTAAACATATGTTATTCAAAGAGGCATTATGTCCTTGTTGCAAAAGAAAAACCGGTTTTCCATTCCCCTAATATGACAGTTAATAGACAAAATAAATCTTTGTTTTCTGTACTTCGTTAG
The DNA here is from genome assembly GCF_013401445.1 of Tripterygium wilfordii. Lineage (NCBI taxonomy): Eukaryota > Viridiplantae > Streptophyta > Magnoliopsida > Celastrales > Celastraceae > Tripterygium > Tripterygium wilfordii. Next base: position 12,813,917 of record NC_052236.1, on the reverse strand, counting down.
GTTTCATCTGAAACGAAATGATTGTCAAGAAATTTTTGTAAAAAAAGAAAAAAAGAATTCGGTCACCTGTTATCTGCAGTTAGTGTTGACCTTATTAACTATGATGTATAAACTTACGAAGTAAGGTTTTTTCTGTTTATTTTATTTCTTTTCTTGACTTATTGGTCTTCATTTTTCAATATACGCTTTTTTTTTTCCATATTATTCTCTCATCATTATGAACAGCACCGCCTGTGTAGTTGCTGAAGTGAGTGATCAATATGCTATAATTAGTTTGGGGTTTATATTCTGGGAAGGACGTAAGTTCAATTTCTTCACTTTTCTTTCTGTTTAATACTATAGACTTTTTCATGTGAGACATCACATGAAAAAGGGGCAGCGTTTGTAAGGCGGACAACCAGTGAGGTCAAAGCCCACCCTAAAAAAAGCAGCTAAAATGGTTTTTTTTTTCAATTTATTCTTTCTTTTGTGATATGGTTTTCTTCATCAATACTGTAAACTAAAGTATAGCATACAACATCTACCTAGATTAAGTAAAGATGTCTCTGTTTTCCAGGTGAGATAATTTGTGTTAGTAGCATTAGTTTGTGTTTCGTGATCTAAAATGGATCTAATTCTTTCGTTCAGGTTTTGATGTATTCCCCAAGTTTCAGAGGGGTTTCAAGAAGAAGCCAGTCACCTGATCAAGAAAAATCAAAACCGGTAATTGGTAACTGATCTTCTTATCTTCTTTTATGTTATGAGATCATTAACAAATAATGAAGATTCATTTGGACTATGCCAATTTTTTGTGGGTAAACTACGATATTTTTCTCGTATGCAAAGGTCTAATTGCCAACACTTGAGGGTGTTAGCTGGAATAATTTTTTTTGTTATCAGCTATATTGCTGCTTACATGTTGCCATGGAAATTATTGAAACCGTTGAAAGAATTTAGCGAATGGTTGGATGCTTGATGAGTGTAGTAGTGAAAATGAATGTTTTTTTGGGAGACCATTAAGGATGATGCTTTGTTTCAGAGGATTTTAGGGAAAGTTGTATTAATTTATTTTTCCTGCAACACTGTTGTTGAAAGTGGTTTGGTTAAACATATGTAGCCAATTCAAATTAAGAATACCAGTTATTATTTTCCCTGAAATTGATTGAATAGTTTTCACCTTATGGATTCGTTACACACCCAAATTGCACGAGTTCTAATAGATAGCATAGATTTGCAGGATGTTAATATTAGACACCGCAAAGTTGGCGAAACAGATGAGAAATGGACAAATATTATATCTGTCTTTCTTGGTTTTAACTGTAAAGATTTTTGAGTGAACACGAGGATGTACACAGACAAAAAAAAAAAAAAAAGTAAACACCAAAGCAGTCATGCAAATTAATTTTGTAATACAATACTAAAAAATAACAAATTGGAGAAACTTAATAAATTCACGGTTAGATTGCTATTCTATTTCAAGTCATTAGAAGAAACGCAAGTAATGTATTCTGACTTGAGAAACCCAATCATTTATGGAGTAGCAAGTATATGTACAATGGGTTTTTACGAAGTTATTTTTTAGATTGATGTGAATATATGCCTAAGCATTAACATGCTAAATTCTGTATCATGGTTAAATTATCCAAAAAGATTGTAAGATGATGTCTCTCAATACTTCCTTTAGCCCATGTCAAATTACTATCAACTATGATGAAACTTTGAGCAACCTTGAAAATAAAAAGGGGTACGATTCGAACCAATGACTCTTAATGGGTGGGTGGGTGATCCTTTATCTGTAATGTTTTTTTTTAATAGAGATTTGGAAGGGATAAGATTTAAATCCATGACCTAATGAATGGATGATCTCTTACATAGAATGCGATCATCATTCAATCAACCGTTTACTTTGCTTGTAGCCTCACACTTGATCGTTCTAGTTGTGAGATATTTGTTGTTTTTAGATAGACAAAAAGCAGGATGACTTTCAAAAGCTCATTTATTCCAGAGGGGAGTAACTAAAAATGGACTTAACCACATTTATTTATTGGCTAGAAGAGTTTGACAAAGTTGTACCTCTCAAGACAAAAATTACTTAGACCGGCGTCTATAACTTGTCGCCTAATTTGAATTCCATCTGTTCAATTCTCTCTATGGGTTTTCTCAGATCTGCCGAGAAATCTCGATTCCACCCAAAACCCTATAAGAAGAAGTGTGATGTTCCGACTTGAGGACGAGAAGAAGATCAGGAAACGTATTTGATATTGGTTCTGAGAAATTTTGCGGAGAATTCTAATCGGAATCGAAGTTACGTCGGAATTACAATCTTCGGAGAGGGATAGTTGGGTGCCGGTACCAGTATGGCGGAAGCGCTCTCTGTGATTCCCGCCTCCGTCCTCCGTAACCTTCCCGACAAGCTCTATGAGAAGCGCAAGAACGCTGCTCTCGAGGTTTGAATCTCTCTCTTTTTCCGTCCATTAAATCATGACTCATGAGAATTGTTTGAATTTTAATGCTCATTTTGATTCTTAGTGAATTACGGGATTCTAGAAATATCTCAGTTTGTATGGATTTCGTAGGTTGAGGGGATTGTGAAGCAGTTGGCGGCAGCTGGGGATCACGAGAAGATTTCGGCAGTGATTACTTTGTTGACGACAGACTACACCTACTCGCCACAAGCCAATCACCGCAAGGTTTGTTCCTCCGTGAAATTAGTGGGAATTTGGTTTTTTTCTTAGATGAATCCGCCAACTAGTTTAATTTGTTATATAGTTGACATAATTTATATTTTACGTAATTCCATTTATACCTGTGTAGGGAGGATTGATAGGACTAGCTGCTGCAACGGTTGGGTTAAGTTCTGAGGCAGCTCAACATCTAGAGGTTAGTGGTCCTAAACTATGTCTCAGGAAAATCTTTCAGTTCTAGGGAAGGCTGTTACCACCTATCATGTCAAATGATGCTGTTTATGGAAAGGTGTATGGCTATTTTTCTTGTGGCTGTGTTTTGTAGGAGTCTTAATTTGGTTGTCATGTTAAGATGCTGTTTATGGTAAATCATGATTAGACATTACACGGAATTTACTTTGTCCAGCGACGGATTTATGAAATATTGCCAATAACACCATTAGATGAGTGACTATTCATGCTTGATTAATCAAGTCTAGTTCATTTTTAATTTGTAGTGTTGGTTTTAGTACATGCACTCATGTTACGCTAGCATGCTAGTGGGAGATACATAGGAAATTGAAAGGAAATTAGATTATACTGTACTAAAATCTTATATGGTGTGAGATTCCTTGTCAGTCTAGTCTGGTTTGGAAGGTTATAAAATTTACCCGAGTTCAGTGTGTATATTTCAGTTGATCCAGTTTTGTTCAAAGTTGGTTCTTCTTACATTTGGACACCCATATTTAAGACACAGACTTTGTTCTGAAAGAGAGCAAGATATATGATTTTATATGGCATTTTACTCATGTCCTAATGTATATCCTTCAATTGATATTCTCATGTTCAAAATGGTAGTAGGAATTTACCAATTTTCTCATCTTTCTCATTTCCAAAATCTGTCATCTGTCTAATCTTTGTGAGGCTTAACAAAGTTATTTTCCTACCCCTCAAAAACATATTTTCTGAATACGCTCCTGCTATTTTGAGTTTTTGTGGAGGGGTTGGCCGTTGGACACTCTTGTCTGAAGAAATTCGTAATTCCCTTGTTGAATGATCAAGGTTGGTTTACAAGTAAGTTCAAGTTTTGTGGTATCACTATGGCATCCATCTTTTTGTGGGCGTGCATTTGTAACTTGGTTAGTTGGTTGACGGAATGTGTTCCCCTGAGGGTATGTGCGGTGGAGTCCATTTGCCATGATATTGAGGTTCTTGGACCATTTTTTTTCCCTGGATCAATATCATCCATTTTGTTCTACAGGCTACTTCGGTTATATTCTTGAATTTCCTAGCTTTATTAAATGTATGCCATAACGATACTGTGGGTTTGATTAGAACCATTTTTCTGTGCAGAGTAATGGAAGGATACAACAAGTTATTTGTTTTTCTTTTTCCTTAGTTTTAATCAAACCATTTTTCTGTGGAGAGTAATGGAAGGATACAACAATTTTTTTTTTCTTTTTCCTTAGTTTTGTTCCATATATCTTGAAATTATATAATTTTGTTTCATTGCTGGAGTTTCTTTTTTTGTTTTCCCCTTCATAATATGAAATTATAACTTACTCTTGCTTCTGATGCTCCTTGGCAGCAAATTGTGCCACCTGTTCTTAATTCCTTTTCTGATCAAGATAGTAGAGTTCGTTATGATGCTTGTGAAGCTCTATACAATATCGCAAAGGTGAAGATGGAATTTAGTTGACTTGGTTTTATTTCTTGTTCCTGTGACTGTGTTAGGTTTGATGCATGTTTGTTGTTGATGTTCAGGTTGTCAGAGGAGATTTTATCATATTCTTTAACCAGATTTTTGATGCCTTATGTAAACTATCAGCAGACTCAGATGCCAATGTACAAAGTGCTGCCCATCTTTTAGATCGGCTTGTAAAGGTGAACAATTGCTCTTCCAGTCTTCCCTGCAAATATTCTGGTTGCCCCAATAACTTTTTTTTTGCACAAGCATATCCATGTAATTGTCTGATTGATAGGATCTCCTTATGTGTGAACTCAATTCTTATATTTACTCTGATGGAACAGGACATTGTTACGGAAAGTGATCAGTTCAGGTCCGCTATATTTTCCAATCCATTTCCATAACAAGAAAAGAGTCTTGTAAATTGCATTTTTATGCAATTCTCATTGTTTTCCTTTGTTTTCTTCATCAGCATTGAAGAATTTATACCTTTGTTGAGAGAACGTATGAATGTTCTTAATCCCTATGTAAGACAGTTTTTGGTTGGATGGATCACTGTACTGGACAGTGTTCCAGATATTGATATGCTGGGTTTTCTTCCGGATTTCCTTGATGGTAAATAATGCATATATCTTTATAAAAAAAAACTTGAAATTTAATATTCTTCCTTGATGTTTATTGTTGTACTCTAACTACTCATGAAAATCCGAAAACTCTCAGGTTTGTTTAATATGTTGAGCGATTCTAGCCATGAAATAAGGCAACAAGCTGATTCTGCTCTTTTAGAGTTTCTCCAAGAAATTAAAAACTCCCCAGTAAGGCTTCTGCTAATTTAAAGTTCCATGTACAGCTTCTTCTTTTTTTGACTTTCAGTTGTCAACTTTCTTATGAAATTTGTTCTTGGCATTTTCCCTCCAACATATAAAGAATTGAATTCTTGTTGTTTTGATTTCAATTTAGATGGGTTTCTTTATAAATGCATCAATTATCTCTACAGTTCTGACTTAAAATAAAATCTTTTGTTCATTTGTAATTTTCTGACTCGAGCAGTGCTACTCTTGAAGTCTGTAGATTATGGTCGGATGGCTGAAATACTGGTGCAGAGGGCAGGTTCTCCTGATGAATTTACTCGGCTAACGGCTATCACATGGGTTAGTACCTTAAAGCTTATGCAATGCATCTTGGCTGTTTGTTATTTTTGTGTGATGTAGTTTAGCCGTCATGTATACAGTATGTCTTACTGCTATGGAATCTGGACCTAGTTTTTCTTGCCTTAAATTTCAGTTGGAGGGACCTTATTTCTTATGATGCTTGACTGAGCAGATAAATGAGTTTGTAAAACTTGGTGGGGTCCAACTTGTTCCTTATTATGCTGATGTTCTGGGAGCTATTCTACCCTGCATATCTGATAAAGAAGAGAAAATTAGAGTTGTAAGTAACTAATCTTTCCTGGCACATATACATCTGCAGTTCTCTAAGCACTTCCATGAGATGCCTTTTCTTTTCCGTGCATTAGGTTGCTCGTGAAACCAATGAAGAAATTCGTGCTATCAACGCAGATCCAGCAGAAGGATTTGATGTAGGAGCAATTCTTGCTATTGCAAAGAGGTGTAGATTCTGTAAACTGGGGAAATGCTAGGTTTGAAATGTTATTAGAAGTTTGTTCCTACAAAGCACTTCAGCTTCAAAAGAGCTGTAGAAACTTGAAACAGTGGTTAAAGAGGGCTGTTATATGAGTTTATCATTATGTTCAGAAATTTTCTAAAAATTATTTTAACTGTTATTAGTGGAATTTTAAATCATTCAGGCAACTATCGAGCGAGTGGGAGGCTACTCGAATTGAGGCGTTGCGCTGGATATCAACCCTTTTAAACAGACATCGCTCTGAGGTAACAAGGGATTTGGGACCATATGCTTGCCTCTTTTTTTTTTTTTTTTAATCTCCATAATATAGGGGATTTAACTTATTCAATGGTGAATTCTCTATGTAAATTGAATTTGAATCATTTTTTTCGACAAGATTCTTGTTTTTTTTTTAAAAAAAAAAATTTCATCTCCAAGAAAGCTAGTCATGCTGTCAATTATTCTCATATCGCACTCCTTTTTTCCAAATGCTTATGGCATAGAAAGTATTCTGATTAAGGACAATCAACGTATTACTCCGCAGACATGCAAGGACATTGTTCTCTTACCTGAACGAGGGAAAAAAAATCAAGGAATTACTTATAAGTCATAAGTACTCTGTCATGTTCTAAATTTTCAAACCAATACGTTTTTTAATGGTTTTTTCATGCGACAACAAACCCCCAACAACTTGACTCTCTCATGCAATGCATGCCTCTTACACAGTTACACCCTTCCCTCTCTCTGAAATGGTGTCATGAGCGTGCCACCACATGGGTAGATCATTATTAGTGGCTTGTGTGGCCATGCTAGGCATTATCTTTCACCATCAACATATCCATCTATTAGTTTAGATTTCTTGAAGCTGCTTTCAAAGCCAAGAATGTGTGAAGATTACCATCTAGTCCATTGCATTATTAGTGGCTTGTGTGGCCATGCTAGGCATTATCTTGCCCCATCAACATATCCATCTATTAGTTTAGATTTCTTGAAGCTGCTTCAAATCCAAGAATGTGTGAAGATTACCATCTAGTCCATTTCGATTGAAATCATATTTAGTTTCCCAAACTGGTGGAAAACGCATGCATATTTCAATGTAATTCAAAAACAAGGCAAACTAATCCAGTACTGTATGACATGAACGGAACTGTGGATTCGTACTTAGCTTGGTCATTCTAAAAATAATTTGGCAGTGCTCTTTGCTTATTTTCTTTCATTTGGATTTCTGTTAAGATGGGTACTTCTTTCTTTACCTGAAACAGGTCTTATGTTTTCTAAATGACTTATTTGATACCCTTCTAAAAGCTCTGTCAGATCCGTCTGATGAGGTAATGAGTACTGCTTATACTTTCAATCGATGACTGTTTTATCTAGTTGTGCTGTTGATTCTTCACCTTATTTTTTGTTGGAGCTGATGTTTTCTGTGGGAACTTTGAATGAGCTCTTGGTTTGGTCTTCTATTACATTGGACAGGTTGAAAAAAAAAACAGCCCCTCTTTACCCCATAAAGATATTGAATAGAATGAGCTACCTTTTTTTCCATCGTAATCTTGAAAATGAAGATTCAAATGACCCTCAAAAGTAAGATGAAATACTTAATGTGGGTTAAATTCACTGATTTTGTCAATAATTACTTGTTCCGCAGCCGGATTGACCGCATTTTATGTGTTTCGTATCTATTTACACCGTTGAGGAAATTAAAAGCAGAAAAATGAATTTTCATTTATTGTTTTCATGGGAGTCCTAGTTCTTTTCATTTATTGTATCTTCTGATTTTTTTCTTAACGATACAAATTTCGGAGCCCTATCAAAGTTTAAGGTTTATGAGTTGATCATTTGAGTGTTAATACTTAAAACCTGAATGTTTTATTTGGAAAATTGCATGTTGCATTCTGGAATTCAGGCTCTCTAATTGGTTGCAGTTCTGATCTTGTTCACAGGTAGTGCTCCTTGTCCTTGAGATTCATGCTTGCATAGCTAAAGACCCAAAACTCTTCCGGCAGCTTGTTGTCTTCTTAGTTCACAATTTCCGGGTTGATAATTCTCTTCTACAAAAGTGAGCGCCCATTTTGCTTTTTCTCCTTCTTTGTGGATTGGCTAGTTCTTTGCTTATGTTTCATGAACTGTAAACTTGAACACGCCTGATCTTTTCTTATATAAATCATTCTCTGTCCTGTTAGGCGAGGTGCTTTGATAATCCGCCGTCTTTGTGTACTTTTAGATGCTGAAAAGGTCTACCGTGAACTCTCTACCATACTAGAAGGAGAATCTGACCTGGATTTTGCATCTATCATGGTTCAGGTCCTTACTCTTTTCATTTATGAGAACTTAGATTATGCAATGGTTAGCTAATATGGTATAATCAAGCCACTTAGCAAGTGATTGGGGTTATGCCAAGGTGGCACATATTTTTTGTTTTCTCGTTCTCTACCTTTCATTTTTCACCTTTCTCCTTAGTCAGTTGTCAAGCCACTTTGGTAGAATGGACATTTAGTTTAGAATTTAGTCATACATTGGACTCAAACTCTTTTCTCTTTCAGGCTTTGAATTTGATTTTTCTTACATCTTCCGAATTGAAAGAGCTTCGAGACCTTCTAAAACAGTCTCTGGTGAATGCTGCTGGGAAAGATTTGTTCGTGTCTTTGTATGCTTCATGGTGTCATTCACCTATGGCCATTATAAGCCTGTGCTTATTAGCTCAAGTAGGAGATTTGTATTTTGCTCTCTCTCACATATTAGCTATCGTTCTGAATGTAAAAATAATGCACTTTCTTTTTTAATCTTTTAAACTTTCTTATGGTAATTAACATTGGTATCTTTGTTGGCAGACTTATCAGCATGCAGGTGCTGTAATTCAGTTGCTAGGGGAGGAAGACATCAATGTGAAGTTCTTGGTCCAATTGGATAAATTGATTTGTTTGCTTGAAACTCCCATCTTCGCTTATCTTAGATTGCAGGTGCATAAACAAAACAAAACATAGTATTATGCTTGCCTTTTGGTTGGGTCCTTGTAGTTGCTTAAATTTCACTTAGATGATTACTTGCAGGCACAGCGTGATGAGATTGTTTATTTTGCCTCTCTCTCGTGTGGGTGTGTGTTATGGATCTGGATCTTTGTTTTGTTCGAGTCATTTTAATCTCTCCACTTTTGTCGTTGATATTTCTGGTTTGTCCTTGATAAGAAAATTTGTCCACAATACATATGGTTATGTTGACTAGATTTAGAAGCAATAAAATTAAGATTGAGCTCTCTGTTGATTCCCATCCATGTTCTGCATTCTTGACCATTTCACTGACAAAACCTTCTATTTACCTTTTCATACTTTGACCGCTTTTGAAGCAATTTAACAAAGTGCATTTGATGAAAAGCGTGGTAGCCTCTAACCTATTGTGGTATCTATTGTAGTAGTAGTACCCTGTGAGTTACCCGATACTTTTTTGCTGAATATGTGCGCAATTTTCATAGATTTTGCTCTTATGGTTTTGGTATTTCTAACAAAGTGTACAATGTAGTTTTGAACCGTGTTATAGTCGAACACACGTACGAAAACGATTGCATAGTTTCAATGATGAATCATTGCTAGTCTTATGATTATCAGGAGGGGTTATTGTGAAAGAAATGTATAGTGTCCCGGCCATTCAAAAAAAAAAATAGCTTGACACAGACACACACACACAAAAGTTCGTACTATTTATTTTGAGTTTCTGAACCTTTTTGTTTTATTGCAGCTTCTTGAACCTGATAGACATATATGGTTGTTAAAAGCTTTGTATGGCCTTCTGATGTTACTTCCTCAGGTACGTTTGAAAGAGTTGCATTCCTCTTTTTGACCGTTGAGATAAGCAAAGAAATGGCAATCCCCCTTCGAATAAAACAAATATGCTACATTGGCTTTAAGGGTTTCACTCAATTTTGCACAAAAAAAAAAAAGGGATGAAGGATTTAAATCAAAATTACAAATCTACTTTTATGTTGAGATTTTGGTTTTATTTATTGAAGGTGCGCAAAGAAATTTGTTCTTACCTTGTTGTCTATCTACTTTAGTAAAGATACACCAATTGATTCTCTTATTTTTGTGTAAAAGCTCAGTTGAAAGTGGTATCATCCCAACATGTAGTTTAATTATGATTGTTAAGATTATTTACTTTGGCATTCAACCCAATAAGTTAACTTGTTGGGTTGAGGCTTTTCATATCATTTATATATATTATAACACTCCCCCTCACGTGTGGGCTGGACAACTCTGACGGCTCAACACATGCACAACAAACAAGACCCGACACTAGGGCAACAAACACACAAAGGCCCACGCTTGGGGCAATTATAAATGGGAGTTTAAATTGTAGAAGTTAAGGTTTGAACCCAAGACCTCCCGTTCTGGTACCATGTTAAGATTAGTTACTTTGCCATTTGTTGAAGTTTTTCACATCATTTACATATATTATAACTGTGATTGTTGTGACCTTTGCTCTTACTCATTTTCATTTTTTCATTTTTTTTTTGGTATGGAATGCAGCAAAGTTCCGCCTTTAAGATGCTACAAAATCGTTTAAACACTGTACCGTTCTTCAACAGTGAGCAATTTAGGCGAGCATCTTCAGGGATTGCCTACTCTCAAAGTCTACATCACAGGTCAAGTGGATCACAAATTGAGGATGGTGACATAAACCAAGATGGAAATTTCAATTCACAGAATGGAATTAACTTCACCTCGAGGCTGCATCAATTTGAGGACATGCAACGGCAGCACCGAATGCATGCGAAAACACAGACGCAGTCCAGCAACAATTCAACAACATTGTAAAGGTTAGTTGGGCTTCTTTTTATTGTTCACATTAGTATTTTTATTTTTTTTTGCTTTGGATAAGTCATGGTTTTTTTTTTTTATTTCCCTTTTGATAAGTCATGGTTTTATTACAGGTGAACATATGGCTCAATGGTAAAATTGTAGATTACCCATGTGAATGATATGTAGACAACACCCTCCATCTCAACCTCGGACGTGCTGTTGGGATAAATTAACCAGTCTTGATCTGATGTAATGTCTTATGGAAGTAAGCTTTAGAGAGTTGTCTGATTGGTTTTAGACGCTTTGGTGGTGGGAATGCGAATCATTTACTTAAGGGTTAGAAGTGATGATGGGAGAGAAATCGTATACGGATGTGTCAGTTGGGATCATGATATTGTTGTTAGGCTATATTGACATTGAATGAAAGGCTGTGTTACCCACACACTTTTTACAAGGCAACTTCATTGATTCATGATCAGCATTATCCCTCACAATATTTCAATCGCTGTTCATTGCATTCCAAGAACAGCTGCAGTATCAGATTTACTTTTTTTTCCATGAGTATCTTTGCAGGAGGCACAAAGAAAGGGAGAACCACCTCCACTGTATCAGAGCTGAGCAAAAACTTCTTCGAGATCATCAAGTAGAGACAACTTTAGTCATGGAGCTTCTTTCTACCCTTCTTAGGCCTATTATAAAGTGATAATCCTCTTCAGTTGATCTTATGTGACAATTAATCTGCTAGAGTCAATGTTTATTGGAAATATTATGCGGATGTTCTTCATTCATTTAATTTGTTCATACAAGCTGTCATTCAACTGCAGTTTTTGTTTTTTTTTTTTTTGTCCCTTTTTCTTTTAAATGATGAACCTAAACAATGGATTTAGTCTTTGCCCACATAAAAGAAAAATATTTCTTTTCATTCTCCGGTCAAGATAGATACAATTGATCTAATTGTATATAAAGGTAAAAAAAAACATTCCACAACTAATATTATTGCCAAATGCCACAATTGAAATTACAAACTAGCAGCATACCTCAATTTACAGAAATCTTACATTCAGCCTTCTCCGTTACTGAATAGAACAAAATCAAATGAATCAAATAATCTCAAGACTTGACCTATTGCTATGGGCCAAGAGGTGCAGAGTTGTTAGTCCCGCATTCTGTGGAGTCCAAAAAGATAGGAAATGAATGGGCTCGATGGCCCATTTGTCTGGGATTAAAAAACGAAAATAATAACATAAAACGTGTCACTCACGTGATGTTAACCATCCCATTTCTCGTGAACGAGTGGTTCGCATGACTCAGAAACCGTGTCGGTTAATTGGCGCGTAACAGACTGTCCCTAGTCATATCATACTCACAGAACTTTCCATGCGAGTTCCTAATAATAATTTCTTATAATAAATATTACTACTACAAACGGAATAAAAACAGTATACCTAACAAGTAGTAATCACGCCTGAACTTCCTCCCAAAAATAGTCTTAATTAAAAAATAAACGAAATATATACACCTGTTTCTGTTTCTGTTTCTGTTTCTGTTTCTGTTTGGATTCCATCAATCTCTCCCTATTTTCTCTTCACTTTCAATCTCTCCAATTCCTTTTCTTCATTCAATCCACAAACTCAAGACAATGGGATTCGGCGCTCTCTTCCATCGCAAGAAGAAAGGGACCAACAGCACCTCCTCTTCCAATCACGAGAGTCCCAACGGATCCCTGTCTCCCACCACCAGAGAGCCCAGGCACAGATCTCAGATCGAGGAGATGGAGGCTGTTTTCAAGAAATTTGACGTCAATGGCGACGGCAAGATCTCCTCGGCCGAGCTCGGATCCATTATGTCCAGCCTAGGCCAGGCTGGCCACGGAGGAGGAGTTGCAGAAGATGATCAAGGAGATCGACGCTGACGGTGACGGATATATTGACTTCGACGAGTTCGTCGAGCTCAACACTAAGGGAATCGACAACAACGAGGCCTTGGAGAACCTCAAAGACGCCTTCTCCGTCTACGACATCGACGGCAACGGTTCGATAACTGCGGAGGAGCTGCATAAGGTACTGAGCCGACTCGGAGATGAGTGCTCGATCGCGGAGTGCCGGAAGATGATCAGCGGCGTCGATAGCGACGGAGACGGCATGATCGATTTTGAGGAGTTCAAGGTGATGATGATGCTGGGAGCCAGGTACGATTCCTTGGAGTCCCAGAGACTCGCTGCCAAAGAATGAATCACCACCGTTGAATTTCTCTCCTCCTCCACTTCTAGGCCTAATTTTAACCAGAAATTCGATTTCTGGTATCAAAAGAGATTTTTGTATATTGTCTTTTTAATTTCTACTACTATTTTTAATTGGAATCCAAAAGCTTCTATTAACTTGCCTTTCAATTTTCTCCTTTTCCTTTAGTTTTGTAGCCGTTCACTCTTGTTTGCATCAATGCTTTAACATTTCCATTGATTGGTTTGCGAAAATGGAATTCCTATTTGCACAGTTTTCTTTACATTTATAACTCTTCATTCTTGTTTGCCTTCAATACTTGAAGAATGCTTGAACATTTTCATCGATTGGCCTGTGAAAATGGAATTCCTATTTTCATTGCGAGTGACCCTTTTGCTTACCTTTCTGTCTTAAGACGAATCTGTTTGATTTCTAAAAGAAAATATTGCTTATTCTTAACTTTTCCTACAGTGGTTTTTAATTTGTTGTAAACGAACAAATTTTCTCAATCTTGGTTCATAGGTAGAAATAGAAAAGATTGAGAATAAATGTCAAAAGTTTCTTTTTTTTTGGGTGAATCAGTGATGGGAACATGGCACAAATGAAAACAAATATAATTTTCTTACTTTGAATTGTATTTTCTTAACTAGGCAAATGCATACCATTTGTGTTAGGTCAGGCATTCTTCCTCACTCAAATACGGGAATATTGGCTGGCATGGACAAATCCAAGGAGAATCAGGTCGGCACATGCGATTTCGATAAGGTTGCTTCTCCAGAGAGACAAAACGTATAGTCTTACTCCGATCAGTTGCACAGAAACACATCTCGCTAATTTTGAAAAACACCACCAGAATTTCAGAAAAACCATGAACAACAATCACGTTGCATTTAAGTGACCGACCCACCCGATAGAACGTGGGTTCGAGTCTTGTCCCCTTCCTAAACCCTTATTTCAAAAAAATTAGAGTAAACAGCATGTCGCAAGCAAAATTTAATGTAACAATTGAAACTATCTCGAAACAGCAATTAAACCAGCTATAGATTAATCCAATTCTATGAAGTTTGAGGTTGTAATTCAAAGCTTCCACCCTCTTGAAGCACAACTTCATCACTCAGCCTCCAAAGGCAACAACTCCAATCCAAGAGGCCCGCCACACTGATGGCGTGCGTTCATAAACTTAGATTAAGAGCTTTTCGATGGCGTCCTGCATCAGACCAAAGAGAAGGGAAATCAATGTGAAGAAGGTGAAATCGAAATCGATAATATAGAAAGCTAGCTAGTACCTTGAGCTGTTGTATTTGGGATTTCAATTGGCTACCCTCATTAGATGTAACTGAACACGCAATGACAGGTCTTGTGACTCCACATGCGCGACCAAGAGCTTGCTTTGAAGGAACAAATACATAAGGTACGTTCTGCCAGATTCAAGCTTTTAAGGTTATGAAACACCAACCAGACCATTTGAAAATAGAAGGAAGCAAAACCTAAAATCAATTATCATATACAATTATTGGTTGTAACAATTTGAATGAAGGTTTCCGTTTTTCTTGCAGCAGCGAATAATAAACAAATAAACTTTAGGCATGATGGATGTTATGACTTGTTAGGCACAAATTAATCTAATCTCTCCATGCAAGAAATGTCCACAAAAACATATCAACTTGTTTCTGTAACGACCGCAAGTTCAGTAGTTCAAAAATTCACAACTACAGAACATAATAATTGGCTCATCAAATCAGTCACATGATCATAATACTTTTCATAATTCAGAGCATTACTATAGATGCATTTGATACTGTTCCAGATAACACCAGAACTTAAATTTACATTACATATCATAAATTCTAAATCTAAATTGAAACCATCATCAGCATTCCCCAAGAAAAAATTAGTTAAATCCACAAACACGAGCAAACATATGAGAAGTATAATATTACCTTATCCTCAGAGAGCAAAGGAAGATGGAGGAGAATCTCAAGGGGCTCGGTGTCTGCAGCCATCACCACAAACTCAGAGATACCTCTGTTCAGGGTCTTCGTCGCTGTATTCAAAACCATCCAAAAACCAAAATGAAATCAGGGACTAAACGGAGAGGAGTAAACCACAAAAAAATTGTATTTGAATCCAACTGAAAATACCTTCATTGGCACCCTTCTTGAGCTGCTTGTAGTTAGCAGCTTGTTGGACAAGATCCATAATTGTTATTGTGAGCTGCGCATCTGCGAGTGGGTAGGCTTTGGGGTTCACTGCTTCCACCGTCTGCGAAACAAAGCAATAAACAATTATACAGTCAATCAATGAAAACAATAAAGATTTAACGACGAAGGGTTGCAGAATTATTACCATTTTCGTTGATCTCCTAGTAGATAAGAGAGGAGGCAAAAGGGAGGGTTTTTTTTGGTCGAACCAGGAAAGACCAATCAGTCAAGATTTTAGGGTTTAAATTTAAGAAGAGAAAGGAGAAGGGGTGTATTTGCTATTTTGTATAGTTCAGGGTCCAGTGTGTGGTTGCTATAATCTAACGTGTCGAGGGTGAAACTGAAAACACATTTTATCACTCTACTTTTTGGATTTCGACCATCTGTCTTCATTCTTCACCATCACCAGTCTCTTCATTTGCAATTGAAACCAGAAACGATCTATTAGAAACCCTAGTCTTTTTCTTCGACTCTCTAAGCTTCAATATCCAACAATGGGCTCTGAAGGATCTAGTGTTGTTGGTGAGTAAACTTTTTGGACACCGTAGTTTTATTCTATATTCAATTCACTTGCTTTATTGGGTTTCCTTTTTTCGCAATTGCACTCATAGTTTCTATTCGTTTACGTGGTTTGGTGTTTTCTGATCTTATATTCTTCAATTGGACTTCTTTGGATTTTAGCTTCTGTAAGTTTGGAGGCTTTGAGTCCTTGAAATGGTTTGATGTTTGAGTTGAATTCATGGGTGTTTTTTTTGCCTTTTGATGGGTAGAATGGTATTAGAGAGCTTTTTAGTTAATGAAGGTCTTCAACGAAGAACTCTGCCACATTATGTGCTTTAATAATCTGTTTCTTCAATCATATCAATTAAACCAAATAATAGATTGTAATGAGAGACACAAAAAGCCATTGTGTAACTGTTCTGGATGTTTTGGCATGTGTCTCGGGAGGTGTGAGTAATTAGAATTTGTAGTTTGGTGGCTTTAGATATAAACTTCCTTGAAAAATTTGCTCTTTCATTGGCATCCAACCTCAATTCCCTGCCCCTTCCCTTGCAATCTCATACTGTTCTTCAATATACGTGGTAGACTAAGCATATTGTTGCAGCTTTAAGCATACTTACGCTTGCTTCATGGAGAATTTAAAGTGGTTAGGTATCGTATGGAGTAGGAGGTTCATTTTGTGTCAAGTTACCTAATAAGAGAAAGAGTTCATTAGGTCCCTTCATAATGTTGTTAAATGGATCTGCTTGTATGTTGGTCTCCTACAAAATGAGACTAATCCAGTCAGAACAGTTGTAGTTGCTTAGATTTCTCTCTCTTTGCTTTAGTATTTTTGTCTCATCAGAGTTGCACTGGCCTTGAGCTACATGAGTGGCCGTACTCCCCTGTCAAAACGAGTGAGATTTGAACTTGGTACCTCCAACTTGGTAATTTCAGATTCAAATTATTTGGGTGTACTTTTTCTGATCACTTAGGTTTTTCTCTATGGGATCAATGGATTATAAACAGACACAAGCATGCCTGAATCCTTTGGTGCACACTGCACAGCTAACATTGAATATATGCCGTATGTGAAGATTAAGTTCTGAACAATCTAGACAACGTAGTACTGTGTAACTTGGGAAACATGTACAGAGAGGACTTGAACCCTTCATGTGTTGATATAACCAAGTGAGGAATGCCTCATTTATATTCTGCGTGGTGCTTATTTTCATTGTGCTAGCACTGAAGAGGCTGAATGTATAGCATTGAGATCCATTTAGACTATAAATCTAGTATGTCTACTTGGAAAGCTGCCTTTTAAGAATAAAGATCTGAACAAGAATTATAGAATCATATGCGTTTTATTAGCAAAGGACCATCCATTCAGGAACACCATAGCAACATATGTTTCATCAAAATTGTTCATTAGATGCATAATAGTTCTGGATATTTTGCTGGGATGTGAACTTTAATTGGGTATGTGATATTGTTCATGTTAGTTGTATCACTTAGTCTTACACTCAAATAATGTATGACATTTCCCTGATGGAAGTAGTATCATTTTTTGGTAAATATAGGCAATTGAACCTTCGGTTCTTTATCAACTTCTGAAATAAAATATTTTGAAACTTGTTTGTCTGGCCATAATATTGTTTTATTGGTCCCTATCATTATTTTTTTCTTCACGATTCTCGAATACAGTACATGGTTATAATAATGTGGCTGAATTTTGCCATCATTTTGCAGTTCCTAGGAATTTCAGATTATTGGAGGAGCTTGAAAGAGGAGAAAAGGGAATTAATAATGGAACAGTCAGCTATGGCATGGATGATGCTGATGATATTTTAATGCAGTCCTGGACAGGAACTATTATTGGTCCTCCCAACGTATGTCATTTTCTTTGTTTGTTGTTGCTATTATCTTGCACCCTTCTTACCCTTGTGTGCTTACATCTCTGCATCTTTTACTATATTAATTATTACATGTTTAACTGGATATGAAAGGTGAAGAGATGTACTAACATCGTATGCTTGTATGCTTGAACTATATTGGATTCAAATGCCTTCTCTTGAGTTCTCGTTCAAGAAAAGGTAGAGTTGGGATTAACTGGGCATGAATTTAAGGAACAAAATTATTACCAATCGGACAATTAGCTTTAGGACCAATTTGAATCAGGGTTTTGGTGCTGAATTAAGCATGAACAACTCTAGGAGCTCCTATCAGATTTTATCACCTTAAGCCCTAATATAATTGTAATATGAGCTATGTCTTCTAACCCAATGGCATGAATTAGATAACCTCATACCCTTAGAAGTTCTTTCCATAGAAGAGGGTTTCAGCCTTGGCCGACAGGTCTGGAAATAGAACGTTATATACGGAAATTCCACAATTTTGGGCTCACTGGAAACTGCTTTAATAGTGCTAATGGACATTCAAAGAATTGAAAGAAAAAGATGTGACTCACTCTAGCTAACAATAAATATTCCATATCTTTACTTCTGTGCTGTAAAGACATACAAGCCCTTCTCCAAATGGTTGCTTAAGCACCCATTGTCAGTAAAACCATAGAAATGATGCCTCAAACAAGAACTGATTTCAAGAAAGAAGCTTGAGATATGAATCAAATTTCTTGGAAATCATTGAAAAGTGAGTGTATGGAATTGTCAATGCTCTGTGTGTTTGCAAATTGTCGACGCTTCCTGGCATGTCCAAATATGGCATCAAAGCATTCAATTTGGTCTATGAAATCCTCCCTTCAAGTTCTGCGGTTTTTAAGGAAATTTCTTTGGATACACTATCTATTGTATTGCATTGAGACCGGATTGAATTTTGCTGTAAACAGTATTTCTATACTTTTCAGTATATCTTGAATAGAGAAAATGATATCGATCTGTTTGCTTTGTTGCCAGACTGTTCACGAGGGGCGCATTTACCAGTTGAAATTGTTCTGCGGCAAGGATTATCCTGACAATCCACCTAGTGTAAGGTTCCAAACTCGGATAAACATGACATGCATCAACCAGGAAAGTGGAGTGGTGAGTGAAATTCCTTTTTATGCCATTCATTCTTTTGAAATAGTTGAATATGGGTTCATGGATGACCAACTTCCTAGGTTGAACCAAGTCTTTTCCCCATGCTTGCTAATTGGCAAAGGGAATGTACATTGGAAGACATATTGACGCAGTTGAAGAAAGAAATGATGTCTCCACAAAACCGTAAGCTAGCTCAGCCTCCTGAAGGTGTGTCAAATACTCAAATCTCACTATTGTTGTCATATCATTTCTCTATTTGTCATTATCATCGCAAAGCCTTATTCAGTTATTCTTAAATAATTTGGATTCACTATAATGAATAAGTAAAGTAATTGGGACTCATTATGTAAATTCTCATTTGCCACAAATCTAAAATCTTATAGTTTCCACACCTTTTGTATCCCTTGCATCCATGTTTTTAAGACCACGCCCCTCTTCTCCTCTTTGTACCTCATACTTAAAATTTCTCGACTTTTCAGAGGAGATCACTATTGTCTCTATCTTGTGCATGGCCAAACCATTCTGTATGATTTTCTTAACGTCTTTTCTACATTTATGTTTAGATGGACTGATGGAGTAATACCTGGTTTAGGGTTTTTGTACTTGGGATATCAAATCAAATACTTGGATTCCATCACATAGATTCTCTTATGGCTGTCAGCCCTGTCACTATATCTTTGGATGTTATAGTATTTTGTATTGATTGAAGCACCATTTCAGGGAATGAAGAGGCACGAATTGATCAAAAGGGGCTAGTGCTCAAGTGTTGTATAATGTAAGTGCATGTGAGAGATGAATGCATGTGTGATGAGTTGAAAGAAGGAATGAACTCTGTATATAATAATAAATAATAATACTCTAATTCTAAGAGATTCCAATCGCTGGCTACGCTTTGTTATTGTTTATATATGATGATCCAAGTCCCATCAAAATGTGGCTATATGAATGGATAATTATATGAATTCACAACTGTTTTCTATCTTTTCATATGATTTGGATTCTAAATTCCCCATCGACTGCAACATTTTTGGTGTTATTGGGTCGGAGTTCTCGTTGCTTGATCCCATTCCTTCTTTGGGCCTGTGTTTGTATGGATTGGAAGATTGACGTGGGCTTTGGGTTTGGATTGATTTGGATCTAACTAAGGGAAACAAAATCCATATCCAATAAAATATTTTGCGAAGAAAAACTATAAATCAAATATAAAAACAGCGACCTTTTGCCACGTATAACCGTCGCAGATTACATACATCTCTCTCCCTCCAATTTCTCTCCACGCTCCGCGAAGGAATTTTTTGCTACGAAAAGCAGATTCTAGGGTTTCCAGATTCCATTTCACGGCAATGCCTCTCGAGTGGGTTGTTTTAGGCTACGCAGCGGCTGCAGAGGCCATCATGGTCCTCCTCCTCACGATCCCTGGCCTCGACGGCCTCCGGAGGGGCCTCACCGCTGTTACTCGCAACCTCCTCAAGCCGTTCCTTTCGGTGGTGCCTTTCTGTTTGTTTCTGCTTATGGACATCTATTGGAAGTACGAGACGCGGCCGAGCTGCGAGGGTGACTCCTGCACTCCGTCAGAGCACCTCCGCCACCAGAAATCTATCATCAAGAGCCAGCGAAACGCGTTACTGATCGCCTCCGCTTTGATTTTCTACTTGCTCCTGTATTCGATTACTAATCTGGTAGTCAGGATCGAGCAGCTCAATCAGCGGGTGGAGAGGCTTAAAAGATAAGTGCGTTTTGTTTGTTCAGATCTTATATGTTGATCACATCGATTATAATGATGTGTCTTTTATGGTTTCTTGTATGTGTAGTTAACTGAGATGTTTAATTTGGGTGTTGAACAACAGTTTTGCTTGGCTTCAAGACGCAAGCTTTTGAGTCTCTGATAATGATGTATTGAATATGCGGGAGACAAATCTTAATGGGAAAATTTGGCTCTGTTTTGATGTTTTTGAAAGGCTTTGCTTTGCTTTGCATTCCATTCCATACTGTGTTTCTCGATTAAGTGCATCAGTCTATTCATCTCAGACGATTCAGTTGTTAGTTGAGGAAGAAATCAATTCCAATGGTGTCGTTACCTTGTGTTTCTATTTGATACGGAAACCTGGATAATTTGGCTCTAAGTAATTTTTTGATGTTACATGGGAAAATTCAATTAACTTTATATTGAGTCCAAGGTTGCAGTTTAGCGATAAAGATTTATGAATGTTATCCCAAAATGTCCGTAAACTACAATCTTGATTTTGCATGTAATATGTAGCTGAGACATTGCTCTCAATTTATATTTTGATGATAATGGCCCTGTCTGTTCCCTAGGATGGACAATGAGAGCACCCTCCGAGGTTAACATTACTAGATAATATTACTAGTCATCATGAATTCATGATTTGCCTTTGCCAATTAGAGCTCGAATGCTATATGGATGATCAACTTGAATCTGACAAATATCGGTTTAGGTCTCACCAAGAAGGAAAGGAGGACCATCTTGATCTTGTGAAGCTTCATTGGTATTATTAGTCTGTTCGATTGTGAGGGCACAAAAGACCCAGATATGCTCAGAAACTTAATTTAGATAATGTTGCAACAGACGAGTCTATATATTTCTCAATATAGTTGATAGTTCCAACTCTTCATTCTTCGTATTTTACATCAAGCATAGACCAACTGTTTTCACCCCTAGTTTGAACCCATGAGACAACCTTGCCATGGAGTCATTCATATGTAAAAAGATCTAACTAACTACCACTTAAATGCCAATGATAAGCTTTTGAGAAATGCACAACCCCAACAGTCCAGAGGGATTCTGGATCAGCTCTGGGTGTGTAGCAGCATAAATTGAAGAATTCATATCCGGTCTTAAGTGAGAGAGAAAATGTGCTCCATCTGGACGAAGAGTTTCAGCTACTCTCCCAAAAAGAGCCAGGATCTCTGGTCTGGGCTTGCTTGCTGTTAGCTTGAACAGGCCCTCCCTGCTCTTCATAGTGGACAACGTGATGGCTGAATAACACAAGGGTCATAGTCTCATAGAAACTCAACTACTAAAGAGGTAAAACTAGAGTGTATATATATATATTCTTTCTTCGACTAAGGAGGAAATGTTAATCGTACAGGAAATCAATGATATCTGCCATCTCTGATGCCTCAAACGGAGTTGATGGCTGAGAGTTCCTCCCCAAAACATCCACCATCTTATCTAAAAGAAGCGCTACAGTCTGTCAGTCTGAAATGAGGAAGTAATTTCAACATAATGAAACAAATAGGGTAACGAAAAAAAAAAAAGAGGACGTGTGGGGAAAGCTTGTTCTGTTCCATAAACTAATCTAACCAGGAACAAAATGCTCAAGACATAATAGTCTTGGATAGAGTTCTTTTAATGATATAATTTGATAAGTTTCCTATTGCCCAGTCTAAAGAAAATTTCATCCTTTATCAACTTCCTCAAACTAGATTCTTCATCTGCAGTGCTTTGTAATGCTTCTCTATAACTCTGCTCCAGGATTTATCATCCATGGCGTGGGGTGGGATTACACTTTTCCACACAAAATAAAAATAAACAAGCAATAAAAAAAATATACCTGTTCCGAGAATATGACCGTTGAATCCAGCTCATCCGCCATGTCAGATTTGACAGTCTCCTCGTAGACTGTGAAAACTCTCATGCATTAAAAACTAAAAAAACCTGATGCAGTTCCAAATAATTGTCCTCTGCGGCAGCCCTCACTTCTTACTGTGTCCCAGCATTACGACTACAGCCGTTCGATCTCTGACTCAAAAGTTATCCAATGCTTGGATCAATCAAGGATACATTCACAAGTAAGCCCCTCCCCGTCTTTGTCTTGCAAGTTAATTTTAATTTATATGACAAAACATTGCTATTTGCGTAGAATCAGAAACCCTTCACTTCGGTTCAGCTACTTTCCCACTTGTTTAAGCCATATGCCCGCGTAGACCTCAAAAGGAGTTCACTTTTCTCTTTCTCTGTAGATTCTCTTTCATCCTCTCTCTTTCTTTGGGTCGGTTTACATTTCATTCTCTCTCTCTTTCTTTGCGTTTATGGTGTTGTGAGATTGTGGGAGGTCTGTACTGAAGATTTTAATGGCTGTATTGCTGCCGCTGCTAATTTTTTTCGCAGTATCCGCTGTTTCTGCTGATGAAGGTGAGCTTCTTTTCTTTTATGTTGTTTCTATTTATGGGTTTCTTCCTTATTAATCTGTGCTCATTTTTTATGTCCAATCTTCTCTCTATTTGAACTCTACTGGCTAAAAGGGTCGCATTCAGCTGTGGTGCTATATGTATATGCTTCTTGTCTGTTTGTAATTTTGAACTCTGTTCTTCGAGTTGCGTCCCTTCTCTGCAATGATGTTTTATTCTCTATGGGTTCTGTGCCTGTTGACTACATCATTTTCTATTGAATACGACTTCCCTCTGAATTATTTCAACGGAATAGTTGTCATTTGTACTCCTAGTAAAGATTCAATCTCTTCTATATTTTCAGGATTTTTTGTATATTTTGTGCCATGAGATTTCCTGGGAAAGTGGGGAATAGGATTGTTTGGTTAGTAAAAAACTCGAAATACCCAAGTATTGTTTTTAACTCTTTTTAAAGTAAACTAGTGCTTGGCGTTGGATTTGGTTGGTGAAGGATCGCTTTCAGCGTTAATGAGTCAGGTATTTAATGTTAGATTTGGTTGGTCACTTATTATGCCTGTCAAAACAGGAAACCGTGTGGTTTTGAGAACAAAGTTACAATCTTGTCCATTTTTCCTTACCTAAAACTGCAAAAAAGGTTGCTGGTTGGGGGTGGGGGGAGGTTAACTATCTCTGTGGCATTTACTTTGTTAATTATAGTCTTTCTTTGTTGAAAGCTTCTGAACTCATCTCTTACCCCTTTTGGTGGAATCTTAAAATATATTGCTTTCCCAGCGCATGTGGTGGTTCTTTATAGGCATTGGTTACATTCTTGCCGAAAATGGTGTATATTCTAAGGATGATACGATAACATTTGTTTTAGTTGTTAAGTACTGGTTTTACAGTGTCTCTTGGGTATGGAGCAGATCAATCTGTATCTTTAACTACTTTTCAGCCTCTGAGAATTGTTTTACAACTTTGCTACTAAAATTTGCCTCTTTTTCTTGAAATAATTGGAACTGCCAATGGCACGGAAATCTTCCAAATAGGACATTTCATGTGCTAAAAAGTTGGTGGCTTTTCAATAATTTAATTTTTTGTACATGAAGATGTCCCAGATTCTAAAATCTTTCTGTTTTCTAAATGCTTCGCCCTTCGTTTGCAACTGGCCACAAATGCCCATTTTTGGCTATTCCTCTTGTATCAATTGGTTTGTCTTTGGCAGAAGAGAATAAGGAGGGATCCACAACCAGCTAGTCTGACAGGTGAATTATTTTGTCCTCTGGATGAGTTCTGCAGAAGAAGACAAGATGATTCCTGAATTGAATTATTCTTCCATTTCTTCTTTAGTAATATTTATGAAAGGAGTACAAGATATAAATATAACACCAAAGGCTTTTAATTTTCTAAGTAGTGAATATTTGTTCTTTCTGGTCATGAAAGCCCACATTTAGCAAGGAGAGGCATTTGGGTGCAGAGGCCCCATGTTGAGTTGGCTCATCATGAATTTTCAGACAAATGGAAAAGAAAAGGAGAAGAAAGCTGAATATCTGGTTCTTGTTTCAGTGACTATCTTGAATCAGAGTTTTATGTTTTTGTCTCTATTTGAGCTAATGGTTGTTTCCCTGATCTAAAGTAAAATGCTCTGCAGTGCCATTCATTATCGAGTTGTTGACACTTCAGAATTGTAGAACGTGTGTGTATCGTATTTTATGGTCAATTTGTTTTCTAAGCTTCCATCCCTGGTTTTTTTTGGCAGATGCCTTCATTGGTGTGAACCTTGGTACAGACCTTTCTGACATGCCAAATCCAACTCAGGTTGTGGCTCTTCTAAGGGCTCAAAATATTAGACATGTCAGGCTTTATGATGCAGACCGAGCAATGCTTCTTGCACTTGCTAACACAGGCATTCGTGTGACCGTGTCAGTTCCTAACGATCAGCTCCTTGGCATTGGTCAATCCAATGCCACTGCAGCCAACTGGGTTGCTCGCAATGTACTTGCCCATGTCCCTGCCACCAACATTACAACCATAGCTGTTGGATCTGAAGTCCTTACTGCCCTCTCAAATGCTGCTCCAGTCTTAGTTTCTGCCTTGAAGTTCATCCACTCTGCCCTTGTTGCTTCTAATCTTGACGGCCAAATCAAAGTCTCCACCCCCCACTCATCTTCGATTATCCTGGATTCCTTTCCTCCTTCCCAAGCTTTCTTTAATCGTTCATGGGACCCAGTCATGGTTCCCTTGCTCAAATTTTTGCAATCCACCGGATCTTACTTTATGCTCAATGTCTATCCATACTTTGATTACATGCAGTCGAATGGTGTGATCCCATTGGACTATGCGCTTTTCCGGCCCCTCCCTCCAAACAAGGAAGCTGTGGATGCCAACACACTCCTGCACTACACTAATGTCTTTGATGCTATTGTTGATGCAGCCTATTTTGCAATGTCCTACCTGAACTTTACTAATGTTCCAATAGTAGTAACTGAATCTGGTTGGCCATCTAAGGGCGACTCTTCTGAGTCAGACGCAACTGTTGACAATGCTAACACGTACAACAGTAACTTGATTAGGCATGTGCTTAACAACACGGGGACACCCAAACACCCGGGTATTGCCGTTAACACTTTTATTTATGAGCTTTACAATGAGGATTTGAGACCTGGATCAGTATCTGAAAAGAACTGGGGACTTTTTGATGCCAATGGGGTGCCTGTTTATACCCTGCATTTGACGGGTGCTGGGACTATATTGGCAAATGATACTACAAACCAGACATTTTGTGTTGCAAAGCCAGATGCTGATAAAAAGATGTTACAGGCAGCATTGGATTGGGCTTGTGGACCTGGGAAAGTTGATTGCTCAACCTTATTGCAGGGCCAGCCCTGTTATGATCCGGATACTGTTTCTGCACATTCAACATATGCTTTCAATGCATACTACCTGAAGATGGCCAAGTCTCCAGGCACCTGTGATTTCAAAGGGGTTGCTACCATCACTACCACTGATCCAAGTATGTTATGAGATTATTTATATTTTGCATATCATAAGGCATACATAGATTAAATTTCCAGCATTATTTGACCTAGGAATCTGATAGCAAAAAGTGTGCGCCAATTGCCTTAAGGCCCTTAACTATCTCAACCTTTAAGTTACTCCACTTGCATTAGTTGGGGACAGTTGAGGCCTTTAAAATATGATGGTTTACTTGATCATGCAGCTGTTTTGTTTGTGCATGCCGTGATCGTTGAATTACTGTGCCTAAAATCATGAACTTAACTTTTGAAGGCAAAGCTGCTATGCACATTTCCCACTCTATTTATTGGGGTTGACTGTTGATGTCCATGCTTGGCGCCAATATACCTTGCTGATGTTTGTTTCATTGTTGCAGGTCATGGTTCTTGTATTTTTCCGGGAAGGTATGATTTTGAATCTTTCAATATTTAATATCAAATCTCATATATCATTTGTGGCCAAATGTATCTTACCATTCTCATCTCATCACTTTTTGACATGTATACAGTTGATGACTCCATTCCTTTGAACATATTGCTGAAGCTTCTTTTCATCCTTTCTTTATTGTTTTTTAGTCGTGGGAAAAATGGCACCTTCATAAATGGCACATCACTGGCTCCCTCTTCAAATTCAATAGATGCTAGCAGCTGTGCAGTATATTTCCGTGGTGTCGGTTCTTTCACAACCTCTGTGATCTCAGGGCTTTTGCTTATGGTCGCAGTGTTCTTGTAAAACCTTCTCTCCTGCCATTTAATTAAAGCACATTCTTGTTGCATCTGGACTGGCATACGGAGCAATTAGGCAATGGAGAACTTGTGGCATACCCAATTTTGTTTCTCCAGTAATGGAGGAGAGGTAAGGGTTGGCAAGGCTTGTTGAATACAAGGTGATTGATTGGGCATTGTATAAACCAACTAGAGAGATTATTTGGATTGTTGTTGTAAATCACTTTTACCATGTTGAATTTGGTTGTATTCTTTGAGCTGGATTAGTAACAAAGGCCATGTAGCTCTGTAATATCAAGTTCAAGTGAGCATTCCAAATGATGAAAAATTGTTCCTTGTTTTGTTTATGGGACTCCAAAGTGACCATTATTCGTTCTGCTGTGAGCATTGCATTTTGATCATGAAAATAAACACTGGCAAACCATTTCTTTGAATCTGGATCATCATAAAATAATTCAAGTTGGGTAAATCATATGCCCTAGTCATAACACGTCCTTATTTCACAAGCATTGTCACAGTCGTCACAGATAATCTGGGAGGAGCTTGAATTGCGCATCAGGTTGGTGTGGCTCTTGCAGTAGGGCCTGTTGCAGAAACTACATTTAGGAAGCTGCAGCCAACAATCTGAACATAGAACATCTGCACAAACAGCATCTTCAAGTTCATCAGACTGCACACACCTCCCACACTCTTCACACCTTGAAATGCAAATCTGACATCCCCTACATTGACCGACAGACCTCTCCCTCGTCCGCCTGCAGGTCTCTCTTGGGCAATCAAATACCATCCTCACATCATCGCATTTTGGGCAGACTTCGACATCAATCGCTCGATCAATCTTTCTATTACTGAATGCTTGCAAGTTCTCATTTCTAAACTCATGATATAAGATGGGCGGCAGCTCCTGCTGGAATGGGTTTGGGCAAAGACAAGAGTGAAGCATTTCCAGGTGTTCCTTCTTCACATTGTAGATGCCATTAATGCTCAAACTCTTTAAACATGTTAGTGTCTTCACAGCCTTAACGACTCCGTCGGGGGTCAAGCCGGTGCACCATGGTATATATAGCTGAATGAGCATGCACAAATTAGTTATCCACCCAAAACTTGTGTGGTAACATATTCTATATGCACTAAACCAGTTCATTCAAGTGCTGTTAAAGTAGCAAGTTTGCAGTGGTGAGATACATGAACTGATATGTACTTTTTTTGCTGCAATAGACTAAATCCAGCATACCTTCAAACAAAAGCAACAGCTGATCGTTTTCCAGAGGTTGAAAAGCTTAGTAGATATTGAAATTTGATGGTTGAACAGACACCCAATATTCATCAAAATCAATCAGGAAAGGTAGAATACTGATCCATATTTCATTTATTGAAGTTTTTTCCTTTTGGGTGGAAGTAATCATTTCTAAATCAAGCGAACAAAAATCTGGGAGGGCAAGTTCAGGTAGGTGGTCCTCAACTATTCAATCAATAAAACTTTACCAAATTTAGAAAAAGAAATTGTGGTAGAAAATTGATACCTTGGTGATAAGAGAGTTTTTCACTAGAACTTGTTGAAGCCCATCATCTGTAATCTTTCCACAATTGAGCAAAGCCAAGGTTCTCACTCCACCCTTTGCCTTGGAGGTGATTCTCGTCAAGAAGTCTTCAGAAAGTATCAGATTCAGAGGGCTTTCAATGATGATATTCCACCATGCCAGCTCATCTGTGTTAAGAGCATCCCTCAATGACCTGCAAACTTCACTCATGGAAAGAATCTCAAACAAAGAAGGAAGGTAAGTTAAGACAAGGTACAAAGCTTCATGAGGTGGCCCTGCTGGTTCTGCTTCTTGGATCCTTTGCGGCAGAGCTGATTGATGTTGTTGGTTCTCTACAGCATCTGAAACCTCCATGCCCGTCTGTTCTAGAGATTGGAGTTAAATGATAGTTTAGGTGTTAAACTGTATTTTACTTGAGAGGATGAAGGCAGAAGAAATAAGGTTTAATGGTTGGACCAGTGTTAGCCACGCTAGCAAGCTGAGAAGACATTTGTTACGTGTTCTTTCTTAAGCATGAAGCAAACACAATTTTCAGAACCGATTGGAATATCCTTAGTTGGTGAATTCTCTCTAGGACCAAACCAAATTATATGACTCGAGATCTAAACTTCAATTCTCACTGAGAGTAATATCCTTATGGTCACACGTTAGGCTTTGTCCAACTTATCCTATTGTCAAGTGAAAAACTTTTTGTGCGTCACTTCGAGTTTAGCCTCATATTAAATGTTCAAAGGTTAAATTTGTACAATATCATTCACAACTATCAAAAAAAAAGAATACATAATTTTAATAAAATAATAATAAAATTTTCATTTTCAAATGTTACGATTGCGTTCTAAATGGTTACATGCGATCTCCCCATTTATCAAACATAACAGTATTATTTATCAAGAAATATACGAAAACAGTAAATACAGAATCCATCTCCAATTACTTCACCAAAGTTATTTCTCTTGTTCTTCAATTGAGAAGAAAAGGAGAGAGATTGGAAGATGTAGTATAAAACCTAAAGTTCCCTTCTGTTAATTCCTTTGTCTTGTACTCTTGTATGTGGTGGTGTTTTCTTGCTTGCAAGTAAAGAAAAGGATAAGAGATTGAAAATAGAAAAAGTGATACGTTATCCAAAGCTACACTTGCTTTCTTTCTTCATTAACAACAATCAAGATCCTTGACAACAATTAGGTAGGGTGACCTTTGCCACCTCTACTATTACTAGAACTACCACATCATTCTCTACAATAATAATGGGACAAGCTTAAATAAATCAAGGGTGGGCCGAAAAATATGCCAGGAGGCCCACCAAAGGAGCATTAATGTACGTTGTGGGCTCTGACTCTTGAAAGAAAGGCCTGGAATCTGGAAAAGCATCGGTTATATTAGGCCCACCAACAACAGCTCCAATCAACACATTAGGGTTTGGGTTTGGACTTGAGAAATAGATAGACCCAGCCTTGCATCCGATGAGGGCTGGGTGGGCCTTCACCGAGGGTATAGAACTGCCCCTGTGGTGAATCCTCCGTGGATAGCGTGCACCGTAGCCCACCATGTACGACATTCTCAAAGGATTATCTCCTAGAATGTAATCCACCTGGGCATCACGTGACAAACAGAACCACAGTAAGGATCTGGCCGTCAATTTATTCAATGGATAAGATGATAGGATATCACCAGTTATCAACTTATCTATCTATTGAAGAATTATTATTACCTGACGTTGGGCCAATTGTCTGAGAAGGGCAGGGGTGGCTGTTCTGGAGCCACATGGCACGACCCGATTGGCGTGGCTCAGATAATTAGAATAAGACAGAAGTAGGAAAGACAGTGACGTTACATGCTGCATGTTACTTCCTCCCGCCTTGAAAATCAGCCCACCTAAATTCAAGACATATAAATAAAATTTGTCAAAATTATTATCGAAATTCAGATGAGCAGGTTTAATTAATAGATATTTGTTAATTAACCAATGTACCTGGAGAATATTGTACTTGAGGATGAGGGATTCCAGGCAATATTGAACAGATAAACCAGTCAGCATTTTGCTTAAAAGACTCGAAATATTCAGCTTTTCCCATCAACACTTCCTGTGTAGATAACATATTTTAAATCTACTGGTCATTAATTGTCCGATGTATAAGTTTCAATGAACATTAATTCACATTATATATATATATATATATATATATACACACACAATGCAGACAGAGATAATTAGATAACAATTCTGGGTATGTGCCACATGTGACATCTGATAAGTCCAATAAAAACCAGAACTGTCAAAGAAAAAGTAAGAGAAAAAAAGGGTATGGGTATAGGCCGTAGCTTCAGGCTTTTAAGCACATGCACGGAGCAGTGAGAGAGACCCTCTCTTCTTATTAGGGACCCACCAAAACGCAGACTCTTTTCATAGCTATTGGCAGTGCAGGTAATAGCCCTTTGAGAGGACAAGACAATCGAGTCCACGTCAAAATGTGAAGACAATTCTACCCTGCACATGGCCAGCTAAATTCGGGCTCATCATGGCCTTTTTGACTTTTCATATTTTGGTAGACATCTAACTATTTAAAGAATTTTTCGCATAATTGTATAGTCAGGAAAATACAGAGGGTGCCCACATGAAAGCAAAATTCTACGCTAATCATGTGCAATCATGAAAACTCCCCTACACCTTCAATTATTTTACGTTTATAATTTTATATATAACAAAAAAACTTTCTAACTTATAATAAATTCCATTTGATGAAAAAATCCTACGGTTAACAAAAAATAGACCCACAATTTGGATCCCACCATATATACCCCAGAAAATTGCATCATCTTACTCATTCCACACCACGTGATCTGCCTACTTATTTATAGAAATATTCATTCAATAAAAATAGGTACAGTCCCCCCCCCCCCCCCCCCCCCCAATATACCAAACAAAAGCCCAAGACAAGGAGAATGAAATTAATTAAAACAGCGAACAAGACAATTGTTCGGACTAGTTTGCCAAATAAAATTAAAAAAAAAAAAAGAGTACGCACAGTGAATTAATGTAAGCCCATATGCACATGATTGTTGCTCATTATTCATAATAATTAATAATAATAAGTAGGGATATTTATTTGGATTTTACCTTGGAAATGAGAATATTAATCCCAGCATGCTTGTTATCCCAACCGAACTCATTGATAGTATCTCCCGCTCTCAGTATCACCTCGTTTTTCGCTATGAATTCTCTGTATTCGCGCCTACGTGACGCTTTGTGCAGCCACGCGGCTCCCCAAAGCAACTCGTCCTGCAATCACAATTTTCAGTTTTTGACTTTTCATCAACGGTGTAGATTCTCATTTAGTTAATGTGTTACCTGGTAACCGTTCACATCACAGTAAAAAGGGCACACTGCCCTGTGTAAGCTGCCGCTGTACGCACCCCGGTACGTGTTAGCAAACTCAAATACCTGCAACAAATCAGTTTTAACTTCTCGCGACGTCACGATAACATTGGTGAAAATTTCGTGAAAATGACTTGCGGTGAAGGCGACGTACCTTAACGGCTCGATTTAGCAGCAGTCTCGAGTACGAAGGGTCACGTGATCTGAACACGATCGAGGCAGCGGCCAGTGCAGCGGCTGTTTCACCTGCCACGTCGGATCCCGGGTGGGACCTGTCGATCTTATACGCCGTACGCAGCGTATCCATATCCTCTGGCCTCTCCCAGCAGTTATGGTCAGAGTAAGGATCACCTACCTGAACGTAGACGACGCCAGGCACCGCCGTTGCCTTTAACAGATAGTCTGTCCCCCACTTGACTGCCTTCAAGGCGTTCCTCAGCTCCGGCCCCATGTTCTTGCCGAAATCTATTATGCTCCACGAGAGCAATGTTGTCGTAAAGGCCATCGGAAAGCCGAACTTAATGTTATCTCCGGCGTCGTAGTATCCTCCGGTTAGATCCACCTGTTACAAAATGTTTAAAAAGGCACCGTTAGCGGAAATTTATACCCGAAGTTAATTAATTACTCATCACTATCGTATAATGAGTGTGTGGAATCGTGAAGAGTAAAGTTCGGCGAGTCTTACTCCGGCGGATGCTCCGTCGTGCAATGCCGAGTCACTGCGCCATTTGAGGCGTTGATCTGGAGGGAGCCTGCCGGAGCGCTGGCCTTCAAAGAAGAGAATGCTCTTGCTGAGTGCGTCCCGATAGTCGTGACCCCCGATGATTGGGCGGGAGAAGAGGAGCAACAGAAAAGAAAAGACGCGAAATGCCGGTAATGTTCCGGTGAAAAACGAGGATTTTCGCGCCATTTGGTGGAGACGGGGTGATGGAGCAAAGGTGAAGGGAAAACTGTCAGTTGGATTTATACACTAAAAGCGTCATTGGATTCCAGAGCGGTATCCAATGAGGAGCTCCCACGTTGATAGACATTACCGGATGGAGTTCCTGATTTCAATGCGGAACATACTTGACCGGGTCGGATATTAGTTTGACTGGTTTCCGGGTTAGAATGTTTGAAATAGAATTTTTTAATTAATGAAAAGCGGTGGAGTAACGAGACGCACATCCCCAATTTGGAACTGAATCCACCGATCAATAAATGGAGAACACGTGGAGAGACTGACGATGGGGCCCACATTTGAAAAGCAATATATGGCTAGGGGTGAAAAAACATATAAATTGGTTTATATTTATATATTTTTTTAAAAAAAATCTAAACATATTTTCAATCTGATTTAATATTATTTCGGAGGAAATTTAAGTTAAAAGAACTATAGCCTCCATATCCAATGAATGAGAGAGATTTTTTTTTAGTTGATAAGTGATCTTATGGAAGAATAATTCTTAATCATTCCATATGTCGAATACTATGAAAATTTATTTTTGGTTTTAGTTAATAAGAACATTGAAAACACATGTTAAACAACAAAATTGTATACTTATCAAAATAAAATAAAATTATGGCACTCTTTAGCAAATGCCTAACTACATAATTTTGAAACATGACTTGGCTTAATCTAATGACTAATGAGTGGCCCTAAAACACTTGTTAATGTTATATTACATTTTAAAAGTTATAGTATTATAACTTTTAACAGAAGGAATATAAGTCGTTAATTACGATTCGATATATAATATTGAAGATGAATCATTATGTTTAATGATCAAAATTTCTAAAAGAATATCTTGTCCGATTGGTTAACCATCATTGCTTGTTATTATCCGGCAACACATTGATGCACGTGATCTCCATTTCTTCTTGAACCAATCTTTTACAAATACAAAAGCAATCCTACCTCCTCTTGCATATCTTAGATATGTCTATGTATTTTACATTTTGGGCCTTGATTGATGGGCTTGGATATTTTCCATGGCCCAATCCATCTCAGCCTGTCTGAACAATAAGAGCCCTTCAACTTCCCATTATTTCCACGAGGCCCATACCCCAAACGAGCCTCCAACCACCTCTCAAGTCCAAACTCTATATATATATATTTCAGAATGGGCCGTGCCAGACCCAACCCAAGCAAGTTTTCAATTGGGGTTAATTGTGTGCCTGCTTGTGCAATGCCTCTTGTTTAGAGAGACAAGAATGGGCACGTGAACTGTTAATATACGTAACTCATGCCTATAAACATGAATGTTTAAATAATTGTGGGGATTTGTTATGTCTTTGAGAAATTGTTGAAAGATTGTAACTTATATGCCATAAACTTTATCAGGAATCGCAGCAATCACATCAACAATATTGTTTGTTTTGAGTTTACAGGTTCATTGTAAATACATCGAGCCCGTACGATTTTGTTCTTTTGAGCCGCCACCTATGATACTTAGACTCAAAAAAAGGCCTTGTTTGAATATTAGAATCCCTCTTACAACCCAATATTTTCCACTTTGGGTTTACAAAGTTCACTGTGAATACATTGGATCAGCACGAATTTGTTCTCTCAAGCCACCATCAATAGTATTTAGATCCAGAAAATGCAATGTTGTATGAGAGATGTTTGGAATTTTCTTATAAACCACTATCCAAGATAGGGGATGAGGGATAATAATTACTAATATTTTGGAAGTAAAATATATTCCATAGAAATTCGAAGTGTAATAATTACTGGTTTTCATTTTTCACCCAAAGCAAAAGTAAACAAAGGTGGTGGTCTATCTTTGAAAGGCTTTTATATATGAGTGGTGGACATGACATTTCCCCCGAGTCACGGAGTCGAATAAAAGAACTGAGAATGATGGGGTGGGGCAGTAGTCCGTGATCTTTGATCATTGTTGATCATCAAAGCGTCTTCACATGCATAATTCGAAAACTTGATTGATTACGATAATATATATGATTCAATAAGAGTGAGTCGAAGACTTGCTTTCCCATTATGATGAAGATTTTATGTTCCCTAATCTTGTGGGCTGAGGGGGTCCTGAATTGCCTTTATTAAATTAATCCTAGCCTCAAGATTCATGCAAATCAATTTTTATTATTTGGAGTGAATTGCGGCGATTACTCCGTGAGCTTGACATATAAGTTTAGTTTATTCTTTTGATGGTTTAGTTAATTAATGAGGCAAAATGGCATTGTTTTCATTCTTTTTATATTATGATGGAATGAATTAATTAGTCCCTTGTTTCAAATCAGACTCAAGTCTCTGTGTTTATGTCAAGATAAGATATAATTGTGAGCTTGACTAGGGTCGATGGCCATTTCCAAAGGGATAACTTGAAGTTGATATAATAGAGAGAGTCCATGACTTCTCTCTATTATCGAGGAGATATGACTTAATTAACTTGCAACCAACTCAACACATAAGTCAA
Source organism: Tripterygium wilfordii (assembly GCF_013401445.1). NCBI lineage: Eukaryota > Viridiplantae > Streptophyta > Magnoliopsida > Celastrales > Celastraceae > Tripterygium > Tripterygium wilfordii. Next base: position 12,779,042 of record NC_052236.1, on the reverse strand, counting down.
TCAAATCAGTATTAGTGGTAGTGGCTAGGTTGTTTTTGCATGCTCATCTGCCACACTATTCTCCAGCCTCTCTTGATATTCAATTCATAAAACACACTTGTTCCAAAGTCCATGGCCGAGAATAAGAGTTTCCCATCCAGGTGATTGCTTTTTGGAGTCGGGCTTACCAAGAGAAGAGCCATCCACGTTCCACTTTAGGATGGGAACGATACAATGAGGTTTTGGGGTGATGGAACTACTTCGACCCACGATCCGTGGAAGCAAGAGAAAAGTTGCACGCTTCACCCCTAGTGTGGGAAAAATGAATAGAGCTCATTCATGCATGCATGCTTTGCTTGCCAAATTGTCAGTACACTCATACACTTCACTTGATGCCCAATGATACTAAATACTAGCCGCACGCGCCACTTCTAAAGTCAGACCCTCCCCAACTTTGCTTTTTGCACATTTGATATGGATATAAATTTAAATTTTCTGGTCTTTGCATAGATAAGTTTTCTACATGATAACAATGATAAATTGAATCAAAACCCAACTATTTATGGTCACAAAAATATTTCGTCTCGTGAAAATCTAATTTAGGACATCATAAATTCAAACGATTTCACCTCAAACATTTACCACTAACTATTACCCAAGAGGTTGATAACTTATAACACACAAGACTGCACTATATATGCTAGGACACTCATTTCAACAAAAAAAAAAAAGTCAGAAAATTTAGATTATTGTTATGAAAGAAAGAAAATATAGGCAACTGGTTGTTCCGTACATACATATTCACGGACTAAGAAAGGAAGCCTTAGTATTCCTTTTAAAATTGACAATATTTTCCCTTCTTGGTCAAAATTTCACCAAACTAACTACACTTTGTCTTTTGTAAACGTGTCAGCTTTTTTTTGGGGATCTTGAAAAGAAAATTCCATGTAACCAAAAAACATGATCCACGGTTTGACTTTAAAAACAAAATCATAGCGTTTTTCTTTACTTACTTGACCTGTCTGCGGTTAAAGTGGCTATTCTAGAGTTTTTTAGTGCGTAATTAGTGGGATTCATCTCCAAATTTCATCTTTAAATGACGTACGTTTGGTTTGTAGAAGGAGAAGAGTAACATATATTATACATATATATATATATATATATATACTTGTATATATATATATGTATGTATGTATATGTGCTTGTATAGAAAACTAAAAATAGGAAAGAAGTGTGAAGAGTCCAGGCTTGTACTGGTGCAACTTCTATATTGCAATTTGGGAGAGACAAAATATTGATTCATATTGGATATTCTTCCTGTCGATTGTGTCAACTTACACAAATACTGTGAAAAGTATCACATCGAAGTATGTGGAGAATTCCTTACAATTTAGAAGTACAAACCCTTCATTGTTATACCAAGAAGACATTTTCCTAATCCAAGTGAGTTGGGCTTTGACCCAAAAGTTTTGACCTGTAATAATTGGACTAAAGAGGAACAAAGGTATGCGAACTCAATGTATCTATGAGAACCAAATAACCCAGAGTGGATAATATTCTTGGTGTTGATTTACAACAAAGACCTCCATATTTTTCAGAATCATTGCCAGCTCAAATGCTTAAATTTTTTTGTTTCATGTAGTCATTGCCAGCTCCAATGCTTAAAAATTATTGTTTCAATATAGAGTCATAGACTATTATTTTATTCCCCTAATTTTGGTTGGCATACTATACTACCCTACGCAACACACCTCCCTAGGATATGACACATTTCTTATTATCTTATTGATAAATACACAACCCTAATTAGTTGGTATAGAAGATTTGATACACTGATGGAAATTAATGGTTTAAAAATTGAAACACTAGTCTAATTTATTTTTTTTCTTCTACTGATGACATGTTTAGTTTGTGAGTTATTTGTCAGTCATGAATTGATCTTTAATAATAATCGTATTCATTGATGAAATTTTTGTAACTTGGAAACCGAAATTCAAGTATTCAACTCTTTATATTGGAACTCTACAACTTATTAAGCTTATTGGAAAATTGTGATGATCCAAATACCTGAAATTTGTCAGTCATTGACTCCTTCTCTAGTAAAGACGTCATTATTGATATTTAATTATTTATATAACTACTTCTACTTTTAAATCGCTAAATCCTAAAAATATTTGAGATTAAAATTGATTAAACAATTCTAACATTTTTTTGACAAACGAAAACGACATCATACAAGTTTGTTTTTGGACATCCGATATAGTTCTAAACTTGGACCGTCAGGGTTGCGTGCACAAAAGTTTCCTACTTGATAATAGAGTACTTTGGGCTTTGCCCAAAGCATTGCCACAAGTGTATTGCTCTTAGTGGGAATCGAGGATATTAAATGCGTATGTTATTAAATTACCCTGAAATAAATACGTAGGGAGTTATGGGCAGTAGAGGCATGGATCAGAGTCGCAACCTTACCTAACCCGACATATACAATATCTAGGTGTGGTTGGATGGGTCCCCAAGCCCAGAAAAATCCCCCACACATACGATGAGTGGTTCTATATCAACAAAATTTGACCCAATACCACTATTAAAATAATAAAATAAACCTACTCACAATGGCAAAAACGTTATTGTCATGAAAGACAAGAGCATAAATGTAATTGCATGGGCACACCATTAGCCTACTTAAGCTACTCCCTAACAGAATCGTCCGAAACAAACAGCAATCCCAAAAATCACACAATCTTAAAAAAAAAACCGCCATGACTAACCCACGCCGGGATCTTCCACTCCTCTTCACACTCCTGGTACTGCTCAACCTCCACTCTAGCGCAGCCCTCGATTCCGCTGACCCTCCCGCAGAATCAACAGGCTCAGAGTACATCCGTACTAGCTGCGGCTCAACATTGTACCCAGAGGTCTGCTACACCTCCCTCTCCCGTTACTCCAGCGCCGTCAAATCCAACCCGGCCAGGCTCGCACGGCTCGCCATCGCCGTCAGCCTCTCGCACGCTCGACGAATGGCGTCCTACATCTCCAACCTCACTCGCGAAGCCGATTTCGGAACCAACACCCGCGCTTCCTCCGCCCTCCACGACTGCTTCTCAAACCTCGGCGACGCCGTGGAAGAGATTCGGGGGTCGTTGAAGCAGATGAGACAAATTGGGGCGGCGGGAGCGTCGGGGTTTATGTTCCAGATGAGCAACGTGCAGACGTGGATGAGTGCCGCTTTGACGGACGAGGAGACTTGTACGGACGGGTTCGAGGATGTTCCAGTAGGAGATAAGATGAAGAAGGAGGTGTGCGACAAAGTGATTGATGTGAAGAAGTTCACGAGCAATGCTCTCGCTTTGGTTAACAATTATGCTTCCAAGGGCACGCCGTGAATTGTCTCTGTTCAACAACGTCCGTCGTCGTTTATTATCTCTCTTTCTTAAAAAAAAAAAAATTAAAAAAGCTGAAAGTTTTCTTTTACCTTTTTTATTTTTTTTAAAAATTGTTGGCTTATTTGTTTTAGGTTGGATTGACCAAAAACCACATGGGCGATAGATTAGGGATGAATATTTGTGTGACCAAACTTATGGACTTAGAAGATCTACAATTCTCACTGAGAGACTATTATATTTGTGGTGCATGGCTTTAATCAGTGGGAAACTTATGTGCTTGAGAGTCTAACGATCCGAATTTAGGCCTAGGTCGAAGGTTCAAATGGTAAACATATATAGTGTAATTATCGATTATTAAAAAAATAGAAAAAATAGTATTTCAAGTTTGAATGAAAAAAAAAATCTTAAATTTTTGTAGGTTTTAAGTCAAAATGAAAAGTGACTTATTGAAATGTTGGAATTGAAAATTGATTTTAATTCTATCCGCAATTGAAGGAGATACTAACCATGAAAGTTAATAAAAAAAAAATAGTTAATTGACATGATGTTTCTGACTCCTCACTTTTTCTTCTTATTGACAAGTATTTCATTATTGCGGCGTTGATAGTGTGTTGCCCTATTTTGCACTTCTAGACTTGCTGTTGTATCAGCAATAGCAAGACTTGCAAGAATCTGCTAAACGCAAGATTGTTTGTTTTTGAAGTATTTTTCTTTAGTACGTGTAACATTACATGCATAATACCATAAGTCCTCAATTATTCGAATCAAACAATTTATAGGAGGGATATGGTAGGTTTTTTTTAGTGCAAGGCAATAAGTTTCATTACAATACAAACAAATTTGGGTCAGATTGGAGAACACGGCTTCATATAGGAGACGATCAGATACATGTCGGAATGTACCTTTAAAGACGAAACAAAATCAAAAACTCTAGTCGAATTCCCAACTTCACAAACCAATAACAAAAACAGTAGCAACATATCTGAAAAAGGAAAAATATTTCACGGAGAAAACCCTCCAAAACAACAAATCTGAATAAGAAACAAACCCAAATATTCATAAGAACTCATCTTATAAACAGCTTGTCAATCGACCAAAATAACATATCACACCAACCGTTCCAAGAAAATTCCCCACAAAATAAGTTGTCAATCGGTCAAAATCCATACAAATTAGTCATAGTGACGATATATATATTATTGAAGGAAGAGTGGTGAAATTAACTTAACTAGACTAGAGGAGAGGAGGAAGAGAGGAAGATTTACCCCTCCTCCCCTCAAACGAAGTAGATATGGAAGTGTTTAAGGAGATAGGGAAAACCCTAGACACCTCCCTAAAATTCCCTAAATCAATTCTTAGGGATATGGTAGTTGTAGTAATGCATTTTCTTAGTTGTACAAATACATTGAATGAAACTTGCTTATGACCATTTTAAAGAAGTTTACTTAAAAATTATCATAATATTAAATTATGTGCAAATGTCCTGACCACGAGACTTGTGTCACATTATCAACATATTTTATGAACAGAAGAGCTAACGAGAGCAATGGGAGAGACACATATGAATATGTGTGTGTGTGTGTGTATATATATATGTAAATTTTGGATTAACGTAAGCAGACAAGATATCTTTAAATCTCAGCCCGTGAATATGGAAAGAGCCTTAATACAAACAACTTCATGTCTGCATGTCTTTGTATAGGACAAAATAGAAAGGGACTCCATTTCTTTTCAAACCCCAAATACATCTTCTTGTTTTGTTTCTAAACAAGTTCACGTGATGCAAGCTTATAATTATTTTCTTACTAAATATTTTTAGTTTTTATGTCGCAGATTTCATCATCTGCATTCCTGCCAAGTTTACTCATTTGTAATGCATAAACTCACATGTTGAATGGCACATTATTTCCAATTTGTCCCCACCTTATTTCCCTTTCACAACAATTGACTGCATAAGTGGATACACAGCTTCACTGAATTGTTTGTTCCCTACAAGTGAATTTCATACCAATTTTCACCAGAAATTGGACATGTCTTTAAGAGGCTTGTAAGCAGGAAAAGCTTGGACTATCTCCATTTCATCATCCTCCTTGTCATGGTCACTGTGGTGAAATTGGACATGTCTTTAAGAGGCTTGTAAGCAGGAAAAGCTTGGACTATCTCCATTTCATCATCCTCCTTGTCATGGTCACTCGGTATACTATGTAAATTCTTTTCTACGCCCTTCCTTATCACTACGTTTTTATTTTATTTTTTTCTCTCTCTTCATAAATTGGATGGGGAGGGATCGAACCCTAAACCTAATGTCTAGGTGTGACAATACTTTACCAGCTAAGCTAGAGGTCATTCCCCTTATCATTACGTCGGCTATATGATGGAATTATATCCATCTCCTCATCTCCTCATCTGTTAGCTTGAACGTCATCAGCGCCTTCATCGAATGGAGCATCTCTATTGTTGAAGTCAACATAACACAAATCAAGAGAAATTTATAGCTCGAAGGACATAAACGAAAAAAAGTTACAACTTTGAGGACGAAAAGTATGATTCAGCCAATATTATATTACTGCCATACATAGAGAAGATTTTATTTTATTTTGAGCAACAAAATTAATATCCTCTCATAACTCGAGTAAATAATACTAGCCTCAGTCAAGGCTGCAGTGAAGTTTTTAGGAAGCCTAAATGGATCTTATTAGGAGTTTGTAATAGTCCATGACGCAACAAGAAAATAGTTTTTAGTATGTAAACTCCCCGCTGGCAGCATACATTTATGTAATTACAGTTGGTGCAGATCGTCCGGTGAATTCCTGCATCTTAGAAAGCTTCAGAGCAACCTCCACCTGTAATTAAACCTCTTACTGTCAGCCCCAAATATTTATTTAGACCTGTACGTAATAAACAGTGCAGATAAAGGTGAGGCTGTCTCACAAGAGGAGCAAGTGCTTCTTGAGATTCCCTCCCAGTCTTTGATGGATCCTTTTCATACTGCTCGATGTATAGACGAATGGTTGCACCTTCTGAGCCAGTTCCTGAGAGGCGGAAGATCTGCAATGATGGGAGACCAAAATTATATACCCTCAGGGAGAGAGCTATAAGAAAAAAATTATGATTCTTATGATTATTTCTCAGAAGAAGAAAAATAGGAAGCAATGCATGGAGAAAAAAAATCAGCCAAATATACGATAGGGTTATAGTAGTTTGTTACACTTTAAGGCCAAAAAGCATTGCAATACTTTTCAAGAAGAAAAAATCCAACCCTTTAGCATGCTAATTTGGTTCGGCTTTAAGAATCACTTTGCACTGCCTTCCCAAATACAATCCCAAAATTCCACAAGGTATTGTTGCGGTTCAACTATAAGCAATGAGAGAGTAAACAGTAAAGTGAGTCAACTAACCAATCGAGAACCATCCTCAAACAAATAACGAATACCCTGGTGCTTCGAGATAGAACCATCAACAGAATCCTTGTACTCGAACTCATCAGCATGGATCACCTTTGACACATCAGAACGTATCCCCTTCACAATACTGCAGATATGAACATCGTAAGTTATTCTCCAATAAATCGGAGTATCTATTTCATGTCTAAAACATTAAAGCCCATTTGAAAGTTTCTACAATAGAAAAGCATTAGATCAGTTGCCACACAGAGCGGCTCAGAGCTACTGATTATTTGTTTATGGGGGGCTTTCCTTTTGAACTGATTCCTATGAAAGAAACAAATGGCTCTAGCTTCCTGATTAAAATACTTAAATTGGATGGCAGAAATCCAAACCACCATTTGATTAACCAAACGTCTAAGCTTCAAGAATTTCCTAAGGGTGGTTAAATTTTAAATTCGAACACTATTCTAGAAGTCTTAGTGGTTCATATACCAGTGGTCTCCCCCTTGATAAAAGATGCATACGAGATGCAAAAACTACCAATAGGAAACTCGAATATCAAAATATTAGAAGAGCTACCAAACAAGCAGGAAATAAGAAGGGTTATTGTACAAGTTAACTCCAAATAACAAACTATATCAATTAGCATATAGCAATAATATAAGAAACACATATAATTTCTTATTTGTTTTATTTTTTTATTGCTACTTATTTGCAAAGGAGAATCAAAAAAGCCAGCCAAGACTTCTATGCACGACTTTTTGTTTAAAGTAAACATTGCATAAAATTGTTGATACAAAAAGGAACTACCAGAAGCAAATTATACATACTCATTCACTTTCGGAAGGGAAGACTGCAGTTTGACTAAATGTGCCATTAATTCCTTTGCGGCGCCTGCATCCACATTCTTCAAGAAACAACTTCAACCAGTTAGGTGACAACCCAAGATTTTTAAATAAGAAAAACCAGTTAGCATACCTCATAGTCATATCGGGTATAGTAGTGGCGACCATATGCAGCCCAATGCTGGCAAACTATATCTTCAACACTGACAAGTTTATTATCTCCATCAAGTTTTCCCTTATTTTTGTGGGCAAGTATGGATAGCCAAGCCAAAACTGCCCAAATCCCATCTTTCTCACGTATATGGTCAGAGCCTGTCCAGAGATGAAATCATTCAAAAAATCTGTCTAAATTTCTTGAAAATCACTTGTACATTAGTTCGTTAGCTTTATAGTCTGAAATACCAGACACCAACCAGTTCCAAAACTTTCTTCTCCACATACTGAACATAATCCAGCATCCATCAGATTTCCAAAAAACTTCCAACCAGTGGGTACCTGGAATTAAATTCTAAATAATTAAATTATGCCGCAAATAGCAGTTAATAAAAAAAATTATAGGAGATCTTGCACCGCTGAATACCTCAAAAAATTTCAAATTCAGATGTTTAGCTACAACATCAAGAGCTGCTGATGTTGGCATGCTCCTACAAGTAGTGAAGCCGAGAAATTATAATAATATTAAGATTTCAAGAAAAAATTAAGTCAAAAAAATAATACTAAAGCTCAAAAACCAAGCAAAGCAATGCCTAATAAATTGCTACGCATAGCCTCACGATTCATGAAGCTCTTTGAAAGAGATGGAATGATGATTAAAATACTTATTAAACATAAGCAACAAGAATCAAAGAAGAACTAAGGGCAGTATAGAACCTGGCAACCCCCTTCAGACCAGCAGAGAAATACGGTATTGCTTCAACTGCATTTGCAGCAATGATAGCAACAGAGTCTGATGGCGTAACGAAAAACCTAAAACAAGAGTTAAACAAAGAAGTTTTAAGCTGTGACTTGTGAGTAATTGTAATCAGAAAATAATTAAAAATACCTCTACCTTTTACCAAGGATCATATTACGATCTGCATCACCATCAGATGCAGCACCAAACTCTGGTGGTTCACCTTGAGAATCTGATTTTCCCAATCCCATACGGACAACCAACTCCTTGGCATAAGTAAGATTTGGATCAGGATGCCCTCCCCCAAAGTCCTCCTATTTGCACATGTCATGCACATTGCACATAAAAGGATAATGTAACATTCGCACATAAACTAGAGCTGATAAGAAATTTCTGCGAAGAATAGACATGAAAGTTGAGGAAGGAAAGTGAGCACATATATTGTCAATTACAATTAACAAACACAATAAAACCTTGGGTGTGCAGTTCAACAACGAGCTCTCTTGTGCACCAAGCTCTTCCACAAAAATAGGTTTCGCGTAAGCTCCACCAACTCCATGCATTGCGTCATAACTTTAACAAGATAATTGGTAGTCAGATCATCAAGAGAAAGAAGAAACATGTTACAAAAATAAGACAAAAAAAAAAAAGTCAATGTAAAATGAAAGTATTACCAGAAACTAAATTTTGGAGATGTCAGTAGCTTCCGAATGGATTCGAAGTCAAAGATTGACCTGTGCAAATGCAAAAAAAAAAAAGAAAAAAGAAAAATATAAGTTGTCAAAACATATAGTGAATAATGTACAACTAGAATATTACTCTGACCAAATTAAGATCACAAAAACAGAAGATGCACTTGGAAAGCCCAGTAATTTTCAGTAACGAAATAAAATAACGGTAATCAAAGGACAACAACATTTCTCTTTCAACACTTCTATTTATGTAGGATATGATGCCATGCCACTGCAAGCCTGAAAGTCTGAAACTATACCAACTTCTTCAAGTATTACTTTTTAACAGCACAATACCTCCCTTAGTCCTTCCAGAATAAACGAGTTTCTTCAAAAGAAATCCTACTCAGAACAATAAAATTCAGAGAAACTATATTCTTTTACTTCATAGTTCTTTGAAGGGAATGTGTGGTGTCGTTAGGTACTAAAATATATTTCAATAGTAAGGAAGTGTATTCGAAAGAATTTGTATAATCATAGTTGGATGAGAAAGTAAACTACCAACTGATTCTCTCCAAAAGAAAAAAGGAAACACCAAAAACTGTAGCTGTGAAGAGAAAAAGAAAACTACAACATCATCTCATCTGTGTTCTGAAGAAGATAAAGAAAATTGGTGGAATACAGGTTTTGATGGGGGAAAATACTTACTTCATCAACTTTACATAGTCACTTGCTGAATCAAAGACTTCAACATTGAACTGCCCCTCAGGCCCGCTAAAGCTGGTGACACCTATTGTGCTGATATCCACCTGGAACATTTAAAATTAGTGAGAGAAGAACTTAACTAAGGGAACAGCACAAGTACACCTGCAATTGGAAGAAGACAAAGGCATTTAGGTGTGAAGAGATACATCAAGATCTTCTGCAATTAAGTACTCCTTGATAGTTTTAGTGTTCTCGTAGATCTGATCCGTGATTCCCTCAGGAGCAGGTCCACCATTTTCCATGTTATATTTTATTCCAAAGTCCTGCAATATGAAAACAGAAACAAGGGTTTAGGAATTGGAGTCTAAGCCATAGTGTAGAGAAATATATCCAAATCAACCCAAAACCAGACATTCTTACTATTTAACAGTTAATGACAAAATGACTCATTACTTGTTAAAATACACCAATGCCAAATATAATTTCCAATTATCTGGATTTCAATAAATCTTACAGAGGCAGAATTATTTAACCAGTAAATTACCAAATTACTGGGAGAATTTAACAAGTTTCATCCACTAAAACGTAAATGGTGTTAATATTAAGAAGCCAAATGAGGCAAATCAAGCAAACAGAGGAATGAGCACAGTTTATAACAAATTAACTGCATGGGACACACTCATGAACTCAATAAGAATGATTTCGATGTTGAAGCCCTGGGGGCCTATAATATCATGACTCATATTGTAGCACCCAACTCGAGTGGGCCGGCCACAAACTTCTACAATGTCAAGCTTGGCAATGCCGGAGAGCTACCAAGTGGCGAGCGGACTTAGTGTTCTAAATCCCACATTGCCCGAGGAAGAAGTGAAGTGCAAAATATAATAGGTTAAACTGCCTAACTAGTAACAAGCATTTTTCCTAGGCTCAAACTAGTGTGGACTGGTGTTGGGCATAGGAAGATAAAGACGTGCAAGTCAGTATGGGGCAGCCAAAGCGGCCATAGTGTTACTAGTGCGGAGGGGCAGGCTATTATAGATAGCGTTAGCATTATATAAGTCCATTATGCCTACACATCTACATAAGAAAATTGAATCGCACATCCTAGTTTCCATTTTGAAGCAAGGATAATTTATATTAAAAAAACACTTATTTAGGCATTCAAATTATCAATTCATTACAAAGTCCATATAACTATATATCACACTTATGAGCATATTCTATCAAGACCTTTGGGTGGAAATTCATGCCTTCTTTATCACCAAGAAATTAAGATGTGAAAAATATGGCTCTAAATATTAAATATAACAAGGTACATAAGGAATGCGGAATAAACACAACAGCATGTGTCTACCTCATGAGGACCACCTGGATTGTGGCTTGCAGTCAATATAAATCCTCCTGTTGCCCTGGATCCCTGATATTTAAGTTCACAGACCAGTATAACTGTATTATCATCAATCAGCCCTTGGCGATATTACTTAGGCAAGGCAGTTAGGAACACACAGCTAGATATACAGAGAGAATAACATCGGGAACAGAAATTAAAAACATAGCCAGAAATAGAGACTTGATGCAAAAGAACTTACATCTACTCCAACCCTTTCACGAATAACAGCAGATACGGCTGGAGTTGAAAGCAGTCCATTTTGACCAATCCAAACACGTCTTACACCATTAGCAGCTGCCATCCTAGTTATGATCTGCAAATTTTCAGCGATATTTTTTTACTAAGGCATGACCTCATCAAGTGTTGAAGACAGTTCATACATAAAATAAAAAATGGACACGACATGGAGCAAACAATACCTGAATGGCATCCTTCGAGAAATATCGGCCATCACCAGAAACAACAAGAGTTGCACCTTCAAAAATGAGCAATGAATGGCATAATCACTCCACAAAGAAAAGAGACCAAAGGAATCAGTACAGAATAAGAAATTGATAACAACAATAAGTTTAACTCTGACGAGTGGACACCCCTTAAGTCTTCAACAGGAGAAAGAAGCAAAAACTATAGACTGAGATTACTTATCCAGAGCACAATCTACTGAGATAATAGACATCAAATATTATATTAGTAAAATGATCAAAGAAATGTGGCAGTATTGGTAGATCTTAAACACAAACAGTATAATAAGGGGAACAAACAACCCCTCAGCCGAGGTGGTTAAGGCATACAATCGACTTAGTGGTACCCTCGTTTGAGTCCCCTACCCCACTTACTTAACAAAACAAAGGTTTACATAAGCTGATGGAATCTTTCTCCGCTTATATTCTCTCTGTTAGAAGGTGGATGTTGTAGATTACAATGCAGTCATTACTCCACAAACTGAGTATTATGCAATATGTCTATCCAACATGTAAGTTCAAACAATCTTCACTGTTGCTTTTTGCATCTTTACTTGCTGTTGAAGAAAAAAAAAATTCGAAAAGTCTTCATTGTACAAGGTAGATGAATGGTCAAATGCTAATAGTGGTGGGGAGGGAATGACAACAGTCCATGGAACCAACAACAATTGGTTAAAAGCATACTTTTCAGGTGGAGACTTTCCTGAACAGGCCCAAGTTAAGCCATGCCTGAATCACATAACCCAAAATGACATGGCCCAAGACAGATCTATCCTCTAACTGAACTAAAAATTCGAGGATAAGTTTTGCCCCAAAATGGCAAGGCAGTCATAAACAAATCAGCAAGCCTCTAAAATGGAGGCCAACCTCTTGATACTTGAGCCTCAGGGCTATGCTTAAACATGCACGCTCTCTGCCTCAACCTTAAGGCTCAATTCCAAAAAGTATGCCTCAAAAGCCTGAAGTTCCCAACAATAAATTCAAAAAAAAGGTCATGCAAGAGAAGATAATAAACTTTAACACAACCATCCTGAACATTGCTCAAGTAAACTACATTAAAATGGAAAATCCTACCTCGGACTTTTTCAGCTGAAAGGGCATTGAATGTTGACTGAACAAAGTTCTGCAAGTAGTGTGGTTGGATGAAAACTTTCACCTGAAAGAGTTCCAGCCACCATAACAATATAATTTCAGAAGAAGACCCTAACCACAATGATCCAACCATTGAACCATATGTCATGGTGCCTTTCTTGGAAGTTGGATTATTTATAATGAAGTCAACATCTCAAGAACATGTAGTCGCTAAATCTAAGTGTCAAAGACTAACAAATTAAAAAAGCATATAATTGCTAAACCTATGTGTCAAGGCAACAAATGAAATGCGATATGGACAAAAATTAGAGAAAAAGGAATCTGCAATACAAAAACATAATACTATAGGTGACATCACCAACTTCATCATTCAAATTCGTAGGTCTTAATTCGAAAAAAGCAATAAGAAAGCAAGATTGACAGGGACTTATGTTTTACACAACTTTTCTCAGTAATGTAAGGGTAAAATGCCATCAGCTTGAACTCCAAATCCACGACCACAAATGAATTGTTTCGCATTTACAACTCAATATAACATCTCTTTATTACAATAGTCACGAGGCAGAATTTCAACGATGGATTACTAGCAAAAGAGAGGCTTCAAATTGGGAAACAGATGTTGTCTTTGTAATTCAAGCGAGGAATCTATCAACATTCCCTCTGGCATAGAAGAGTATGGTCAGTCGCTTTGAATCTGGTTGATATCAACTGGGTATCATACTATCATGCCTCACTATGGAGGAGGAACTTGTAGCTTGGATCAGTGTCAGCAATCAGCATCACCAAGAATAAGAGAAGAATTTTTCAGGTGCTTCGTATGTCCATTTTTGGATGATCTGGAGGGAAAGAAATTATAGGATTTCAACTCAGGAGAGTATGTTTTGATAGTTTCATGGACAGCTCGTTAGCTGCTTTAAACTTTGGTGAACCCCCCATTGTAACAATGTCCTTGAGGCTATAAGTCCAGTCACTGGGTAATCCCTGGTTTGCCGTTTGCACCTGCTTGGTGCTTCAATAAAGTTCTTCTATTCAAAATATTCAAGTCATGAGGCAAATCCGAACAACTACAGTGTGAATAAGACAATATATGATTCTTCACAGAGTAACCGATAACTGATGACAAAAAAAGCGGCAGATAGAGTCATCACCTTCATTATGTTTTAAGTGCTATCCAAATAACTTGTAGATCAGTATAGATCTCATAAATGCAAGGAAGTTTCGGTTTCAGAGACAAGAAGCATTTACGATCCAAACAACTCAAAGTAATCGATTCAGTGAGCAATAACAAGATCCATTATAATAACTGAATAAATCAAACAAATTCAAATCGGATACAATTTCGCAAAAATGGATAAAATGATCAATAACAAATCAGATAGATATTGCTGTACATCTATGAAATTCACTAGGAATAGCAGCAGAATATGAAAGAACACGACGGATCTGAGCTGAACTAATGAGCAGAAAAGATAAAGCCTGAAAAACAGAAACCGAATTGGACGGAACCAGAAGGATGGTGATTTTAAAAAAGACAAGAAAACAAACCTTCTTGCGGAGACCAGAAGTGCCAGGCTTTTGGCTGTCGTACGGCGTCGTCTCCACTCGAGAAACCTTGAACATCACCATTTTCTGCTTCCAAAACCGTAAAGATCACAATAAGCTCGGGGAGGGAGAGGTGTTCGATGAAATGAAAGCGCTCACTGTGCGTTTTATGTTCAAGGAAAGCAAAGATGGCGAGAAGAGTTTGAGTGTGCGTGTGAGCTCGAGGAATAAAATGTTCGTTGTCGTTGTTGTAGAGACTAAAAATAAAAAAGAAAAGAAAAGAAAAGAAGGATAATAAAGAGGATGATTCGAATTCCCATTCCAATATTAGCCATTTCAAGCCACACGTACTTATATGGACCGGTTTATATGCGGATCTTCTGTGGTCTTTGAACGCTTCTTACGGTTGGGCTTGTTAGGGGCGTACCCGAGGCCTGAGCCCACCCTCAATTTACCATGCATACCATTAAATATCCAAATTAAGCCCACTTATTTATATTTTTCATATAACTATATAATCTGTATGGTTAGTATAAAACTTATAATTATAGATTGATACACATTCATACAAGTGAACAAATATTTATTGCTATACAGTCACACATAATGATAGATCATTTTTACTCAATGAAAAATCATCTGGCATAACTTAAATGATTATTGATTCTTGACCAATTTCTAGTATATAGTTTTTGATGTGTAACTTAATGATTAAGAATTGTGGAGATACATTGTAACACCAACTACACTTTTTTTTCTCCCGAGAATCTCATTCGACACATAAGAGATTAATAATTGTGACTTCAAATATAATGACATACTTGAGTTTATGGAGGCTCTAGGCGAATTCTGGAAAGGGGGCCGTATAATGAATTGGGACTACACTAATATTAATATTTTTGGGATAAAATTAGTATATTTATCAAATAATCGTATGCATTAGACATATCCAACTTCATAGCCATCAAGTTTTCATTCCATCTTTTTTGCATCATCGAATGAAATAACTTATAAGCAAACATCACACTCTCTTGAATACCCCGATCTTGCATAAAACATGCTTGGTTTGGACCGCCAAGGTAAATGACATTACACAAAAAATTACTTATGTATCTCAATTGAGCCATTCGAGATGCCCCTACCACCTTTGGGATCAAAAAGAATTTAGTATGGTTTTATTGTCTAAGCATATATGCAACTCCGCTGGAAGAAATTCTGCATAGCATCAACTACGAACATCAATCTTCATGATGCTCCAATATGTTCTTATAAAAAAAGGTTGCTCCAATTCTCCCAATTGCTGCTCTATCTTCCAAACATTATGAACAGCTTCTTTTACTAGAAAGTCGTGAATCTGAATCCAAAATTGCACATACTCAAGCTTAAGATCATGCAAGATAAGAGAAAATCACCTGATGTCCTAGAGACTTAATTTGTAGCAACGGTATAATATCCGATATAGTAAATTGGTTGATAGCTGCCCAAACTCTTATCAACTCCACCT
The DNA here is from genome assembly GCF_013401445.1 of Tripterygium wilfordii. Classification (NCBI taxonomy): domain Eukaryota; kingdom Viridiplantae; phylum Streptophyta; class Magnoliopsida; order Celastrales; family Celastraceae; genus Tripterygium; species Tripterygium wilfordii. Next base: position 12,763,192 of record NC_052236.1, on the reverse strand, counting down.
CTTCTGTCAAAAGAGGCTCCACTCCAAAAAATGTTTCCGAATTACTCGCTTGACCAATGTCATCGCATCAAGCATCCCTGTACGAACCCAAATGGGGAAAACCCTAGACATCTTTTACTATAATGCTTGCTTCAATTTATTTATTTCCATGACCAAAAATTTAAAATTCAACTTTCATTTCATGAATTAGTCACATCACCATGCGAGCCATTCTACAGATACAAACCCAAATGGGGAAATAAAAAGCCTCTGCCAGTCAAAACCTTTCGCACGACTCTGACCAACACTTGCCAAAACAAGTATGCAAATACCATTTCAAATCCCGCCCACAGCGTTTTGAAGGACTAATATCAAATAAACACAACCCTCCTCATTCAATTATTATTTTCTCTAAATAGATAATTTAAATGTTTTCCAGCCAGAACCTTTACGATTGGCGTATATAGATCTAAACTTTTCCAAAATTATAAGTAATTTGATTCTTTTCATGCGTTAAAACTGTTAAAGGAAACCAATTCAAAGAACAATAAAGCTAAAGAATGAGGAAAAAAGTGAATAGAATCAAAGAGGCTTGAAGAAGCCTAAACAGCAGGATGATTAACGTGATGAACAATTTACAACCAATTACAGTCACAACTCTACCTCTAATTAAATTAAATCTCTCCTACATTACAACCTCCTTCCCTAACTCTCTCTCCCTCCCGGTCTCCGCTTTCTTGTCATGCAATTTGAACTAAACAGTCAACACCCAACTGGCTCCACAGCCGGCTTCACCTTCGGCGGCCTACCTCTCCCTCTTGTAACCGCGCCACTATCTGGAGCTGAAGCTGCTGTCTTGGCCCTCTTTGGAGGTCGTCCACGTGGTCTCCCAGTACCAGATGAAGAAGACTTGGGCTTAGCAGGCGGAGCTGGGGCGAAAGGGTCCCTGGGCTTCGGAGGACGGCCGCGAGGCCTAGCTGGTGGTAGCTCAGCTCCGGGAGGGAGAGGCTCCTTCGGCTTGGGAGGGCGCCCACGGCCGCGTTTAGGTGGCGCGTTCGGGTCCGGCTTCATGTAGTTGTTCTTGACCATCACGAGCTGACCAATCTGCTTCATCTTGCTGAGGTGGTCCGAGAGGAGTTTCGAGTGAGAAGCAGGGAGATCCGGGTACGTATCCTCGATCTGCTTCGAGATTGCCGATTTGTTGGAGCCGTTCGGGTCGTTCAACGCCTCGATCGCCGCCATTATCAGCTGAAAACAAAAGGCAAAACAAAGAATAGGAGAAATTAACAAAAACCCAACTGCAATTAAGGAGAAATTAAGATGATCAGACTATAATGGAAGGAAATTGCACTACGTTTTGATACTGAGGAAGAATGGAAGGCTGTTGTTGTTCTTGTGTCTGTGGAGGAGCTGGAGGAAGAAGTTGCAGGTTAGTGGCTTCATCGGTTTCCATGACAAAGTGACGAAATTTCCCGGAAAATGAAGGGAAGGGAACTGTTTGGGAGACGAAGAGGAGCTGAGGAGGATTTAAAGGGGTGTTTCAGTGAAGAGGGTGAAGAGGACTGAGAAGGGATCGGACGGTTGGGGAACGGGAGTTCGAGGTGAAGATCGGACGGTGTTGTTATCATGTAAGTGAAATTACACGGATCGATGACCTGGACGTGAAGTTGGTCAGGATCATGTTACTTTTCCCTTAAGTGGGGCCCTTCTCTTTGTCCTGATAGTGAAGGCAGCGTTATCCTGCGTCGCGAGACCAGGAGAAATCTTGTCTGAATCCGAGAAAACCCAATGGTAGACGACCTTGTTGTTGACTTTTATTTGACATAGATTTGTGCTACCCATGAGTGCGCCATTGATAAACTTCTGCTGCCGTACAAAGCATCCAACGTTGTTTCGGATGAAGATCTAGATTAGGCTGATACGGACATGTAGGTCTCTTGGGTTGATCATAAATTGCAATTGAACATGTGTGATTGGCTTAACGATCTTCCACCGACTCTTCTATAAAACAACACCAAAGCAAGTTAAATGTAGTTCATTCATAATAAATTGCCTTAATATTCCATTTATATGAATCGCTTCTTGTCTTTATTCGTCTATGGGACTAAACTTTATCTACTCGAGAGTTCTTAAGTTTGATTATCACTGGAGATAATAAAAAATTGTGGTCATGCGTTGTGTTTTGACTCAATTTATCATATCGTTAGGTAAGAAACTTCTGTATTCACGAGCATGACAGCCTGAGTATATACCCATATGACCATATCAGATGTCCAAAAGAAAACTTGTATGGTGTCTCCTCTTTTTACTTTGTCATAGTCCATATTACACTTTTTCTCTTTTAATAATGAATAATTGGAATTAACATAAATTTGTTCAACCCATATTTTGTTGAAAAAAAAAGTCTCACGTTGTTAAAAGAAATATATAATGGACAAATTATAAAACTCATGATTTTCTTGACTTAGTAAAACGCATTTTAGAGCTGTGAGCCCTAAAAGCTCCTGGAAGATCTTGAAAGGCTCTGGAAGCCTTATGATGGGTTGGCTTGGGAAAATGGACAATATCTTATAAGGATAGTCAAAGGTTGGGCTAGGGAGTCCATTGTTATTTCCTAATAAGTGGTATCAGATCGAAGTTGTTTAACTTGAATGTGGATTATACATGTGTGATTCTTGGTTCCACTTGGTAGGCTTAAGTTCGACCCACTAGTGAGGGGGAGATTGTTGAGCAAATGTCTTACATCGCTAAAATAAAGATTTAATGAACATGTTATAAGCACGTGATTTTTTTGACTTAATAAGACGCGTTTTAAAACCGTGAGTTTTGAAAGGTCCTGAAAGACCTTGTAATGAGTTGGGTTTGCACTTAGACTTGGGAAAGCGGGCAATATAGGATAGTCAAATTTAGATTAGGGAGTCTATTGCTATTTCCTAACCTACTTAACCAATAGACCATAATAATCATATTACCACTGACTGAGAGAATTCCTTTGTATTGACAAAAACTATTTTTTTTTTTGATAGAAGTGACAAAAACTATTTACACTTAGAGCATCTGCATCAGTTTCTCTTAACAGATTCCCTAAAATACAGACAAAATGTCACTTTCCCTATTTTACAGATTCCCTATCCAATCAACACTGCATCAGATTACCTATCATATTCTCTATTGCATTAAAATAATATTTATTTATCTTTCCTTTATTTATTCTATTCATATAAACTACTTCTATTTAAAATAATAAATTAATTACATTTAAAATAATATATTAATTAAAATAATAAATTAATGTTATTAAAAATTAGAAAAAAAAATTGAGGAGAGAGAAAGAAGAGAGAGAAAAAGTGAGGAGAGAAAGAGGAGAGAGAAAGAAAGGAGTGAGGAGAGAGAGAGGAGAGAGTGAGGAGAGAGAAAGAAGAGAGAGAGAAAAAGTGAGTAGAGAGAAAGGAGTCAAAATGTGAGGAGAGGAGAGAGAAAGAAGAGAGAGAAAGAAAGGAGTGAGGAGAGAGAGGAGGGAAAAAATGAGGAGAGAGGAGAGAGAAGAAAATAAAGTAGTAAAAAATATTATTTTATGTTTAGGGAAGTGAATAGTGGTTCTCTAGATGTAGGGAACTACTGTTCATATTCTGTAAAATAGGGAACCTCTAGGTAATCTGATGCAGAGTTCTATTTTGACAAAATCTCTAAATTTTACAGACAGACTCATGTTTAGGTAATCTGATGTGGATGCTCTTACAAGCTAATTAAAGGACCCAGTAATATATGGCTAAAAAAAATCAAGAATAACCAAAATCTGCTTATAATGGTATAACCTACATTGGCATGGGTCGTTTTCCATGTGGATCAAATCCTCCAGAGATTGTTTGGATTGAAGTGCTTCCAGTGGTAGTACTTGTGCTTGAACCAAATGTACCAGGTTCGGATGCACTGAAGGTTCCAGCCGTCGAAGACAATGCTGCAGGCCTATGAGATCTTCTGCGTTGAGAACCAGGTGCTCCAGGTCTCGTCGGTGTAGCTAGAGTGCCAGGCTTCTTTGATAGCATAACTACCACTCTCTTCATTTCGAGGCGTAATTTTGGATCACCTTGTGTGCATAGCAACCCTATATGAATGCACATTGCTACTTGTTCCGCATCTGCCGATGATGCCATTGTTGAGTCCATAATCTCCAAGCTCCTCCCTTTCTTGAACAGTTTATATGACTGCAGCATAATGAGCATCAACATTAGCATCATTTTAGCCCCTAAACTTTCTTTTTTTTTTTTTTATGGTTGATCGAGAACAACTCAACAAGAGTGCCTTTTGAACAGTCCATTAAGTCCAAACTCAATCGGGCTAGGCATGCACAAACCCGTCCGACATATTAGTTAGGCCAAGGCTCTACTTATAATTGAATGTTTAAAACATCAACCAATCGAACTTTTTCTTTGTTTTGTGATACTAAAACAATGATTCTTAGTTCATTTTCACTCACTACCAACCCTAACCATACATCCCCCACTTTTTTAATTTTTTGAATTCCAAAGAACGGAAATCAATAGTCATCCAAGAGAGACTCAATTCAGGTTTTGTGATAATAAAACAAGCTTCCTTTTTTACTTCTGCTATCTAATTGAACTTTCTAGTTTTAAAGTTATGAGCCAAGAGTTACTAGTTCCTTACCCAATCAAGAAGATTCTGTGCGTCGACATTGAGACTAAAACTCGAATTCCTCTGGCCACTGATCAGCTCCAAAACCAGCACACCAAAGCTAAATACATCAGCCTTCACCGATAGATGCCCGTGCAAGACATACTCCGGAGCCATATAACCACTGTTTCCAATAATAAGTTAGTATGATATAGCAACTTATCAACTTCAGGTTCACAAGATTGAACAAGGTGATTGATAATTGGGAGCCATTTGAGTTATTTAAGATTGGGGGGGGGGGGGGGGGGGTGTTAAACCAAGAAAAAAAGGGCCTGAACGTACCCAGCCTATGATCGATTTAAGCTCTCGTATGATATGAAATAGGCAAAAACATGTGTAATTACATACTTGGTACCAGCTACGCGAGTGTTTACATGCGTCTCATCTTCAGGGAAGATCCGGGCCATGCCAAAATCAGCAATTTTGGGAACCCAATTGCCATCCAACAAAATATTGCTCGCCTTGATGTCACGGTGGACAATGCAGCAGTGCGAATCTTCATGAAGGTAAAGCAATCCCCGCGCAATACCGTTGATTATGTCAAATCTTCGCTTCCAGTCAAGCTCTGCTCGTCTGTAGGATTCTGTATTGACATCATAACAAATAACTATCATATCATATCATCACCGTAATACAAGTTAATATATATCCAATTTAAGACAACAAAATAATTTAACAAATTTAATTAGTGGCTACCTAAAGCTGCCACGTTTATGCAATAATTGGTCAAAAGAACTCTAACAACTTAAAAAACCCCTTATCTTCTAGATATAAACTCCGTTTGATAGAGCGGAAAGTTTGATTTTTAATGCTAACGGAAATGTTGTAGAAAAAAAATTGAGCTTAAAGTTGTGAAATATGCTGTGAGGTGTTTGGTGAATTAAAAGCTGACGCTAACGGAAAAACTGTTGACTAAAAATATTATCTTGAATTTAATAATAAATTTTTAATGATTTTTTCCATTTTGTTATTAAAGTTAATTTAATAAATATAATTTATTATTAAAATTAATTTAAGTATATTAGATATTTTTTATATCAAAACTGAAAATTTTAATTAGTCACATAAATAAAAATAATAATAAATTGTTTATAAATATTAATAAATTAATTTATTAATAGATTGATTTATTAATAGATTAATTTATTGGCAAAATATTTATAAAACTACGTAATGTATTAAATATATATTATGAAAGTTGTGGAGCCTATATTAATTTATGTAAAAAAGTCAAAAACACAATGATCAACGTGGGTCCCATTTAAAAAAAATGAAAATAAAAAAAGGAGGCAGCTTTTGTTGTGAAAGAAGCTCCCTATCTGATGACCGTTTTTTGTCTGTTTGGCAATGCGGAGCTGCAAAGCGGCTCCGCCAAACAGGCAGATAGAGATTCAAATGAATACAGTCGAAGTCTATGAACTGTCTGTGTTAATAGCTGTCAAGCAAGAAGACAGAAAAATGTTTTAGTTTACAATAAAAGGATAGACTTATAATGTATTTTAGGCCATATGTCCATAAATACAAACCAATGGAGGATAAGATTACCGCAATGAGGTATAGAAAAAAAATCGAATAACAAATCAGTGAAGTAATAAAAATTGAGAGCTAATGTTCACAAAAAAACTTTGTGCGGTATAACTTTCCAACCTCAAAGTCCAGATTTTAGAGATGATAATAACTTGAGGGTTAATGATGAATAAGAAAACTAAGATGGAAAATTAACGGGCATAGTGTAACAAGGTTGAATTGGAACTTACTGAAGAGTATCTTGTCAAGGCTTTCATTAGCCACATATTCATAAACCAGTAGCTTCTCTCTGTCATGTATACAATATCCTAACAAATTCACAACATTCCGGTGTTGCACTCTTGCCAATGACTTTGCCTCATTCAAGAACTCTCTCCTTCCCTGATTTGAACTATGTGACAACTTCTTCACAGCAATACCTCTTCCATCATCCAACTTTCCCTATTGTAGACATCCATCACACAATGGAGAGTTAAGAGTTTGGGATTTTAATCTTACTTCAAATGGGTATGAACCCAACTGCATCCAGATCTTACCCTGTAAACAGGTCCAAAACCACCTTCACCAAGTTTGTGTGCTGGGTGGAAATTTTTAGTGGCAGAGACTAATGTTTCAAAAGTAAAGAACTTCTGTTCCTGTGCAGCCATCCTCTCCAAGTCCTCCTCACTCTGTCTCTCTAGATCAATATCAACCAAACCAAATAGCAAGAATCCACTAAATAGTAAATACCCACATCACATAACATAATCATCATCCATGTAAAAGAAACAAAACAAATAAACGAACTGGGTTCCTTGGTTTTACCTCGATAGGGCACAAACTTGTTGAATGTCTTGACTAAATTATGCAGGAAACTCTTGGACTTGTTCATTTCTTCCATGGAGTAATTGACAAAAACAAGGTCATGAAGAAAGAGAGAATCAGAAAACTCCAAAATCCTGATGCTCCTTTTCTGTGAGATTTGAGTTCTTGGGATTTGAGGAGGGGTGAAAACAGGAAAACTAGAGAAGGAAGCCGGGTCCGAGCGTACGAGGAAGGTGAAGGTGAGCTTGGGATTGATACGGTCTTGTCCAAAGATTCGTGTCAGAAAACGAGACTCGTTGACCTCGCGTTGACCAGGCAAGGATCTTTCAATTAGTTTCATCATCAAGCGATTAGTCAAAAGCCAAATTGCAGAAGAGCGATTCTGAAGGTGCATGTTCCTATCATAGACCAAGAGGAGGTCCATGGTTTACGAAGAAAATAGAATAGCTGAGACTTAAAGAGAGGAATTTATCAAACCAACTACTATAGAATAAGTAATAACGATCAATTCTTGTGTTGCTTAAAGAATTGAATTTAGTTGAACAATAAACTTCCATTACTACCTACTTGACTTGATCGTACGTGTAAATTAACATTTTCAATCTACTTGCCCATACGATACGAGAATAGCTATGAATTTATGATGAGGCTTGTATTTTCTTCTTCTTTAATGATGTGTATGGTCGACCCATATAACAATCCTTCCTGGGCGTGACAATGAGATCAATTACCCATTATGTGCAGAATATTTTATTTAAGTCATAGTTACCATCTTAGGGTGAACCTGTCAACGCAGCTCCAACAAAGCGTACAATTGAAGAAAATCCTTAACATGATAGCAATTGGTTCACAAAGTTCAGCACAAACGATGATTTGTTAGAAATTACGTAGAGGTCGCAGCATATGAGACTTGAACATGTGACTGAAATTGTCCATTTTAATCTTGACTTGATGAACTAAAGATAAGATAATTGAGGGAGCTTAGTATGAAGTTTGGTAGATCAATTAATTAATACCGCATGTTCAAGGGTTAGTGTTGATTAAGCAAAAATTCACAAAAGTATTTGGTCTAATCATTGCATAAATGAGTTATTGATGAGTTGAGCGGAGTGATTGGTGAAACAAACATCGATCACTCTCGGTGCCTTAGATAGGTGAATTTCTACTTTAGGAATAGATGAACCTTGGATAGGTGGGTTTGAACCATTTTGGGGGGAAGGCAGCTTTCCCATTTCTTAAATTAAAATGCATTGTGCTACCAACTATTGGTAGACTAGGTTAAAAATAGGAAAGGAAAACCTTGTCTCCTATTGACTTAGTAAAGAGACAAATAGAGTGGGAACTTATTCAAAACACTCATTGATAGACTTGGTTAAAAAGAAAACCTAGTCAACTATTGACTTAGCAAAAGAGTAAAAACTTGTTCAAAATACTTTTTCTTTTTGGGGGATAATCGACAAAGAAATAATACAAGCTTGCACTTTACACATCCGATACGGATTTAAACTCTAACCATCATGGTCAGTTGGGTCAAAACACAGAGGGTGGCCACAAGGGTATTACTCTCAGTGGGAATCGAACTTATGACATCCCGAGTCTATACAATTTGACCCTATAAAGATTCACCAACAAGAATATCACCCAATAGTTAACTTGTTCAAAACACTATACCAACTATTTGTAGGTTTTATTTAGAAGATGCATGAATTTAATTTAGTAAGTGGATCATGTACATAACTCAAAAAAAATATACATATATACTTTTGAAATGTGGAGTTGATTTCCTTTCACATTAGAAGTTTAATTTTGGCATGATTTTCCTTGGTGTTCAAGGATTTCCTAATTCTATTGAGATTAATGATTTTGATCCTTCTTTCCTTTACTTCCATTTTTTTTTTGTATTTTAATTAATTAGCCTAATTATTGGGTTAATTTTATGTACTTCTAGCTCTAGGCTTGGTTCTACGTATATAAATTCGGGCCTATTGTACAATGGACTATAAATTTTAACTGGGTTTTAGCCCATATTACAGACGAAATTTTCTTTTAACCCTTATACACACTCAAAAGTCAAATCAATATCTCCCTCATTCTCTCCATTTTCTTGCTCGTGTGAGTTGGATTCATCTTCAAACCCGTCACAACAATCCAAGGGGGGTGTTCCTCCTTAAATTTGAGAAAATACATTTAACAATTTACTAATTAAGATGACATATCAATTAGTTAATTACATTAACAAATATATGTTATTTTTTTTATATATTTATGGAAACATAATCCAAATAGAAAATTAATTATTATAATCCAAATAGAAAATTAATAATAATAACAGTCCCACAAGTCGAGTTTAGGTAACGAGAGAAGGTCAATCTGAATCATTCAAAAACAACAGCAAATGAAACTTGGTCACCATATCTTGAATGTGCAAGTCTTTCAATTTGAATGGGTTTATTGGGTCCTCCAACTTAGATTTTGAATTGGTTTGGTTATTAATGACGCATGCATCAAGCTTTGCCACCTCCATCTTCAAATAAAAAATAAAAAAAAACAAACATATATATGTGTGTATATATATATTACACTAACTAAAACGATCCTCTACATTATTTTAAATTTATTTCCAACAACTTTGGCTTTTGTTTTCTTAAAAGCAATGTTTGGTAACATGAACAGCCAGATCACAATCCTTTTGCATCATTAGCATCTTGTTTAATTAATGTCTATTTTTTCTAACACCGCCGAAAGTATATATATTTATATATATAGTAATTAAGAGAATAGAAGCAGAAAGTGAAGGAATTAAACACTTGCATGCGTGTAGAGAATATAAGTTGGCAATGTCTCTTCATGGTTCTTGTTGTAGGCTCATGGGGCTTTATAAACTTCGCCATAACTACCTGATTAATACATTCAATTAAAAACCTCTTGATAATTAAAGTTGTGTACTTTTTTTTTAATGATAATATATGTTTTTATTATTTCTACTTTTTTGGGGTAACATTGAAACCACACAGCTATTCATCGGACAATTTATTGATAAATCGTGGGAGCCATATGGAAAACCATGCAACCCCTATGATTTTTGGCCCATCGAGGTCTTTTAAGATCCAAGCACATTTTTTGAGACATGAGCCGAAGTTTAGCGGGGAAAAATAACGCGCGGTGACATTCCCACACACTGAGTTAAGCGAGAGTCCATCTCACAAATACCGATAATAGAAATATCTATGAAACTTGAACCCATAACCTTCCGTTTATGTAAAAATTACCGCGGGAAAATTCATCATCTCAATCGATAACCCATTTTTCTATGATAGCTACTTGATTAACTTAGCTTATGATTTTATATAGACATGGATGCCCAAAAAACCACCACATAAGCTAGCACTTTGGTGGGTGCCACCACTTGACAGCAAAGGCAGCTCTTTAAATTGCAATTGTTTAGCATTTGAATTTAATATGTTAAAGAACAACTCAGAAATGATTGCATCTGCATTTGAGAGCCTGCCCTAATCACCATTTTTTTTTCGAATATTTACTTTAAATATTAATTATAATTAGAAGTCACAAACTTGGTTGTTTTTTTCCCCAAAATGGATCCTGTTTAGCTTTTGTTGGTTTCTACCTACCAATAGTGGTTGTTTAATGCTTAAACAAACATCAATCTTGGCCTTCCTACCTCAATTATCAATCTTATCTATCAAGTAGTCAATTTTATATTTGTCATCCTTGTACACCCATCTCTGTCAATATTCTTCAAAACAAAATAAAAAAAATTCCAAATAAAGAATAAACAAACACTCTCTTCATATATATATATGTACTTTACAGATGGATACATGTACTAGTATACTACTTTCCCCCTCCAAATAATGAAAAAAAAAAATATTACAAACCCAATAATGCAAATGTGTGTGAAAGAAAAGTGGGGCTACTTACCCCTTCTTCTCCTTCACCAAGAAAAAAAAATAAATTAAAGAAAAAAATATTGCCCTAGAGTTCTTCTATCTGTCTAAAATGAGCTAATATATGCTTTGTTGGATCTCTCCAGCTTTACATGACATGCTCTTCAAACACGACATCATATCAGAAAATTATGACAACTTGGCTTTAACCTCACTCTTCTACACTACACACGCATACACTCATCATTCTCCTTTATCCCTCAAAAGGTGATTGATGAATGAACTCAACCCCACCAAAAATTTAACAAGAAAGGGAAAATAGCCACCATCTCCACTTTCTCATTCAAGAGACTTCCTTTGAGAATCACAGAACCTGACAATTTAACAAGAAAGGGAAAATAGCCACCATCTCCACTTTCTCATTCAAGAGACTTCCTTTCAGAATCACAGAACTTGACCGAGTTCTGTGTCGTTTGACACCGACAATTTGATGCTCATCATCCTGAATTTACAACTGTAAATGAGATCTACATCAAATAGATAAGCAAACCCAAAGTTAATCAACAACTGTCAATGGAATCTATGATAACTAGTGATAGTATGCTAAAAAAGGTGAGGCATATACCAATAATGCTTGCTGATATGATCAATGTAGAGCACCATTCTCCATGTTCTTTACTCGAACTTCAACACTCCTTAGATCGCGAAGATGTTGTAATATTTCCTGCAGAAGGTATACCCCTTTATCTCCTTTACTCAAGGAGGTGATGCAATGCTTTAGGAACTCCCTATCTGCCTCGAGAGCTTGTAGCCTTTCGTAGACATGGTCAACCTCCTCCTCAAGCGCAGGCTTCTTGTTCCCTTCTGTGTATCCGTTTGATTGATCTTCTTCAGATATTGCATCATCAGTAGCATCGAAAAGTGGCAAAAGTCTCTTTGCCTTAATTCTTCTTTCTTGGTGATGTTTTCCATTTGTTTCCTTTGAATGGCCATTTGCAATAACCCCATTTACTTCATTGCTATAATCAATATGCTCAATGTAGCCATTACCATTTTCTTTATGACTCAAATGCTCAACCGGCTTTATATCCTCGAAATGTTGTTCATCTTCATCAGAATCACCATCTAATGTGAAGAGTTTCTCTTCCAAAACCTTGAGCTCCTCTAGAATAGATAGTCTCTCTTCTTCAAAGTTTGCCAATGACTCCTCCAAGTAGAGAGCTTCGTCCGGAGGCGTATTCTGGTTTCCGATTTCTTGATGGTTGTCCAAGTTATCTTCTTCCTTGGTTTCATGGTTGAAATCAATAGATAGTCCATCACTGTCCTCGGCATTGCTACAAGATGCAGATGTTGTCACGCTTCTGGGACTAAAGCCTTTTTTTCTCCCTGACAATAAAATTCTTTCCTTCTCCTCATATAGTTGTATTTTCTTTCGATAAGTTTCAAGCTCCTTTTCGAGCTCGGCCTTCTCTTTCTCCCTCTTCACTATTAGATCATTCAAAAGCTGCAAAGCTTCCTGGTCATATTCGGATTGCTCTTCCATCATTCTCTGGTATTGAAGAGCTTCCATCTGCATTGCTGCCTTCTCCTCTTGAAGCCTATTTATCATTGCCATTGTTTGACTTGCTGCTACTGCAGATGCACTCCTCTCTTCTTCCAGTTCTGCAAACAAAGCATTCAAAGCCTTGCGTTCAGCCTTTAAAGCTGACTTCAACTTCTCCGTTGTCAAAACTCCATCACCACCACCCTCAATGTCGCTAAGGACACTTCCTCCATCCAAAGAGTCTTCCATTCCCGAGTTTCTTCTTTCAAGTACCAGCAGTTTTCTGTGTAAATGATGGAGATTGTCGACAGAACTAGGAGTGTCAGGAATATTATCTTCCTCAATATTCTCATCAAGCTCTGAAGAGAATGATAAATGATTGTTCATCACTAGCTCCCTTGTCTGAACTGTTATGGTCTTAAATTCAACTAGATCTTCCTCAGCTCGTTTAGAACCTAAAATGATAACAATTTCAATAAACAAATGAACATAACCAACTAGCATCCCTCAAATGAAAGTTGTTATACAATGAGACTTACGGCATTCGTCATCTCCACTAAATTCAGCATTGCTGGTCGGAGCAGGATCTTCTTGACATTGTATATCATCAATCAGCTCCTGGTCAGGAATGTCCGTCCCTATCGAGACCTCTACTTCGATTTCATCGTTTTGCATTTGGATAGCTTCATCAGATTCTACATATTTTAATAAAATAACCGTAAGTTGTAAGGAAAATTTAAAGCACAAAATTTGTGAAAAAGAGGAAAGGCAAAGAAAGATTGAATTTCATCGAACACTTACCTAGCGAAGCATCCAAACCCATCTCTTCCACTGCCCTTTCTGTGCTTTCTTGAACATCATTTTCATCAACAGAAGGTGCTTGAATAGTTGTAATCTGTTCACATTCCTCCTTTGACAAATCCCCTTGGAAAACTAAAACTGGAGAACTAACATACTCCCCGAATTCAATTGATTCAAAGACTGCATCTTTTGGTTTCTCTTCACTTCCATGGCCAGAAAGGATTGGCTCTTTCTCTTCCAATTGTGACTCAAAATGCTTACCAAACTCAAAAATAAGATCTTCATCACTGCAGATTCCCTTTTCTTCTTTTTTTGTCCTTGGAGTTGGGTTTTCTACAATAATCAAGTCATCGACCGGGATTAAATGACAATCATCTTGATCAATGAAGAACTCCAGATGCTGAGGCAGAGTTTCAGCAGGAGCATTTCCAACTTCAGTTATCGGATGATCACGAGATTGATCATGCATAAACAAATTTGAGTCATCTTCCTTTAATCGATCTTGCTCCTTTTCGAAAATCAGATCTTCTTTAATCTCCTCACTAGTCACCACTTCTTTGCAATCAGAATTAGAAACAGAACATGAAGAGTTCTCTTCTACCTCCACTTGTCTTTTTCCAATCTGAATTTCTCCGATCCCCTGTTCGTGATTTGGTAGATCAGGACATTCTCCTTCATCGTCTTTATCATCATCTGCTCCTTCTGAGATCAAATTTCCTTTATGGGTATAGTCCAAAACCCTCCAAGAAAGCTTGCCTAGATAGAAATTTGTGTCCAAGTCTCCACCACAGCAAGAACACCTGGTACTCATCTCACCATTTTCAACTGAGGAAGAGCAATCCTCGCACAAATCCAGCGATTCAGCCAACTTTCCATGTCTTGAGCAGAAACCCAATTTGGAAATCTCACTGGCATGAGATTCACACACAAGATCTCTGTAAGAACACTTGCCCTTTTTAGGGTCAAAAACATGATCAATCCTAGAACACCAGATGCAGGGCCTTTTAAGGCCAAAGTAATCAGCGAATTTGATTAGTAGATAAGAGAAGAGAGAATTGAGAAGAAGGAGAGCAATCAAAATCCATTCGAGAATAGCGTAGACAAGAACAAGTGTGATCTTGTTACAGTTTCTGTGCATGATGGTAGCAAACCTGTTGGCAGCCATGGATGGATGCTCTGTTTTGTGTTATTTACAGGGGAAAGAAATAGAGCTTTTCAGGGATACAAGAAGAGATGACTCGAATTTAGTTAATGAAATTAAAAGAAAGATTTTGGAGGATATTAATAGAGGGAGTGTTTTTTGGGAGAAGAAGATGAGAAACCAGTTCTTGAGAGAGGGAGGAGAGGAGAATGGAAGATGAAGATGGGCCAAGTGGTTTTATTTAGACTGAGAAAAGGTGGTCTGGAAGAGAATGTCGACAGCCAAAGAAGACTCAAAATTAAAAAAATTTGAGTTGAATATAAATTTTATTAGTATCACATCAGATACTCTTGCCGAATCCTCTAAAATACCATAAACGAATCACTTTTAATTTTACAGAATTACAATTTAAAAACACTGTATATTAATTAACTCCTCTAAACCGTCTTTTAAAATTTAAATATTTATTTCTTGAATCATTTCAACATCATTTTTGTTTATTTATTATCAATTATATTAGACCAACAAATACATTTTGTACAATAATCATTTTTTTTTAAAATAATATAATAAAAATACGGTAACATTCGTTGATTAGTTGAATTGTGAAAGAGAACGAATGAGAAGTAAGAAGAGAATATATCTATATATAGGGAACAAAACGAAGCGAAGAAACTCAAATAATAAAAGGAATAAACAACTTAAAAAACCAAATAATATAGTTTTAATTAAAATATAATATGTTTACCTCCAATTGTATAGGATCGTTGCATGCAAATCCTGTGTTAGAAGAAGAGCTGATGTGATGTAAATGCTCATCAAAAGGGCGTAGGTGGGTGGGTTACTTTGAAGCCAAACCACTTTATTCTAGGGCCATATATGTGTGTGTATGTATGTGGCCCTCCAGTCTTGTTTTCTCTTTTGGGCGGCAGATGCGTTGGTGGACCAGACTATGTAAATAGTTTTGCTTAATTTGCATGTAATTAAACATTGATTTCAAGTTGACAATACCCTTCCATCCATTAATTCTGGGTTTCACTTCTTAATAACCCAATATATATTTTTAGATTTGAATCAACGTATAACTTGAAGGGAAGAAAAATGAACAAAAACTTCTTTCAACATGTGGTCAGAAATGCACAAATGTTAAAATGACGTGTTTTGTTTGTGTTGGTCCAATTTCGGTTTGGGTAGGCAAGGGCTGCACCGCACGCCCATCCATCCTTCTCTATTTGTTTTAAATTTTTCCAATTGTAATAATTATTTTGGAAGACTTTCTTTTTTTTGTTAATCGAGAAAGAAAAAAAAAATGATAAGACTATCAGTCCTACGTGTACGGAAGTTTCTCGCATGACAAAATGATAAGTTGGATCAAACCTCAATGCTTGATCATAAATAATCTTGCTTCTAGTGAGAATCAACTTCAGAGCTTTTCGAAATCATACAGTTACTTATTATTTATGTTATGAATACATATATTTATTTGTTGTAGAACATACATCATAGTTCCCATTTTGAGAGGAGAATCTAACTTTTGTGGTTTGCCACCTTTGAAAACGCTTTTGCTTTAGTCAAGTTTACACCATGTGTTTCGTTCACCTTAATTTGTTAATAATCAGGGTTGGTAGATCCAAATCCTAAGTTAATATATTACCAACTAAGACCTTTTCCCCATATTATTAGAGCATCTGCATCAGTTTCTCTTAACAGATTCCCTAAAATACAGACAAAATGTCACTTTCCCCTATTTTACAGATTCTCTATCCAATCAACACTGCATCAGATTACCTATCATATTCTCTATTGCATTAAAATAATATTTATTTCTCTTTCCTTTATTTATTCTATTCATATAAACTACTTCTATTTAAAATAATAAATTAATTACATTTAAAACAATATATTAATTAAAATAATAAATTAATGTTATTAAAAATTAGAGAAAAAAATTGAGGAGAGAGAAAAAGTGATGAGAGAAAGAGGAGAGAGAAAGAAAGGAGTGAGGAGAGAGAGAGGAGAGAGAAAGAAGAGAGAGAGAAAAAGTGAGGAGAGAGAAAGGAGTCAAAATGTGAGGAGAGGAGAGAGAAAGAGATGAGAGAGAAAGAAGAGAGAGAAAGAAAGGAGTGAGGAGAGATAGGAGGGAAAAAATGAGAAGAGATGAGAGAGGAGAAAATAAAGTAGTAAAAAATATTATTTTATGTTTAGGGAAGTGAATAGTGGTTCTCTAGATGTAGGGAACTACTGTTCATATTCTGTAAAATAGGGAACCTCTAGGTAATCTGATGCAGAGCTCTATTTTGACAAAATTTCTAAATTTTACAGACAGACTCATGTTTAGGTAATCTGATGTGGATGCTCTTATAATTTTAGTTGACTGTTTTGTAGAAGTAGCTCACATAAAATTGTAAAAATTAGTTTTATTGTAACTTAATTTGGTGATTAACTAGCAATGTTTTTTTTAACAAAGAACAACTTAGTAGGAGTGCCCTTAATCTAAACAATCCACCAAACTTAGGTTGAATTAGGAAAGCGCAAACCCAACCCGAGTCCTACTTTTTTCTCCTCTTGTGCCCTTAATTTGCCCCCACCACCCAAAAAAAAAAAGCGATTACTAGTAAAAACAAATATTGTAACTTTTGATCCATGGTCATTTAAAAAACCAAATGATTTTTAAAATATATTCATTGTAAAATGTTAAAAAGTAATTATTAGTAAAAACAGAATATATTTTTACAAAAAGAATAAAATGAATTTATAGTGGTGAAAAAAACCCTTTAATGGATAGCTCAAATTGGCATTAAAAATGAATTTTATTTTTCAATAGGCTCAAAAAAGGAGGATCGATCATACCTCTCTTTTTCTTTACTTAATCTCCTTTTAGCTTTCAATTTTTGACCCAAAAAGACAATAATTTATTATAAAATTTTCCCAACATAAAAAGAGTACATTTCAATTTTCAAAGAGGATTTTTCATTCGATCTTTCAATGAAGGCTTCACCAATAGCCATTCAATGATCAAAGCAAAGTATCTAATTAATAAACAGAAATGTTGAAGTTTTAATTTTTAAATAAATAAATTAAAAGAGAACTTGGAAATGACAATATTACTGGCCCACACTATATATCTCATCTAGAACGTACGCTCTCATTCCTCAAATTGACAATTTCAAAATTGATGACAAAGATTTGTGTGTGATGTGATCAATAATTAAACCAAAAATCAATTAAGAATTATTAAAAATTGATCACAAGTTGAAAGAAGATATGTGACAGTTGCATTTATGTGATTATAGTGCGTGTGTATATATATATATATATATATAGTATCATTGACATCTTCAATCTTGACAGAGAAAATATATGTACAAAATCAATAATAATAGGAATCAAATAAACGAGTAACACTAGTCATATATACTGCTAGTTTTTTTTTAGTAGTTTCTATTACTCGTTTATAATAAAATAACTATTATTAGTCATATATACTAATATAATCTCAGAGACTTTTATTAAAACAAATCATTTTCAAAACTATTAGGCCCAAAAACCTTAGAGTCTTCTCAAGCAAAGTAAATTGTTAGCATCATATATAGTTGGGATTATGGGTGGTAAATTTTTTTTATGGAATTTGAGATTAATATTTTACTTCTACTACTTTGGAGTGAGGGGGATTTTCTCATATTCCTAATTTGTTGGTTAATCTAGATTTGTAGAAGGGTTTGTTTGATTTTCTGCGCTAACCACACCAGGCGACATAAAATATTAGACAAAAACAAAATAGTGTTGTCACTGTTGCAATTGAGCTGGTGAACCAGTTGGGAATCAACTGACAAGGCTCGCGTGGTAACTAAGAAACCTCCCAACAAATATTAATTATAAAGTACTATATATATTGCTTAATTTTTGTACCGTAATCATATATACTATATAGGCTCCACATATCATATGTTTTCATTTATGATTATTAGTCTCCTTTACCTTATTTTTTAAGAATCAATTTGGGGTTGGGGTTATCCAAAATCTCATTTTGGCCATTGTTAGTAGTTGGCTATATTTGTGATGAGGACATGGAATTCATTTTCATGACCATATAATTAATGAAACACATTTAATTATAAAGGTATAATTGATTATTCTCATAAATATGTTTAAATGTTGGTTCCAATATCTATTCAAATTTATGATGTATGTGTATAGAATCTAGCACTAGGTATAATTATGAATCTTTTGATGTATATCAGTGACCTTGAGGTCCATGGTTCTATTCTCACCAGGGGGTTTGGGATTTTGGTAGTTTTCTATCCGCTGTGGTGGCCCCTCGGGCATGGCTTAGCTTGTGTGTGGCCTGTGGACCTTTCAAAAAAAAAAATGTTAAACAATTTACTTTGCTTGATTTATATATATAGCTTAATTTATCAGCTGATCTTGGTCATTGTTTAGGAAGTAATGAGCAGGAAATTATGCAAAAAATAGGCCATATTATTTGTACTACACTACTATTGTCTGTCTATGCTTATAGTTGTAGATCTTAGGATTCTTGGGATTAAGAAAGAGAGCATGAACCACGGTGATGATAATCATGATTTCCCTTCCTTTTTCTTTTCTGCTTTTGATCTGCTGTCCCTCACCATCCTCTACCTTTTAAAATATCTACTCATCCTCTCCTCAAATATATATATATGATCCTGCTAAAGTTTATAGATTACAGAATTGGTTATGTATTTGCTGCCCTGCATGGACTTGTAAACCCAAGCAATCATACAGTAAGATAGGGTTAGGGTTAGGGTTAGGGTTAGGGTTAGGGTTAGGGTTAGGGTTTTGTGTAAGATGATATGCTACTAACTTCAGTCACACCAGCAAGAGGGCGAGAGTAACAAATGATATGATATTATGAACTGTAATCTCTGTCTGATTATTACATCTCTCACTATTCACTCAAGGGTTTGACAACCCAAACAAACATAATGATTCAAGCAAAAAGCCACCAGCTCTCGTGGGCTGAAGAGAGAAAAACCTCACCCCCGCTTTACTCACTTCCAAAACACAAACGCCATCTGCACAACCTACATTACATTACCAAATTATTCAAAATAAGTGATTACAAAAGGCCTGAGCTCCCAAATGGATTCGCAGCTTGTTGATGAGGAACAGGATTTGCAGGAAATGACCCAAACGCTGGATCGCCAAAAGGATTTGTTGGTCTCATCATCACATTTTGCTGCTGAAATGGCTGCTGCTGGTAAGTAGGAGGGTATTGCATGAAAGGATTGGGCGGCTGTTGAGCCATTGCGGCCATTTGAACAGTAGGAGGGGGAGCAACGCCATTAGACATAGCAAAAGGATCCTGTACCTCAAACGGATTTGGAGCTGCCCCTCCATAAGCAGGCTGCCGGGCAGCTCGATATGCTGCTTCATCATACAGACTGTTGAGAGTGAGCGAGTCTAATCCACCAGCCTAATATTCATTGGCAACAAACACCAAAATCAGTTAAATCCAACAAAAATGTACATACACGTCTCTCACCTTTCACAATAAAAGTCCTGACATTGCACATAAAGAAAAACTTTTGGTTGTTTCAGACACCATCTAGAAACATGACAGGTTAACCTGGTTAAAACAAGTTTATCACAATTTTTTCATGCAGGTTCATGAGATAAAATGTGTTTCACTTTCAAGTGCCATCACAAAGTCCCAGGGTCTCAATATTGAGAATTAAGGGGAAAAAAGCCCGAAGCTCAGGTTTTTATCATTTTTGCCATATGCAATCATATATCCCATTTTTTTACAGAAAGCAAAACAAATGTGTTCAAAGGGCACATTATTCTGTGTAGATTGGGAACATCATTGAACGTTAATCCACAAAATACGTCTTAATTACCGATCATTATTCCTCCATTTCCGTCCTATTGTCTCTGTTTGATGGTCATCAAACTACACATCTCAAGTACAAAGAGTATAATGGCTCAGCTAATCTGTGGGCAAATGAAACTAAACCAGAACTAAACCGCAGAAAACAACAGATATCAGTCCTACGGCCATGAGTGTATGGAGAAAACCCTCCTCATTCTGCAGCTTAATATTTTAATCGATGCTTTTATCTCATTTTAGTCTTAACCATATTCCCTTTTTACTTTTAGTATTTTCTTGTAGTAAACTTTATCAACATGCATAGAATTTTTTTATATAGGAATATCTTCAGCATGCAAACACTAACATTCTACAATGGCTCAAGCAAGAGATAACAGCCAGCACCTTCGACAGTTCACTAATATCACATATTAGAATGGCTGTACATCATGTATAAATGAATACAATTAAATTTATAGAAAAATAAGTAAAAAAGCCACGACATGGCTTACCAGTTGCGGTTCATTGGCTGAGGATAAGTTGCTACTTGGGGTTGTGACCAGGGCAAGTTCCCATCCAGTAGGATCAAAGTCTTTTGCTTGAGAAGCACTAGAGTTAAATGTTGGCGCAGCATCTGCCAAAAAAAGATCCTTCCGGTAAGCAACAAGTGAAATAATAAACTAATATGAACAAGTAACGTCAGGAAAGAAAACTGAGAGTCACCAGATTCTGTAGTTACTATGGCCAAAGCCAAGGCATTTTGTTCCTCAATCACAAATGCATTTGGTGCACCATAATCCAATCCCTGAACCACATGAAAAAGTAAACAAAAGAAAAGAAAAAAATAAAGAAACAGGGTAAGTTCTCCATGAACGTTGAGAAACTTGACAAAACTCAAAACTGTCAGATTACCAGTAGATCTCCTGTCTCCATGTTGTTCTGAGGAGGGGTAGCAGCAGGAGTGACATCGACATTAGACACAATAACCTCATCAGGAGGTGGAGGTTCAGGTTCATCAGCGTCTAATTTGGTGTCTTCAGATGGTCCTTCCTCTGGCCTATATGTCAGAAGCTGTTCAAAGTGATAAAGATTAAACCCCTACCACAATATCTACAAGTATTAAATTCAATTTCAAAAGACACAAGTTGACAATTACAGATAAAACACCAAATCAAAACAATTGGAGTGTATAGTGCTGTCACCATGTTTAAAGGCTTCTTCAAAATTTACCGAAAATGGTTAACTTTCGAGAATTTGTAGCTTATTAATTTCCGATTACACCCTTTCTACTGACTAGCATAGCAGAGCCCACAGGTTGTCACCATCCAAGAAGTCTTAAAAAATCCTTGAACTATCTTTCTTCACAGGTTAAGTTCATAGTTTACATCAATTAATTAATAAATATAAAAACAACACAAAGCAAAGGAAAGAAACTTGAAAGTAATAATTTGGCAAATACTAACCAGTGGCTCACTTGGAACAGTAACCATTCGGGGGGCCTCCTTTATGTACTCTTCCATGGTAGTAAGAAAGGATTGCGGAGGCTGAAGAAAAGTCAACATAACATGAAATAGATGAGATAACTGCAACAGCAAGGACAACATACAATAAATGAAATGTTGTGTACTTGTGTCCCTGTCAATACCTCTCTCAAAACAGGAAATTGGAAATTCCTTGCAAGTTCCAATCCTCTGCAAACCTCATAGAAATCAGAAAGGTTCCCAGCCTAGACAAGGAAGCCAAATTTGCTCAATAAAGCCCCAAAACTCAGAGTGCTAAGACAGTAAGATCTCAGAAATTATAACATCAAGGTGGTTGATGTATCCGTGGTTTACCCAGCAAGGTGGGTCCAATGACACCCAACCTTGGAGAGGCTCCACATCCTCAATAACCTATATTCACCTGCTGGCCAGCTCTTTTGTAGATATCAAGAGCGCTAATAGCTTCATGTCTTGGCATCTCAAAAAACTGCAATTACACCAACATATTCAATAATGAAACAAAATTCAAGCATGGCTGGCAACTCTTAAAATTAAAAGGCCGAGTCACCTTATCAACAAGATTGATGATTCCATCATTAATAGCACAGTAGATTTTAAAGCTCTCCTTCAGTACCTGTCAAGTGCAGGGTTTGATTAGGTAAACAACAATCATCATTATTATACAGAACCTCAATAGAATATAGAAAACAAAGGCATAATTAGAATAAAGTATTGAGTGCATCAACGCATGCAAGAGATACGCCTAACATACCAGCGCCAAAGCGTACTGTATAACATAATTGGCAACAGCTGCACCTTCAGGCTGTAAAGTTGAAGATAAGTATCATTAACTTTAGTTCTTACAAATTTCCACTCACCAGCAACAAATAAAGCAATCGGAACAAAATAGCAGTGCATGTTAAAAGCCAGGTTTTATTCATAAATTTCCAGGAAGATACCCGACAACCAATAAGTCGATACAGCAGCTGCTGCAAAGCAGGCAACTGCTCCAACAGTTCTTCACTGTCCAATTCTCGAGTTTTACTGTAGCCCTGCAAGTCAAAAGGAGCGATGATCAAGAAAACTTATCACCAATTTATTAACAATAAATTCATGTAACATCTAAAAATCATTACTGAGTAGAATCTTGAAAAGTAAAAACAACAAATCTGGGGATACATTTATCCATTATAAGAATCTGTTCTCTTTATTTCCTTTTAAATCCAAATGTATTAAGAGTCCACAATTATGGAAACTACCTTATCCTGTCCTTGGGAAGGTCTTGGAAGTCGTTCTGATTCAATGTCATATTTCAAAATCCTGAAGCATTCCAGTCTTTCTTCCAAGAACAAAGCATATGTACGTACCCAGCCCGAGCAATCCCATGCTGGAAGGCAAAAGCACAAGACAATAAATGTTTACGATCTCAGAAAGTTCCTTCTCTTTTTAAGGTAAAGAGCTTATACAATTAGCTAAACTACAAACAGACAGGTGATTAAAGGGTGAGGAGAGAGACCGACCTATAGGGCTTGAATCATCCTTGAAATTAGAAAGTTGAAGAATACGTCCTCTCTGGGAGAAATTAAGTAATTCCTCTCTAAATGTAGGATCACCCTCCCTTAACAATCTATGGATTACAATCAGTGTTTTTAATGCCACCTGCCATACACGGGAAAAATTATCCTCATTAAAAGGATCAGCTGCATATCGATATAAAGCAAATCATGTACAACTACAACTCCTTCAACGCTTCCCCGACAGAAAATTGAGGATATAAAGCACAAATTGCAATGATGAAACATCATCTCTTAATCTATACCATCAACTGATACATAATAACTTTACATGAACTGCTTTTACTGCATTACATGGTCCCAAGGATGGATAAAGCAGGAAGCCATTAGTAGGCTGAGAACCAACATAAACCTTTACCAAATCTTATGAGACATGAAGATACGCGACCAGAATCAGACAAAAATGAATAGCAATAACAATCAAAAGACAAAATGCACCACAATAACAATCAAAAACAGATCTGTAAACACATAATAGTCCCAAATCCCAACGCATTTCAAACAAAAACCATCATCAGCAAACAAAATAAAAATCCACAGTATTCTTAAACATACCGTCCAATTGTGAGTCTTGGCCAATCGACGGGAAAGGGCATGGATGCAATAAGCAACATCCGCTCGAGGTCGAACCGCAGACGTTGTCAGCAAGATTTCTGTACAAGAATCAACCAATTGCAGATCCGCATAATCAATATTGGATCCCCCAATTACAATCAAAATTCAAACTTTAAAGAAGAGGAAAGAAGACAGACTTCGAAGGTGTCGTTCCTTAGGCGGACACTCGACATGGTTGGTTGCTTTGACTATGGCAACATCCAAGTCCTAATTACAGAACCCAATCAACCCCCACAAAAAGAAACAAATCAAAGTGAGAAAAAGAACCGAAATTTAACACAGAGATGGAGAGAGATTGAAGAGGGTGGCAAAGATGTACCGCGTAATCACTGTTGACATGAGCGAGACCGACTTTGGTGGAGTCTTTGAGGGCGCCGTAGGCCTTTCTAAACGTCTGAAGCGTGCCCATTTACCCGCTCAGATCGCGCGCGCGCGCGCGCTCTCTCTCTCCTGGCGATTACTGTTACGTGGTAGTCGGTCCTGGATTCTCTCTGTGTCAATCTCGGCGAGAGAAATGGAGAAGAGGACCTTGATTCGAAGGAAAAAGGCGTCGCCAATATATCAATTCTTTGTTTTTGTTTTTAATATTAAGAAATTGAATAATTAATAAATAAATATTCGTTTCGTTTCGTTGTGTGGAGGGGTTTGTTTCTCTCTGGACTCCAGCCTTTGTTGGCCTCTTTCGGTGTGCCATCATTATTATTAGTTATTACTATTATTTTTTATCCATTTTTACACTTTATTATAATTATTACTGCTCATATTTAATTTAAGCCATTAATTCAATGTTGATCATGCTATCAAAACGTAAAATTATGGTATAGAAATTATTGCAATTAACTAACACGGTTAGATATATATTAAGAGTTAGGGATATGGAAGGCTTGAACTCGAGACCTTATGAAATATCACACAAATGAAATGAGTGTCATCTAAACTATTCGTGATTCTCTACAAGGTCGATTTGTTTTATGTTCTCTGTTTCCCTGTTTTATATATTTACAGAATTTTTTTTTGTTCTTTTCAAGTGATTTTTTTTTTTTTTTTGTGTGTGTTTTCTAAAATGACAATCAAACATGTTTCAAGTGATTTCATATTCTTTGACTTCTAGTTGAAGGATTAACCATCTTTCGAGTGGGTAGAGGATAATTGATGGGCCTCCAGAATAACCCGCATATTACGTAAGCCCAATAAAATACATGGAAATGTTCAAAGAATTTACTTGTGCAGTTCATCTCTCGTTCATGAAAGATTCCAGAAAAGATTCATCTTTAAAGCTATTCTCTCTCCTCAGATCCATCAGAAGGCAAGTGCCTGAGTCATTGTCATCTACAATAACCACTTCCAGCTTCCTATCTGGGGACATGGAAACAAATATTGTGGCTTCTCCTCTATCCTACCCCAATGAACCATATCGAGGAACCTCCCCGCTTATGCAGTGAAATCACCATTGGATCTGTTGGTGGTTCTACGGCAAACCATCTTGCAAGAACATGGTATTTTTGGGTATACAAGTTAAACCATGACACCAGTGAATGGGGAGAAATAATAATTTGGGTGACCAGATTCCGTTCTTAGGCCTTAAGCCACCACTCCATGATATACTCTCTGCCAAAGATTTTCCAGAACTGGAGAGGAATTCCATATACTTCACTGATGATTACACGTTCAGATGTTACTATACGGGTGTGTTCAACTTGGACGATCACACGGTCAAGCCAATCTCTAGTTGTGATCAGAAGAATGTGCACTAACCTTTATGGATTACTCCAAAGCAATGCAAGGTTGTCATTGTTCTAAGGTTGATTGGAGTAAAAGGCCAATGCCTTTTCTTCTCACCTACCCCTGTTTGAATGGCATATCTAAGTTGCTAGTTCTATTGAACAATTTATCATCTTGTGTATCTATTAATATATGTTGGTAAGATGAAACCACAAACGCATGTTCTTGTCCTATTCTTAATGTCATCTTCCCCAGAGACCTTACTATCTATTCCAGACTCGGTAGAGCTGCATGTTCACATTATCAAGCCAAATGGTGTGCAGCTTGATTAATCCAGAAGCCCACTAGGGAGTAATAAATTGTCCAAATTGGTGAAATCAACATAACAAAACCCTTTTCACATATAGTAAGGGGAAGAAGAAGAAGAATGAAGAAAATTTTTCTCAGGCACAAGGGTTCCCTAAAACACTCGTCAGGATTGTAGAAGTAAAAATGAGGAATCATAATTCATAATCACTGCAGATTTCCAGCTCAAAATAGAAGAGAAAAGAAAACATAGTTCTGAATAAACACGATCAGCATAACAAAAATCAAACTTATGGTACCAGTAAATCTCCTGCCTCCATTAGGTTCTGTATCAAAAGAATTATATATTTCACAGGTTATTTTATTCGGAGCTCAAGCTGCCACGTAAATCTATTGTTGTGATCTGGAAATGACTATGCCATGACCCTTATGGATTATTCCAAAGCCATAGTAGCTAGGCTGTGTATTATCTCCTCACAAGAAAGAAAAAAAATAATAATAATAACAAAACAAGTTGTGTTATTATAGGTGCAGCTAGATTGAAGAACGAAATATGCCAATTTCTGGGTCTGACTCTTGTTAATATGTCAAGACTCATATCCCTAACCACAAATGGACGGCTATACTGGCAACTTGGCGCACTATGGTATTCAGAAATTCATCTTCTTGTGTAAGCTCATATATTGATGAGTACTCCATATATTACTGTATAAGGAGGAGCCCAGTAAGTTATTATAGTCTGTTGCAAGGTGAGTGTTTCACTAAATAGGTAAGATGTTGAAACAAGTACTCGGGAAACAGTATAACCAATATCAAAAATTAAGAGAGAGTAATAGCATATGCAAGTAGCTGAATGGCAATAAACATAGAAATAAGATCTCATATACAATTATCATTGAATATAACATTATTAAGAGGCATAATCTGGTGCAGGGAAATAGATATATATACTAAAGCCAACATATGCAATTGTCATTTGTCACAGAACATGGCATTATTACAGCGTCATCTGGAACAGAGTTACTTACAGAGAATGATGCGCCGACTTAATTGAGACATCTTTCCAACTCAGACATCATTTTTATGGAACTTGAAATCAAAATGGTGCTGTAAGCTGGACAGTCTCATATAACTGATTAATATCATCGTCCAGCAGAAGACAACCGTATTGGATTTGGAGCCTTGCGCTTGGACTGGTTATTCACATAAGCAAGTCATCCAGTAATGGTGTGCTGAACGGCAGCTCTATTGCTCCAGAAGCCACAAGGAGTAACAAAGTCCAAATTGGTAAAACCCACCAAAGCACAAATATCAGAATTCTTCTACCTGAAGAAAAAGACCAAGAAAGCAATTTGAGACCACTCAAAAAAACTTGAGCTTCAATACTACAAAGTGAAGAGAAGAATGGATGCTTCATGATATTGTCAGCTTAGGTTCTTTGCCAATAAAATAACAAAGTCTGCAGGTTTTATAACCAACATCTAAATACCTGCAATAACAGAGCTTAGCTAACCAAAAGAATGCTAGGAAAAGATTTCAAAATCCATTAAGCACTTCATAACACAACAACGAATACATTTAGGCGGATGGATTTGTTCCAATCGGGGGTTCTTTTTCAAGGGTTTCCAAGAAGAACACATGCGTTTTACGGTAGTAAGCAAAGTAAAACCAGATTCACTCATGTGGATTTCTTCAAAAGGTTCAATATAATACACTTATTCCAAGCAAGTAAAAAGGTATTTACTTCACATTGAAACCATTCCAATTGCCTACTGAATTAAAGCAAACAATACCTGAAGACTGAAATGTTGACTCAGTTTGGACAGCAAGCCACTCTCCAGTCTTTCGAAGCTTTTTCTCCACTGGTCCCTCAAATTTACCAGTAGATATCGGCAAAATCCCATCAAACAGCGACTCCAATTCCTCTGAATCCTCCTCCGACTCCCTAATAACCACGATTACAGAAATCAAAATCAGTAAAACAATGAAACCCAATAAAAAAAAAAAGGAACCCATTAATTCCAAAACCAAGGAGACTCGGATAGAGATGAGGACGTACTTTGGATTTGGATCATTATCCCGGTAGCATCCAGCTCCAATAACTCGTTCAACTTCTCTTACACTGGGCTGGGGTGGTCTCTGCTGCTTCTTCATCTTGTTGTTGTTGTTGTTCGTTTTAGGAAGAGTTGAAGTGGGAATTAGTGGTGGATTGTTGTTGGTGGTTCTGGTGCGGGAAGTAGGAGAAGGGTTATGGTCAGAGAGAGATGCAAGAGGAAGAAGAAAGGTTGTTGAAATAGAATGACAGGGTGAGTAAGCCATGGATTGGGTGGGTATAGTTTCTTTTTTCTGCTATCGAAAACAAGATAAACCCCAAACGGGAGTGTTAAAATATCTTTTCAGTACAGTGTTATGTATTAATTACATCCACGAGAGTCTGCAATTTTCACTATGCAGTTAAGAAGGAGATACAATGGCAAATGAGCCATTGGTTGAGTGGCAATGACTTTGCATGTCCCTTACTAAGGTCATGGGTTCTAGTCTCACCTCCTCCGAATATTTACAAGGAGGTGTGTGGGCTTCGTCTGCCCCTATGTGCGCTTCATAGTCTGCCCCTGCGTGGGCTTGATTTGTGCCTCCTGCGTGGGGCCTGTTGACACCTGTACTTTCAGAGGCTTGATCTGGTGGTGTATCGTATGTTGTGTTTGTACTTTTACTCAAAAAAAAAAAAAAGAAGGAGATACAATGAGATTTCAGAGTAAATATCCTTGACATATTACCATATCGAAACTGATAAACCAGAAATTTCATATGATCCGTGCCCTAAACTCCGTGTTGTTCCGTTCCCCGGGATTTATCACACATATTTAAACCCAGACGACATATCAATAACACTCTAAAACAAACGTAAACACAACCTAAGAAGCGCAAGTGTTTAAAAATTGCGACAGTCAAGATAACTATAATATAACACTAAAACTAGGACAAAACGCGAATGGTACGTACTTGGAACCCAAATCATGACTATTCTACCTCCTTTTTATCCCCTATTATAAGAAACTTTGATTTTGACACCATCTACAGACGATAAGGATAAGCAATCAGCAATGAAAGGATTTTACTGGGCATGTTTATACAATTCTCATATATTCATGGGCAGATCCATGTGATTTTATATACTGGGTCATCGGGCCTAGACCTAGTGAAATCATGTAAGAACATAAGTAAACTTACTTGATGATAGACTGAACACATTAAAGCAAGTAACAAGCCTCCATAAAAATATAACATACTCTCAATAAAGAATATACAAAAAGGATAGGCCTCCCAAATTTTGGGAAGCTCAAAGAAAAGAAGCCACTCCACTCGGATTGCAAAAGAAAAAATATAGCAATGGAGAAGACCAATTAAATTGAATTGATGGATGGACCTGACGAAACTTCTGATGAAGAGGCTTGAGAGGAATCAAAAGAAAGTGATATCGATATATATATATATATATATGCCTAGCAGAATGGCTTAATAGAATGAAATAGAGAGGAAAATTGGACGAAAGAATAACCCTAACAAGGAAGATTGAAACTATTGTCATTGAGTGCAAATGCGAATAATAAGACAAAGATAAAAAAGATTAGAGAGACGAGACTAATCAATTGAAGCTGCCGGTGTTTTGGAACCAAGAATATAACTCTAAGTCTGAGACATATAATGTTTATTAATTGAAACTATTATTTATGATTATCTTCGTCGTATATAAATAACTATTGTCTAATGGCAAAAAGTCCCTTCCTCTAGGCTTGCAAACCAAGTCCCATCTCACCATATGTACTTTCCCAGCATCATCTCTATTCTATCATTCCAGACGCAGATTATTCTGATAGGATCCAATCTCTAACAAGTGGATTGGCTAAGATAGGTTCTTTCCATAGTCTACAAGGGCATGCATATCCGACTGTTTAGTTATGTCCTCAGCAACTGCATACGATTCTCAAGTAATGGTTTGAAAGGGTCACGTCACACCATATTTTTATGTTTTTTTCTATCAGGCTTATTCTTCACCGTTGAATTGAGACTAGTAGACTGAGAAATTCTAGAGTTTCATCATTCATTATAGTGCATATGCTGATATGCATGTCTATACGTGGTTGTGTTTGTACTGTATGCCTTAGCTGGCCGACACTAATTTATGGTGGATGATTTTTCAAGTTTTTTTTTTTTTTAATCTTTCACTTGTCTACCTTTTCTTTTCTTTTTTTTTTTTTCATTTTTGTTATTTTCCCATAAATAGGGAGACTGCAAAAAAGAAAAAATGGGTAGGATAGCATTGATTTTTCCTCTCTTTTTTTTTCCCCTGGTTAGATATGGAGTTTTGTCATAAATAGAGAGACTACAAAAAAGTTCACAATGAAATGATGAATTGAAAATAACCATTCAAGCATTATTTTTTTAAAAAAAAATTATTGAGAAGACTCCTAACCAATCGTTTTTCTTTTTTTCTTTTTTTTCCCTCTTGTCTCTTTGTTGATTTTATTTTAATTTATTGAAAAATGTTTTTAAAAATTAATATAGGTTCTTTTTTCATCTTTGGAATAATTCTACGTTCATTGTAAAATTAATTACAATGATCCTGAGATAATTTCTAAATAAAGTGGAAGGTATACTCTTCTTCTTTTTTTATAAATAAAGCGTTTAAACTCCAAACCCAACACTTCATTCCATAATGACAAACGTTACATCTAACGCCACATTAGCGGCCTAGGAATTTACAAATACTAGCATAGAAACTAAAAAACTGAAAAATAAATACCGGACTAACACAGGACAACAACAAGATGTACCCGAATATACTCTTATGAGTGCAAAAAGACATTGGTTATGCCCATCATTTAAATGATTTGAGTTGATTTAATCAATTTTGGCAACTTATAGTTGGCTCCAAGTATTTGTTTCATATATTTGAATTTTTCTCTTACCTTTCACTTTTCAGAAACTATTTAATATTACAGAAATATTGTCATGATTGAAACCAGTGAATTATTGTTGATTAATTAATAGCTTATATCTAATCTATTGAGTTTGGTTCGTGATTATAATTTGAAAGGGAAATAATGATAATTAATTAATTCATATTTCGGTCAATAATTGATTGATTAATACGTAAACAACATTGTTTACATATATGCTAACATCATATAATTTGTTATTTTCGTTTTTAAAATTAAATATTTGATTATTTTATTTAATTGTTTCATACTTTCATTTTCAAGAGACGGATCGCATCTTTAGTTTTAGATTGATAATCAAGTTATAAAATACATCATTTGACGTTGATGTAATAATGTAATATACACTTCATGCATATAAGATATTGAATAATCGAATTAAGCTTAATCAAAAGAAAAGTAATTAGGTGTAAATACTTTTTATGTCAGTTTAGCATTGTACAAGACTTGCGCTTTGGCTCGATTACATTACAATCAAGTTCTAGTTCGGCTCGATTAACTATATATTTGATTATTTCCGTCGCCAAAAAACCATCCAATTCACTATGTCTTTCAGACATATGAGTGGGCATAAATCTCAGACCGCCAAATCAGTCTACACCAGACTGACAACGTCTAAGATTGGACTAAAACCCATGTGGATAAATGAGGTTCTTAACCCCTCCCCGAAAGTGAGTAGGCTCACGGAACCAGGAAAACCACAAGAAAATACTCTCAGTTGGTTCGAACTTTCGACCTTAACATCATCCGTCTTAAAACCCAGAGATATTGAGCTATTGCTCCGTGGTTCTATATTTTTTTATCTCACAAGTTTAAGTTCAAGCTCAAATTTATTTATTTTTTAATAATTGAGAACGACACTATACGAGTTTACCTTTTAAACACTTGAGATGACTTAAACTTTATGCATTTGAATTTGAGGTCAAATTTTAACCTAAAATTCACATATACACAAACTTAAATGCAAGCTGAGCCTATAATCGAGCTCGAGCCTAAACTGTTTGGTAACAACTTTGTGTTTGGTTTATGTATGTGCATATACAACATTTACTACACATCCCAACATCCATTCTAAAAACATATCAGCAACGTGTGACACTCATTTATTCGGTGTGATAATATCATAGCGATGTCACCACACCAAATAAATTAGTGCCACACACTACTGAAATGCTTTTGGGATAGATATTGTCGGGATCTTTATCATTTTCCACATATATGTATATATATATATATTATGTTTTGAAATTTTGGGCTGAGAGAATGCTTTAGTGAATTGTAATTTCATGAGGTGTTTGAAGCATTAAAAGGTGTGGCAATGTTGATGATATTGACTTGTCAATATGTTCAGCTGTATCCATTCAATCATTTTGCATAACAACAACAATAAGAAGAGCTTAATTAGTCCAAACAATAAATAAAAGTAATTAACTAAAACCATGAAACCAAAAACCAAATGGAACAGCATTTAATTAAATGAAAGCATATATTAATAAAAGGTGGCAATAATTGACTTTTTCAATAATTTGTCACCCATTGGATGATTTTCCATCCAACCATGAAGATCAAACAAAAGAGCTTTCATCAGGACGGAATCTCAGAACACGTGGAAGAATCACATGGTGGGTGGGATATAGTACAGCAGGAGCTCAGTACGTATACAGAGACTGAGACTCTTACACGTGTAAGAATCACGTGAAGACCCCGTGGGTGGTGGTGTCAGTTCTGTTTCGGAATTTTCCCCTTTTGCCCCTGTTTCCAGCTGAGGAAAAGGTAGGCGCTCTCTCTATTAATTCGTCACCTCATCATAATTCCTTTTTTGACAAAATTCTTTTTAAAAAATAAAGCAAAAGCTTTATAAGAGGGAGGCCGTTTAAGTTAGGGTGGAAAAAAAAAATCGATTTTGTGTTGGTTTTGGGTTAAACAATATCACATATTTATATATTCAAATCTTAATTTTTATTGAATTTCAATTATATTTAATTGATCAGATTTGGATTGATTTAAATTCAGACAATAACCTAATTCGATGATCCCTAGCAAACATATAGTTTAAGTTATAGGGAGTATGAGGAGGAATATTAAACATTGACGGCCGGGCCGATTTAATCGTTCGGTCTACCTCGTGTAGGGCAGATCTGACAGTTATAAGGACCATTTCTCCATCTCAACCACCAACACCTAGTGTCCTACACCATGTTACTGGTAGTTTCTTTTCGATTTGGTGAAGATGGTTAATGGATAGTTAATCTTGGAAGTCCTCAAAAAACCAAGAAATAAATTTAATTAAGGTACATTGTGTTGCATTTATTAAACAGCATTGATTCAATGCCCACCATTAATCACCTAACCTAACACTATTTTTTTCCATTCGACTTTGGGATGAGAGAGAGAAGAGAACCTAGTAACCAAAATGTCCCATGAAATCAAATAAAATCCTCAAAAGGACATTACCATAACTAGGAAAAGCAAGTGGTGATAGCCCTCCACTGTCGGAGAAAATAAAAAATTGAAAAAAATGTTTCATCTTATCCGTTTCAGTTGTAGATAGGGATTACAGAAGACTGTCTCATCTGAATTAAACTAAATTTAAACATAAATTATATGTCTGTAATTCATATCGAAACATAAAATTTTTATTCGATTTAAAATTTGATTTGGGTCCAATCATAAAAATCTTATTGGGTTTATTTGTCCAAACCTTAACTCTGATTAAGTTATTATCCAATGTACTAGTCCGGATTTAAATCAATTCTGGTTTGGTCAATTAAATACGTTAGAAATCTAATTTGAGTTAAGGTTTGGACATGTAAGTATTTCATAAACGAGTGATGTTATCTGACTCGAAATCGATTTTTTTACCACCCCTAATTGTAGATATTAGATATAGATAGTAGATTAGTAGTGGTTGTTGTTAAAGGATCTGTTTGGAAGTGTGTTATACTTTGAACTTTCAATTATGAGATAAAATAAGGTGACACAAATTGTTTAGAATGTCACTGAGAATTTAAAAATACTGTATCGAGATGATGATAAAATGTGACACAAATTGTTTAGAATGTCACTGAGAATTTAAAAATACTGTATCGAGATGATGATAAAATTTGATATTTTTGTAAAAATATAAATAGAATAATAAAATTGATTGAGAATAAAATAGAAACTTTTTTTTTTGTATTTCAATCTCATTGCGTTAAAAGTGACAACAATTTCAACTTCAAATTCACCGTAATATGATAATACATAACGCATCGCTTAATCACACAAATTGGTGTTTGACAGTGTGTTTGCACTGCTTTTAGGTGCACCTCACCTCATAGCACCACTGCACCACAGCTTTTTTCCCTCGCAGCACCTCACCTCACAACATTCTCAAACGCTTATAATATATGTTGAATTGTCCCACGTAATCAAATTAGGTCAATTATTTTATTTTAGATTAATATACAATATAAATGTTAAGTGATTTTATATTATTAATCATCTAATATAATTATAATTTGAATACGTCAAACTCACCTCACGATAACATATCACAATTTTAAAAATGATGCGCCAAACAATTTCGTTTTTAAGCTAACCTCATAACACAGTACAACAATTCACAGCACATTGAAATGGACACACTTTTTTATCCGAATAGGGTGCGTTCCATCCAAAAGCTCTACACATGCCAAGGCCAGGCCTAGATTGAGCTTATTTGGTTTCCCTCTACCCTTCTTTTTCTCAGATTAATTTGTTCTACAAAAAGAAAAATAATTTAAAATTTTAATTTCTCTGATCATGAAAGTGGCAGTGGTACTGTAGTAGTGAAAAACCAAGCAAATAGCTCCCCTTCTTCAGACTCTCAACCCATTTGCAGCTTTGTTTGGGTTATTGAGCAGTGAATCCCCAAAGCCCTCAATCCCCAATCCAAATCCAGAAGCAGCAAATAAGAGAGGAAAGAAACCATGAAAAGGGAGCATCAAAATCTGGATCCACAGGCTGCTGAACCTTCTTTTTCTGCTGCTGCTACTTGCGGCGGCGGCAACGGTAAAGCCAAGATATGGGGAGAGGATGGTGGTATGGATGAGCTGTTGGCGGTTTTGGGTTACAAGGTCCGGTCGTCGGACATGGCGGATGTGGCGCAGAAGCTTGAGCAGCTTGAGGAAGTGATGGGTAGTGTT
This sequence comes from Tripterygium wilfordii, assembly GCF_013401445.1. NCBI lineage: Eukaryota > Viridiplantae > Streptophyta > Magnoliopsida > Celastrales > Celastraceae > Tripterygium > Tripterygium wilfordii. Next base: position 12,728,088 of record NC_052236.1, on the reverse strand, counting down.
CAAGAAGATGGGATTTCGCATCTGGCGACGGATACTGTTCACTACAATCCGTCTGATTTGTCGACTTGGCTTGAGAGTATGCTCTCGGAGTTGAACCCTCCCACTAATTTTTATCCGGTGATGGCCGGCCCGCTGTCACTGCCCCCCTCTTCTTCTTCTCTAGATGAATCTTTTCTCGCTCCGGCTGAATCTTCTACCATCACCTCCATTGATTTTGCCGATCCTCCTACACGGCAACAACAGCAGAATCGAGCGTTTGAAGAGTCTTCATCTTCTGACTACGATCTTCAGGCGATACCTGGAAAGGCCATCTATACACAAATCCAGTTCGATTCTTCATCTAGAGACCACAAACGCTTGAAAACCTCATCTGGGTCCAGCTCCGAAATGTTTCAAACACCTTCTGTGGGTTCATATTCTGTTGCTGCCGACTCAACCCGTCAAGTAGTTCTAGTTGACTCGCAAGAAAATGGAATTCGACTCGTCCACGCTCTAATGGCCTGCGCCGAAGCCGTTCAAGAGAACAATCTCAATCTGGCCGAAGCTCTTGTGAAGCAGATTCGGTACTTGGCGGCGTCCCAGGCGGGTGCGATGCGAAAGGTCGCCACATACTTCGCCGAAGCCCTGGCTCGCCGAATCTACAGACTCTACCCTGAATCCCCACTGGAACATTCTTTCTCAGAAATGCTCCAGATGCACTTCTATGAGAGCTGCCCTTACCTGAAATTCGCTCACTTCACTGCTAACCAAGCAATTCTTGAGGCCTTTGAAGGCAAGAAACGCGTCCACGTTGTGGATTTCTCGATGAATCAAGGAATGCAATGGCCGGCTTTGATGCAAGCCCTTGCTCTTCGTCCCGGAGGTTCACCAGTTTTCCGACTAACCGGGATTGGACCACCTGCTACTGACAACTCCGACCATTTGCAGGAAGTGGGTTGGAAATTGGCTCAATTGGCAGAGACGATTCATGTCGAGTTTGAATACAGAGGGTTTGTGGCAAATAGCTTAGCCGACTTGGATGCTTCGATGCTTGAACTCAGACCGAGTGATGTTGAGTCAGTTGCAGTCAACTCGGTGTTCGAGTTGCACAAATTGTTGTCTCGGCCGGGCGCCATAGAAAAAGTGTTGAACGTGTTGAAGCAAATGAAGCCGGAGATTGTCACAATCGTCGAGCAAGAAGCGAACCACAACGGTCCGACTTTCATGGACCGGTTCACCGAGTCATTGCATTACTACTCGACTCTGTTTGACTCGTTAGAGGGCTCGGTTAGTTGCCAAGACAAGATGATGTCGGAGGTGTATTTGGGGAAGCAGATTTCCAATGTGGTGGCGTGTGAAGGTGTGGACCGGGTGGAGCGACACGAGAAGCTGAGTCAGTGGCAAACTCGTCTGAACTCGGCCGGATTCGATCCAATTCATCTGGGGTCGAACGCGTTCAAGCAGGCGAGTATGCTGTTGGCTCTATTCGCGAGTGGGGAGGGTTACAGAGTGGAAGAGAACAATGGGTGTCTGATGCTGGGCTGGCATACGCGACCACTCATTGCCACCTCGGCTTGGCGACTCACCAAACAGACCGTTATTCCTCTCTGAGTCGACTCGACTCAACGAGTCGGGTCAACCCAAATCTGTAACAAATTCAGCAATCCAAATAGCCTAGTGGGTGGGGGCCTAATGTGTAATGCTGCTGAGCTGGTTTTTCTGTTTAACTTTCTTGCTCTCCATCTCTCTTTCTTTTTTGCTTACCTTTCTTTAGATGTCTTTTTCTTGGGGTCCTTTTTTTGTGGGTGGAATCTTTGGTATTCTTCATGGTCAATATGTATTTATTATATATCTCTCTCTCCATATGGTTTGTTGGTAATAAAAATAAAACTTTTTTTAAATACCGTTGAAAAATATATTTTTCATTGAAATCAAACTTGAGCCACACATATGCTTAATTCAATCAATTATCAATTGAGTCACTTCTCATTTCTGATCAATGTGTAGTTGCTCATCTTACTTGAATTACAAACAAGGAAAGATGCAAACTTGGAATTCTATGTTTCAAACTAAGGATTAATTGAATTGGAGGAAACCCAAGTCAGTTTTGACATTTGTTTATGGCCACCGGTTTCTTTTGGTTCTGGTTTGATCTGAACTTTCACTTTCAATGCAACTCACAATTACCCATTATAGAGTGCTAATTAATGAACCTATGGAATGCATTGAATTGGCTAAAGCAAAATATGGTAAAAAGAAATATGGTCTCTAATGTACATTATTATGATGCATTTAATTGGTCAAATAAAATTGCAGTCATCCCTTGGTGGATTTTGACTTGTGAGTGTGTGCATGTAATGCATGATGAAGGCATTGAATTGGGTAAAAGGAAATAGAGAGACAAGTATAGTGGAACCACCAATATAGATCCCACTACCAAGCAGCATTGGCCAAGTTAGAATTGATTAGATGCATGAAAGTAAAAGTGAAGCCTTTAGTTTTTAAGGAAACTATTGACAAAGAATCCTCTTTTATGTAAGCTAAAGCACAATCATAAGGGATAAGGAAAAAAAAAAAGCTTACTTACGATTTCTCTTTTTATGTGTGATTTTTTTTTACTTTCTCAAAAAGGTTCACTTTTTAGTATTATTTAGAGTGTATATTTGTACTAATGATATGTAATCCTTACCCATATGAGTCAATTGAATTAGATTCAATATGACTTAAATGAATTAGAAGTATTAGATATCACCTTGAGATAGTTTAGTTGGTTCTCTTTTTGGATTTAGGGTCTACAATGTTTTAAGTCGGGAGTTCGAACTAATCAATTGAGATATTTACTTGTGAAATCCTGGTTCCGTAGGTTGTTCCACTTTCGGGCTTCTACCCTCATGGATTTCGGTCAAGTCTTATCTATCGTCAACATAGTGCGAGCTGCTCTTAACGATCTAATTGCGCCCACTCAACTGTATGAAGGACATGTTAGACTGAGTGATTTCTTTGATTTTAAAAAAGAGTACTAGCAATTAACACACCATTTGTTCATATATATGTTCACAAATTTCACATCTATGTAGAATCTAGTACCACTTCTTTGATGGAACTCAAAACAAAAAAGAAAAGACTGGCCCCAATCATGTTACGATGTAAAAAGAAACATGAGAATCAAAAACAAGAGATCTCTACCCAGGATTTGTAAACAATAAAGGGAGCAATATACTAGTGTAAACAGACCAGTGGGTGAATGAACGAATGAAAGGAAATTGAACACTATCACCATGCCATTGTATACATATTGATGGGATGTTGGAGGGCCATATATATATATATATAATATTATGGATAAATAAATAAAATGTCATGTCTAGGCAGCATGACATTGACACAGGCCTCGCAGAGAAAAGAAACTCTTCTAAAGAAGACGAATAAAATCACGAGGAAAAGGTATCGTCAGAGAATTAGTTGGATCACAAGTGCTATCAAAATACTCGGATCTAATCGAATTCGAATACACCACGCCACCACCACGTACTCTGCCACAAACTCAAAGTTCACTCGTGAGGGATCAGGCCGTCACGTCACTTTGTCATTTTGCTGTCTTTGAGACTTTAGTTGAGAGTAGAGAGATAGAGAGAGGCATAAAACAATTGAGCAAAGTTAAGTAGTTTGAGCTATGGGTTTTGTGGACTTTGTAGAGATAACAAAATCAAAGTGGGTTAGGCTTTGGCCTTGTACTTTAGGAGAGCAAAGTTAAGTGGGTTTGGACCTTGATACTTTGTAGAGAGGTCAAAAAAGATTTGAACTTTGACTTTGTAGTGAATCTCTAATGTGTCAAACCATATACATTCAGAAAATCTTGACTTCGATTTCCATTAAAAGTAATATGCCCAAAAATTTTGTGTCTGACTATGATAACTCAAGTTTAGATTCATATCGAATGTTCAAATGATAATCTTATATGGTGTCGTCGTCCGTTAGGAAGAAAAAAAACGACCATGATCTAATGTGTGTTGAATTGAAGGTAATATCCCCAAAGCTGTGGAAGCGATAGGTGTGGGAAGCCTAGAAGAGGAAGGCAAGTCAAACAGAAATTATTGATGATATAATCTGATTTATTAGATAAGATGAGGGTGTGCATGTGCTCTACTCATAATGAATGAATGAGAAAAAGATAGATATACATGTTGCGTGTACAAATATTAGAAGCTGCATTTTCAACACTCAACGATCACACCTATACCCTTTAATGTTCAATTCAAAGAAGTCTCTCTCGTTATACAATGACGGTAAGCACACCACAATTCCGGTGGACTGTAACGTCAATATCTATATATATATAGAGAGAGAGAGAGAGAGAGAGAGAGAGAGAGAGAGGAGTCAGAATCAGAATCACTCGTGAGCTAATTCATACAGTTCTTCAATGTCGGAGACTTGAAAAAATCCACCTCTCTTTAGTCTTTACTCTCTGACTAACCATTCTACAATTGCCTGCCTTTCCCAGACTTTCATGTACCTCTTCTTCTTCACTACTAAAAAAATCTTATCATTCAATCACCAAAAAGTCAAGACTACAAGGAGTTCAGGTTTCTCCCAACTCAAAGCAGGACAGGAAATTCAAGGAAAAAGAAAAGTAATATCATCAGAGATTACCAAAATTGGTTTGGACGAATAAAAAAAAACCAAAAAAGAGCAAACTTTCCAAGAAATTTACTGGAAAATGAACTAATGAGATGATATCTTAAGATTGGGAGACTTATTGAGCCAAGCCTTCCAACTCCCACTTCCCTTACGAGCAATCCCTGCAGGTAATCCTCCAGCATCTACCACTTTCTCTGTAGTTGGCTCCTTGCACAGCATGAAGTTACGAAATCTTTTTGATCCAATTGTCTCCCATGGACTCAGAGCTGTAATAAAATGCAACACAAACCCATCAAAATTTCAATCCCAATACACCAAGTAAACCAAACTATAATCAGATTGTACACAAAAAATCTCAACGCAGATACACAAAGTCAGTCAAACTACAATCAGCTTGTACAAAAAAGTTCACTTTGCAGCAAACAAGCCATCACCATCAGCAAGTAATTCATTAGAGCTTTCGAATTCAACATCAAAACTGTCAATCCGCAAAAAGATAAAATCATACCCAATAACGCACAAAAAACAATCAATTCAATTCAAGTTCAATTGGAAACAGATTAGCCAAAGCAAAGCAGTTAACTTTCATAATTTTTAATACAATATTAGACTTGATTCCAATGTACTTACTTACCATCTGATCCAGTACTAGGGCAGTACAGGAAGAAATCATTGAAGTCAGACCCAAGAACCGGAAGGCGTCCCTACTCACTCACGAGCATAGGACTTCAATGCCATATCAATCACCCCTGCAACAAGCACCTCCTCACCGACTACAAAGCGGGTTGGCCCAGCACTCCCCAGCACAGTAATGCTAATCAAGAACCTATGGCCCTTAACGTTATGATTCTTCTTCGAAGAAAAGAGAGAGAACGCTAAATCACACAGCTTTAGCGTGATTTCAAATACCCAATGGAATCAGGGAGCAGAGAGAGATAGAAACGAAACTTGAAGATGAGAGAAACGTTGAGAATGTGAAATCCAGCGTGCGTTGTGTTGGTATTTAAAAGCTGATTGAATTCCCAGAACGGTTAGGTTAGGTTTAGGGTTAGGGTTTGTGTGAAATTTTCAGGGGAGGCGGTGTGATACGCGTCTTCCTTTCGGTCTGCCAATTTACGCTTACATCAATACATGTTTAGTTATGTTGGAAATGGGCTCGAGTGACTTGGGTTTGGTAACAGTAACATTCTCTGTATCACCATTCATGATTCACCAACCCAAGTTGATTATGAACCACAAGCCTATCGAGGGCAGAGCGAGCACAAAGGTGGACCACGCTTGCTAACACTAGCTTCCGATGGTGGTGTCGCGATCAATCACTCGGTCTCTCTGGAAAAATGAAAACAAGATTCCTTGAAGGCCGCCAATGCCAGTGCCAGTGCCACACCCACACGCGTTTGTTGTTATCTTCAAACACGCTTGAATCTTGTGCCTGTAAGTCTTGTTGACCTGCTTCTTTTGCCAAAACGCAGGGAATACGCTGTTTTTTTTTTATCTCTTTCATTTTCTTAGCGATGGAGAATGTGATGGGACTTCTCAGAATCAAAGTAAAGAGAGGCATCAATCTTGCTGTTCGTGATGCCCGCAGCAGCGATCCTTATCTTGTCATCACCATGGCTCATCAGGCATGATTCAATCTCTATCTGGGTTTCTTCATCTTTTGTTATATTTACTCGAAATCCCTGTTTTTATATCTAATCCACTCGTAATTATCATGAAAAGAATCAAGAGTCATAATTTATTTCGAAAATCCTAATCTTTTTGATGACTTTCTCTTATGTCATGTATTGGTGCAGAAACTTAAGACCAGAGTGGTGAAAAAAACCTGCAATCCTGACTGGAATGATGAATTGACTCTATCGATTTCCGATCCTAATATTCCTATCAAATTAGTGAGTAATCGTATTCCATCTCCTCAATTATATTCAATAGTAGTTAATTGACATGGACTATACATATTGTAGTTTTTGGACCAGATTGAACGATGAAAAGATACCCGGGATAATAGTTTTTCTGGTTATCATAATACTTCAATGATGATGATGTTGTCCACAACCCAGATTAGTTGTTATACACAACCTAAACTGATACTTATATTATTGCACTCTTACCCGTTTGATAATTTGACATGCGATTCTGTACTTGAGGCTTGCTTAGTAAAAGCTCTTGATGAAACTAAAAGTACATGATTACGTCAATTGGTCTTCATTTTGCAGACTGTGTATGACAAGGACACAATTACCGGAGACGACAAAATGGGTGATGCAGAGGTAGACATTAAGCCATATCTTGCCAGTATGAGGATGGGCTTGCAGAACCTCCCAACAGGTTGTGTAGTTTCAAGAGTTCAGCCAACCAGACAGAACTGCCTAGCCGACGAGAGCAGCATTGTTTGGGAGAATGGAAAAATCACCCAACACATGATCCTGAGGTTGAACAATGTAGAGTGTGGGGAGGTGGAGCTGCAGCTTGAGTGGATTGAATTTGCAGGGTCTAAGGGTTTGGGAACTCAAGGTACGAGCTAAATGAATTTCCCCATCTTTGCGACTATTGGCCTCTTCTTGAACAATGGATCACTAGCGTAAAATATGAACAAGAGCATAGTACGTATTACTCATAATTGGCTGGAGAGACTCCAGTTCCTGTGAGAAATGTTTGTGTAATTTGTATTTCATGTGCCTTGTAAACTCAACTGTATTGCATCAATCCTTTAACTTAAACCGACTTAACCTTCTAGCCTCTACAATCCAGTCCTAATAAGTGATCCAGTTGAGGAGAATTGTATATATATCAAACACTAGAAGTTTTTATGTGCTTTGTATATGTTCTTGCAAGCAATAAAGTTTTGTATGATGAAAGCGATCTGGAACATATCCGTTTCTTTTGGTTGGTTACGCATTACTTGTTGTTCGATTGTCTTGATTCTGTTTCTTGTATAGATTCTAAATGGAGAGAACATACATTTACAAAGAGGAGGCCGTGGGAGCAACGGCATCTATTTGCCCTCTCCAGTGGGTCAAAAAAACTGAGATACATTTGAGGACCATATTGTTGCAGAGACTTGAGTCATTCTTGATTTTTCGCATGGCTATGAGTGTCAACTGCTTGTGAATGAGAAGCATATATATAAACTCCCTGTAAGAAGCCATTGTAAGTGACAGAGAAAATATCTTTATTCTGACCAAGCCCAGTAATTCTTGATAACTCTCAAAGCTGATGATAAGCCACTTGAGCATAAAAGAAAGAGCAACACTCTTGCATAGCCATTTTAACTTCCATACCTTGCTACATTATCAACAGAAAGGCGCCCTTTGGACCCGCCTCGGGTGGAGTAAACTCCCAAACCCTTGCACCGCACTCTTAGAAGTTCCCTACACGGGATGATGGTAAGTCGCTGGGGGTGTGGCCCCAAAGTGTTGACGAGAGATTTCAAACTTAGGACCCATGAGTTTACATGGAATATCAGAACCAACTTGGCCTGCCCCGGGGGTTATAGAAAACCTGTTTTTGACTTTTGCATGCAATTTGTTGTAGAAATAAAGATTATGTAGGAATGTGGAAGAATATGCCTTGGGTTCTTGCTTGTAGCTGGAGAAATATCAACACATCTGATAAACCACATGATTGAATATGACAAACATTAGATAAAACAAGCAAAAAAAATCAAACGTTCGTGGAAGTATTTATGAAGATATTTCTCTTGTCTTAGCTTGCTTGCTAGATATTGTGTTTCTATGGCTATGGTTTTTGTTTGATGCCTTATCTTCTCATAATCTGGATTTCTTGGTCTGAAAAGAACACACACATACTCCAGCTTTTAACACATTCAAACAAAAGCTAGGAGTGGCAACTTAATTAGTAAGAGTCCATGGCTTCAACTTCAACACCCCCCATCACTATACAAATCCATTCTTCATCAAAAACAAACTTCCCATCAAAACCATTAATCCAAACTAGTCTCAAACTTCCATTTTCGCCTACGACATATAAACTCGATGTCCGAGTTGTAAGATCTTCAAGTCCAACCAAGTACAATGAAGTTGTCGTGGATGAAGAAATTGAAAGGATCCGGAGACTCCAGAATGGGTCAGATGTTCGAGGGGTCGCGGTGGAAGGTGAAAAGGGTCGAACGGTGGACCTTACGCCACCTGTGGTGGAAGCAATTGCAGAGAGCTTCGGCGAGTGGGTTGTCAAAGGCTTGGAGAAAGAGAATGCAAGGATTTCACTTGGTAGAGATCCAAGAATATCAGGAGCTTCATTGAGTGCATCAGTATTCGCAGGCCTTGCTCGAGCAGGTTGTGTTGTGTTCGACATGGGACTTGCTACTACTCCTGCTTGCTTCATGAGTACACAATTGCCTCCCTTTGCCTATGATGCTTCTATCATGGTACTGGAAGTTTTACGTTTTGGCATTGTCGTATAACATGGTATCAGAGCGTGAGTTCTAATTTTCTTCGTTTGTTTTTTCTTCTTCAGATGACGGCGTCTCACTTGCCATATACTCGTAACGGTCTGAAATTTTTCACCAAGAGAGGAGGGCTAACCTCGCCGGAGGTGGAGGAGATATGTGACAAAGCTGCTACAAAATATGCGAATCGGCTCACTAAAGTGTCTACAATGCTAAGCATTCCTCCAACAAGAGTTGATTTCATGAGCAATTACTCAAAACATCTCCGGGAGATAATCAAGGAGAGAGTGAACCACCCATTGCACTATGACACTCCACTCAAAGGATTCCAGGTTCATATCTCCGTGAAAAATCTACGCTAATATATATATGTTCAATTTCTAGAAACAACCTCTCCACATATTATGTGGGATAATATCTGTGACTCTGCGTACATCCAGCCTACACACATGCTACATGTCCCCGACCACTGCAGGAACATTGTACACGGGAGTTGTTTACCTTATCTATATATATCTTGATAACTGCAGATAATAGTGAATGCTGGAAATGGATCGGGAGGCTTCTTCACTTGGGATGTCCTAGACAAGCTTGGTGCTGACACTTTTGGGTCTCTACACCTAAACCCAGATGGGATGTTCCCAAACCACATTCCTAATCCTGAAGACAAGACTGCCATGGCACTTACAAGAGCTGCTGTACTAGAAAACTCTGCTGATCTTGGAGTTGTTTTTGACACTGATGTCGACCGGAGTGGTGTAGTAGACAGCAAAGGGAACCCTATCAATGGTAACACCTAGATTTCTTTCCCCATAATTTCTATGTCTAATATGAAATCTAATACAAGACCTTTTGATCAGGTGACAGGCTCATTGCACTAATGTCAGCTATTGTGCTTAGAGAACACCCCGAAACGACCATAGTCACCGATGCTCGTACAAGTATGGCACTCACAAGATTTATCACTGCTAGAGGTGGTCAGCATTGCTTATACAGAGTTGGTTACAGAAATGTCATTGACAAAGGAGTTCTGCTTAACAAGGATGGCATTGAAACACATCTAATGATGGAGACATCGGGACATGGCGCTCTTAAGGAGAATTATTTCTTGGATGACGGTAAATTAAAATCGATCGTTTTTGAACTACATTCCTGTAGCTGCTGAATCATGTTTTGTTTTAATCTATAGGAGCTTACATTGTTGTCAAAATCATCATCCAAATGGTACGAATGAAACTAGAGGGATCCGACGAAGGCATCGGGAGTCTCATTAAAGATCTGGAAGAACCATTTGAGTCTGTTGAACTGAGGATGAATGTCATCTCTGAGCCTAGACACGCGAAGCAACAAGCCATTGAAGTGATTGAATCATTCAGAGAATACATAGAAGTAATTAACTTGAAATAATTAAGAGCGAAGACTTGACTGAATTTGTATAATTAAGTAACTGTGTATGTATGTATATGCAGGAAGGGAGGCTTGAAGGTTGGGAATTGGACTCATGTGGAGACTGCTGGGTTAGTGAAGGCTGTCTTGTTGATTCAAATGACTCTGCCTTAGCTGTTGATGCTCACATGTACAGGTACATTAATCCATGAATTTCCTGTTTCTTGTAAAAATATATAATCAAATGCTTACATATATATATATATACAGGGCAAAAGTTTCAGACAAAGAACATGGAGAACATGGTTGGGTACACATTAGGCAGAGTATTCACAACCCAAACATAGCTGTGAATATGCAATCATCGGTGCCTGGAGGCTGTCAATCTATGACAAAACTTCTTAGAGACAAGTATGTTAATATTGGATTTATATACATGTACAAACTAAGGTTTTTGGTAATTGGGACAAACAAAACTCACTTGTTTTGACTCTTGTCAGGTTTTTAGTGGCAAGTGGGGTGGACAAAATCCTAGACATCAGCCAGATAGACAAGTATGCAAGAAGTGGAGTTGTAAAATAAGATGAAATGTCGTTTTGATGTAGATATATAGAATGGTGGTGTATAGATACAACTCCATGGATCATATTGTATCTAACAGTTGTGGTGTATGGTAAACAATGTTGATGTGTAATACCCTCATTGCACTAAAAAAAAATTTAAGCGTAGCACAACCTCAGAAGTTCCCTACATGGGATCAGGTAAGTCGCTAATATTTTACCAGGGGTGTGACCTCAAAGTGTTGGCGAGAAGTTTCGACCCTAGGACCCATGAGTTTACATGGAATACCAAGAACCAACTCGCCCGACCTCTTGGTGTAACTTATAAATAAGAATCATCAAACAAAATGCATCCATTAGCATGGAATCTATCTACCTTCTCATAGATCACTGTGATATTCTATTTTCAGTACAAGTCCACTAAACATATATGGAGAGATCATTGCCAATCTCCCATTGTTTTATTCTTCTACATACACAATTATCACTAAGCATATATATATAGAGGAGGAGATGATTATAGTTGCTAGCTCCATTCATATGCCATTTATTTATTACTTGACAGGTGAAGATCAAGTGCTTTAGTGATAGCTGCTCCATAATCAAGCAATTGGTTGGGTTCAGGGACATCCTTGTTCATCTTCTCATATTCTATAGTCCACAGCATCACACTCCCCTTACCATCTGGAGTAACTTGAACAATATATTTCAGACTCTTGTAACGCTTCAGCAGATCTCCTTCTATCACTTTGCCACAAATCGTCCGGTTCTCATCGTCGATTTTCTCGATCTTTACCTTGCTGTTCACGTCTCCCCCACAAGCTGTTTTTAGCACCCAAAACAACAGAAAAAAAGACCAGATAAATAAACATAGCAAGGATTGCAAATTAAGCTCATAGGAGGAGGAGGATATACTCACGACAGACCCCTTTAGGAGCAATAACATAGCCATTTTTCCCCAATTCACCTTCAACTATATCAACACCTTTAAGCTTTCCATTGGTGGCTTCAGTAAGATTAATGAGGCTTCCTGATTTGCCAAGCTGGTGGACCTTGTTAGCAGGAGTTTTCAACTCAACAGAAGCTTCAATCTTGCCATACAAAGACATGTTTTCTTGTGGGGCAATAGTGGTTTGAGAAAATATGGTTAGGCCCTTTTGCCTTTATATAGTGGAGCTCTCTTTTGTCTTTTATCACCATGGAATGTTTAGCTGAACCTATATTCCACCGGTACAACCTTTTATAGGAACCTCCCAGAGTTTGTAATATCTTGAAAGAATCTCTAGACATGATGGGCTATAAGCATTCTACCTAGGAAAAGAGAACTCAACTACCAAGCAACGTTTTCTAACGCCACATTCACATGGAGATAGCAAAGAATCCTTTAAAAAGTCTAACCGAAAGGATACCTTTTTTTAAGATTTCTACAAAACAACACGGAAAATGGGATGCCCTCCAAGTGGAAAGACCCCACCCCTTTTATTTTATTTATAGAACCTCGGACCCAGGGCTCACATCACTGTTGTGTTGGAGACATGTGGCGCATTGCAAGTTGTGCCAGAGTAAAGTCCAAAATCGTGTCAGGAATGAGACCGCTGAGTGGCTCGAGGTTAGCTCGTCTTCTCGACTGCTGCATCAAGTGATGAGTCTCGGATCTCGACCAAGCTTTTGGGCCTGCGGAGGCCATTAAGTTGATTTTCGGCCTTGGGCCTGTAGTTGTTTGCCGATGAGGCCATAGGCATGTTTGCTTAGATTACAGGCCCGACATGAATCGGCCGTGGGCTGGTGGCATGTTTAAGATGTTACTTAGGCCCTAAGCCTTTAGACTCTCAAGTCATGGGCCTGTTAAGCTTGGGCCATGGGTCTTCTGGGTGGGTAATCTTTACCTGGGCCATGGGCATGGGCCGTCTGGGCTAATGATCTTGGGTCATACCACTTTGGCCACTACAAAATACCAATCGCATCCAATATAAGAAAAGGATCTTAATTCATGAGGAGCTACAAGCTGAAACTAAAGAAAGAAAGAAAGAAAGAAGCCGAGTAGAGGGAAAAGAAGCCATGAATATAATATTCCAATAAAGGATTCACGTATATATAGTGATCAACATCTAGACAGATAGATTAAAGCATAAAGAGGAGAAATCTAATGACACGAGCTTCTTGACAATCTGCTCCAAACTCCACAAGACAGATTGCTGGGATAACAGGGGGGAGTGATCATATAACTAAAAATTCACCCAAGTTGAGGAGAAAGTCGAGAGACGAGAAGGAAACTAGAGGAGGAAAAGCCAAGAAAAACCAGATAAGACGCTTTGATCATTCCTCAAACTCGTGCATGTGATCTAATAGATAGTTGGCTGCCAGCTCTTCATTCTTGTTGCAAGCAAAGAACACCTCCAACACTAATGCACGCTCAAAACCCATAGCTTCAAGCTGCAAAAACCACAATTGTAGATTGAAATTAACAAAACCAACTCATCGGTTTAAGTTGCCATTCAAGACGCCTTCAATGGAACAAATAGATATAACAAGAAACACGTCCTTAAGATGCAACATCCAAAGTGAATATCAAAAGAAATTCACTAACTCGTTCAATTGCCTCTCGCTCCTCAGGGGTGACAGTCACTGCCTGTGGCATTGCTGACTCCAACTGACCCAATATATTGCTGAAAAAAACACAGCCAAATGAATATATATGTAACCACAACAATAACTTAAGAAAAATTCAAGTAACACAACATGATATGCATTCTCACCCTTCCCCAACAGGTTCATTTATCAGTCGTAAGAAATCTGCCTGATGCTCTTGAATAAGCCGCATCAGATGTGGATTCTGCCTGCCAAGCTCCTGAAGTGTAGGCTTCAATGCAAGATCATTTCACGAATTCCAACAAGTGTACATATCACTAGAAGCAAATGGCTAAACAAAGAAGCCAATGATGATAAAAAAATAAAATAAAATAAACTGGGGAAAAAAAACACCTGCAAGATTTGCGGGTTTGCTTGCACCATAGCTCGCAATGCTTGAAACTGAGAAAGAAAAAATAGTACAGGAAACACTGAGAACAATAAATCAGAATAGCAATGTTGAATCTGACAATGTGATTTACCTGTTGACTGTTGCGAAGGAAATCCAAGGTGCCCGCACTTGCATTTGTACCCATATTTGGAAGTCCCTGATTCAAGAAACTTAAAAGTCCATCACCCAAATCCTCCATAGAGTTGAGGAGAATACACTGCTCAAAGACTACCTTACCTGCGGGAATAAATCTAGGGGGTTTGCATTGGGACCACTAGCAAGTCCAACACTAGCAGGTGCACCACTCGTAGGTGCTGCTGCTGGTTGTTGAGCCTGGGCCAGAGGACTCGCTGCCGGTGCACTGGCAGGAGCTCGAGCTACTGGTTGAGCTTCAGCTTGCTCAGGTATGCCCTGAGAGAGCAAATTTACAAATCATGAACAAACCCAAAACAAAAATACAGTCAATTCATGCTGGCATAAACAGAGAGAATACAAGCAGCATGTGCACTTTTTCCTTAGCTGCTATTTCAGGTAAATTATAATCATGTAGACATGGCCGGCACATGTCCACGGAGAAGAATGTGAAAGAAAAAAATGGGGAGAGAGACGGAGAAAGGGTAAGAGAGCGGGAGAGAGAGGGAGAGAGGGAGGGAGAGAGACTACGCAACAAGCACGGGAAGGAGCGAGAGAGAGGGAGAGGGATACGCAACACATATGAGAAGAACACTAACAGTCCAACAGCAATTGCCAATCCATGAAATCTTGACACCAGAAACTAGCTTAACCACAATCACAATGACAGGATGAACAGAAATCAAATAATAGAGCCAAAACTGGATAGAGATTTACAGAATATAGATATTCAACAGCTCTTTCGGGATTGTTAAATGCAGCACGTAGAGCACGAATAACAGTGTCCCGATCCCAACTTCCTCCACCCATATCAATAATCTGTTGAACGGTAGACTCTAAATTACTTCCTGCGACAAGGTTTGAAGCTGCTTGGCCATAGACATCTGCATCTGAACTGCTTGAACGGAAACGGAAACAAAAACAAAAAAAATCATCTTCCCATTAATTACATGTGAATCATAGCTTATAAGTAAGCTTTAGATATATAAAAGGCAAGATCAAAATCAATAGTCAAAAGATCAGAAAGAAAGTCTTAAAACTAAAACCACAAGGCACATAATCTGCATAATAATATGTACAATACTCACGAAACTGGGGGAACAGCAGCAGGAGCAGGTTCAGGGGCTGTCTGTGTCCTGCAGAAATACAGATGATAAATAACACACAAAAAAGAAAGGCTTCGATTTTTTCCTGGAAAAAAGGTGGGTTGGAAGGAGTAAACTCAAAACTCACGATGTGACAGCAGGAGCAGGAGCAGGAGCAGGAGCAGGAGCAGGAGCTGGAGCAGGAGCAGGAGCAGGAGCTGGAACTGATGGTTGTGTCGCTGTGGGAGGAGCAGAACTTGGTGGAGCCTGCATATTCAAGTGGCTGCATTAATGAACTTGATGAAGCAAATTAAATTATGACCTAGTCAATATCTGCAAACAGAGGGAATATGTTAATTGTTTTAATTTCATGGACTTTGCATTCGTTTGTCTATAGTTTAGCCCTGAGCCTCTATTTCCTGATATAATCATTGCCAACTAAGAATACGTCATCTTGTTGGCCAAATATAAAGTGAGGTAGATAAGGAAATGGGGGAAGGCTAATTAATGTTATATTGTTATGTTAAAATTAGGTAGCCAGTAAGAACAAGCAAACCCTAGTAGTCCAATTTTATCAAGGAACTCTGGAGTCTGGAAAGAACATGAAGTCCTACAAATGGTTCACCTTCTCAACCAACTACAGGAAATAATTCAGATGGATGTTAGTTATGATAATCCAGTTTGCTTGTGAACCCATAAACCTCCAGCAGCAGGAAGTGTCTATAATGCCTGAACAATCGAGCTTCTCTTGAACACACAAGTTCTCTCTACATAAGCCTACTATGTTATTGTAAGCTAAAAGTACTCCTATTCAACCTCTACAAAATTCCTGAAGCAGAAACTACTAAAACATCAGTAACCACTCCAAGAAGAGTTAACATATCCAGGAACAGGAAGTTTACAGCAACAACATTCAAGAACACAATTTAAGAGCTACTTTCGCCTTCAACAACGAAAATCTTTCCAAACTAATATCCAAGAAGATAATAGCAAGCGTTAAGGCTTAAACTGATGCTACAAGACTACAAACAGAACCTGATTGCCAGGAAGAAATATAATATTTAAAATTACCTGAGTCGTAGATGCAGCTGCTGCAGTTGAGGCTCCAGTTGACGAGACCTTATTCTAAAAAATGTAACGAAACAAAAATCAGGATACCTAATAAATAAAGTGAGGTAACAATTCATAAAATTTACTAACACATACCACCAAATGGTTATCAGTAATAACCAAAAGTCGTAATATTCTTTCCTCATACCACAATAAAACCATATACCGAGGATTAAACGGAAGAGGACCACAGACTAAAACCAGATACACTGGTCACTCTAGTTTAGTCCAGTTTTTTAAATCCTTGATTCTTTTTGGATATAAAAGTTTCTGGGACTATGCAAGGGATTTATAAGAACTATTATGCAAGATGTCAAAGATAACTCAAGTGAGCCAATGCCAACTAAAATGCTAATCCGGCAGCAACTCTGGATTGCATAATAAATGAAAGCTTTCTACTACTTCTTTTAAAATGTCTCACATGAGATCATACTTTGGAGAATGCTAAAGTTTTTCATCAGTCAGAATGCCAAAGTGGGACTATCTCTCAAATGAATATGAAGGATTTTGAACAACTTACAGAAAATTAACACGTGAGATTCTGCGTTAAATCATGCTTTCCTTCAATAAAAAAACGTTAGAAAAAAGTGACTAGAGCTTGAACAGGATAATAGTATACGTGTATAACTATGATTTCTCTATTTTTTTTCCTCTTTGAATTTATTTCTGCTGTTCATTAATATAGTTCTCATTTGGATTCAAAATTAGAAGAAATCTAACAATTGGCCACCCAAATCTGACTGTTGACAATTGCCTATATTAACAGCTCACAATTGAAGAAAGGAAAAACATGAGTTTGAGATGAGCCAAATGGTAGGGAAAAACACAAGATAATAATAATCAAGAAAGTAAGATGCATATGTCCTTCAAAAGGATTGAAATCAAATCCAAACGAATTACTTCACAGTGGAGAGAAATTATTTTACAAAAGCAACTGACTTCAAAGGAGTATAAGCTCACTTGCCTCAGGAATACTAGTTCAAATACTCTTCAATTTCTACCATGCATTCTGATTATCTCAAAAAAAAAACTCACCTTGTTTAGCATAACAACAATAAAGCTGTTTTCAGCAACTTTGTTTTCCTC
Source organism: Tripterygium wilfordii (assembly GCF_013401445.1). Taxonomy (NCBI): domain Eukaryota; kingdom Viridiplantae; phylum Streptophyta; class Magnoliopsida; order Celastrales; family Celastraceae; genus Tripterygium; species Tripterygium wilfordii. Next base: position 12,710,685 of record NC_052236.1, on the reverse strand, counting down.
GAGCGTTGTAGTATCTTTAAGAACTTTCCCCTGATGAATAACCATCAGCTGTTCAGCAGGGTAAACATCCGATCCCTGCACTGTCTCTATATTTTTCTTAACGTCGGTCACCTGAAAATTTTAAGAGAATTATCAGAAGCTGTGCGCAAAAGATAAAAGGAAATAATGTCACATTAAATTGAACACATGAAAAATTTATCAAAAAGAGATGAAAACCAAACATCATACAATAGAACAGCCAAGCACTCACGCATCATGCATGTCCATGATAACTTGTAACAACATTATAAATTTATATGGACTAAAAAATTGAAAACCAAGAACCTTAAAAGTTAATGTCGCCCACACCTCCCACCCAAAGGAAATAAGAAACCAAAAAATGTGTATATTACATAATTCAAAGGAGTGGTTATTGCAAACCCAGACTTAATCAGAATGCCCCACAAACCCTTTAGAGAATCAATCAGTAGAGATAGAACAGTCCTCAATGAATCCATCACATAAGATAGAAAAAGGTACACCCACATGGAGTTCACGTGTGACATGGATTGTTTTACTACAAATAACAGCAGTAAAATCAAGAAATAAATAAAAGGGACCAATAAACCACAACCCAAAGGTAAGACTTGGAGTGAACTTAATAGAACCACTTTTAGGCTGGTGGAGCAGACAATCTTGAGGTAGGAGTAGCCATTCTAGGATAAAATAAAAAATTTGGGAATGTTATCTCAATAATTAATCCATGTCATTAAATCAATACAGCGATAACAGGAAGCATGGCGTCCCAAAACCCTACACACCGCTTCACTCTTTGTTTCAATTTAAACCAAACGATTATCTCTCAACCATGCCACAACCAAAAATATACAGTTTTTGCAGTAAATAATTATACATGTGGTGGATTTCCAAAGATGTTCTCATAGGCTCGTGTAACTGACCCAAACTTTTGGGATAAAGGCTTAGATGATGATGATGACAGTAAATAATTGAACGCCAAAGAGAAAAGTAGTAGTTAATTTGAAATCAAGATAACATAGAAAATCACATAATCCAACTCATATAGTGTTAAACAACAGCTTCCTAAAACCAAATAACAGGCTATGTGATGCTACGCTGGCGGGAACACCATACAAATCACCTATCAGTGAACAGTGAACAGTAAAGTGAACAGGATTCACTACGATATTACAGAATTTACACAATCGAATAAAGAAATAACACCAATTCATGAGAAATTAGTACAACAATACGCGAAAACCTAAATGATCAACTTAAGAAACAATACCATAAACCAAAAACCCACTCACACAATCAAACACAGCCGCGAAACCGAAATAGACTCATAATTCAACATAAACCAATCTATTACTAAAATCCTCGAGGAAAATTTCTCGCATAATTGAGGGATTACAAGGCGAGATTCTTTACCGTATCTTCAGGTTTAACTTCGATCTCGAAGTGGGTTCCCTTCAACGTCTTCACGAAAACCTTCATCCTCTATACAGCCCTTCGATTTCTCCTTCGATTCTCCGATCGCCGCTCGACGATGTCCTTCGCAGAGAAGGAAAGAAACAGATAAAGCCAAAGTAGAAGACTCGCTGACGAAGCAAAGGCCGTGCTCTCTGCATTTATACGGCTAGAGAACACTACTGATGCGGTACGTCTAGTATTACCTGTACCTTATCTAATAGCGAATAAAAACATGACACGTGTAAAAATTAGTCATTTGCTAGATCTCTGTGTCCAGTGGAATTTGTAGAGATCTAAAAGTATCCACGCGCCGAACAGTGTAACAGCAATCATGCTAATCCGAAGGAAATTAGATGAGATTCTTATATAATTACTGCTGATTCGGGCGTCATCAAATCGGTGAGAGATTTTGTATAAAGGGTTTAGGGATTTTTGAGGTTAGGAGATCTCTAATTTCTTTGAATAGTTTGTAGTTTTTGTTCGTTATTGAAACTCAGATTTTGAGTCAAAGTCAAAAAATTGTCTGATTTTTGTGGTTGGCTACTCGAAATTCTAGATTGACAATGGCAGAGCCTTGGAACGTCGGTGGAAAATGGGATTTTGGAGACGTTAACGGCTTGGTTTAGACTTCACGCAGTCTGGACAGGTAAAATGAGTCAAATTTCTTTGGTTTGAGTTCGTGGGTTTAACTTCTTTTTATAGTATTGATGAAAAAATCCAGAAGAAGTTTCATTTTTTAGATGAGTTTACTTTACCTAGAATTGTAGAGTTTTTTAAGCATTGATAAGGCTCATGTGTGTTTCAGAATCGAGTTTTTGAGTTGTATGTAAACAAGTTAGTTAGATCAGAGTATCAGACGGAAAGAGGGAGTATGGAAAAGAAACGAGCAAGAAAGGTGGTGAAAGAGAAGGTAGTTGTCGATGACATTGATGATGGTTGGGGGTGGTTGGTTCAAAAAGGAATTGGGGCTGCGTTCTTGTGTATTGCAGTGTTTGCATTGTTGATTCGAGTGGCTACGTCGCTCCATTCATACTCGGGGGCTGGAAATCCCCCAAATTTTGGGGACTATGAGGCTCAGAGGCATTGGATGGAAATAACACTTAATCTTCCAGCTAGAGAATGGTACCGTAACAGCACCACCAATGATCTCAGCTACTGGGGACTTGACTACCCTCCCCTCACTGCCTACCAGAGTTTTTTCCATGGTCTTTTCCTCAAAAATTTTGATCCAGAATCAGTTTCCCTCTTTACTTCTCGTGGTCATGAGTCCTATCTTGGGTTAGTTTGATAACCATTTGTTGCAATTGTTTTTTAGGTTGTTTCAAATTTAATGTATGATTGTTGTGTTCTCGGTGTTTTTCTTTGCAGGAAACTACTAATGAGGTGGACAGTTTTATCTTCTGATGTTCTCATATTTTTTCCTGCAGTTCTTTGGTTTGTTCTTGTGCATTATGGTGGTCGGTCAAGTAGCTGTGCTAGTGATATAGCATGGCACATAGCAATGCTTCTACTCAGCCCATGTGTGATCTTAATTGATCATGGTCATTTTCAGGTTCACCAATCTTTTGTTCATTTGCGTCTTCTTTTTTGTTCTATTTCCCCTATCTGCTGATTGTAAAAAGATATGTAGCACTCTTTATACATAGTCATATTTCAGTACAACTGCATTAGCTTGGGCCTCACTGTGGCTGCTGTTGCTGCCATCCTCTCTCAGAAGGACCTTGTAGCTTGTGTCCTGTTCAGCCTTGCTCTCAACCATAAACAGGTGCTTCCTTCATTCAAGCAATTGCATTTTAGCTTTCCAAATTAACTTTTCTGATTCATTTTTGCTTTATTTTGGCAAGTACCTGTTATCATGTCTAATGGGCCAAAATTTGGAAGTGTGCTTGAAAACTCAAGCCAAGTGCCACAGGGTCAGGGAATTATTGGTCGGGTTCAGTTGAAAGTTTTTCTTTTTCCCTTTATTTCTGGAAGTTTGAGGTGCTAGCTGATTGATGTTGTTCAATATATGTCTTGGTAGATGGATCTTATGCAAAAATTATTTTATATTTAGTCATATATAGACAGCAGTAAATATACAACTTGAAACCTGGCTAATAAGATTATATCAAAGATTAATAAGTAGGGTTCCAGGTGATATGCTATCAGATATGATAATTAGTGGATTTCTTTCTTTAATTGATTTGTGTGCTTTTATTCTTTTTATTTTACAGATGAGCGCATACTTTGCACCTGCTTTCTTCAGCCACCTCTTAGGTAAATGTTTTAGACGTCGATACCCAGTGCTTGAGGTGGCAAAGTTGGGCTTGATGGTCTTGGGAACATTTGCAGTCTTATGGTGGCCGTATCTTCATTCGATGGACACCTTTTTTGGGGTAAAGAACAGCTCTCTATCTTTGAAAAGAGAAGTGCATCGGTTTATTTATTAATTTGAAACTGTTTGATGAAGTAGTTTTTCTTCCTTTTGGGGCCTGCACTTGTTAGTTCAACCCTTGGAACACATAACTGTTGCTTTTGGCTGTTCATCTGTTCATTTACTCCTTGGACAGAAATTCCAACTGCTAGTTCATACATTTCGTGTTCATAACGTTTTCTCTCCATGTCAGTTAAAATAAAATTTGTTTTACTTCATTCCTAACTAGTAAACATGGCAGGTTTCATTAATATTGCTAATTATCAAATATAAGGGAAAAGGTTGATAATAGTAATCCTGAGATCTGTTCCCCTTGTTACACTACACCTTCTGACATTCCTACTTGAAAGAGAGGCCCTAAGTTAGGAACGTATAGTTTGCATATGATTTAATGTGGGAATTTCAGAAAGAAAATAAGACCCTCTATTCCAATTTCCAACTATTATTGAATATGGCTGATAATAAACGCTCTACTGTGGTGGCTATTTGGCATAAGAGAAGGATGCTTTTATTTTCTTTGTAAAAGAATCTTGCTAGGGGAATTAATGAGATTATTATAGTTGGTATAATACATTGGGAGTGACTATGTTACTTGTATGTTAACTACCCCCTGAGGGAGCATATAAAAGTCGTCCAAAACTTCTTTTTTTCTTTTTCCCATTTTTCATGTCACACAGGATAAGTATCATACCTTGGGAACGTGGTCAATTTAAATAGAAATTTCCGTGTCGTTATCCATTCTCTGCAGGCATCAGTTAGGTTAGGTGTCTGAAATTTCAATATCTTACTTCCCTATTCACTTTCATCGAAAAGGGGGAAGTTTTGAATAGACTCCTGATCTTAGTGCTCAAAACTAGCCATTCTTGGAAGCTGTTATTGACTTGTGTGCTTAATGGCTGATTCAGGTTCTCTCTCGTCTTGCCCCTTTTGAGAGAGGCATATACGAGGATTATGTGGCGAACTTTTGGTGCACCACATCAATCCTAATAAAATGGAAGAGATTATTTGCAACTCAGTCACTGAAGCTTCTCAGCCTCACTATTACTATCCTAACTTGTCTGCCCTCAATGGTTCAGCAAGTCTTAGCTCCAAGCAGCAAAGGTTTCCTTTATGGGCTGCTGAATTGCTCTTTGTCTTTCTACATGTTCTCATTCCAAGGTAACTTAAATGTTCTTTTGGAACTTAATTTATTTTGATTAGTTCAGCCTTTATTTTCTTCACTACTTGCTTTTAAAATTTTGCAGTACATGAGAAATCTATTCTGCTGCCGCTTCTGCCAGCTAGCTTATTGGCTATGGAATTTCCTCGTCCCTTCTGGGTATTGACACATTATGCCATGTTCTCCATGTTTCCTCTTCTGTGTCGTGATAAATTGGCGTTGTCGTACGTCGCTTTGTATGCTCTATTCATGCTTATTTATCTTGCACCTTGTGGGAGACGAGATGGTGGGAAAACCCGCCGTTCTGCTTCTCTTGCCTTGCTCCCGATTTTAGTGACCTTTGTTTATCTGTCCTCTCTTATTCTTCATGTCATTTACTTGACCATTCCTCCTCCTGAGAGGTATCCTTACCTTTTCGAAGCTGTAATCATGCTTCTCTGCTTTTCTCACTTTGTATTGTTTGCTTTCTACACCAATGAAAAACAATGGAGGTTGCTGAGCAAATTTACATCGACCAATAGAGAAAAGAAGCTTATTTGATCTTTGTACTCCTGATGTTGGGTTCATTTTAGGTTTTGGTTAGATTTTATATGGAGTGAAACTTTGGTTAGTGCCGATTTACAGACATGTATCAATTGACTGTGGTATTGGCATTGTTAACTATTATCACCATTGGATTTTTGTATAACTGAATATTCAGCAGCCGAGCTGCTGTGACTTCAACTTGTGTTCAGGCATCGCATGAAGTGCTGATGATTAAAAGAAGTCTTAAGATCTCTGTTTATAAATGTAAGTCCCGAAATGACCCTTGTACTTTACAAAAAAAGTCTAACTAATCCCATGTATTTTTTTCCGGGTTACACAAAACCCCTGCAATTTGCATGTAAAAAATTGCTGGAGAAAAGCACAAGTAATAATAACATCTGAATTGTCTACAGAAATCCAGATTTAGGATAGTGAACAATATGCCAGTACAGTACGAAAACATTTATAGCTAGTGAGCATATCACAGCTGGAGATCTCTCTTGTCTACAACAGCTTGAATAACCTCTAGAATGTATTTAGAATCAAACAAATAACTGTTAACTATCGAATTACGAGGACTTGATGGCAAGATATTGTACAAAAATGTTTAAACAAGAGGTCAGTACTGGTAGGCACCGTGCTGTGCGCTTAAGTTATTGTAGGCAATTTCAGGAACATTGACACCTGGGTAGGTGCTTTGCTGAGCATTAACCACATAAGAGCCTTGCTGCATATTCGTGTTCTGATAGGGACTTTGCCGTGCATTCATGGTTTGGTAGGGGCTTTCCTGTGCATTCACCTTGTCACCGTGGCTTTGTTGAGAACGTGGGTTTTGATAAGGACTCATATTCGGGTAGGAGGTTTGATGAAAATTGATGCTTTGTCCAGCAGAAGCTGTGTAAGACTGGACAACTCCTTGTTGGGCCGTGAAATGGTCAGAAGATCCATGAATCTCAACTCTGCCATCAGAGCCACCAGATAGAATTTCTTGTAGCTTCAATCTCGCTTCAGAATCCTTGAATTCACAGGGGAGAAGAATAGTCGTCAGCAAGTTGAATGTGCAGAAAATTACAAAATCGTACCACATAAGATCATGTGAAAATCTAAGCAAATTCCATGATAACATTTAAAATGGTTGTGTAAAGATTCATCCATAGTCACTGGTGGCCGGTTGGCAGCTGATCAATGCTTATGGGTATTAAAGATGTCCAGTACATTAAGACTGATAAGTGATGAATAGTGAAGCTAACAAATACCAATGGGGTGCTTGAGGGTTTCTCGAGCAAACCAAATAGACTAAATTGTTCTACAGATTTCTTATGTTTTCTTATGTTGCACCCAGCACAAAAGATACTTTGAAACAATTATTTCTCATGATACAAAAAGGGGGTGACTAATCACCTTATAGTCATTCACTACAAATATAGAATTCTTTCTTGAGGGATTTATAGAACATAGCTACAGAGCAAAAAATTCTAAACCCAAGGGTGAACTATTAACCAGTTCAAAATTTTGTCTCTTTTTTTCCACTACTACAGAATTTCATGGACAAAACATCACGTAATTCTGTAATCTGTAACTTTCGCATGATACATACCTCACCAATGTTTGAGATGTTGCTACGCCCACCACCAACAGCAGAGCCAATTAGGTTGTATGTCGCCTTAGAATCCACAGTGTGGTTTATATTGGAATATCTGGAAAATTAAAAAGATTAATCAAATCACATTATTCATACACAAAATTATATCCAATTGCAGAGAGCAGCACAGTACCCAGTAGCAGCAGGAGGTACTGGATAACTCTGACGCCCATATTCTTGTCGATCACCCTTCAAAAGAGGCAAACATACTTGGTTATTATGACAAAGGATATAGATTGACAAACAATTACATGTTATAAATCATATACAAGCCCCATCATTACTCAAATACCATTATGCATATGCCAACTTTGGAAAAGAAAAAAGCACTACTGGCTTAATTTCATGGCTTGTTATGCTAGAACTTGCACTTCAAGGATGAGTTTGATATAACTAAGTTACTGCATCCAAAGACTCCATTTACCATCTGTCAGAAATATGAGCAAACTCACTGCTAAGCAACAAATTGAATTCATTCTCGATCACATTCCACTCAAGGTTTTGAAGTGTTCACTGTGGTTTGAATGTTTCTCGTAAATTGCACACTTGATATCAATTTAGTGATCAAAGATGATCCAAACTTGCAAATCAAGCTTGACATTAAGACTGAAGTTGAAAACTCAAAGCCAAAGGCAATAATGAACATGAACTCATGAGAAAAATCCTACCCTTGGGTGATCATATCCATCAGTAATGCCAGCTCTCATTGGCCGAGGTGGTGAGGGTCCACCGCTATGTAACCTTCCAGGGGCGCCATATCCCCGGACAGCTCCACCTTGAGCAGGTTCTGCTCCAGGTTTTGAATCTCTTAGGGTTCTCATTCTAAGCCTTGAAGCTATTTCTGCCAAAGCATCTTTTGATACACCAATGTTTCCAGATATCTGAACGATCAACAAATAAAGTTCAGAAAAAACCAAAGCTGACATAATTAAAAGGAGATTAGGTTTTAGGAATCCAGCAAATGGCCCAAGTAACAATGGCATATGCCAATATCTATTAAAAAAAATTTACGCAACCACAGTACCTGTACAAGCTCTTCATCTTGAGATGCACTCTTGGGCCTGTCATCTTTGGAGTAAACACGAATATCTGCCCGGGTTCTCCTCCTCATCTCATTGATAACCTGACCTCCTTGCCCCAGGATGCAACCCACCTTACTGGAAGGAACAAGTAGTCTAGTAGTAACAGTACCTTTCTCAGACATTTCACTTGTTTTGTTCTGTAGCTGAAGGATTGCCTCGATGGTTTGCGACCTTGGGTTCCAAGTAGCCTGAGATAATAAGGGTATGAATGATGATCCACCCTCGGGATAATAGATGTAAATATTGAAACCGCACAACCATAGAGGCTACCGACATTACTTATAGAACATATAGGAGTAAATATGCGAAAGAGAAGGCAGACCTCAAAAGCAGAGACACGAATTATGCGTTCATCTGACTCTATTAAAGCATCTTCGACATGAATACTGGCTCCTGTCTCCTGTTGTATTTGTTTCACGTTAAAGCCTCCCTTGCCAATCACCCCACCAATTTTCCCAGCTGGGCACAAAATTTTCATCGAAAACTCAGCTGAAGCTTCCTCACCATGTCCAGGGTGAACACCAGGTCCAAATCCAGAAGGCTGAGTTCCATATCCTCCCATCCAAGGCATAGGCGGCACTCCATGGGGGGGAGAATTCCGATGTGGGTACATGGAATTTCTTGGAGGGGGCATATTTGGAATGGGTGCGCCAGAAGTATGGAAATTTTGGCCCCCATGAGGTATAGGAAGACCAATAGGAGGTTTGTCCTTGCGTGGATTCTGATGCAATAGAGTGGACACTTCATATAGAGCCCGCTTAACGAGCATTTGTTTTCCAGATATCTACAACATAATTTTCAACATTATACTTTGTAGGGTAGGGAACAGGAAGTAATTTCTAAGTTAAGATAAAAGTTCTCCCAAAATACAAACATCATGAAGAAAAAGGTTAAATTGAAGATTTCACAAACATGAGTCAGCCCCCCAATAAATATTATCCTACTATCCAGAACCTAACTCTACAAAACCAGATTAAAAAGATACAATGGGTGGGTGTGTGTGTGTAATAGAGAAGAAAAAGGCACATGCTCACATCTGTATAAAAACAACAGGCAGGAAAACAGGTATTCAAATCATAAAATTTTATTAGTCAGCTAGCAAAGTAAAGACAAGGACAGAGAAACAGGGAACAATTATAGGAAAGTGGACCAACAGTCCCCTTAAGGTAGAAGCCAAGAAGAATCGCACCTCCAGGGCTTACATTTCAGTGAAAACCTTTCTAGATTGACATCCAACCTATCAAGTATCAAGGCTTGATGAGATCTTCTAGACCCTTATTGAAGTATAGGTGAGAGCTTGCATGGTCTACCGTATTTTCAAAAAGTGCAACTGCTTAAGAATAGGGACACTGGCCTCAACCACTGTTGCCTCTCACTGCATTTCACACATTAAGCAGAAAAAAATGGCTCCACCTCGAGTAAGAGACACCTCCTCGAATCTATAATTGGAGACAATGCCCTTAAAATAAAGAAACCCCCATAAACAATTGCAGCCAACCAACCTTCAAATTGTTCTGATAGGACTCAACTGAAAACCTGGATACGCTATAAACTAACCACTTAATCCTAAATCTTCAAGTTATCACAATATATGAAGCTCATTTTGGTCATTAAACCATTTAATTAACAAGTCAAAGAGGAAATGTCTAAGGAAAAAAATAGAAAAGAAAAATCTCAACTCAATGGCATTATTGTAATACAGGATTTTCTCTCACTCCTAGGACCAAGCTATAAATCCAAGTAGAACAGGAATAAAGAAGAAAGCAATAAATGAAAAAAAATTAATAATGAAAACAGCCATTCTCAGGCTAATCCCCATCCCTGCCACAGGTTCGGAAACTAATTCTTTCTAAGAGAATAAAAGAAAAGAAAAGAAAACATGAATATCTAACATCATCATCTATTCAAGATTTTTTTCCATTTCCTAGGAAATATTTGCTCAATGGGTCAGTTCCCCGTAATTAAATTTATAACTGTCGTAAGCAAAGGTCACTCCACCCACCTCTTCTGCATGTCTGTCCTCATCGTTTGAATCTGCCACCAGTTATTCAATGTAGGAGTGGGTCTTCCATGTATATTCACATCTGGGCATATGCATTGCTGGCTGTCTCAATTTGAACCCAAAAATATCTTCCGTCTTCCTTCAACTCAGCTAAGTCAACATCATGTCCAATCTTCACACACTACACCACTGGCTGAAATTTCTGTTTGATGCTTAGACCTAGTGAGCACTCAATCAAGGAAAACCTGCTTGAAGAAACAGCCTGCATCTCACCATACTGATTCACAATTTGGAACTTAATGAGACGTCCATCAATGCTTTAAAATCAGTGGAAAGCATAAAGACGCGAAAGCCGAAATTTTCCATAACGCCCAATATTTTCCAAAGGCAAGTCATGACATTTGAACAATCAATAGTGTTGTCAAAGGTGTTCCAAATTCCAAATGCTTCCCTAGGAAAATTGAGGCAATGTTACGCCAGAGGACCTCTGTAAGTCCACAAGAGACAACCTTAAAAAGCACCGCCAAGGTGCTCGACTATCTGTTTTTTACTGTATGGGCGTTCATTATATCTCGGGGCCTCGTTAAGATACTTCCAAACTATAACCTGGATGGCTTAGGTCAAGGGTCTAAAGTTAAGCTACATGGCAAATAGATAACAAATGCACAAGTAAACAGCATAGGTGAGGACATTTGTCTAGAATTGAGCTAAGGGTTACAGAGTTAGGACAAACAGACTACAAAAGTTAACCAGGCAATGCATCCATGAACAAATCTGTATGGAGAAAGGAAAGCTTTGAATCCATCACCAAAGCAATATCAGACCACATAGAGCATGATCTTAAAGTCGGAAGTGACTAGTTTATTGATTCGATTGCCAAAGGTCGTAAAGATCAAGTAAAAATTTTCTAAACCAGGATCCCTTTTCCAAGAAGCTACTTTTCTTATCAGCATATCTGACACCAAAATTGTGATTTGATCAACCTTTATTCCAACATCAATAGTCCATCAGCCTTCTCTGCGAAATCATAAAGTTTTTAGAATACACTCCGTGTCCTTGTAATGAACACCATAGGATCCAATTTCAGTTCTGTAAGGATAGAAATAAAACCTAGCTAAGGCTAGATTAGAACAGACGAACCAAAACCTAACAAACAGAAGCTGATCCAAGTTTTGCCACAAAGGAGGGGGGTAATCGTGGAAACCCAAATGGCAGCTGGAATTAATGAAGGAGAAATTAGTACGACGTATAGCCTTGCAACAAGTTGCCAGGCACCAAATAGTCAGTTGCATCAGCTAAGAATAGCTTGACAACAGGTCAAGATAGACGGGCTATGGAGCATGGACAGATATTTGAAATACAGATTAACCATGCATTTAAAGACTGCTGGTGAATAGGCACCTTAAGTCCCAAATTCTAACCAAAGAAGATGCAAAAGACAGGTAATTCACCAAGCCAAAATTCTCCAATAAGTGTTCACATTCACAAAAATAAGTAGTGCATCTTGAATTTAAATGGTGAAAATTGAAAAAGATCCAACTTTTGATATTTCAAAATGGCATTCCAACCTAGACATGGGAATCAACTTTTATTCTATATTGTTCTTACACGGTGTAACCCTATGCATCCTTTGATGGATAAAGTCAACTAAGAACAGCATATCCAACTAAAGAGGCCAAATTGGAGAGAGAGAATTAAAATTACTACACCATTCTCTTCGTCAAACTCATTTCTAATGTTGGGCACACATGGACAATATAAGAGAAACGAAAGCAGAATATGCGCACACAAACACAGACACACACATTACCTGCACGAGTTCATCAGTGCTCATAGCACAGGGAGGAAGATGGTCTGAAGGAAGAACACGAATACTTGCACCTGTCTCACTTCGCAATCTTTGAATAACATCTCCACCTTTTCCCAGAAGGCACCCCACCATATTGTTAGGGACTAAAAGGCGTGCCGTAACAACACTGTCTTCATTATCATCATCAGATGCCATTCCACCAAAAAGATCTTCCTCAACAATCCTGTCATGAACTTTTAGGATGGCATCCTGGGCAGCACAGTGTGGCTCCATGCGCAGTTGTTCATTCTCTAGAGCTGAATCCTCATCACTATTCTGTTTCCTTGAAATATTTTCAGGAGAGCTATAGATGATGATTACTCTCTCATCCGAACCCGCAACAGAATCAGCAACGGTGATCTTTGCACGAGTCTCTTCCCTTAGGGCTCTGATAATGCCGCCCCCCTTTCCGATAACACCACCAATTTTCCTAGAAGGGCAGAGTACTCGATAGACTGTATCAGCAGATTCAGCATTCCCCAAATAACGCTCATGGCTAGAATCGTTCCATCTTCCTCTCTTATTACTCCCTTTTCTCTTGAACTGGTTGTCAGGATGCCTCTTGAAAAATTTCCTTTTCTTATCATCCATTCTACGGCAAGAACCGCTAACAAAATACAAAGAAGAACAACAATTGGCATGGGAAAGAAGAAAATATCTCCTTATCACCGAAAATATAATTGCAATACATAATTATAATTGCAAAAGAAAACGCAAAATCAGAAATTAGGGTTCTGGCAACAACACAAAAATGGAAGAGAAAGAAAAGGCAAGGCAAAACAAATACCCAAGAGAAACGGAGAGGTTCAGTCTACGCAGTATGCTAGATGAAGACTGATTGCCCCTCGCTAGAATTGGCGATTTCCATCCGTAAGACGGAGATGTAGATTAGAGACGGGGGAGCGAGAGAGTGTGTGCGCAGTTGAGACGAGAGAGAAGCGCAGTGCACCTTGGTACGGTAGGGCTCGATCAAGAGTTCGAGACACTTTTTGGTATCAAATTGGGGATGGGCTTTGTAATTTAAAGTATTGGGCTAAGGCTTGTTGGATTCAAGAGGTAAGCCATGGAAACCATTATTGGGCTAAGACTTGTGGATCCAGATGTAAAGCCCAATGCAAAGACAATAAGTCGCTGGTTTTGGAGAAAACTGGTAAAGACATCGTTTGGGATGGGAGAAAAATTCAAAAATTTTCCATCCAAGATTGCTGACATTGACATGTCACATAGGTGTCATGTAGATTTAGGATGAGTTGGGATACATAGCTTTTTTTGTTCAATAACCATACACGATGTCAGGTTACAAGTCGAACCTCAACTCACGAAGCAACCTCAATTTCCACGAATCAAAGTCCAACTCGCTATTCTTTATAAAAAATCTTGTTGAATATAAGGGGAGGACTTTACCCATATATACTATTCGGTTGAGACTTATCCAACTAATGTGGGACATATGATCTTAACACATAAAATATGGTTTAGCCAAAATAATATCAAGATTTGGAAAGGATTTTCATTTGGACAAATACCATTTAAGCGTGCATGGTGCATGCCATACCACCCAAAACAGCACAACCAATCAGCTATTCAAATGTGTTTTCCCAGCACGTGTACCTGGCATGGCATCTTCAGACAGTTTAGACACCTCGGAATCTCCGGCACCCTGCCATTCCCTTGTGACCTGTTTGGCGAATGTCGGAGTATGTAACAACATTACATTAACTGTGAAGTAAAAAGGTACACCTACGGTTCTCCCAGACGGAAGCAATTCATCTGACAGTCCGTATACACGGTTCTCTCAGACCGAAGCAGTTTTGACAGTAGTCACTCCGTATATACGATTCTTCCAGACATATCCCAAAGTTTCATCCGATACTCAGTTACCGACGGTTACCAGGAGCAGTTACAAGAGAAGTTACCAGAGACAATTAACCGCATCAATTGACATATCACAAGCCTATAAATGTATTTCCTTTGAGATTTGTAAGCATTCATCTACAATTGACTCTAATAAAAGATCAGACTCCGTGGACCTAGGCAAGTTGCCGAACCACGTAAATTCTGTGTTGTTATTCTTTTGAATCATTCTACTTAATACACATTCTATACTTCGGTGTAAATTTAGCATCGACAATTGGCGCCGTCTGTGGGAAATCGTTCATTAATATAAGCCATGTCTCAAGAAGCGGAAGAATCACGACAGGAGGAACTGCCTCGTCTAGAAGAGGAGAGGCCTTGGCATAATCATGATGAAATAGAAGAGCAAATTCCAAATGAATTGGAACTGGAAGAAGCCCTTTTTAGGGCAGAAGAAGATTTGCAAAAGAGACAAGAGCATGCTCAAGCTCTAAGGGAAAGACTCCATAGCATGAGGAGAAAGGGGAAGCGTTTGGCTAGTGAAATCCAGAGTGTTGTCAGAGGTGATAGAGATACGGATTCGAAGCGTGTTCGGGAGCAAGACAGTGGGAGCACTAGGAGGTCTCGTCGGAGGAGGGGACCAGTTACGGAGAGAAGAAGGCATACTCCTCCTCCAAGGGGTGCAAGGAACAAATCCCCGCTGCCGTCTAGGAGGATAAGACACCGAAGCCTTTCCCCAAAAATTCAGATGAAGAAAGATACTGGGGAGGTCTTATGGAGTGCTCAGAAAAAGGCCGAGCAAAGCCTCAGAAAAATGACTTCCACACCCTTCGTGCGGGCTCTGCGACTGGAAGATCCACCAAACAAGTTTTCACCCCCAACCTTTGCAATTTATGATGGAAAAACGGATCCTGTAGCACATATTTCAGCCTACACTCATAAGATGGCACTTTGGGCAGGTCGAGACGGACTCATGTGCAAAATGTTTCCATCGAGTCTTGAGACAACAGCCATGAAATGGTTTCACCAACTTCTAGAGAATTCAGTTTCGTCTTGGAGGGAGTTGGCCCGGATCTTTGTAGCAAGATTCATAGCAAATAGTCGAGATCCAGCGACATTGGATACTCTGTTTGCTTTACATCTCAGGAGAGGAGAGTCACTCCGGGCTTACGCTGCCAGGTATTCAGATACCTATGCGGATATAGAAGATTGTGATGAGAGGACCGCAGTGGCTACTTTTCGCCTCGGGCTCCCTCGTGATTATAAACTACGAGAAAGTTTGACGATGGCTCCACCCAAGAATATGGCCGCGCTTCAGGACAGGATTAAGCAATACGTCAAACCAGATGAAGACAAACAAGGGGATCGGCAGTTTGCTTCTCAAGAAGGAACAAAAAAGGAAAATAAGAAGTTTGAAAAGAAGAACGTGAAAGAAAAAGACTCGAAGAAGGACCCAAAACTCACTTCTTACGAGGCGGTAAAAACAATATTTAAAGACCCAATTTTTCGAATTCTTCCTCAGATTGCAGACAAACCGTATTTTCGACGGCCAAATAAGATGTCAGGGGATCTGTCCACTCGAAACCAATCCAAATGGTGTTCCTATCATCGAGACAAAGGTCACAGGACAAAAGATTGCAAGAGTTCAAACGACATTTGGAAGAATTGGTTCAACAGGGTCATCTTAAGGAATTTATTGACAAAGAAAAAACCACTGCCGAAAAGAAGGGAGAACCTCAGTCAAAAGAGCGGGGAGAACCTTCACACTACGTGGTTAATTTTATTGATGCAATGGTACCGGATGCATAACTTGGTAATGCGATAAGGCGAACGGAGTATAGGAGGGTCCGACACCAACAAGAGGTAATGCGGATGGATCTTAATCCCAGTTTGGGAACTAAGAGACCAAGGGAGGCAACTGCAATCACTTTAACCAAGGAAGATGCAACAGGAGTCATCTTTCCGCATAATGATGCTCTCGTGATCTCCCTGCAAATCAAAGCAACAACAGTGAAGCGAATGATGGTAGACCAAGGAAGTTCTGCAGAGATCATGTATTATTCACTCTTCCAGAAGTTAGGAAAAACTCATGCAGATTTGATTCCTGTTCCAACACATCTTGTGGGCCTTAATGCGACCCCAGTTTGGCCTCTCGGAAGGATACGAATGCCAGTCACGGCAAGTCCAAGAACAGTTGAAGTGGATTTCCTTGTTATAGATCTACCCTCAACGTATAATGCAATCATGGGCAGGACTTGGCTCCACTTAATGGAAGTTGTCCCCTGTTCTTATCATCAGATGCTCAAATTTCCCTTCGGGGATAAAGTGGTGGAAATAAGAGGAGACCAAGCTGCCTCAAAAGAATGTTTTATGGCAAAAACAAAGCAAGCAGGAAAAATAATGATGATGGAAGAAGAGGCTCCAGTCCTAGAGGAAGTTGGAAAGGAGCTAGCAGCCAAGTCAATGGAAGAGCTGGAGAAGGTTCAAGTTACACCAGAAAGTCCTGACAGATACTTTCTAGTTGGGACTAGCTTGTCTATATCAGAGAAGGAATCCTTAATTGGGATATTAAGGAGAAATGTGGGCGTGTTTGCATGGACTCCCTATGAGATGCCAGGGGTGGATCCGGAATTGGCAATCCATAGATTAAATGTCAAATCAGGTTTTAAACCTGTGATTCAAAGGGGGAGAAGGTCAGTCGTACAGCATACGGAGGCCGTGGTTAAGGAGGTAGAAAACTTGTTAGAAGCTAAGGCCATCAGGGAAGTACAATATCCCGAATGGCTCTCAAACACAGTGGTGGTCCGGAAGAACGATGGAAAATGGAGGGTTTGTGTTGATTTCACTGATTTGAACAAAGCATGTCCAAAGGATTTGTTCCCGCTTCATAAAATCGATCAATTGGTGGATATGACATCAGGAATGGCAAGAATGAGCTTCCTGGATGCATACCGAGGGTACCATCAAATCCCAATGCATCCATATGATCAGGAGAAGACTTCGTTCATTACCCCAAAGGGAATATTCTGTTACCAAGTAATGCCTTTCGGCTTAAAGAACGCAGGTGCCACATTTCAGAGAATGATGACGAAACTCTTTGGACCTCTAATTGGCAAGACTATGGAAGTTTACATAGATGACATGGTGGTCAAAAGCAAATTTCAAGAGGACCATTTGATGCACCTTCCGGAGGTGTTTGATGTCTTAAAGAAAAATAACCTAATGCTCAATGCAAGCAAATGCGTTTTTAGAGTTAGTAAGGGCAAATTCCTAGACCATCTCGTTACACAAAGAGGAATCGAGGCCGACCCAGCACAGATCAAGGCCATTCAATGCTTGGAGCGACCCACTAAAGTGAAGAAGATACAGAAATTAACTGGAATGACGGCGGCACTTAACAGGTTCATCAGCAGATCCTCAGACAGATTCAGGCCTTTCTTTCGACTGCTTAAGTCGGGGAGAGCTTTCCAATGGGATGATGAATGTGAGGCGGCTTTTCTTGGGTTAAAGAGTTATTTGCAGAAACCCCAACGGTTAGCAACTCCCAAAGAAGGAGATCTATGAATTACCATTTCTGTTCATGTAAACATTTTTACATGACAAAACTAAAAAGAAAAGAGCAGAAAAGGACAAAACTCTTTTGCACGTAAACAAACAAAGCTTAACACGAGCCGCCAAAACTGGACGAAGGCTTTTTGGATTCTTCTTGGGCTTCTCTCGGCCGGGTATTAAAAGCCTAGCTCCATCTTACACGCGTCCACATCATAAGCCTCGGTCCTCCTCTTCTTCACCGGTATCACGTGATGCTCACGTGACAGAGGTTCCAACCCCAGTGTCAGTTCCAGCCCAAGGTCGGTCCCATTCCGAGCTCCCTCATTTCGGTCCACACCGGACTCCGGGTCGGCCAGGAACAGCATTGACGGTTCGGCTGTCTCGACGGAGATCATGCTCTCGGTCTCCTTGCTCTCTCCATCAACGACATTCGCGCCCACGGACTGGTGGCTAACCGACGATTCATGACTCGTTGACCGGTTCAACTCTTCCATGTAACTCGCTCTCCAGTTGGGGGTCTCGTTAACCGGGACGGGTTTAATTGCCTTGGGCTTGATCACGGCCCGCTTGACTCTGCACCGGGTTTTGACCCTGTGAAGATCATTGGACGCGGCGGAGTTCTCGTCCTTTGAAACGTGGCGGATGTCGTAGGCCTTAAGCGGCGGCTCGTTGCCATTCGCCGCAGCTTCGGAGTTGATCGGAGTTATCGGAGCTCCCTTGAGCACGGCCTCCACAGCCGCCTGGCAGAGCTCCCAGCTTCCTGACCACAACAACCCAACCGACCCGTAAATTGGATTCACGATCCGCCCGCATGCCTCGTAAAGCAGAGACCTAAAAATCGCTGCAAAAAAACATAAAAGAACAATCAATCCTTAATTCTAACACAAACCCATTTCCAAATTTAAGGACTTTCGAAGGATTAAATATAAACTAACCAGGACGAAGATGTTCAGGGCCGGCGTTGATGAGGTTCATGAGTCCGGCACGGCCATAAAACTTGGCGAGAAAGACAGTGGCATTGGCTTGTGATTCAGGGCTCTTAATCCACAGCAAGCAAGGTCTAATAGTGCAATTCTCGCTACACCCTTTTCGTAGAACTCGACATCCATTACAGCTCATCCGCATTTTCACTCCAATAAAAGGAAACCAAAGAAGAAATCCAGGATTTGGAAGTTTGTAAGACGAGTCTCTGTGAGCCTTGTGAGGGAAGTGTATATGTAGCGGCCTCCGCTACTGGTGGTTTCCACAATCAGGGAGAGTTGTCTTAAAAATACCCCGAAAAGAAAAAAAAAAAAAAAAAAAAACTCAGAAAAGCAGTAATCTCAACAGCAATCGCAGCATCACGCGCGTGTAGGGAACCCCCAATTGTTGGGACTCAATTCTCATTCCCATTGGGAGTTCCCTTGCAGCCAAAGTAAACAACAAAAATGTCACAAACAGAAAGAAGAAAGAAAACCCATCTTTTGTAACGTATGTAACCCTTCCCCGTCCCTTCTATATTTCAAATTGCCACCCCTTAATCATCAAATTTACTTTCTTCTTGTGAAAAAGGATGGTGGATGGGGAGGATGGAAGGGTAAAGTGATTGGGAAGAGGACAAGAGGGAATGGGGTTGTGTGCCATGCAAGTGGATACAAAAATTGAGAAGAGAAGAGAGCAGCGCGTGGCAGCCACGTTTTGGATTCAGAGTGCGGTCGAATCGCCACATATTGTGGGGGTGTGGGGGTATGGCCCACCGGAAACTCCCGGATTTGAAAAATAATAGTAGAAAATAAAATAAAATAAAAAAGAGCTCCTGGTTTTCGGGAGGTCAACAAAACCGCTTTTCAGTAAAACCAGTGACCGGTTTCCGGGTTTTGGAAGGTGGACTGTGGGGGTGGGCACGCTACAAGAGCTACGACGACTTGCATGTTTAATGTGTAAATTCTTACTATTTACAAACTATTTTTAAGAGTTTTCAGATTATAATTAGATTTAGACTTTAGAGCATCCACATCAGATTACTTAAACATGAGTCTGTCTGTAAAATTTAGAGATTTTGTCAAAATAGAGCTCTGCATCAGATTACCTAGAGGTTCCCTATTTTACAGAATATGAACAGTAGTTCCCTACATCTAGAGAACCACTATTCACTTCCCTAAACATAAAATAATGTTTTTTACTACTTTATTTTCTCCTCTCTCCTCATTTTTTCCCTCCTCTCTCTCCTCACTCCTTTCTTTCTCTCTCTTCTTTCTCTCTCATCTCTTTCTCTCTCCTCTCCTCACATTTTGACTCCTTTCTCTCTCCTCACTTTTTCTCTCTCTCTTCTTTCTCTCTCCTCACTCTCTCCTCTCTCTCCCCTCACTCCTTTCTTTCTCTCTCCTTTTTCTCTCCTCACTTTTTTTCTCTCTTCTTTCTCTCTCCTCAATTTTTTTTTTCTAATTTTTAATAACATTAATTTATTATTTTAATTAATATATTGTTTTAAATGTAATTAATTTATTATTTTAAATAGAAGTAGTTTATATGAATAGAATAAATAAATGAAAGAGAAATAAATATTATTTTAATGCAATAGAGAATATGATAGGTAATCTGATGCAGTGTTGATTGGATAGGGAATCTGTAAAATAGGGGAAAGTGACATTTTGTCTGTATTTTAGGGAATCTGTTAAGAGAAACTGATGCAGATGCTCTTAGAGCCTTAAATAATAAGTTTTTAAAAAAAAAAGTAATGATTCTTTTTTTGACAGAGATTATAGGAAGGACCGGTGGGATATTGTTTCATGCATGGATGGAAGATAGAGAGAACGAAAGGGATAGTCCAGCTGATCATCGACTTCGGTCAAAAGCGTTTATTTACGAGATTTTTATAGTTTAATTTTCGGTGGAATCTATGATCTATCAGCCTTTGAATTGAAAAAAATGTGTAATGTTTCAACTTTCATTTCATGCATGGAAGAGAGAAAAAAGAGGGAAATGTCCAAAAGTCATGCAAGATGTGAAGAAACTGCATGCCACGTATATATGTTGGGAGCTCAAGATTTCCAGGAAACTTTACAATACCAGCTACTGGTTTCTTGTTCTCTCTTTTCAACCCCTTTTTTTTTCTCTCTCTCTTAAAAAAAGAGTTTATGCAACTAGGGTAAAAATTCAGAAAGTTTGTTAACATATATAACTCATATATTTGCTAATAATATTTTGAACAAGAATCCCAAGAATTTAAGGTAAGTTGTAAAAGAATCAATTATTTGTCTTTGCATAATTAGTTGCAACAAACCTAGTTAGGTTGATGGAAAGTCCAACCCATCGATATAATATTGTAGGTCTTTGGTCATCACAACCTAAGAGAATCATTTTAAAAAATGTATCATGTTAGTTAAGGAATTGTTTAATTATCCATATATAACATTTTGTAAGTCCGCATCCAAACGATATGGGACGAAGAGGATGTGATATGAATTCATATGATATGGTGGCATGATGAAGGCATCATTATGTTGTTTTGTCTGATAAGATGGTGGTGAGATCATACAGAGGACGTGCAAAAGAATCAAAAGTCGCAAAGCCCGATGTGTGTGTTGGATGTGGTATTTACACATATCTGGTGGGTGTAAGTTGCATGCAACACCAAAAACGCATGCAAAGCCTTAAGGCAGCGCGTGTCACCTTTTTTTAGTTTTTGTTTCATTAGTTAGCTCCAGGTGTTTGGGGTTGCTCGCTTGCTTCTCATGCATAATAATGCACTCCCATTGAACAACCTAATACAACCTTCGCAAAAACCATTTGCTACCCAACACTTACAACCAAGAATTTGACAACATACATACATACATACATACATACATACATATATATATGTAGCTTGCCCTAGCTAGGAAAATGAGTGAAATGATCATGTGTTCTCCAACTGCCAAGTAATTGTACCAATCGGTTTGATTAATGTTTAACAGTAAGAAATCACATCTTCAGCCTTATTGTCATAAATCCAAGCTCAATCACATTTGTTATAAAAAAGTGTGAAATGCCTCAAACTGATAACTTATTTTATTGAATTAAATGACAAAGTAATTTATCCTAACATGATATCGAAGCATGGATTCAAACCTTAACTTCTACAACTTAAACCCTCATTTATTATTGCATCAAGTGTGTGAGAAATTTTTTCTACAAACCATACAAATACTATCTTTACATCAATTTTTAAACATTATAAATTTACATCAAAAACTTATAAGTCAACACACAAAATTGTAGTTGTCGAAATTGTCCAGCCCACACGTAAGGGGGAGTGTTAAAATATATATATATATATAAAAGAAACATCTCAAACCAACAAGTTAACTTATTGGGTTAAGTGACAAAATAACTAATCTTAACACACATCAACAACTATTGTCTGCTTTAGGCTACATGCTCGCACGGATTTATTTTCTAAGCCGTCTCCAAAGTAATTAATTAGGTTCGGAAAATGCATTTGTTATGTGAGAGGTGCTTAGACTTTACTTATATGTCACTCAGATGGGTTATACGTAGGATTACAAGTCTTGACACTCCCCTACACTTGTGGGCTTGGTTATGCGAGGCTCAACAAGTGGACACTGTGGAAGTCATGTTTAAATAGATCGAGTATTTGCTCCAATACAATTTAGAAATCCAAATTCAAACACATCAACAAATATTGTATGCTTTGGGTCACATGCCCGCACGAATTTGTTTTCGTGGGCTTCTCCTAAGTAGTCCGGCCCATAAAATGTGTTCATTGTGTAAGAGTTGTTTGGACTTTGTTTATATGTCATTTGGTTAAGTTATGTAAATTCGATGTAGGATTAGAAGTGTCAACACTTATAGCTGCTAATTGCAATGTGGACCCTTAATCTAGGGTTTTTTTTTTTTAAAGAAAAGGATGAAGAAAGCTCTATACTCTCTCTCTAAACGTATTGGAATCACATGTTGAGATATAAGAGAGTTTTTTTTTTCTCACTAATTATTGATTGTCTCTTCCAGGTTCATCTCCTCCAAGGATTATTCTTCAGTCAATCAAGGGGCTAATTGTTGACCAACTCCATTCTTCTGCCAGTCAAGCCTAAATCATAAATACCTAAAAACGGAGCCCTATGTCAAATTCTCAAATGGACTTTGATACAAGAGCGTCGTGTCTGTGGAGTTGTAAAGTTGGCCCGTGAGCCCAGCACGACCCACTAGCTTGAGTTCACAGGCCGTGTTAGGCTCGATCCACTTTATTTTCACGGATTGGGTCAGGAATCGTGGCCCGCGAAAGAGTTTCATACGTGCCAGGCCCGACAACGACCATTCACTAATGTTATTGTGATTTGTGATGTGGTTTTCACCTTAGTTTTATATTCTAGGGGCCTAAGTTCAATTCCCACCCCACAACATAACTTTCACATTTTTATTGAAGGCCATGCCTTTAGGCCTAACCCTAGGGTACTAAGCCGGCTGAGTAAGGGGTAGGGGTGTCCGCCGGGTGATGAAACCCGGTGATTATCTGGCTGACCTTAATGAATTCTTATCGCCCGATCTTGCCTTAACAAGTCCGGATCCCAGGTACCTTTTTTTGGGATTTTCGGGTTATTGGGTGACTCGATAAGAAAATTATTTTATTTTAAAAATATATTTTATGTGATTAATGTGATACTTCTATGTGATTAATGTGGGTTTGTGGTAATGGACTTGGCATGTTAAGGATACCGGGTCACCGAAAACTCGACCCGGAAAACCCGGGACCCAGTGATCCCTTAATAGGGTTACCGGGCGGGTCACTTCATTGTCCAAAAACACCGAGGTCAGGCCTAACCCGATCCGATAACCCGAAACCCGGCCCTCTGGACACCGCTAGTAAAGGGTTTTAAGATTCGCAAATCTCATACGTGTGGCCGGGCCGGCCTACGAACCGTGCATGTCGCTTGTTGACCATTCCGAGCTGGCCCGCTTTACATCATTAGGAGTACGTGTATCAGTGTATGAGACTCTTGAATGGGGCCAATCCAATAGGCATGGAAGAGGATGTGAAAAAAAGTTGCTCATGGGCCAGCCTAGTACTCTTGTTAATGAAGCCCATGCTAACTCCTCATGTGCTAAGGCCCAACCCACATGTCACGTGCCCACCTACATCTACACTCGCACCACACAACACCACCACACACCCACCCAGCCACACCCAGAGTCGCACACAAGCACAAATAATTATTGGCTTAACTTGGCAAATAAATGGTCCAAAATAGAACGAAAATTATAGAGATCGTAGTTCTTGATAACCCAGTTGCTGAGTTATACACACATAATCTAAGTGAATTTGTGAACTCTGCATGTTTCACAACATAATGCAATATGAAATCCTGTATATAAAACTCAACAGTTAGAATAACTAAGATCTGTATCATTACTACAAAGAGAAACCACCAAGAATTTGACAATAAAATCTTGCCTGCCTGACCACAAAAGTCTGAACAAGTTATGGTCACAAATCGTCAAAATACTAGACCTCAAACACACCCATAGATATGACAATATGTAGGAGAGGGAGTGTACTGACAAAAGACTGACCAAAAAACAAGCAAACCACCATCACTCATTCATGTCCTTCACCATAGATGAGATAAGATTATTGGGGGAGCTGCTCACCTTCCACGTGGCACTATCACTGTGGTTCCTAATGATAAGGTAAACAATCTCCTTTCATGTGGCCATAATGGTGTAACATCATCATCTATTCAATCCAACGGTTGTAATTCCATCAATATGAGGCTAAATAATCTACAACCACATGATCCCTTATCGTCTATTGTATTATCATTATATATAGGCTATGGTACTAGTAAAGCAGAGGAAGTTGAGTAGCTGAATCAAAGAAGAAGAAGCAGTCATGGCTTCCTCTATAATGTCATCGGCCACTGTTGCCACCCTTAACCGCACCACCCCTGCTCAAGCCAACATGGTTGCACCCTTCACTGGCCTCAAGTCCTCTGCTGCTTTCCCTGTCACCAGAAAGCCCAACAATGACTTCTCTTCCCTCTCCGGCAATGGTGGAAGAGTCCAGTGCATGAAGGTTTGTATATAAATAATTTTTATGTCTAAATTTTAACAAAAATTCAGAGAATTTTCAGGAGATAGTTTCTGGGTTTTGAATCTTGTGATTGGTTTGAGTGTAGGTATGGCCAACAGTTGGCATGAAGAAGTTTGAGACTCTCTCGTACCTTCCACCACTCACAGATGCAGAATTGGCAAAGGAAATCGACTACCTTCTTCGTAGTGGATGGATTCCTTGCTTGGAATTCGAGTTGGAGGTCAATTTTCAAAATCTTTAAATTAAATTTGTGAAAACAGAGTATTAAGTATACCAAGCGTTTGATAAAATGTCTGTTTCTTGGTTTGGTTTAATTTGGTTTGTTTTGCGGGTTTAGCACGGATTTGTGTACCGTGAGAACAACCGTTCACCAGGTTACTATGATGGGAGGTACTGGACCATGTGGAAGCTCCCCATGTACGGATGCACAGACTCTGCTCAGGTGCTCAAGGAGCTCCAAGAGGCCAAGACTGCTCACCCGAATGGCTTCATTCGGATCATCGGCTTCGACAACAAGCGTCAAGTGCAGTGCATCAGTTTCATTGCCTACAAGCCTGCTGGTCTTTAAATAAGTTATAAATTAAATTTAGACTCTTTGGGTTTGTCTAAAGAATATGTAAAACAAACCCCCACCCCCCCCCCCCCCCTCTCTTTTTTTGTGTAATTTTGTTTCTAGCTCTGTTTTTATCATTTTTGAGACGATGGTTCTTCTTTTCGGTCTCTGCATTTTCGGATGCTGAATGGAATGGTTGAGAATTGTTGAATAAGCTCTAGTTTATTTGCTAATTTTGATTGTGATCGATGAAGTTGAACCCTTTTTTTTGCAATTTCAATTCATCTTCGCTAACCTTGATTGTCCCTGTAATACAAAAGTGCTTTGGATTATCAAGCATTACAATGATAATAAGATTCAACCCACTTGGGTGATAGTTTAGTTAGTGAATTTCTCTGTATAAATTTCCATATAAATTTGAGGGTCTTGAATTTGATTCTTACTGTGAGTAATACTTTGTGGTCACGTGCTAAACTTTAGTCCAATTTACTATGTCATCAGATGAATTATCAAGCATTGCACTGATTAAAAAATTTAGACACTTGGGTGATAGCCTAGTTGATGGATCTCTCAGAAGCCCAATCGTATGAATTCGAGAGATTATGAGTTCGATTCTCACTGTAAACAATACTCGTGTGATCGTGATTTGGGTTTTTCCTCAACTTATTATGTCGTTATGTGGGAAACATAAGTTGTTTTGAATCAATTTCAAGAAATTATTAATAGATTCAAAAACTATGACAAAGTCGTGTGGATTATGTTTCTTGATACATTTTTGACGTAGTGATCCACAATAAACACTTGATGTGAACTCTTGTGGTGATGCCTTGAAGTAGATAGAGATATAGATAAGAAGAGATTCCCAATCTCTGCCATACCCTTATTGCATACCATGAATTTATTTTACCATGGTTGGTAAAAAAAGTACACATCAAGGTTATTGCATTAAAGTTCACCCAAAAATAAATCAAGATAACATCTGCGGTGGATAAAAATGGTCCAAGCCCAAGCCCATTTTCTCAGGTATGATTAAACTCAATCAACTACAATGACTAACGGGCTCAAAGCCCATAAATTGTATGTAGGTATTGGGCCCAAAATAGCCACTTCCGGTCTCTCCAAGGGCCCTAAGCTACAAACTTGGCCCATGATCAAATTCAGGTATGACAGCTAAGACCTCTGTTTTTATTGATTACATCAGAGCATCCACAATGGGATGATTTTGAAGTGCTTGAGATGATACTTTCTTGATAAATTAAGCGCTAGATGTTCACAATGGGTACTTGAGATGATACTTTCTTGATAAGTTAAGCACTACATGCACACTTGTGATAAAAAATGACACTTGAAAAATTAGTTCATACTTGATCTTTGAAGTGTATGATAATTGATGAATAGTGAAGAGAGAGGTGATGAAAAAGGAAGAGAGATGTGATGAAAAGTAAGAGAGAGATGATGGAGATGGAGAGAGAGAGAAGATAAAAAGGAAGAGAGAGGTGATGAAAAATAAGAGAGAGATGATGAAAAAGAAGAGAGAGAAAATAAAGAAAATGAATATAGAGTGTTGGAATGTATGGAGTGTTGATGAATAGTATAGATTGTGGGACCCAATCACCCAATTAAATTGTGCCACCTAAGAGAAATGAGAAGAGAGAGAATATAATTTAGTGAAATTTGGAGTGTGTGCACAAGTAGCACCATTGTGGATGCTCTCACGGGCATGTCAGGATCTCATGTCCTAATCACTCATGCTCAAGCTAGAGCACATGCAATGGTTTAGTATTGTTTGGGACAACAAAACACCTTGGGATATGTGTATATATGATGTGACAAAGAATGTAAATGTTTTCTCTACAATGGTTTAGGTCTACTGGCTTCACTTGTGCCCATTTCTTGCAACATTCAACACATGTGGGTTAGGTTTGCTCTAAAAGCAAGCCAGCATGGGGGCAATCAAAACACCATTCCTCCATGCTTGGCCCATCAAATTTGAGCTAAGAAAAATCTATTGTTGTAAGGGCAAATGCAATGAGAATTAATTTGCTGGGCCAACATTTTTGTTGGCCCGGTCCCACCTCTATTACACAAAAAGTAAGTCAAACACGAATTCTAATACAACCACATCAACAAAACACAAATTTCTATAAACTTTTTCTTCCCACACACTCTTTTTCTTTCCACCCAACCCAACAACATTCGATTCCTCCATATTATCCACAACAAAACTACATCAAAACATCAAATATCAATACATCCACATCAGCAAAACACTTATCCCAATACAGCCACATAAGCAAAACACATTTTACAATACAGCCACATCAGCAAAAGACAATATCTTTGTTGGCCCAATACCACTTCACCATTGCATTTGCCCTCAATCGGGAGAATGTGTCTATCCCATACTATTTTAAGGAGACAATCGCCACGACTTTCAAAAGGACACTTCTTCCCGACGGAGACTTATACAGGGAGGAGTTAACCAGATTCCAATAAGATGGGAAGAATACGGGTATCGGCAGCCAACTGCCTTTGGCAATACCAAGCAAGAGGAGGACCAGTGTTCCGATGACAAGCGTGTAGAAAAGCGTGATAGGCGCATAGATTCCCAATCCGACGATACTAGCAATACCAACAAGTAATGTGACTTCCACCACAATCACAGCCACACCATTCCAGATTGTATCGCAACTATGAAATGGCCGAACTTTTAAAGAGAGGTCACCTAAAAGACCTCCTAACTAAGAAGGGGAAAGCCACATTGGCTAAGAGGGAAGAACGCGACCAAGTTACCCCAAACGCTTCACCCTCATAGTTAAATGGTTGTATGAGGGTTAAGCATAAACCCAATCCGATCCTTTTAGAGTCGTAATCAAAACTAATTAAAGTTTGAATTAACCACCAAACATGATAAAGAGTAATGACGACTATAGGCCCTATTTTAGCAAGTAACTAATTAATTACACATCGAATGTCAACCTAACTGATTCTCATTCATATATTTTTACCCGATGGGCAGGATCCAAACCCTGTGAATAATATTTGTGTGCACATTTATGTGAGTGTGTGTGGGTTGTATGTGTATTTGAGTTGGAGGGTCACATGTGTGTTTTTTATTTTCAGATAAAAAAAACTAATTAATGAATTTATTATTCTTCTCAGTAATAAATTTTTTATTTGATACTATAAATAATACGTCAAAAAGGGGACAATTGGCTCCAAAAAATGACCCAAACATAAGAACGGGACATATGTAGGCATCCAAAGGTGCTATACAAATATCCGATTTCGCAATCAAGGTCGATGCGTTACATGTGTCGTAATCTAAGTGGGATACACAAGCAGTAAAGGACACGTGAATCCTGCAGTCGTAGTGTTATATGACCGACTTGCCAGAATATCCTTGAACCAGCCAGCCAGTCATCTTCGTCTTCACACCTTTGGAGCATTCGAGCCAGTCAAAACTTGTAAACCACAAACTAACGTGTGCGTCCTTCTTCCTTTCAAATCATGCAACAGAAAAAACAGAAATATCTTCAATTTCTTAGCTTATATGAACTCGGATTCTTCCCTTCTAGAAATTTATTTTTTCCTTCCAAAAATAGAAATATAATATTATTAATTTTCCATGAAAACAAATTTTATTTTCCGAAAAAGGTCAAAAAATAATATAAAACATGGCTTTGATGAATCCCGCAAATCTCTGCGTTGGCCTGTATCGTCATGCTCACGCTGGTATGACGAGTACTATGTTGCATGTATGAATTGTATACGCTCTACGCTGTTTCGGAAAGTGAAGGGCGCTTTCGCATCTCCAACATCTCTGTTTCCTCTTTTTTTTTTCTTGGTTGACGAAGTGTGTGGAATGCTATAGAATTTGTGGCGAGGGTTTGCTGTGTTCAGGTGGGGAAGACGAGATTGGTAATGGCGAAGGCGAAGTTGAAAGGACTGGTGGATGATGAATTGCTGAGGATTTTGGACGCCAATATGGACGAGGCGCCGGCAAGGAGGCGAACTCGGGAGGCGTTTAAGGAGATTCAGCTTGGAATCGATCACATATTGTTCAAGGTATTGACTTCTGTTTTTTTTCCCCTTTTCTTATTGGGTGATAAAAAAATGACCGATACGTTTGGATTGAATCAATTTATGCGGTTGATGAGTCGAGTTTTGTATACTTTTCGAGTGGTATGTGGATCAATCTATGCTAGTGTGTATATGTGTCTGCTACTTGTTATTCGTTACATACTTACATACTGATTTTATACTACTAGATAGTAACTGAAATAAATGTGGATAGAATCACTGAAAGCGCATATCTTGATTGAGGATGTTTCATCGATGAGCCAACCGTCAATCCCATTTCATTGGCGATAAGCGATTTATTTGTAGATCAGATGGGTTTTCTGGAAATTGATTTTAGTTACTGAATTGATTTCAGATGGATTTGTTCACGATACCTTAGTGACTTCGAAAGTAGGTATTTTAAGTACTATAAACCTTGTAGGATTGATTGCGACTGTTAATGACTGCCCCATTAAAATGTTAGTTGAGAAATCAACTGATTGGTGTGCTTGTAGATTATCTCCTACTACACTATCTAATAATAAGAGAGTTATGGTTCTCTGTTTGGTTTTGCTTAGTTTTTCTGCTATTAATTGGCCAGATTGTTTGACGGTGGGGTTTGTGAAGAGGAGATAATGAAGGTGTGGCAGACTTGCTGCCATCAATGCTTAATTTCTGATCTCCTTGAGTTTGATTGCTTTGGTGGAAGTAGTTTACTATATTTCTTCTTCTATTTGGTTTGGTGATAACATCATATCAACAACTGTAGTGCAACAAGGCGTCTTGCTTCCTACCATTTTTTTGTTATAAAAAAAATATTAAGAAACTAAATGATGGTCTGATGGGATAGTCATAGCACTCTCTTTGGTCATTTGATTGGGAATATTAATGCACTTTTTTTTTTTTCTGTGCTGCAGACGCCATCCGATGGATTGAAAATGAAGGAGGTAAATGAGTTCTACGAGCTTTTGTTTGTCTATAATTTTTAGCTTTTTTTTAGGAACTAGGAAGTGCTTTGCACATAAGCTGTTTTTGTAAACTTGCACAATTTTTTTTTCCGGTGGGGCAGCTTGATGAAAAATCCAGTGACTCTGCGTCATGCTTGCATATTTGCATTTAAACATGTATTTTGCCAATGCTTGAGCAGAGGTTAATTATGCAGACGAAAAACTGCTTCATGTGTATACATTCACTTACAATGCCATCTTTTGCTGCACAAATGTTTTTCATCATTAAATGATTTTCATTTTGTGTAATAAAAGCATTATTGAGACTGGATTCATAATAAGCTGTTAAAGGAGAATGAAAGGAGAAATTGTTAGCTAGGGACTATTCACTTATCTTTTTGGTTCAGTTGTTGGAAATTTGTTTGCTTTGACTAGCAAATTTAAAGAACTTCATTTTGTGAACAATTTCTCCCTGTTCCATCTACTTTCTCATGTATATTTAAAACTGAAAATCTTCCTTGGCTGCCATAAATTAATTCTGCCCATGTTAAAATTTTAAAATGAAACTTGATGACTCATTTCTGATTCTCTTTCTTTGTTTTTGAGAGCGGATTTTCACTTCACATGCGCATAAATTTTGTTTATCAGAATAATGGTCTCCCTCCCTTTTCAGCTTACTCATTGATCACTTACAACTTATGCTACAGTTGTATGAGGTGAACTCTCGAGGATTGGAAATTTTCTCAAAAAGTTGGATTCCTGAGATTTCTCAACTCAAAGCAGTGGTTTGTTTTTGCCATGGTTATGGCGATACTTGCACCTTTTTCTTTGAAGGCATGTATCTTATGTCAAGTTGAAGTAAGGACTGACACGTAAACATAGACACACGCTCTGATAATGAAACCTAAAAAATCTTTCCATGGGCATGTTTGTAGGAATTGCAAGGAAATTTGCGCAATGTGGGTATGGAGTTTTTGCACTGGATTACCCTGGATTTGGACTCTCTGAAGGCCTTCATGGCTATATTCCTAGTTTCGACAAACTTGTTGATGATGTCATTGAACATTACTCAAAAGTCAAAGGTGTGCTAAGTTTTCTATTGAGTATTTACGATGCAGAAATAATGATAGTGATAGTGGCATGTTAAAAATCTCTACTGCAGTAATCATCTGCTCTGCCCATAGTATCGTTCTTCTAACCCTTGTCCCTTCGTTACGTTCTGTTGGAACTCACATCATCATCATCATCTGAGCCTTTATCCCAAAAGTTTGGGGTCGGTTACATGAATCTATGAGAACATTCTTGGAAATCCACATGTACCAATAATTTTTCTTATACTGGTGGGCCATTTTTTTTTATACTGGTAGGATTTGGTTTCCCTTCATACTTTTCTTTTCTAATTTACTTCTCACATTCCACATACCTGCCTTTTTTTTTTCTTTGGGCTGGTGATGATAGAAATTTGTTTCAGATGACGGTCTTGTGGGGATTTCCCATTTTACCAGTTTAAGATCTAATAAGATTATGTAGAGTACTAGAGTGTCACTGAGTGGTTACTTTACACACTTTTTGGCCATGTGATTATGATGTTAATGTCTTGAAATACTGATGTCTCAAAATGTGTATGATTGGTTGACGGCAGATAACCCAGAGTTTAGTGGTTTACCTAGCTTCCTTTTCGGAGAGTCTCTGGGTGGAGCTGTAGCTCTGAAAGTGCACCTGAAACAACCTGATGCATGGGATGGTGCTATTCTTGTTGCACCAATGTGCAAAGTATTTCTCTAAACCCAATTAGCATTGGAAGCTCTATTTCACTATTTGTTTGTAATATTTATATCCTTTTTAACTTATAAATTTTACGCAGATTGCCGATGACATGGTTCCACCACTGATAGTGACAAAACTCCTCATTGGTGTAGCTAATGTTCTTCCAAAGCAGAAGTTAGTTCCGCAGAAAAATTTAGCTGATGCAGCTTTTCGGGACTTAAAGAATAGAGAGCTGGTTTGTCTTTCTCTTTCCTTTTGAAACAGATAATTTCAATAATAAAAAAATAGAGCAATTTTAGCTTGTAGCAAAATAATATGAATATAGGACGTTTTGTATACTTGGTAATTACATCTCCCATATATTTGTTGTCTTCGTGTTCTGATAATTAATGATCATTACTGCAGTTCTTCTGCATAATGTACTTTCCTCTCTGAATGCAGACAGCTTATAATGTCATTTCTTACAAGGACAAACCACGCTTGTGGAGCGCTCTAGAGATGCTCAGAACCACTCAAGAGATAGAACGTCGATTGGAAGAGGTACGTCAGTTCCTTCTCTCTATTCCATTATATGACATTTACTTGCTTTTAATCATTTATGATAATCTATTACCTCAACTGGACTCTCCGCGGTAAGTTCGTACATGGAACATTATGAATCTTAACCCAATTCCAGGATATATGGTGGGGAAACTGGTCTATTCATTTATCTGATGATTACAGGTATCTCTACCTCTATTAATTCTGCACGGGGAGGCTGATATCGTCACTGATCCATCGGTAAGCAAGGCTTTGTATGATAAAGCAAGGACTTCGGACAAGAAGCTCAAACTGTATAAAGATGCATTTCACTCTCTTCTCGAGGGCGAGCCTGATGAAACCATAGTTCAAGCTTTGGATGATATAATTTCATGGCTCGATGAACACAGCAGGAAGAGTGATACCTCTTGAGCATTGGCCCTCTTCTATTTTTTTTTCTTCTTCAAGAACATAAAGGAAGGAGGGGAAAACAAATAAAATGTACTGTTTTGGTTGATAAATAAGGCTGCCATTGCATGTACAGAAATGTGGCTATTGAGATATTTCAATAATTTATAAATTTAGTTAATTTATAGCAGATTGGTGTAGTTTATATTCTCTACTCCTAGTCTCTTCAATTTAAGCAGTTTCTATCGAAATCATATTTCCCTGCAGCATGAAACTCATGGCCCTAACCTCTTGTCAATATTTTGGGGCAACAAAATGCCAGCAACGTACCCTGATTTTGTGTAAGAAAACTTCTGAGGGTGCGGTGCATGGGTCCGAGGATTTTCTTTGTTGGGGGTGGATAAAAACTAAAAACTCTGCCTTGAAGAGGTTCCACGATATTCAAAGAAAAAGTAAATAAAGGATGGTGTGTATTCACAATGATTACTAAGGGTCAAATCTCATCTCCCCTTCCCAATCCCGGTTAAGGACGTTGCCTTGCCTATAATAAAAATTAAAGGAGATTTATTGTGGGTAATGGAACGGACAACCATTATGTGCGTCACCCAATGGCTTAGCAAGTATGACATTGGGCTTTTGGTCACATTCATGCATTTACGAGTCACGTGACAGTATTAGGATCCTCCTACAAGTGAAGTGGGAGTAGCCTAAACCGTGAAAGCGGGCTCTATGACTCTATCACATCATATAATTATAATTTAATGAGTTTGATTAGTTACATTGAATGAATTTTTCATTTATGAATCTCAACATTTATTTTTGTCTATTGATACGCTACGCTCTCCTCTCGTT
Source organism: Tripterygium wilfordii (assembly GCF_013401445.1). Taxonomy (NCBI): domain Eukaryota; kingdom Viridiplantae; phylum Streptophyta; class Magnoliopsida; order Celastrales; family Celastraceae; genus Tripterygium; species Tripterygium wilfordii. Next base: position 12,676,960 of record NC_052236.1, on the reverse strand, counting down.
TATTTTCTAGAGTTTGCAGGTGTAAAGTAATTCTTCTGATATGGGTACTTTATTTAACAACGACATCTCTACATTACCTGAATGCCCGACTAACTTATTAACAAAATAAAACAAATGTTTTATGTTTGACATATCAATTAAGGAACATTAATCCCAGAACAACATATAATTTTTTTACTTAATTTAAAAAGAAAAAATAACTTCAAAAATATTTTTCTGTGACATTAATTTTGTTTTCTTTTTAAATATTCTATGTCGTTCTTTAGTTATGGGCTACATCAACCATTCCACCATGGTTCTTTGATAGCTAGCATGGTCTCCAAGCTCCCAATCATGGCTCTTCCTACAATGGTTGTCCTCAGAGTCTCAGACAGCTTTGAGAAATACCCTAGAAGTGGAACTAGATTTTCGCCTGTTACTTCTTGAAGGAGCGATACCATTTTTGAGAGAACCTTATTAGTTCCCTAAAAATCACCAGAAAGATGCGATCTTTTCCCTTCAAACCTAATGTTGAGCAGTTGGTACACAGTGATTTTTCTGAATTTTCTTTAATTGGGTTCCGTAGGGTGAGGTTGTGTTATTGAATGCAGGCATTAATGAGATTTTAATAGCAGAGCATGGAGAGTCAGAGTCTCTTTGAGAGTGGTTCCGCGAATGTGGTGAAGGTACGTTTGTATTCAATGTTCCATCCTTCCACAAATTGGAGAAACAAAATAGCTCTTTTTTCTTGTCATTTGAAAAACCCTACTTCCATAAATGTGGATGTGAGATCAAGATGTTTTTTGAAGTCAGAAGTATTATAAATATTTTTGAATTCTATGGGTGGTTGCTTACATCAACTACCCATTTGTAGAAACCGTCCTCTTTTAGAGATCCAACAACTCTTGGTCCTTATTGCATTGAAGATATAAATGATGTGTAGTTGAAAGTATATAAAAGCTGCATTAGAAGAGAAATTCTTACTCACACAAGGAGAACAAATAATAAGTGGGAAAAAAAAGGTAAATGGTGCAGCCAGTGAGGTTTGAAGACATCCATGGTGACTTGCAGAGCTTACTGTATGACGAATGTATGGACAAAGCAACTCAAAGACGCCGTGCTCGTGAGGCGTTTAAGGAAGTCCAATGTGGGATTGATCATTGCTTGATGAAGGTAGTGTTTTTCTTGTTCTGGTCTTGCTAAATGTAGATGTTTACGTGTTCGATTGATGTCCTCGGTGACTTGAGCTAGGTGACTTGCTTCTTGCATGGATGATTTTAAATTGTTTTTGTTTATTTTAGTTGTGATGGTTCATGATGGTGATGGTGATGGTGATGGTTCATTATGGATTTAGTGGTGTTTAAGTGGGAGTTGTGTAGGTTGCATGTTTCTTTATTCCTCCTGGGACAGTTGAAGCTTCTTTATGCATTCCCTCTCTATTGCTCATTCTTGATAATTTTGCTTGCTAATAGCTTGATGTTTTAGCAGTGTTCTTCTATGTACTTGGCTTTTACAATGTAAAAAGAAAAAAGAAAAGTGGCAGAGGATAACAAGATTACCTTTGTTCTTTTGTGATTGCAGATTCCATATGAAGGGCTGAAGATAGAGGAGGTAAATAAACTTCAATCTCACAATCTAGGACTTTTAATCTTGCTAATCAAGTGCAATTGTCAGATACTTTGTTTCGGACATGTTTCATGATTTGGAAAACCAATTAATCATTTACTCTCTTCAAGTGCTTCTGTCCCTAGTGCAAGTTTTTCATGCTTAAAAATTTGTTTACTTGTAACTGACCTACTAAAGTCAATGATTGTGGGGAAAAAAATGATAAAAAAACTTGTAACTTCAGGAGATGCTTGGATTATAACATGATCCCCCTGCAGTTTTCAGTGCGGTATGTTTGCACGTATTATAGCAATGCCCCCCCTGCAAACTTGCTTCGACCTTTTAATGGGTTTTATACTTTTATAAGAAGTTTCAATGACGTAGAAATCCTTGTTTATAAGCACATTGTACAACTCTATTTTTAGATTTTCAATTGATAGCCACACATGTACTTTTAAACAAAGTTGATCTGTCTTGAATTTTGTTGTGACAGAAATATGAGGTGAACTCTAGAGGTTTGGAAATATTCTCCAAGAGCTGGATTCCTGAGGCTGCTCGTCCGAAAGCAGTTGTCTGTTACTGTCATGGTTATGGTGAAACATGCACATTTACATTTGAAGGCATGAATAGCTCTCATGGGATTTACACTTGACCCATTTGGTGAATAGAACTGATTAATGGCATTGAGTTTTGCAGGAATTGCAAAGAAGTTGGCATCATCTGGATATGCAGTTTTCGCAATGGATTATCCAGGGTTTGGCCTCTCTGAAGGCCTTCATGGCTATATTCCAAGCTTTGATAGCCTTGTCAATTATGTTGTCGAACACTTCTCCAAAGTCAAAGGTGAATCAATCTGACTCAAGATCTGAAAGTGAATTCCTGATTGCAAAGCTTATAGGAAAACATTTAGTTTGTTAATTTCTGCTTATATCAATCCTAGATACACTTGAGGATTTTACGTTTCTTTTGGTTGTCAGAGAATCCAGACTTCCGAGGTCTTCCAAGTTTCCTGTTCGGTCAGTCTATGGGCGGAGCTGTGGCAGTGAAGATTCACCTAAAACAACCTGAAGCATGGAATGGTGCCATTCTTGTTGCACCAATGTGCAAAGTACTCATTTCAACTTGATTCTTCTGGAATTTTTAACTTCTAGAAGATCCCTATAATTTGTCAAATGTTACTGATTGGAGTGTCATCTTTTTTGTAGTTAGGAGATGCCATGTTTCCACCATGGTTTGTGCTGCAAATTTTGATTGTATCAGCTCATCTTTTTCCAAAGCTGAAATTAGTTCAATCCATGAACTTCTTGGAGATGGCAGTAAGAGATGTGAAAAAAAGAGAGCTGGTAAGAGTGATCTCATATTTTTATGGAAATATTTTTTACTGGCTTGGACAAACAATCCTATCTGTTTCTCTTCCAAAAGCATGCAGCATATAACATAATCGCTTACAAGGATAGAGCACGACTTGGGACGGCTTTAGAATGTATCAAAACCACCCAAGAGATAGAAAAACGACTTGAAGAGGCATGTCTATTCCTCCGATTTTTCTCCTTTTTTAAGAAGTAGGAAATATTATTGCAAAGCTGTTTTATTGTTTCAACCTCTTTATCTGATTTGCATTCTGTTTTCTTCGCTTTGTTTCGAAGTCGGCTTTATCAGATTCTAAATGTGGAAATTATTGATTTGTCTAAAATTTTTGAAGCATAATGAGATTTCTGTAACTTGATGGCTAACTGAAAATTGTCTCTTGTAGGTCTCCTTGCCATTACTAATCTTGCATGGGAAGGCTGATGTTATTACCGATCCATCGATAAGCGAGGCTTTATATGAGAAGGCAAGCAGTTGGGACAAGAAGATAAATCTGTATGAGGATGCTTATCATTGCCTTCTTGATGGTGAACCAGATGAGATGATCTCTAAAGTTCTTGGTGACATTACCTCCTGGCTTGATGATCACATTGCCCTCCATTAGACAAGTTTTTCTTCTCTCTAGGAAATTAGGCCTTCATGTAACCTGCTCTATCAAAAGCTAGCAGCTCAGAACCTCAAGTCTTAATTTATTTGACTGACCTAGCCATATTTAGCCATCATGCCGCTGCTAAAGAAGAAGTTTGATTCATCTGTGTTTGTGGTGATGGTGTTTGTTGTGGAGGTGCTTCGCTTATCATAAACAGATTTTTTGCTTTTGCAAGATAAATTTGGAAAGGTCATTTGAATGATTGAATCCATAACCAAGAGCAAGACTTAATCCCTCTCTCTAGATTTTATATATAGATTAAATGGAGTTTGGTGACTCGCTAATTCACTATGACAAAATTTGATCGCGATAACTCTAAACGTAAGCGAAAGGTCATGAGATCAAGTATTATAAGTGTTTCTATTATCGCAATTTGCTAGATGAGTCATTGCTCATCGCAGTGTGTGTGAACATGACCCTATGTTATCTTCCACATTGGATCTCGACTTCGATCTCAACTGATCAATGGGGGATGGGGTCTTTCATGTCGTCCTGGGGTTTACCAATTGATTATCTGATGGATAGTTGAGTCAACTCTATGTTATAAAAAAAATCATTCACGACGAGTCAAAGAAAACGAAAAACAACATACAAAATTTCACCCCATATGCTGGTCCCATTATACACATAGGACACATTGGATGCTCTTTTTTTTTTATTTGTTCCTTTTTTATCGTTAATTTTCTTGATGGCAGAAGACCTCAAAGGCTCAAATGAATAAGTCAATTATTGCCCCCCACTTGGTTTATGGTTTTCATTCAAAGCAGGAAAAAAAAATAGCAAAAAGAAAAAGAAAATCATGCCTAGATGGTCATATCATCTATATCAACTGCCATGTGTAAGAACATGTATGGCTACCAAAACAAAGTTCAGATCTTTTTCCTTTTAGAATACTCAGATGGCAACAAAAGGGAACGAGCAAAGTGGACATGTACCTTGTCCAGATAAATTACTTTTTCTTTAGCTGGGGAGTGCCTTTCTTTCTTTCTGCAGACAATGTTTAGGAAACTGACTCTTTCAGTGCACAATGATGCAATGAGCACCGATTTCATTGCTTTCTTTCCTTATTAAGCTTTGATTACCTATCTGTAATCCGGCTGTACTCCTCTTTTCTACAGAAGTGGGAAATGCCCACCTCACCAATTTTTTTGGCTTTGCTGTTGCATTATATGGGTTTCCTAATTGGATTAACCGAATGAAGACCCATTTATTGGTTTTGGGTTTTCTGAGTTTGCAACAACAATGGCCTTCGCTTCTTGCTTCAGCAGTCCTCGATTGCCCCTTAAGGTATGCCCCCTTTTTTCTCTGTCCACCAGTTTTTTTATTTTCTTTTCTGGTTTTTCGCTATTCCATTTTTCATTTTACACGACTGAGTTTCTGGGTTTTTGATTTTTTTTCATCTGGGTGTTCCTTTTTTGTCTCACTCCTACTTTTTGATTCGCAGTTGCATGTAATTTCGATGAATTCTTGAATAATTACTACTTGTATACGGTGTATTTGACAGTATTTATGTGGATAAATGTTGAATCATTTCTTCTTCCTGTTATCCATTGACGAAGGTTATGAGATTGGTTAAAGTTGCTTTCTTTATGACTCTGCATTGCCGAACGTTACTGACCCCAAATACTTGGGTTAAGGCTGGTGGTTGTTAACATTTTAGTTGCTTTTCTATGCTTGAGGGATTTCCTTATGTTCTAGGTTTCTTCTTTTGTAGATGGACCATAAGAGGCAAGCTATAGGTCATTGCCACATTGTTGGAGTGCATCAAAGCTTCTATTTTAAAGGTATAACCACAGAACTTTTTGGTTGTCGAGTTGCAAGAGTGCGAACTGAGGCGTGCAGTGACTCGAGTTTTATCAGAGGATCTAAACTGCTCATTAAGCCGAAAGTTACAAGCTTTGTTCGCAGTGGAATGGGCTCTCTAGTCATTGCTTCATGTAACTTTTCCTGTTACTTACATTGCTTATTAAGTTATTATCACTGATCTTATTTGCAAAGTTCCCTGAGTTAATTTTGTCTTCCTGCAATATAGAGTTAGACCTTCATCTCTGAAATCATCAGTTAAAAGCGTTATCTTAGCTATCTGTCTCGGTAATCCACATAATCCAGAAAACAAACATTATGTCAAATTTGCAGCTTTCCTGCTGAAATATATCGCAATTCAGATGTTACTAATTCTAGATCTCAATTTAGAATAAAATGATTTCATCCAGAAAAGTTGGTTGCCTTCCTATTGCCTGCTCATAAAGCTTTGATAAACCTCGAAACTTGGGGCTACCTTAGTTGCAGATCCCATTACACAAATGACAATGATCTCTGATGTTCTAACTGTGGCATGACTTGCCACAATCTACTGCTCCAAGTGATTAGTGATTACATGTATGCTTTGTTCTAGTCTCAGGAACTGATTTGTGTTATGATTAGTGCCCATGTACAAGAAAAAACAAAAGTGGCATGTTATTGTTTTGATGTTTGCTCTTCATGCATTTGCTAGCTTCTCAAATTTCTGTTCATTATACCCCATAAATTAGAAGCTCTAGTTTCTTATTGCTGCTGTAGCAAGTTTTGTTCGATGATTAAGTGGCTTAATGTTATCGGATCCTTTTCAAATTGTTATATAGGGGATTAGAGAAAAGCGGTTTGAAGTTGGCAATGTCTCATGACATGTCAATGTAGGGAGGCAGTTTTAAATATTGCATAGTTTTTCTTCTTTTCAATGTAGTGAATTCAATGTTGCAGGCTCCTTCCATTTGTTATTTTACCTACCACTACAAATATCGGTTTTCAGTATCTGGTCCCTTATTATCTGTAGGGTTTTCAAGCTCTCAAATTGCTAGCGGTGTTTTTACCATTGGAACGGCCGCTGTTCTCCCATTCTACACTCTCATGGTTGTTGCTCCTAAAGCTGAATTGGTAAGTTCTCTGGATCTTTGGAATCACAAACCTTCATGGTTCATGTAATTATAGATGTTTGTTTTCTTCTGAACTATGTGTATAAGCTAAATTAAGTTTTCTAGTGGGTGTCCATCAATCATTCTCACTGAATCACTTTGTTTATAGCCTTAAACACAAAAATCAAGTGATCGTTTACTCTTTTCTGAAAGAATTGGAAAAAAAGGGGAAATAAGAGTTTCTCTATGTTTCTTGTCTTTGATCTTGAAAAAATTCATAATATTATCTACTGATGTTTACACTTGTTTGAATCATTCAATTCAAAGACCAGAAGGTCTATGGAAAGTACCATACCGTATATTGTGCTTGGACTTTTGTATGGATATCTTCTATACCTCTCCTGGACGCCTGATACTATACGGTGGATGTTCGCTAGCAAATATTTGCTGCCAGAAGTACGTATATCAACAAACTCGACCCGACCCACATTTTGTTTATGGCAACAAATGAAAAACCCTTCTTACTTCAATGTATTTGTACCATGTGAAGCTGCCAGGAATTGCCAAGATGTTCTCGAGCGAGATGACATTAGCTTCTGCATGGATTCACTTATTGGCTGTAGATCTCTTTGCCGCAAGGTCTTTCCCCTCCATTGCCTTCCTTTACGTGCTCTCTCTTCCTCCCTCAATTTTTGCTCTCTATTGTTTTGTTAGTTTTGACTCATATACTGTCTCGTTCTGCTATATCCAGGCAAGTGTTTCACGACGGACTGGAAAATGAAGTTGAGACTCGGCATTCAGTCTCTCTTTGCCTTCTTTTCTGTCCTATTGGAATTCTTACGCATGTTCTCACTAAGGCAGTCACAAAAGGTGCTGGAAATACTAAGCATGGAATGTGATAACATCTCATTCAGAAACATTTGACTATGGATCATCAGCAGCACTAATTTGAATGGAAATTTGTTCAATGGATTATCATAATTTGACCTCTTTCTTTCATCAATGCAGTGAGCCTTCTTGTTTTCTGTCCTATTGGAATTCTTAGCTGTTTCGCTTCATGAAATGAAAATGTTGCTGTCAAGTGTTGTAAGGCAGTATAGAAACCTCCATTGGAAGGTCATTGTTTCTCTCTTTCTTGTCTTTTGATAAACATCTTTAGTTGAAAAATACCTACCAAAAATTGTTGACCACAGAAACACCATTCTTATCTTAAACGAGAATCTTCACTTTTTTGGGATCATGGTTGTGTCCAGATCTCTCACCTTCCATCTTCATCCCAAATCACTCTCATCTCTTCAATTCCCCAAAACACAAGACACCCTCTCATTTGACCACCACCATCACTGGTCCATTATCAACTACCATAACCACCAAATTAACTGTAAAATACCTTCCTTTGCTACCAAAAATATGCAGCAGGCAGGCAAAAAGTCTACGTCTCCAATGGCATCAAGCCAGTCCACACCTAAGTCCTCCTGTATCCGATGAATTCGAACCCAATCCTACTCTCATAGGTGATGATCTCTAGCCAACACCACCTGATCAGAGAACCTTTTCAGGGTGGGAAGTGGCTAGTCTTTGGATTGGTCTTGTTGTTGGGAGTCCCAACTTATTACTTGGCATGTAGTTTTGTTGATCTTAGGATGGTTCGGTGGCAAGGAATTGCCACAGTTGTTGCTGCCAACATAATCCTACTAGTCCCATTAGTCCTAACAGGACATCCTGGTGCAAGATATGGGATTGCTTTTCCAGTCTTGGCTAGATCATCATTTGGTATAAAAGGTTTACATATACCCACTTTGCTTGGAGCATTGGTGGGTTGTGGTTGGTATGGGATGGAGTCTTGGATTTGTGGTGAGGCCATTTTCATTCTCTTACCCAAATTCCTCAAACAATCATCACCGTCAAATGTCATGGCAAGATATGTATATGATTGAATGGCTAAACATGTCATCTGCAAAATATGTATATGATGATGTGATCTGTTGTAACTCAGTTAAAAGTGCACAAACTCGTTTACTGTCAGAGAGGAATTTGATACAGAAAATTTGGTACTTCAAAAGCTAAAAGAGTCTAGTTGATTTTCAGATCCTATTTCCAGTGTTTGAAAATTTTCAGCAGATCCCATCCAAGTCAACTTGAGCTGATGATCATGAGTTAGGGGGAAAAACAATATCGGCCTCTCTCCTGCAAGAACTTCTCGGGCGAGCTGCAAATGCTACAAAACTTTTCTTTTCATAGTTTGAGTGATCTTCATGACTACAAGAACAAACTATTCATCAGAAAGTCGAGCCGTCAAAATGTACTTACAGGATTGATGTACTTTCCATTCAATGAAATTATACAATCAGCAATGAGATAGATAAACAAAATGTATTGTAGGACATGCCAAGATGGATTTCACTCCATTTTGCCTGTTCTTGCCAACATTCAGCCACATCTTCCACTTGTCTAAAAGAAAGAATAAACAGAATTATAGAAATAAAAACTTCACCTGCTGTTAAGCATCCTCAGAGCAGTGTGCGTAGAGGAAAACATTATGAGAGAGACGTAAAACTTCATGTCGGCAGACTGGACATCTGAATTTGCTCATCTAACTTCCCATTTGATAGATCTGAATTCTGCAAGGAACCCGTCCTAGGTCGTTCCAAAGAAGTGGCCTCGTATATTCCTGTGCATCATTTAATTTTCAAATTAGCCGATTGAAATAAAATGAAAGAGAAGCAAGAAAGGAAATTAAATTGTTTGCAAATTAGGGTAAAAGCTATGGTCGAGATCGTAGACTATATGTCCTATATATCCCCAAATTTTTAGTTTGAACGGCAAAAGAAACTTAATTGTTTTCCACCAAAATATGAAGCCAATCTATCATATTCATAGCTCAGGTGGCTTATTCACAACATTCCCACACTAAAAAGCATGTGTATCAGTGTATCATGCTTTTCGTCAATAACTAACATATCAGCTCAGGAAAAGCTAAACATTAATCTAACAAATGGTGTATTGATTGCATTTACCATAGCATTAGATTTTTTTAGTTAATGGAAGTTCATGTCTAGAAGACAAAGCTCGCAGATTTGATAACTAAGATTAGTGAACCATATAACAAGAGATGCTTTGACTATTTTAAAGTAAAAACGGCTTAAGCACTGGTCTGATTGGATCGAACAACTGTGACTTTCCTTAATACTGTGAGGTAACCTGCTTATCGCTTCCATTAATAAATGATTATATATCCTGGACTTGGAGTTTCGATACATACCAAAGCCCAAAATGAAGGAGCAAATTAAGAATCCTGGCAAGGAAAAGTCCATTTTGTACACAATCTCCATCACAATGATGCATCCTCCAGCTACCATTAAATGCCTTGGAGAAGAGAAAACCATGTGCAATCTACAAATTTATAGAACTGCCAATCAATTTTGATGCACAAGAAGCCACACAGGGGATTACAAGTCTCCTCGAAAAAGGAATACTTCTCCCTGGTGCCCAAAAATTAGTTCATACAAATACAATACAATTAAAGCATCACAAAAACAAAGGACCACAACAACACGTGTTATGGATTCAATTACCTTTCCTCCGCAATACTGTCAACATAAAATATCAATATGACTCCAAAAAGAATAGTGCTCAGGAAGGCCCAAACTGAAAATGGCAGTTTTGTGCTGCTAACAGAGGTTGATCCCTGAAGTAATCCAACAAAAACCAAAGAGGAGGCAAGTTAATACGAATCAAACTTATCAAAAGAAAAAAAAAAGTGAATACTAATCAAGCTGAGCTTCTTAAAGGACAAGAATTCGCTTGCTATTTTTATTTTGTGCAAAATGATGAGATCTAATTGATTCAATAAAGTGAAAACATGGGTTATAACTTCTTCTTTTTTCTTTCTTTTCTTTTTATTTTCTGTTGGAAAAAGGGTAAAAACAACAGAAAATTGAAAAATAAAATAAAACTAAATGAAAGTATATTCTCCATTAGTTAAACGAACAACTTGATGAAAAACATGACCTATATTGCATTTATTAAAACAAAATGAAAAAAAAAAAAGTAATCTATTTTTCTAAAACGAAATGCATTTTGAGATTTAAAAATAAAGAATTCAACACCTTTTATAGGAAAAGGAAACTTAATTTATTTTTTTTTCGAAAAAAAAGTGGGAAGTGTTTTCCAACTCTACAAAACTCACTTCATAAGTTCATATATTGATATTGATCAAGTTGATATAGGAGAAACTTTATAAAAGAACTTACAATGATCATGTCCCACATGGCAACAGGAAATAGAAAACATGTAGCAGAAGCAATGGTTATCGCATTAAGTCTCCTTTTAAGTTGATTCTGAAATCAAAGAACGCTGCAAGCAGTTAATTCGAATTTTGGACAATTGACAAGCAATAGATAACAGTAAATGAATAATTTAAATCACCTTGAGTGAAACACGTCGTGCAATCACCCTTCTTAAAGCAGATAAAATACCAGCAACTATTGGAACTGTCATTTCTTTCATACCCAACACTTGTTCTGTCTGAACCTCGACATCAAGGCTTTCCTTGAATGGTAATTTTCATGTTAAGTTTCTAACAAGATTGAAAACGAGTTTGCAAATTTACAATAAGAAACATCAATGGGAAGATAAAAAGAGAGGGAAAAAAGGATAACATAAATTAAGAGGATTCATCAAACCAAAAACTTGCTACAATTTAATTATCAAACAAGAATCAGTATATAAGGATATAAAAGGGAGAGTATGTTGCCATCGCCCACCCCTGAGACAAGAAGTAGAAAGATGCCAACATTGCGACGAGCCCACCCACCTGTTAGAACACATGCTAATTACGGAAGAGTTTATGATTATCACACAACATAGAAAAGTTTACTTATGACAAATTTAGGGAGTCTGATTCTCAAGCAACATTATGCATGTCTCAAACAAAACAGCAGTGGCATATTTTTAATAGTGAAATATAAATACATGAATAAAGGAAACGGTCAATCTCTTTTGAAGGGCAAACAATCATAGATCAATCTCTTGACAATGATATGAATATCTTCAAAAAATAATGAAATTCAGTACTTTATATGGCTAACAAAAAGCCGGTATCTTATGGGCTTAAAAGCACTATTACTCACACTAAGTGAAGCAAACAATTGATATAACTTGAACTAAAGATCATTAAGCATATTTGACAAACCTACCTTCTTCCAGACATTGCCCCTCCGGCCATATAATACTGCAGATAATACCCCAAGAACAGCACCGGAATACTCTGCTAAAATAGCTCTAGAATCATAACAAACGAATAATTAATTACGACTACCAATGAATTTCAGATGATAAAAAAATCAAAAGATGCCAAGTTTAAGGAAATGTAGGAACTATGCAAGATCCCTTCTAATAGAGCAAATCAGGCAGAAGCTCAATGATCTTGCATGATCTAATTCATGAGCAAACATAAACTCGAACGGATTCAAAAGGCAGAAAGGAAGCAACGTTAGCAGAAGCCAAGCCAACTTTTAATGCTATGTAAGAGAAACTTATAGTCATAAATTGTAATATTATTATGGAAGGCAATTATCCTGACCATTGAACTTGTTTACACAGATGGCAACAAATGTTCCCTACAAGACAATATATGCATGCTGACTGTCAGGGAACCTCTGTGATTATTTTCCTTTCATTGTGCAAACCTTGGATGCTCTTCAAATATTTACACAAATGGAGAACCACTTCAGTTAGGACAGGATGAAGAGGAGTAACGCAGGCAGATCAACAAAGGAATAGAATAACAAATCAAACCAACATTTGATGAAAAGAGTAACACTGGAATCCACCAGAAGGTTGAGAGAAAACTCTCTAGGGTTTTGATATATTTGATACAATGAAAGATAATGATCACTAGGGCCGGCTACAACCCTAATATAATGCAAACACGGAAATGTAAAATTACAAAAATACCCCTAAAAACAGAAAACAGTTCGTTTGAGACCCGAAACGATGGAATTTTGCGAAACCAGGATGGGGCCATCATAAGAAGCCCTCTAAATCAAAACCTTAACTAATGAGAAGATAGCAGGAAGAAGTCATTATATAGTAAATTGATAAGTAGATGAAGAATTTAGCAAGGGTTTCATTCCTGGAAAACAGTTTTCAAGAAACAAGCAATCATTCCTGGATACCTGTTTTCCAAGAAAAACAATCGAACTTCATCAAGGACATCATATGAGGCCAACAAGAGACAATAAAAGGAAAAACATTATCTTGGAGTCGGCGGCTCTCCTAGGATTCCCTCATCTGGGATCCTTGGGGAAGAGGATCAAGTTGGCCCTTGCGAACAGCTTGATGCACTGTCTCCCTTCAACCCTTTGAGCGAAATGCGACAAAAGGAAGGAAAATCCATGGACTGACCCCATCACCTCCACCCCGTAGGAACTACGAGATCACCCCAAGGACGCCTTCGGAAGGATGTGAAAATCATATACAATACTTTAATGTGTGATAAACAAGCTCCACTCAAAGCATCATATATCAAAAACCAGAGTTCAAAGTGTTAGAATTTCGATTATAAATATTTCATAAACTATGAACTTTATTGCACAGGAATGTTTATGACAGCCAATTCATCCATGAATATATATATATATACACAGTTCATATTCCTCATGCCAAAAGGGTAAAACACACACACACACATGTAAACCAAATCAAAGAAAAATTAGAGAAAGAAAAAAAGAAGTTGAGGGAGATGACAGCAGAAAAGGCATTTGAAACCACACAAGTATCAGCTTAGATCCTTCACATGTATATATGTACCTATGTGGTCCACATGACCTTAGGCCCTTTCCCCACAAGATGAAATACAATGCTGTTATGCCACCGTTTATGATAGATGGCACTACCTGGAAAAACCCAAATGCTTTTTAAGCAAGTTGCAAATTGAAAGCACAAACTACGAATGCAATGTATTTGATGTCCCTAATGAATGTAATCCAGTCAAAGGAATTTCAACTAACCTGGGTGTTAGCAAGTGGTCTCCCCTTCCAAGGCTTTTGCAAAATCAAAAACAGGATGGACGATGGAACCAGACAACTGAAGATAACAAGTGCCACTGATGCTCCTGTCTGAGACAAGTAACGGTACAAGGAATAAACTGACCATATTCTTAAGAAGTTACCGATAATATGGATTATCTGCAAGGGAGTATGCCTACACCAAACACACACAAGAAGAAATGAAAAGGAGTCATCGGTATGTTCCAAGCTTCCATCATGCTTTATAATATGATGAAGCCAAGCGGAGAATAGATAATTATATGAAAACCCACAAAATGAAAAGATGTAAAACATTAATTCACATTTAGTAAATCTCAGATAAAAGAAAATAAATCAAACAACAACCCCATTTCAATGCATAACTAGTCAAATTAAGAAGATTGAGCAAAATGAAAAGAACCAAGAACCACGGAAAATATATTCTAATCACGAATTGGTTCCCTTTACTTTCATTCCCTTTCTTGGAAACCAAACAGAGAGATAAAGAGTTAGGGTTCACGTACCTAAATTGAGAAGATCCTCGATCTTCAGATACTTGATTCGGAGACATCATTTTTGTTGAAAATCAGAGATATTGAATGAGATACTTCAATCTCAGCTTCTTGACACCTTGCGGAATTGCTTCGATACTCAAACAACTTGGATTCCTTCGAAGTCGAGCACTACACCGGAAATTGAATGAAGAACGGCGTCGCTCGCTCTCTCTGCCTCAGAGTCTCTTCCTTGAAGGAAGTGAATGTAGACCCACGAGAGAGAGTCAAGCGAATAACGGGCCTTCCTGTGTTACGATATCCTCAGCCCATCAATTTTGCGACTCCGCCCACCAGAATTGGGCTTTGGCCCATTCGAAGTCGAAGTTTCCTTGCAGCCTTTCTGTCTTCATCATCCAAACTTCTCATCAGACAAAATGTACAGAAAGCCAGTAGCTTTTTTCTCAACAATGCCAAGAAGATGCGGGTCCAATACTACCAACTGAAGCAGGGGCAGACCTGTCTATTCCACCAGCTCCCTTCTGGTATGAACATGGAGTTAATTGAGCAGCACTTAACCGACCCGTGTGGTTTGCAGATGTTACATGTGACCCATGGGTTTACTATTGGGGGTGGAGTCCAGTGGGCAGTGCTTTCAAATTGAAAGAAATCTTTTGTCATTTTCTTGGAATGAATTTAATCTTAAACTGTTAATCTCTGTGGTATCGTTGCTCTTCTCTTTGTTGTATCCAAATGCTCTGACAGAAGTGCATAATCCATGTAAAATTGTGGATCCCACGTGATTCATACCAGTTCGAGACAAAAAAAAAACACTGATGTGCCTCAAGAAAGTTGATCATAACTTCATTTTACTTGCAAAGAAAAGGAAAAAATGCAAAGTAGGTGGAACTTTGGTAAATATTAAATTATTGTACAAAAAATAAATAAATATTAAAGCAATAAAAAATACAAGCTGATCAGCCAACAATATGTACTTTTGGTAAGACGCTGCTGCTACATTCCAACTCGCAAGGTTTGAAAAAACCTGCTATTCACTCCTGCTCTATACAGGTGCAACTCTGCCGCGGCTGTCAAGGTAATCTCAACATTCGCAGGCACAAATAAAACGTCCCCTTCACAAACTACTTCCTTTGATACCACTCCTTTCATTGTTCCTTCCCCTCCTACGACCAAGAAAATGGAAGGTCCAGGGATAGCGGGAAACACTGTTGACGCTCCCATGTGAAGAACACACCTATCAACCTCAAATTCATCGAAAGGCGGAAGGTATCTTGTTATGTATGGACTCAAAGGAAAGCCTTGCAGTATCTCAGGGAAGCCCTGGAACAAAAAAAAGTACCAACTCTAAAGTTATGAAAATGTCATTCAGGGGTATGCCTCCTAGGAAGATTGTAAATGCCTAGTTTGGTTTGGTTTTGCCTACATAACAATTAACAACGCCATACAAGTATATGTATCAGCAAGCAATCAACTCAGTACGTTTCTCCAGTAAAGCGCACAACACCAGGTATGCAGACGATGCATCACATTCCTCTTTTCAAATTAATGATAAAAAGAAACAATCTGACAGCGAAGAACATTACGATGCTGGAATGTGTTTAACCTTTCAACAAACAAGGAGCATGTCAAAGAGCAAATAATTACTTTTTTTTCCCACTCAATTTGTAATTGCCCATATGAAGTTATGAACTGACCCTCTGCTTTCAAAATTCATTAACGCCTCACTTGACAATCTATAATTATTAAAATCGAATCAGAAACTCAATCGAATATCTAATTTTGTTCTTTTTACCTGTTTATACGTAAGCATGGAACAAAGGGTTTGGATATCCCGGTGCTTGGGAGTGAGGCCAGCTCTCACAACATTGTCTGATGTTGCCATGCATTCAATGCACTCTCCAGATATATAAGCGTGCAGTTCATTTGCCCCAAGATACAATGCTTCGCCAGGATTAAGCTTCACATAATTGAAAAAGAATGCTGATATCACACCAATATCAGCAGGATACTGCTTTTCTAACTTCAGCACCAACTGTTCCTTGTCAGTTAACTGCCTTAACTGGAGAAAAATGGGAAATCCACATGGGTAAGCCATTACATTCTAATCATGCTGCATTCTAACAAAAAAATACTAATATTAAAAGACAGATAATAGGTCAAACATTTCAGCTGACCTGACTTTCCCTGTGCAGGCGAATTTTCATCTTGGATATTGCTTTTGTTGTCATCTCTTTATCAGCTGACATGAGTTGGGTAAAAGCTGATCGCAAAACATTTTTAACTTTCTCCCCATCTTGCTTGTTCATATGCAAGAGTTGGTTAGCATCTGCATTCCCAACCAACTTTACAATCTCAGGAACATTGTGAAGAACAACCTTGAGCTCCTGGAAAGAAAATAACAACTTTCTCATATTAAAGGAATATAAGCTTGAACATAGAAAAATGGGACCCAAACCTAGGCAAAGAACTCTCATCCAATCTCTCTTGTGCTTAGCATATTATTATATGGAATAAGTTCGTAAAAAACAGATCTACTTTGGTGGACTGTCTTGAGGAATTTAAAGGACTTGCAAAAAAAGGTTCATAAAAATCCAACTGATATACTTTGAAGAGCAATATACAATCTCTATTGTGCTTAGCATATTATTATATGGAATAAGTTCATAAAAATCAGATCTACTTTGGTGGACTGTCTTGAGGAATTTAAAAGACTATCAAAAAAAGTTCATAAGAATCCGACTGATATGCTTTTGAAGAGCAATATACAATCAAATAATACTGTATTTGAGTCTCATGTATCAGAAGACAAACTCTCCTTTTCATTGTTTAGGGCATTGAAATATTCAGACCAACAGACCCAGTTGCTCATTGACGGCCACCAGACCATTAATTTGACAAGTTTCACAGTCATCACAACTAAAATCATTCGCATAAATCTAAACAAAGTCTCCATTCCGAAAATAGTAAATAAATAGAAGATATGATATTAAATACCTCGAGACTTATGAAACCACAAAGGGCCTCAAACTCTGTTATTGCCAAAGCCATTTCTGGCTTGTGATTTCCATCCTTATAAACATTTGGCAGCAGCTTGTGCAGAGTCTTTGCCGATTCCTTATCTGGGTGAGCCTGTATCGACAATGCTTCCTCCACTGAAAGAACCTAGCATGACACCAATGAAACTCATTCAAATCTCCACAAACCAAATAAAACTCGATGTTTTGGTACTCCTTTGCACTTCAAAAGAGAGTCCTTTCTCAAAATTGCTGTCAAAATACCCCCCAATCCACCCCTAACTAGACCAATTAACCTGTAGAGAATATTCTATCAAACTCAATATTCACTTAGACTCAAGCTTAGGCATTTATATGGATTGTTTACATCTAAATATAGGTAATTTTTAATAAGAATAATAACAACCGTAGAAAGAACAACAACAATACTAACAACAATTATTATTATTATCAAGTAACGAACACCCGAAAGAAAAAGATGAGGAATTTAAAAGGGATTCAAGGATTCAATATACAGAAAATTAAAATGTGCATTCCCAGTATGTAGAAATTTCTCAGAAATCAATTGCTGAGGACAAGATTAAACTGTAAGATTACAAGACAAACTTTGCAATCAATTTCATAGACAAATACGATGTTCACAGAGAAGAGAACCACAATACCTTGAACAAGAAAGGGAGATCGGAACCCCACTTGTCCAGAACTCTCTCACCAAGCACATTCGGATTCTTGGAAATCCAGGACTTGAGACTCACAATTTCTCCATCGCCGTGCCGCGGCACGAGATAAGACGACCCGGACTCGTGGGTCCCCATCCAAAGTTCCGCGTAAGGCTTGTCTGGGTCAATCTCTGACCCGGAATTCCACGCGTACAGCCTTGCGACTTGCGAATCCTCGCCAATTTTCCCCCAATCGTAGTTCTGAACCGAACATCTCAGCCTCTGCACCTTCTTTTGCTTCAATGACGACGACCCATCATCATTGTTGACAACTTCCATTGATACCCACTCCTTCGTCATGACAAACAAATACGACTCAAGCGGCCGGAAATGGAGAGAGAAGTTGAGGAGATGTGTAATGGGTTGCCATGGACAGTGCTCGAAGCGGTTATTTATAGAGGGAAATAAATACAAGAGAGCCGGGAAAGACGGAAAGTAACTTAAAGAAGAGAAAGAGACAACGAAGAGAAATTTGAGTTATGGTGGCAAATGACGGAATTTGGAGAGGAAAAGATACGACACTATTGAGATGATGAAAGAGAGCGAGAATCATTCCAAGAGAGTCGAGAAGAAATTTATTTGCACACAGATTTGACGGTTAAAATTTATTTTCATACGGAATATTTAAATGCCAAATTTATATTTTAGTGTTCTCAATTATTTAAAAAAATACCCTGCCAATAAAAAATTGTAGACATTAACATCTTATACTCTGTTGATAATAAACTATACCAAGTGTATACTCTGTCGATAATAAACTGTGCCAAACAGATTTTGATGACTAATGAGCCACCCCTAATTGAATAAGTTATCTAAATTTAATCTTAAATAATCTTTTTTGAAATACATTACACAGCAGAAACATGATACATAGATAAGATTTTCTGTACACATTTTCAAGTTACGCAAGGTTTTTTTGAAGAAAATGTCAAAAGAGTTAATTGCATTAGATAAAAACAAATACATAGCACCACATCCTGTGGTTCCGCAAGTTAATTATGCTTTCTTCCTAACTCCAAAATGTCGGTATACTCTTTGCTGGTTAGTATATTATATGATTTTTCCTTAGCTTAATCAAAAACTTGTTTTGCTTATAATTAAAAATAGTAATGACAGATAAACTCAAAGCTTATTTATAGTTAAAAAAGGTTGTTCAAAGACATTGAAATCCTAACGTAGTCAAAGAAATCCAATGACATCCCAACTTTCCCTAAAATTGGTTTTTCCTTTCTGATGTTTTCCAAGTCTTTTTGTAAAAAAATAAAAAACAACAGTATAAACTCAAAGCATATTTATTGTTTAAAAAATGTTGTTCAAAGACGTTGAAATCCTAATTTTTTTTAATATTGTAAGAACTTCTTCGAGGTAGGGTTCCGATGGAGTAAACTCCCGAATCAGTGCATTGCACCCTCAGAAGTTCCCTATACGGGATCAGAGTAAATCACAAGCATTTTATTAGAGGGTGTAACATCAAAGTGTTGACGAAATATTTTAAACCTAAAACTCATGAGTTTACATGAGATATCGGGAACAAACTTGGCCAACCCCTTGAAAATTATTGAAATCCTAACTTAGTCAAAGAAATCCATTGACATCCCAACATTCCCTAAAATTGGTTTTTTAATGTTAGGAAAATTAATAAAATCGAAAAGAACAAGAAAAAAAAATGAAGATAAACACGAACAATGAATTTGGGATTGAAATTATCGCGAGAATTGGCAGTTTCGTGATGAAAACGTGGAGGGATCACGTGATGACGGAAGAAAGTCACGCCGTTTACAGTTGGATAGAAGGAAGCATCACCGACTTCCTGTTGCAGGTTTTTCCCATGCCTTTTTATGCGGTTGTATTGATCTTGTAACTGTTTCTCTCTATTTTCGTGGGCCTTGGGCCCACCATATGTGTAAGAACATATTGACTCACACAGCAGAAAGTCATCTATCGTAATATTGTTCTCGTAAAGTATGCTCAACTACAGAGTTCTAATGAGATCAGATGCATCTCCTCTAAGGAAAAACGCTTTAAAAGTTTGGCTTATTATATACTCACATATTTCAATAGGTGATGTGGGACAAGAGACTTACCCATTTGTCACTCGATAGCTTGCCCAACATCCTGAGCAATGTGGGACAAAAGACTTAACTCATTCGTCACTCAATAACTCGCGCAATACTATCAAAGCTTGCACTGCAAAGGCTTGTGATCTTGTCCTCTCGAGCCGATTATTACAATATGTGATTTGGAGTTTCTTTGTATTCGATTCAGATGATTGCAAAGGTTATTACAGATGTCTCGTCTGTTCATCAAATTCAAAATTTGTGTAGACCCCACACTAATAAACATACTAAATATTTCACGCCTGCGATTAAAACTTTATGAAAACTATAATGACTTTTATTACAAGGCCCTTAACGCGTGCTGGATTTGCCATGGTTGGGGGGAAATTAAAATTTTATGGAGATAGATATGCTTAAAAAGTCGTTCTTGTTGTCTCCATGCGATACACACAGATTGTTCGAAGATATCCCAAAAGGTTGGATCACTTTTTGATGGTATTTTTGATTGATTTATAAGTCGATGGTCATCACAATATCAATATCACCAAGGATTTGACTGTTTCATTTTTATATTAATTGATAAAAGAATTAATATTGTTAATATTTCATGACATTCTCGTGCTTATGATATGCCAACAATATTTTAGACTCCATATAAATACAAAACTATATTTAGAATAAAAAATATGAGTGTCGTTCATCCACCTAGATGTTTCATCAACCACAAATAATTTCAAACTATATTTTGTATTTGGTTCATAGCCACTACCCATAATGTCTACAGGGGAAAAATTCATGGATAAATGCAATAGTCTGCAAATCACAAGTGAGTTGTTAGGGTTGATCAATAAATTTGAGTTGTTTCGAATTGTGTGTGGAGATGAGTTTTGTTGTTGGTATAACGTTTTTTAGAGTTGTCATTCGGATGTGGGGTTATGGTCGTCCAGACAGCTCAAGTGCATGAAGTGGCATAAGTGTCTTACTGGATGTTTGGATCGAGGAAGCTCTACGAATTGCCCTGATGGGTGATATGGGCGTTCGGACGGATTTGATGGAAAGACAAATTTGAAGTCCTTGCCATCTGGACATGTTAATTGTCCTTCCAGACGACTAACGGGACTGTTGTTTTTCAATAAATAGGAGACTTGTTTTCTAGGGTTGTAACATAATTCCTAGGATTTTGTTTCTATAAAAAAAGGTTAGAGAAACGGCCGGATCTAATGAGAGA
Source organism: Tripterygium wilfordii (assembly GCF_013401445.1). NCBI lineage: Eukaryota > Viridiplantae > Streptophyta > Magnoliopsida > Celastrales > Celastraceae > Tripterygium > Tripterygium wilfordii. Next base: position 12,655,907 of record NC_052236.1, on the reverse strand, counting down.
GAGTAAGGTAGAGAAAGCTTTGTGGTATATCTCTTGTTGTAACTGAGTTATAGGGATGAGAGATTTCAAGATGTAGAGTCTTAAGAGAGTATGAGCTAAGTAGAGGCTTATGATAATCTCTTGGGTTCTTGAATTTTTTAGGTAGAGAATGTTTATCTGGTTGCCTCTGACAACACCTGTGATTTTCTTCGGTGTTTGAGTTTTCCACGTAAATTCATGTGTTGTGATTGTGTTGCAATTCTCTATTGTTGTTTGAGCCACCATTTTGCGCAGTTTCAAGCCCATGACTTTTCGATCCTAGTAAAATGTATTTTTGCATTAAGAGACAGTATTTTTGTAATCAAGAGAGAGTAATCCTACATTGTACTGATCCTCTGGGTTGGAAGGATCTGATAGCGGACTCCGTAAACACTAGGGATATTTCCCAGGAAGCTTCATCAGAAGTGGCTTGTCTTTGTAAATATGTGCGGGATTTGGATTAAGTTGTAGGCTTTAATTATTAAACCTGTGGGTCAGTTATCCTACAAAAAACTACTAGTGAAGATAAATTGTGTGTTGTGTAGGATATGTACCGGTTCGCTTCTTGTTGCATTGTTATTTAGTTGGATTCTTCTTTTACTTGCAGGATGGAGTGGACGTGGAAAAGAGCATTTCTTTGTCGCCGTAGGAATCCTGCTTCCTGCAGTTGTGACTGTGTGGATAGTTTTGAATATATTCTCTTTAATGGAAACTATCGGATTGATGTTTGTGTTAGTGCTCTTACAATCTTGAAGATCAGTGCCCACATATTGGGAGTGTGTGATGTTTTGACCTTTTGCAGTGAGACGAGTTTCGAAACTGTTGTGAGGTGAGGTGAGGTGAGTTGTGATGACAAAAAGTGTTTAACGCGTCACTTAAAATAATGCGGTGATGTGAAGGTAAATTTTGATATTTTTTAGTGGTATCAATTAATTTTTTATGAATTTGTTTTTATAAAAATATAAATGGAATAATAAAATTGATTGAGGATAAAATTAAAAAGAATATTGTATTTTGACTTCCAAAATGCAGTCACCCACGTTGCTTCGAGAGTAGAAACAACTCCCTATGTATAGTTTCAATTTCAAACTCACCGAATTAAGTACGGTGATATTGTAATACACCACTCAGTCAAACACTTTTTTTTTTCTCCGAACACGAAACGTTTGGCAAGTGCAAATACGTTGCGAAAGCACCCATTGCTTTGGTATCTGACGACTTTCCATTTTCTTTTGTGGGGAATATGCTTGAGAAATTATGGTTGAAGTGTTGCCTTTTTGTGTGGCGAGTTTTCTGATGTGAATCTTCTATGAGAAGAACATTATCTTTTTGTGTGGCGAGTTTTTTTCCTAGCTAGTGCATGAAAGGAAACTTCCTACCTAGTAGCAATGACTGTGCCTGTAATTTTCATGGGTGTCAGGCAGAGCATATATAATAAACTAAACGCATTATTACTGCTGGCATGACTCTAGTTTTCAATGACAATTGTAAACATCACCCGTGCATAAGACTTTCGTAGTGGGTAAGTTCAAGAACATGCAAGATCTATGCGTATCTTGCCCCCACATAATATATGACATGATTGTTTTCAAAAATTGAATATGTAACCTCTAGGTTGCACCTCTGCAACTCTACCATTGAGTCATATGTTCACTTGCAAACAACTCACGTGCACCATTGCAATTCTACCAATAAGTCGCATGTTCGCCTGTAAAACAGTAAACAACTCACATACACAAGATTCCTGTAGTGAATATGGTCGGGATATATATGCAAGATATACGCAGCTTTCCCCTTATATAATATGTGGAGAAATTGTTTATAGGTTTGAACCTAAGTTGTATCTCTACAAAACTAAAAGGGTGAATAATATTATCGTTTTCCTAGCTAGGAAACTTCCTGCTTGCATATGGGCAATGACAATACTGATAATTTTCATGGGTATTTGGCTTAGCATAAAGAAAAAAGGCCTCGTTACTGCCCATTGTTTGCACATGAAATTGAATGGTATTATTTGCTTAAATGGCTAGCCTTTGCGCGATTTTTCTTACCATGACGTTGTTTGTCATGACTTGACCATATCACAAGTTATTAAAGCACCTGCTACATTCTATTTCCACATTGACTACCATTGTTCAAGTCTCCCATCGCTGGTCTTTTTCCATGAAAAAAATCTTATTTGAACCTTGCTTCTGTATTATTTGATTCAAGTGCAATTCCACTTTTCCCTGCATTGCGATTTGCAAATATTTGATGGACTTGCATAGATGTTGTTTCTTCTGGGGTTTTGGGCCAACGATCCAGATGCAGGTTCGACTTATTCATACAATCGAGTTGGGTTGTTGTATCTCAGAGAAGTCGGACCAATTGGATTTTGAGTGACCAATTGAACCGTGTTTAATCTTTCAATTATCAAAATTTGTATGGTCCCAAACAAAATCTTCCTAACTAACATAAAGACATAAATTATAAATGGACCAAAAGCCCAAAGAGACATAAATTCCTAACGAACATAATGTATGTCCACTTACATTACATGGTTTCATGTTCTCTAGGCCCAACATCACCATTGATAATTGAGCAATGCGGAGGTGATGCATGTTGCATTATAATTTATGTGACACTATCTAGAGCTTTTTGAATTAATTTAGCACCAAATTATATAAGTGGGATCATTTTTTTACAGCATAAAACAGAAATTGAAAAGTTTTCTTTTGGGTTAATTTTTTCAAGAAAGGATTCTGTTAGACATATAACTCCACATCCCAACGACGTGGTTTATAAGAAAAACTCAAACTTCTCTACTCCTCTCAATCAAAAAAAGATTTTTTTCTTAACCCAAATACCGTTAAGTGATAGTTCGGATAAAAAAACACCATATGAGTCGATGTATCCACAATGAATCGGTAAATCCAAATTGGATTTCTGATAGACTCAAATTGAACTTTTGATTGGAGAGAAACTAGTAATGACTTTATTTTGTTTTATTTTATTGGAGTCATGACTTTGTAAGATTCTCTGGATGTATACACCGACAAAACCCAGTAATTATCCATTTCCAAATAAAATTGCAGGTTCAATTCCTTTGAAAGACCAAATAAATATGCCTCCACTTGGAGGATGCCACTCATGGCTTACTTGTAAGGCACTACACATCTTTCTCTCCCTTTTCAATCTTTATGCTTTTTTTTTCGTAACTCAATTGTCCCTTCATGGTTTCTCAATTGTCCTTTCATGGTTGCCCTAAAGATGGAAAAAAATAAATGCAATGGAATCATCTTTAATAATTTGTCACAACCTCATCATACACTAACTATAACATAGCTCAACCTAATTGCCTCAACAAGTCAAGTTAAATGGGAATAGATCCTTCTAGTATTGAGGATTGAGGATTTTAAGATTTTGTGGATTAGGTTTCCTTTTTTGTTTTGAATTATTATCCACGGTTATTTCAACATGTATGTAAGTGTTCAAGTTACGATACGTATGATGTCGTGTTAGATTTTTCCTTCGTTAGAACTAATAGAGAGACGAACGGAATATCTTATGATGGTTGATGAACGAAATTAAGTTAAAAAATAGTTTAAAGACGAAAATGAAACAATAAGATAGTTGAGAGACAAAAAATACTATGTAGCCAATTACTTATTTGTTAATATATCCTCCAATTTTTACATATCTGATTAAGAAAATATAACATATATTAAATTATTGGGTCATAAAAACCACATCATATCCAACCCAACCCGACAAAACAGTGCTGTTCATTGGAGCACTGCCACTATTTAGTGTTTTGAGTTGTTTCTTCTTCATGTTTCCCTCACATGGCTAGTGGCCACATAGATGGAATTTACCTAATTTCTTTAAATTTTTCAAAAAATGAAAAGGACAAAAAAAGGCCATTCATTGGGCCCTACTTTGTTGTTGGATCATCATCCATCAAGCCCAACACAAAAGCCATTGAAAAAGGGAAAAAAATGTGGAGGGTATGGAAAGAGGAAAGAGGAAAGAAAGAGGTGGGAAAAGGAAGCATATAATATATATACATGTTCTTGGGGGCCATTATCTAATGGATTAAGTCTCATACGCCATTACGCAGTTAGTTTTTTAATCATTGAAGAAAAAGGAGCAAATCTTTTTAACTAATTGTAGTAATCTATGGACCTTTTTTAAACCAAGTATGTCACTATACAAGGTTGCCCTTTTAACATTCGATATGAATCTATTCGTGATTTTTTAAACCAAGTATGTCATACATGAGTGTTGTCTGAACTATTCGTGATTTTCATAAATTATGATTCTTACGATGCCCACAAAGTACTTCACATATAGTTTTGAACCGTCATAAATCTCAAATTAAAATTTACAAACACAACTTTCTAAAATTCTATGATGCGACTAAGGGTTAGTTTGGTTTGCACATATAGATTTTCAGGGATAAGTGTTTTCTTTTTGTCAATAATTCATATGTTTGATTAGTAAAATCCTTAGAATATAGAATTTCAAAGATAATTAGATTTCTCCAAAAAAGTGAAGTATTCTTCCTAAAGATTGAGAATATTCACTTACTATTAATTAAATACTTACAATGTCTTTTTGACAAACACATAATTTTGATAATATCCCACAATTATAATCATCAATAATCTAAACATTATTCCATTATAATTTTTACTCTAAGCAAACTAGTCGAGCAAACCAATGACGATAAATGACAATACCAAAATGATAAATGAGAATACCAAAAAAATAGATTTCCTGACGTACACTTTTCAGTTTTCATCTCTAAATTCGCGAACCAAATGAGCACTAAAACTTAATTGTTTTGACTTGCATGTCAATATCAATTAAACTATACTAATTTTAAATGAATAGAATTTGAGCATAATCAAGCTTAGCTAGACTTGATGCCTTCGGGTATATCCGACAAAAAAACTCATTTACCATAAGTCTTCCATTGCGTGTCCATAATAGATCATAGATCTTCCATTTCCTCCATGGCGATGGAGCTCTTCTCGGAGAGTCCAAGAATCTCATTTTCTCATGATCTCTCGCAATTCGAAGTCGTCCCCATCGAACAACGCCAACCATATCGATCGAATTCACCATCAAACAGTACTGATTTCGATTTCTGTGTTCGGAAAAGCTCTGACCAAGAATACAATTATTCTTCCGCAGATGAACTTTTCTCCGACGGGAAAATGCTCCCCACCCAAATCAAGAAAAAGAACAAAACTTTTCCTCCAAACCAAACAAACCCATCTCCATCTCCATCTCCATCTCCTCCTGATACTAATTCCCACGTTAAAACAGAAAACCCAGATAAGCTCGACAATGGCGAAGAAGCAGGACAAAACAAACAGAGCAATTCGAAGTCATTTTGGAAATTCAAGAAGAGCAGAAGCTTGAACTGTGGAAGTGGCTATGGAAGGGGTTTGTGTCCACTTCCACTTCTATCGAGAAGCAATTCGACTGGGTCTGCGCCGAACTCCGCGAAGAGACCTCCATTAATCTCCAAAGATACCCAAAAACAGAGCACACAAAGAACTTCTTCTTCTTCTTCAATTAAATCGTCACAGAAACCACCATTGAACAAGAGTAGTTGTGTAAGTTCATATGGGAATAACGGTGTTCGAGTTAATCCAGTTCTGAATGTTTCTTCAGGGAATCTGTTTGGGTTAGGTTCAACCTTCTTCCATGGAAATAAGGAGAGGAGCAAGAAGAAGTGATTTGTGTGTTTCGGAGTGGACAAGATTGACAATTGACAGGTTAGCGATTGCTTTCATGCTTGTCACATTCTGTCTTTTTTAGGGCAACAGATGCTGTATAGTGTTTTGATCTTCTTCTTCTTCTTTTTTGAATTGTTAATTAATCTCTATTAAGAGAGTTCTTCATTGGTTTTTTATGATTCTATTTTGTTTGTGCTGGAAAATATTAATTATTTTAATGAATTATGGTTAATTTATCTCGTGAAATGACAATTATTTGTTTGTGAAGTCTATTCAATCATTGGTTTATAAAATTGTTACGGTTGTAAATAGATCATGATGCCCATTAAACGCGTAAGAGCACCTAAAACTACTCGAAGAGATATTGTCATTTTTAAGCATAAGACTCGTATGGTTTCGTCCTTAAAAGAGTTATTGGTTGAGAGATCGATATTTACTTGTTAACTACATCGATGGCTTACATATAACCGATATGAAATACAAGTCCTAATACTCTCTCGCGCTTATGCAATGCCCAACAAGTTGACACGGTTAGAGGTCCTTTTTGGATCAAGATTATGTTTCGATACCATGTCAGTAATCGGATATTTGTGAGAGCACCATACAAATCCAACCCAAACAACTCAAAGAAGTATTGTCTGCTATGGACTTAAGGGCCCGTAAATTTTTGTTTTTAAAGGGCCCTCTTAGTTGAGAGGGAGTGAATTTTTACTTATAAATCACATCGATTACTTACACCAAATCGATATGGGATATGATTCGTAATACATGAAGAGTTGTCATTGTTTGTTCTCCCTACAAATATTTTTACTTATGTACGTGTTGGGCCCTTGCTTTTTTGTTTTGGGCCTATTCAGCCCAATAAGTCAATAACTGCTGTTCGGTTTTTAAAATTTAACTGGATCTATTGGGATTAAGCAGCCCATTCAGCCCAATAACTACCGTTACGTTTTTAAAATTTAACTGAAACTTTTTGGATTAAGCAGCCCAAAGATTTTTAAGCTCTACAAATTCAACTAATAGAAGTGCAAAACTGAAGGCTTGCTGGTTTGGAGCCCATCACATCAAATTCATTGACAACTTTACCTTCTTTTTTTTTTTTAAGAAAGAGGAGGATTCGAACCCTGGTCTTCAGGATGGTGATACACATCATCCTTATCACTCCAACCAATGATTCGGGTGTTTTGACAACTTTATCTGATATGGCTTTGTTCTAAAATATATGACAAAGACAAGGCAAAGAAGTCATGTATGTACATAATGAATAGTCCATACTGCCATGCAAGACATTTCTGTTTCTCCATATTCTTTTATGGAGGAAATTATGCATTTGGTAATCCAAAGATAGATGGACGTGTCTATTGAATTTTTTTTATAACAGACTCCCGACACTCATCGAAAAATCTAATTATTATCAATCACTCACTTGAAGTCATTTTTTTAATAATTTAATTATCTATTGTTCAATTTGGAACAAGTGAGACGATTCAAGTAACTAGTTTCATATCTCAATGACCCATAATTTTCTTATCATATGGTAAAAGAAATGAGTATTTTAAAAATGTGATTTACTTAAGCTCTTTGGGAAAAGTAAAGTAGGAGGATTCAGAATTTCAAAAACTCAACAATATATTTATGCATAGTCAAAGGCAAGCACTCATCTCCATATATTAAAAACAAAGAGTTGGACAAAAGGTCAAAAATCATAATAGTCCATGCAATTTGACTCTTTGAACATATAAAATGTTGGAAAAATAATTTAAAAATGGGGATTGAAGTATTGTTTTTTTAAAAAAAAATACAAGGGAAGGGACGAGGGAGGCTCGAACTTAAGACCTCTATGAAATATCACAAATATGAGTGTTATCTGACATACTCGTGGTTGTCGAAATTGAAGTAAAATTGGTTGTGAGATGTGAAAATGTTTTATAAAATAAAGTATTAATAAGTGAAGTGAATAAGTGATCCTCGTCGTCATCAAAAGAGACAACATTTACATTGATTTACCACCTTTGCCGGTCCATGCATGCTAACTCACGTGTCCACTAAACCCAACTACTAAATTGCCAGTCTGTCTTTCCTTTATCTTCTCCCCTGTCTCACGTTAATCCACATACTTGTCCTCAACTATATATATATATATATATATATATATATTATTTTATTTTATTGAGAATAACACAATACAAAATTTTATTCTTTGATAATCCGTTATGAGCTTGAATTTGGGTCATGAGACTTGTTTGTATAAAAGTCTCACACATAACAATATGATAAGTTGAGTTAAAACCCAGAATGACGACAGAGATATTACTCTCGATAATAATCAAACTCAAACCATCCGAGTCCATACGAGTAGGGCAAGAGAATGGTTGAAAGTTGAAAGGGTAGGTAAGGTTGAGAACATTTTGTCTCTTTTTATCTTTATTTTAATCATTCCAATCCAATCGTAAGTAGTAAGAAGCCTTAATTGGTATTATTATTTTTTTTGTTATATTGCTCAGTTGGTTACTGGCATGCTAGAGAATCCCAAGTCTCACGAGGTTCAAAACACATGGAAATGCCATATTTTTCCTGAGTTCATAAATGATATGGTTCGCAGAATCCAACTTTCCACGAGTAATTTTTTTTTTTATTAATGATTCATATATTTAGGGTTGACAAAAAATTGATTTCGAATCGGACAACAACACGTATTTACGAAATATTTACATGTCCAAACTTTAATTAGGATTGGATTTCGGACGTACTTAATTGATCAAACCCAAATTAGTTTAAATTCAAACAAGTAAATAAGATAATAACCTAATACGGACTAGAGTCCGGATAAGTAAATCGGACAAGATTTGAAATTTCTATCTTTGGACTTGGATAAAACTTTTGTGTTTGGATATGGATTTCAGACCTTATGACTAAACTTGAATTAATCTGAATCCGATAAATTCGATCATTTGAATTGGACAAACTCTTACCTATATTTACCAATGAATACCGAAAGTAGTATTACGGTGTAATAAAAACATTAATAAAGAAAGAGGATGGTAGGAAAATTCTAAATCCACTCCAAATCTGCAAACTAAACTAGCACAACATTCTTTCTTGATTTAATTGTGTTTTTTGGCAGTTCAAATAACATATTTTAGACAGATACATCATACACCATTCTTTGGACAGGCTTCGCTGCGCGTGGGATGTTTGTCTCTTTCTCTCTCTACTGTAACACACCATAGAGATTACACCCACTCTCTCTGTCTCTTCTTTCTCTTGAGCCGAAGAAGGCCGGATCAGCCTTTTCCACGCCAGAGCATAAGGTTCTCTCTTTTTCCACTGCCAAATGCAGAGCCTTTGACCCTCAAGATCATTTCCTGGGACTTTGCACCTAACACACCCTTCTCCATTTGCTTTAGCTTGATTTGTTCATCATTTTATCCAATCACTTTTGCTCCTTTACGTCCAGTCATGTAGATACTCACTGCACGTATACAAAAAGCCTATTGTCCAGTTCTGCTCCTTTTTGCAGGTTCTTGTACTCGTTCTCCTCCCTTCATTGAATCATACTACATTCTTGCACGGTTTTCTGCGTTATAGGGAAAATCTTTTTGCGTATTTTCGTATCTGACCCATTTGGGTACTCTTCTTTCAGGACCATTCTTTGCTGCATTGTGGGTTTTAGCTTCTTCGTTCGAAAAAAGTTTCTGGCTTCTTAGTTTGTTCCTTGTGGGTTTTACAGAGATTTTAGGGAATTTGCAATTTGATTGCTGTTCTTAAGGGGATTTGGGATCTGTAGTGATCTGGGTGGTTAGAATTTCTTTTTGTTGTTCTTGAAAATGAGCGACGCGACTGGGAAAACGACAGGGTCGTCTTTGGCCATCTTAGAGAAGAAGACTTGCAGACCTGGTGGTTGTGTGGGCATTCTCTTCCATCTCTTCGATTGGAACCGTAGGTTTGTAAAGAAAAAGCTCTTATCCCGGAGACTACTTCCACCAGGTTAGCCCTTCTGTCTGTGCCTCTCTGTTTATGTGCCTTCTATTTGTATGATAAAATGACGCAGAGAGCCTGATTTTGTTACCAAATTTTTGTTAGCTCGTGCAAAACTAGTTTCAAAGAAGTTTGGAGATGAGAAGATGCCCAAAGCAAAGCTTAAACTGGTGTGCCTTTCTTTGCAACTGCCAATTGTGGATCTTATTTCTTCTTTCCTTTTTTTTTTTGTGTGTTTCCTCATTATTTATGGTTAGTTTTTCTAAATATGTAAAGGATATCTCTTTGTGAATTGATAGATTGCTGACGAGAAGAGAGAGGGTTTTGCAAATGTAAAGACAAACGGGAATCATAGTGTTTCTGATGATAAGGGGCAAACCCATGAAATGCGCGATCCGGGTTTGGTTGCTAGGCTTATGGGCCTTGAATCCATCCCAGATTTGAAAAGAGATAGGCCGAAAAAGGTTTCAGATGCGGGGGGAGAGAAATTTGTTACTAGTCCTGCTGGATGTGAAAGGGGGGATTTAAGTTTAGACAAGGTAAATACAAAGCTTGATTTCAGACCTCAAAAGCTTCAGAAAACAGGACAATGCCACAGACAAGCTGTAACTAGATTTGGTGCTGATGCATTGAATATTAAGAGTGTATTGTCGCGAAGTAGAAAGCATCTCCCCAAGCTTGCTCCCCCGGTGAAAAGTCCGAGGATATCCTCTGTGAGGGATTCATGTAGGGCATCTAGGTTGATTGATGCTGCTTCAAGAATTCTGGAACCTGGTTTGCGGGCTACAAATAGAGCAAAATGCACTCTTACTTATTCAAGTTCCATGCAGTGTCAAGGGAAAGATGGTGTTTTGACTGAGGAAGCAGGAGTTCTGTCACCAGATATAGCGATCCAATCCGATTACAATGTGAATGTGGGAACAGATTTGATGGGTCAGACTTCTTGCAAAAATTGTAATAATACGGTTGATGTTGGCAGTTCAAGAGTAAATTTGGAGGATCAGCCATTTATTTCTCCGCTTTCTGCTCTGAATGTAGTCAATGCCTCTTCAGTGGAAGTAGGAAGAAGTAAGGCAAGGGTACCTGTGCCCTCTCTTGAGCAGGAAAGAGAAGCAATGTCTCAGAGACGTCGAGACCAAGCTCATGATGATCCCACAGTGGATAGGAAACATGGATGCCAAGAAGGTCAAGCTCATTGGCATTTGACAAGCCCTCAGTGCAAGGTTCCAAGAGATGAATCATCTTCTTGTGCCTCCAAGATCAGGACTCAAACTTCGAATCGGATGCCTTTCGCCAGGGAGAGAATGCCGCCAAGAGCTAAATCAAGTAATTTACGAAGCAGGAGAACGTCAGCTGTCGCCAATGCTGTCACTGAAGCCAAAGATTTTATTTCTTTGAACAGAAGCTTAAGTGGTCGCACCCCACTAAGGCTACCTCCTGAGGTGGATACTTCTAAGTTTGATGCTAATAAACGATTTAGTAACGTGCAGGATAAATCCTTATCAAATTTGAGAACCCCAGTGCGGAAAAGGAGGACAATAAGTGTCAATAGGCAAACTGAGAGTCCTTGTGGCAGTTCTGCATTTGGAAAACAGAGAAACGTCAAATGTGGTGGTGTGACTGGGAAAGAGATGGGGCTCAATGCTCCCTCCCAGGGCATTACAAGGAGATCAGCTGCTCATTGCGACCTTGATAGACCCACTACCCATAAGGACAATGGTATTGTATCTTTTACCTTCAATTCCCCACTGAAATATAAGGCTGGAATTTCCTCTCAACTGAAGCTGAAAAGAGACAATCAAATTGACGTTATTAGAAATAATACTTCTGAACAGCACAAGCAAATAGTGGATGAAAGTGTGAAACATGTGTCTTTGCCGAAGCAATTTCCATTGAAAGGAGATACTTTGGGTGCTCTTCTGGAACAAAAGTTGAAGGAATTGGCTTGTGAAGAAGAGGATGAAGTGGTAACTGGGGGTAATCCAGCAAAGAGATCTACTGCTACTATTCTTCAGGAGCTAGTATCTGCTTTAACTGCGGAGCAGCCTATGTATGAAGATTGTCATATGTTTGATGCAGAAAATGCTTTCCAGGTTGGTCTTCCTTTAAAATGATGGTCATTTCTTGTCCTTAATCATTGGCTTCCATAATTCCTGCTATGTATTTCTGCTTGAATGCTTATTGTCTTGAAAAACTGGGTAAATGTCTGCTTATAATCTATTTCTATAGCTGGGAACCATATAATTATTTTTTTTCCCGCATATTACTCTAATTCTCTGACATGACTTGTTCTTGAATAAAAAGATGCATCCTTTTAAAATGTCAATTCCTGATTCGAGTATTTTGTCCAGAGCAAAACAAAGATAGGAGGAACTTCTGTTGGATTTTCAACTGATGCTGATCATCTCAGCCCTGGATCTGTTCTTGAAGTTTCATTCTCAACTGACAGTTGCGTTTCCAGCTGTGTAGATAATAGCTCTGGTAGGATATTTGAAATCTGCTCTTTTTAACATGATGCAGAATGAAGATATATGTGTGCATGGCATGTACCTTTGACTGTGGACCATGTTGTTTTTGTATTGCTTCATGCATTGTCTCCTCCTGTGTTTTCCCTTTGCAAATAACATCTTTTCTTTTGTTGTTTGAAAACCTCGCTACTGATCTCAGGACAAAGGCTGAATTTTGATTCCATGGACTACTATGAGCAGTTCCAACCAATGGAACCTGATCTGGACCTCCTTGATTCAGCAACCTTCTTTAATGAAACAAATATTGAAGACAAGGCAGTTTCCCACATTTCAAACCATGTTTCTGAGATGCTAAATAGCATCAACTTTGTAGGTCTTGGGTTGACTGGAAAGCAGCTTAGTCATGCAAAGGGGGTTATCCTGAATGCTGAACTGTTTTTCGGAATTGCAACTCAGCAACACGCAGATGGAATAAAAAGAGATTTTTTCTTCAGCCCCTTTCTACTTGACGAATTAGAATCTCTCGCCTATGAGATGTGGACGAACATCAACTGGCTTCCTGTTTTTATTGAGACCAAAGAAGGAAATAATCTATTTAGAGGATTCCTTTTCGACTCTGTCATAGAAGTATTAGATTCGAAATATTGCCGGTACTTTAACTCCGGATTCAAGTCCTTTGCAAGATTGCCATCATACATGAATGCAGAAAAGCTTGTTCGAGATGTTGGAGAAGAGATTCAAAGGTGGGAAAGTCTTGTTGGGATGCTTCCGGATGAACTACTAGATTGGGATATGAGTCACTCCTTAGGCAAATGGGTAGATTTTGATATTGAAGCATTTGAAAATGGTGCAGACATAGACTGGGACATACTTCAAATTCTGGTCGAGGAAATTGTGGTAGACTTGTGGGAGTGCAGGCTGACTTCTTCTGAGTGACATACTTTCGTGCATTTGTTTCTTCTGAGTGACTTGTGACGCTACATGCTTTAACTTGCTCTGTACAAATCGGTGGGGGGTGACGGGTGATATTTATTCATAAGGATTTTTGGATAATGTAGTCATGATCATTGCTGATGTACATGATTTTCTTGGATGTTGCTTTGTTTCGGAATAGCCGGAGAGGCAGCTTATGATAGTTTTCTGGGTGAAAATAGATAGCTTTCTGTGATGGATTTGTACTAAGATTACTTGGCTGGTTTCCCATAAATTCTAGGGAGAATAACATGTTGAACTGATTTGGTATTTTGATCTATTTTTTGCAAGTTGTGGGAGGATTTTGATTCAATCATGGAGCAAGAAAGATCATAATTTTTTGTTGTGTTCTACAAAACTCTCTCTGAACCTTTGTATCATAAGAAATTAGAGGCTCCATTATACAATAATATGTATCATATCATATATAGAACATGATTACATCCATAAAAATCATGTCTCAAATCTCAAGCAAAGAAAAAACTAGTGGGAAAAAGAATCATAAAAACCCAAATTCAATCAGTGGAAGAGGAAGTAAAAAAGAATCAAACAAATTCTACACTCGGAATTGTTTGGAGCCAAGAACAGTCTTGCCAATTCCTCTTCCACCGCCTCTGTTTTCACCATTAATGGCATTTGCCACTGCCGCCGACGACCCTTTCAATTCCTCAATACTTGCGTAGCTCTTCCTTGCCATCAACATTCCACGTTTCTTTTCCCCTGCGTTTGCCGACTTACTCCCTCTCGAACTCGACGAAGTCCTATCCATTTTTGCCCAATTCTTCGAGGATGGCGGTGGCGGCGTCAGTTCAGTCATTGTGGACAGCGGCTTCCGGTTCTCTTTCCTTATCACGGCAGAGAAGTCCGGCACCGATTGTGCTAAAATTGAGGATGACCCTTTTCGCCCAATTCCGATAACATTCCCCTGAAACTTGACCTGTTTTTTCGGTGGGTTTTGTTTGAATTCTTCCTCATAATTTTCTTGTGGCCTCGCATTCTTCATTCTAAACTTTAATTCTCTCAATTCTGCGTATGCTTTGTATCTGGGTCCCCTCTCCATGATGTAACACTCTGTGGTGAGTCTCAGAGGGACTGGTTCGTAAGGGTTTGAGTTCTGTGAGAGAATCAGAGATATGGGATCAAGGGCATGGAAGAGAGATTGAAGAGTTGGATTTTTTTGATGGATTTGTTGCAGAGAGCCGTTCGTCTCTGCCATTGTTGATGAACTCGAAGCCTCTGTTTTCCTTATAGCTTTAGTAGAGAGAGTCTCTTCTTCTTGTCAGGCTTTTTAGAGATTTTTTTAAATCTTCAACGGTCTAATAAAAAGAGTCTTACTTTGCCAATTTTTTTTAACCTCTAACGTTCTTATTCAGGTGGGGCCTGATCTTCATTGGATTCCATACCAACCGTCCGATATGATTTTGATTCAAATCATGCCTAATGCTTTCTTGATTGGATTCTGGTTGATGGTTTCCAAGAAAAAGGAGTTTTTTTTGGGTGATTTGATAAAAGTGTTTTGCACCTAGGGCTAGATGGCCTTTTGAAGGGATTTGAAAGCTTCGCAATTCGTTTAAAATTGTAGAGTTTATAATTAAAATCCAATGGTTTCGGAATCGTGCCACATCATACCACATTTTTATTTTTCAATTTTTAAAACTTGTCTGAATTTTTTTTCTACCGTTATATGTGAATTGTAGACTCTAAGGCTCTGTTTAGATGAGTGGATAAGACTCCGTATAGTGTAAAATTATCTTTAATGAATTTATTGAGTGTTTGGACGATTTTTAAAATACTCGAGATAATATAACTTTATATAAAAGTGGTTCTTATACTCATTTTTATTTTATACGGAACGCTTAGTATAAGAAATAACATGTTTAATTGGGGGTAATCCAGACATATTACCAAAAAATCTTATACTATACAAGCTTAATATCATATTATTTCCAAACACCGGATAAGATTAAATTATACATCAACTTATACAATGATTAAATTATACATTGGATAGAAAAATTATACCATCTTATACGAAGTTCCAAACGGAGCCTAAAGAATTACGGAGGTCTCAAAATCTCTTTTGAAGGGTCTACATTTGCAACTAAATTAGGCTCCTACTTTTGTGAAAGGGAATAGATTTTTTTTAGAGTAGCACCCTTGGTAACACTCAATTTCAATTATTTAGTGTCAATTGTACTTAATTTAACAATGATATACTTTTTTAATGGACTAATGATGCTACTCTCTATAGGAAGTGTCAATAATAATGACAATTTTAAGAGTAGGGTCATTAAATTGTTAAGAGAATAACGTTCTTGCCAACAATGTCAATATTAACATAAACAAGTTAATGACGTTATTTGGAACAACGTCTACGACCAACACAGTGTCATTGACATGAAAATATATAAACATAATAGAAAACATCTTTACACCCACCAGCAATAAAAACACTCACAATTTCAACCCAAATATATCAACATGCATTGGATGTCCAAAGGGCAACTTTGTATGTTGTCGTCAGGTTACAGGTGGTAAGATTCCGTAGTCAAGTGGTATAATTTTCTACACACAGGCCCGACGGTCCAAGTTTAGGCCCATATCGAATGTCTAAAGACAAACTTGCATGATTTGTTTATCAGTTATAAAAAAACAAACAATTAATATTTGATTGGCCAATAAGAATATAAATAAAATATTCGTATATAAGATGAAGAACAACAATTACAGATGACAATTACAAACACTACATAGAGACAAGAAAGTACTTTTCATTATTTCGGTCAAGACATTAATCAATAATTCATGGTTTAGCGTCCATGATCATGGATTGGTATTACCCCCAGCATGCCCACTATCACTACCATGAACCTCAGAATCAGTTGAAATTCCTCCCATATTACGACGGTATTTGGCACCATCTTCTTTATCATCTTCATCTTCTACTTTGTTATCAACAACAATATTATTGTCTTCCTTCATCATCGGCTCCGAATCAACTGCGACAGATCTAAAGGCGTCGAGTCCGATCGACTTCTCAATCGCATGTTTTGACATAGTGAATCCGTCACGAGCGGATTCAGAAATCGATGACATGAGTAAAAATATTGATGCAGCAACAACAAAAATAACCAGCAGAAATTGCTTCATGGTGCTACAAATCTATATGCTTGCAAATTAATTACAAGGAGAAATTAGAGCTGAAAACAGGAATTCTTTGATGTAATTACCTGCTCTTTTCATTTGTTTCGGACAATCTGTGACTAATGTGCTTAATATATAGACACACACACTTCGGTCAAACAATGGGTTATAGGATGACCGGTCGAGATTTAGACATTAAGCAGAGCTGACTAAGTCATGATTATAAAAAAAAGAAAAGAAAAAAAATACTAAGCAAGATGAAGCTGACTTCTTGATTATACAGATCAGGGTGGTTGAATTGGTGAATGACATAAGCTGATAAACCAATTAAATAAGATTAGTCTTTAAATTTTTTATTTGAGTTTTTTTAAACAACTATGAATTTTATGACACATTACCTAAAAATACAAATATACTAACTTTTATGCCATATCAGCGAGTTGACTACCCGGAGAGGTCCAAAATCGATTATTGACTATGTGGGAACGATTTCAACATTGAGTAATTGGATTAAAACATTTGAATTTTGCGTGATTGAAGTCTAACTCTTTTAGTTTTGAAAAGTTGTTAACCCCATATTATATGTAATGGTAGTAATTATTTTCAAAAAACTTGGGGAGGGGGTTACAACCTAGTGTAGCCCCCCTCCCTACTTTCTTGCTTTTAAATATCTTGGATCGATTATCTAAGAAGACGGAGACATAAGTGATGATGTAGTTAATAGGATTAAAAATGGGTTGAGTAAGTGGAAGAGTGCATCTGGATTTTATGCGACCGAATGATTCCCTTAAGATTGAAGGAAAAATCATGTAGGTTTAGCTATACGATTCACAATGATGTATGGTTCTGGGTGTTGGGCTATCAAGAGATACCATATCCAAAAAATACAATATGATTCGTAAACACTCTGCTATTGTCCAACCGAGAAACACCTCAAAACCGATTTTTTTTTTCCACCTCTAGTCCTACTTGTGTGACCAACAAAAACATCTTTGAATTTGTCTAGCTCTCTCTTGTTTTCATTACAGCTGCAGAAGGATAACTTCTCTCACCCAGTGATTTTACAATGTTGAATTGAAGGCTCCTTGAGATGTATTCAATACGATGCCTTGTTATTTCAAGCTCAAATATGATTCCATAATGTCTTCAAATATGGAGTTTTAAACATGTTTCTTTTTCTACTTTTTCTTTTCGCTGAAACATAGGTTCCCAAATAAGGTAGCATTTCATCTTCAGACAACGATCGTTATACTACACTGACTCAACGGAAACAAGTCATACTTTTATGATATTTGAACTTTTTGTTTTGAAAATGGCATAAGCCCCAACTATTCATTCCATTCCATGATAGCAAAGTTGACAAACCAAAGTTAAGGAAAGTAGGCAACAAGACTCAACGCCGGGATGACTAACACTGTCTTGGGATGAACCCGGTTAAACTAAACAACAAACACAAAACAGACACAACACACATAGATTGGATCTAAGTTCTTGACTTCTCCTTCATTAGAAAAGATCGATCTCCACCAGATCTAGGAGTCTCATCACCGTGTATCAGATATGGGTCGCTGAAAGACACCAGAAGAACTGATCCATACAAGGGAAGGGTAGATCTATGCCCCAGGGGAGGGGAGGGGAGGAAAAAATTATATTTGTTACCAACTATATATATAATTAATTAATTTTGTAAGGCAAAATATATAATTTTTGTTGCTACATATAACCAACAACTAATATTCGAACCGCCTAGGTGATCGTCTAATGTCCACCATTATTTCCATGTGAAGCATTCCCACTAGGATTACCTTGAACCTCAGACTCAGTTGAAATTCCTCCCATATTATGACGGTATTTGTCACCATCTTCTTCATCATTTACTTTGTTATCAACAACAATATTATTGTCTTCCTTCATCATCGACTCCGAATCAACTGTGACAGATGTAACGGCGTTGTGCCCGCTCGACTTCTCAATCGCATGTTTTGGCATCGTGAATCCGTCGCGAGTAGATTCAGAAATCGATGACATAAGTAACAATATTGATGCAGCAACAACAACAACGACTAGGAGAAATCGCTTCATGGTGCTGCAAAATGAAAGCAATAATCATTAATATATGAGAGCTAAAAAGACAAAGTATTTGATCTAATTACCTGCTTAAGTTTTTCTTGTTTCGAACAATATGTGATTAATGGTTAATCAAGGGCATATATATATATATATATATATAGAGAGAGAGAGAGAGAGAGAGAGGTCAAGTCTCTTTGTTAAAAAGAAAAGGAGTAACTTGTTGATACTTGGCCAATAAGCAGACTAGCAAGTCAAGAAACAAAAAGAAAAAGAAAAAAACAGAAGAAGTCTAGTCAACATGAAGTAGACGTCCTCAGCAGGCATTGAAAAAGCTCTTAAAAAATTAAGTTTTCAAGCTCGACTTCTCTGCAATACAAAATATGAGATCTTGAAACTTTAATAGCGAATTGAATTATTCCTATACTCTCCAACGCATTGAATTATTCCGACAGCAATTTACAGGATCTAGAGCTGAATGACAACGTGTTGTTCGCTGAGGTGGTTAACTTAACCACAATAATTCTTAACGTAAGTAAAAGATCGTGAGTTCAAGTCTCATGGATGTTTCTATTATTGAATTTTGCGATATGGATCCTTGCTCAGCCCAATGTGTACAGATGTCATCTTGTGTTATCTTCTTGCATTGGACCTCGGCCCAAGTCTGAACTAATCCATGGAGATTTGCGAGATTTTCCATATAACCCGTGTACAAATGTCATCTTGCGTTATTTTCTTACATTTACATTGGACCTTGGTCCAGGTCTCAATTGATCCATGGAGGTTGCGAGATCTTCCATGTAATCTAGAATTTACTAGTCAATCGTCCGGTAGATAGTCGGGTGAATTTCACGTTACCAAAAAAAAAACAAGAAGATTAGAGATAGACATAACGCAATCCCTTATTACTTATAGTCCTCTTCATCATAAAATTAAAGATGTTTATGTTTGAGTTGTTTGTCTTCTGATTCCAAAGACCTAATTTAATTTGGAAGTGTCGGTTGACAGTTGAGGTTTTTGACAAAATGAGTATGGTAGAGAGAATCAACTGCGAAAGATCTTAACGCGTCACGCACGTTCGTCTTCTCAATCGCATGTTTTGGCTTTGTGAATCCATCGCGACTAGATTCAGAAATCGACGACATGAGTAACAATATTGATGCAGCAACAGCAACGATTACCAGCTTCTTTCTTGTTTCTAACAATATGTGTCTAATGGTGAAGGAAGGGCATATACATATATAGACACATATAAACACGTCAAGTCCTATGATCCAAAAAAAAGGGGCATACTAGGATAAACTTTTGAGACTAAACAGGATCCAGTCTCACAGAGAAGCCAAGCTTGAAAGTTTTGTTCAGAGCTTTTTCAATGCCTGCTAAGGCAGGGCATTCCATGCAGCCACTAGTCTCTTATGATGCATGGTCCAGTGGCAGAGTCACTTGC
Organism: Tripterygium wilfordii; assembly: GCF_013401445.1. NCBI lineage: Eukaryota > Viridiplantae > Streptophyta > Magnoliopsida > Celastrales > Celastraceae > Tripterygium > Tripterygium wilfordii. The sequence goes on along the minus strand of NC_052236.1, from coordinate 12,636,084 downwards.
AAGACACCGAGGCCAGGGCCTATATATATTAAATAAAATGGCCCCCCACTGATTATACGTTGAGACCCCCAACCCAAACTCAACCTATATGAAACAGTGAAAAATATTTTCTACTCTAACACATTCAGCCATTCTAGTTCAGTGGCCCAGACTCTCAGTCTTGGTCTCTATTAGAAATATACATTGTAGATGAACGAATAGATGACATATTTAATCAGCTGAAGGGTTTGTTAATCTTTCTATATTGTTAGTGCAAACAAAGATACATCGTCGTTTTGCTTGATGTATCAACTTTTGAAGTTAATATTAATTTTAGTTGCCTAGAGTAATGGCAAGTAGAAAGATACTTTTCATGAATGAACATTATCAAAACGGATTTACACAATCGGATTAGTGACCCTTTTTTAAATAATTATCTTGTATGTTTCATAAAAAAAAAAGTTGATTGGATCTATTACTAATCATGTAGTAATATATGGAGTGTTTATCGCAAAACGGTCAACATTTTGAATCTAAATTAAACGGCCAACTATCTCAAGTATTGAGATTGGCAAGGAAAAGTTCTCTCTCCAAAAAGCAATAAATCTCTCCACTCTCTTGTCGTGTGGGTGTTTGTTGAAGTTTCTTGTTGCTGGTCTTGTAATTCCCTCTCTATAAATAATATGTCTTGCTTCATCAAAAAAATGTCAAGACTATCAGTTTTATGCTCTAATCTCGATAAGGACGACATTAAAATAATCAAGTAATGACCACAATTACATATATTAAGTTAAATTTCCCAACAATTCAAAGTTTATATATGTTACCGACTATATATATATATAAATAGAATTTTAAGCCAAATATATAATTTTTGTTGCTAAATATAAGCAACAACTAATATTCGAACCCACCTGAGTGATACTCTAGCGTCCACCATTGCCATGTCCAGCATGCCCACTATCACTACCATGAACCTCAGAATCAGTTGAAATTCCTCCCATATTACGACGGTATTTGGCACCATCTTCTTTATCATCTTCATCTTCTACTTTGTGGTCAACAACAATATTGTTGTCTTCCTTCATCATTGGCTCCGAATCAACTGTGATAGATCTAAAGGCGTCCCACCCGCTCGACTTCTCAATCGCATGTTTTGGCAGCGTGAATCCATCGCGAGCGGAATCAGAAATCGATGACATGAGTAACAATATTGATGCAGCAACAACAAAAATAACCAGGAGAAATTTCTTCATGGTTCTGCAAAATGAAAGCAATAATAATAATAAGAGCTAAGAAGACAAATTTTTTGGCGTAATTACCAGCTTTTTGATGGAGGAACGACCAAGAGGAATTGCTTCAAATCTATATGCTTGCAAATTAATTAAAAGGAGAAGTTAGAGCTGAAAACATGAATTCTTTGATGTAATTACCTGCTCTTTTCTCTTGCTTCGGACAATCTGTGACTAATGCTTAATAGAGGTGTGTGTGCGCGTGTATATATATATATATATATATACACACACACACTTCGGTCAAACAATGGGTTTATAGGATGACCGGTCGAGATATAGACATTAAGCAGAGCTGACTAAGTCATGATTATAAAAAAAAGAAAAGAAAAAAAGACTAAGCAAGATGAAGCTGACTTCCTTGATTATACAGATCAGGGTGGTTGAATTGGTGAATGACATAAGCTGATAAACCAATTAAATAAGATAAGTCTTTAAATTTTTTTTTTGAATTTTTTTAAACAACTTAGAAATTTAATTTATTAAATATATTATGTCTTTTATGACACATTACCTAAAAATATGGATATACTAACGTTTATGCCATTTCAGCGAGTTGACTACTGCCTGGAGAGGTCCAAAATCTATTAGTGACTATGTGGGAACGACTTCAATATTGAATTTTTTGATAAGCAGCAGGGATGTATTAAACCAAAGAAATTTGTACACCAGGTCATCAGATGGGATGGCTTGCAGGAAACAAAGAGGAAAACAATACGGAAACAGTAAAGGAAACAAGGAGGGGTGACCAAAATGAAGTGGAATCCTAAAACCATAAGACAACCCCATGAGACCTCCTAACCCCTTCCTTTGTGAGCAGGTCTGCAACATCATTCTTCTCTCTCGGTATGTGTTCCATTGTAATGCATATTTTACATTAACATATACTACCAAATACATATAAAGAGCGAGGCTCAAATGCGAATGTCCGTAATTTATAAATTTACGAGCATCGACCTTTTTTTTAAAGCAATGGGCCATTGGAAATGAACTTTTTCAGTTTGGATTGTAGACATAATTTACGAACGTCCGCACTAGAATCTCAGCTTACATATAAATATGTATGTATTAGTATTACGTATATAGTCCGATTTGGGTTTACCGGCAGACCGAACTTTCTTAAAGTCAGACTTGGGTATTTTAATAAGCAAACTTGAAAAAGGGATTAGCCGAACCAAGTTGAACCCTTAACAGACTACCCACGAGTAACTCAAGAATAACTCAGCTTAGATAGGAGGGCCCTTAATTTCCATCATAACTACCCTGTCCAGCATGTCCGCTACGGCTACCACTAACGTCGGTCTCAGGAAAATATTCTTGGCTCATATAACGATGGAATTCGTGACTATCCTCTTCATCCTCGTCAACTTCTGTTTCTTTGTCAGCAACAACATTACTGTCTACCTTCCTCATCGGCTTGGAATCAACTGCAGCAGATGTTAAGGTTTCATGCAAGCTTGGCTTTTCAATCTCCTGCTTTAGCTTCCTGAATCCATCAGTGGATTCACAGATCGATGACATGAATATTAATACAATTGACGCTGCAACAACAGCAATGACCAGAAGAAATTGCTTCATGACGCTATACAAATGTATATATGTGCTGGCAAATTAATTAAAAGGAGATATAATTAGAGCTGAAAACAGGAATTAATTACAAATGTAAGTACCTGCTCTTTTCTTTCTAGTTTCGAACAATCTGTGACAAGCTAATGCTTAATGGAGGCCATATATGTATATGCTTTGGTCAAACAATGGGGTTATAGGATGACCTGATGAGATTTAGACATTCAGCGACCGACTAAGTCAATGCCGGCTAAGCAAGGAACTCCATGCAGCCACTAGTCTCTTTATCATATATGCAAGGTGAGTGAAGGAACAAGCAATTCAAATGTATGTAAGTCTAGTCAAAGTAGACGTACAATGGAACGAATAACCAATTGAATTAGCTAGATGGGAGGAAAGTAACATAGACTGAGAAGTTGCTGGGATCTAAAAATGTCTGAATATTTAGAATTTCCGTGACAAAAATAATTTTATTGCTATGAAATTTAATTTGTGAGAGATTCTCAATTCTCAACCAACAATGGTTTTACCATAACCCATGGCCCAATGACCCAACCTAAGGGCTTATTACTTCTTTTCGATGTGGTGGCCCAAAGGCCCAATGGGTTTATTACTTCTTTTAGAAGAACCTTTAGTTTGAGCCATAAATACGACCATTGGGGCCGCTAACAATGGTATTTGGGAGGATTCTCACTTGACCAATCTTTACTCTGAGCTCTCTCTCTCTCACTCAACAATTTTCGTTTTAGCCTAGGTCCACCGTCGGATTACCACCAACCATCGAGAAGCCCTCCGCAATGCTCATAGTCAACTCTACCACTCTTATCACTTGGTGTCTTTTAGAATTTCCTTAACTGCTTTGCTAACTTGACTATCAAAGGTTCATCGGCCTGCATCACCCTAATCAGTGTCAAGAACTCTCATGATCGTCAATTTCTCTTCTCTCTTGTAGGTTGTTGGTGCCCTCTCAACAAATCATCACTTATAGATCCGACCTTATACAATTATTAATAATTTTAATTAGAGATTTATTATATGATGGAAATAAGAAGTAATTTAAATAAGAGATATGTTATTAGACTGGTGCTACAGGAATTGCAGTAATAGCGACAACACATGATCAAAACTTTCCCTCCATGGTCTTCTGCATGAAGTCATACGTGCACCCGCGAAACCTCCAAACGCAACCCAAAAAAATCTAATCTCAAATCTCACACGTCATCATTTCAATTTCGAATTTTTTTCTTCCATTTCCTTATTTTCTATAATCAGATTTCCGGATATTCACACGTGAATAAATTAAAGATGACAAAACTCTGTCAAATTCAAATGACCAAATTTTCCAACCAATTAAATAAATCTGGATCCAAACACGTTAATCTTGCTTGATTTATTTATCCTAAACTTAATATGAATTAGATTATTATCCGATTTATTTATTCATATTTAAACCAATTCAGATTTGATGGAAAACATGTCTAAAATTTAATCCGAATTAAAGTTCGGACATATAAATATTTTTTTAATACAATATTGCCCGACCCAAAATGACGACCACCTAGAATAAATATTCCATTTTTATTAAAAAGTAAAAAACAGAAATTGATTAATTAATTAAAAATAAAATACAGGAAGAAACAGAGAAGAAGAAAGTTGAATTCTCCACCAATATTGTTCTTATTGTTTCTAAACTTTGCTCTTTCTTTCCGGATTTCACGAAGTTTCTCTCGTTTTCTCGGAAAACCGAATTACATAAAACCTTCTGACGATCACTCCCTCAGTCACCCACTTCCACTTCAAATTACAATTCGGTAATCCCCCTGCCGAACTTCCTCTGCATTACATCTTCTCCTTTTGACATTCCAGATTGAATTGAATGCTGTTTCGGTTCGATTTTAATGTCATTTATGTTTGAATTACATAAAGTTGTTCCGTACTTGTGCTTTTAATCTCAAATTTATTGTTGATTTTATTGGCGTTGAAATCAGGCGACAATGCAAGCATCGACGTGTGCAGCTGCGAGAGGGGAAGTAGGATTCGAGGTTAAAAGACGGAGAGTTTTGCCTGCCTTTAATGGATTGAGCAGGAGAGGTTTAGCAATCAATAGTAAGAGTGTTTGCATGAGTAACAGGAGCACTTGCTGCGGTTTGCGGGCCGATTCGGTCTCCATGGTGATGGAGCTCATGCCTGTCTATCTGATTCGGCCAATGGTCAAGGCCCGTTCCGTGAAAGCTCAAGCTTCCGGTTCGTTCTTGAAAACCGCTTATTAATAGCAATAGTGGTTCAATGATTGTGTACTCACTTGATTGTTCGTGTTTGTTGACTCTCAAGTGTGAATTCGGCTGTATACGGATGGACTTGTATCTTCGTTTAGATGTCCGTGTCTTCTTTTAATCCATTTTTAACTATGGAGGATTTGAAAATTGAATTTCAGAGGAAACTGCTGAGGGTGTTGCACCTCTGAAGGGTGAGAAGAAATCTTCTGGAACAGTGTTGCCATTTGTTGGTGTTGCATGTCTTGGAGCTATACTCTTTGGTTACCATCTCGGGTATGGCCTGTGTTTGAGTGCGAACAGAATTGCTCTCCTTTGTGATTACATTTCATTTTAGTAGTTGATTCTGGGTTTTGAAGGCGCATGTTCATGATTGTTATTATGATATGCTACATTTCCATTATATAATTTAATAAATTTTTGCATTGCCATAATGACAAATGTTATGATTTTGTTTTTTGTCACAGGGTGGTAAATGGCGCTCTTGAGTACCTCGCCAAGGATCTAGGGATTGCTGAAAACACTGTGTTACAAGGTAAATGTTGTAATTAGCTCGGCAAAGTCTAGCGGAAATTTCTTAAACTGATACGTGAATTTCTTCTGCTTAATTGTTAGCTTCTTAGCTTGTGGTGAATAAGTATTCAGATGTTCACCATGTGTATGGTAACTGAGAATCTCTTTTCCCTCTAATTTTGGTTCTTATGAGTGATAAGTTAAAAGAAATGGCATCAAATTTGCTAAGTAAGAGGGGAAACCTTACGAAGAACAGTATTGGACAATTATTGACCTTTATCATGTAAAATAATAGTCTCAAAAAAAAAAACCTTGATCTTCTGCCCTGCTTCTCTCATGAGCAGCTGCTTACAGTTTGCCACACTATAAAACTTTTGCCAGGATGGATTGTAAGCTCTCTACTGGCTGGTGCTACCATTGGTTCATTTACTGGAGGATCATTGGCAGACAAGTTTGGCAGGACAAGGACTTTTCAATTAGATGCAATCCCACTTGCAATTGGAGCATTTCTCTGGTCTGTCCCTTGTCATCATTTTTGTTTTTTTAGCATTAGGTTATGATATATTAGTGGGTAAAAAAAGAACAAAAACCTCAAATTGTTTACATGTTTCAGTGCCACAGCCCAGAGTGTGCAAACTATGATAGTGGGCCGTCTACTTGCTGGCATTGGAATTGGCATTTCATCCGCTATCGTCCCGCTCTACATATCTGAGGTAGATTATTTATCAAGTCTTGGGTGGTTATTATTCTTAGAGGCCTCATATGCTGAAATGTGTTCACCGCCAGATCTCACCAACTGAAATTCGTGGTGCACTTGGATCTGTAAACCAACTCTTTATATGTGTTGGGATTCTTGCAGCTTTGGTGGCTGGATTACCTTTAGCTGGCAACCCTTTATGGTATGTCTTTCCTGCTTTCTTTGTTTGTAGTTTTTCTTGTTTTTAGTTATATTAATTAAAAGAAACAATGTAGTTGGTGGAACATGTGTGAAAACATTTAGCTCATCACAAGCTAGGCATATAAGTCCCTAAACCCCTTGTCAACAATTTAGCTCGTTGTAATGTTGCTTTCAAGATTAATTCATCATATGCACAGAGAAGAGCACCATTTTTGGAAGTTAACGTTAAATTTTTTGTGGAATGGTTGAAACTTGAAGGAACAAGATATTGAGTATATTGAGGCTTCTATGTGTTCAATAATCAAAATTTCTTCTTTTTAAAATTGTACCCTTGGTTGTTCTGCCTAGTCTTCTGAATATTGAGCATACTCGTTGCACCCACTTTAGGACGATGCAACTGAAATTTCTCCCTCAAAGTAGTCGTTTTTCTTGATGAGTATTATAGATGTGGAGGATGTGTTGTGGAGAGACTCGCATGGTTATGTAGCCTACAGATGTGAATTTTAGTGGAATTAGAAGTTGGTGAGTGAGTGGTAACAATTGTAGCTGTGGACAGTTTGCATTTTTGTCTTGTAATGAGTAGCCTTGAATGATTGTATACCTTCTTGTTTATGTTTAAGTTAACTTACTCTTTTGTACATGTCTATTTATTATCATTTTATCTCACTTCTTTTAATTACTCTGTGTTTCAATTATTTTCACTTGGCTACTTAGGTGGAGAGCTATGTTTGGTATCTCAGCTGTCCCTGCCATTCTTCTGGCTCTCGGAATGTCATTTTGTCCAGAAAGTCCTCGGTGGCTTTTTCAGGTTTTCTTGTGAAACTACATTATCAATTCATTTGGAGTCTTCATGCATTATTGTTCTACTTGTTATAATTTACTTGGTGAAAATATTAACATTGCAGCAAGGAAAAATTTCGGATGTGGAGAAGTCTATTAAGACTTTATATGGAAAAGAAGGAGTTACTGAAGTTATACAGGATTTAACAACTGCAACTCAAGGTTCTGTGGAGCCAGAAGCAGGATGGCTTGATCTATTTAGTAGTCGGTATTGGAAAGGTATTCCTGAATACTGTGGACGTAAACTTGTTATTCTGAGACAAGGAATGGACTCTGGATCTTTCTGGCTGTGAAATTTAACTTGGGATAGTTATCCACATTTAAGGAGCGTCGTTAAATTTGTATTTTTCAGTATTATAAAAGCTAATTGGCTGATTTGTGGAATTTTGTCTCACTTGAAAATCTTGGTCAATAATTGTTCAAACACAGGCGCAACTTCCATTCTTGTTTGTATTGATCATCACCGTAACCATAAAATCTATTGCTTTTGAGTTTACTGCACCAAGCTGGACACTTGTGGCTTCACATATGCATTTTGGGTCTTGTTGAGCTTCCCACTGCATTCCTGCAGTTACACTGTCTTATGGGGCTCAGTCAATATAGTTTGAGAGACATGGTGCCTTCACTAATAATTATTATAAAATTTTATTTAAAAAATATTTAAGATCATTAATTCCTGATATTTTCCTTGCATATTTGAGCCTAGCTTTATATTATCTGTGGCGATTTTTTTTTGATGTAACTCTGTAAAAATTCTCATTTCCTTGCTCTGCAGTGGTCAGTGTGGGGGCTGCGCTTTTCTTGTTTCAACAGTTGGCTGGAATAAATGCCGTGGTATATTATTCTACTTCTGTATTTCGCAGTGCCGGAATTGCATCTGATGTTGCAGCTAGTGCTCTTGTTGGCGCATCTAATGTCTTCGGTTTGTAGTTTTTTGAACATTATTCTTACAACAGAGGAAGTTTTTTTTTTGAATTTTTTTGAGCAGGTTTTCATTTGATTGCCATGTAATCTTTACAGGCACAGCTATTGCATCCTCTTTAATGGACAGACAAGGAAGAAAGAGTCTTTTGATGACAAGCTTTAGTGGAATGGTACGCTTAATTGCATTTCTTTTGGCTAACAATCACTAATATATCCTCACAAAAAAACTTTGCTTATTAATCTCAAAGTATTATAGTGATCAAATGGAGATGAAGAATTTGAGAATACTTCTGTACTTGCATGCTTGATTTTGGCAGATGATTTATTTGTTTTCTTGTATATTTCTATCATCAAGTACTGTTAATAGGATTCTTTCTCGCTGAATCAAAATCTGATTCTTTTCTTCTATGTAAACGAAATGTGTGTAAAATGGTAATAATAGCCAATCTCATTGCAAGAATATATCTTGACAAGTGCCCAATTGCGTGAACTTGCTCCACCCATCTCCATATGGATAATTTTTGTTTGTAAGGATTTTGCCATGTGATCTCTGTTTTGTGGATTTGACGTATACGCTTTTTTCTGGTTTGAATTAAATGTTAGTATTAATACATTTGACATACATGGCAAACTAGTGATGATTTGTTCTGTGTCTGATTTTGAATGGAACCTCTTCTGATTGTATGGTTTGTTGTGAGCAAAACTTTAATAGCAATTTGTTTTATGCGTTATCTAAAAATGTGGATTTTGATATGCTGAGATTATAGAAGGATTTCTGTTACTCTTGAAGCATTATGGATATGATGTATTTATGAGATTATAAAAATCTGTTGTATATTGTCGAACATGTAATGTGTAGAATTTCCTGAAGGGAAACTCCAGTGGTTAACATATATATATATATATATATATATATATATATATATACACACACCTCATTGAGAGATGCTAGTCTACACATTTTTTGAGTTTCTTCATTATATGTGTCGACATCGGAATCATGACCGATATTTCTCCCCCTCATTTAGTGATTTTATACCTGATACACGTTCTTTGTTTGTCAACGTCCCCCTGTTTTGGATCTTTAACAGGCTGCTTCAATGTTGCTGCTTTCTTTGTCCTTCACTTGGAAGGTTCTGGCTCCATTTTCGGGTGCCCTTGCTGTTATAGGGACAGTTCTGTAAGTTGACAATCACTGAACTAATTTGCCTCTTCTTTTGCCCGTAAAATATAATTCCTTATGCTGTTATAAATTTATAATGGCTTTTCCATTTTTTTTCATTGCGTCCAATTCTCGTTTACGAATGCTAAAGATAGCATTTATTGCATTTGTCAGCTATGTTCTGTCCTTTTCACTTGGTGCTGGTCCAGTGCCTGCACTTCTTTTGCCAGAGATATTCGCATCAAGAATCAGAGCAAAAGCAGTGGCTTTATCCTTGGGCATGCACTGGGTAAGTCTTATTAGGGATGTGCGTATTTTTGCATTCAATGTATTTGCTTTCATCTCAGATTACTGCATTCGTTTGCATTATTGCATTGATAATCTTATGCTTGCACCCATGGGTACCTGCATGCCATGATACACAAATAATTGAGCGATAGAACTATGCTGCATTCCCTTATTTTGACTACACCATGAGTTTTTTTTTTTTCCTCGCACATGAGTACATCATGGGATGTTAATTATCCATAGATATAAGCCCCCTTTTCCATGCCATGCTTTCCAATGGAGTTGATTCTTCTGTGGTAACAGATCTCCAACTTTGTCATTGGCCTGTACTTCCTGAGTGTAGTAAACAAGTTCGGGATCAGCAAAGTGTATCTGGGATTTGCAACAGTCTGTCTTCTTGCTGTCTTGTACATAGCTGGTAATGTCGTGGAAACAAAGGGACGATCACTGGAAGAAATAGAACGTGCTCTGAACCCCACAATTTGAAAGGTTGCTTGAAGTGCTTGTCGAAATAACTCTACTGCTGCTTACAAATTCTGACCTTTTTTTGGCCGGCTTTCTTCTCTGGATGGTTAGTGACTTGATGGTAAGGCTTGTGCTGTTCTCCAAGCGGGTTTGACTCTGTACTTAGGAATAAATTGTCAATGTCCCCATTTTGCATCTCTTTGACGTCTTTGTTCAAATATCAAACATCAGCTGTAACCAGATACAGTTAATTGTCCTTGTTCACAAGGGAACCTGAAGTTGTTGCTTGATTCTTCAATCAATTTGATGTCTTCTTTGAAATAACTCTGAAATGTTCTGCCATGGAAAACTTCAATCATTTTCTATATTCCTTCATCAGAATTCAACAATCTTATCATTCCAGTGATGCACTGCATTATGCCTTTTAATTTGATTAATTATCCCCTTTCTCTTTGGTAATCAACGAACCACTTAGCAATTGAGTTGGCGTAAACTTTGAACCACCATAATAAACTTTGAACCACCATAATAGCCCACATTACGTTAGCGAAAGGTAAGACTGGAGCGAAATTCATGTGGGTGAAAATGGAATTCTTAACCCCTCACCGAAAGTGGGTCGAAAGCCCATGAGATTAGGAAAACTCCCCAAAAAATACTCGCAACTAGTTTGAACTCTTGATCTTAGCGAGATGCATCCGCCCTAAGTCCAAAGATATAACTAAAAAGGGAGCTCAAAAACAACAAATAAATGTCAAAACAACCATCAGACTGCATTGTATTGCACGTGAAATGGGTTCTATCATGTTTTTCAACTCGACATCCAAATACATGCTCATTTAAAACTGTCACAACTCCCACATCTAAAGCAATGGCATAGCAAATGCAAGAAGAGATGTAGTTCTCACCATAGACAACCTTAAAATCATCTTTGAATAGAATAAGTGGTGATTGTTGCCTACAACTTGGCTCTGATACATTGTTAAAATTAATTATTTTGTTATTCAACCCAATAAATTGACTAATTGGGTTCGAGCATTTCACATTCTGCCATGCTAGAAACATTGCATTCTAATCATCCATTTCCTTTATCTTAATCCTTTCAAGGTATCCAAATTCAATGGCTTCTAAACCATACATAAAGGCATCCGAGCATATTGATGAAACAAGTGTCTTTTGAGTTTTGACTTGGGAGGTGTTGAGTTTGATTCCTACTGATAGGACGGACGTGTTGGGATTTGACCAACTTATTCTATCATCATGTAAGAAACTTATATGTATGCGGGTCTGACGGTCCAAATTTAGACACATCCGATGCTCAAAGGGCAAGAGTTGAGGCTCAAGATATTCACATTTGAATCGGGTTGGGTTGGGCCTAACTGTAAAATAAAAACACTGTAGTGCAGTCGCTCATACACATAAGAATAAACGACGTGAGAATCTCCAAACGCAAAAAAATAAAAACACTGCGCTGTTCACGGGATTCGATCACTCGACATACACCGCCGTGTCTTTGTCTCTGTCTCTCTTAATTCACGGGATTTGATCACTCGACGACGGCGGCGCCGATGATGGAGGACAACTATCTGCAGTTGTTCGTGGACGAGACCACACTGTACAATCGAATCGTGTTGGGAAATCTGTTGCCTTGGAGTTGGTGGAGTCCACTTCCCCACTTCTTCCAGACTTGGCTCCGCAATTACATTGCCGGTTCCATCCTCTATCTAATATCCGGCCTCCTCTGGTGCTTTTATATTTACTACCTCAAGCGCCACGTTTATATCCCCAAAGGTTTGTTCTTGGATACATTCATAATCATATATGACATTGTCAATACAGAAATATATTACGTTTCTTTTATTTTTCGCTTTGGTTTTTGATTGTTTTGTTTTTGATTGTCTTGTTTGGTCTGATCTGTGTGTTGATTTTTGAATCTGGTTTCTGTTCAATTGGTTGATATGCTGTTGACTCTTTTTCTTCTTTATTTTTTTGTTGTGCTTAATTATCTCCATATTAAACCTTATCTTCAGTTGATTTTGATTGCCGGAGGATCTTAGGTTTAAATGAAGATAGAAATGATTCCGATTTTAAATTTGGGTTGATTTTGAATTTATTCACTGTTTTTTGAATCTGCATGTTGACAGTGAAAAAAGAAATCATATCAAGTATTATTTTCTCTGGCATTTCTTAGATATAGAAATGATGATTTTCGCCTTTTCCTTAATTTCTTTTCACTGTTCAGTTGGTGATTGTCTCTGGTAAGATTTCCAAATATTTTCCATCAATTAATGTGCTTTTTGTGTTTAAATATCGATCTGTGCCATTTTTTAACTGTTGAATGGCAGTCTCTATTTTGTCTTCCAAATTCAAGAAAGATTGAGAGGGGGTGCACTTTGAGGACATATTGATCATCAGTGTGGGTGTCATTGAAATGCAGGACTTAATTCTTATTCGATGTGCTGTAATATGCCTTTTTAGCATTGCTCATCCTTCCGTTTTTGTGTTGGTAGAGCACAATTTTACACGATCTACAATTCAACTTGTGGGAAAATAATTAAACTTTTATTACCAATTTTGAGGTGTTTCTGAGTTGATTACATCTAATACTAGATGGCTTCGCAAGCACACTCCCGTGATCAGGGTGAGGTTTAACTTTCATTTCTCATATGAGACTTCTGCATTATTGTACCTCCAGTACCCCATAAATTATTTGCTAGGATATATGTTTCCATGCGTTGTGCAAATATTTTTTCATTTACTTCTTATCTATTGGCCACTAACTAATCACTCATTTTCAAAAATTCCTTAGTTGAGTGAAGTTTGAAGCCTTTTAATTTCTACTCCATTGCTCTTTATTTCTTATCTAGGTATCTAATTTCGTGTACCGATCACTCTCTGTCCCTTTCGGAATTAGTGGTTAGTTTAATTTTAAGAAAGTCGCAAGGCATTAGTTTTCTTCATCACAAATTATACGGAATCAGATGACTTCTCTGTCAAAATCTATACTGTCAGAAAGTTGTTGGCCCAATTCTGGATTTCAGTTTTTTGTGGGTGCGAATTGCATATTAATTTTAGAGACTGACAAATGGCTGGGTATATATGCAATAAACTTGAAGTGGTTCTCTATTAAATGTAGATATTTTTCCCATGAGACTCGCTTTTATATGGCTTTCGATGGCACCTTCTCTAACGTAATCTTACTGCAGATGCCATCCCTTCAAGAAAAGCCATGGTTTTGCAAATCTATGTTGCAATGAAGGCAATGCCATGGTACAGTGCTCTTCCATCTGTTTCCGAGTACATGGTTGAAAATGGATGGACAAATTGTTACTCAAGAATTGGCGATGTAAGTTGGATTGCCTACCTAGTGTATCTATTTATTTATCTTGTGCTTGTGGAGTTTGGGATATACTGGATGCATCGGGAGTTGCACGACATAAAGCCTTTGTACAAGTATCTGCATGCAACCCATCACATATACAACAAGCAGAATACTCTTTCTCCATTTGCAGGTAAGTCTAATCTCTCACATTTCTATGTTTATTTTGATTTTTATGGAATAGATTCAAATGAAGCGAGAGACTACTTGCGCGGAATTTAGCCTTCACTTGGAAGCAATCTTTATTTTCAGTTTATAGTACTGTTTGGGAAGATTTTACATGAAACGAGGACTTATTTTCTTTTCAAACCTTTTTCCATCAGAACTCTTTTTCGCTTTTCAGTTGAAAGATCTATTTGGATTGTTCTTGTTAGATATTGACTGAAACATGATTTAATTTTCAGGATTAGCATTTCATCCATTAGACGGCATACTCCAGGCTGTTCCACATGTTATAGCACTCTTCCTTGTGCCAACCCATTTTACGACGCACATAGGGCTCTTATTTCTTGAGGCCATATGGACAGCAAACATTCACGACTGCATCAATGGAAAACTTTGGCCTGTAATGGGTGCAGGGTATCACACCATTCACCACACTACATACCGTCACAATTACGGCCATTACACCATATGGATGGATTGGATGCACGGAACCCTTCGCGACCCTACTGATGATGCGTGTGGGAAGGAGATGTAATGTGGCAACAATGCGCTTCCCTTAACTTTGAGTGTCGCATAATTTGTTGATTAGGCATGCACCTTGGTTGTACCGTCTTTGATGTAGTCTTTTTTTGCAAAATAAATCATGTTGATTAACAGATTTCGTTGTGGTGTTGTGTCATGGACTAGAAAACGTTGGAAGCTAGAGGGGAGGAGCTATTTGGTTGCTGTAAAGGGGAAGCTTTCTTTCTGTCATTCTTTGATTTGGCTAACTAGTTGACTGTTAATTTGGGTGACAGACCTAATCCACCACAAGATCCCTAATTTCTCCTTTATATATGTATGAATTGTTTTTTTCCTGGCAACAGTAGTATTTCTTACTCTTCCATACGATCTTCCTTTGAATCCTCGAAGAACAGCCCCGCAAACAATGATGTAAAGCTCGCCTCACTCTTCACCTCCTCCACCTCCAATGGCCCTGAAATGACAGCCTCCACAGAGCCCATTTCTGCATCAAACGCCTCCATAGAGATGACAGACTATGTGGGGCAGTTGTTGCAAGGATGGGAATGAGATGGGTTCGTGGAGATCTTTGCAGATGAATTGGATACCTGGAGAGATTATGTGGAAGAGATTGCTTCTAGGTATTGAACCTCTAGATTACATACCTGCAACTCTACCATCAAATCACATGTTCACCTGTGAATGTTTAATATTAAAAGAGAAACTGAAAAGCAAGAATCGGCTGATCTTGAATCTTTTCAGAGTATCATACAAATACATTATATTTATCCAACGTTTCACACTCAAATCTGAAAACTTGGAGCAGATTTATCCCCCACATTAAAAAAGGGAAATAACGAAGTTACAATGATAAAATGTTTATCAGGAGGGCAAATATACATAACTTATTTCAGAGACTAATCACCAAACTAAGCCCTTTCTCCTCCTAAACCTATCGACACGATCAGTGCTCATCCGAGATTTTTCAGGCTTATTTGGTTTCTTCGACTTCTCAAGTCTACTATCTAAACTGTTTCTGGAGACTTCTGGAAGGTCAGCACCCAATTCAAAAGTATCCGAAGCTCCATCAACAGCAGGTTTTTTCTGATTATCAGATTCCGATTTTGTTGTTTTAGAAGCATTCGAGCCTTCTTTTGATTTGCTTAGGCTCTGCACAAATTTTTTCAGATGTCTAATGAATTCAGGATAAAGCTCAAGGTTGCAATGCCCACCTCCATTTATCCATAAAGGTTCATACTTCTCCTTGCAGAGCTCCCAAAGCTGCTTCCCATGGGAGCAATCAACAACTTCATCAGCTGTTCCCTGAACACAAGGAAAAGTAACATTCCAATATCTTAAAAATGACTGATTTCCAACTCTGACACTTCAGAAGATAAATGGCAAAGGAAAGAGGAAAAGTACTTCAGACAATTATTCAATTTCAATATGCTTAATACACTGTACAGTCCTCATGAACCAAGTTAACACAGACGCAGAGGATGGGAGAGCAAGTACCCTATAAAGAGCTATCATGAACCCAACGACAACCACTTATATAGCAAAATTCATTTCTTTCAACAACTTGAACAAACTTAGCATTCATGCAACTCACTTGGAGACAAATAGGAGAAACCAACAACAAACAACCAAACCAATGAACAAGTTCAGGGAAAAGGGCATTATTTACTCTCAATTTGCCCAAAAGCAATATATCATGCTTGAGCAAGTACATAATTACCCAAAAGCTAAGTCGATTAATGGTAATGGAGTATTTATCCTAGACCAACATTGTCACCTTAAACATGAAGCGACTCCAAAAAAAATTGACATTAATTTGCTACTTCTTACTCTTACATGGAAATATCCTCGCAGAGTTCCATTTATCATTACAGTATGTCATCCGAACTTTCCAGCTATAATGTGGTGTAAAATGAATCGTAAAGTTATTTATTACAATATAAGTGTGGGTTTAAATTAGGGAAGTATTCTCTTCCCAATGAAGACAGGTGAACATGTGGCCTAGTAGTAGAGTTGCAAGGGTGCAACCTAGAGGTCATAGGTTCAATTTATGGAAACAGCCCCTTCACATATTACACATTTATGTAGGGTAAGGTCTACTTACATCTTGCACGTCCTTGATCCCATCTACTACGGGAGTTGGGAGCCTTGTGCACAAGTGTAGTTTACATTCTCTCATCAATGAAGGGTAAAGGTTATGACTTATGTACATCAGTCTTCACTAAAACCTCACACTCATGGTGGAAGACCCATTATGTATTGGTTTGACATTTTCTTTTATAGAGTGATTAAAATACTTGAATAGTTAACCATAAGGTATGTCTCAAAAAGAATATGCAACTAAAGTTTTACTTGTGAGAATAACTAGATTCATCAAGCAAAAATAATGCATATAATGAAACAGCAGTTGATGTTTGAATTAAGCTGACAAGAAGTTATTAAGACACATACCAGAAAGAAAGTAAGCTAGAGAGACGAAACAAGGAAACTAGAACAATAATTAAAAAGAAAGAGGACATGAATACTTACATGAATTATGAGAACAGGGCACTTCACCATACAAATTTTGTCAATATTCTGGAAAAAGAAAGGAATATAAGTCCCCATCTTCAGTAGAAGAAAGACATAATTAACAAAAACATGGAACATAATTACTTTGTAAATGTCGAACCAGAATGTCCGTTTGAGAGGGTACAACACCCTCATTCCAGACAATATTGGGCTATGTAGAACAACGGCTCTCAAGTCTGGCAGGCGCGAAGCAAGATCAACAGTGGGCCCACTACCAACAGACTGACCATATAATATTAATTGTTCATCTTTAACCCCATACTGCTCTGTGAGGCATTTATATACAGCATCTATATCGGCATAGGTATTGTACTCGGTTGGCTGTTTCAAAATAACAGGGATGGACACTATGTTAGGAACAATGGCCCAAAAGAGGGGGGAAACACGCCAAGCAGTAAGAGTAATTGTATTTATGTAATATAAAGAAAACCACGAAATATGATACACTATAAATTTTCATTTTTGCTACTTTATACACTTGATATTCCTGAATGGCCCAAAAGAAATCGAGATTTCTGTATGGCCTATTTGTAATTGTAGATAAATGGTGGATATAATAAATTCAAATATATGTGTGAAATTGCAAAAACTTGTATAAGCACAGATTTCTTTCTTCCCATCACTGGCAACTAGGTAAAAAGAATCAAGGAATCCAACCTTCCCAGTTGATTGTCCATAGCCAGAGTAATCATACCTGAAAATCCAAAAGGCCATAGTACATCAATGAGCGCAAAAAGAAAAGAAAAGAAAAGAAAGACAACAAATATTCCACTCTAACATAATTTAGGAATCTTCTAATTTTGGAAGGGTTTAATGTACTTTCACAAGCGCTTTGCAGTTAAAAACAGTTCACAGTATAATATTAACAAAATTCCAAATAAATAAAATCTTGCTATTGTACTAGCCAAATGCTATAATTAAGTCATTTACCTAGTAAAAAAAATCTGAAAGAAAAAACCATCAATACTGAATGAAGACATTTTTATACAACAATTGCAAGTGTTATGCCAATAACATGACTGGCTAGTTACTACACTGATTGAGTGATCTCTTAAAGCTACTGTTGTAAGAATACTAATAATATGAACAATAGCTGACCTCTACCGCAAGCAGAGATAATAGCACATTGGATCAAGAAACCCTCTTTGGTTATCCAATAGTCAGGGTTCATTACTCAAAACTTATCCCTTATAGAGCCAGTGATTCAATGGTTGCAATTGGTTTCTACAAAATACTACGTCTAACGAACATAAGAACACAATTTTTTTTATTTATGTTACCTATGGAAGAGACACTGTTACCAATACATCTAAGCTTTCCATGTTGGCACAATCAAGAGTAATATCTTCATAATGCGAACATAGTACCCTTTTTCTATCGCACACCAGGAAGAAAAAAAGAAGAAGCTCAGTGCACAATAAACTTGTCACAGCGGCTACAGAGAGACAACGAGACCTTCCTGATTATGCCAGACCTATCCTGCTAAGGCCCTTTTCTTATCACTAAGGTAGTAAGGTGGAGTAAATCTTTCAATCCTTTCAAGAATAGCCTAATAAGTATCTTCCCCAGTACAACAATTTATATCGAAGTTGTTAGGAAAGTTTGTCAGTTTTTTCTGTTGCTCATAAATGAACATACTCAACACTAGCAAAGCTTAGCCAGATATAATTAAAGAAATTGTTGAAAACCCAGAAACGAAATCGACAAAAGATCACTTCTTTCGAAAGAGAACAGAAAGTTTTCCATTACCCCATAAGATTAACGCGAAGGCGATTGCTCAATTCGACGAAGAGCTCAAACATCTGGCCTAAATCGGCGGCATTTCCATGAGAGTAGAGGAGAGTGGCAGACGCCTTAGGATGCTTGATATGTACAGCTACGATTTCGTTGTTGCGGCGAGTCCGGAGCTTCAGCACGTCCACGTTGTCCCTCCTCGGCACCTCCGGTATGTACAATCGGCCTCCACACGACTCGTCGGCCTCAACCCTGTATGAAGGAGGATTCGGTGGGAAGAAAGCAAACTTCGCGGCGATCGATGAGGTGACTCCGCCCATCTTCTTCTCATCCGAGGCCTTGGAATCATAAATACACCCCCCACCTCACCCCTCAGTACAGTCTCAGATCTTCATACACTCTCCAACAAAGAAAGAAAGTGGCTTCGCCGCTTGTTCAAGCGGTGGAGGATGTGGCAGGAGAGAGAAGTGAGGATTCAGGAGAGTGCGAGTGAAAGAATAAAAAGATGTACGGATATAGAAGACAAGAAAGTAGAAAACATTAAGGTAAAAAACTAATAAAATGTCTCAAAAGGAGAAGTGGGTTGGTGGCCGCAATTCAGGGGGTGGTGGCGCGTGAAGTTACATGGGGAAGCGCGTGGCGTAGATGATGGGGGAAATCAATAATTGGCAAGAAAGGTCATGCTTTATGGATCAAGAAGTCAGCTTTGGATGGAGTTTGTCGCGTGATGGAGGTCTATATATCTAATCACTTGAAAACTTGAAAAGTAAGCAAAAGATAAAAGTATAAAACCATATATTCAGACGTGAAGTGTCTAGACTCCATTGAAGTTTGAACATTGATCCTTCTAAACAGTAAACAATCAATTAAAGTAACTCTCATGCTGTAATTTGGATAGTGCCTATTTTTTTCCCCTTAAGTACATAAATCTATATTCCCAATCCACTCATATAATCCCAATTCCCAACCCACCCATCAAAAGTCTTGTCTCTCTCCCCTTTCTCTCTGAACAAACTCTCTTTTCTCCATGGTGATGCAGTCGAGATTCGAAGCTTCCCCTACTCCCCAAATATAATTCTACAACTGTTTTTTGAACTTTTTGTTGATTTTTTCCTTCCAATCTGGTGGTTTTTTTCCCCCTCAGATATGATGTTTTCCTCAACCGATATAATAATTTGGTCCCTTTCTAGTTCAAATTTGGTTTTTCTAGGCGATAGTGTGGGTTATTATGACGGCAACATCTATCTTAAGGTAACTATGATTAAGGTGGTGAATAAAATATCTCAATACTTCAACATATGTTCTCCCAATCATAGTGTAAAGTTTGCTTCTTCAAGGTTACTGTCTGATTCTAAGAAACAATTATATCTCTCTACTTTGCAAAATATCGTAAGTGTTATTGTATTGGGTATTTTTCTTCTTCTTGATATAGGACTTTTATTTTCCCGCAATGTTTCTAAAGAGGATCCTCCAATCTCTATAGTGTAACTTGTGCTGTTTTGTTTTAATACAAATTTTTCTTATCATAAAAAAAATACACCCAGCAAAATAAGGGTTCCCTACTGTAGCCCATTGTGGGGATTCATTTTTTTTAATGGGATTTTATGAATTTAATCATGTATTTTTTGTTCAAACAAAATTTAAATTTCGTAAAAAATATATGATTAGATTCCTAAAACAGTAAAACAGAATGAAACACTTTTTTTAAGAAAAAAATATGTATGTAGCCCAAACTGGGCTACAGCAGAGCAGACACTACAGTAGGGCTTCCAGCTCGGTATAAGTCCCACTCGTAGTCATACCACGCACTCACACACGCGCCGTACTTCCCTATTTGAAGTGGAGTGGGTTGGTAACATTATTGGCACTTGGGTTGGGTCCCATTGGAAAATCACAAATGCAAATGGTCCAAAAATATTAGTTGGGCTTAATCAAAGCCCAGTAGATCTAAGTTTGGATGTTCCAGGACCAATTAGAATCCTATATAAGGCTTGTTTATATTAGAAGTGATAGGAAACCAATAAATAGTATCTCAGTGATTGACATGTCACTCTCTGATTCAATCATCAGATTTTGCGGACTCCTACACTTATATCAATTAAGGGACAAGATGAATTATTGAGATGAAATGGGATCCCTAACATTTTTGTACTCCTTTGGTTGATGATGACAGAGATGAAACGCTTACGAGGAACTGGAGATTTGTTGACTGGAAAAGAAAGTGAAGCAGAGGCAGAATTGCAGTCATATGCATCAAGGTATGTAGGTTTCTTTTTAATTCTAGTGATAGGCAGGTTTTCTGACAGAGGAATGTCTATAGGAGATTGAGGTGTCTTGAATTATGTGCTGTGATGGAATTGAAAAAAATTCTGTTCCCTTAAAATGATCATCTCTAGATATGAATATTTGTTGGGTTTCTAGAATAAGAAGTTTATAGGATAACCTAGGAATAAATAAGGAATGACTTTAGGGTGAAATTTTGAACTAGGATACTCATTGTTTTTGGCAATGCAAAAACACAACCAAAAGTTCTAAGATGACTACAGCCAATTTCTTTGTTGTATAATTTCTGTAGAGGTGTTGTGTTATCTAAGACTTCAGTTGGTAGTCTGTTGATTAAATATACCATTGTGTGAATGCAATATGACCAGAATTATTCTCCTAAACGAGCTTTTTATTCTAAGAGTTCTAACTACCTTTAAAAAATATTAATGTTTTCTCTCTATTATGCCATTTTGCTGAGGAGTATATTGACATGATTTTTATTTTTTTTTAAGAACTATAGCTTTTGTCGTGTTAAAATTTGTGAGAAGAAATTCATTTCCATTATTTATTCTTAATTAGGTCTTTATTGTTTTATTAAACTAAGTTTTTACAAAATTAAGAAAACTTATGATATATTTTCTGGTTTCCTCCTTAGAATGCATGAGATATACATATACCCATACCATTTTAGAATGGTCATCTATAATAGTTAACAAATACTTGTAACCATATAAGGAAGTAATAGAGTTAGGACCCCAAATGTCCATGTGTATCAAATCAAAACAAGCATCAGATTGAGTGTTGCTAATAGGAAAAAAATACTTTATTTTTTCATCTTGCCAAAAAGATATCCATTATGATCAGGTACATGACCTTCAAAGATTTTAGGTAGCAATTTATATACAATGTGAGATGGATGGCCTAATCTCATGTGTCAAATTCTACTACTAGTTATTAAATTCATACTACCAAGATAAAAGTAGATTTTTCTCCCAACTTTCTGAATTCATATAAACCTCTATGGGTCATACTCATTCCAATTTTCTTCAAAGTGACCAACTCCTGCACCTCGCTTGTTTTGGCCGGTCGATGATCCCTCGATCAGTTCACATTGATTCTTAAAAAAAAAATTATAGCATATTTATTATCACTAGTTAGTTTATTCACAGAAATAAGATTTAAGGGTAAATTTTGGAACACATCAAATATTATGTAATGTGATGTAATCTGCGAGCTTAACTGTGCTTATATGACTAATGAGATGTTTGTTACTATTAACTGTGCCTATATTGCGGTTACTTTCCTCTTAGCCCCAATAATTATGTTGCTCATTCTACTCGAGATGAATGATCCTAGTCTTTTGTCTTTTTCTAGACAAGTATATATGATACTAGGGATGACAAAAAAAAAATCGGTTCCAGGCCGATTCTGGGTCGAATAACATTATACGTTTACAAAATATTTATGTGTACAAATCTTAATCTAAATTGAATTTCAGATGTACTTAATCGATCAAATTTGGACAAGTAAAACGGATCATAACTTAATCCGGATTAATGATATGGTTGTTAATTGGACCAAAATTTTGTGTTTGGATTCAGATTTCGGATATGTAATTTATGTCCAAACTTAATTTAATCCGAATCGAACCAATTCTTACACAGTTTTCCCATCCTAAGGTATACGGACATCTGTACAGTACATAAATTTTGGTCATGCATTTGGCGAGAGAAAATTAAATAAGAAGAAGTCAAAGTTGATAGCCTCACCTCCACGTGATGTGATGGTTTCCTCTTTGTCAATTATCTATCCAAATCGTTGGCAACATTTTATGATGTATTTCTTCATACCTAAAATCCCATACTAGGACAATCACAGCCGTCTACAGTCTACACATAACCTATCTCCATATAATCTATTTGCTCTTACTAGTTTGGTGTAACTAATTGATGCACAAACATGTTTATTCAATCATTTATTGGAATTAATTAATGATATGATGGCGAGTTGCCAACTATCTATCCATATGTACCATACAATTACCGCAAAAACTTTTGAGGTATTAATGGGTGGATTGGAGTTGGGGGTTTAATCGATTCTCACACTTTCATTTATTTTCTTAGTAGTCTCTTTATCATGAGACATTACAAGCTTTTGACCATTGTTACCTTGTGAATAAACAAAAGGTGTTGAAAATTCTCTTATGCAAACTTAAATGGGGATCATTTTTTTTTAAAAGTTGAAAAGTGAAATAACAAATAAGGTCTACTATTTAGGATCCCACTTGTTCACAAAAACAATTCAATAGTCTATATCTTAAGTCTGCACTAAAAATCTGCATAGGACAATTCCTAAACAAAGTTGAAAAAAAAATGGTGAATGTTATATATAGAAATGACCGTACAAGTCGGGGTGGAAAAAAGCTGGTTCTGGGTCAGACAGCATTACATGTTTATAAAATATTTACATGTTCAAACCCTAACTTGAATTAGATTTCGAATTTACTTAATTGACCAAACAGATTAGTTTAAAAAATCCGGACAAATAAATCAGATAATAATCTAATCTAGTTTAGGATCCGGACAAGTAAACTATTGTGTTTGGATTCGGATAAAAATTTTGTGCTTGAACCCAAATTTTAAACATATAACTTATGTGCAAGCTTGATTTATTTTAGGTCGCACAAATTTGATCATTCGGATTGGACATAGTTTTGTCACCCCTTCGTGCACGGTGTTTCTATATGTTTCTTACTACTTGGAATTCGGCTTTATAATTTATATAGATGGTTCTTTGGGGAAAAAAAAATGGAAAAAGGTCGTCCACTCAACCGACAAAGTTTCAAATTAGGATTGATTTCCAAGAGGTGATGTTTAACACTTTCTTCTTCCTTCCTCTGCCTTCTCCCTCAAATCCGGCAATACAAAAATAAAACCAGTATCTTATCAACCATTGCTCCACTAGCTTGCTCTTCAGTGGATATGGATTCATGGGTCTTCTTCTCATTTCCTCTTCCTTTCTTTCCATCACTTCTAATCCTCTGTTTACTATCTCCATGTCTGAGTCAAACTGTGGCTGATAACTACAGTGCTTGTAGCAATCAATTCCAGTGTGGAAAAATCACCGCCGGCTACCCTTTCTTCGGCGGAGACCGACCCGCCGGTTGTGGCAATCCGGGGTTGAAACTCAGCTGCCGGAACAACAACAAAGCTCGCATAAATATCAATAATTTGACATACCAAGTTTTGGGTATTGATGAAGGAAATCAAATTCTAAGGGTTGCAAGAGAGGATTACTTGAACAGTGGGTTGACTGGGTTCTGTTCGTCTGAATTAGCTAACACAACTCTTGATTCTTCTCTGTTTGAGTTTGATTCTGGTGTAGGGAACATTACATTATATTATGGGTGCCTTCCTTCTATTGCCCAAGCTTTCCGCCTACCAAGTGTTTGTAATAAGTCCGGTTTGGTTTATGCGGTTTATGCACAATCAGGGGAAAGTTGGAATGCAGATTGTTCTGATCATGTTATTGTGCCTACTTCTGAAGCTATTGTGATACCAATCTTGGATATCTCGACTCTGGAAAGAGCTTTGAATGATGGGTTTCAAGTGAGGTGGAAGGTGGATGGTGAAGCTTGCAGGGAGTGCAGTGATAGTGAGGGAGCTTGTGGTATTGACAGTTCCAATCAGACGGTTTGTTTCTGCCCAAATCAGACTTCACCGTTGAAAACATGTCTTCTAACACCTACTTCTGCTACTGCTACAACAGGTATTACTTCAATTTTGTGAAGTTTGAATTCTTTTATTAAGCATCTTCTATCAGAAATCCTAGCACACTCAAATCAACAATATTATCCGCTTTGAGTTTATCGGTTTACTACGAATACATTAGGCTCGCACGACTTTGTTTTTCTGCGCCGTCACAGACAGTACTTGAGCTTAAAAATACCTTGTTGAATGAGTGATGCTTAGACTTTTCTTATAAAACACGTCTTTTGATGTTCTCCAAGCGACTTGGGATTACAAGTCTGACATCTTCTATCTGTATAATTGTTGTTGAATTGATGCTCATATTAGATTCTCGCAAGTTAGTGTCATAACTCATATGTTCAGAACCCGAAAAAGCTTCACCTGTTGATATATTTGTTTGTCGCATGTGCTAGGAAATTTGTTGATTTTCTTGAAAATGAGGTAGTTAGATTGTCCTAGGCTCCTAGTCCATACTCAACTGTTGAAGTAAAGATTATAATTATTGTTAATTGTTGAATGATAACTATTTAACTTACAGAGAAAAATGTCAAAAAGTGATCGACTTCTAAAATAGCCTGAGTGGTTGAAATTAAGAGCTTGGAAGCAACTTTTCTTAGGTCATTCATACGAAGGGATGTAACAACTTCTAACCACTTGATGATAGCCTAGGTGGTTATCTCTCCGGAGTCCAGATTTAGGCGTAAATAATCTCGTCCAAGGTTGCGATTTTGATTTTGATTTTGAATTGGCGAAACTATTTTCAAGTGGTTTGCGTTGGGTCTCAGCCAAACTAACCTGTTGGACGGGTTTTCGTGATAACAACTTCTGAGTGAGAATATATTCTATATCATCTGAATGTTTCTCATTTTAGAGCCATTATTAGAACAAAGAACATTCAATTAGGATTAATAAAAAAAAAACATAAATTTTAATAAAAACCTTTACACAAAGTTTAGTCTTAGCAATCAAGTTAAAGGACTCTTTTTTCGTCTGTAATATTAGTTAAATATTTTTGTATTGCTGACTAATTGTCTTATTGTGATTGCCATGGTTATTAGATCCTATAGTTGTCTGTATTTTACTCCTTTTTAAAAGTTTTTCGTGTTAACTTTATCAATTGATTCTGTTCAACTCCTTGAACATTAAATTCATAGTTTTCTAATAGCAGACAAAATAGATTTTGGTACGAAGTTTGAACTCTTGGTCTAGAAATATAGCCATTGGAAGGTTGCGTCCCCTGAAGATTTCAAAGTCCTACCATTGATTTAGTCAGAATAAGTTTTTTTTATTTCACAAGCTTATCAGAATGATACAGAAAGCAGAATTCATTCCATCTTCGCCATTGTGAGTTTATAAATCTGCTATTCCCTTCCCCATATCTCTCTTTCATATTCGGAGAAAAAAATGCATTCGAATTTTCACCAAACCAGCCTTCTTCACCTTTTGATAATTCTTTTCGCGGTGATCAACGTGCCGAGAATCTTATGCCAAGATGATCAGCGATATCTGGATTGCCAAAATGCCTTTGAATGTGGAGATGTTGATGTTGGCTACCCTTTCTGGGGACTAAACAGACCAGAACACTGTGGACAACCGGATTATGCGTTGCGGTGTGAGGATAATGTCCCGAAGATCGAGATTGGTACAAATACATTCAGGATTCTTGATATAAACCCAGAAGGAAGGAACCTTACAGTGGCTAGAGATGATCTTTGGAGCAGTACTTGTCCTACAAATTTAGTTAGCACCACCATAGACACCAACCTCTTCACTTATGCATCAATGATTAGGAATATGAGCTTGTTCTACAACTGCACCTCGATTACTGGGTTTCCAGGGTCAATTAGTTTTCCCAACTGCACCATCAATGGGGCTAGTGTCAATGCCTTTTATCTGACCACAGAAGTTCAGTTAGATCCATCTGTAACAGGCTGCAGCGATACTGTCATTGTTCCTCTTTCTGAATCATCTGCTCTGGATCTTGATCGTGGACGAATAGAAATCAATAATGCATTAGATACTGGTTTTTCAATGTGGTGGAACGTCCCCAGTGAACAATGCAATACTTGCTTGGAATCTGGTGGGAGTTGTGGATATCAAACAAGTGCATTTACTTGCTTTTGTCATGATGGACCCAATGCAACCTCATGTTCTTCCAGGCCAGGTTTGTGATCCTCAACTTGTATTACACTTTCACTTTTTTTTTTTTGTCTGTCAAGATTATAATCCTACATCGGTCTGGCATAAAACCCTGTTGAATGGCTTATAAGAAAAGTCCATACCCTTAATAAGTTTTTTGGGCCTACGTACCATTGGAGACCGCTAATGAAAAACAAAGCTTTGCAGGTTTGATGTATCCATAGTGAATCGGGGAACCCAAAGAAGACAATATTTTGTTGGTGTGTTTGTGCTAGGAATTTTAACATGTTATCAGAGCAAAGTCTCGGTCCAATTGGACGTGACCTACTTCCACTTATTAGGTATAGCATAACTCAGTCCACAAGTACGAGAGAATGTCAAGATTATAATCATACATCAGTTTGGCATAACCCAGTCTAGTGGTGCATAAATAAATGCCATACCTTTTCACATTAACGTGTTTTCTGGGCCTAAGTACCATCATCGATTGCCCATGAGGAACAAAGCCTTGCGAGTATGATGTATCCGTAATGAACCAGTGAACCCTAAGAGCACAATATTATTGATATGTTTGGGTTGAGAATTACAACAATGTCCTCTTGATTTTAGGTATTTGATTACATTTTCTATCCCCACAATGATCATGGTATATTTCTGAATATGGTATATTTCTGATTATAGTAGTTTTATGGGCCGGGCTGGGCGGGACTGACCCAGTCGCTGGCTGGTTTTGTTTGACTTTTAGCTAAACTTTCCCATGAACGTTTCTTCCTTTCCCTCTCTATCGTTCCATTTCCTGACGTGTAGGGCCAACTACTATAACGTGTAAACCACGGAAGTAATAATTTATAATACAAAGCCATTTTCATATCATTTTCTTGGTCCATATTAATAATATCTTGTCCTAACTCCTAACTCGTAGCCAATGTAAGTTAAGTCTTCAACGGAAGCTTCTCTTTGAAGAAAAAAGACACCACTAATCCACCACTATCTGTCAATTGTCAATGGTGTTGAAATTTCATGGGAATCTGTTCAAATTCCTCGCCCTCCTTTATTTTTATATGACCAAAGATTTTTTCTTGCCTCTGTTCCTCTCTGAGAATGGATTCCCTTCCTTTCTTGATCATCATAACCACCAGCATCATTATCATCATCACCCACTGTCCAAGCTCTATCCATGGCAACCAACAGTACCTGACCTGCAATACAACTTTCAAGTGTGGAGGTATTGACAATATAAGTTACCCTTTTTGGGCATCAGCATCAGCCAGGCCAAACTTCTGTGGATTTCCAGGATTTGAGCTGACTTGTGGTACCGGAGACGATCAATCTACAGAATTCAAATTCTTAGACCAAACATACAAGGTCAATAGCATTGATAACTCCTCTAATCTCCTTAAACTCTCCAGAATGGATTATGTGAGTGACCTTTGTCCAACATCTCTGGAAAATACCACTTTGGGTGACCCCCACTTTACCTTAGCTTTTGGTACTGAACCTCTTTACCTCTACTATGGCTGCGGATCTCTCCCCGGTCAGCTCAATATGACTTTTTCACCCTTTCAGTTCAATTGCAACGTAGTTGGATCTTCTAGCACCAGCTTTTATCTTTCAGGGGATACATCTTCCTTAAGTCCGGCAATTAGGGCATTCTACGACTACTTGGTAGAAGGGTGTGCTGGGAATGTTTACATTCCTGTATCTCGGTCAAATTCGTCGCAGATAATGATGAGTCCGAGTGTGGGCGGTGTGATTTCTGCAATTCGTGAGGGTTTTGGGTTGAATTGGGATGCCAATAATACACTGTGCCAGTCATGTAAGGACACTGGAGGGGTGTGTGGGTATGATACAGAGAGGAATAGGTTCAGCTGCCATTGTTCTAATCAGAGTTATCCAACCACTTGTGCAGGAAATCAAAGCAGTTCTTCAGGTATGCACCTTTCAATGGCTCTATATTCAGGTGAATTAGTTTTGATGTTATAGATTTGTTCCTTTGCTAAATCTGTTATTCATAAGAGCCTTTGGAAGGCACAGATGTTGCAAAAAGTCTCAAGAACTTCTGGGTTTAATGATTCTTGGTTCTTCTTTGAGGGACTAAGATCTCATCTTAAGTCTTCTTGTAGATAATCATCCCCACCAAACTCCTCCAAGGGAGCTGACTCGGCCGTAAGTTGTTAGGACATAGGATTAACCCTAACCAAAAATGAGGTATTCTAGTTCGAAGGCCATGTAATTTTCTGGTGCATGTGGGACACAGGCTCACGTGTCCGAGGTTTATCATGTGGTCTTGTATTGGATGAGTTTCTTGTCCCACCACATCACTATTTTAGGGACAAAAGCTCAAAAACAGAGTCCAGCTTCAGTAAAGTAGATAGTCTTTAGTGTTCTGGTTTGAGCTTCTTTAGTGAATGTTGTTGGATTCGTCGTGTTAAATACTAGTGCACCTCCGGTTGGAGGACCCCTGGATCCGAGTTGGTGTGTGTACGTGTCTGGTTTTGTGTTGTTAGACCTAATCTTATTTAATCTTTCAATTTAATATAGAAAACCCCTCTTTGATTAGAAAGTAATTAATATTATATTAAAAAATTATGGAGGGACACTAATTTACGAAAAAGGACAAAATTGAACCAACTATTCCTTGTCCTCTTCTCCATTTTCACAACAGGGAAGTCCAAGTCAACACGAGGCGGCCACAGCCAGTCTCGACCAGTCAACAACCACTCACCATGACCACCACCACCACCACTTCCTTTTACCCCTCTCGCCATCTCCATCTCCATCTCCATCTCCATCTCCTTCTCAACTATGTTCCCACTCATCCTCTTCTTCGCCTTCTTTGCTCTCCAGACGACGTCGTTCGCCACTTCTTCTGATTCCATCTTCACGAATTGCGCCTACCAGACCTTCTCCTGCGGGTCTCTCCATGACGTCTCCTACCCATTCACGGGCGGAGACCGTCCTGAATACTGTGGCCAGCCGGAGTTCCTCCTCAAATGTGTGAACGTCTCTGTTCCGGAGTTGACCATCGACTCGCTCAGTTATCGTGTACTCCAACTCGACCAGACCGGACGTACAATCAGTCTAGCTCGGTCGGACATATACGACACGGGGTGCACAACCCAATTCAACGATACAACTCTTGATCAGAGTTACTTTGATGCTTCATCAGGCAATGAGATTCTCACCCTTTTTTACGGTTGCCTGCCGTCGATTAATTCCCCGCTGAATAACTCCTTTTCATGTGAATTGAATGGGGGAGAGAGCGAGGATGGGTATTTTCTGTTTGGTCCGATCCCTAATGATCAAGATTGGAGCTTTTTTCCTTGTAGAGGAAGGATTAGTTTGCCAATTTTTCGTAGTTCGGTAGAGAAGCTCGTGTTTAATAAATCAAGGCTATGGGAGGTATTGAGGGATGGATTCAATGCGAGTTATAGGAATCCTTATGAGGATGATTGTGAAAAATGTCGCGAAAGTCATGGTAGGTGCGGGTTTGATCAAGAATCGGTCAAACCCATCTGCATATGCGGTGATCGATTATGTCCAGGTATTTCATCATTTTCTTATGATAATAATGCTTTGATAAACTTAAAGCGTTCAGTTGATATCTGGTCATGGACTTATGGGCCATTTGAGTTTTTCAGTAATCAATCTAGTTAGATTTGACATGAGGTTTACCTTCTTTATTATGTGCTCTGATTTTCTGTGTTTAACCTTTGCTTATGGAAGTACCATGTATGAACTGATGGTTGATTCGGAAGGGTTTCGGATATCACTGTAGTTAACAGAGAGCTGTCAATTATTCTATCCATAGGATGACACGCTGAGAGTCTGTTTGGTTTTCTTAGGAGCCCTTGTCTTTTTGGTTAGAATTTGTCAATTAACAGGGCATCTTTTGCTGGTTTTTCTTCTTATGATTATGATGCAAAAGGACTGAAATGAGCAGTTATATTCACATGGTTGCCTATTGGTGTTACATGTTTTCTGGATATGCTAAATGAAGAACACAATTTATTGCTTTCTAGATGGAAATGTAGTTATGTGTTCTCTACCATGATTGAGATTATGCTCTATGCTATAGTCTATAGAAAATGTTGTTCGAGTGGTTTCTTTGATGGTGGAGAACGCGCTAATACATTGATGAAAACGTTGTTCCATGGTCTAGAACCTGCAAATTCAGTGTTGGCTGTCCATATGTTGGTTTCAAATTTGTAATTTATGATGAAAATGGGATCGAGGAAGTGAAGGATTAGTAAGACTTAGTAAACAAATATCTCTTTATCCAATTTATTATAGCTACTTTCTTCGTTTCATCTGGGGGACCTTACCTTCATAACGTATTCCAATTTTGGATCTAGTAGGAGGGGATTTGAAGTTATTCGCCTCAACTCTGATTTGTGACCAATGATCAGGTTGGTAATGAAGACCAGCTTGCTTAAGTATAGCAAACACTAGAGATCGGTATTCACTATCCACCGTAGTTTCGTGAATGTGTTATCAGTTGTTCAATCCTAATCATGGAGCATAAAATACATCTTATGAGGAGGAGCTGGTTTTGTGGTATGGAAACTTCTATAAATAGTATAACATCCTATACTTTCAGTTGTTGCTTTCTCAACTTTTCAAATGTATAGTTTAGATAATCGGTTGTTTAGGCCTGTCGCTTAAAAGGGCTACAGTAAGTGAACTAAGAACAAAATCAATTGTAAAGAGGCAGTAAATGTAGGGATGATCAGTACAGATAGCTTAGCAATTTTGATCGTTGAAGGGATCGTTATCATTATGCACATTCAAATTGTGAATTGGCTTTAGTTTGGTACTACAAGTTTTTAGTTGACATTTTCAATCTCTATGATTGTTGCAGGCGGCAATTCTGGGGGCATGTCTGTTGGATTAGGTAATCATAAATTTTGTTATTCACAAGTTTAAGTATTTCACGCTAATATAGGGAGAGTAATTGACATCTTAGCTATGCTTGGGCTCTTCTTTAGGTGTTGGCATAGGAGGTGCTGGTATCATATTTATTCTTCTGGGATGCTGGTTATTCCTCATAATACGAAGGAGAAAAAGAAAGGCCGCTCTATTTGAAAGCAAAGTCATCTCTGGGCCTCCTTCAAGCAAATCTCTTCCTACTCCTACAACCAATTTCTCTCAAAGCATCCCTTCTTACCCTTCTTCGAAGTCTGATCTTGAAAAGGGTAGTACCTACTTTGGAGTTCAGGTCTTCAGCTATACTGAACTTGAAAAGGCCACAGACAATTTTGATGCTTCCAAAGAACTTGGAGATGGAGGTTTTGGCATTGTTTACTATGGTATGATTGATTTATATATTTTTTTCCTATTGATCTACTTTTTCTGGTCCATCTCTAACTTGTTTTCTTGATTGGTTGAACAGGTGTACTCAGTGATGGTCGTGTAGTTGCTGTAAAACGTCTATATGAGAGTAGTGTCAAACGTGTTGAGCAATTTATGAATGAGGTAGAGATTCTAGCTCGTTTACGGCACAAAAATCTTGTGACCTTGTTTGGATGCACGTCAAAACATAGCCGAGATCTTATCCTTGTCTATGAATACATTCCCAATGGAACAGTGGCTGATCATCTTCTTGGAAAACAAACAAATTCCGGCAAGCTCACTTGGCCAGTTCGGTTAAGCATTGCGTTAGAGACAGCTGAAGCACTCGCTTTCCTTCATGCATTTGATGTTATACACCGTGATGTCAAAACTAACAACATTCTGCTCGACAACAATTTCCATGTCAAAGTGGCTGATTTTGGTCTGTCACGATTGTTTCCCACTAATGTCACCCACGTGTCGACAGCTCCACAAGGGACTCCTGGATATGTGGATCCAGAGTACTATCAATGCTACCATCTGACTGACAAGAGTGATGTTTATAGCTTTGGGGTGGTCCTGATTGAGCTTATATCATCTTTACCAGCTGTGGACACGAACAGGCATCGTCATGATATTAATTTGGCAAACATGGCAATCAACAAAATTCAAAATCATGCATTGCATGAGTTGGTTGATCCATGCCTTGGCTTTGAAAAGGATTCTGTGATTAGGAGAATGATCACCTCAGTGGTGGAATTAGCTTTTCGGTGTTTACAGCAGGAGAGGGATATGAGGCCTTCAATGGAAGAAGTTCGAGAGATTTTGAGAGGAATTCAGAATGAGAATTTCGGAGGACAGAAAGCAGAGGTGGTGGATATTGGAGGGGATGACGTTGGTCTCTTAAAGAATAGCACTCCTCCTCTTTCACCGGACTCTGTTGTGACTGATAAATGGGTTAGCAGCTCAACCACAACTAGTTCCTTCTAGCAGTTGGTAGTTCCATGTTTTTTTTCCACATATCTTCGACGTTCTTGTTCTGTTTTCATCATCATGTTTGTTACGTCTGTGAAATGAGATTAAATAAAAGGGACATCAGCATCTTATATGCCTCTTGAGCAATGTATATATATTTATATTAAACGGAGATGCCATTTCCATAGTCTTCTTGTTGTGCACATTTTTTTTCTTCCATTTTACCTTTGGAGGTTATTTATGCTCCTCGGAATGATGAAACAGCCGTACGTGTATCAGACTCTGCGATAAAGTAGTCCTTGACATGCCATGATTTCAACCCTTGTAGGGTATGGAGTTCTTGAGGAAGACGACCTGACCATAGTCATGCAGGAGGCGGCTCAGGGTAAGCATCTATCGAGTTCTCTGGCTGTCAGTGTTCAAGATTTTTGTCAAATGTTGGTAGGTTTTATGTCTGGGTTCTCTAAAGGTTGGTAGGTTTTATTGTCCTTGGATGGTTAGTGGATACTGAAGACTTAACACTAAGAGAAGCTTTGTTAATACTTCATATAGGTTTTATTGTCCTTGGATGGTTAGTGGATACTGAAGAACTGACACTAAGAGAAACTTTGTTAATACTTCATATATGTATACACTCATCGATTAATAAATTATTAGTCCTTGAAAAAGAGAAGAATCAGGCAAAGAAAAGGTTAAACAACACTTGTGCACATAACTTCAGCACTGGAATCCCTAAATCTGGCTTCTGAACATATCTACTCTATATTTTCTTCTCGCCTTTTTAGGTTTACCTCACCGCCTTCTACTCTCTCCTATACAAATTCTCTCATTCTTCCTTATCGTCGTACCACTATCTCTAAGTTACACATGTCCCTACCATCTTAAACAATAATTTTCTAGCGACTTATCTTCAATAGGTGCAAAGTCTGATAAACTATGGTGCCACCTGGATAATCAAACTCTTGAGAATTGGGTTGTAGTCTCATTCTTTCAGGATGAAATTGGAGACCGTTGTAAACTTACCCTGTTCAGGGTTGTAGGAATTTGGGTCGTAGAATAAAAATCAAAAGCAAATGCCATTGGAACATACTTTGGAGTTAACTTAATTTTAGACATAGTATTGTTAATCCTTAATTACATGTGGGAAGTCTAGGATTTCCTCAAATTAACCCCTTTTGGCACCGCCATACATAACATAGAAATCACGCTTGGAAAGGTTGGACAATTAGCTAGAGGTGCAGCAGCGAAACTGATTGCAAAACAGGGGAAATCGACCACATTAAAATAACTTTTTGGGGAGGTTTGTTTGATATTCAAAAACTGCTCGGCAACAGTCGGACAACTATGGAATGTAGAGTGCACCGAAAAGTTTAGGTATGTTTATTTACATACATTTGCGGTTATAACTAACAACATTAGAAAACAAAAATAGAAACTACATGTAATTGCTAATAATTTTTATTAATTTAGTCATAATAACATCACTTACAACCTTATTCATTAACCATATCTATGCTTCTATATGGCAACCCACTCTTACAACCATTGCATGGATATACACAGCCACACAAATATCTATAAACATAAACACATACATGTAAGTATACATATATTATATATGTAGGAGTTTGGTGTGGATTAATAAATTAACATCGATTGGGGAAGGGAACTCCACAAGAGCTAGCAACCAATCTGGTATTAGGAGAGTTGAAGAAAGGCCAGAGTTGTGGCTGCCTGAGGTACTCACAGAGGCATGAACTCTGCTCCCTCACCTTCACACAACACTGGCTCGACGGCGGCGTTAATGACATGATGGCCCATGTACACGGCTCCAGCACCCTTGGGTTGCATACCACCGCCTCAGCTGCCATGGGAGCTAACGCCACCACCATCACTAGCAGCGCACACACACTCACAACCTTCATAGACATCATCTTCTTCATATTGTGTTTCAAAGTGTGAAATATATATAATATGGTGCACTAGTTTGGGGCTTTATATGGAGAGTTGAGTTTGAATTGGTATCCACTACAACCAAAAAACACCGATGAGGGTTATGTGTGGTCAACTAGGTCTTATCTAAACTGATGAAAGAAAGAGGAGGATGCATTGATCATTGCATGTCTTATTGTACGTGGCTATGAGTGTTTGCATTAGGCGGTGGAGAAGCTTCCCATTGATTCTATTTATTCAGTTTGATTGAGAAAACATTTAAATAGAGAGAGTGTGTGTGTGTGTATATACATATATATTTTCTCACAATAAGAAGTCAGCCTTTGCTGGTAAAAGAAACTGATTTGGAACTGGTGCTTCAAGACTCGCAATATAATATATATGGACGTGAATAATATATAACTGGAAATGGAAGAAATTTCATTGTGAATGAGAGATGAATATCTGCATCCTTAAAATCTCTGCATCCTTCATGAAGCAAGAAACACTGAACGATATCTTTGGATGTGTAGAATCTTCAGCTTCATCTGAGTAAGCTTGGCAACTACGTCCTTCACATTCATCCTTTCCTCTGGTATTTCTCTTGAACACTCGAGACCCATTTCCAAGAGGGAAAAAAGAAGACTATGCACCAAGTCAATATCTGTGGTGGTGTTTCCATTTGGCTTTAAACCACAATCAACAACATCCAGTGATGCATTAGGAAATGATGCGCTAACCCATTGTCTCAAGCTCACTTCTCCGCTAAGCATTTCATCTGTGGGTTTCTTCCCAGTAACTATTTCTAGCATCATTATCCCATAGCTGTACATGTCGCCCTTTACAGAAACAAGTCCCTCGGAGCCATACTCTGTTCAATAATGATCACACTAGTCGACAAGTTAAATGTTGAGGAAGAAGTAGATTATCATTTGTAAAGAACTGATTTGTAATTTTGCAAGTTTAACAAATTAATAATCTAGCTAATTACTTAGATATATAAGGAGTAGTGACTTTACCTGGTGCAACATAGCCAATGGTGCCTAAAGTCCTGGTATGCATTGCATCTTCAGCTTTTGGCAGGATTTTCGCAATGCCAAAGTCACCAACATGTGCAACCATGTCTTCATCTAGCAAGATATTGCCGGGCTTTAGATCACAATGTACGACTGGCTCTGACTGACCATAATGGAGATAATCTAAAGCTGTTGCCACATCAATCATGATGTTGATCCGTTGAAATAGATTCAAGTTGTGGTTTTCGGAGTATAACCACTTCTCAAGGCTTCCATTTGACATATACTCCATAATCAAAGCTCTAAACTCAAGATTCGAGCAAGAAGTGATGATCTTAACAAGATTCCTATGTCGAGTTGTTCGCAAGACTTTGCACTCTGCGTCAAAACTTT
The DNA here is from genome assembly GCF_013401445.1 of Tripterygium wilfordii. Lineage (NCBI taxonomy): Eukaryota > Viridiplantae > Streptophyta > Magnoliopsida > Celastrales > Celastraceae > Tripterygium > Tripterygium wilfordii. Next base: position 12,599,719 of record NC_052236.1, on the reverse strand, counting down.
TGAATGCATCCTCTGCTTTTGGATTCAGAACCTTTACAGCAACAACTGTACCATCAGAAATCGTTCCCATATAGACTGAGCCGTGACTCCCAATTCCGAGCAGATTGGCTTCAGAGAAGTCATTTGTAGCGCGACGAAGTTCATGATATGTAATCATTTTGAACTCAGGTATTTGTACCAAATTCGCAAGAATTGGAGTACTCCTTTTGTTCTTGTGTTTGAATGCTCTCAATATGCAAAAAAGACAAACAAATATTAGCACAGCTCCAACAATGGGAACAATGTACTTAAGAATGATTTGTTTGGTGTTGGAATTTTGATGAGAGCAAGGTTTTTGTAATACTTCCCCGCAAAGCTTCTTATTTTCCAGAAAAGATTTTGCTGTAAAGTTAGCAAAAGTTCCTTCACTTGGGATCTCTCCTGATAAGTCATTGAAAGATAGATTCAAATGTTTGAGATTATTTAGTGCCTTGAGCGACTTGGGAATAAGACCAGAGAGATTATTGTAGGAGAGATCCAAGAACTCCAGTGATTTCAAATCACCAAGTGACTGAGGAATAATCTCATGCAATGAGTTTTTTGATAGATCAAGCAAACTTAAGCTTTCGAAAGCCCCGAGAATAGCTGGGATTTTACCTGTGATATGATTCCGAGAAATATCCAACTTTAGCATAACCCTCGAGATTTTCATTTCGTGAGATAGGTTCCCCCTGAAGGAGTTTTTTGATAAATCCATGTAAATGAGATTTTCAAGGGTCCAATAACTTGCAGGAATTGATGAGGTTAATGAATTATTGCTGAGATTTAGATCTTGAAGATGATTTAGTGATCCAATGCAATGTGGAATAGGTCCAGTGAGCTTGTTCTCTTGGAGTCCTAATTCTCCCAGACGCTTTATTTTACAAATTCCTTCGGGGATAGAACCTCCAATCTGATTCTTAAGGAGAAACAATCTTTGTAAGTTTCGTAAATCGCCAATAGTTGATGGAATAGTTCCATTGAGGTTATTATCTCCTAAATCCAATGATATCAAGTTTCTTAATGCACTGATTGATTCTGGAATTGGACCATTTATCTGATTTCCGAAAGCAGCAATCATTTGCATGGAATCTGAAAAATTGCCTATGGAATGTGGTAGGACACCAACAAGACGATTATTACTCATGCCCAGCTTTCGAAGGAACCGACAATTTGTTAGCGCAGTAAGAAACTTGAGCTCCCCAAATCCAACGTCTCCGGTCAGTCTATTATATTCCATATTGAGGAAGACAAGACGAGATAAATTTCCGAGACTTGACGGTATTGGTCCAGTGAACAAGTTGCTACTTAGGTCCAAATGAAACAGTTTCGATGAGTTTGATAAATAAGTAGGGATGCTTCCACCAATTTGATTCTCCCCGAAATACACCTGTTCAAGATTCGGAAGCGAAAACTCTGTATTAGGCGGAAGATCTCCTGAGATGTTGTTGTTCACAATCGAAATTATTTTGAGAGAGGAAATGTTGAAGATTGAATGAGGTATGGGCCCAGTGAGGTGATTGTACTCCAAATTCAGGAAATCTAAACTTGTCAATTTCCCAAGCTCCTCAGGAATACCTCCATGAATGTTGTTTTCCTCCAATGCAAATTGTTCCAGGCTCGAAATGTTTCCCAAAGAAGTTGGAATTGTGCCAGTCAAGTCATTTCCTGTCAGATGAAGTAACTCGAGCTTCTGTAGAGTCCCGAGTTCTGTTGGTATACTTCCATTCAATTTGTTGTTGGAGAGAACCAACACTCTTAATCTTGTGCAATGGCGTATAGTAGACGGAATTTGGCCTGTAAATTGGTTGTCATTAAGGTATAGTTGGTTAAGTCTAGGCAAGCGGACTAGCGGAGACAAAAATCAGTTGGGATTTAAGAATTTGATAGAGGAGATGTTAAACTTGAACGATGAAAATGAACCTGTAAATCTGTTCTGCTGTAGCGCAAAGTGCTCTAACGCCGACATATTTCCAATGGAAACTGAGATGGTACCAGCAAGATTGTTTTGATATAGATAGAGTGTGTGAAGGTTTTTTAAAGTGCCCAACTCCTCTGGTATGCCACCACTTAACGTGTTTTCTATTAGGGAAACTTCTTCAAGCATAAAGCAGTTGTGTAAACTCGGAGGTATCGATCCTTCTAATTGGTTCATTTCTAATACAAAGTATTTTGAGCCGTCGCAAACGACCGAGCTCATATGGTATGTGACCATGAAAACTGTTGTTAGCAAGAATAAGCGAAACCAGAAAGGATAAGTTCCCAACATAAGGGGATATTGTACCTTCAAGTCCCATTTTGTAAAAATTCAGTTTCGTGACTCTCCGCCTACGTTTGCTACAAGTGACCCCAACCCAGTCACAAAAGTTGGCTCCCCTAGTACTCCAGTTACCACCCATTGTTCTGTTGGTGGGGTCATATGTTATTGCAGAATTGATAGCAAAAAGAGCTTCTTCATCAGTCACATTTGAGGAGGGTATTAGAGCAAAAGAAGAAGCTGCGAATGACAGAATCAATAGAACTTGAAGGTGCGAAAGAAAGACTAATGTTTTGAGAAGCATGGTTAACTAGGTGTTGAGGCTTAGTTGTACATTATTTTGGTGACTTGAACAAATGATTTATAGTCCCTAAGAAAAGTAAATTTTCTTTGCCGTGTGGAAAATATGGTCATCCACCAATCAAATTTTAAGGCCCGAATTCGATGAAATTGACTGGCTGAAGCGAAACGACGTTCTGAACCAAGCCAGTGGTTAAGACCGTTGTCCCCACCATACTTTTGCTAAATTCCATCGTTTAGAGTCTCTAATGGGGCGCTTTAATTTTTAGGGGTATTTTTGTAATTTTATATTTTTGTGTTTTCATCATATTAGGGTTGTAGCCATCCCTATTGGCCATTATATTCTACTTTATGAAATATATCAAAATCCTGGATAGTTTTCTATCAATTTCTGGTGGATTCCAATGATACTCTTTTAATCAAACGTTGGTTTGATTCATTACTAGTTTTCTTTGTTGGTCTGCTTGCGTCAAGATGAACTAATTATTTTGGAGAAATTCATAAATTATTTTCAAAAATTAGAGAATCAAAGCTTTTAGTGTTCGAAATTTTATAGAAGATAGTGGAAATACGAACATTGGAGAAACACGTGTGAATGAGAATGTTGATGAATGTTAAAATGGGATTGTTGATGGATTTGTGCAAATAATCTCCCACTCAATGATTTTTCTTTTTGTGGCAATAGAGCACCACTTTACCGTGTCATTTTGGGCACCAAAGTGACTAGGAACCGGCGACTAAACTATTTGTAGGGTTGTTATTGGTACGGTTACCGTTACCAAACCCTTAATCCCGTTACCATACCGATCCCTTCGGTAACTAAAAAAATGATACCGTTACCGTTACCGAAAGAATCGGTATACCGATGGTCGGTATACCGATGAATCGGTAATGGTAAACCGGTAATTGATAAATTTACCAATTCTAAAACCTGTCTCCTGCAGTAAAAATAAGAAGAAAAATATGCTTTTTGAAATGAAATATGTCTCCAATAGTTCCACTTCCCATGTCCCACACATTACTAGCAATTTTTTCATACAAATACAAGACCATTACACAAAAGAATTTAACAAAGTCAATTTCATGGCCTTTAAATTTTCATATACTACGAACTACTTGACTGGACAATGTTACATTGATACTTAGATACTACATTACTACTTCAGAATTTAGATCATGAACTCATTTTCTGGGGCTGCAAACTTGATATACTTCCCTAGCCCCAACCCTTCTGTACCTGCTCAACTGCTTAAGAGCTTTCAATGCAACTCCACTGCCATCATCTCTGAAAAAAGGATTAGGTCAGAGAAATGTCAAAATGGAAGTGAAAACAACATTCAATTTAGTTTAGTTCATATACCCAGTTCATATACATACTCTAATCAAATAATAAATACCCAGTTCATATACATACTCTGCACTAAAGAGCAACTATTTATACAATAGCAGAAGAATTTGTATGTATAGTTATATAAAATAGCATATAAACAGTAGTAGATAACATTATTAGCAACTAACTTTATTTATTTTTATAGTAGCAGACATTCAAATAGACAAATATACATTAATAAGCAATAGCAGATAACATCCTAGCCATGAAACTTACTTTATTCTTAATCAAATTCAAATCCTAGTATGTGTCATTGCCATAAAAAAGAAACCAAATATGATATCTATAACTAACAAACTTACAAACATGTTTTTACCATCACTGGTACAGACTACAGACCAACATACAATACTTATGGAGTTATAGAGAAATTATTTACGAGAACTGTGAACAATGAGCAATTAGAGATCAAAATATACTAATCACTTTTTAGTTATAAATAAACTAATCAGTAGCATGGAGACCTAATCAGAACTTCAAAATTGATTAACAATAGGCCAATAGTAATCAGACTTCAAAATGGAGACCTAATCAGTAGCCTAAGTAATCATAATCAACTAACCAGTAGCCTAAGTAATTAACAGGGAAACTTACAAAAATGGAGGCTACGAAGTTGCAGACTTGCGGGCTGCGACAGAGATCGGGCTTGTTAGGTCAACAATCGACACCCAAAAGGCTAGAATCTTCACCCAGAAATCATAAATCGAAATCGTCAACAGACTTGCGACGAGGATCGAGTTCCACAACAGAGACTAGAGAGTGAGAGTGAGGGCTGAGGTTGTGGCCTGTGAGAGTGAAAGGGGATCGAGTTCGACAACAGAGAGTGAGAGTGATGGCTGAGGCTGGCCTGTGAGTGTGAGTGTGAGAGTGAGAGTGAGAGTGAGAGTGAGGGATTGAATCGATTGATAACAGAAGGGCTTGAAGCAAGAGGTCGTGACTCGTGAGGCTCTGCTCAATGAGGAAGACAAGTGGGATAGGAATTATTCGAGAATGGAGAAGACTGAAGGAGAAATGAATGATGAAAAATAAACCCTAAAATGAATGGTCTGATCTCCTTTCCTCATCTATCCAAGGGTCCTAATTAAGTAAAATTAAAACTAAAAAATAATTTTAATATATATGTCGGTAAGTGGGAAATATACCTATGTTAAACCTTGCTTACCATTACCGGTACCAAAATCAACGGTAAATTTAGCATACCGATTTATTGGTAACGGTATACCAGCATTGTATCATTTTCGGTAACCAATGTGTCGGTAACGGTATACCAATGGATAATTTACCGTTACCGTAACAGCCCTAACTATTTGTGATAAGCCAAATTAAAGGAACATCACTATTTACGTATGCTCCGTTTGTTTGAGGTAAATTAATTTCTTATAAAACGAAATTTACATTTTACTATTTTTGTTTGACGGAAATTAAGAAAGTCAACAAAAATTTTAAAAAAGTCAATATGAAAATGTAACCTAATTAGAGCATTTGCATTGGTCTCTGTAAACAATGATCTGTTGCTATAATACCGCAAAAGTCGTACAGATTGAAGTCAAAACACGCCTACAATGGTATCTGTCCCAACTACATATAATACCGACAATCGGTTATGGTGCAATAAGTGTAGCGATGCATTAATGAATCTGAAACAATAAAACATAATAAAATATTTTAGTACTGGTTATGAACTTTTTGTATATCATAATTTTCTATTAAACTATTACAATATTCTATTCTATTCAATTGATAAAATAAAAACATTAAGTTAATAACTTAATATTAAAACAAAACTAACAACACAAATGTTAAATTAATAAAAATATTAAATTAATAACATATAAATTAAAGCTAAGCATACAAAAGTTTAATCGAAGAACAAGATTACGAGAAAATAAACATATCGAACAACAATATTACTAAGCATTGCTATGAATATTCCACAAATGCTCCACAAGGTCAGTTTGAAGTTGAGTATGCATTTATCTATCTTGGATGCGGATGTATTGGTCAATAAAGTCTCGAAATTCACGAATTCGTAAGTGTTCTAGTACTGGCGTAGGAGGACCATCTTCAGCCTGATCATACATGTCTGCAATGTCGGGTTGAACGTGTAAATGTCGTTCATCTTCAATAATCATATTGTGCATTATTATGCACGCCAACATAATATCATGAAGTGTTGAACGTTTGAAGTATCGAGCTGGCCCACGTACTATTGCAAACCTCGCTTGAAGTACACCAAAAGCACGCTCAACATCCTTTCGGCATGATTCTTGTAACTTTTTGAAATGCCTAGCCTTATTGGTTTGTGGCATAGGGATTGTCTTCACAAAAGTAGCCCACGACGGGTAGATACCGTCTGCAAGATAGTAACCCATTGAGTAATGCCGATCATTGACATTATAGTGAACTGGTGGAGAATGTCCTTGAAGTAATTCTGCAAACACAAATGAACGATCCAACACATTGATGTCATTGTGTGAACCTGGTAATCCAAAGAATGCATGCCAAATCCAAAGGTCATGTGATGCGACAGCTTCTAATATAAGTGTCGGTTCGTGAATATGGCTAGTAAATTGTCCTTTCCAAGCAGTCGAACAATTCTTCCATTTCCAATGCATGCAGTCGATACTCCCTAACATTCCAGGGAAGCCACGACTTTCACCAATAGCTAATAATCTGGCAATATCATCGCTATTTGGGGATTTTAGATATTCGTTTCTAAAAATAGATATCAACGTTTTAACAAATATCTTCATAGACAATATTGCTGTGCTCTCCCCGATTCGCACATACTCATCCAAAAGGTCGGCGGAGACACCGTATGCAAGCATTCGAAATGCAGCCGTAATTTTCTGAAGTGAAGATAACCCCAACTTTCCAGCTGCATCCATTTTTTGTTGAAAAAAGGGTTCATGAGCTTCTATGGCAGACTGAATGCGAAGGAATAGATCACGTCGCATTCGAAATCTTCTTCTGAATCGATTAGGAGGGTAAAACGGATTCTCTGCAAAATAATCATTGAAAAGTCGTTCGTGACCTTCAATAAAGCCAAGATCGATATACAATCGTGGAGTACGTGATGATGAGACTCGCATCCTCGCTAACCTTTGTTGTTCCGCTTCGAATACGAGCATCTCTTCTAACTCTTCATCGGAGGAAGAGTCGAAAACAGATTCTTGAAACCATTTTTTAAAAAATGAACCCATTTGATTGTGGAAATGATGATAGCAAATACAATAGAGTTGAAATTGGAGAGCAAGAATGAAGGAAGCAATTGTTGTAAGCAATAAATTAAGGTCGCCTCTTTTTATAAATTTAGAAATATAACCGTTAGGAATCTTTACTTTTCAAATATAACCGTTAGGAATATTTACTTTTCAAATATAGCCATTGAAAAGATTTATTTTTCAAATATAACCGTTAAAAATCTGTACTTTTGAAATATAGCCGTTGAGAATATTTGTTTTTACTTTATTATAAATTAATAAATATTATTAAAAAATTTGACTAATATATTTTATTTTTAATTAATATTAATTATTTTGTCTAAAAATTAGTATATAAACTAGATTATATTTCGTAAACATTTTATTCCTTACTTGAAATCATATAATACACATAAGAAATAATAAAATAAGATGAAACTAATATTTTAATACGATAGAGATTTAGAATAGATATACTGATGCAGTGTTTGTTGAATAGAGAATCTGTAAACTATCAAAAAGTGAAATTTTGTAGATAAAATAGAGAATCTGTTAAGAGATACCAATGTGAATGCTCTTAGAGGAAAACAACAGGCGCTTTGGAGGAGCGGCTGTTGTTTTCCCGGTCTTCCACAGGAGCATATATCGTGTGCCATTATACTTGGCAGATGTTAAAATTCCTCTTTGAACCTGGAACTAACAAATAGTGGTTGAATTGCCATATTAATAGGATGTGAACATGTGCCACCGTTACAGAGCTTATGCTTTCTTTTTCTTTTCTTTTTTAATATTCCGGTTACTTCACCAAACGAATAATGTATTGACAATAGTATGTGTATGTTCAAATTATCATTATTTTTAGAATGTATTGACACATTGATGAATATATGTACACATTATTTCATCAACAAGAAAAAATAATAATGTTGTATCTTAAATTTATATTTTCCATCAAACAAACAATGAAAAACATTCACAATATTTTGGTCCAAACACTACAAAATAATTATTTTTCCTCGATAAACTTTTTCACGATATATCTATATATTTTCCATGAGGAGGTTGGCTTTCCTCCAAACAAACGGAGCATTATTGTGTCTCAGTAACAAGCCTTTCATCCTTTGAAGTTTCAAGTGTTTAGTTTATAGATGACCAATAATCTTATGATATTTTATACCTCATTTTACACTTGTTTGAGGAGGGTAGAGCAAAAGAAGAAGCTGCGAATGACAGAATCAATAGCACATGAAGGTGCGAAAGAAAGACTAATGTTTTGAGAAGCATGGTTGATGACCTTAATTTCCACACGGCAAAGAAAATTTCAAGGTTTAGATGGGTCCCAGTAAATTTAGTTTATACGGTATATACATACATGGGCCCCAGTAACATGTAATGACCATTATATATATATGTGTGCCAAAATGAGTCAAATGACCAAGACTTGGGTGTTGCTTAATTGATTGCTTGTACGTACAACCAATTTCGAATGACTTGACCGACCAACAAATTGCAAAGAAAGTTGAATGGTGAAGCAGCCTTTGTTGATTTTGAACAAAGTGTGTATATTGCTGACTTAGACAATACGTTTGTGGGACAAATTTCCATCCACTTACGAATGCATGCAAGTAAAAATATTTGTATAATTTGAGGGGGACGCTCTAATTGTTGTTAAGCCTAACTTATTTTTCACTGGGCTATTGAGAATTTGATTGAAGACATGCGTGGTGATTTGAATAGGCTTAGGAGTTGGAGTATTTCGAAGTTTAGCAGGCAACAAAATGTTTGGGCTGATGTTTTCATCAAATGGGTTGATGCTTTGAGACTTACTGACAACATTCCCAATTACTTGCTTTTGGATTTTCAGTGCTAGTTAGATAGTGGTCATGATCCACCAGGGCATTTCTTCGGTTTGCCTAATTTATCATGTCGGTAGAAAACTTTTGTACTTGAAAGCCTGAGTTTAGACTCACATCTAATGTCTAAGGGATGAGGTTAACCACTTCAATAATAGCATGGTCATCAATCTCTCTAGGGCCAAATGGGGTTTTCAAATGGGTGGTATCTCCGTTCATTGGAGTGGAATATTTGATGGAAATATTAGGAAACACCGCATTCAATGCCAGACCTAATTGATAGGGAAGGAGATAAATCCGGGCACTAAATTTAAATTGATTTCACGAAAAAATCAATTACCTTTATCTCAAAGACCTAGAGCCCTCGTCTTTGGAGTCTCATGAACTTGAAAGATTGATATGGTCAAGTCTCACAAGAGTACCAAACATTTGGGGTTGATCTATTGGTCACTAAATTCTTCCCTGTCATAGGCCGAGTGGTGAAGTCACACAGGGCTCAGGGTGGGCTCAAGCCCAAGTTTTGAATGTTTTTTTACTGAAAATGCAACACCAAGGCTAAACCTATGCTTAAGCTTGAAACACACAAAATTGGAATCCACCACAGGGAGAAATAATCTCAAATATTATTATAAAATTATATAATGATCTCTTAGGACCTGAGATTACAACTCTAAATAAATAAGAAATTGAATACTTAGCAAAACAAGGTAACTGAAACTAAGTAAATGGCAAAATTATAAAAAATATCCAAAAATAGCAAAATGCAAATAGGCCTAAATGACGGAATTTGGATAAAATAGCATGAGAATAGTAGCAAAACAACTAGTCTTGATGATCACACGGAAACGAGTCGCCTTGCCAAATTTCGACTAATTCCAAGCTCGTGACTTTTCGATCCTACTAGAATGTATTCGTGTAATAAAAAGAGAGTAGTCCTACATCACGTACCCCTATCAGCCCAGACTGTAGTTCTCCCTGCTTACGTTGATGAAAACCCACCAACACTTGTAACACAAGCCCACATCATCAAAAGGACAATAAGTACATTGAAATATGATCCACAGACCACAACCCAAACATATACTCTTGACTTGAGCCCACTCCATTGATGACCCTCAGTCCCTCACCAGGGCACGACAGAAGAGCTTGTTAACTAAATTATATATGCTAATTGATCATGACAATCACAGACAAATATACATACACTCATATATGTATATAGATATCTGTATGACTAATCTAACAGCCAGGGTTCTTAGGGGAGGGGATAACACAAATGGTAGTAACCTTTCTACAATTAGGAGAATTAACAAGGCATGAGCTAGCAGCGGAACTTAATTAACCAAGTCATGAGCAGCAACAAGCTGAACCTCAAACAAATAACATAAAGCAAAACTACAGAACGAGAAGAAGACAAAACATCTCATATTCAACTGAAATTCTCTTACAAAGCCAACAACATACTCTGCCAACCATACAAGCCATAATAGTAATAGACGGCCAACAAAAACAACTTTCTGGACAGACATACTTAGAAGAACAAGCACAACCACATAATACAACAACATAAAAATATATGACATGCCAGGACTAGTCAACTAAGAAACAACACAACAAACATTTAAACTACGTCCTTCACAGAATGATATCTTTGGCTGCGTACAATCATCAGCTTCATCTGAGTCAACTTGGCAACTACGTCCTTCACTTCCATCCTTTCCTCTGGTATTTCTCTTGAACACTCGAGACCTATTTTCAAGAGGGAAAAAAGAAGACCTTTTACCATGTCAATATCTCTGGCGTTGTTTCCATTTGGCTTCAACACACAATCAACGACATCCAGTGACGCATTAGGAAATGATGCGCTGACCCATTGTCTCAAGCTCACTTCTCCGCTAAACATTTCATCTGTGGGCTTCTTCCCAATAACTATTTCCAGCATCATTATCCCATAGCTGTACATGTCCCCCTTTACAGAAACACGTCCCTCGGAGCCATACTCTGTTTAATATTGATCACACTAGTCAACAAGTTAAATGATGATGAACAAGAAGATTACATTTTGTTAAGAGCTAGTATGTAATTTGGAAAAATCAACGAATTAATAATATAGCTAATTACTTAGATATATAGGGAGTAGCGAGTTTACCAGGTGCAACATAGCCAATAGTGCCTAAAGTCCTGGTATGCATTGCATCTTTAGCTTTTGGTAGGATTTTTGCAATACCAAAGTCACCAACATGTGCAACCATGTCTTCATCTAGTAAAATATTGCTGGGCTTTAGATCACAGTGTACGACTGGCTCTGACCGACCATAATGGAGATAATCTAAGGCTGTTGCCACATCAATCATAATGTTGATTCGTTGAAAGAGATTCAAGTTGTTGGTTTCGGAGTATAACCACTTCTCAAGGCTTCCATTTGACATATACTCCATAATTAGAGCTCTAAAATTAGGGTTCGAGCAAGAAGTGATGATCTTAACGAGATTCCTATGTCGAGTTGTCCGCCAGATTTTGCACTCTGTGTCAAAACTTTTAAATGCACCATGTGCATTTTGATTTAGAACCTTTACAGCAACAACTGTACCATCAGAAATCGTTGCCATATAGACCGAACCGTAACTCCCAATTCCTAGCAGATTGGCTTCAGAGAATTCATTTGTAGAGTGACGAAGCTCATGATACGTAATTATTTTGTGCTCAGGTATTTGTACTGAATTTGAAGAACTTGGAGTATGATTGTTGTTCTTGTGTCTGGATGCTCTCAGTATGCATAGAAGACAAACAAAGATCAGCACAGCTGTAACAACTGGAACAATGTACTTAAGTAGGATATGTTTGGTGTTGGAATTTTGACGAGAGCAAGATTTTATTAGTAATTCCCCGCAAATCTCTTTATTCGCCAGAAAAGATTCTGCTGTAAAGGTAGTGAAAATTCCTCCATTTGGGATCTCTCCTGATAAATTGTTGTAAGATAAATTCAAATATTTGAGATGATTGAGTGATTCAAGTGACTTGGGAATAAGACCGGATAGATTATTGTAAGAGAGATCCAAGAACTCTAGTGATTGTAAGTCACCAAGTGACCTAGGAATAGTCTCATCGAATGAGTTCTTTGACATATTAAGAGAAACTAAGCTTTCGAAGGTACCGAGAATAGTTGGGACTATACCTGTGATTTGATTCTGAGAAATATCCATTATTTCTGTGACTCTCGACATTTTCATTTTCGAGGATAGGTTCCCACCGAAGGAGTTTTTTGATAAATCCATGTAAATGAGATTTTCAAGGGTCCAATAACTTACAGGAATTGATGATGTCAATAAGTTATTGCTGAGATTTAGATCTTGAAGATGAATTAGTGATCCAATGCAATGTGGAATAGGTCCAGTGAGCCTGTTCTCTTGGAGTCCCAATTCTCCCAGATTTCTTAGATCGCAAATTACTTCAGGGATAGAACCTCCAATCTGGTTGTTAAGGAGAAACAACCTTTGCAAGTTTTGCAAATCGCCAATTGTTGATGGAATAGTTCCGTTAATGTTATTATCTCCTAAATCCAATGATATCAAGTTTCTTAATGCACCGATTGATTCTGGAATTGGACCAATAATCTGGTTATCGAAAGCAGCAATCATTTGTAGAGAATCTGAAAAATTGCCTATGGAATATGGTAGGACACCACCAAGACGATTATGATCAATGCCCAACTTTTGAAGGGACCGACAATTTGTTAGTGCAGTAAGAAACATGAGATCCGCAAATCCTGGGTCTCCAGTCACTCTATATTTTTCCATTCCGAGGAATTGAAGACGAGGTAAATTTCCGAGACTTGACGGTATTGGTCCAGTGAACAAGTTGTCGCCTAGGTCCAAATGAGTCAGTTTGGATGAGTTTGATAAATAAGCAGGGATGCTTCCACCAATTTGATTGATCGCAAAATACATCACTTCAAGATTCGGAAGCCAAAGCCCTGTATTAGGTGGAAGATCTCCTGAGATGCTGTTGTTCACAATCGAAATCTTTTTGAGAGAGGAAATGTTGAAGATTGAGTGAGGTATGGGCCCAGTGAGGAGGTTGTACTCCAAATTCAGGAAATCTAAACTCATCAATTTTCCTAACTCGTCGGGAATATTTCCATGAATGTTGGTGTCATGCAATGAAAGCTCATTTAGGCTCGAAATGTTTCCCAAAGAAGTTGGAATTGTGCCAGTCAAGTCATTTACTCCCAGAGAAAGTATCTCGAGCTTCTGCAGAGTCCCAAGTTCTGTTGGCACACTTCCATTCAATTTGTTGGTGGAGAGATCCAACGTTCTTAATCTTGTGCAATGGCTTAAAGCAGATGGAATTTGGCCTGTAAATTGGTTGTCATTGAGATATAGTTTGTCAAGTCTAGGCGAGTAGAGACAAAAATCAATTGGAAGATAGCTAGAGAAGCTATTGTTTTGGAATTTAAGAATTTTAATAGACGAGATGTTAAACATGAATAATGGAAATGAACCTGTAAATTTGTTCTCCAGCAGCACAAAGGTCTCTAACGCTGACATATTCCCAATGGAAACTGGGATGATGCCATTAAGATTGTTTGTAGCTAGAAAGAGGACTCGAACGTTTTTTAAAGTGCCCAACTCCTCTGGTATGCCACCACTTAACATGTTTGTTGCTAGGGAAACAACTTCAAGCTTAAAGCAGTTGTGTAAACTCGGAGGTATCGATCCTTCCAATCGGTTGCTTTCCAATACAAGCGTTTTGAGCCTACGCAAACGACCGAGCTCATATGGTATGTGACCATGAAAACTGTTGTTAGCAAGAATAAGTGAAACCAGAAAGGATAAGTTTCCGACATATGGGGATATTGTACCTTCAAGTCCCATGTTGTAAAAATTCAGAGCCGTGACTCTCTGCCTGCGTTTGCTACAAGTGACGCCAACCCAAACACAGAAGCTGGCTTCTCTAGTCCAGTTACTACCCAAGATTGTGTTGGTGGGGTCATATGTTATTGAAGAATTGAAAGCAAGAAGAGCTTCTTCATCAGTCACATTTGAGGAGGGTATTAGAGCAAAAGAAGAAGCTGCGAATGACAGAATCAATAGAACTTGAAGGTGCGAAAGAAAGACTAATGTTTTGAGAAGCATGGTTAACTAGGTGTTGAGGCTTAGTTGTACATTATTTTGGTGACTTGAACAAATGATTTATAGTCCCTAAGAAAAGTAAATTTTCTTTGCCGTGTGGAAAATAAGGTCATCCACCAATCAATCATTTGTCCAAGATTTAATCACTTGCCGTGTGGAAAGTTTAACCTTAATAGTTGACCTTTTGATCAACCAATAAATCTATTTTCTTCTTCTTTTGATGGTGGAACTTTATTTGTTGCCACACTTTGCACAATCATTGGTTTTCTAAAGCCACTTTTATGGTATATAGTTGGTCCAGTAGTAATACCCCACCTTAATGGCTACCACCAAATGACCTAGACTTGGTTAGTGCTCGACTCACCGAATATACCCCACCGTTATGGCTACCACCTGCAAATGACCTAGACTTGGTTAGTCTTGACTGCTACTTGGTTAGTGCTTTACTCACCGAAATTCTTTGTGGTAAGTGAGTCATCAAGTCTTCATAGATATTACTCATTATTTAATACGTTAAGAGTAACCTTGTTCGGTCTTTCCATGATTTACCAATTTCGTCGTGGGTTATGAGGTTCAACGTGCATGTCAAGTGATTGAAGAGTTAATTAGTTGAACTTAAATGGAGGAGGTCCCCATATATCCTTCTTCATGCCCTTCACATTTACTATGTGATGCTGGATCAATTTGTGCATCCAACTCTCCCAATAGAAGCTCACAACCACAGCAGCAGAACTTAACCAAGTCATGAGTAGCAGCAAGCTGAACTTCAAACAAATAACATAAAGCAAAAGTACAGAACCAGAAGAAGACAAAACATCTCATATTCAACTGAAATTCTCTTACAAAGCCAACAACATACTCTGCCAACCATACAAGCCATAATAGTAATAGACGGCCAACAAAAAACAACTTTCTGGACAGACATATACTTGGAAGCAAAAGCACAACCACATAATATAACAACATAAAACTAAATGACATGCCAAAACTAGTCAACCAAGAAACAAGTCAAACACAACAAACATTTAAACCAATCACACAGAACGATATCTTCGGCTGCGGACGATCTTCAACTTCATCTTATTCAGCTTGGCAACTACGTCCTTGACATCCATCCTTTCCTCTGGTATTTCTCTTGAACACTTGAGACCCATTCAAACAGGGAAAAAAGAAAACCCTGTACCACGTCAATATCTCTGGTGTTGTTTCCATTTGGCCTTAAAACACAATCAATGACATCCAATAACGCATTAGGAAATGATGCTCTAACCCATTGTCTCAAGCTCGCTTCTCCGCTAAACATTTCATCTGTGGATTTCTTTCTAGTAACAATTTCCATCATCATTATCCCATAGCTATACATGTCGCCCTTCATAGAAACACGTCCCTCGGAGCCATACTCTGTTGAATAATGATCACACTAGTCAACATGTTAAATGATGAAGAAGAAGATTATCATTTTGTTAAGAACTGATATGTAATTTGGAAAGTTTGACAAATTAATAATCTAGCTAACTACTTAAATAAATAAGGAGTAGCGAGTTTACCAAGTGCAACATAGCCAATGGTGCCTAAAGTTCTGGTATGCATTGCATCTTCAGCTTTTGGCAGGATTTTCACAATGCCAAAGTCACCAACATGTGCAACCATATCTTCATCTAGCAAGATATCGCTGGGTTTTAGATCACAGTGTACGACTGGCTCTGACTAATCATAATGGAGATAATCTAAAGTTGTTGCCACATCAATCATGATGTGGATCCGCTGAAAGAGATTTAAGTTGTGGTTTTCAAAGTGCAACCACTTCTCAAGACTTCCGTTTGACATATACTCCATAATCAAGGCTCTAAACTCGGGATTCGAGCAAGAGATGATGATCTTAACAAGATTCCTATGTCGAGTTGTCTGCGAGACTTTGCACTCTATGTCAAAACTTTTGAATGCGCCCTCCAAATTTGGTTTCAGAACCTTTATAGCAACAACTGTACCATCAGAAATCATTCCCATATAGACCAAACTGTAACTCCCAATTCCGAGCAGATTGGCTTCAGAGAAGTCACTTGTAGCGCGACGAAGTTCATGATATGTAATCATTTTGTGCTCAGGTATTTGCACCGAATCCGGAGAACTTGGAGTACTTTTTTTTTGATATTTTGTTTGTATGCTCTCAGTATGCAGAGAAGACAAACAAAGATCAGCACAGCTGCAACAATTGGAATAATATACTTGAGCATGATTTGTTTGGTGTTGGAATTTTGACAAGAGCAAGGTTTTTTAATACTTCCCCGCAAAGCTCCTTATTCGCAAGAAAATATTCTATCGTAAAGTTGACTAAAGTTCCTCCATTTGGTATCTCTCCTGATAAGTCGTTGTAAGATAGATTCAAATATTTGAGAAGATTGAGGGACTCGAGCGACTTTGGAATAAGACCAGATAGACTATTGTAGGAGAGATCCAAGAACTCCAATGATTTTAAGTCACCAAGTGACTCAGAAATAGTCTCATGGAATGAGTTCTTTGACAGATCAATCAAACTTAAGCTTTCGAAGGCCCCGAGAATAGTTGGGATTTTACCTCTGATTTGATTCTGAGAAATATTCAACTTTTCCATGACTCGACATTTTCATTTCCAAAGACAGGTTCCCACCTAAGGAGTTGTTTGATAAATCCATGGAAATGAGATTTTCAAGGGTCCACAAACTTGCAGGAATTGTGGAGATCAATGAGTTATTGTTGAGATATAGCCTTTGAAGATGATTAAGTGATCCAATGCAATGTGGAATCGATTCGGTGAGCCTGTTATTTTGGAGTGACAATTCTCCTAGATTTCTTAGATTGCAAATTTCTTCAGGGATGGATCCTTCAATTTGGTTGTTATAGAGATGCAACCTTTGTAAGTTTCGCAAATTGCCAATAGTCACTGGAATATATCCGTTGAGGTTGCTATCTCCTAACACCAATGAATTCAAGTTTCTTAATGCCCCAATTGATTCTGGAATTGGACCGTTTATCTGGTTTCCGAATGCAACAATAGATTGCAGAGAATTTGAAAACTTGCCAATGGAATATGGTAGGACACCACTAAGAAGATTATCCGCCATGTTCAGAATTTCTAATAACCGGCAATTTGTTAGTGTAGTAAGAAACCTCAGCTCCTCAAATCCAAAGTTTCTAGTCAGTCTATTGCGTTGTACACTCAAATTAATAGCGAAGACGAGCTAAATTTCCGAGACTTGAAGGAACTGGTCCAGTGAACAAGTTGTCTGCTAGGTCCAATCTCAACAGTTTCGATAAATGAGCAGGGATGCTTCCACCAATTTGATTGATCCCAAAATACATACGTTCAAGATTCGGAAGCCAAGGCCCTTTATTAGAGGGAAGATCTCCCGAGATGCTATTATTCGCAATAGAAATAAGTATGAGAGAGGAAATGTTGAAGACAGACCGAGGTATGGGCCCAGTCAATTGCTAAAACTTTGGATTTTGCAGGAAAAAGATCCTGAAACTGTGTACGAGAACATTTGTATCAGTTATGATAGGGATCCCGATAATTGGTATCCCAATTATCTAAGCTCCTAAGTTGCACATCATGTGAGACTATGGAGCTCACGAAGTCACTTCAATCTTGTGCCTCCAACTCAATTGTTAGGATAACTGAGATATCATCTGTTAAGAATTTTTATTATTTTTTTGAATTTTTATGTATATTCTCCTTTCAACACAGAGGAGCAGTCCTAACTACTACATATAATTTAAGTTCTATCAATCAATAAATACTACTTGTTGAACGAAACATGTAATAAAATACTTGGTGTCATTTTCTATGCCAACGACTTTGAATAAATTTAAATTGATCTCATGTAATGAATTGATAAAGTCAATGCGTAACTATGTTTTGCCATTACAGTGAACGACTTTGAATAAATTTAAATGACATTCA
Source organism: Tripterygium wilfordii (assembly GCF_013401445.1). Taxonomy (NCBI): domain Eukaryota; kingdom Viridiplantae; phylum Streptophyta; class Magnoliopsida; order Celastrales; family Celastraceae; genus Tripterygium; species Tripterygium wilfordii. The sequence continues at coordinate 12,581,626 of NC_052236.1, read as the reverse complement.
TGTCAGGGATAACAAATCAAGATATGGGCCGGGCCTAGCACTGTTCGTTGACTTCGGTCAACAAGCCGAGGCCTTGTCGAGCTCACAGGCTCCCGGACCGTTTGCCGCCTCTAACCTCTCTTATATATATACACAAACACGAATCCCATTATTTTTGCAACAAATGTACAATACTTTCTCTCAAAAAAGACATTCAAGGTGATTATCATCGATTGTAAGTGCAACTTAATTATGAGGTCTAATGAGCATGTCAAGTGATCGATGGATCGATAATCCGGGTGAGCGAAATTTTACTATAATCTGGAAATCAGAATAGCTTATTAACTAAATTATGTATGCTAATTTATCATGACAATCACAGACATATACATATACACTCATATATAATATAACTAAATCTGACAGTCAGGGTAATTAGGGAAGGGGACACCACAAGTGGTAGTGACAGAGTGAAGATCTGATATTCAACTGAAATTCTCTTACAAAGCCAACAGCTAACATACAAGCCATAATACACGGTAACAAAAACAAAGTTGTAGGACAGACATACTTGGCACAACCACAACCACAAGCACATAATAATAACATAAAACTAAATGCATGGCAGGATAACCCACAAGAATAGTCGATTAAGTCAAACACAACAAACATTTAAACTGATCACATAGAACGATATCTTCGGCTGTGTTGAATTTTCAGCTTCATCTGAGTCAGCTTGGCAACTACGTTCTTCACATCCATCCTTTCCTCTGGTATTTCTCTCGAACATTCGAGACCCATTTCCAAGAGGCAAAAAAGAAGACCTTGTACCATCTCAATATCTCTGGTGTTGTTTTCATTTGGCTTTAAAACACAATCAACGACATCCAGTGACGCATTAGGAAATGATGTGCTAACCCATTGTCTCAAGCTCACTTCTCCGCTAAACATTTCATCTGTGGGTTTCTTCCCAGTAATTATTTCCAACATCATTATCCCATAGCTGTACATGTCGCCCTTAATAGAAACACGTCCCTCGGAGCCATACTCTGTTGAATTATGATCACACTTGTCAACAAGTTAAATGATGAGGAAGAAGAATATTATCATTCTGTTAAGAACCAATTTGCAATTTGGAAAGTCTGACAAATTAATAATCTAGCTAATTACTTAAATATAGAGGGAGTAGCGAGTTTACCAGGTGCAACATAGCCAATAGTGCCTAACGTCCTGGTATGCACTGCATCTTCAACTTTTTCAAGGATTTTCGCAATGCCAAAGTCACCAACATGGGCGACCATATCTTCATCTAGCAAGATATTGCTGGGCTTTAGATCACAGTGTACGACTGGCTCAGACTGACCATAATGGAGATAATCTAAAGCTGTTGCCACATCAATCATAATGTTGATCCGTTGAAAGAGATTCAAGTTGTGGTTTTCAGAATACAACCACTTCTCAAGGCTTCCATTTGACATATACTCCATAATTAAAGCTCTAAAGTCAGGATTTGAGCAAGAAGTTATGATCTTAACAAGATTCCTATGTCTGGTTGTCCGCAACACTTTGCACTCCGCGTCAAAACTTTTGAATGCACCCTCTGCTTTTGGATTCAGAACCTTTATAGCAACAACTGTACCATCAGAAATCGTTCCCATGTAGACCGAACCATAACTCCCAATTCCAAGCATATTGGCTTCAGAGAAGTCATTTGTAGCGTGACGAAGTTCATGATATGTAATCATTTTATGCTCAGGTATTTGTCCCGAATCCAGAGAACTTGGAGTACTCTTCTTGTTCTTGTGTTTGTATGCTCTCAGTATGCAAAGAAGACAAATAAAGATCAGCAAAGCTACAACAATTGGAACAATGTACTTAAGCATGATTTGTTTCGTGTTGGAATTTTGACGATAGCAAGGTTTTCGTAATACTTCCCCACAAAGCTCCTTATTTTCCAGAAAAGATTCTGCCGTAAAGTTAGCAAAAGCTCCTTCACTTGGGATCTCTCCTGATAAGTCGTTGAAAGATAGATTCAAATGTTTGAGATCATTGAGTAACTCGAGCGACTTGGGAATAAGGCCAGATAAATTATTGTAAGAAAGATCCAAGAACTCCAATGACTGTAGGTCACCAAATGACTCAGGAATAGTCTCATGCAATGAGTTCTTTGATAGATCAAGCAAACGTAAGCTTTCGAAGGCCCCGAGAATAGTGGGGATTTTACCTGTGATTTGGTTCCGAGAAATATCCATTTCTTCCATAACTCTTGACATTTTCATTTCCGAAGATAGGTTCCCACCTAAAGAGTTGTTTGATAAATCCATGAAAATGAGACTTCCAAGGGTCAACAAACTTGTAGGAATTGATGAGGTCAATGAGTTATTGTTGAGATTTAGCATTTGAAGATGATCAAGTGAACCAATGCATTGTGGAATAGGTCCAGTGAGCCTATTATCTTGGAGGGACAATTCTCCCAGATTTCTTAGATTACAAATTTCTTTAGGGATAGAACCTCCAATCTGATTGTTACGGAGAAACAACCTTTGTAAATTTCGCAAATCGCCAATAGTTGGTGGAATAGTTCCATTGAGGTTGTTATCTCCTAACACCAATGTATTCAAGTTTCTTAATGAACCGACCGATTCTGGAATTGGACCATTTATCTGGTTTCCGGCAGCAACAAACATTTCTAGAGAATCTGAAAAATTGCCAATGGAATATGGTAGGGCACCACCAAGACGATTATGTTGTATGTTCAGCAACTTAAGGGACCGGCAATTTGTCAGTGCAGTGAGAAATCTCAGCTCCTCGAATCTAGGGTCTCTAGTTAGTCTATTGTTTTGTAAATAGAGCATGCGAAGAAGAGGTAAACTTCCTAGACTTGAAGGTATTAGTCCAGTGAACAAATTAAGGGTTATGTCCAGTACAGACAGTTTCGATGAGTTTGATAAATAAGCAGGGATGCTTCCACCAATTCGATTGGACCCAAAATACATCTCTTCAAGATTCGGAAGCCAAAGCCCTGTGTTAGCCGGAAGAACTCCCGAGATGCTATTGTTCGCAATCGCAATAACTCTAAGAGAGGAAATATTGAAGATTGAGTGAGGTATCGGCCCAGTGAGGTGATTGTTCTGCAAATCCAGAATATCCAAACTTGTCAATTTCCTAAACTCGTCAGGAATACCTCCATGAATGTTGTTTCTAGCCAATGAAAACCTCGCTAGGCTCGAAATGTTTCCCAAAGAAGTTGGAATTGTACCACTCAAGTCATTTCTTCTCAGAGAAAGCAAATCGAGCTTCTGTAGAGTCCCGAGTTCGGTTGGCACACTTCCATTCAATTTGTTGAAGGACAGATCCAATGTTGTTAATCCTGTGCAATGGCCTAAAGTAGATGGAATTGGGCCTATAAATTGGTTGCCAGAAAAGTGTAGTTCCTCAAGTCTATGCCAGTGGAAACAAATATCAATTGGAAGATGGCCAGAGAAGCTATTGTTTTCGAGAAAAAGAGATTCAATAGAGGAGATGTTAAACATGAACGATGGAAATGAACCTGTAAATCTGTTATCCATCAGTGAAAAGGACTCTAACGAGGACATATTTCCAATGGAAATTGGGATGGTGCCATTAAGATTGTTTGCAGCTAGATAGAGGATACGAAGGTTTTTCAAAGTACCCAACTCCTCTGGTATGCCACCACTAAACATGTTTGTTGATAGACCAACACCTTCAAGCTTAAAGCAGTTTTGTAAACTTGGAGGAATCGATCCTTCCAATCGGTTTGTTTGTAATACAAGTTTTTTGAGCCTATGCAAATGACCCAGCTCAGATGGTATGTGACCATGAAAACTGTTCTTAGAAAGAATAAGAGAAACAAGGAAAGATAGGTTTCCAACATAAGGAGATATTGTACCTTCAAGTCCCATATTAGAAAAATTCAGAGCCGTGACTCTTTGCCTTCGTTTGCTACAAGTGACCCCAACCCAGTTACAGAAGTTGGCTCCACTAGTCCAGTTACGACCCATGATTGTGTTGGTTGGATCATATGTTATTGCAGAACTGAAAGCAACAAGAGCTTGTTCATCAGTGACATTTGAGGAGGGTACAGCAAAAGAAGAAGCCGCGAATGACAGAATCAACAGCACTTCAAGGTGCGAAGAAAGAAAGAGTAAAGCTTTGAGAACCATGGTTAAGTATTCCGGTAAGAGTTGAGGCTTTGGTTCAACATGATATAGGAGAACTCTGACTTGGTTGTTGGTCCCAGTAACCTCATTGATATGTACCAAAATGATCAAGACTTTGTCGTCGGTTGTTGCTTAATTGATTGCTTGTACATGCAAGCCATTTTCAAATGCCTTGACCGACTAACAAATTGCCAAGAAAGTGAATGGGGAAGCAGCCTTTGTTGATTTTGAAGAGAGGTTCTCTCCCCCAAAGTCTATGTTAACTCAACATTGTTACACGTCCCTGCAACATCAATCCACCATTTTCAATGCCTTCACCAGCCAACAAATTGCGAAGAAAGTGATTGGTGAAGCAGCCTTTGTTGATTTTGAAGAGAGGTTTTCTCACCTACAAACTTTATGTTAAGTCAACATTGCTACACATCCCTCATCCATCTCAAAAGCATACCAGCAATGTGTGGTACTCCTTTAATAATGTGTAGTTCTCCTTTATTATATATGAAGTCACCATACTCAATGAATAAGTGTCACACACTGACTGAATGCTTTTGGGATGAATATTGTTGGGATCTTTATCATTTTCGATGTTAATTGTATATTGTTGATTTAATACGTTTAAGAGCAATATGATTATAATTTTTATGTAACAATAAGAATTATTTATGTGATTTTGATGAAGATGAGTATAGGTAAAATAGACTACTACTAAAACTAAAACAAAGTAAGAAACCCCTCTCTCTCTCTCTCTCTCTCTCTTTGAGACTCAAAATGATATCACACAAGTTTTCCCTTTAAACATCTAATATGGATCTAAATAGGGGCCAAAAATTACAAAAAAATTTCTACCTGATAACAGGGTAAGTTGGATCAAAGCACAATGTGTGGCCACAAAGATATTGCTTCCAGTGGGTATCAAACTCAGGCCTCTCAAGTCCATACGATTTTGTCTCAGAGAGATTCACCACCTAGACTATCACCCAAATGATTAAGAAATCCTTCTCATGTTAGTAATAATGATAAAAATGAATGAATAAAATAAATATATAGTTAAATTTTTCATTACTTGTAATTAAAATTTATATTGTGATAAAGTTGGGATAAATGGGATACCAACTACTAAGATCTTTTATCATTTTCGGTTATATATAAGCAAATGAGTCATTGGTTGAGTGGCAATGACTTTGCATGTCTCTGACTGAGGTCATGGGTTCTAGTCTCACCTCCTCCGAATATTTACAAGGAGGTGTGTGGGCTTCGTCTGCCCCTACGTGGGCTTGATAGTTTGCCTATGCGTGGGCTTGATTTGTGCCTCCTGCGTGGGGCTTGTTGACACCTGTACTTTCATAGGCTTGATCTGGTGGTGTGTCGTATATTGTATTTGTACTTGTACTCGTACTCAAAAAAAAAAAGAGTTATATATAAAGTCATTAATTATATGGAATAAATTACTTCAATAAGAATCAATTTGCCTACAAACACAAGATTACATAATCGGGTTTATTATTAATTAATCTCAAGCCAAACACATGTTCTATAATCCATTCCGAATTATAAACCAGCATATCTTGAAACAGACAAAATCCATTTGTATTGGTTCTCAACGGGTTGAATTTTATCCAACTCGTATCTTCAAGCCTAAAAAGGTGGCATCTTAGGAAGGTAAAAGGTCACATTCCTTGTGAGATGCATTCTCAATTCGTTTTTTATTTTGAGTTTGAGTTAGATTTAAAACTCCAATCCATTTGTATTTGAGAGTTTTTATTTTAATGGTTCTGTTGTTATATTTTAATTTTACTTTTAGCAATAAAACTTCTTACCTTACAACAAAAAAAATTTTACAATAGGCTGAAATGTTGGACACACATACACAACCTATGATGATTAATTAACATCACAACATCTTATTCATTAAAGCATACTCTATATATCTAATTAGCCACTCTTTCATATGCTTAGACACCATACACTCACCATACTTATATATCTATATATGTATATATAGGGGGTTTAACACTTGGGGAAGGGGACACCACAGGAGTTAGCAACCTTTCTAGCATTGGGAGAATTAACAAACTGCTTGAGATTAGGGTTCTTGAGGTACCCACAAAGGCATGGACTCTGCTCCTTCAACTTGCTGCAGCATGCGCTCGACGGTGCCGCTCCCGACGAGATCGCCGGAGCGCAGGGGCTCAGCTCAGATACGTTGCATGTCACTGCCTGTGACATGTGAATTTGGGTTGCTAACATTACCACCACCACCACCATCACTACTCCCATGGAAAGGACATTATTATTGGAGACCTTCTTCATTCTTCAATCAAAGTTTGTTGAAAGAAATTAAACTGAAAGAGTAGTTAAGCAAATATTGATTTGATATGGAGGACAAGCAACCACTGGATTTATATAGAAGTTGGAAGTGATAAGAGTTTTAATTAAGTTGTTGGGGAGTAGATATGTCACTCACACTATTTAATGGCTATATACCAAATAAGCTTTCATTGATCAGGCTAATAAATATTATAAGTATGAGGATCCACATGTCTGCTTTCTGGTGATGAATGTAATAAATTAAACCTAATTTCGGATATGTATTTATGTGAGAATGACGCTGCAAATCAGTACTCGGGTGATAGTTTAATTGGTGAATCTCTCTGGAGTTAAATTGTACGGACTCCGGAGGTTTTGAGTTCGATTCTCGCGAAAAAAAATACCCATTTGACCATGCATGAGTTTGGACCCAATTAACTTACTGTTAGGAAATAACAATGGATTCATAGCTCAAACTTGACTCTCTTTGTAAAATATTGTGCGCTTTCCCAAGCTCAACCCATCACAAAAAAGCTTTTTCAAGCTCAACCCATCACAAGACTTCCAAGGTCTTTCAGGACCTTCTAGAGCCTTTTAGGGTTTACGGCTTTAAAATGTGTTTTACTAAGTGAAAGCAATATTTGGGCTTATAACTTATCCGATCCGTTAGATCTTTACTTTAGTGATTTGGGACTTTTCATCACAACACTTACCTTGTTGTCAAGTGGGAAAATTCTTTAAACTCTAAAAGGCAAGTTTGTATGATATTTTTCTCTGTTACCAGAAAAAGAGGATGACACTGCAACATTTACTTATAGAAAAACAAATCATAATAATAATAGTAGATGATAGTACTAGGGATTAGGGTTTATAACATGTCCATTAGGTTTTTATTTTAGTGATTTGAGTCTTTTCATGCACTGAGTTTTAATTAAGTTGTTGGGCAGTGTATATGAGTGGGTCACACCATTTAATGCTAATATACAAATAAGCTTTCATTGATGATCAGGCTAAATATAAGTACGACGATCCATATGTCTGCTTTCTAGTGATGAATGTAATAAACTAAACCTAATAATTTCGAATATGTATGTACGTGAGAATGATGCTACAAATCACTCGGGTGATAGTCTAGTTAGTTAATCTCTTTGGAGTGAAACCGTATGGACTCAGGAGGTCTTACTTTCGATTCTCACTAAAAGCAATACCATTGTGACCATGCATTGAGTTTTGACCCAATTTACTGTTAGAAAACAACAATGGACTACATAGCCCTTCTCAAACCTAATTCATCACAATGCCTTTTAGGATCTTCTACGGCCTTTTAGGGCTCACAATTTTAAAATGCGTCTTACTAAGTTAAGGCAACATTCAACAATGGACTCCATAGCCCAAACTTGACTATCTTTATAAAATGTTATTTGTTTTTTCAGGCCTAATTCATCACAAGGCCTTTCAGAACCTTTTGCGACCTTTTAGGGCTCACAGTTTTAAAATACGTCTTACTAAGTTAATGCAATATTTATGCTTATAACATGTCCATTAGATATTTATTTTTAACGATATGAGACTTTTCACAACACTTTTATTGTCGTCAAGTAGGAAAATTCTTTACGTGTAGAACAGACGGCTCAAGTTTAAGTCTAAAGGACAAGTTGGGCAAGGTTGTATGATTTTTTTTCTCAGTTACTAGAAAAAAGAGAATGACCCTACAATTACTTACAGGAAAACAAATAAAAAAAAAAAGGTTGTATGATTTTTTTTCTCAGTTACTAGAAAAAAGAGAATGACCCTACAATTACTTACAGGAAAACAAATAAAAAAAATTACTACTATGGCTCGTCAAGAATAGGTAGACATTTAAATACTGATATTGTGTCTGAGCCCGGGTTCGAACCGGGGACCTCTAGTGTGTGAGACTAGCGTGATAACCAACTACACCACCCAGACAATTTGTTAGCATATTCACACCTAATATATCTACGTAACAGAATACAGTTTATTTACTTTTGGTTCCTGAGACCGGGTTCGAACCGGGGACCTCTAGTGTGTGAGACTAGCGTGATAACCAACTACACCACCCAGACAATTTGTTAGCATATTCACACCTAATATATCTACGTAACAGAATACAGTTTATTTACTTTTGGTTCCAGAGACAAATTTATATCCATGGATGAATGCATGTAAAAGTAGTAAAAGTATAAACATGTAATTGCCACAAATTTATATCCATGGATGAATGCATGTAAAAGTATAAACATGTAATTGCCAGGGGAAGGGGTGGTGTGCATAGTTTTGTAGGAATGTATTTGTCAATCTAAACCACAAATGACTGACATAATAACATACAAACAAACCATTAGGTCTTGCAACTGTCTACGTTCTCGGCCATTATGACATTATCGTACCCTCTCTTTAATGCCTGGACCTAACTGCTGATGTACTCTTTGTTGATGGTTGAATATAGGTCCCCCCATGCCATTGTTTATGATATGTTCACCCCCCCCCCCCCCCCCCCCCCCAAAAAAGTCAAGCCGGCCTTCATTATACCCCCAAGTTAGGTCAGTTTCACTTGTGTCTTTCTCAACTTTTTCCCCTCCAATCAAGCCTATGCACCTCTCATCGTGTCATAGAGAATGATGGGGTTGTTTTGAGTTTTTAACATAATTAGATTATAGGATGAGGTTAACCACTTGGGTGATGTGAATTTTTTTTGGGGTAAATCGTATGGACTCATAAGGTCTTGAATTTAATTCTCATTGAGAGCAATATCATTGAAGTCATGTGTTGGGTTTTTGTCCGACTTATCTTGTTGTCAACAGTGCGAGCATGACTACTTGAGTTTAGACTCATAACCAAAGAATAAGCTTCGACTCAGATTTAGGACATATAACTTATGTCATCTAGACCAAACAGAGTTTTGTCACCCTTAAATATAACTATCAGTCGGTTATTTCGGTCGATTTTAAGTAATTTTTTGTAAAAATAGACAACTAATATGTCTATTTGACAATCGATTCGATTTCTACGTTTATTTTTTCTAAGCAACCCCTAATGCACCTAAGCCAAAGAAACTGATCACTGAAGTCAGGAGGCTGTCCCGGACACTGACTGCTGAAAGATCTTACAAGTAGAAACATGATTGAGAATCAAATCACAGGAACAAAGCCTCGATGATCATTACCATCATCAAGCATAAACTAAATGTTGGAAGTTTCATAATTTATAAGAACTGGAATTCAGTAGCTAAAGAAAAAGGATAGGTAAATAGATTGATGCATAAAGTAGAACATGAATTAACATAATTGGCAAGTTAAAGTTAGTTACGTCTATTTGGAGGCTAACTTCAGTGTTGATATGTTAGTCATTATTTTTGGCTTTGATTTGTCTCAGAGAGTGCATTTCTTCTTTTATCCTCCTATTATCTGAATATCTGCCTTCCCTCTCTTGGGGATGATATTGTAGGGGTATCCCGTCCCAGACTTTGTTCAGTTTAATAAATATTTTACTTCTCTTTTTTCTTAGAAAAAAAGTAGAACAGGAATTAACAGACTCCATAAATGCTTTCCTCAAGAAGGTTAAGGACATAATCTCTCAGTCTCTCTGTTGGACATGGAACTACTATAGACAGGGCTCGGTAATTATAGGAATTAACAGATCTATAAAAAAATTTTGAATTATTTATTAAGTATGTTTTTGAAAGTATGGAAAAAACATTAAAAATCAAATTTTATAAAATGTCCACGAACCTACAATTACAGTTGGGCTGGGCCGAATGACTTATCAGAAGGAGTTGGAACAGTCATCCTAACCCTTCTCGGGGCTCATGGGAAGCTCTCCAAGGCTCCTCTTTTGGATTTGAGAGAACTCCATCTATTGGTGGTCCTTTGATAGCTGAGGCCCTTGCGTTTCGATTTGGGGTTGAACTGGCTTGTAAGTTCAATTTTTCCCTTCACTTTCAATTAGAAGGGCATACACTTCAAGTTGTTATGTCGCTTCAACAACAAAAAAAGTCCATATTTAACGTCTATTGGATTTATTCTAGATGATGTTTTGGCCTTACTCCGCTCGATCGGTTATCATGTTCTACATTTTCCCTGATCCAACAATAGTATTGCGGATGCTTTGGCTACCATAGGACCTATTTTTAATTCGATGTCTATTTTCATCATCGAGGCAATTCCACCATCCACTTACTTTATTTATACATTTTAATGTACTCCTTTTGGAGTAGTATATGCTTTGAGCTTTGATTTCAAAAAAGAACCGCTCACATAAGATATAAAGACTCCGTTTGGCACAGCGGAAAAATTGATCTTCAATGCTAGCGGAAATTCTGTGAAAAATATGCTGAGCTTAAAGCTGTGAAATATGCTGTGAGGTGTTTGGTGAACTAAAAACTGACGCTAGCGGAAAAATGGTTGAAATAAAGTATTATAATATTAGTTTTTTTTATATTTATATTAAAAGTAATCTAATAAATATAATTCTTATTAAAATTAATTCTAAGTATTAATTTAATTAATCAAATATAATTTATATTTAAAATTAACTTGAAGTATTTTTTAATTAATCAACTTAATTTTCTTATATTTATTGTATTTTTAATTTACATTTAATTAATAAAATTATTTTTCTTACATTTATTGTATTTTTTAATTTATCATTATGTATTAAAATTAAACACCTATAAAATTAAAAGTCTTAAATATAAATATTTTATTTGTATTTTTAAATTTTAATTAATTTATTTCAATATTAAATTTACTGTTATAATAATTATAACTGCATAAATATAATAAATTCATGATTTTTATTAGAATACATAAACATAAACATAAATATAAATATTTTTATTAGAATACATAAATATAAATATAATTATTTCATAATATTTAAATCATTAAATAGTAATACTTTATATTAAAGTGTGGGATCCGCTAGCGAAAATGTGCCGTTTGGTAGTGCATTGGCCTCCAGCGGATCGCTTAGCGGATCCGCTGTGGCCACCGCCCTGCCAAACAGGCAGAAAGTTTATTTCTGTTTTAATTTATTTCTTAAAATAATTTTTTAATTTGATGCAAAAATATAGCAAAACATAAAGATATGTATATATATATATTTCATTTGTGTTTAATTTATTTCTAAAATAGATTTTTTATTCGATGCAAAATATAACAAATTTTGAGTTGGAAAATAAAATTGTCAGAGAAAATCCAGTTAGAAACTCGGTAAGTTTGGCGCGCAGGATTGCCTTCTGAGACTCGTGCACCTCACGTGCGACCCTTTCTCGGTATGGAAATGCTCATGCTTTTCTTTTTAGGGTTTAATAAAACCCTCTCACGAAGCGAGAGAGAGAGACAGCGATAGAGACAGAGAGAGTAATTGCGGTCGCATTGGAAAATGGCTTTCTGGGGTTCGTTTCACTCACTGTATTTCATTTTTGTATATAAGAAAGGAGAGATTTTGATACCATTTTTGTGCTTTGTGCATAGACGCATATGTATCTGTCTGTTCATGTTTTGGTCGATGTAATTGAATTATTATTGAAGTATTTGATTTCGGTTTTGATTTATATATAAATTAATTCAACTGTGTTAATCTTCCAGGAGTCGAGTTGAAACCAGGAAGGCCTTTTACTCACTCGTCCAACACAGCAAAAGGAAGACTCCACATTTCCCAGGTAATAGTTATTGGTTACAACTTCACAAGCAATTTAGGTTTTTCTGAATTGGAGTTTTTATGGGTTGTTTTTTTTCTTATGCTTTTATGGATTCAAGTACTTGAGGTTTTAAGCATGGGTTTTCATGGATTCATTTGTTAACACTTACAATGTTATTTTTAGGCGACTTTGGGAATTGGCTCTGCCACTGCGAAAAGTGTGGTCCAATGTAATGTAGGGAACAGGAGCCCTGTTTTCTTGTGCTCTTTATTTCCTGAGAAGTTGGAGTCTTCCCAATTGAACTTGGAGTTTGATGAGGCTGATGATGTTGTGTTATCAGTTCTTGGCCCTCGAAGTGTTCACCTCACGGGTTACTATCTTGTTGGTGGTCGTCATTTTTATCCAAATGATGAATCGTATCCTTTTGAATGTTAAATCATAGGATCAACTGACTAACTAACTGGTACTATATGCATAATTACGTTGGTTTCTGAGAGTTAGACAAAGTTAATGATTGGCTTTTCATGGAACTTTATGATATAATCATGGGAACCAATGAATAATATGTATATGCTCGTGTTGGCGTCAGGCTTTATGATATATTAAGCACAGTGTTGGTGATCAAAATTATATGATATTCTGTAGGTTTACATTTACCGTATCAAAGAATTTGCCTTATTGTTTTTCTTTTTCCGTTCGGAATTTTCTTGGTCTGTCCTTTACTTATGGCTAGGGAATCCTATGGAGAAGATATTGCAAATACAGCATCAGAAAGATCTAATCATAGCGATGAGGAATATGAGGATAGTTTTATCGATGATGCAGAACCAGAAGTCTTTTCAGCTTCTCCTGTTTCCAGTAGTGGAGGTTTGTTCCAGGCTTTACATGTTTCTTTTTCTTGATCTTGTGTGAATTATGGGACTGTGAAGCTATGATGTCAGCCCAACAGCCCTCTATTGCTACTTGTACGTGGAAAATATCCACTTCGGTGTTGTTTGTTAATCAATCATGTAGTTTGACTTCCTATTAATATTTGAAGAACCACAAATCTCACATGCTAGTACATTTCAGTGAGCTTGAGGATTTGTGTTTGTTTCACTCCCCCCAGTCAAAAAAGATGTTCTTTGTTTATTGAATTTCATATGTTAATATGAATATGATTAATTGGATGAGTATAGGATATACTCTGAATGCATCATGATTCAACCGAAGCATTTTACACGCATTAATGTTGATGCATTTGTATATCATAGTCATATTTAGCAACTCCCATTCATCTGTTTTCTGAGGCTTCGACATATAATTTAACCTCTATCTAAGACTAAGCTAGCCAGGGGGGAATACGGAAAAACAACTCCATTTTCACAATTTTATGAAAACTAGTAAGATTTTGTTGGTTCAAGATTCTATGACAAATACATCTGAACTAGAATTCCACACCTCACCTATCCATTTCATTGTAAAATTTAATGTATTAACTAGTCATCTCCGTTTACCAAATTGACTCTGTATATGGCATATGCCCAACTATTATGTTTAGAGTCCTAGACTAAATAGTTTGTATCTGATTGAATCAAAATCCATTTTTGTTTTATGGGATAAGTTACACTCACTGTCATTCCAATGTAGCAGAATTGAGTTTTGTATTGCTCGTACTGGTAAATTTTTCTCGTATTGTCGAATTAGCAGCATTGTTCATATCATATCAGTCGTTTGAGAATTATTTCAGCTCACGTGTTTGCTTTACAATTTTGGCGGTTTTGTTTCCAGCAAGTGAGGAGCAGATAAAACATAAGCAGCATAAAAATAGGCACAGACGACTTAGGAAGAAGTACAGATTAAGGGAATCTGATGAAGACAATAGTTCAGAAGAGAAACTAATTCCTAGCAATGCTGGTGTAGCAATATTGGACAGTGAAGATGAGGACAAGTTACCAATTGCCTCTCTTGGTAATAATAAGTGTGCTTCAAAGAGAACACAATCAGGAGCAGAAGGAAAAGCTGACATCAGCAAGAAGACCTGTGGTGATGGCAAAAGTATCACAGTACCAGAAAGAAAAGATGATACCGGTGTAGATGATGACCCTGAAAAAAGGTAAGATACTCTATAACTATTATTTGTATGAAAACCCATGGATATGTTTTCGCGTCTAAAGTTTTCAATAAATAAAATTTGTTAGTTCTTCTTTTCCAATAAAAAACCAAAGAACTAATCAATTTTCTTATGCTTTTCTGTATTACAGTGGCAAACCAACCATATTTCAGGGCAAATATTTGATGCATGCACAAAAGTAAATTGGCATAAATTTGTTTTTGCCAAATTACAATAATCTACTAGGAAGAATATATAACATATAAGAATTTATATTATGCACCCATTGCTATTGATGATCATCCATAAGCCTTCTTCTATTTTATGGCTTTCTCCCCTATTTATATTGATTGCTTGTAATCCTTTCGTTAGTATTTCTCTTGATCCTTGGGTGGTTCTTCTATGTTATGGTCAAGCAGGAGCAGCCAAGATGACCTCTATCAGTTTGTGCAACGTTCTGATGGAATTGGTTCTGAAGATGGTGCAGGGATAAATAAGAAAAAGAAAGAGCATAGCAAAAAGGGAAAACCTCTAGAAGTTGATCGCAAAGAAGATTTTTTCTTTGGTATGATTATCAAAGAAGACAAATCTAAAAAACATGACACAGATCATGAAAAGTTCAGCCAATTGCCTTTGACTAATGAAGAGGACATGAAAACTGCCAATTATAAGTGGGTGTTGCTGCTTTCTTATTTTACAAGTTATAGCAAGCATGTTGCCTGTGCGTAGATATATGTTGATTGTAGTCCGGTGGTGGTCTTGTTGTACTTCACAGAACTAGCAACAATATATTTTCTTTAATTGGTCCTCTTAAATATGAAATCAGAATCTATATTGCTCTGTGCTATGCATATCATATAAAATCAGAAAATATATATGCTTTCAACCCCGTGTCTATCAGATAAAAAGTAAATCAAAATCTCATGTACTTTGATGCTCCGTTTGCTTTTTTGGGGTTGGGTTATGGGTGTAAACTAGTAATGTTGTCTCTTGGTAAGTACCCACCCCTTCATGAGTACGAGCGAAGGAAAACTCCATACATCATGTGCATTTTGAGTTCAAAATTTCTGATGTATGCTTTGAACTAATATCTTGAAACTTAAAATGATTTTAAATGCCTGAATTGGAAAGAAAGCACAATAACTGGAGCTAAGGTGATGTACAAAGAGAAGGAAAGACATTTACTGTTGAAAACAAAGGCCTTTTAGTGATAGCAAAAGTTAAAACAGAGGAAGAGAAGTAAGTGATAGGGGTGGCATCCCAATGTCTAGTTCATAAAATTTCATCAAAATAGCAATGATTCCATTGGTAACACTTGTATGCTTTTCTTATGTTTCTGTGTGTATATTTCTAAACTTGTACTTTGATTCCATGAAATTCCCCCGCACCTCCCTTCCTTTCTGTGTTCTAATGTCGTTTCTAAGTTTTGTTCAAATGGAAAGTTTCCCTGAGAACTTAATATCTTGATCCTTTTTCCTGTTCATCTTATCTGTACTTGCAGGGGAGCAAAACTGTCACATGCCTCACTGCCTTCTACTGAAGTGGACCATGCACAGCCAAAGAAAAGCAAAGTACGGCGAAAGGAGAAGGATCGAGTTGATAATGATTGTCATGACAATGTTGTTAAACAGAATCATATTCAGTCAAATAAGGTGGAGGCTGGCAGTGGAAGCATGGATCTGCCAGCGAGAAATGATAAGACCAAGAGCCAAATCAATGATGAGTTAATAATGTTTCTCTAGATCTTTATTTTTCCCCATTTTAGTTTATATGTAAACTTTGTTTCGTTTATTTATGCTTGTATAAATGTTTATTAGCATTCCTTAATTATGTATGTTATGGGATATGCGCTGACAGGGGAACTGAGTTGGCACCAGACTCCTTGTTGCCTACTATGGACGTGAGCCCAGGAAATGGTGCGAAGCTAAAGCGGAAGAGGAAAGAGCGGGAATCAGACAAAACTTCTGAAATTGAAAGCACTTGCAATGCCCGTAAGGAAAATGGAGCCCAGACTGGCAACATTAGCCTGAGTCCTTCTCTGACAGACAAACAAAATCAGTAAGTACTGTTTTTTTTAGATTTTTTATTCATTTTTTGCGCACAACACATTTGCCTATGCACGTGCAATTGATGTACAGAAAAAAGAGACGTATATGGTAATGTTTTCCTGATTTCTTATTCTTACACAAGCCTTCTGTGGTGCTGGGAAGAGATTTATTTTGGGTCCTTTTATATAATTACATCCTACTTGTGGCATGAAAAGAAGATCAAGGCAGAATGCATAAAATTTGATTTCCCTTTGAAGAAAGATTTATGTGTATTTTATTATGGTAATACAATATGATT
Organism: Tripterygium wilfordii; assembly: GCF_013401445.1. Lineage (NCBI taxonomy): Eukaryota > Viridiplantae > Streptophyta > Magnoliopsida > Celastrales > Celastraceae > Tripterygium > Tripterygium wilfordii. The sequence goes on along the minus strand of NC_052236.1, from coordinate 12,565,056 downwards.
TTATCAACTGTTAGGAATCTGTACGAGAAAAACTAACCTCAGTATCTATATTTGATCTTGTTAGTAAATTTTCAAACCTGTGGTTATGTAGAAAATTCTACTGCTAATCCTGTTACCCCAAGTGCACACGCAGTTTATATTATTAGATCTGTAATTGCATGATAACTCCAATGTGGATTATTTACAGGACTTCTGGCAATGATGTTGAACAAATTGCTGATATAAATCAATCAGAGGAGAAGAAAAGGAAGAAGAAAAAGAGTAAGAAAAGTCGAGATCATCATGGGAAAGATTTGTTTAGGGAAATACCACCTGTGTCAGTCCACAAGAATGAATCTCTAGTGGACAGTGGGGTTAGCAATACTGAAGACAAGTCATCTAAGCTTAGGACCTTGTCGGGTGGATTAGTGGTTAAAGAAGTAAAAGTAGGGAAAACAGATGGAAAAATTGCTGCTCCAGGGAAGAAGGTGAGTACTCTTTAAGAGCAGCGTTTATTCTCCATATTTATTTTTGATTTATGCATTCAACTCAAAGTGTTGAGCAGGAGTACCACATGAATTTAATCCATTTTTCGTCATCAAATTGTTGATTAGTACTGTTCTTTATTTCGCTTAGGTGTGTGAATGAAGCTTCACATTGTACTAATACCCTTTTATTGAACACTTAAATCATAACAAATTTGAAAACAATATATAAAATTTTGTTTTTAAGTAGTTTGTGTTTTGTTTCAGATCAGTATACACTACACTGGCAAGTTGAAGAATGGACAAATATTTGACTCAAATGTTGAGGGAAAGCCTTTGAAGTTTCGTCTCGGTAGTATGCTATAGTACGACTACTTGGTTTTTAAAATTTTCAAGATTGCTACTGCCTGAATGCATGTATTGTGCTGTTGCAGGTGGAGGAGAAGTAATAGAGGGTTTGAATATTGGTCTTGAGGGTATCAACTTTGAAACTTATTTTCTTCTCTTTCCAATGAAATGCCGTATAATTATGCCTTTTTTGTGATACATTCTTTACGCATGATTCTAGGTATGCATGTTGGTGGCAAGAGAAGACTTGAAATTCCGCCAACAATGGGGTAAGTGATATTTTTATGCATTGAAGTGCTTATTCTGCGTGACAATGAATCTATATGTATCGTGTAAAACTCGTAAAAAACTTTTGGAATTTTATGCTATTCATTGGTGTGACTTGATGCTTTTGATGCAGTTATGGCAGTGAAGGAGATGGTGATAATGTTCCTCCTGATGCATGGCTTGAATACGATGTTGAGTTGGTTAGAGTCCATTAGCTTGCAGGGCAGTTAAAGGCTCCTTTTGGGCTTGTTTTACATGAAAAGCTCCAAATTTGTGCTCTATATTAGATAAAAATGAGTTCTTTTCTTGTTTTTTTCTCTTTGAACTGGTTGTAAAAAGGTTTCTAGTCCAGACTGCCCAGTATACTCCATCAGATGGCAATGGCAATTTGGTTTTATGGAAGAATTTACCTTTTAAAAGCATGAAATACAGGTGGTTTAAGCAAGATCTCTTTTCTTACAAAAAAATGAATTCACTTGTTCAAAGTCCGACTCTCACGGTATTAGAAGAGAATATATAAAGTAGATTCATTTTCCTCATCAATCCACAATCTGGCAAACAGCCTTCTTCCCCTTCTTCTACCAGGCACTAGGCAGTAGGAAAGATCACACGAGAAGAATGACAAATCAAGAATTTTCTCTCTACAAACTACAAACTTAAACAGACGGCTCCAAAGTACTTGAGCAATCAATCAAACATGCATATGAATAACCAAGGAATCAAGTGAAGACAAGACAAAAAGGCAATGGTGCTTTCCCCTCCGAACTTATAATGGAAATCATAGTAAAAAATAAAATTAGATTGAATTCTCAAAATTTTTAAATAATTTAAGAGGATAAAAAAGAAGAAGAGGATATGAACACCAAATATGTTCTCGTTCCTTATGCAATCACAATAAAGGTCTGTCAGTATAAAAATGAGTTAGAAACTGTAAACAAGGCTTCACTGAGGACATACCACAGATTATTCAAGGTCATAAACAAACTGTCTGCCAAGGCCTTGGCATAAAATCACCAAAAAATTTGGATATACTTTGACTTCCCCCCACCAGTTTGTTATTAGAGTAGTCCCACAGAACTGAAATGAATGAATCTGGAGTCGGTAAATCTCCAGGAGAAAATTCACTGGCTAAGAGTGAACTTGCGCAAGGGTCATATCATTGTGGTGATTGCCATCATCATGTATGTTGTTGTCGTCATTCAACCAAAGAGACTTCAAATGCTTGGCAATCCCAAATAGTGACAACGTGATCTCATCCGTAAGCATGTGAGACTGATATCCAGCCACAAACTCACAAACTTTACCATCCACTTCAATTAAACTACACCCCGGTATCTTCCTTACTTTCTTCTCTTCCATCCCTTCCCTTACTTTCATCACATCCTCCCATTGATCAGCAGATGCATACATATTAGAAAGGAGAACATGTACCCCACAAGGGTCATGACTCCGCTGCTCTAAGCTCTCAACTATTTCTTTGCCCAAATCAAAGACGCCATGAACTCTACATGCATTAAGCAATGCACCCAACACATAGGAGTCTGGCTCCATGGGCATCTCTATCAACAACTTCTTAGCCTCCTCTATCCTCCCTGCTCTGCCCAAGAGATCCATCAAACAGCCATAGTGCTGGACTCCTGGATCGATTCCATAAACTTGACTCATACTTTCAAAGATTCTCCACCCTTCAGTCACCAGCCCCATTCGACTACAAGCATTTAGTACACAAATAAAAGTAACTTCATTAGGTCTAACCCCTTCATTATCCATCCTAGCAAACAACTTAATAGCCCTTGCACTTTGCCCATGATTGGCAAGGCCTGAGATCAAAGAAGTAAAGGCGAAGACATCCCTCTTCGGCATCTTGTTAAACACGCGACAAGCAGTGTCAATCCACCCACACTTAGCATACATTTCGATAAGTGCAGTTCCCAAGACTCTATCCAACTCCAGTCCATTTCTATCAACGTAAGCATGTATCCACCTACCTTGATCTAACGTGCCCAGAGAAGCGCAGGCAGTAAGCCCTCCCACAATGCTTGAGTGGCTAGGTCGAAACCCCGAAATCTGCATAACATTGAAAAGCTCCAGAGCCTCTTCAAATAACCCAACTTGCACATACCCATTAATCATTGCACTCCATGAAACTGTATTCTTCTCCGGCATCTGATCAAACATTTCGCGTGCGGTATCAATTCGGTCAGCTTTTACATACCCATTAATCAGAGCAGTCCACGTGATTACGTCCCGATTAGAACTCACATCAAACAGTTTCCGAGCAAGGTCCACGGAGTCACAAGTTGCATACAAATGAATCAACCCGTTTTGCACAAAATCATACTGCTCCCACCCCAACCTAATAGCTTGGGCATGGAAACTGAAACCCAATATCAAATCAGAGAGCTCAGCACAAGCTCTGAGGATAAAAGAGAAGGTGTAGTTGTTGGGCAAGAATCCACTCTCGAGCATTTCCCTATATAGAGAGATGGCCATCGTGGGTTGGTTTTTCTCAGAGAAACCTCTGATGATGGTGTTCCAAATGAAGGCGGTCCGGTGGGGTAAACGAAGAAAAAGCTGAAAAGCATGGGAGAGATCGCCGCCGTCGTGAATTGCACAAAAAGCTACAACCTTTCCGGCGGCGTAAGGGTCCAAAATGGTACCTGAAACCGTGAGGTGCGACTGAATTTGCTTGACCTGAGCAATAGTGAGGCATTGGCTTAGCAGTGTGAGAGTTCTCTGGCTTGATTTCAAATATTTGGACGCAAACGTTGAACCCAACATGCCAATAAATCAAAGTCTGGCATCTCTGTAAATATATGAGCATCCGTGCAATGTCTATGTATTAACATTTTAATTATTTTTTGTATTAAATTTAAATATTTATTAATTTCAAAGTAATATAATAATTTCAGGACCTCCCATTTACACTACACTAAGAGTTAACGGGTCAGCTCACCATTTCAATCCACGAGTCAATACAAGTTGTTTCACCAAGTATGCTATACAGATCACAAGATCCTGGGTTTGAATGGTCTCAGTATCACCACTACTACTTGCTAAAGAGTGTGGTCTTCATGATATTGGGCCTGAAGCTTCTCTTCATCTTTCTGCCAATACATTATTTGACAACTATTCCTCTTTTGTTAAGCATTGGGTACACAGAAGGGGCTGTTTCGCAAATGTAAATTTTGCTTGATTGACTGGGAAAGATTGTATGGTGAATTTCAGGTCATCTTTGCTCTAAAAATGAAGAACGCCCGTAGAGGTATACCTCAGAGAGGAAAATACCTTTGCATGCAAAAAGCATCCACAATATTGTTTGAATACATATTCAATGGATAGAAGGCAACTAGGGAAAACCATTTCACTTCAGATACATTTTTCTCTTTAAGGAGGCAATATGACCAACAAAAGGATTGAGAAAAATGGAGAACTCAAACAGCAGCACAGATAAAAGTGCTTAAATTCAGTGCGAAAAGTTCACATTTGATTGAAATGCCCACATAATTTAGTCTTTTGACCCAAGTACTGAACCTACGCCTACTTTTATCCGTAATAACAGTCAAATTCATCGACGAATAACAGTTTACGCAGAGCAACAAGTAGTAGCTAAACAGAGAAAAGTTCATACTAGAATGCATTTAAAAGGGATGTTGATAATATATTCACTCTCTGGAAATTGACAACATGCCGAAGGGAAGGGCATCGAAGGCACCTCGAGTAGTCAGTACTCAATTGAGCCAGGGAGATGGTCTCGAGCACTGGCACCGCTGTTGTTAATTCTCTGGCCTCCATTTGGGTTGAAGGAATCCACCCCTTGCTCACCCAAATTCTGCACATCCTCTGGCGATAGTATCTTGATATACCAGACATTATTCACAAATGCCCTGCACATTGGGTCATTTTAATTAGTTCCAAAACGTCAAAAAGGGTATAAATAACCCATTAAATGGATCATTTGGTGGTTCTTTGACAAAAAATGAGTTAACAGCATGCAAAGACACATCATAGAAACAAGACCGTGCAACCTTGAAGTAACATCAACTGGTACACATTCAAATAACAAGAACTGATTATCATGCAAGGAAGAAGAGGGTAAGAAATAATACGCAGATCGGTTAGTTAAACAGTTTAATGAAAATGGAGTATTATTTTAATGAATCCTTACTCCCACGGGTCGTCTCCAAGGAGAAGTATGTCATTCTCCCTGTCAACAAATACAAGCTGCCAGCCTGATCTACGAGGGTCGTCCAATTTCCCCTCAATTCCAAACATCTGAGCCAGTTCTTCTCGCAGCTGGTTATAGCTGCTGAACCGGGAGATGTCTAGAGAACGCCCAACTGATCCTGATTTGTAAACCTGCACAACAATACAGACAATCTCATCCATCGATTATAACTAGTAATAGCAAAAGCATAAACACAGTCCTAAATGCCAGCAACCCACACCTTGACAAATGTTCGGTTCAGGATTGATGGGTCAACTTGCCCTGCACTTTGCAACAACTCAGAAGAGTCTTGCACGCAACCATATAAGGAACCCTGAAACCCAGGATCTCCTAATGGCATTGCGGATGCACCGGCAGCGATTGAAGAAGTAGCATATCCGGGCACTTTGGTGGCGAATAAGAGTCCAGGAGAATCAATATTTACATCAAAAGAGGCAGAGCTCTGGGTATCTGAGTTAGTGTTGTCTGAATGCAACAAAGCAGCTCTCTCAGCCAAAGATGGTTGGAGTGACGTTGAGTTCGAAGAAGCGTTAATTTGTGGATGTGGATACTTAGGAACCCAGGATTGCTGTTCAGGCAGTACAGAATGAGCGGCTCTGGAAAAATTTAAAAGACCGCCTCCAACTTCAGGACACATTGAACTGAGCATGTTTTGCATAGGACCAACGGATTCTGTAAACTTTGTACTCGAGTCAATAAAATCTGCTTTTGAAAATGAAGGAGAGGGCACATCTGAAAGTTTTCTCTGGAGTTGATTGCCTTCAAGCATATCATGATATGTATGTTGTTGCCGCTGCACATGTTCTTCTGGCTGGTTATTGAACGGTTGCTGCAGGAAGTGCCGAGGCAGGTTCTCACTTGAAATTTGGGATTGCACTTGAAGGATATTATCAGGCATGGACTGTGGAATTGCTTGCTGCCGCTGTAGCTGCTGGAGCTGTAACACTGGATTCTGGCTTGCTGAAGGTTGCAAGTATTGAAACTGCAAAAATTGCTGTCTCGGGGAATTTATGCTTCCCAGATTTTGCAAATTAGCTGCTAACATGGCTTGATATTGTTGACTATTATCACTCCCTAGCAATGTTGGATCTAGCCTCTGTTGCATCCATGGCATCATACCGAGGGTTTGGCTATCCATGGAGGGTAGACCTTGGTCCCCAGGTCCTCCCTTTAGCCACATTAAGCCATTAGTTGCTTCATCCCTGCTATCTGCAACAAAAAATAGGGCAAACAGAAAAGGCATCAATAATTTTGCCTAAAAACTGTTGGATTGGATATGAGACTGAAATGTTTCAAAAAAATTATGTCAGATCAATCTCATTTAGTTAACTGATAGCCAAGCATTCAATATTAGTTGTGCAGTTCAATGCTATCAAATAATAGCAAAGTTAGCCCAGTGACTTCAGCTTCACATACCCAAAAAAACATCCGCTAATTAGTCCTAAAACCCCATGACTCGAAAAGTACAAAATCCAGCTTGTTTTCTGAAGGAATATTATACAATTTAAACGAGCAAATACCTTGCAGAGCTGAGAATGCTGGATGCCAAGGTCGTTTGAATCTGAGAGGAAATAATGATGGGTACATGGGGAAAGTTGTTAAGGGCTCAATCTCCCATAATGATACCCTTGGCTGCTTTTCACCAGCTGTTGACTCGTCCCAACCAACCTACACGTAAATGTGAATTGAGTGCACCGCAAGAGAGTAGCATATAAATTTCAAAATGAAATGATATAAAGATTTTTGTTAGAGCAACAGAAATAATAATTGAACAGCTAAAAATAATCAAAAACTCTATATATCCCTAGCAATTTCTTCCATAACCGGCCATAACAGTATTACGTTATGTAATTACATTGAATTTCGTTATTACGTTGTCTAATTACATGTTATGGCTGATTATGGCTTAATTTGTTAGGGATACGTAGAGCTCCCGAAAAATAATTTGCTCTAGCAAATAGAAAGGGGAGCCGAAGATTTTTGGATGAGAACCAAAAGAATTTTACACCAGCCCTGTGCCATAGTAAAAAGCAATTCTTCAGATATTCAATGTACCATTTTCATGAACAAGGGTATATGAAACTAATAGAATAATGGTCACATTACACAGAATCGAGAAGAATTAGGACAGAAAATACTGCATATGCATAGCTAAGCCCAGTATTAATGTTATCCCTCTAATGTTCCTCGGAATTACAAAGTTGTATGAAACACCATAGAATATATTTGACAAGAGAAGGAAAAGTAAGGTGACTCACAGAGGCAATCCATAATTATAGTAGTAATATAATTAACAAAGAAAGTTCCAATAGTACCTTTTATAGAGCAAAGATTCAAGTAATATACTTGAAAACATTAAATAAAAATTTAACGGTCGCTCACTCTCATCTCTTTTCTCAATTGTTCTTTTAAGGGCCAATGGGTGATGAGAAAGAATGACTGGGGCTGAACAGGAAGAGTGTGTTTCTCTTGATCTTCTCAAGAAGAAAATGGCAGAGTTTGCCAAGGAAAGGGACTGGGATCAATTTCACAGCCCAAGGAACCAGCTTTTGGCTCTCGTGGGTGAAGTTGGGGAATTATCAGAGATATTCCAGTGGAAAGGAGATGTACCAAAAGGACTACCAGATTGGAAAGAAGAGGAGAAAGTTCACTTGGGTGAGGAGTTATCAGATGTGCTGCTTTACCTTGTCAGGCTCTTGATATCTGTGGTATTGATTTGGGCAAAGCTGCTCTCCGTAAAGTTGAACTTAATGCCCTCAAATACCCAGTTGGCATCTGCAAAGGCTCTTCAAAGAAATACAATGCCATTAACGAGGGAGAGGGAGACTGAGACTAATCTAATCTCTCATGTATGGGTCTGGTAATGTGCATAAAGAATATATGAATGGGAGTTTTAGTGGTCTTAGATAGAAGAATGAATCAAGTAGGATGATGGGTTTTCCTAGTATGGATTTGGCATTTATTGTCAAGGATTAGACGTTTTGTATATTTTTTGTTGGGTATTGTGTCATCTGAATCAAATCCCTCTGACAAGTATGGGATATGGCACTGTTGATATATCATAACTATTTTGCTTTCCTCAAAATAAAAATCTAACAGTGACCCTTAGGCCTTAACGTACTACTATTTCCTCAAGAAAGCTAATCAAATCCCCAATTTCACCTGCCCTTCTCCCTGCTGTTAAACACATTTCCTAAGGAATATATGTGAACAAAAGAAAAAATATGAAACAAGATATTAATCCTCAGCCAACTAATACGTTACATGTATGGCTGGCAAACTTTTTGCTCTGAATCATAGACAATGAAATGTGTACTAACACTACGGTTAGTAAACCAGAGTACAATCGCTAAATCAAGTTACCTTGACAGATCGCCAATGTGAACTCGGCCAACGAACAGGATCCAGATCACTAATGCCTGTTATTGTACCCATGTACCTGGACAAGACAAACCCACCAAGATAAGCACACTGCACAACCATAGAAATGCATATGGCACTACAATGTGTGATATACAGGCAACACTGTCCCGCCAACTTGATCTCTGAGAAGTAATTGTATTTATAGACATTCATTGACGCTCTACCCTTACAGATAACATCTCCCACGCTCGAATCAAAGGTAGGCAAAAAAAATCAACTTAACTGTGTTCATTATCTATGTTATCCGCTAGACTAGCAACATCTATTTATGCAGGAGACACCTATCAACGAGAGGCCTAGACGAAAAATGGTACTATTACCCTACCAGATCCGTGAAAAAGAGATACTGGCTCCACGTGTTGGATAAGCTTACTAGCCCCTCTATTAAATTCAACGGTAGTTGATGCACGAGCTGGAGTTATATTCACAAAATATAACGCTCTAATTAAGTGATGAAATGCCTAAGTTTTGTTGTCATGAAGTATATGGATAAGTTGAAAATCTTTAAACAATTATTTAACAGAAACACAACGAGAATATGCACAAACTATCACACTGATGCAAGAAAGTCAAAGAAACAATATTGAAGACTGCCATATCAAGATAATGAATAGTACAGTTAGTTATATCCAGCTATTATACCTTCGAACACTTGATTCTTCCGTCTCAAATAGCATTCGAAAACGCATCCCAACTGAAACACGAGTATGAAATACTGCTTTAACATAGGTTGAGAGGGGTATGACGAACGCTGACGGACTAGCCCTGGATAATAAACATGTTAAAAGAAAAGCTGAACTAACTATTAGAAAAGAAGACATAGAATAGAATTCGCCACCTTGGATTATAAAAAATTGTAAAACAAGTATTAGTTGCAGCAGCATGGGCCGCAGCAGCGAGAAGTCCGATGTGCATGCTATCGCTAGAGATAACAGATGATGGCATCATAGTTTGTGGTCGAGTAGCCCGACGTATTCCTAGCAGAAGCTGATTTTTCTCATTCCTAATAACAAAAAAGGGAATAAGGTAATGATGCTCTATAATAAAGTTGCAGGGCATAAAAATAATTTGGAAAAAGTGTATGGTGGCATATAATATACCATATAAAAAGAACGGAATCTCCGGCAACAAGTCTTTTGGCACTAACAAAAACGCTCCAGCCTGTGGTAAGAAGATGACGTTTGGGCTGTCCTGGACAATGAGAACAAGAACATGTCAGCTTGAATAATTACCTTTCAACCATATAATGTCAGAGATAGTTCCCGCATAGACTAATTTGATTGGGATAAGAAACAAAACATACACACAAGAGTGAATCGAGAGGTCATATTTAAAAATATAGATATAAATTCTACTTAACCAGTAAAACTCTAGAACGTAGAAAACTGCCATTGGAAGATTCCTGATTGTGCTTTAGGTCCGATAAGCCACCAAAAAAGGATATACGCTGTTGGTTTTTTTCGAGAAAGAGCGAAAAGAACTGATTTAGTAAAAAAATGTTAATTTCTCCTGTAAGGACAGTGTTGCAAAGAAGTCTAAAGAGAGAACACGAGAAGAGTCTGTTGAAAGAAAAGGGAAAACAAGGAGAGGCACACAGATTTAGCAGAAAGGGTTTTGGCAACAGGCAACTAAGATAAAAAAAATAATTTACAAATGAGAAGTCAGGCTTTGACGCCCTACTAAAGCAAATTTACCGCTCAAAAACCGTAGAAAGGAAGTCACACCCATATTTTCTTCTTTAGATGAAGAAAGGGTTCTATGAGTAGTTGTGTGCAGCCAGTAAGCAACCTCCATAAAGATCTAAAGAATGGAAAACGCCTATACTAACAATGGCCAAAAAAAGGGGAAGAAATAAACCATTTATAAAAGAGCACAGTTTCCTGAACCCCATTCTCTTGCAAACAAATGAGAAACACCAAGAGACTAATCTGAATATGTTCTAAAAAGCATACATCTATTCTTTACTGAAGTGAGCAAACAAATGCCTGGAAAGACAGAGTTCACCACTCTACCATTGCATGTGAGAAAACAGAAGCACTAAGGATACAGCACATCCCCATCAAATGAAACAAAATGAGAATTAAGGTAAACGAAAGTCATGTCTTCTCTAGAACATTCTTAGCAATCTATCAATATGACATACAAGTAGGTCACAGTGGTAAAGCTGCTTGCATTCAGTATCTTCTCTGCAATGCAAGGTTAATGATACATATATCTACACTTCTTAGAGTCTGCAAGGATGGAGACGCCACCTACTCCATTCAACAAAAGAAAAAGAAAAGGGGAATGCCTGTGTATTGGGTTTAATCTAACAGTGTCAAATTTCCAGTAGAATTACCATTTCAAGCTAATCATTTTCATCTGGAATCACAATTGGCATAAAAGAACAACAAGAAAGGAGAATGCATGTGTATTGGGTTTAATCTAACAGCTTAAAATCTCCAATAAAATCACCATTTCAAGCTAATCATTTTGATCTGGAATCACAATTGGGTTAACAGAACCACAATAATCAGACAGATTTGCTACAGTAATATGCTTTCTTAAGACTTAAATGATGCAAATTTGCACAATACAAGTAACAGATCAATCACGGCAATCCTTACCTCGAAATATGTGCCTAAATTTCCATTCAACATCATGGAGATCCCTTGCAATAAGTTCCTGAGCGGGTGGCTGCATTGAAAAATCCTGCACAGCAAGGCAAGATAGAACAAAAAAAAAAGAACTTTTAGTATCACCACTATTCAAGATTCAACTAGTTTCAAAGGAACATAAGCCACAAAGAGATTACCAGCGGAGGGAACACTTTCTCAGCAGCACGACGAGGGACAGAGAACCCTCCATGCGTGCTAGTATCGCTTGCAGTCAGTGTTTTGCAAAAATAATTGGTGGGCTGCTTGCTTGGCATTCCCAACTCCATGGGAAGGAATGTATCCTTCTGCTCTTGCTGTATGCAAAACAGTGGCAAACCGCTTATATCTCAAATACATAAAAGACATTCACATCAACCATCATTAAAATAAAGATTAGGACACAAGCACATGCTAGATACCTGCGTTAAAGGTTGTAAGGTCATTTGAGCATACACTTCATCTGTTTCAACATCTGCCTGGAATTACATAGATAACATACAAATTTAGCAAGCCAATCTAGCTTCCATTACCCTTGCAATTCAAACAAGAAAAAAACTACATTTTCAGCACAACGAGGAAGAAAAAAGTAGAAAACTTCACTAATTGTATATAACAGAGAAAAACCCACATGCATTGTGATATTGTGGAGTTGGCACATTAACTGGCAAGGCAAGCTCGGGTAATTGGGTATGTGTCCATCAACTTCTTTGTTAGTTGTAGCAGACACCTACAGAATTCATTATGCATTGGAATTGACATCAAAACACATTATATGTTAAGGCCTAAAAGAGGGGGCCAAAAGAAGAGAGTAATAACAACAAATAACAACACCCACAAAAGAACGTTAACTAAAGATCAGTGGAAAAAACCTGCTCGCTGTGGCCCTGAGGGAAGTAGACCACACGGCTCCCTTCCGTCGGTAGGGACACGAGCGGCCCAGCACAAGCATGCCATAGCTCTGAATTCAAACACTTCTTCTCTGTGATTTTCATTCATCGATACAATAATCATTCTCCATCACGATTATATCATGAATATATGCATGTTTACAGAGTACATAGAACTACTGAACATGAAATCGACATAAATATATAAATGTAGATAAAGAAACAACAAAATGGATAAGATGACATTACCTTCATCACCCTGTTGACCCAGTCCTGATGTTGAAAGCTTCATCTCCCTCTCTCACTCGATTTCTTTTCAATTTTTAAAATATTTATTAATACTAACTACTAGTAATTAAAAACCTTATTTAAGAACCCAACTTCTACAACTCTGAGTCAGAACCACCATGATTACACCCAACTGAAACCCATTTTTTCTCAGTTCCCTCATTTAACCCTCCTTCCCTTTTTGCATCCTCTCTCGTTCTCCTCCTTCTTCTTTGAGCAAAACCCAGAAGGCCCAAATCTACTAAGATCGAATAAGATTGACAGGGAGAAGAATTACTGCATCTCCCAGCAAATTAAAGCTCAAAATAGCCATAGAGATCTCCATGGCAGAAGAGTAGCCGAGCCGAGCATCAGCAAGTACGTTTCTTGTCGCAATCCTTCGATTTAGACCGAGTGGTTTGTGCTTTTCAAACTCAGTAAAAGAGTGAGTAAAGGAGAATGAGGTCAGTTTCCTGTAATAGACCCGACCGAGCTGGCCGTGGTAGAGCAGAGAGAAAGAGAGAGAGAATGTGAGGGGTAAGGAAAGTGAGATCTGAACCGTAGGGAGCTCCGTACAAGATGATCTTGACCGTCCATCGGGGTCTGATGTGACAGGAGGCATGTGGCACCATTCTTCAGTGGTCGTTGTCAGAGTACGGTCTTTATGTCCTAAAAGATATTTTTAATATTTATTATCTTTAGATTTTCCATTATTATGCGATCTATTAATTTTCCATTATTTCATAGCCATCTTTATGATTTTCAAAATTCTTACTTAATAAAATTTATGTTTTAATTTTTATAAAGTTGGTCGATTTTAGTCAACAACCCCTCAACTGAGATGGTTAAGACATATACTCAATTTGTTGTAACCTAAGTTCAAGCTCATCCCTCTTACCTACCAAAAAATAGTGATGGGTAAATTCGGCTTCTCCCCATCCAAATTTAAAATCGTATACTAAACAAAATTGAGTCACTATTTTATTTACTATTAAATAATTAGGTCAAAGAGTAGTTTAATTTTTATGAATGAGATGATTTTTCACAGAAGCGGTTCGACGGATGCAACTTGTTGGCACTCGGGGCATTGGGCCCCCGGTGAAATTGTGTAGAACATGCAGTGGCATTGGTAGCTGGGCAAGGAAAAAATGTATCAAGCCCCTAGTGTTTTATTGTAAGGCCTCTAGTGTCCCCGACAATGGCCGAGTGGCCTAGCCATTCTTGCATCCCAGATCCCCTCTTCAAGACTGACTTCAATATAGCATTGACTTATTATTAACTTATATCCCATTTTAGCAGCGCAACTTACAATTACAAAGTTACAAAAGAGAGTTTTCAAAAGAAAATTCGAAGAAAAAATTGAAAGTGGTGGAAATAGCAATAATCCCTAAGAATTCTATTTTACAATCGTGATGAATAAAGATGTAATATTTTATTATTTGATATTATTACTAGTGATTATCTTAACGTCATATAAATAACTAAAACAAAAAAAATCTGGGGTCATTGCCCCTAGATCCCCGCTACTTAACTGTATCCCAGTGACTTCAAATCTTAGATATGCCTTGTCTAAGGTTGTGGCACTAGCAAAAATAATTACACCCCAACTCTCTCGACCAAAGTTTAAGAGTTGAGTCTCCATCACCTTCTCTCTCTATTTATCAAATGGATGAGGATTAAGTGTATATTGTTAAGTTTGTCAAGCCAATCCAACTTTAGGTATTGTCTGCTCTGATTGAAAGGTCTGCGCGATTTTGTTTCTTTATAAAAAAAAAGTATGTAAGTGTTACGAAGACATGTTTATAAATCACATGATTTACTTCTACTAAACCGATGCAAGACATTTATATTCTAAAACTACTCTACATTTGTGGGTTTGAAGAATTCAAAGTCCATCAAGTAAACTATACGGACTAGGGTCCTCGCACTTGTGGGTTGGCCTCTCAATAAGGACGTCAGAAAGGCCCTATCAAGTGACCCATATAGATTTTGAGTTTTGAGCACCCTCATGACTTGTTGGTTGACCCATCCAAAAGACCCAACAGGTGACCCAAATAAGTGAAGGTTAAACAAATCAGATTGAGTCTCGTCCTGATACCATGATGAATATCTCTTAACAATTTTGTAGGTGAGCATCTCTACGTGTTCCTAAAAAAAAATATATTTGTTCTGGTCAAGTCACACTAAAAAATATTCCCAATAACAACTTAGGTCAGCAACTGTAAAATGTAAATGGTATTTTAGGGTTTGTGATAGAATCTGAGAAATTTGGATCAATTTTCAGTGTGGACTACTACTACATGGTGGAGACAAAAATATTTTAGAATCAATGACTTTATTCTAACAGGGCTTTAACTTATTTGTAAATTGGATTTGGGGCCTAAAGTGAGTTCAACTAATTTGGAATCAAGGTAGATTAATTACAAATTTTATAGAAAAAAAAATTAGGATTTATGTATAAAGTTTAAGGATTAGAATTTGGCTTAAAAAAATAGAGATTTTTTTTTATTTTGGATCAAAGAATGAGAATTATTCATATACCGTAACACCTTTAAACATTTTTAGGTCAAAAAATCATGTTACCAAAAAAGGGTAGAATATGAAGATGGGGAAAAACGAAGATAGGGTTCACATGTAGTGGCGGATCTAGGCCTAAAAAAAATTATTTTTTATAAATAATTATAACTTAAAGAGTTGATCATTCAAGCGGAAGCCCCTCAAAAGTTAAAACTAAACTCATTCCATATAGATTTAGGCCTAAAATCCTTATTCCCAAGTCCATATGTCCTAAAAAAAATTCGAAAGTGCTGCCCCGAACCCCCATCAAGATTCGCGAGTGTTCATATGAAGAAGTTCCATTCATAGATTGACCTAAAAGGACAAACATTAAGTCACAAACTGTGATGGGAAGAGTTCCAGTTCAATCCCCATGGACCACAAGACCAACAAAGCATTTTTTTTTCCTCACTAGTTCATACAGAAGTTTCTGTTATGCAGATATCATATCAGAGATCAAGTAAATACCTAACACAATCAAGATTACAGATTCTTTACCATATACAGAACAGGCAAATACCTAATACAATGAAAACAATGTATATCTACACAGAAAATCTGGTGGCAACTGAGAAAATCTGAACCAAATACAAACCCTCGCGCAAAAAAGCTGTTGAAGCCATATGAGAAATCAAGAGAGAAACATAACCTACATCAAATCCAAATGCTCTATATGACTAGAAAAGTGGATAGGAAGAGCAGGTGCCTTACATGCAATTTGACCGCTGAATGAAGAGAGACGCCATAATGTTGTGAAATGCATCTATATAACATAGCAGAGAGAAACATTTAAGCATTAAAAACTATACTAGTTTCGCATACACATTGAAATGTCTAGACTTACTATAACTGACAATACGATATATAATGACATAGGACAAAGTTTGACTTCTAGAAAAAACGTTTATAATAACTACATTACAGAGGTGATTATTTACCATAGCTGGCCGCACACACCAAGTAGAAAAACGAACCCTTTAGGATAGATCACTCAACCATTCAAAGTCAAACATGAGGAAATCATCCAGCTCTAGATTTTCAAAGAAACCATTGTCCGATCCTGTTAGACTAGCAGATTGATCAATCTTATCGGCACTTCCTGTTGCACTAGGAACATTTAAATTAACTGAAGCAGGAATCGGATCTGATTCTGATCCTGCTTCATGTGCTAAAGCAAAGTCGCTTGCAATGGCCTTGACTTCAGTTTTGGAAAAGAAGTGCATAAAACCCTCAGGCAGAGTTGGCCTCCTTTCAGTAGGAAAATTGAATGGACCACATTCACCATGAATACAATATCGTGCAGCATCATAGGCTCGAGCTGCCTTCTCTGGGACATCATAAGATCCTAACCATATTCTTTTTCCAGTCTTTGGGACCCTTATTTCAGAAACCCACTTACCCCATTCCCTCCTCCGCACACCCCTATAACGTCCCGGAGGTCTTCCCCGCCGGACGTCTTTAGAAGAAGAGGCCGGAGGAGAGATTGGAACTCTATCCATGGTGGAGGTAACTGAAATAGACTAAAGCAGGGAGGTAACTGAATAAAGGCAGTGTGCTATTTGTGGGGGTTATTAGCAAGATAAGTGACGCAGATGAAAGCAGGTGAAGTGAACTTGATAGTGGCACGTGATGCTACAAGCAGCACGTGGCGGCGAACATACTGTGACATTATCAGCTTGCAAAAGACGTGGAGCTTCCATTTGCAAAGAACAAGAATTTTGACACGAATCAAAGAAAATGTCACGTGTACACGCCTCTTTCTCAAAGAAATAAATGACTTCATAGTAACGGAAGCTATGGTCATATAAATCTACCTTACAAAAATAATCATTTCTGACAGTCAAAGACAGTTCTATAAAAATATAAAATGCACCGATGATCGATGTAAAAATTCCACCCACATTCAATTAATAAATCCCCGTCTCATCATGCTTTACTCGTTAGAATGTGAATATCCAAATGCAAACAAAAATTGGAAACGCATACAAAAGGCTAACTTGATTTTTTTCTCAACCCTTCACATAGATGCTAAAAATAGATTCCTGGAGCCCACCATCCTGATCACAAGTTTTCTCCCCTTTCATATGTCCCACATAAATCCTCACCCGTTGCATACGAATAAAGCAACATCAGAACAACGTACATTGAAACAAAACTGCTTCATTCAGGTTTACATCATCTTTCCATTACATATTCTTGAAGTTAAGCAGAATACGAGGCCAAAATATAGACTAACAGTATATTTGAAACTCACATTTGACTGAGATGATATGACTGAAAATAGAAGTACTGGAATAAAAATGCATTTGACAATGAAAAGGGAGAAAAGGAATGCGGTGTTGCAGTAAGTGGTTTGACATCCCATTTGCCATGCTTCTCGGTCAAAAAATAAAGTTCTGAAATATCGAAAACCTAAGGTTCACTCTTTTTAAAATATAATTCTAAGGACTGAAACCAAAGATTCATAATGCTAATCAGATTCAAAGAAATGAGGATGACCCAAAGTAAGCAATCTAAGCCAGCATTACCTTCTTTACAGTAAGGATTAAAGTTTCGGAAACTATACATTCTTCAAATGGTCTCAACCTTTTACAGAAACTAACTTATTGTTATTAATTTCAGTACAAATTTTTTACTAATTAAGAATCCTTTATCTATGGTAAAGAATTGACTACAAAGGAAACTTCTAAATGTCAGTAATAATTTCGCGAGCCACAAAAGTCAGGTTGTTGCTTCCATTGAGAACATAAATGTCCAAATCTTGATAATGTTCTCGCTAGGACTTCTAAGGGCAAAAATCTTCTCATACTCCCTTCCCCATCTACCAAAACAAGTAGCAAAAACCATGAGATTCTTAACAATTTTGGGTTGGATACTTGAATCGTAAATCTCACAAAAAACTTCCAAGGGTTGCAACTTGTTTTCATGACCATGAGTGACCATGGCCTCCACCGATATCTCTACCACCACCACGGTTCTTCCCTAACCTGTTTTACCCCAAAAGCCTCCCACCATATAATTCACGAATAATGTCCACACTCCACACAATGCAGTGAGTAAATCTTAATCAACTCCAAGAAGATATGTCAATGTAAAGCAGCACATCATTAAAAGTGACAACATTTCTCAATACCCGGAACCAGAAAAGTGCACAAACGGCAGCATAGACCACTGGTAGAATGATAACTCTGACACATATAAGCGAGTAAAAACCAAAATAAACTAAACATCTATGATAATTACGGGTATGCTGAGTAGCTTTCGAAATCCACAGAAAAACTCAGCTCAAAAAATTCAAATACGGAAGGATAAAAAAAACCGGCAATCCAGTTGCAATTAATCGAACCCTTCGATCATAAATTACGAGAAACCAAGTAATTCGTTAAGCAGTGAAATTTCAATATTCTCCTGCCTCTGTCCCCTAAAAAAGGCAATGAATTTAAAGGATGAAGACCATGTACATACCGGAAGAAACAACAGATCGGACTGGTTTGAGCCAAATCGATCTTATTTCTTCAACTTCTTCTTCCTCTTCGTTTCTTTTCCCGGGTCATGACCTCCTGAGAAACTCTACTTCTTTCTCAAGAAGACAAACCATAACCCTCTATGCACATGCTGCTTTGAATGATCCATACACTTTAACAACTCCCATACTTCTCCAAACACACAAATTTCACAAGATACTACACCAAGAGCAAAACTAGCTAGCTGCTATATATTTATATAGTTTTGAGGGTCTCAAAGTGAGTCTCAACTACCAATTCATTTTAATGAGGGTTGTCATGTGAATGGTGTTTGTCTTGAAGAATTTACCCTAAATAAAGAACCTAGACATTTTGCCCCAAAAAGGGGTTGTAAAATGTAATTGAATTCTACATGTTAGGTTTTGGGTTTTCACATGTTCGACCACCAACTTGGTAGGTGGAGAAGAGAAGATTAATGGTCAATGAGCTGTTTGGCGCATAATCTATGAATTGGGTTTGTTTTAGGGTTTTCTTTTTTTTTTCCCTCAACACCTGAGATTATTAGAAATGTCCATAAAAGATCGTATTCGTTAATTATAACCATAAAAGAACACCTATGAAAGTAGAAAAATATAAAATACATGGATTCGCCAATTTGAATTGGAATTTATTATAAAGTGGTTTAGGTGGGCAATTAGGTTATCGACTCTTCGAATGGTAAGACTCGATACTGAACATCCCGCTATTCCCGCCAATAATTGTATAGACTCCTATACTAATTATTTATTTAGGTTCATACATTTGTTCATAGAGTCTCACTGAAGAGGGGGTGCCAACGATTGCTAAGTATTAGCAAATGAGTGATGTCCATGTATCTATGTGTTATGAAGATCTATGTAACACATAGATACTTTTGTTTTGTTTTTGTGTTTGAATAAGGATTTTGCAGGATTTCTCCTCTCTGGATTCCGATCTCCTCCATCTGTCGTGAATCTTCAATCATCTGCGTTTCCGATGTTTTCGACGACATCTACTTGGAATTTTAGTGATGAGTTTTCGGATCTGTTGGAGTTTTGGCCTCTCTTGTTGCAAAGGAAGTTAGGATCCATAGAGTAGATCCAAGTTGTAATTTATGCCTCTCTTGTTGCAAAGGAAGTTAGGATCCATAGAGTAGATCCAAGTTGTAATTTATGTGTTTGTTTTTGTTTAGTTTTTTGTTACCCGGCTTCGATCAGTGGAGTCGACTCGTTGGACAGTGGTTCGGTGATCTTTGGTGTAATCCAGTGTCATCCAACAATGTCTGACGATTTCCGATTTAGTGTTTGTGTTTTATTACTTTGTTATTGTTTTTTTAGTCCTTACGTTGTATTCCACCTTTATGGTAGCTGCGAGTGCCTACGAGTCTCAGTTATTCAATTTATTGGGTAATCTAATATAATAGGTCTATCACCTTTTTTTCAAAAAAAAAAAAAATGATGGTGTTGGTTTGATGGTAAAGTGCATACTAGTCATGCTCTACTACCATAGTTTAATCCTATCCCGGAGTCATCAGCTCACACATGAATTATATATATGAGTTTGTTACGTATGCATAGTTTCAAAGCTAGAGCACAGGTCCCATTTGAGTTTTTCCAATACACACCAAAAAACGATAGTGACTGCGGATCTCATCACACAAAAAAATTCAACCGAAAACCCAAACCTTAATCGATGCATATTGTATGGGCCTTTTGGGCTAGGTGGCTCGCGGGCCGATAAGCCCATGTAAAATCGCCGCGGCTTTTGTATTTGTAACCCGAATCTGACCCAAGCAGTTATTTCAGGTTTCTCAGGAGGTCATGACCCGGGAAAAGAAACGAAGAGGAAGAAGAAGTTGAAGAAAGAAGATCGATTTGGCTCAAACCAGTCCGATCTGTTGTTGCTTCTTGTATGTACGGTCTCCATCCTTTTAATTCATTGCCTTTTTTAAGAGACAGAGGCAGGAGAACATTGAAATTTCACTGCTTAACGAATTACTTGGTTTCTCATAATTTATGATCCAAGGGTTCGATTAATTGCAACTGGATCGCCCTTTTTTTTATCCTTCCGTATTTGAATTTTTTGAGCTGAATTTTTCTGTGGATTTCGAAAGCTACTCAGCATACCCGTAATTATCATTGATGTTTAGTTTGTTTTGGTTTTTACTCGCTTATATGTGTCTGAGTTATCATTCTACCAGTGATCTATGCTGCCGTTTGTGCACTTTTCCGGTTCCGGGTATTGAGAAATGTTCTCACTTTTAATGATTTGCTGCTTTACATTGCCATATCTTCTTGGAGTTGATTAAGATTTACTCACTGCATTGTGTGGATTGTGGACATTATTCGTGAATTATATGGTGGGAGGCTTTTGGGGTAAAACAGGTTAGGGAAGAACCGTGGTGGTGGTAGAGATATCGGTGGAGGCCAGGGTCACTCATGGTCATAAAAACAAGTTGCAACCCTTGTAAGTTTTTTGTGAGATTTACGATTCAAGTATCCAACCCAAAATTGTTAAGAATCTCATGGTTTTTGCTACTTGTTTTGGTAGATAGGGAAGGGAGTAAGAGAAGATTTTTGCCCTCAGAAGGCCTAGCAAGAACATTATCAAGATTTGGACATTTATGTTCTCAATGGTTTGACATTTATGTTCCCAATCGTCTGCTGGGGGAATCCACCAAACCAACTTCTCAACCTTCAGCTTCTTCATACCAGCCAAACGACCAACCGCATCATCCGTCAGCAAGAAGCTCTTCACGTTGTGCAGAATAATATGCATGGGAATGCATGGGATGTAACGGCTCAACAAAGTCCTACTTTCGAACGTTAAAACAATATGTTTGGGTTAAACACTAACATCATACACATCTAGTGAGTTTATATCTTGAGCCAAAAGTTCCCAAAAAATGAGGCAATTCCATAAAGCAGACAATAATCCAGGAAAGCATACTCAAAATCGACAGGAAAGCACAACTCCAAAGATGGAAGACATTATCAGTTCTTCAGCCAATGTTTGATCTCATGGTATCACAAATCCACAGCATGAAATTAATAGGTTTGAATCCTCTTACACGCTATAAACAACTAATTAAAATTAACATTATTCATCAAAAAAAATCCACATCATGAATCCAATAGAACGCTTATTCATCAAAAAAATCCACATCATGAATCCAATAGAACGCTATTAGTAAAATATGCGTGATAAACCAGCATCTTAAAGCAATTTACAAACATCTGTAGTTTCTAACCAACACTCCAGATATTGTCAGCTTTTTTAATCACGAATGAGTAAAGACATGGCATCAGAAAATCAAATGCAGCAATTCAGAAAGAAGAAATAGACACCCTTTCAGTTTAACGGAAAAGAAAATGTAAAGAATATAACACGTCTACATACGCAATCTACATACCGTCGATGGTTCTGATAGAAGTTCTCTATCTGATAATAAACAAAAACAGGACCTTTCATATCCTTAGGGACCTGCAAAAATAACCAGTCATGCAACTTTTGCTGAACAATAATTCAAGTATAATTTGGAAGCGAGCACGGATTGCTCTTAATGTAGGAGGTAGTAAGATATGACATGAAAAATAGAAAAGGAATTAGACTAACAGTCACAATCCTGGTACAGGTCTTGTTGGTTTCACCGCTTTGGATATAGGCAACGTGATCACGACTATATTTGCCAGGAATGCACGTTTCATCATACCAGTCCACAATTTCCACCACCTACAAGTCACAGGAATCAAAATTTCATGTTGGAGATTCATCAGTTGAGAATGATATGGACTTTGTAATAGAAAGCATACAGTTATGAGGATCTTATACTTACGCGCTCTGATGCAAACAAGGAGACAAGACTGATAGGGATGAAAACACAGCCAATGATGATAAATGTTGCAACGACCTGAAACCATCGTACCAAAATAACAAAGAAAATAAGAAACAGAGAAGAAAATTTGAGCTTGGAAATAGAATGTTCTTTCTAAAAACTTATGTCAAATAAAATGAAATGTTAGTAACTAACTAGTAAGTCATACCCATCCTGGAGTTAGAATTGGTTTGCAGGCAGGAAGTTCTTGCTGCGTGAACTTTGAATCTGCAGAAGTAGGCACATATCACCCGATTAAAAATTCATAAAAGTTCTCTTGAATATGAACAAACAAGATTCAACAACATAGGAATAAAAGATAAAAAGGTTCTATAAAAGGAGAGTAACGAATTTATACAAAAATCAGTCATCTCAGTGAACCATCCAATTCATCTAATAATATTGAGTAAAGGAGGGCATGAGAGACCGGTAAAACAGCTAATGTGATGTGCAAATATTTAAACATGCATTGTAGTAATAGCATCAAACATTCGCATTCACCAAAAATCTGTCATTTTAGAATAGAAAAAGCACCACAATAATTGAAAAGTGCCATAAAGAAGAAATCAATTCTCTTGATAATCAAAGCTTTAAAAAAACTAAACAATACACATGCATAAGGCTCCCGCAGTGGACAATGTCGGGGACAGACAAGATGTACATAGATCTTGTCCCAAATAATATGTGGAGAGACTCTTTCGTGGAATTGAACTTGTTTACAATCAAAGCTTTACAGCCCATTAATTCAAAACAATACATGTGGACTTGCAATATCATCAATGGCAATGACAACGATAACCAGAGTGAAAACTGGAGCCAGAAAGCAATTCTGTTAATTTATCGCCTTTATCCTGTCTGGCGAAATCCACTTTGCTCCTCAAAAACTAAACAACACCCAAGGAAAACCCACATCTATAAATAAAAAAGAATCACTTTTTATATACAATACATACACATGCAACATCATGTTCATATATTGGAGCTCATAAGTTCTTAGCAGAGATCAATGTGTGTATTGTGCAGAAATATGAAAGGATAAAAGGGTGATCACATTTGGGTCTTTTGGAATTCTTTTTGGCCGCCGAGGACGGTTCTGAATTGGCACCATTAGCGCCACCGCCACCGCCACCGCCCGTCGCTTCGTTGGCTTTCATGTCAATGATCACTGCAGGCTCCAGCGTAACTGAGACAAAAATGGAACTACTTGGAAAAAATAAAATAAAATTGGTTGGGTTGGGAGTGGGAGATGGGACTAAACAAGGAAAAAACGGTAAAGAAGCGGACATCACAAATAACAAACCGACAAATCCTTGATTTCAGATTTTGGGCCTCATTCGTTTGAAGAACTTTGAAAGTTTTGGGTATTGGGCTTCAGGGGCTAAAGTTCCAATCTTCAAAGTTCCATCCATAATGTATTGGCCTACTGGTTATCTATTATTCTTAGACAACTTGGTGACAGTATAATTGATTATCTCTTCAGAAGATTTAAAACTTTGAGATTGAAAGTTCAAACCAATCAGTTTATTGAGATATTTCATTATGAAATCTTGATTCCGTGGATTTATCCTACTTCTAAGCCCAATCTTATCTATCACAAGTATGTTACAGACTGTTTTGATAACTCGAGATTTATGTTTATTCAACCAATATGATACGGGCTCTTTTGACGACCGAATCTTTATGTCCATTCTGCTCTCCTAAGGCCATGCGGAAGCATTTTGAACAAAATTTATTTATTTATAATAAAAATAACCAGCAAAATTGGAAAAGGGATGTATCACAGTATCAGCCGTACACGTGGAAAATCGTGCTGGCTCTAGGGTTTCTCGTGATGTCATTCTAATTAGGCTCGCGCCTATAAATGAACCGCGCTCTCTTTTCCTCCATCAGTCACTCTTCCAGCGCTCAAAGCTAAAGGTGCCGTCTTGGCATGTTTAGGGTTTATGCTCCTCCGCAACCCTTTGGGGTTTAATCTCTCCATATTGGTATGAGTTTATTTTCGATTTTCGTGATTGATTTAGTGTTCTGCGTCATATACTGATTACCAGTGCTCGCAATCACTGAGCGCTGCGTATGAGTTGATGCTACAGTAGGTATCTCGGTCTCTGCGTGTTCTGTAGATGCTTAGCTTAGTCGTCTTTTTACTGCAGATCTGGATATATTAGATCTCTCTGTTTGTTTTGTGCGTCTCTGTTGGACAATTTTGTGTGTGAGAATTGGTGTGGATGGAATTGATGATTATTTCCCCAGATGATCGAAGCTGAACATACTGAGCGATTTTTCTCTCGTTCTCTCGAGAGTCCAAGCCAAAATTCTGATCCATCAACCACCTGTCTCTCTGTTGTTATCTTCAATTTTCGAATTTTCTTTTTCGATTTCGAAATTTCGATGATTCAATGTGTTTTTGTCTATATTCAATTTTGTTTGTGATAATTATTGAGATGGAAGTGATGATTATTTCCCCAGATGATCGAAGCTGAACATACTGAGCGATTTTTTTCCTCATTCTCTTGAGAATCTAAGCCAGAACTCTGATCCATTTAATCTCCAATTTTTGATTTTTTTTGTTTTGATTTTGAAATTGCGATGATAAATGGGTTATCGCTATTGATACTCTTCAATTTTGTTTGTGATATTTATTGAGATGGAATTGATGATTATTTCCCCAGATGATCGAAGCTGAACATACTGAGCTATTTTTTTCTCTTAGTCTTGAGAATCCAAGCCAGAACTCTGATCCATTTTATCTTTATCACAATTATTTCTTTTTTCTGTGTTTTTTTTAGTTTTGAATTCAATTTCTGAAAAAAGAAACAATTTTGATTGAAAATCCCTATGAGGAAGCGAACCCATTGATAGGAAGTGCCGTATGACACTTTAAATCAGCAGCAATCACACTGTGTAACCTCTTGATCCCATCCACCAATCAGCGATGACTTGGTCGGGACCAAGTCGCCTCCAGTGTAGTGCTGTCTGGGTGATTTGAAACGGGACTCTGAGGGTTTACTTGATTTATGAATGTATATTATTTTGGTAAAGTCCGATGCCACGTTGACGGTAGTTCATAGTGGGCGGTGACCGGCAATGCTATGATTGGACTGAAAGCAAGTCTCTTGTTTCGTCTCTTGATAGGAATCTGTGGACCCCTTTTAACCTTTGGTCCCCAGAGCCGATTTGGGCGATTACATTTTATGTATGAAAGCTGATTTGTTCATTTGTTTTCTCATTTGGTTATTTAAATTGGTTTATTAGTTGTTGAAACCAACGAGGATTATCTTATTTAGTTGGAATTACCGGCTGAATTTCATTTGATGTCACATATAGACTGGCTTTCTGAGGCTTCATATATACTAATATTGGTCCTTTTTGATAATTGAATTATTGTTCAGCAAAAGTTGCATGACTGGTTATTTTTGCAGGTCCCTAAGGATATGAAAGGTCCTGTTTTTGTTTATTATCAGCTAGAGAACTTCTATCAGAACCATCGACGGTATGTAGATTGCGTATGTAGACGTGTTATATTCTTCACATTTTCTTTTCCGTTAAAACAGGGTGTCTATTTCTGCCTTCTGAATTGCTGCATTTGATTTTCTGATGCCATGTCCTTACTCATTCGTGATTAAAAAAGCTGACAATATCTGGAGTGTTAGTTAGAAACTGCAGATGTTTGTAAATTGCTTTAAGATGCTGGTTTGTCACGCATATTTTACTAATAGCGTTCTATTGGAATCATGATGTGGATTTTTTTGATGAATAAGCGTTCTATTGGATTCATGATGTGGATTTTTTTGATGATTAGTGTTAATTTTAATTAGTTGTTTATAGCATGAAAGAGGATTTAAACCTATTAATTTCATGCTGTGGATTTGTGATACCATGAGATGAAACTTTGGCTGAAGAACTGATAATGTCTTCCATCTTTGGAGTTGTGCTTTCCTGTCAATTTTGAGTATGCTTTCCTGGATTATTGTCTGCTTTATGGAATTGCCTCATTTTTGGGGAACTTTTGGTTCAAGATATAAACTCACTTGATATGTATGATGTTAGCGTTTAACCCAAACATATTGTTTTAACGTTCGAAAGTAGGACTTTGTTGAGCCGTTACATCCCATGCATATTATTCTGCACAATGTGAAGAGCTTCATGCTGACGGATGATGCGGTTGGTCGTTTGGCTGGTACGAAGAAGCTGAAGGTTGACAAGTTGGTTTGGTGGATTCCCCCAGACGGTTGAGTGAAAGTTAATAATGATGGTGCTTTTCGGGCTATTCTAAATTGCACTACCATTGGAGGTATTATTTGTGATAGTGCCGGAATCTGGTTAGCTGCTTTCGATATGAATATGGGGCTGTGTTCTGTGCCTTATGCTGAGTTATGGGGTGTGTTGATTGGTTTGGAGTCGGCTTGGGAGTTGGGCTACAAGAGGGTTATTGTTGATGTGGATTCTAAACTGGTTTCAGATATTCTCATTAGTCATTCTGTTTCTGTGAATGCTTTATTCCATTTAGTGGGTCGCATCTGAGAGCTTTTACACAAAACTGATTGGCGGGTTGAAGTCAGACATGCCTATCGTGAGGCTAATCAATGTGTTGATAATTTAGCTTCTCAGTTTAGCTGGGGGTACTCATTACTATATGTCTCCTCCTGCTTCCTGTATTCCCTTCATGAGGGCTGATTATGTAGGGGTAGCTTACCCTAGAATGATGCATGAATAAATTGTTTCTCCTTTAGATTAAAAAACGTTCGAAAGTAGGGGAGTGAAAAGTGGGAATATAAGGGAAAGATTGAGTTCTAATCTGACGTGATGGATTTTCATTACATAGTGTAGATTAGTAATGCTTGCTAAATTTCCAGTTCTCCTTGCTCTTTTTATGGGCCATGTTCATGTCTTCATCTAGTAGAAGCTTGTTTGGGGCACCTCAGACATGGACACAAACAGAGCCATTATCAGCCTAGACTAACACATTTATTTCTGTTTCCCCGTTAACTTTAGAGATGTGAGTCTACTGATTCTTATACTTGTATTCTGTTCTTAAAAAGTGCATGAACCATCTCCTGCATATCTATGCTCTCCCTTTCCATGTGACTGGAAATTTTGGATGTGATTCTTCCTATCTAACACAAGTTCTCAGTTACCTACACAAGTAATCGTGTTATCATGTGTCTGAATGTTTTCATAATTTCCTATGTTTGACACAAGGAAAATTGCCTCCAGATATGTCAAAAGTCGTGATGACCAGCAGCTGCAGTCTGAGAATGCAGAATATGGATCAAAGGAGTGTGAGCCTGAACCTGGCACACCAGATTGACCTATTGTACCTTGTGGCCTTATTGCATGGAGTTTGTTCAATGACACTTACAGGTTGTCAGTAAAAAACAAGGCGCTAGAAATCAACAAAAAGAACATAGCATAGACAAGTGACAAAGAGAGAAAATTTGGGTCAGATGTCTATCCTAAAAATTTTAAGAGCAGAGGTTTGATTGGAGGTGCAAAGCTCAACTCGAGCATACCTGTAAGCACCTTTATGCTCTTTCTTTCATCCGTTTAAGGTACTAGCAGTTTTCCCCATCACGTATATGATTTTTGTTAGTGTTTTCTTTCCTTTTCCTCTTTCCCCCATTTTATGATGGAAAAATAATTTTCAATGGTTTTGCTATGAATAGTTGAGTGAACAAGAGGATCTTATTGTTTGGATGCGTACAGCGGCATTGTCAACTTTTAGAAAACTTTATGGGAGGATAGAAGAGGACCTTCGAGCTAACGATGAAATCTCTATTATAATAGAGAACAACTGTAACACTTACAGCTTTGGAGGAAAAAAGAAGCTGGTTCTTTCCACTACAAGTTGGATAGAAGGAAAAAACGATTTCCTGGGCGTAGCATATCTTACCATTGGTGGACTGAGCTTGTTCTTGGCAATAAGCTTTATCCTTGTGTACGTTTTCAAGCCAAGGTGAGTTAAACGTTCAAGATCTTAAATCATCCATTTGTTTCAATGGCTAGTACATAATAATTTAATAATTGAACTTGCCAGAATGCATTGTTTTCACATCCCTGTCAAAAAATGATCAAATTCTTGATGCATATTTTATCACTCGTTCCAATAATCTACCTTTTGCATGTACTTAAGTTGTCTCTTGTATGCAAAATCATAAAAGTACACCCTTCTAAAGAGTTCCATGGAAGATAGGTTTCTCATTTACTAGGTGTTGGATAATTTAATTCCAAAGTCTTGGGAGTTATGTAGCACCCGTCTTGAATGGACGGGATTACAAACCTATGTATTGTGAAGCTTGTTGGTACTAAACGAGCTACCGAGTGCCAATGGAGCTAAGTCACTTGCCCCGCATCACCCAGGAAAAGATGCGAAGTACATAATATAGATCAAACTTCCAAACTAATAACAAGCGCTTTTCTTAGGTTCAAACTAGTATGGACTGGTATTGGGTCTTCGAAAACAAAGCCTTGCAGACCAATATAGGCTCGCTCGCACAGAGCGGACAAGTGTTACTAGTGCAGAGGGGAGGGCCGTTGCATGTTTTTTTTTTAATGCCCTTGATCAATTTGGCAATCATAAACGTGTTGAAGCCCATATTCTGCTAGGCTTAGCATGCAAATTTTGCAGTTCCAAACTGAAACTGTTTAATAAGTGCTTTCTGTGAAGCATTAATGTCAACATATATCCGACTTTGGGCAGAGATAGTTGGCTTAAACATACGTTCCATGCAATTTTTTCGATCTTTTTTCTTGTGTAGATTATTGTAACCGACTTCTTGGGCTATGAAGAACTGTTTGTATTTCTTATACGTCAAGTTTGAAATGGTGTTTTGTGTTCTGGTTGCAGGCCTCGTGGGGATACGTCATATTTGTCTTGGAACAAACATCCATCAGGACATGTAAATTAGGGCTGTTCTCAGCTATGTTACCACCTTCCCGCTATATCTCTCGGATAATTTCTGTATCTTTCTTTTTGAGTGAACCTACTTGGTATATGGTTTCTTCCATCATCCATATCTTCTGCTTCAAACAAAATGCATTACATTACATATTCTTAAGAGGGGATTGCATGATCGCATTTTAGTTCATTGTTATATGGAGCTGACTGAGTCATTTGAAGACTAGAGAAGTTAGACAAAAGGTGAGTGGATGAAATTTAAGCTTCACTTGACGACATGGTAAATTCGGACAAAGTTTAACGCATGGCCACAAAGGTATTACTCTCAATGGGAATCGAAACCTCTACAATCCATATGGTCTGTCCCTAGAGAGATTTTCGACGCATTTTTGAGAATCTCTAGGAGATTCATCACTATGCTATCACCCTGCATCTAGTCTCATCATGTTCTCTACTCATTAAACTATCAATTAGTCATGTAATCCAACGGTGGTTTTTTAAAGAATAAAATGAAGTACGCCATTTTAACTCAGTGATAGAGTAACACCCCCTTTTAACTCATCAGTGGTAGAGTAAAGCCATGGTATATTCATATTTTAGCCATGGTATATTCATATTTTAAGCGAGATTACCAATAATATGAAAATACAAGTATATAATTAGAGTGGATTACATGACTTGGATTACATGACTAATTGATAGTTTAATGAGTAACACCCCCTTTTAACTCAGTGATAGAGTAACACCCCCTTTTAACTCATCAGTGGTAGAGTAAATCATCTTCCACGTTGTCTGTGAAATTTGGGGTATCATCCGTGAATCCTATCGAGTAATCAGCGGTATCCTTGAATCCGATGTTCCTGTGATTATTCTCATTCTCCACTGCAATTGTATAGTTAATTTTCACAAAAAGTTAATGATGAAGAAATAGCAATAATACAACAAGAAATGTATGATTCATACTCATGGAAATTTGAATTATTTTTGGGTACCTTGAACTTCTTCAAGATCATCATTTCTCTGCAAGATTGATAGATCTTCTATAGGAACAATCTTGTGGCGATCATCCCCAAAGTTCTGTCCAATAAAATAAAATATTTAAACAAATTGGTAACGTCTGCGTACACATTTTATACGTTCCCAACCTTTTTCATTGCAAAAGTCTCGTGCACGGTTGTTGTTTACCAAATAAAGTGAAGATTATTTTTGTGCATCTATTAAGTAATTACGTACCTTCTCCAACTCTTCATTTGACATTCCTACCCATCTCAAGTTCTCTACATTTCTCTCTGGCTTGAAATCTTCATCAATATCTCCCATAATCTCTAATGACCTCGTCGCGCTTGGACCGTTCCATGGCTTGTCGTTATGGCTCATAGAGTTTATATCATCCATGGCAGCCATGAAACTGAAGTCATGCTGATTAGTAGTGTAATTTCCACCCCATGTAACTTGATGAAGATTGTGATCATTAGACTGGTTTATAAGTTCTTGAGATGCCTGAGTAACCAAAAGAATCTCCCGCAAAATGTCAGGCTCAAGATTCGAGGTTTGATTTCCCATGGCAGTACTCCATTGCTGCATCTTTAGGTCAGTGAATCCACCTGCAGCTTGAGAGAAGTTTTCAACCGCTAATGGTGGTAGTGTGAACCTTTGTTGAAGCCTTGCACATTCCAATGCTATATCAACCTACAATTATTTATCAACATCAATTTATGAATACATGCCCAAAAAAGAAAAGGAAAAGTGATGTCATCATTCCTCCGTCCTACATCGGTTAGATAGGTCCTCACACAGTGTTTTATATGGGCATGTCTATCATTAACTAGCATGATGCGTTTTAAAATCTTGCGCGTGGAAACACAAAATAAACAATATTGTGCTAATGGGTTGGACATGCATCAATTTGGTATAAGAGCAAGACCTAAGTGTGATGCATGTGGGGCGTCACACGAGGACGTGTGTCTTTGAGGAGGGGAGAATAATGTGGTCATTTCTCTGTCCCACATCGCCTAGAAAGGCCCTCATGAAGTGCTTTATATGGCCAGACCCATCCTCATCCCTAACTAGCATGACACGTTTTAAAGTCATGCCGGTGAAAACCCAAAGCGGACTGAATCAAAAGGTGAAAAATTATCTAGCACAGCCACGGAATGAAAATTTTTTACCTTGGAAGGAGGGTATGCGATATGATTTCCTCCATAATGACTTGAAAATGGAGGAGTTGGATAGCTGAATCCAATATCATCTTATAAGTATTGTGTCCATGTTCCATGATCTCTTGTGTCATTGACATTACTGAGAGCATTACATGTATCCATTATTGGGATTTGTCGACGATGATAACCCGAGCTGCTCTGATGATCAAGTTCTTCATGACATCTACCTTCTGAATATAATTCAACACTAGATGAACATTGGTCACTACCCATTTGATTATTCCTAGTTACACCACCACCATAGCTATTACTCTCCACATTCATCTTTAGGGGAATTGAAGGCTTCTTGAACACAAGACAGAGCGCGGACGCATCCTATGCAATGTAAATAAAATCATGAGAAGAGGGTATATAAGAATGCCTGTAGAGATACCCCGGGGTGGACAATACATTGGATGCAAAAAAAAAAACGCATCCACAGATCGCATGAAATTAATTGAGTAGGTGTTTTAGTTGATACATACCTGCAAACCAGAGGGAGTCTCGCATTCTCGCTCGTTGAGGCGATATTCATGCATAACCCAATCCATACGATTACCATGAGGAGCTCTTCCGCTGTAGTAAACTAGGGTTTTCTTCGTCCCAATTGCGCACATTTGGGAGTTCACTTTTCTATCCTTTCCTGTGGCCTTCCAATAACCAGCTTGTGTTGCTCTATTAGTTCTTGATCCATTCGGGTATTTTCGATCTCTTGGACTGAAGAAATACCATTCCAGATCTTTGCTTGGTAACAATGACTTCCCTGAGTGATTAATTGAAGAAAGGTACATTAAAGCATTTGAGTATCTCTTGTAGATGATGCATTAATTTCATTTTTTCCCCTGAACTTTTTTATTTGGTCTCTTCCACTTTGTTGTTAAGTAGTTAGATCTAACCAATGACTGAGATTAAAACTCACTAAAAAATCATAAACACTAATCTTTAAACCCTAAATCAGCTTTAATCTCAATTATTTGGTCAGATCCAACAACTTAAAAATTACTTATTTTAGCTGAAATAATGACGTCTAGAATTTTTAAGAACCGTAAAGATAAAGGGACCATTTATGGATATATTGCTTGCTTATATATAGTTCTTAGTGTAAGTAGTTGATGCCTTTTTTTTTTTAATAGGAGCATAAAATCAAGGCTGATCAATATGTGTGATATATTACATAATTTATGTTAAAGCTTTAACATGTTTGACCAATAAAGCAGCATCACAGATTGTACTTATATTAACTAGACCAAGCATTGACAAAAGCAGTATTGCTTGAAGTGATTTCGTTCTGGAAAGAGTTCAATATTCTCATGTAAATTCATCCCAATTGATCATTTATATCTGTATATTATATATCTTCTCCCCTATTCATTGAATAGGGTTTTTTTCCAATAAAATATATTTCCCTAACAAGTTAATTGCAAAATCTTGTCATTCTTGGAACTTAAATACATAAAGAATTTCATATATATATATCTCATAATTAATATTTCTTGAAAATATAGTGACACATTTAATAAATGTTGCTTTAGTTTCTCAATATTCTTTGTTCTTTACTTCACTCAAGCTTCATTCTCTAACTCTACATACAGTGAAAACCCTAAAAGGATGATGTAGCGATATATCTAGAAATGAAAGATTAACAGAGAATAAAAAATATAATACCTGGTAAGTCCCAAGGCTCACATTTGTAGAGATCAACTTCAGCAATGACCTCCAATTCAATCCTATGGCCATTGATCTTTCTTTTGAGGTAATAAGAAACAAGTTCCTCGTCGGTGGGATGGAACCGGAAACCAGGAGGCAATGAAACAGGAGCCATTGATCTTCTTCTTCTTCTTCTTCTTCTTAACAACTTCGCCTTAAAATATCAATTGAAGATTACCTGCAGGAGGACTGGTCTTGTGTCCAAAGAAAAACAAGGAGAAAGACCAGCCCCTTCTAAAACCAATCAACAAACTGTACAAACAAAGGCCTGCAAATGCAAACCAAATAGAAATTAGCAATAACTCTTTGAATATATGAAACTAAATATATGTATGTATGTATGTATGTATATATGAACAAAAAGATACTTGAGGAACAAGTTTATTTGGTGCATGTGTATGTAGGTGATGATGAATTGATGATGCATGCATATATATGAAATCATCATCCATGCATGTTAGGCTTTGAAGAAAGAAAAAGAGAGAAAGGAGGAGAGAGAGAGAGAGAGAGAGAGAGAGAGAGTACTTGGCTTGAGCAATGAAGATGGAGAGGAAGAGAGTTGGAGGGGGTTTTTGATAAGAAGACAAAAAGAGAGAGAAAAGATAAAGAAAGAAAAAAGTGGAAATCAAAAGCAAATGCAGGCTGCCACCCCTCTATCACTTGCTTCCCTACTTCATCTTTTCATACGTGCGTTTTCTTTTTCTTTTTCAAATCAATGCGAATGATTCTTCTATTTTCTCGTTATCAAGTTAAATTATGTTGAAATTCTCAGCTCAAACACATTGAAAATATCATACGTTTTGTATCACGGACTCACATAGATTTTTCTTCTCAGGTCTTCACCGTTAATTCTTAGGTCCAAAAAATACATCTACAATGTGAGATGAACTGAGTTTTATTTATAAACCGCTGTATTGCATCATATCAAATTGATGTGGAATTTTTAGCCATCAACTCATACATACACAACAAAACCCTCTATTCTCTCTCCAATTAGCACATAGATGCCATGCTTCGCTGATGTCTGTCCTTAGAATCACAACTCCAATACCAAATGGCAACCCATGATTCGATATGTTAGAAGCAATTCCATGCACAAACACAAACTTTAGGGAAGGCAAGGAATTCCCAAAAAGCATGTGGGGCCAGGCTCTGCCATGTGAAGAAAAGACAATTAACACGCGGCAGAGCAGATGAGATGAGAGAGATAGAGAGAGGATGATTTTCACTTTTAGGACATCTCTCTCGCACAAATGATTCCAAATTGAATTATTCTCCTCTCCTCCTATGACATTCTTTTCCTTTTCATCAATCTTCTTTTCCCCCCTTTTTTGGGTTTCTTTCTAATTCATTCTTCATTGCTATTCTTGTCTTCCTTACCAATTGATATTCATCAACCCTCTCTAAATAACATAATCTTATTCTTTTCATGTATATCTATGGCTTCTCACATGCATGCGGATGTTTGTAAATAATTACGGACCCTCTTTTTTACAGAAAATCGAGGGCTACTACTTTAATACAAGACTGGATCCACTATCAACCCATTTTCAGTGTCTTTGTTATTGCAAGTTAAACCTGTTAAGATGGATTCCAAACAATGCAAATAAAACAAACATATTGGTTTGATAGTAATTTTGGAAAATATATTGACTATATCCATAATGTATGTGATTATCTCTAATCTAATCCAATTTGGATATGATCGGAGTAGTTTAAAACTGCAGCAGGTAATCATTGACTGTGAAAAAGAATGTTTGGCTTCTGTCTCTCATAAAGGCAAAACCAAAAAGCACATGTGAACAATGCACTTTGACCAATAAAAGTATAAAACAATCATAATAACTATTTAATTGATAAAGAAAATATCCAGTTTCATCCAGAACAGCGTTGTGATGCCAGTATTGTTCGGTGTTTATTTGTTTTTTATTGTTCTTAAGTCTTGATACCTACGCTTCGGTTTATAATTTCGTAGGCTACTATCACGATTTTAGAAACTAATGACTGACTAATTGTTGCCGAAGGAAAACCTCATTATGGTATCTTTTTTCTGTCTAAATGCTAAACAACATTGTGAAATTTATTAGTAGTCTTGGTATACCATGTCACATGATGATGTGGTATACGAGGACCAACAACATTGTGACATTTCATGGTTGATGATGTCAAATCATGGATGATTGAAGATGAAAGTAATTAGTTTATAGCTAATATTTCAAATCATCCCCAACCACCCATGATTTAACATCAACCAACCTTCTATGAAATGTCACAATGCTATTGGTTTTGGTATTCCATGTTAACGTATCATATGGCGTACCAGAACCACTGAATATTCTGTCGAAATCACCATATATAAGTAATCACCATTCTTTCTTTACACCTTCAATCGCAGGACAAAGATATATCCATACACACACATAATACTCACACTTAGATACTGTCAATATTGGTATTCAGTAAGAAGATCCAAATTTTATTACTAATAAAACTATGTACAGAGAAGCCATGGACAACAAGTTCAATATGAACAGCTACAACATAGTTGAAAACTAAAAGAAGAAAAAATAAATTGCTTCCCTTAACTAAAATCTAAGATTATCCGTCTCGTCGCGGGCCATTGCAAGATTAGCCAACAAGAAGGGCATGAAATCATGCAATAGTTCCAGTAAATTAATATCATCACTTCATTCCAGTAATTAGGACCATTTTCTATGTGAAAATCTATGGATGTTCAGAATACTTGTCGAAATGTCGAAGGATAAGCAAAACTTAGCTCTTCATTTGATCTTAGTTTGAGTTACTGTATCCTTCAATGCCATACTTCCGGTATACTATAGCTTGATTCTCCTCCCACCAACGCTCCGCTGCACTCTGCACAAATTTTTTCCGGCTGCAAAAACAGAGTTCCGAGAACAAATCGACTGTTACTCAAATCAAAAAATATACTTTTTCACATATAGATAATGGATCATTGTTTAAACTATACTGTAAGTCTGTAATCCAACTTCTTGTGGTTTAGTTGATATAGAATTACCTAAATCTTACGCGCTTTAGCTCCTTTCGCCCACTCGGTAACATTGTAAATGTAATGTATACACCGGGTTCATACTGCTCCACCCATTCAGGGTCCGATGCTTTAGCTCCTTGTCGTGATTCTTTTCTCGGAGCAGGTGAATTCTCAACTGTTTTCACATTTTCTTTGAAAAGTTCTCTCCCATAAACTGATTTTAAGGTATTTGAGAACACGATTGGAGAGCTAGATAAACTATCCAATTGTCTATCTTCAGATAGTTTAACTTGAGGAGGAGGCGAAGGAGTGGCAGCGCCCAAGGGATGCCCTTGAGTCTCCGTAGAGCTATTGGTGCATACAGTTTTAATCGGGTGCAAATTTGCAGAATCAAATCCATTTGTTGCTTCTCTTTCAGAGGAGACTTTCTCCGACATGGTACGAAGCTGCAGCAAAGATTATTAGCCAATGCATCAATCACAAATGAATGGCTGGAAAACTAAGTATTTTTCCATCAATCATTACAAAACCTTTTTTTTTTTTTTATTTTGTTGCAACACCTTGTAATGTCGATTTTGGAATTGTTTGTAATGTAACCAAAGAATTACCAACCCAAAAGTAAGATTAAAGGAGTACTAACCCTCACTACCAGAGCTTTCATAACCTCATTTGCCGCTTTGCGCTTAACAGCTTCCTCCCTAGCCACTGCCCAAGTTTCCTCAATAGTTTGTTGGCATTCTTGGAGCTTCTGGTTTCCAATTTGACACTGAATTTCAAGGCTCCTTGCCTATTACAAGAGGAAGAAGTTTTGTTTAGAAAATAAGGCATGTGTGAGACCATTAATAGAATATTTTCTCAAAGCATTAGACAATTCATACATATATATATTATTTACTAAAGTACATTCATCAAAACATGGATTGAAATTGAAAATGGAAAGAAAAAATTGACCGTGAGCAATAAAACAAAGTATGGTCAGACCATGAGAACATGCTGAATGAGATGCAGAGTTGCCAAAGGAGTACAGAAAAGAAGCAAAATTGCCATTAGAGAAAGAACCATATTTGCATTTTCAGAACCCTCGGAACATGTTCTAGACATGAGAGAATCTTTAAACTTCAAAGCAGTCTCGGCCTTCTTTGGAGTGTAGAACCATAATTGTTCATCTTCCTTTATTATGTTCTACATCCTTTCCAAACTGAGAACTTTCACTCTCCAAAAGACAAGCATTGTGCAATTTATTAGACTAGTTTGTACATGACCTCTTATCCTCAATAAATGCTAACTATCTCTCGGCTTCGAAAGACATGCTAACCCTGTCATGGATAAACTTCAGCACAAGCCATGACAGTACAACTTACTTCCTTCTAGCGTTCATCATGCATCTTTTTTTTTACTCATAAATATATAGGGAAGATAGAGAGTGAAAGACAGCAAGCCACATTACCCAGCTAGTACCCCACAAAGCCCACTCTTTGGAGGGGAATAAGTACGAAACAGTTTCTACATTAAGTACCTTATTTCAAAAAATAAAATTGTCTTTTCCAGCTGAAATTTTTAACATTTGATGCAGACGAAAACAAACAATTAAGGCTAACCAATTTAAAACTAGAAAAACAACATTGGAATCCACCAAACAAAGAGAAAACACTCTGAAGTTTTGATTCATGAAAAAAAATATTTCAATAATTGCATTCATAGAAGAAAAGCTAAAAAAAAAGAAGAAAATAATTACCTGAGCTTTTAGCCTCTGTATTTCTTCGCCAAGCATCTTGTTTGATTCAGAAATACTTTCCTGTTCATTCATGGCATTGGAAACAGCTGGGCAGGCAGAAGGTAAGTTACTTTCAGGAAGTGAAGACTGAGGTATGGAGCATCTACTACTATATGTTTCAAAAAGAACAGGACACTGGACTTGTCCCCACCGTGGGATTCCCTCGGACGAAGAAGAAAGAGATTCTAGAGGCTGTTGCTTTACCCCTTGACTTTTCAAGGTGCTCCACTCAGCTTGGGCTTCAGTATTGAAAGATCGCGCAACTGAACTTACTTGCCCCCTTGGTGGGGTTTTGTCTCCATTGTTATCTTTGTCGTTAGTTAATATCCTAGGTGTCGCCAACAGATGTCTCGAACCATGATTTTCTTCTAGCTTTCCTGACGTTCCAGTGTGCTTTGTGCTCTGCAGATGATTGAAGCATGGATCACAAACTCGAGAAGGCTTGCTTTTATTAGGAGCCAATGATGCATTTACAATCTTCCTGCTACTACATGCATGACAGAAACGAAGACCGCAATTATAGCAATTATGCTTCTTTCTTGTAAGCCCAAATGGCATTCTACATCCACTACAAATTGACTGATTAGTGACAGAGACAGATTTGTGCAAACAGATTGCAGCAGTTAAATTTGATCCACAAGCTATGCTTTCAACCTGCCTGTCTGCCAAAGCATCAACAAAAGTCGGCGAGTTTCTATCTCCAATATCACCCAGTCCTAACTGCCCATGTGAACCCTTCCCCCATGTGTACACTCTTCCACCTGCTGTCAAGACAGCAACATGATATGAACCCAACGAGATCTCCTTGACAAACTCATGCTTAAGATTTCCTTCAACAACAGCAATAGATTTATCTTTTGCTAGTGGATTCCCTAACTGCCCATGGACCGCACTTCCCATTGTATAAACCTTGCCTGTATTAGTAAGGGCAGCTGTCAACATTCTTCCACATGAAACTTGAACAAAACCACAATCTACGAGTTGGGCAACACATGTTGGTAGAAGCTTCCGCCCACAATCTGAATGCCCAAGCCTCCCTCTATCCCCATCACCCCATGTAAATAATTTCCCCACATCAGCACTACGCTTAAAGCGATCAGCCATAATTTCAACAATAACAGCAGTATGCCATGGTCCACAAGCAACAGATTTTACTCGTAAATCCCTAAGAGATTCCACTTCTTTAGGTAGAGAAACACACTCAACATTTCCATGGCCGAGAACACCAAAAGTCCCATCTCCATACGTAAATAATTGGCCAGACGTGGAAACCATAGCAGTATGCCACTCTCCACAAGCAACATTTGAAATGTTTACACCTTCCAATGGACCAGATAGTTTACCTGGTAACCAGTGGCTTTTGATTCTCTCCTGGCCTGTTAAATCAGCACCGTATGCATTGCCACCCCATGCATAGACTTCACCTGATTTTGTTAAAGCACACGTTTGATATTCGCTACAGACAACAGATTTCACATGGACCCCATCAAGGGATTCAACAATTTTTGGATGGCTCACATCCAAGTTAACCTTATGGCCAAGCCTTCCCCCACTTCCGTTACCCCAGCAAAAGACTTCTCCCTGCGTTGTGACTAAGGCAGCATGTTGCTCTCCTAGTGATATACTTTGTACATCAAGCATTGTGGTAGATTCGAGTAATTTAGGCACCAAAGCATTAACTTGTATCCCGCTTTGGCTTTCATAACCATGGACCACTCCTCCAATATTTGCTCCAACTCCTTCTCCCCATATCATAATATCTTTCAAGTTGTTAGACTTGTCTAACTGTGGACAACCATTAGTTTGTGCAGCAAACCTACGGGACGCATTCTTTTGAAATTCAGGTCCAGCATAGTTCAATCTCCACTTCTTTGAACCATCCAGTTCGACACGTGGCGAATTCGGAACTAAGTTATCCCTTGCATTTTCCTTCTGGGGAATACTTGACTCCGATGAATAAAAACTATCAAAGGAAGAGGACAATCCATCTGAAAAACATCTGTCTGAAAGTGACAGAGTAGGACTCCCACACACGCTGTGTACCTTCAAAATGTCAAACAAAATCCAACTACTTTCAAAAGACTTCTTTGATCCTGATGCATAAATAATTCCGTTGGTTCCAAATTAATCAGAAAATAAAACAATGAATGGCCCATATGAACTCATTTTCATCAAGAACAATGTCAGAAGGTAATAAATAATATCTAATCACAATTTGTTATCTACCATTATCATATGAAAAGAACAAGATGAATAGTCTAGCATCAAAATGGTTCATCAACTCAGGTTGACAGTCATCTTTTGTGCATAGAAAATATGTTATTGTTGGCAATCACTTAAGTCATTCTCAGAGCAACACATGTTAAGGACACAAATATTCATTTCCATCAGTAGTTGATCGTAATTCCTTAAACTCAAATCTTGATTGCCACTAGCTTACAGGGAAATTTCTTGCAACACTTTCCAACATTTCACTCTAGCTGGAGGATTGATTCTTAATTATTATTGAAGCTGATCGATCATGAGAGTACCAATATTAATTGCCTACAATTACACTTTTTCCTAGCAGAACTATGACAAGCATATGAGTATTTTTTTTTGTTCTAATAAACAACAAAAAAGTATGATCGTTAAACCTCAGGATATACAGCAGCATCCTCAAGAAGTCCAAGATTGTGTTTTCTTCGGATATAACCAGCTGGACTATTGACACAACTCCGAACCCCTCTGCCGGTTCTCAAGCCATGAAATGGTCTGGACCGATGATTCCAGGTTATCACAGCCCCTAATCCTATCAACCAAGAGTCAGCCTCCACTTTGTCCTTGCATATCTATGTAAAAGATGAATGATTGAAAGGTAATCAGATAATAAAAGAAATAATAACAGAGCCAAAAATCTTAGCCACAAAAAGAGTACAAAACAAGCATTTTGGGAAACTAAACAGGAAAGAAAGAACCAGCAATCCTGTAATTACCAGATCAAGTGTCCGTTCACCATTTGCATATATAAGTGAAAATGACTGATTCTCCCTATCTGGCTGAAGTTGTCTTCGGAAATTCTCCTGCAACAAGTACCAGTCATATAAATACAAAATATGCATCATTCGTGATTTAAGACAATCGCATTTAGCACATACGGTTTTCTGCCCAATAACAATTTCTGTAACTGAGCTCAATCTCAGTTGTTTCTCCTCTTTCCCAGAGTACCATATTAGGAACTTCTCGTCCTGCAAGCCAAAGTAAAATCAAATTCTTGCTCAATGATCTAAAAGTTACCAAAACCATGAAAAAAAGTGTACATGACTTGTATAACTTTGAAGCAACGGAAATCACCATACGAGTTAGTTATTTCCAGAAAATTTATATAACTATGCAATTTCCTACTAAGATGTACAAACTTTTCAGGTATTACAGTACGCCAGACAACAGAGGCAGGCATTCATACATCACTATTAAGGAGAACATAAACATCTAAAACCAACGTTAGTTCATGTCTTATAAAGTCTATGTCACATACTGTAGAAAGTCTGAAAGGGCAGAACTTGGGCTTCCGTCTCCTTCCACACTTGAGAAGATGAGCTCCTTTCTTTATAGCCAAAATTGCCTGTACATGGTTAAGAAAAACATTAGTAAATAGCCAGGAGGCAGAAGAACCCAGCAACAAACACTTGGCAGACAAAAATCAAAAGGCATAAATAAGAAGGAAAAGCAAATGTGAGGTGGGTTTATATCCAAATCCAATGGAGGGGAAGCCTCAGACCTAGGAAGTTGAAATAAAACTAAACACCAATAATAAAGTTCAGAAACTTTGGAAGCAAAAACCCAGAAATGCCTGGTTAAATGTAAACCCAAAATCAATCAAAAATCTCAACTTTGAACAAAAAAAAAAACCCACCAGTCATTTTTATACAGAAAAAGAGAGATAGAGTAAGAAATGAGAGACCTGTTGAACATTTCTGTCAAGGGGGGCTATCGCCAAGGATTGTTCAGCCATTGTTGTTGGCAGAGAATCTCTCTACCTCTCTCATGGAGGAGACAAAGAAAATGAAGCAGAATAAGAATGAAATATGGTTTCCCACAAGGGAACTTTAACCATCTGACTTGCCATCAGAATGTCCAGCCCAAGGTGCTTCCTTTATCGCTGCAAACACACAGAAGAATACTCCCTACTCACTCACCCACTCTATGCTATTCAACTCTCTCTCAAGACAGACAGATGAAAAAAAGTCTAATTTTTTGCTTATTTATAGTTAACAATACAAATTTTCCTCCATTGGGTAATTGGGTTTCTCCCCCTTGGTTTTCTGTCTCTGTTTACTGAATCTGTTTATTCTTCTTCTTCCATTACTGTTGATTGTTTTGCTCACTTCGTCAATCGTGCTTTCACTAAAGAGCATGTGCACGTGTTGACTCTGTCACATGTGCCTCTTCTTTTTTATCTTTTTCCCAACTTTATTTACTGTTATTATTAATATTTTTTTCCTCTTTGGATTATTACCACATGCTTTTCTTTTTTGTCTTCTTCTGTGTATTATTATTTTATTTTTTAGGTAAATATTATTTTTTTCTAAATAATCTGCATCCATACTTTCCCTTTCCCATTCCCATTTAAGAATTTGATTTAATTTCCATGACAACTATATTTTTTTTATAAATAAGAGGAAAAAAGGGGTCTGGGTTTAAATTTACTAATGATGATTTTGGATCATTTTGGCAATCAATACACAAATCAGGAAACAAGATTATGTTAAAATTATTAAATTTATTTGAATTTGATTGCCTTTTAAAGAAGGTAATCCTTTTGTACAAACAAAAATCCGAAGAGATCGGTCGAGTTGATTATTAATATTCCATGTAAATTCATACGACCTAAGTTTGAAACCTCTCACAAATACTTTGGGGTCACACTCCCTAATAAAATGTCAACGACTTACCCTGATCTATGTAGGGAATTTCTAAGGGTGCGGTGCACCATGCATGATATTTTAAAAAACTCACTAGATAGGTTCAAAGGATCCTGCCTCGAAGAGATTCCCACGATATTAAAAGAAAAAAAACCATTGATATCATAATGGAGAGATTTCTTGCTGCATCTATGTAATCACACTAATTGAGATTTCTTGCTATATTTCGTGCTTTTGAAGGAGGAGAAATTATAGGGGAAACAGAAAGCCTACTGGGACATGTTCAATCCTATAGTTTCAGTTAGGTTTTATCTGTCCAACAACTAACCCTAGATTCTTAAATGTTTGAGTACAAGAGCTAAATTGAATTGAATAGAAGTGACACTTAGAGCAAGTCATTTTCATACCAAAAGGTGCAAACTTTATAGTACAAATCAAGAACATGATAGATTAGCAACTATGTTAATGTAGAATATTGTCCATAACTAATGTGTCTTAACACAAGATCAAATTTTGAGAAATGGGTCATACATAAATGGACAATCAATTGGAGGGAGCTATCAGTACATTGGAGTGATGGAAGGAAAACCATAGAATGTTGGGTTGCTTCCAAAGTTAGGTTTTGCCCCAAAAGCCAAGAACGTGTAGTCTGTCAATGTGGCAATGGCAGGGACACTCTCTGCCACCCTCCTCATGTTGTAGGACCCCACCACTACTTTAATAGTTGAACTCAATTTTTTAGGTTTCGAAAGATTCTAAATTTGTTGATACCTTTTTTTTCCATATTCATAGAGGCAAAT
Source organism: Tripterygium wilfordii (assembly GCF_013401445.1). Lineage (NCBI taxonomy): Eukaryota > Viridiplantae > Streptophyta > Magnoliopsida > Celastrales > Celastraceae > Tripterygium > Tripterygium wilfordii. Next base: position 12,521,336 of record NC_052236.1, on the reverse strand, counting down.
TGATTGTGACTTTGAGATTAGGCATGGAGTAAGTTAATACAACATGTCTCAATTATTGAGATCTCATTTAAGTAGATTGGATTGAGTCAAATCTCTCTCATCGCCTTCTTTCTACTTCTCACCTCCTCGTTTTCATTTCTCTCAAATTCTTCAAATTATAACATAGTATCGAAGAAATGATTCAATTACGATGTCGCTTTCACTAACCTCCCCCGTTTAGGTCATCTGTTGGGTATTTCGGATTTTTATGGATAGACCCCCACATGAAGGGATATCACAAGACCATAACTCGCATAGTCACTTTCTGGGTCTCGCATAATCAAATCCATAAGTGCGGGGGTTATGATAAAATGTCACATATTGGAAAGTTGAGGGAAAGCAAAGTGTTCTATAAGTTAAGATCCAACAATCTCAATTGTTGAGAGTCATTTTAAGGACAAAACCATGCGAGCCTTAAGCATTGAAGCGGAAGATATTGCTAGTAGAGTAGCACTAGTATTTATACAAATTGTTTGGATTGGATTTTCCTATAATATATTTTATATTTTTTAAAAATGAATAATTAAAAAATGCTCTATCAAAAGAATAAATTAATTTTCACCATGCGCAACTAGGTTATGTTTAAAATTAAATAGAGTGTCACATGGCCTCAATATCTTAATTTTTTATAATTAAGATTGTGAGCTACTCTTCATAGGCTATTAATTATTACCCTATTTTATGATTAAGATTGTGAGCTACTCTTCATAGGACAATATTAATTATTACCCTAATCAAACCATTGTCTGAAGTTCATAAACTAATAAACTAAGAGCTTATTAAGCAGGCTTTATAGATATAAACTAATAATTTTGGAAAATTTCCATGTGCCAAGCACACCATAATCATGCTATTTTGGGAGTTGTTAGTATTACACTTTTTCTTAAAGAGAGTGATTAATTTAAGGGTTTAATTATTGGTCCACCAACTTAATTAAGCACTTATAACAATATTCTATTTTTTTAACGGAAAATGACACTATACAAGTTTATCCATTGGACGTTCGATATGGGCTTAAACTTGATCAGTCAGACCAACGCGTATATAAGTTTCCCACCTGATGACTGGTAGCAAAAGTTTATCGCGTGACCGACCACAAGGGTATTATTCACAAGGAGAATCAAACTCTGAACATTCTAAGTCCATAAATTTTTGCCCCAAACAGATTGATCACCATTAGGGTATCACCCAAAGGGTGGATAGCATCCTACTCCATGGTGATATAAAAAAAATACATAAAAAGAGGAATGTCAATTTTTTAGCAAATAAATACTAACCCACTGTCACGACAATTGAATAGTAATATTTAACTATGTCCCAACGAGCTAAAACAAAAATTAATTATAGGACACCTTTTATGGGTATTTTGTTTTTTTATTTCAATTTTCACTATTGATGAGAGATTGGTCAACTAGATTCTGGTATTCAATTGGACAACTTTATGGGTATTTTGTTTTTTTATTGCAATTTTCACTATTGATGAAAGGTTGGTCAACTAGATATTCTGGTATTATTCACTAGTCCACTACTACTCATCAATCACAATTAAAACTATAGTTATAGTTTTTTTTTCCTGTGCTTAAGGATTTAGTCAAAGAAATTTGTCTTTTCCTTTTGCCTTTCTATGAATTATTATCAAAATAGAATTCCCATTTTTTTTTTAGTCATAAACATCCAGATTTTGTTTAGTAGTAATAATTCATGAGTTTATAATTTCGTATATTTTGATAATTTTGCTGTAAAATTGTGGATTTCTTCAAATCATGTTTCCTTGGTATTAGGTTAATGTTGAACTACTGGGGTTATAGCCTAATTGATGAATTTATTTGAAACCAAACCATATAGACTTGGAAAATTCTGAGTTATTTTCTCTTTGAGAGCAATACCCTTATGGCTACGCACCAAATTACATTAGTTTACAGTGGTCACTCGTTGGACTTTGGTCCAACTTACTCTGTCGTCAAGTGGAAAACATTTGTGTGCACAAGCCTGACAGATTGAGTTTATACCCGTATTGGATGTCTAAAGGGCAAACTTGTATGTTGTCATTGTGAGCAAAAATAGAGAGGTTAATGTTCTGTTAATTACTTACATTACTACTTAAAAAAATAGTAAAAAATATTTTTTAAAAAAAGGTTGTTTGATTAAGAGAATGTAATGCAACAAACCCAATAATTGCCATTTACAAAGCATCTGTTAAAATGATTAGACACCAATCTAAAAACTTCCAAACTCTTGCAATATTACAAATTAGATTACATATGCATATCATACTTGACAAATCCCTCACCCTAACTTTCTGTTAGCATGATATCACTACACGTGAATATAGAAGAAAAATAATAATGTGAAGTTGTGTTTTCTTTATCAATGTTATACATCGATTTGAAAGGTCATTTATCTCTCTATAAAATGTAAATAATTTTACCTTATCCAAAGATATAATGTCATGTTTCTTTTTTTCTTTTCTAATAGACAAAAGATAAACGTCCCACCAATTGGGATCCTAATGATCTTAGTTGTTGAGGTATATGGATGAAAATTAAAGTGTATGGGATGTGATGTCTAGCACTGCTGATGTCAGTTTTTTTAATCTTGCCACACAAATGATTATAGGTCTACAATTATATAATGTTCATAGGGGAATTACTTCAATGACTTGGTGACCTAATAGCTATATAGGGATGAAAAAAGGAATGGGACGATCCTCGTGTGTGGCAAGGATTTGAATACCAACCCCAAATCCAAATCCAAATCTAAAGGGAAAAAAAAAACAAATATTTGCCAACCTCTATGAGAAAGGGATAGGGAAGAGAATGAAGTGGGTGGGCCTTGTGGTGGCTTGTTTAATTGGTTCAAGAACCATAATGGGTATTGTAGGCCCAAGGCATTGGGTGTCTTTCTTGTGTCTTCATGTCTTTTTGTCAAATACATTTCCTTAGATTTATGTAGACTTTGGAGACATGCAAATGCCAAGTCACAATCCTAACCTATCTCTCTTTTTCCTTTTTAAATGAAGGAACCATCTAGTCTAGCATGTGTTTGAGACAATTAAGAGGACGTAAATTTCAGACCGCTAGAATAGTCTGCATCAATTTTATGTAAAATCGGGCCGAATCCCGTGCACAAAGAAATATCCGAATTGATTTATTCGAACTCTTAATCTCGGGCGCCGCACCACACGCTCTAAGTCCGGAGATAATCAACTAACTATGTCAAGTGGTCAATATATGTGTGTATATGTGGCATGCATTGAGTCGCTCCTCATGCTCTGTCTAACTATTATATTAATCTTCTTATCAAAGCATTGATACAATTATTAAACAAATATTAACAAGGAATCTAAACCTTACGATACAAACAAGAACAAGATGGATAAGAATAAGTACACCAATAACATCAATTATAGTCTACAATAATAGCTTTATCCATCTTATAAGTTCATGGTATACAACACCATGAACAAACACAGACCAATTCAAGTATATAATGTAATGCGATACAACCATTTTTTTTTGTGACGGGGAATCCACCGAAAGCACAGTCCATCGGACTCCATCTCAATAGTAAACTCACAGGTCACATGCAATACCCACAATCACATGGGCCGAACTCAATGCTAAAATAACGTGAAATCGCGTCAAAATGAGTATTAGAATTCCGCGACCTGTCACGCACATGTTATATATATATATAAGAGGTTCAAACATGAAAATACAACCATTAGAAGCTCAAATCAAATAGATGCCGCTTAAAACATCGATAAATACGAATGATATATAGCTAGCTAGGGTTTTGGCCATATAAGGGTTAGGGAACCAAACAAATTCTCTTCTCTCTCTAGGTAAGTGTATAGATTTGGAGCATGTGAATGGCTTCTTCTGTGATGAACATAGGATGTGGGTAGTATACCAAAAATGGGGAACAGTATAGGACATGTGGGTCATTACTCATTACAATATAATGGTTGAAGTTCTCTTGTCACTAACAATGTGGCATGGGTATGAATGTACATTTACTTGGGTATGCCTCACATTGGGGTTTTAGTCCACATGCCTCTTGAATATGTTAAAGAACATAGGGTTTCAATAATTGATAAACATATAGGGAACATGTTGGGCAAATTGGTCCATCCCCAGCCATCCATTAAATTGTATATGTATATGTGTGTGTCCGTACGAATTGGTGAATAAGTGTTTAGGACGAGATTGTTTTATTTTCTAACCTTTTTTCTCCTCAATTAAGTTTTGTTTAAACAAATACCATTGAGAAATTTGTTTCTCGTTGGAATCGAACTTTAGGCATACATATGTCTAACATAGTCAATTGTCAACCAAGCCACCTCTCCTTGGTTCTCTACAATTAAGTTGTTACTTAACCATTAAGAGTAAAAGATTGTTGTATATATTTGCGATAGCTTTTGACCTTTATACGTGGAATGCGATGATTGGTTATGGATGTCGAGCGTGTCAGAAGTCTATGACACTTTAAATGTAATAAAAATGTGAGCGAAATCTAATTTCAAACAGAAAATTTTACGACTGTTATTGTTGAAGGGATCTTAATTACAAAATGATTCAAAAACTTCCACCGATAGCAGTAGTTTCAGCTATTAGTAACAGCCATTAAAGAAAACAAATACAAGCGAAGCTGTCCATAATTTATCGAATGTAAAATATAACAAATTTACAGAGATTTTTCATTATCATGAAAGAGTAAACACAACCATACGATTTGAATTGTATTGCTTGAATCAAGAATCGAACAAATGTTTGGTCGAAAAGCAAATATATTGACCGGATGAAAATAGATAGTTACAATATACTTGACAGAGATCAAAATTGACAAGAATTGCAATGGATAACCTTGACGGACTAAGGCTTTGAAAGTAAATTGAACGACTAATTGTGTCTATGAGCTGATAATGCTTTGATTGACATGCTGCCTTGATTTTTGTATTGATGTGCGAGAGCTTTTTCCTAATGTCTTTTTGTAATCACCACTAAACCTTAAACCAGAGGTGAATCTATTGAGGTTTCACCTCTAAAATAGTTTTCTATTCACCTTTAGGTATAAGCTCCAGGCAAAAAGGGAATAGGCCTCCCAATGAAAAATTAATCAAGCCCCCAATGAAATTGTCAGACCAGAGACATCTTTCTTTTGGGTCTCATTGCTATTTAATTAGGGTTTGTCCTGCATTGGATATTTGGATGTGAATTATAGCACTCTTTGAAGAGCAACATCTCGTTCGGCTGTAATAGAACAATTGTAAAGCCTCGCAAAGAATAATTGTGATAATTAAAGATGTAATGTTTTATTACTTAAGACTGTTACTTGTAATTATTTTCATGCCACATAAATAATTCGAAAAAAAAATATCGGGACACTACCCCCGAATTTAGTTGTGCCTCCAAATAAATTCAAATCCTGGATTCGTCACTGTCGTTAACCCTAAACTTCTGAAGTCTGAACTTATAAGACCTTAACCTCACAGGTCAACTCTTTCACGGGCTTGCCATATAGCTTGGACCGAGCCTCTTCATCTAACCAAATTGGACTTCCGCATTTCAAGCCACAGCTATCAAGGTTTTCTTCATGTCTTGGGCCATTGCTGTCTACTTTGGATAGGTTAGAACATTACAGGGACATAGTCCCTTGTTTGTTTCCATTGATGAAGCAGTGTCTGGCAGTGATAAAAGATGAGCTTTTTTTTGGCTATAGAATTGCTAGAAAGAACATGTGAAGTTGTTATTAGCTTGTATGTATTTGGCTTCAGATTGTGATGTGTTTACAACTTTGCTTTCAGATAACCAATCTTTGAGGATTGAATGGTCTGGAAATAGGCCCAAAAAATGAAATGAAGTAAGAAAAAAGAGGATCTGATGCAGACCCTCTTGGTATATGTTCCTGCCATCATTGTTGTTTTTTTTTTTATGGACAACAATTCAGCCACCGTGTCTTTTGGACACCCTACTCAACCCATACTAGAGTCCACTCAACCGAAACTCAAGCCGGACTAAACACGGGCAAACCCATCCAACAGGTTAATTGGGTCGATGCTCAGCACAAACCATTTAAAAATAAATACGCCAGTGGCCACTCTTTCAAGACTCAAGTTGCTTGCCTTCAAAGGTCTGCCCAAACTCCCAAGTTTTTAGGAGCAACACTGTAAGAAGCGACTGTGAGCCTATCCCTACTAGTGACCTCAGGCACCGAGAAGTAGCTCTACGTACAGATAATCAAGAGTAGCCCTATATACAATTGAAGATCAGCATATTCTTATCATTCAACTTCTTCAATTACTTTCACGTATAATACTACAAAAGCTGAACAAAATTAGGTACTTGAGGAACCAAGTTTAAAGGGAAAGAATTAGAAGGAACATGAATAATCTAAGAGGCTTGAGAAAGTGAATAGGCCAAAGAGAGAACATGATGCATACAGGATATAAGGATGGACAACTTAACTAACTAGAAGAGTAGAAGATCTTAATAGCTTGATGAGAATTTGCATAGTTTCAGGGATTGGCTGCTGCCTCTTTGAGCCCAAGAATCCTCTCTTATTCAGAGTCATCCAGTAGCTGGAATCATGACAGTCAACCGTCCACTTGTTTCCAAATCCTTGTTAGAAATGATCTCAGCCAAATGACAAAAATGTGCAGTTGCAAATGAAGGCATACTCTCTGAGTTTCTCTATCTTCGCCTGTTATTGTCGAGTAAGGGTCTCTGGTTCTGCCATACGCTTTTTGTAAGGCACAAACCCTTTCACACACTTTTCAGGGCCAACTCTTAGATCATAGAAGGCTGATTTCACATTCGGTTTGAACTTAAAACCCAAGTCCAACTCTTTTCTCTTTTTCTCCAGATGAGGTTGAAAACTATGGATCTCAGTGTCCAAGTTCTTATCAACAATTTCCCCCTCGTTGACAGACCCGGAATTTGAACCAGTCCAAGATCCTTCCTTGTGATTTTCTGTATCTCGAGTATTAACACCAGAAAGTGCTTTAACTGCCTCCTGCTGACCGAATGGTACAAAAGGAGACAACATAGCTCCATGGGAAGAGGTCCACCAAGGCAATGGAGCAGCAGAACCACCATCTGTAGACATTGAGTTTTCCTTTAAGAAATGCATGTGGTAGTGAACACCAGGAGCGCCATATGGCGAATGAATCCAACAATTTTTAGTTGTCCCTGATGAAAAATCCAAAGCAACAGGGTTCCTTGGTTGAAATTGTGAATCCTTCTTATCTTCCACATCTGATGGCACTGATTTAGGGGTCACCATGGTTGGAGAAGATAGTCTGTGGGCCTCAGTGACCAATACAGTCGTTCCAAAGAGCTTAAGACTGCGGGCAGATGCCTCCACGGTCATCTCTTCCTTGGCAAGGACATCATCACTAGGGAACAAGTCAAGTTTCTGTAAATTCATAAGAACAGAAACGATTATAAATTTATGAGTTGACCTGAAAGTGTCGAGTAAACTATTAGACAAGGACAATCAGCAAGTACCGTGGAGAGATGTCCTTTGGGAACTGAATCAGCATTTTCTAAGACTGGCGACGGAGACTCATTTGCTCCTGGTGAAGAGTCTGCTAAAGGAATTTTAAAGCCACTAGGATGGACAGCAGTTTCCGACGACAAAGGAGACAAGCTACCATTTGGTGAGTTTGAGTCAGCTGAACCCAGTGCATTAGAGCCAACTCTAGATAACACTGATTTTGGAGAGAGATTTTCTTGCCCTGAAACAGATAATTGAGGAGATGAAGATCTTAATGATTGTTCTGGTATTGAGTTTTCTTTATTCATAGGATGCACCAATTTACGAGGGTAAGGGTGAACAGGTCTTCGTTTGGGTCTGGGAGGAGGAATTTCAATTGGTTCAGCTGAGCTTGTGTTACTGCCACCTGATTCACGAACAACCTATGCGGAGATTAAACAGAGGGATCAGAGCAACATCTAGCACGGTGAGGTGAACCCTGCTAAAACATCTGCAGGTCTTGGGGACAATGCAATTTTCTACCTTCAGAAGCTGCACATAGGTATTACAGTAGAGAATGGGAACTAATATAACAGATGTAAACCTTAGAGAAGAATTTCTGAGCATGGCTTCGAATCTGAACAGTAGTCTTGGTGCCAATGTGCTCTGTTACAAGAAATAACAAATGAGATACACGGGACCGCTAATATATCATTTAAGAAATAAAAGTTAACATGAAATTTTACCTTCTATGCGTCGCCATGCCCGACCATACAACTTCAAAGCTTCTAGGAACTTCTTATGCTCTTCCTCAGTCCATCTTTCTCTTTGCTTTGTAATTGTGTATTGCTTCCTTACCTAACAACAATGAAATGAACACAAAGTGAGTATAACTTTCAGGGCATTATAATTGAGCAGAAGCAGAACATATTAGTACCTTTGGAGCATAGTCATTCCCACAAGAAAATTGCTCCTTAACTTGGAGACTAATCATAGTATGCGAGCCAGGAATCACAGAAATTCCATTGCCTGCTGGGAGAGTTGCATTTGATGCACTTGCTCCACATTTCTACATTCAAAAAATGTTTCCTCTTATTTTTCAAACAACAGAACAAAGTTTCTCAAAACTTAATAAGCATCCAATATAAATGAAGAATAGTTGAAGTCCTGCTTAACACTAGCACAAACTACAGGAAGTACAAAAAATTTGAATGGAACTTCTAAATTTGGCATCTTGTATAATCAATGGTGTGTAGGAATAAGCTATTAATAACAGCAAATGTAACGAAATTTAGGCAGTGATTATAGCAACTCAAGAAAAATTGCATGGTAATGCTTATTCAATTAAATTAGAAAGAAACCACTATTATGGGTAAATTTTTTTAGTAGAATATCTAAACAAAAATTATAGACATAAATGTAATTGGCTAAGACAATAGTCATACAGGTAAATACACCAGTGAAACACAAACCACTTTTCCACTCTCCCAAGGTAATAATCAAACAAGATTTCAGTGATTTTACCAAAATTAAAGTGAGATAAAAATCTGCTCTTGTGATTGTAAAAACATTGATAAACATTAAAAAAAATCCAAAAAAAAAAAGAGATGAAATTGAGAAATACCTGAACTGTCATGGCCACATAAACCAAGAGAGATCTCCTTTTCCTTCCTTTCAACACTGTAAAGAAAAACTATTCGCAGACGTCCTTTCTTTCTCCACTAAAATTGTCATGAATTCAAACTTCACTCTTCACAATCAAATTCAAAATCAGCGACTAGGTCTTTCGCTCTCTTTCTCTGGATCCAAAAAAGATGCTACAGAAAAACGAAAAGTAACAACTTTTTCTTCTTAGATCAATTGACTTTGCAGAAACACAAATAAATATCTAAATCACTCGTTTACAAGTTCAAAAGTACCAGAAAATCAATCCGAAGCAGCAACTAGAACGGTTTTCACCGGAGTAAAAACAACTAATTTCAATCACCGGAAACACCTTTCAACCTCAAAACAATACCCAAACACCTGCTCTTGAACTCGCCGGAAAAACACTCCTAGGCGATTATGGAGAAACAGAGAAGAAGAGAACGAACAGAGAGACTTGGGGAGAGGAGAACACAGAGTAATGGCGATGTGGGGGAGGTTCTATTTGGCCTAATGGGAGAAAAAGGGCGAAAAGGTTGCCACGTCAGAGTCTAATTTTCCGGGATTTAATTAAAATTAAAAAATCCGATAGAAAGCTCGAGAATTCGGTGGCATCTTGTGGCTGACGTTCAAAGAAGGGCATGACACGTGGCGTTTATTTCGTCAATGTCTCCTTCCGCTTTTTATTACTCGGCGTGTTTAATTCGGTGAGAGAAAAAATAAACTTTTTTGAGTAATTTTAGGGGAAATTAAAATCACATGCTTCCCTAATCTCACTCGCATGTGTTTTTTAACTCCATGACTTGCTATTTTTACTCTTACCACGTTTTTTTTTCTAATTATGAAATTATGGTTCTTTTTTTTAAAACGGGAGAGGGGGATTCAAATCCTAGTCATCAGGGTGATACATATCATTCTTATCACTCCAATTAATAGCTCAGGTATAATTATAAATATAAGAAATCTCATATCGGTTTGTTAAGTCTTAACCATGTGATTAATGAGCTTGACCAAAATATAGCATGTTATCCTAGCTTTTGATTCTATAATCTTATCAATTCCGTTGAATCACTTTATAAGCATTGCCAACCCAGATGGCCACATGTGAGGCTACCTCAACTTCGTAATACCTTAAGTTGGATTGAATTGAGTGAAATTATAAACATAATAACTTAATTTTTGATCCTAGAATATTATCAACCCACAAGTGAGAGATACCTCAATTATGTATGGATCCTTTGTAGAATCCTTCGAATGTCCTATGAACGAATTAACCAACTTACATGTGGAGGGGTTTTGGATTTCCGAATCCACAAATACGAGGGAGTGTTATAAATATAAAAAATCTCAAGTATTAATTATATGTTTCATAAATTTTAAACCAACTCCAAACACTTAAACATCTTTTAATTCTTGGCCTAGGACGGGCAATATGATTGAGTCAAATTATAACCATAAAACATATAAATATATATGTATATATGACATCATAAATAAATAGATGCCTGATAAATAAAATATGACTATAGTAAAAAAAAATGTTGGTCAAACTTCAAAAAGTCATGGAGTGATGTAATAGATAAATCCCACAAATACAACTGGGATTTTATTGGAGATGCCGATATATTCAAAGACGATAAAAAGCGCAAAATATGTTGGGCCTTAAAAAATAATAAAGCGAGAGGTGGGCCCAAGGGTTGTGGGACGTAGAAAAGGATGAGGATGGCATGAGAGAGATAGAGAGTCTGAGGTGGGACTTTTTCATGCACTTTTCGCCACGTCATCGATACTTGCCGCCAGTTCCGCACTTGGCCCGCCACGTGCAATTGCACTAGGATATGGATGGTTCTATACAGTCTACACCACTCAATTTTTTTCTTTATTTCTAAAAATATCTGGCCACATGTTTTCTACTCTTCTTCTTGGGGGAGTTATTCGGGGTGATGAGAATCTTATATCGAAAAATGATGAATTTATAATCTAGCCAAACTTATGATATTAAATTTGGACCTTTATCCTGTGTGACAGGTATTCATCAATGGGTGTGAACTTTTCTCTAAACGTGAGCATTTCTCTTCCTCCAATCTTGGGGTGTACTCAGTAAAATTGTTCACTCTTATTTCAAAAAATGAGGTACATGATTTTTTATTTTGACGCAAAAAATTTATTTTACGTGATCTCGATTCTCTTCTTTTTTTTTAAAAATCACACAAAGAATTGTATTTATGGTTATAATCAAACATTGATCATATATATATATGTCTAACTCAAAGGATTGTCAATTAAATCGATATATCATCTCTATTCTAATAACCATACACCTCATTTTAACATCACGTTTAATATTTAATTATTTTAAAACAAGAGAGAGGAAGAGTTGTAAGAGAGAGAATTGAAAAGCAAGAGAGATGGATTGAGAGAAATTGAATAAGAAACAATATTTTGATTTTGAACATCATTGCCATACCCCGAAGTTGGGATATACCACATCTAAAAATAGAATACCTACTCACCCATTACCTGATAGGGTATCCGGTTGGAGGTCAAAAAACTAAGAAAGTGGTCCCCACCTCAAATTAAGGTACCGGTTGAAAATGCTCTCAATGGACCTGTTTGGGAGTGCTGTCAACTGCTGTGAGGTGTTGTGCGATGCTGTGAATTATAAAATTGTGGTGCTGTGAGGTGAGTTAGAACGCAAAAAACTATTTGGCGCATCACTTTTACAACTGTGGTGTTGTGCTGTGAGGTGCGTTTGACGTATCTAAATTACGGTTATATTAGATGACTAATAATATTAATATAAAATCACTTAATGTTTGCATTGTACATTAATTTAAAATAAAATAATTGACATAATTTGATTACGTAGGACAATTCAACATATATTGTAAGCGTTTGAGAGTGCTGTGAGGTATGGTGAGGTGCTGTGAGGTAAAAAACTGTGGTGCTGTGATGTGCGGAGCAATTGAATGCAGTGCGAACGTACTGCCAAACACCCACAATGTGTCTTTATACAAATAGGTAGGGTTTAAACTCAGGCTTTCGACACGAATCATGTTATACAAGTTTATCATTTGAATATTCGATATGAATATAAATTCAGTTCGTCAGGCCACGTACATAAAATTTGCACCTAACAATAGTATAAGGTGAACAAATCCTAGCACGTGGCCACAAAAGTAATATTGCTCTTAGTATGCATCGAACTCATGAGCTTTTGAATCCATACGACTTGGTCACAAAGAACACGTGTTGAATATAGAGAGAGCATATTCAAGTACGGACAATGTTAGAGATCCCTAAAATATGATCTCCAAAAGTCTCCTAAATCTATATGGCATTAAAATGACCGTTGATTAAAAACAAACATATAAAACTCACTTCACATCCAACACTCCACATTAAATGCGGATATTTTCTGAGTCACTTTTTGGAGGTTTCAAGCATTATTCTTCAAGTACAATGCACATGAGATGCGGAGAACTTAGACCCATTTTGTGGTGACATTGTGGATACAGCTTGGCCATTTAGGGACTGCCAGGTGTCCAAGAAAAGTGGAAAATTCCGGTCAACATTGAAATGAGAGGTCGAAAGACTTCCTCCAAAGATATTAGAGCGAATTAGCTTTTTATAGGGGGCATTATTTCTTCTTTCTTCTGTGGGTTGGCCAGGTGTGATAACACATGCATATGCACTAACTAATTGTGCCATCTTAAGCTAAAACTATCCAACTTTTCTTTCCTTTTCTTTTTGGTTGTTTTCTCATGGCAATAGGACTTATAATGAAAAAAAAAATACATGGATGAGAATCAATCTCTATTTGTTTGATGATTCTCAATTGTTCCAAAAGTTTGATTGGAATATTAGCTCCTTTTCACATCATCAAATAGTGAGCTTTGGACTTTAACTATAACAAATCAACTTACAAGAACAATTTGTTTGCCACACTGAACTTTTATTGACAATAATAGTGACACACCTGAGTGTTTGAGACTTTGGGCAACCTCTAAAAAAGGGTCCTCATCAAAGTTTTTATTCAAAAAATTTGAGGTCAGTTATATGAGTATGAGAATATCAACGGAAATCCATCACGTGTATTCATTTATATAATGGAGCATACATTCAACAACTTCTATTAACTTTATATCATTTCTTATAACTTTCAACATGTCTTTTTATGTTTTCCTCCTACTGTCTCTTATACGAATTATCTGGTTCTTCCTCATTGATGCACCGATATCTCTATTTTGAACATGTCTATACCAGCTTAAACAATTTTCTCGTAATTTATCTTTAATAGGTGCTACTTCTATCTTAGATCTAATAATTTCATTTCTTATCCTACATTTTCTAGTGACCACACATTCAACGAAACATTCACATCTCTACTACATGCATTTTTAGATATGTTGTGTCTTGATAACCCAACAAAAGAGGGGCCTCTTAAAAAAAATAAATTTCATATATTATTTAAATATGGCTCTCTAGCATTTTGATTTATAAAATCACTAATTATGTTGTTGTAATTAACTTTTTTTTTTCGCTAAATCACTTTTAATAGACAACATAACTAGCCATTTAACTTCTCTTTTGACATATGGTAGACCGAAAAATATGATTTTAAGTTGAAATGAATTGGTAGTTATTAACCTATTTTTTTCTTCTAAATGTGGTTCAAAAGGGTATGGTATGGGGCTATTATTATTTTTTCAAAAATATGGGGTCCTAAATGGCAATCCATGTCCCCCCACTCCAGGAACACCCCTGACTATAATAGTTCAAGAGCCACCAAAGGGAATGCTAACAAAATACAAAATTTTAAAAATATTATATATGGGATTCAATGTATTTCTATAAATTAAGTTTATTATATTTAACTATTTATTTTTTAAATTTCTTAAAGACATATATATCAATCATATAAATACTCAAAAAGAAGACTTGTTAAACTAATAGAGAGAAATTATACTTGCACAGAAAAGTAGGGTTGTAAGAAAATAACTTAATAATCGTAATCGATTGATAACCGAATAGATCGATTAGTTATTTTAAAAAAAAATTATATTTTTTAAATAAAACCTAGATCAATAACCAATTGTCGATTCAGTTAAATTCATATAAAAAAAATCGAAAAATAGCGACCGGTTATACCCAAGAGAAAAGAAAGAAGAGAGATACATAAGATAAGATTTGTATCTTGGGCCTAACCGAGTGGCCCATTTAGATGGCATGAAAAGTTTCTGTTGGGCCTCATAACATGGACTGGACTGTTGTAATGACGGTTGTCTCATCTTACTATCTTAGCTTATAAGCCCCACTCTTTTTAGTTTTTACTGATTTTAGTTTTGTCGTATTGGCCTGCATATTCGCCTGAATATTCTCTCCTTTTCTTTCTCCGTCTAACACTGACCGTTTCTCTCCCTCTCCCTCTTTTTCTTTTGCCTCCAAACAAATCTTTAGAAAAAACAGAAAATCAAGAGCCCGTAAACGCACCACACCTGTTATATTCTTTCCTCTCTCACTCTCCGTTTCTGTTCCAGAAACTTCTCTCGTCTGTAGAATCTCTCTCAATCGCTGTGAATCGAATCGGCAATGGCGACCGATGCCAAGAAGCTCACTCACCTCAAATCAGCTGTAGCTGGCCTTAATCAGATCAGGTTCGTCATTTCTCCGAATCTTTCTCTCTCTTTTTGTTTCGATGATCGTGCTATGGATCTCGGATTTAAATTCTGTTTCGGCGATGCAGTGAGAATGAGAAGAATGGATTCATCAACCTCGTAGCTCGATATCTCAGGTGTAACTTCTGTTTCGTTCTTTTATTCTCTTTCTCTTGTTGCAAATGAGGCATTTCGGTTTATACGATTCAATTCGATGGGTGGAAGAGTGTTCTTTTACCTGTTTTTGTGCGAGTTGCTGGTGATTCTGAAGGATCCGAGATTTGGATGCTTCATTTCTCGACTATTTCTAACGAAACAGACTCCTACTGATTGAATATTGTGATTGAAGTGGAGAAGCGGAACATGTGGAATGGAGTAAGATCCAGACTCCTACTGATGAGGTGGTGGTTCCTTACGACAGCTTAGCCCCTACTCCTGATGGTAACGATTTCAATCGCTCGTTTTTTTCTCTCGACAAGATCACAATCTCCTTTTAAACATCATAATCGTGATTGAGTCGATGCATGCAGATCCAGCTGAGACCAAGAAGCTTTTGGACAAACTTGTAGTGTTGAAGCTCAATGGAGGTTTGGGCACAACCATGGGCTGTACTGGTCCCAAGTATGCATTTTTCATCCTCTCTCTATCTCTCTGATGATTGTAGATTTGTTTTTGGGAGAAACTTCAAATCAATTTAGTTGTGATGTTCGTCTCTGTAATCTAGGTCTGTCATTGAAGTTCGCAATGGACTGACGTTCCTTGATCTTATTGTTATCCAGATTGAGGTTTTTCTTGCTGCCAGTTTTTTCATTCATTTCAACTTAGTTTTTTAAAGAGCCTTCAGTTCGAGTAGGCCTGCAATTGACATTGAAGTATTTGCAGAATCTCAATTCCAAATATGGATGCAGTGTTCCCTTGCTCCTAATGAACTCATTCAACACTCATGATGACACACAGAAGGTACAAAACCATTAATTTATTTTTTGGATAACATCTTATTAGTGACTGACAAGCTCTTGTTCACTTACAGATTGTAGAGAAGTATGCTAACTCAAACATTGATATTCACACTTTTAATCAGGTTTGTAAGTTGCAATCCCGACTTTTCATCTGCTGCTTCAATATGCATGTACAAATTTACCAAATTATATTTTTCCTGCCCCCTTGGATTTACACAGAGCCAGTACCCTCGTCTTGTTGTTGATGATTTTATGCCATTGCCATCTAAGGGGAACACTGGCAAGGACGGATGGTATGAAATAGTTAATGTCAATGTTGCCCCTTTTTGATGATTTTATCTGTCTCCATATGGTGATAATTACTGTATGGATCTGAAGGTATCCTCCTGGCCATGGTGATGTCTTCCCATCCTTGAAAAACAGTGGCAAGCTTGATGCCTTAATATCGCAGGTGGATTGCATTTTGTTGATTATTGAATTGCATTTGGATCTGCACTAATATAACTTTTCTTTCTCCCCACGTTGTCTTCCTTTTCCAGGGCAAGGAGTATGTTTTTGTTGCCAACTCAGATAACTTGGGTGCTGTTGTTGACTTGAGTATCGTCTTTTTGATTTTCGTTTAATTATGGTTTCTTGTTCCCTGTTTGTGCTTTGCATATTATCTAATGAACATGCAGCATGAACTTTGAATAATTTTCAGCCATTGTTGTCCTTAATGATTTGATGTAGAGATCTTACATCATCTAATCCAAAACAAGAATGGATACTGTATGGAGGTATACAAAAGATTATTATTATCATGGTAAGTCAATTTCATCTATGGCTCAAATCTTTAATTAAACCTTTTTTCTAATGCAGGTCACACCCAAAACCTTGGCTGATGTGAAGGGTGGTACACTCATCTCCTATGAAGGGAAAGTTCAGGTATATTTTGCATTTGCTGTTGGTGTATATTCGAATCCGTCTGCCTTGATCTCTTGAATGTGTAGCACAACTAATAAATATTTTTATAAAGCTGCTTATAGATTCCACGCTTATGCAGATTAAATACTGGAATTTGACTAATCAATGATTTTTCTTTTTGCCTTTTCATTCTGAAACCTCTACGAAATGAAGTGAAATTTTTATTTAAAGTTATCTATCTTTTGAAACTCAATTTATTGTTTTAGATCTAATTATTCTAATGTTTGTGTACACACCAAATTCCTCAGTGTAAATTAAAATACACTTAAAATTTGATACAAATTACAAATATTTAAATCAAAGTGGACTTGATCTCTTCTTTTGACGTATTCCACACGAATACAAAATCCTCTGATTTTTAGTTGAGTGCTTCAAACAAATTCTACGAATTTGTAATAAAATCCAGTTGGATTTGAGTGTTAGACTTGAATTTGGGATTTGATTATCGGACTTGAGACTTGATGGAATTCTAAGAATTCTGGATTTAGAGAACTTGAACTTCACTTCCGGGACTTGACTTAGACTTGAGACTTGAAGGAATTCTAAGAATTCCGGATTTAAAGAACTTGGACTTTTCACTTCCGGGACTTGACTTGGATTTGAGACTTGAAGGAATTCTAAGAATTCCGGATTTAGAGAAGAAATTTGAGAGAGTCTTTATATAGTTTCTCTCTACTCCTCCTCTTCTTTCTCTTTTTTTTTTCCAAATGAGCTTGGTATTTATAGGCAAAGGGAGAAGTGGAATTTACTTATGTACCCTTGGCCTTAACCCTTGACATTAAGGGTATTGTAGAGAAATCACTTAATCAATGATTATCCCTTTAATTTTATTTTATTTGAATTTGATTTGATTTGTATTTATCTTAGATTTTATCCATTTAACAATATTTTGGGCTTCATAAATTATTTTAATTTAGAGCCCACTATTTTATTTAATTGGGCTGCAAATTTTTTTGTGTCTACAAATGCCCCCTCAAGACTTAAGTTATCAAAGACTAGATAATTTAAGTCTTGAATTATCTAATAAAATTTGCTTTATATAATCACAATTTGATTTGTATTTGATAACTTATAACTAATCTCACATGATATAGGAGAGTTAGACTTATATAAAGCCAACATGTGCTATAGAGTTTGTATACTCACTCTTTCAACATCACGCATAAAAGGTGAGACAACTTTAGTTTTTTTTTTTTTCATCACCCAGCCGTGATTATTTTTAGAAATTTTCATCTCATACATATATATATGATATATATATATGTTTTGTTTTTAAAGCAACCAACCTTGACTTTCATGGCTGTGATGTTGCATGGCGCCTACGCCATAACTATACATATACATATACACACATGTGCATATGTATTCTTTCTTCGGCAGCTGAAATTTATTTATTTTTTCCTTCTTTCGGAAGCTGATTTTTTATTTTTTTATTTTTTTAATTTAGATATGGCATCCCGCAAACCGTGTTCAGCCCCGAAGACGGATTCTGAGAGTAGCTCAAACTCGAATCCACAATGGATTACAAAATCTAGTAATCCCAAATTTAAAGGGAAAACAATTCGTTTTCCGATGGCTTTTGTTGGACTTCACTCTTCTACAGGCATGCAGGGTCATCTTAAATTTCACGTCAATAGTGCAATGACTGGCCGTTTTGCTATCCCCGGTGTCAATCGATTTCAAGGTTTGGATATGTCTTTAATTAGCAGATCCAAGGAATTGGCATCCACGGATGCCCGTCGTCTTGGCCTACCTTACTTGTGTATTGCACCACATCATAATGAGGATGACTTCATCCCACGACCTTTGATTGCCGAGAATATTGGGAACAAATTTATTAGATGGGGGACATCTTTGAATCCCAGAGGAGAGATTTCATATCTAAATGGCTTTTGGGAGTGGTCCAGACGGGTTGCTGGACTCCTTAAGGATAGAGGCTTGGAAGATTTATCATTAGCAGTCCAAGCAGCAACGATGGAATATCATCGTCCCCCTTCAGCATATCGGGCTTTATGTGAGGTATGGTGTCCTGAAACCAGTACCTTTGTGACGAGGCATGGAGAAATTGGCATTTCTCTTTGGGAAATGCGAGATATTTCCGGATTGTCTATACTTGGTGATTATTATGAAGAGGTTATTCCGAGTTTTAGGGAACTCACTGATGGAAAATCTCTTCCAGATTCTTGTCTTCATCTCTTTAAGGCTTTTCAACATATAGCCGGAGAAAAGGTTATTGATCGAATCAAACATGCAGATTGGCTCAATTTTTGGCTTAATGGGGTTTCTCGGAAACCCAATCCTCGAGGAGACTCGAAATATAAGAAATTATCAAACTTGGGAAAGTATGAATTTCTAAAAAGTGGAACAACAACAAAAGTGTGGAGACCCATAGTCATTCCCAACCAAAGTGTGTCTTCTGAAGACATCAGAGATCTAAAATGTTTACAGGCGTTAGATCTTGAATTATCTACCACCAAGATTGATGAGTTGGAGATAGCTGCATATCTCTCTATTTGGCTTTGTAGATTTGTCCTTCCATCAGGCGATGACCACTTAAGACCCGCAACTTTTAAAGTTGCTTCCCGGATGGCTGCAGGTGTAAGATATAGTCTGGTTCCACCTATTTTAGCAAGTATTTATAAAGGTCTTACACAGACCTTTTCTTCTGAAAGAAAGGATCTTGGAAGAATTACTCAATCATTTCCAGGGCACTTTCTTTATGGCTGGGTAGCATTGCATTTCCCTCGTGGTATATTTGATATCATTGACACATCTTTTGGGCGTCCTACACTTAGGAGATATTCTGGAATTTTAAATGTCTATCAATTTTGGGAGCCTAACATGATAGACTGTCGGAAACTTCTTCGTGGAAACATGGACTCAAAAAACTTTAAGTGGGTCGTGAGTCATCCTCCGAAACAAGTTGGTGACCAAACAGATGTTGGAGACTTGTCCGAAGAGATTCAAGAATTTATGATGAGTATTCGACCTGGCTATTTACCATGTCGTCGGGGGTCGTCATACACTTTGGAAGCGTATAGTCCACACCGGTTTTCAAGACAGCATGGATTCAAACAAATCAATCCTAGGTCTCCGAATATACATTCTTTTGAATTGAATCCAAGTACTCTTTACAGTTGTTGGTTATCTCTAACAAGAGTAGGGAGTAAGGCAAAATTTCATATTCCGGGGCCTTGTACTAATATGTGCGATCAAATTGATCGAAAGTATGAGAATTGGTGGGACACCACGGTGGCTCCCATATTGCTTAACGTTTCTACTACTGTTTTGGAGAGTAGTGAACGTGCTGATTTTAAACTTGTTGAGAATATTGCATCTACACTTTCTCGGAGGAAAAGAAAAGCTGGAGAAGATGACTCCATCCCATTGCCACCGAAAGAGAAACCTCTCATTGTGGATTTAGACGTTCCAGAGGAACGTGCTTTAAAGAAATCTAAAGCTGGACCTTCAAAGGTCAAGACAAAGAAAACTTCAGTTGATGAAATAGTGCCAAAGGTAAAGTCTGCAATTGTTGCAGTTGCACCTGAAGGAGCACATACTGATTTTGAATCTAACTTTGATTCTGACGATATACCACTGGTTAGGAGATCTACTCGTTTACGTTCCGGAAAACAAATTGATCTCAAAACTAATACCAAGGACATTCCTGCGGAAGCAAAGAGTGATATGAATCTCTCTCCATGTTCTTGGAATAAAGGTATTCCTTTATTTTTCTCTGTCTTGTTATCTATTATTTGCCCATTTATTGATAATAAACTTTTTTTTTTGTTTTTTTTTTTTTTTTTGGGTAGCTTTCGATAAAATTCCTATGAGTGAGATGATTGGTGCCCTTGAGGGCTTTGCTGATGAAGGTAGCCCAAATGATTGTCTATTAGGTGAACTTCCCGATAGTGTTGGAGAAGGTATTATTCCATCCACACATTCTTTAGAGAATAGAAGCCTAAACTTGACAGATGATGGGGCTACTTCAGGGACATTGGGTCAGAAAGTTTCCAGCACCAAATCCCAACAATTGACTGTTGTTTTATCCGCATCAGCGAATCCTGAAGATAAGTCACCAAATCTTTTAAATGAGCATGAAGAGATGCTCCGTGAAGCAATGACGGCATATCTTGAGAAGGAATTTACCAAGGCATTGCATGGAGGCCTATCCGACTTGAGAGGATGGTGGACTCGGAAGTCATCTTGTTATAAAGACTTCTGTAGTCAATTTTTTCACATTGATATTTCTCCTTTAATGGCAAAGGTGGTTGAATACTTGAATGACATTGATGACTTCCTTCACGAGGAGAATGACACCATGCGTTTTCCATCTTTAGAAGAAAAGCAAAAGCAGTTGGCTTCTTTGGAAGATCTTATTTCTGCTCGTATGCTTATTGTTCCAGACTTGACCAAGGAACGTTGCAAGATAGAAGCAGAACAAAAGGAAGTTAGACTTGAAATTTCTCGTCTAGAGAAGCGAGATAATGTTTTGTCATCCCAACTTGACTCCTTTGATGAGAAAATGAAGAAAGAAAGTGATGACCTTAATCAATTGAAGGAATCACATTCAAAGCTAGAGAAGCTCCAAGTTAAGGATGCCACTACAACTAAGTCGATTGCTAAACGGAAGGCAACTTTGGAAGATGGATTCCGTGGGCTAGCGAATTGGATCAAGAAGAATTAGACTTCTCTATTTATTTATTCTTTGTCATTTCGATTAGTTTTTTTTTTTTATTTTTTATTTTTTATGTAATGAACATTCATATCAATGAATTCATTTGCTCCTTTTTTAATGCTATAACTTGGCGCACCATCAAGTATGCACATATAAGCATCAAAGGTATTCTCATTAAAGAAAGGAACCTTAAATCATAACATGAATGTACATCTTACATGCTTTGATTTTGTCTTTTCGAAATGACAATACAAAGAAATTTTTTTCTTTGAATTTGACTGAACTTGAAAATAAAAGACAAAGTCTTCTATTTTTATTTGGATTTGAACTAAAAGACAAAGTCTTTTTTTTTTATTTGATTTGACTGAACTTGGAATTTCCCAAGCTGCCTACGTACTCCTTTTGAGGAGATCAAGTCAAACGTAGTTCCAAGGAAATTTTTTTTTTTTTTTAACTCTTATTTTTGCCTAGACCGCCCTTTCGGGTTTTCAATCTAGCGAGTTTTTTTTTTTTTTTTTTTGATGCCATTCATAGTTTATACTCATATGGGCAAGGAGTATTACAATTTAATTCTAAGCGTAAAAACGCTTCAAGAATTTTCCATTGATAGGTCCGATCCGTAGACCGTCCTTGTCGATAATTTTATAAGCACCATTTGTGTAGACTTCTGTGACTACATATGGTCCATCCCATTTGGGTAGGAACTTGCCCCCAGTCCGTCGAGTGATCACAATCGGCCTCCTTATAGCTAAGACCAAGTCTCCTATTTGAAATGCTCGAGGATGTACTTTTTTATTGAAAGCTCTGGACATACGAGCTTGATAGCATTCCAGTCGCTTTTGAGCTTCCAATCTTCTTTCGTCTAAGGACTCAAGTTCTTCCAACCTTAATTGAGCATTTTGCTCTGTAGTAAGGCCTTCTTGAATAGCAATCCTGAGAGACGGAATTTGACATTCCAGTGGTATTACTGCTTCAACGCCATAAACCAAAGAATATGGTGTGGCATCGTCCAGCAAGGTTTGAAATAAACCTTCTAATATACGCGAGCTTCCCTTGCAAGCTTTTTAGCTCGTGTAAGTTAGTCGGTTCTGGCATTTTTAAAATGGCATCGATTTTTGTTCGATCAATTTCAATACCTCGATGCCTTACGATGAAGCCAAGAAATTTTCCAGAAGTGACACCAAAGGCGCACTTGAGAGGATTCATCTTTAATTGAAATCGACGAAGTCTTTCAAAGATAACCCGTAAATCATCTAAATGATTTTTTCGGTTTTTGGTCTTTACGACTAAGTCGTCCACATAACATTCCACCTTTTTATGCAATATATCATCAAAGATCTTCTGCATGGCACGTTGATATGTGGCTCCGGCATTCTTCAATCCAAAAGGCATAACTTTGTAACAATATATTCCTTTTGGAGTACGGAATGCAGTGAATTCCTCATCCTTTGGGTTCATCCGAATTTGATTGTATCCAGACGAACCATCCATGAAGGATAACACTTCGTGTCCGGTAGTTGCATCAACCATTAGCTCCGTGATGGGCAATGGAAAATCATCCTTTGGACATGCTTTATTTAAATCTCGGAAGTCAACACAGACCCGTAATTGCCCATTTTTCTTCATCACTGGGACAATATTGGCAATCCATGTCGGGTATTTAACTTCTCGAATGAATCCAGCTTCAATAAGTTTATTGACTTCATTTTCAATTTTCGGGACTAATTCCGGTCGGAATCGTCTTTGAGCTTGTTTTATGGGACGTACTCCATGTTTGATAGACAAGTGATGGACAACAATCTTTGGATCTAGTCCTGGCATTTCTTTGTAAGTCCATGCAAAGACATCCATATATTCTTGCAAAAGCTGGATGTATTTTGTTTCTTCTTCTGGACTTAGAAGTGCGCTTACAAATGTTGGCCTTGGATCAGCTTCAGTTCCTAGATTGATCTCCTTGAGTTCATCAACCGTAGCTTGCCCCCCATCTTCTAAGGTAGATGGTGCCGATATGGGTTCTTCATCAGAAGATGAGTCGGAACTGAATTCTTTTTCAGTCACTTCCTCAATTGTGATGTGATTGACAGAAACAATCACCTTGTTTTTACCTTTATCTTTAGCTAGAGCATTACGTCTACAACGTCTTTGTCTCCTTCGTTTCTTCGGATCCTTTTTCTGGACTTTTGGCCCAAGCCTAGAAAATACAGAGACTTTTTGTACAGACTCCATTTGGTTTGATGTTGACGGATTATCACCAATCCGTTCAAATACTGAAATTCGAGTATTTTGCTTTTGTATTTGGCTTTGAGCAAGAGGCTCTACGGGCTTGTCATCATTATACTCAAAAATCTGTATCATGATTGGATTGGCCGATGCTTTCTTTGCTCTAATTCGGATAGGGTGTGAGTCACGAGATTCATGTCCCAATCCGTGTTTTGGTTGTGGAATAGATATTCCTTGTTTATTTATCACCGGAGCTTTTCCACTAGACAGAACGGAATCAAGGTCGCCAAGTTTGCATGGCTTCCCTTTTCCGTATCCAGCGTTCTCCATGAGCTTCTTTACACGTGGATCAAACCACCCATTTGAGTGGTTTCCCAAAGTTTTAGGAAGCTCAGCTTCCTCGGCATTTTCTTGTATAGAATTTAAGTCCACAATTTTCCCAATAGAAGGAATCGGAAGGATTAGGTCTTCCTTGAGAATGTCAACATCTCTCTTTGACAACTCAATTTTTGATGATTCCTTTACAAAGGTTCTTGATAAGATGTCCTCAATTGAGTCATCTTTTACGTCATTTTTTTGATTCCGGAATCAACACTGGAAGGGCTTCTTGGGGCATATCTTCCTTTTGGTAAAATTTTGCATCCGCAAAATGAGATTCTTCACTTGCGAATGGCTTTGATTCGGCTACAATGCATTTTTCCTTGCCATTTCGACTGTACTTGAAGCATTGGTGCCATGTTGAAGGAATTACTCCATTTTCATGTAACCAAACACGTCCCAAAAGTAATTCATAGGATGTTTTGGAGTCGATTACATGAAATAAAGCTGATGATATCAAATCATCCATCTCAATCTTTAACCGGACTGTGCCAATGGCACGTTGTCCTTTTTGATTGAAACCTTGGATTGTGAGTTTGCTTTTAGAAAGCTCATTCACTGAGATTCCAATCTTTCTCATTGTATGAATCGGCATAATATTTACAGCAGATCCACAGTCAATGAGGATTCGAGATATTTTGTGTTCTCGAATAATTCCACTAACATAAAGTGGCCTGTTGTGAAGTCTCGTCCCAAGCTGTAAGTCATCGTCCGTAAAGGTAATTGTTGCCATACAATCACCGGGACTAACTTTTCTTATTTGGGAAAATATTTTCCCTTTGTATTCTTCCGGATTGAGCAGTGTTTGAACTAGCGCCAAACGAGTATCTATTGGGAGTTCAAGGACTTCCGAGATGTTCATGTCAGAGGGAATTTCTTGGAGTGAAATAACAACTCCTTTCTTCTCAATGCTTGAGGCTTCCATCTTAGAACCATCTCTTTCTTCATGTGACTCTTTAGAGTCTATTGCACTGATCACATATGATGTCATATGTTCATCTAGAAAGTAATCTTTCGGAAAGTACTCCTTAAGAGTTACTTTCTTTCGGGGAGTTGAATGAGTGCTTTCATTCTCAACCTCAACATGTGTCTTTCTTCGATTTCTTCTTAATCGATTCTTAGACCGAGATTTTTTATTTTCTCTCCTTCCGAGAATAGGTATTGGACTTGGAAGAGACCGGATTGGTGAAGAGTATTGTCTTTTACTTTTCACCTCTATCCAACCTTCATCTTCACTTTCAGAAGATGAATCATACATTTCTGGTGGTGAATCCCACACATCCAGATCATCCGTCATGATTTCATATAACGTTGGCCTATTTGGAGCTTGTGGCCTCGGCATTCCGGGATATGCATAGACAGTGGTGGCTTCTCCATCTACAATGAACTGGACTCTTACAGCTCCTTCAGGAAGCTCAGCAGTCAGTTCTATATTTGATGATTCCTCGTTAGTTATGGACGAGGGCATCGTTTGAGCTTCCATTGATATTGGAATGGGGTCAAATGACCCAAAAGCCACCATTCCGCAATTGACCTCAACATTGTCAGTAAGATCGAGATCGATCTTGTTTTCCCTATTCAACCGCATGATTATGTCTTTGAAGACAAAACATTTCTCAATCGGATGACCAATGATCCGATGATACTTGCAGTACTTAGGATTATCAGTTTGGCCAATTTCTTCCGGCCGCTTTGAAGTAGGAAGCTCTATGAGCTTCTGTTCAAGTAATTGGTCTAGAATCCCAGACACTTCGGAATCCGCAAATGGGTATTCCTTCTCTTGCATTTGTTTCAAGGTTGGTCGCTCCTTGACTTGAGTTTGATCTTTACGAGTCTTGGACTCGAATTTAGATTTAGATTTCTGTGTAGAAATCTTAACTGGGTCAGTAGTAACAGCCATGGATTCTTTAGTCCGTGAAGGCTTTGAATCCTTTTTCACTTCTTTCTTTAATTCTCGAGGGTCACTTGGCAAATGGCTTCCATGCCTTGCTATTTGGATTTCCAAGTCATGAGCTCGGGTTGCAAGTTCCTCGAAGGAATGTGGCATATTAGCTTGAAGATTGTAAAGTAACCCCCAATGCATTCCTTGAACACACATATCGATGGAGGAACTTTCGCTTATATGTTCCTTGCAATTTAGGACAAGGTTCCTCCAGCGTTCAATATACTCGACCACAGCTTCTTCTTTATTCTACCTCATTCTGGCGAGTTCCGGGAGGCTAACTGTCCGTCGGGTGCTATAAAAGCGAGTTAGAAACTCGCGCTCAAGTTGATCCCAACCTTCAATGAAACCAGCCGGAAGGTCAGTATACCATTCAAATGCAGCTCCTTTTAGGGAATGCACGAATTGTTTTACCATGGAATCACCAAATGTACCCGCATTATTGCAGGTTTCGATGAAATGAGCAACATGTTGCTTTGGGTTGCCTTTCCCATCAAATTGTTGGAACTTAGGGGGTTGATAACCCCATGGCATACGGATTTCATCAATCCGGCGACTATATGGCTTTGCATACACTAGAGATGATTGTGGGGCTCCACCATACTAAGCTCGGATGGTGTCTACAATCATGTTTTGGAGTTGATTCACAGAGAGTGAAGCAACAGATAAGTTGGTAGAATCGCGGAGAGCATTTTGAGCTATCAAGCGATCTTGCTCTTCTTGCTTTTGTTGAGCTTTAAGAGAATTTGAACTTTCTGGAGCTTTACCTTCTCGTGAAACAAAGGTTTCACGGCTCGGTTCCGTGATTGATCCTAGGGAATCCAATCGGTTTATGAGGGCAGCAATTTGTTTGTCCTTCTCTTCTAAGGACTTTGTCAATTGATCAATGGTGACATTCATTTGTTTCACCTGATCTCTGGAACTTGTAGTTTCGGTCATCATAACCGGTACAGGAATATCTGATTCCGACATTGGGATGTAATTATCCCACTTCTGTGATGTGGATTCCTCATATGAGGGGTTGGAATATACGTATTCCATTCCTTTTGACTTAGGAGATTTAGATTCGGATTCAGCCTCCGAAGGAGCTGGAATATACATATTCCGCCTCTTTTGATATATGGGATTTGGATTTGGATTTACTCACATGGGACTTCTTTTGACCCTTTTTTGAGAATTTCTTAAGAGGAGAAATCTATTGTGATTCTCCGGCTTTAACTCGCGTACGAGTTGCGTGAGAGACATCATCAGTGACATCAATCTCCTTCGAAGGAATCGTGGATTCCATAGTTTTGACTTAGATTGAATCTAATAAATTCAACTGAAAGATAAGAGGAGAAGAGTGTCCCACCGAGCGTGCCAGAAATTTGTACACACCAAATTCCTCAGTGTAAATTAAAATACACTTAAAATTTGATACAAATTACAAATATTTAAATCAAAGTGGACTTGATCTCTTCTTTTGACGTATTCCACACGAATACAAAATCCTCTGATTTTTAGTTGAGTGCTTCAAACAAATTCTACGAATTTGTAATAAAATCCAGTTGGATTTGAGTGTTAGACTTGAATTTGGGATTTGATTATCGGACTTGAGACTTGATGGAATTCTAAGAATTCTGGATTTAGAGAACTTGAACTTCACTTCCGGGACTTGACTTAGACTTGAGACTTGAAGGAATTCTAAGAATTCCGGATTTAAAGAACTTGGACTTTTCACTTCCGGGACTTGACTTGGATTTGAGACTTGAAGGAATTCTAAGAATTCCGGATTTAGAGAAGAAATTTGAGAGAGTCTTTATATAGTTTCTCTCTACTCCTCCTCTTCTTTCTCTTTTTTTTTTCCAAATGAGCTTGGTATTTATAGGCAAAGGGAGAAGTGGAATTTACTTATGTACCCTTGGCCTTAACCCTTGACATTAAGGGTATTGTAGAGAAATCACTTAATCAATGATTATCCCTTTAATTTTATTTTATTTGAATTTGATTTGATTTGTATTTATCTTAGATTTTATCCATTTAACAATATTTTGGGCTTCATAAATTATTTTAATTTAGAGCCCACTATTTTATTTAATTGGGCTGCAAATTTTTTTGTGTCTACAGTTTGCTTTCACCAATATTTTCTCGTTGTTTATGTGATGCAGCTTCTGGAAATTGCACAGGTCCCTGATGAGCATGTAAGTTTTTCTTTTAAGTTATTTCTTATATTTCCCATTCTTGGAAGTGTAAGCTATTAGTGTTCTTTGTGATAGTGTAAGCTATTAGTGCAGCTGATAGTTGAGGAAAGTGGTGCTATTGGGTGTTGTTTCTCTTTGCCACCAAGTTAAAAAGGCATCATAGATAGCATCAAGTTATTCTACCATTTACTGCCTGGGACCAGGCTGTTTCTAGTTACTAAGACCAGGGCATATCTAATGTAGCACTTGTTGATGTGAGGCAATGCACTTTTACATTGCATTCTATGGTGCTAGGCTTTTTTTAGCGTTGTATGGTAGTACTGGGGCTATTCGTGTTCTTTGTGGTGTTGTAAGGTTCTTTAATACTGTTGATTGACATAGCAATGCCCCTTTTAGACTTGTCACACTTTTAACTTAGGGGAAGCCTCTTGGAAAAATTATGGCTGACCTGATCTTCTCTGTGTACAACAGGTTAATGAATTCAAGTCAATAGAAAAGTTCAAGATTTTCAACACAAACAACTTGTAAGTCACAATACTATCAAAGTTGGAATGGTTTTTTATTTTGCTAATACTTACAGTAAATACTGCAAAAGGTGGGTGAACTTGAAGGAAATTAAAAGGCTTGTGGAAGCTGATGCATTGAGAATGGAGATAATTCCGAACCCAAAGGTATGCTTCTTTTATCTTTCATTGATTCCTTTATGGTGCTGAGCTGAAGGGTATATGTTGATTAGCTGATAAATTAAATCTTGTTTCAGGAGGTGGATGGAATCAAAGTTCTTCAGCTAGAAACAGCCGCTGGTGCAGCAATTAGGGTATGCTTTATGCATAAATATTTCCAAAGATATATTTGACAGGTGGAACTTTGGAATATGGTTTTATTTTATGCCCATATACTGCTATACAGTTCTTTGATCATGCTATTGGAACCAATGTACCTCGATCTCGATTCCTCCCGGTGAAGGCAACTTCAGATTTGCTCCTTGTTCAGGTTAATCTTCTTTTCTGAAGCCGGCACGAAAATATTCTCAAGTGACATAATTATTGCTTATAAGTTGATTTACCTATTTTGCAGTCAGATCTTTATACCTTAGTTGATGGTTTTGTTCTTCGAAATAAGGCTAGAACAAATCCTGCAAATCCTTCTATTGAATTGGGGCCTGAATTCAAGAAGGTTAAGATTTATATCTGCAATAGTGTGCTTTCAGATGATTTGATTCATTACTATGGTACTGATATAATATTTGCTTCACAGGTTGGGAACTTTTTGAGTCGTTTTAAGTCAATCCCTAGCATCATTGAGCTTGATAGCCTAAAGGTGACTGGTGATGTATGGTTTGGTGCTGGTGTTGTTCTCAAGGTAATATACTATTATATATTACTTCTGTTGCTCCTGAATAACACAATCCAGGCTTTGAGTAGAATGAGTTCTGTTATAATCTACATATCAATAACTTCCACTGGGCTTTAAATTTTAGACAATTAAGGATATCTAGGGTTTACAGTTGTGGAACGTATTTACGTTTTCTAAATTGTCTAGAGATTGATGATGGGTGTTTCACCCAATAAGAAAAGGAAATGTCGTTAAACACCTTTCAAACGCAAGACTCCTGCAAAGGAGGCTTAATCACAGAAGGGCAGGTGTATGCCATCTTACCCCCTCGTTGTTGAGAGGCTATTTGTGGATCGAATCTACAAACCTCTATATTGTGACGAAGGAACAATACCACTAGGGTGGAATGTGTCGCTAACAACCTGGATGGCTATGAAATAAAGTGATTAATGGGTTGACAGAGATGATGGAGCTGGCAGTGAGTCTGTTTTGGACGTGAAACTAAATGTGTGAGAACTAACCTGATGATGTGATATGCAGCATAAGATATTAGTATGCAACAGGGGTGGAGTGAAAAAAGGAAAACAGTGGTGGAATCATCATCTTTTTCCCAACTGAAATTCATCATTTTTCTAGTATTACCAATAGAAACTCTCATCATTCAAATAATTTCTTCTGTTTTAATCTGACCGACTGATTTTTGTTACTTTTTTCCATTGAAGGGAAAAGTGAGCATCACTGCAAAACCTGGTGTGAAACTGGAAATACCCGATGGAGCTGTGCTTGAGAACAAGGTTGAACACTATGAATTTATTTACATTCACATCCCTATCATCATTAAATAATTTTTTTATCTAGAGCTCACAAGTTCTTTTTCTATCCATTACTTCCTTAAAATTCAGGACATCAATGGCCCTGAGGACCTGTAAGAAGCTGCTTGCTATGCTGGAGACACATCGATGTGCGTCCTGTTCATTCAATTCTGATTGTCCAATGCCTTAGTATTTTGATAGAAGAATAAGTGAGTTTGCCATCTTATACAAAATGGTTCTAGCTTGCACGGTTGATGCTTGGAGAGAGTAGGCCGACATGAGGATCTAATGCAAAACAGAAGGCATGTTGTTTCTTTACTATAAAAGAAAAGGAAAAGTAAAAAATTATATTGTGTGTCACTAACTATGTCAAAATCTTTTATTTGCGCACATTTTGTAGAGTGTATGCCTAGCGTCTCCATTAGCTGGAAAGATCTTTCTTTTAAGAACCAAAAAGATTTGTGCAAAATAATTGATACTTCTAGGGGTAATCGGAGTAGATTGATGTTTAGGAATCCAGAGGTAGAAAACTCTTTTATTATGCGAATTTAAGATTAGGGTTGATTTCAATAGAATTTATGGTTTTTTTTTTCTCTTATCTTTGTGCAGCAACTTTATATATCTCACAGTGGTATTAATTTTTCTTTGAATAGATCGGATCGCAACTTCGAACATGTAATTCAAAGGGATCAAATAGGAAATGATACACTTTGAATCGCAGAACTATAATGAAATATACAATCAACCAACATTTATTGAAGAGTTAGGAGAAATGGTTTGACCCTCTCATTTGGATTTCTCGAACTGAGAGATCCATGAATCGGATATAGATACAAATGGTCCCATGGGAGCAAGCATTTCTAGAATATTTGGAACATTTCATTTATGAGCCAAAGAGCTATTTTCATTTTCAAGTAGTCTTCGCTCGATTAGGTATTAATCAATGTTCGATTGATTGGTCTGAGGTTATTGATAAAAGATTTGTCTAAGTTATTTCGTTTCTTGTTGTCCAAGTTTGTTCTCTTTTCGTCTCTCTCACTTCCTAATAAAAATGTTCTTTCTCACATCTTTAACATTTTTTCCACTGTAGGATCAAAAGTCCAAATGATCCTCTGTGGGACAAACAAGGAAATAATTCATAAAAAAATAAGGAAATAAATAAAACCTAAAATGAGCTTATAGGATTTGATTGTGATGATAAAGTTGACTGTGTTAACTCCTTGCAAATGCGGGAGGTCTCACTCTCACGCGCCTAGCAGTTTCGGTGTTATTTCCCGCACGGGTTTCAGCTCAGTCTTATCTATCATCAGCGTGGAGCGAACTGGGTTGGCGACATGAGTTTAGGGTTTTAGAGCTGACCTAATTGTTTGGTAGACATGTTAGATCGGGAAATTCTCGGTTACCAAACAAAAAATTCTCAAGCATTATTCCTTTTTCCATACCTTCTCGACACTATCAAACAAGGAAATAATACATAAAGAAATAAAACCTAAAATAGTAGACAATTGAATTGAAAAACGTTCGACTTTGTTCTCTTAACCTTCACACCATATATAGTACGAGGTTTTCTGCATACTGTGTTCATGCATTCAAAAGGCCAAAAACTTCAATTGGGACCCACGTCCAATTCCACCAATTCAGACACTTTACTCTATTTGTCCAAAAAAAAGGGATTAGGGTACATGTTCTTCTAGAATAATTTCTAAGAGATAAAACAATGAGAAGTGACTCGATTGACAATCAGTTGGGTTTGACATATGTGTGTTTAAGGTTCGATTATAATGTGAAGCATATTTCTCAACGGTATGTCAAAAAAAAACATACTATTGATCTTAGGAAAAACATATTACACAATTTGTATCTAATGGATTAGAACAATTCACGTTTTTCACGCATTTTCTTTAATAAATCTAGTCTTTTTATTCAACGTAAAATACAGTACTAGTCTATTAGATTCAAAATCATTATTATTTATTACTTTTTTAGATTTTTTTTATAAATATTGATATAAAAAGTAAGGAAAAAAAAATGAGGGGCTGCCGGATCTCAATCCCAAAAAACAGACAAGGAAAAATCAGTAAAATCATGCAAGACACACAACTTTCATCTCCTAAATCAATAAACTTGAAAAATCAATTTATTACTTGGTTAATAAAACAAATTATTCAGAATCCTTTTATGGGTTTTCTTTATTAATCAAAATTGATTGATTTCTTACCTTTATTAGTTTTTTGTAAAAAAGAAAGTAAACTATTTTTTCTGTTTTCCATATCAGGTTACAAAATAAAATCTCAAATTTCCTTTGATTCTCCCTCTGATTATTTACCTGGTACGTGGTCAGCACTTCATTCATAGGATTTGATTGTGAATAAATAGAAGAGAAAAAGAAAGAAAGAAGAGAGAATTTCAAATACATTTATTATACATTCAAAACTAGAAAACACAAATGTTGGGTTAGGCGTATGTGTGCCCGAGGTTCGATTCCAATGAGAAGCATATTTCTCAACGGTATTTCAAAAAAAGAAAACACGGATTCTGGATACCTATCCATATTTAGTGAGTTTAGTATTGAATTACTCACCTTTCATGCTTATTATCTGATATTTGAATCAAAGAATGTGTTTCATGCCATGCCTTTATATAAGAGTTGCATATTGATTTTACATTTATATATAGAGAGAGAGAGAGAGAGAGAGAGAGAGAGGAGCCTTTGGTGCTGTTGTGTGTGTGTATCAATGGAGTATTCTGGTGCTAGTGGTGCTGCTTCTGGTGGTGATGAACAGATAACTTCTAACTCATCAAGAAGAAAGGGCAAGAAGAAGGTGTACCATCGCCACTCACCGAACCAGATTCAGCAGCTTGAGGCGTAAGATCTCTTTTCTTTTTCTTTTCCTTATCAATGGATTGTGAAAACACAAGTTCTTCTTCCTTTAAATGTTTTTGGGTTGGCTAGATTGATTTTTAGGAGTTCTTTTGGTTTCTGATCCAGTTTTTAATGGGATTTTCTGGTTTTTTAATGCCAGTAGGTTGATTCTTGTTGAATCTGCCTTTTGAGTACATGTTTCGGCTGTTTTTTTGGGTTTTTTTTCCTGCGTTTTTCATGTATGTTTGTCTTGAATCGTCGACGTTGTGGATCATTTGATTTTGGAGATTTGATGTTAAACAAACGCAGATTTTTCAAGGAGTGCCCTCATCCGGACGAGAGCCAGAGGATTCGATTGAGCAGGGAACTGGGTCTGGAGTCTCAACAGATAAAGTTCTGGTTTCAAAACAAGAGGACTCAAACAAAGGTTTACATTTGAACTGGTTTTCTCTGTTCAGATCATTATGTTTGGTTCTGTAAGCCTGATTAGATATGGTCTTTATTTTCAGACTCAAAGTGAACGACAAGATAACTCAACTCTTCGTGCTGAGAATGAAAGGATCCAATGTGAAAACATTGCGATCAGAGAGGCGTTGAAGAATGTCATTTGTCCGGCTTGTGGAGGACCTCCTTTTGGAGAGGAAGAACGTCAGCATAGCCTGCAGAAACTACAACTCGAAAATGCTCAATTGAGACAAGAGGCTAGTTTTCGATTTGCAGCATTTATGTAGATGTGTTTGTGTTTATTGATGTTGAGGTTAGTTAATGTTTCATATCCTTGCTTTCTGCAGCATGACAAGGTATCCGCTCTTCTTGCCAAGTATGCGGGGAAGCCTGTCGATGCTTTATTGGGTGTCAATCCACCTCCTTTGAATTTCTCAATGCCAACCCTCCTGAATCCTATTGGCATTAAGAACCCTGCTGTTGGCCGTCAGCTGAATTCGATTGGTGCTGACTTTTTTTCCTTGGCACCATACCAACGTCAAGTAATCCCTGAAATGGAAAAGGCGCTCATGATGGAAACAGCCGCAACTGCTCTTGATGAACTAATTAGGCTTTTGCAAAATAACGAGCCTTTATGGATCAAGGTATCATCTAATGATCGATTAGTTATTCATCGTGACAGTTATGAGAAGAGCTTCCCCAGATATAGTCACTTTAATAGTCCTGGTGCACGTGTCGAGTCATCAAAGGATTCGGGATTGGTGACAATGAATGGACTGAAGCTGGTCGACATGTTGCTAGATTCGGTAATTTTAGTATCTTCTTAATAAATTTCTAAAGGTTAATAAATTTTTAGTAATGATATCTTGATTATGCAGAATAAATGGATCGATCTTTTTCCATCCATTGTTACCAAAGCAAGCACATTACAAGTTCTTGAACCTGGAACGAGAGGGAACCGCAGTGGCGCCTTGCAGCTGGTATATAGTTTAGCCATAGAAATTCCAAGCTTTTTGTGCTAAGTTTTTGTTCTGGCCAACTTTTGTTGTGGAACAAGTCATACAAAGTTTTAAGATGTTAAATTGCAGATGTACGGACAAATGCACGTCCTTTCACCCTTGGTGCCAACTCGAGAATTCTTCTTCCTTCGCCATTGTCATCAAATTGAGGCAGGGCTCTGGGTGATTGTTGACATCTCTTATGAAAGCATGAAGGATCGCGTCTTAAATTCCCGGTGCTGGAGGCTTCCTTCCGGCTGCATGATACAAGAGATGCCTAATGGGTGCTCCAAGGTGAGTAAATTTATATCTATATCAGTATCTGCTAAACCGAATTGTATATTTAATCATCAAAGAAAGAAGTTCTGATACTGGAAGCCGATCTCTATTAGGTTACTTGGGTAGAACATGTTGAAGTGGATGATAGAAATCAAACTCATAGGCTCTACAGAGATGTCGTACGCACTAGTTCTGCTTATGGAGCTCAACGCTGGATCGCTACACTCGAGAGGATGTGTGAGCGAATGGCATTCTCCGCAAGACTAACTGTGCCTGCCAATGAACCAGGAGGAGGTATACCATTACTCAGTGATCCCTCTACAACTCCTCCTACGCTACTTCTCATGTTTTCTTTAATTTCCTTTCAATGCCTTCAATTGTTTCGTGGGTTCTTCGCCAGAAGGAAGAAGGAGCCTGATGATGCTTGGCCACAGAATGGTGAAGAACTTCTGTGCAATCCTGAGCATGACTCCTAAACTAGATTTCCCTCACTTGTCTGAGGTGAACAATAGTGGTGTTAGAGTAGCGGTTCGGAATAACACAGAACCAGGCCAGCCTAGCGGCCTTGTTGTCAGCGCTGCTACCTCTGTTTGGATTGCACTGCAACCTCAGAGCATCTTTAACTTCCTCCGGGACGAGAAAACCCGAGCTCAGGTATATAATGCACAAACAAACAACTCCATCTAATACAATAGTCAAATTAGTTTATTTTCACCTTTCTGTTGTTCTGCAGTGGGATGTACTCTCTAGTGGAAATCAAGCACAGGAGGTTGGACACATCTCCAATGGCTCTCATCGCGGAAACTGTATATCGCTCATTCGGGTAATATTCCATTATTCGGTTATTCCTCTCCTCTATCTTCTTCAATATATGTCTTTGAGGATCATTGATTGGAAATCCTAAATGTTTGTTGTATGAAGCCTTTCATACCAAATGAAAACAACATGCTGCTGTTTCAAGAGTCCTGCATAGACCCTCTAGGAATGGTGATAGTCTACGCTCCCATCGACCTTCCATCCCTCAACGTTGCAGTAAGCGGGGCGGACTCATCCAACATACCAATTCTTCCATCAGGTTTCATAATCTCCAGCGATGGCGGCCACCCCGACTCCGCAGCAGCAAATGGTGGTGGTGCTTCCACAAGTACTGCAAACTCTAAAAGGTCTCCGGCAGGTTCGCTCCTTACGGTGGCATTCCAGATATTGGTTTCAACCCCATCTGGTCCGAATGAACTCAACATGGAATCCGTGGCAACTGTCAATACCCTCATCAGCTCCACCGTTCAGCGAATCAAGCGCGCACTGGATTCAAATATGGACTGACAGATTATAGAAACTAGACATCTTTGATCTGCATTTGTGTTTTTTATATGTAAATCTTTGCATGGGAGTATTACAAGGTCAGCGCATTTGCTATCACATGGTTTTGTTGACCATTATGGGTCCGTTTGAGAGTGCGTTGCATTTTGATCTATTGAAGTGAGATGAGGCATAGTATTGTGATGAGGTGAGGTGATGTGTAGCGTTTGAACAAACAAAATTGTTGGCGTGTGAGTTATTAATTTATGAATCAATTTTTTAAAGAAATATATATTATTGTTGTTAAAATCATTAATATATCATTAACATATCTGATTCATTAATAAAATTATATTGTTATATAAAACAACTAAGCTAAGTAGAAGAGATCTTATAAATGAAAAACCAATAAGAATATGCACATAAAAAATTGTATATAATTAAGTTGAATTTATTTTAAAAAATGGAATAAGATGTTGAATTTATTTTAAAAAATGGAATAAGATGGAGGTGGTCCAAGTCCAACCACATATTTTCACTCCTGTTTTTTTATGGAAAGAAAATATTATTAAACTAGACAAAATCTGGGGTGGGACACCCCTACAAAGTCATCTCATAGAAAAGGAATACTAATAACAGGAGACAAGAGGAAGTGCACTCCCTAAGACAAATCGAAATCAACGTTGGCTTAACTATTTGTATATACGTTAGCCTCGTGATCAACATGACTAACAAGAGCAAAAACAAAAGTGTAATACGAAAGAACCGTGTAACATCGGTCATCATTTTTTTTTCTATGTAAAAAATTCTTCTGTCAATGAAAGACGGAGCCCTGTGCTGTGACAATTCCAGGGGAGAAGCCTTGGTCAATGAAGAAGTCGCTCCCAATGCTTTGGCTAGAACCATAGATAGCATAGTTCCATCTCATTGCGACGACCCACCAAACAGATTTCCTCTACTTGCAATGCGGTGATCGAGACCAATCGACGATAGATATGGTTTGACTAGGTTGCTAAACGTGCCCTATATATAATGGAGGTCATTCTACTACTCAACTGCGAAGATACAACAAAGAAGGGCTGAAAAGCTTGGACATCCGGTATGACCATAAACTCGGTCTGTTAGACCTACATGCATAGAAGTTCTCATATGACAATATGATATGTTGGGCTTTAGCCCACCGCGTGACCACAAGAATATTACTCCAAGTAGAATGGAACTCAGGAACTTCTGATTAAGTATGAAATATTCGCATTGTTTAAGAGATAGCCACTCTTTAAAATTTAGAATTTAGTTGGAAATTAGATTTTTCCTAGAAACAAATAATAGTAAAAAAATTTATAATTCAAAAAATAAAAAGGAACATAAACATATGCCTAAATGCTAAATACATTAAAGGGCAAAGACCTAAAATCTCCAAAGTGAGGAAACACAGATGTAGGACAAGATTTGGGCTTGTATCTAGCCCATATTTGGAGGCCCAGGCCCAAATTACACCAAGCAGATCCAGCCCAAATATTCAATAGATTAATGGGTTTTTTTGAAAAATAACCCTCGTTTATAAACATTTTTCAAATCTAACCATTCTTTTCAAAACACTTAAATATAACCCTTTTGCCAAAGGAAAAGACATTCATATCCTTTCACGTCTTTTCATGCACCACCTCTCTCTCTTAAACCCTAAAAATGATTTTCCCTCCCAAAAACACTCCTCTCCCTCTGCGAAACCACTCTCTCTCTCCTTCAAACCCAGTAAAACCGCCCATGTATACCTCTTTCATTCGAAATTTGTCACAGATCTAGTGAAATCGATAAGCCAAAAGCTCAAATCTTCAAGGTTGAAGTATCGGGACGTATAAGCTCGGTAAGCTGCCATAGCGACGTCGT
Source organism: Tripterygium wilfordii (assembly GCF_013401445.1). Taxonomy (NCBI): domain Eukaryota; kingdom Viridiplantae; phylum Streptophyta; class Magnoliopsida; order Celastrales; family Celastraceae; genus Tripterygium; species Tripterygium wilfordii. The sequence goes on along the minus strand of NC_052236.1, from coordinate 12,483,283 downwards.
CGAAGACGTAAACGAGCCTAAAGTCGGCAACGCAATCTCCGAATTCGTTCCCCTAGAACATATAAGTGCTCACCGTGGTCGCTACATGTCCAACCCTTCGTCTCCTACTTCAGCGAGTTTGCATTTTACCATACAACATCTTGTGCTAAAACATCTTGTCATTTAAGTCGAGAAGGCAGATAGCACCAAACTAAGGTTAGTGTAGTGCATTTTATGAGTTAATATACCAGTACAAATATTTCGTTGATAAATGATTTTTCGTTGATGTGAGACAAATTTTTCGTTGGTTACTTCGTTAGTTTTCGTTTAACTCAGACAATTTTTCGTTGATAAAACATTTATATGGTTGATAATATAACGATTTCAATAAAGTGGGTTTCTCACCCAACAACTTTAACCATGGCTAGATGTATAGCGCAGAAGATGTTCGACCAATCGTAAATGGCAGAAAGTTTACACTTACACTTCACCATTCTGTTAGTGTAATAAAAACTCCAGTAAATATTTTTCGTTGCTAAACTTGTGTATTTTCATTGCTAAACGTGTATATTTTGGTTGCTAAACGTGTGTAATCTCGTAGCTAAATGACTGTATTGTCGTTGATATCGACAGCTTTTTTAGTTGATAACTGTTTTACTTTTCTTATATCATACCAATTGCAGTTATTTCGTTGATAACTGTTTAAATTTTCGTTGCTAAACGTGTATAATTTATGTCTGTTTCGTTGATAACCCTGTTACTTTTCGTTGAGTTTTTTGGTTGAATACTCACTTATTTTGTGATTCAGAAATGGAAGAGGTTAGCATATTGGTTCGTTATTGTGGGTCTTGGGAAAAGGTTGGTCTCAGTTATGCATATAAGGGTGGGAAGAGTAAGGGCATGATCATTCCAAATGACATTTCCTACAACCAATTATTGGATATGGTGTACGAATTGACGAATATCGATCGTCGGACACATAACATCCAATTGAAGTATATTTTCAATGTCCATGGTCCAACTGAACCTGTTGAGATTGAAGGTGACAGGGATGTTCATTTTTTTGTACGATGCAACAGCGACAAGAACATACCTGGGACATCTCTATGCATTTCAAACACTGATAGAGAGGTATATGATGATGATACTGAGGTAAATTTTGAGTTAAATGATGATCGATATGATATTGCAGATACAGAATTGTTTGAAGAACCTGACATAGTTGGATTCAGCCGGAACATTGATGATCGTAACGAACCTCAGATAAATATATCAGAAGTTAACGCCAATGATCATACAACTGCCCAGGAAAATTTTTCTTCTGAGGGTAATGCTGGATTTGCCGGTTCTAATTCAATTGGTGCGTCACAAAGCTGTGGTAATATGATCTCACCTGTTGTACATGATGATTCATATGCTGTTTTGAAAGTCGGAGAAATATTTCCAGACAAGAAGAGCTTGTTTAAAAAGTTATGCATGCATGCGCTTCATTTGCACTTCGAATTCAAAGTGGCAAAATCGACAAAAACTCTTTTTGTTGTTCGATGCAAAGTAAGTGAATGCAAGTGGTGGCTTCGAGCAACGAGAGTTGATGACACTTGTTTTTTCGTCATAAAGTTATATCGTGACGAACATTTGTCTTCTTCTTGTTTTGAATTTCATGAAGCTCGTCAAGCAACAGGTTGGGTTGTGGGGGAATGCATTAAGTCTAAATATGAGGGGGTTAGTTGCATTTATAAACCAAATGACATTGTCAAGGATTTTCAGAGAGTGCATGGAGTTTCAATCACTTATGGGAAAGCTTGGAGGGCTAGAGAAAGTGCCCTACATTCATTACATGGTACGCCAGAACAATCTTTTGCTGAACTTCCCTCTTTTTTTGCACAATTGGAATCAAACAATCCAGGAACGGTTACACATATTGAGTTGGATTCTATCAATCGATTGAAATACTGTTTCATGGCCATTGGACCATCATTAAGAGGTTTTCGTACTTGTATAAGACCTGTAATTTGTGTTGATGGAACTCATTTGAAAGGTAAGTATCTTGGAACATTATTTGTTGCCACATGTTTGGATGGAAACAACCAGGTTTATCCTTTGGCTTTTGGAGTAGGGGATTCAGAAAATGATGATGCGTGGACATGGTTCTTTGAAAAATTGAATGGAGCTATTGAAAGCATGGATTCACTTGTTTTTATATCGGATAGGAATGCAAGTATTGAAAAAAGTATCCGGAGAGTTTTTCCAGAGGCCATACATGGTGCTTGTATGTATCACCTTGGTCAGAATTTGAAGTCCAAAAAGTTTAGTGATTCCGTCATCCCTCTATTCTACAAGGCACCAAAGTCATACAATAAGGTGGAGTTTCACCATATCATGAATCAAATACTCAGATTCGATGCAGGTAATGTTTTCAAGTATTTAAGTGAAGCTGGTTTTGAGAAATGGTCTAGGGCTTATTTTCCTGGACAACGGTATAACATCATGACAACAAATATAGCTGAATGCTTAAATGGAATATTGAGGGATGCTCGAACCTTACCTATTACGAAGTTGATGGATCATCTGCAATCTTTATTACAACGATGGTTTCATGAGAGACGATCAATAGCTCTTGAAATGAAAGGTGAACTGACTGACTATTACGATAAAGTTGCAGAAGAAAGAAGGAATAGGTATTTAAAGTAATTTAATTCTCATTGATAACCTTGAGAAATTTCGTTGATGATTTGTTTATTTCGTTTAGAATTTAGTTATTTTGGTTGATAAAACTTTGAGAATTTTCGTTGATGATTTAAATATTTCGTTTAGAATTTTGTTGTTGTAGTTGATAAAATGTATCGTTGATAACTTTGATGATTTTGGTTGATGATTTATATATTTCGTTGAGAATTTTGTGTTTTTCGTATACTAAAGTTTCGTTGATAACTATTATTTTCTCGTTGACTATTACAATTTTATCGTTGATAATTAAAATTTTGAAACTTTTCAGGGCTAGGGTCATGACTGTGGAGCCTTTTAGTATAAATACTTTTCTTGTTAAAGATGGTGATGATGGAGGACAAGTGGATTTGGCCAGCAAGACTTGCTCCTGCAGAGTTTTTGATATTGACCATATACCCTGCATCCACGCCTTTGCAGCATGTAGAGTTAGAAAATTACCAATAATTTCATTGTGTTCGCAATATTATCGTACTGATATGCTGCTGCTAGCATACGCAGAACCAATCAACCCTGTCTTGAACACAGACGCTAATGTTCTAACTGAGGAATTGAGAGTTGTCTTACCTCCAGAAACCAGGAGAAAAAGTGGACGACCAAAGAAACGTCGAATTCCATCATCCGGTGAGCAAATACAAAAAAGAAAATGCAGTCGTTGCAAACAAGATGGTCACAACCGTCAAACTTGTAGCGAGCCCATTTGTTTACACCCTAGCACGTCAGCACAATGAGTTATGATTGAACTTGATCGTTGGTATTTATTTGTTAGGCTATCTCATGTTTCTTTGATAACTATTACTTGTAACGTTGATAAGTCTTACTGTTTCCGTTGGTAGTTATGTTATGGTGCATAGTTTTTCGTTGATAACTATTATGCGTAACGTTGATAAGTCTTATTGTTTCCGTTGGTAGTTATGTTATGGTGCATAGTTTTTCGTTGATAACTATTATTAGTAACGTTGATAAGTCTTATTGTTTCCGTTGGTAGTTATGTTATGGTGCATAGTTTTTCGTTGATAACTATTATTAGTAACATTGATAAGTTTTACTGTTTCCGTTGGTAGTTATGTTATGGTGCATAGTTTTTCGTTGATAACTATTATTCGTAACGTTGATAAGTCTTATTGTTTCCGTTGGTAGTTATGTTATGGTGCATAGTTTTTCGTTGATAACTATTATTCGTAACGTTGATAAGTCTTATTGTTTCCGTTGGTAGTTATGTTATGGTGTATAGTTTTTCATTGATAACTATTATTAGTAACGTTGATAAGTCTTACTGTTTCCGTTGGTAGTTATGTTATGGTGCATAGTTTTTCGTTGATAACTATTATTCGTAACGTTGATAAGTCTTACTGTTTCCGTTGGTAGTTATGTTATGGTGCATAGTTTTTCGTTGATAACTATTACTTGTAACGTTGATTACTCAAACTGTCTTCGTTGGTAAATATAGAATATCATATATATAAATGAAATAATTACAGTTGTATATATTAAATAAACATAATATGTTAATCAAATAGAAATTACATTCTCATCGTGCCCATTTTCCATGTCTCGACTGCAAATTTTTTCCTAATAAATCCCATGTCCTCAGGTTTCAAAATGGTCACGTCCTTATCGGCTGAGAGAATCTCTATGAATTTTATACAGAACATGCCGCAGTCCGAACTGAACGAAAAAGCAAGCGAAATTAGGTCAATTATTTATTAGAAGATTATTTATTAAAGGAATATAAAACCTTACCCATTTTGTTGTTGAGGAACTTCAGGTTGACGCTCTATGGTCCATGGAGATTCATCGTCGATGACGTTGGCCCGCTTCAGCATCTTGGGGATCAATGTTGCAATGGATTTCATTTCATTACTAAATGTCTCCTGTCTGGTGTGCTTGATAAGTAAATCATAACAAATGATCCTCTTTTCTTGAAGGTCTATCACACCAGCAGCCCAATGATCAGCAGTTATATTAATTGGGAAATAAACCCTATCCAAATTGGACCAAGAGACCATATTTTCCTTAGATCCGTCAACAAAATGCAGTAGAAGATCATCACGGTCCCAATGTGAAGGCTCATTGTTCTCTTCGTGCAATTTGTAACGGATGTTGAGATATGTCTGGAAAAAAAATTATATTGAAATATCAACGAAAAAATATTTATGTTATCAACGAAAAAGTGTATATTATAAACGAAGAGTGTAATATAAATGTCAACCTAAACATAGATAAAATCAACGAGAATTAAAATACTTACATGAAAAGGTGTATCCATAATCGCACATTTTTGTCTGAAAATATCAGTATTCTCAGACATTCTTTTACGAATGAACTCGAATGCAATGTCAAGATGCTGCAGAACATATTTATATCATTATAAGAAATAAAGTAAGTTTATCAACCATAAACACCAAAACAAATACAGTTATCAACCAAATCTATATGCATATATCAACCAAATCTATATGCATATACCAACCAAAACAAAAGCAGTAGTCAACGTAAAAGTAATTCAGTTATAAACATAATTTAAAAACTTTCATTAACATAATAACTAATTTATAAATTTCTATATCATTAACAGAAAACGTAATATACAAATTAAGAGTTATAAGTGCGTACCGTGTCTAGTATCCACTTGCTTTGGTCGATGATTGTATCAAACCAATCCTTTTTTGCATCAATTGTTTTTAGATCAATTGTCTTATCATGATTGATGGGATTCTTAAAGAATTCATTCATTTCAACTTCCCATTCGTTAGGAAACTCTGAAATAGGATTGAACTCTGGGAGGATCTTTCTCTTCTTCTTGGAAGGGTCAGTATATGGTGACACTTGGTACGAACCCCTCTTCTTCAATCTTTTGCTCTGATACTGTTGACCTTCTGTTGCAAGCTTTGCCAACAAACGTAATTTATTCGCATCAGTATCATCCTCCTCATTAGCAATTGAACTACTCCCATCAACCATTTCTTCGACTGAGGCATCAACCAGTTCATCAGGTTGATCAACCTTAACTTCAGAGATACCAACCATAAATTCATTGGTATCAACCTTATCTGAAGTCGTTGCAACCGTGTTGTCAACCATAAACGTAAGGTTATCAACCTTAAGTTCACTGTTATCAACTTCAAACTGGTAATTATCAACTTTATCATCAACCTTGATATCAACACTGTGACCCTTCTCAATTGCTACAGAAGGATTATCAAGATGACGATCATCATCATCAACAATCTCATCGACATGGGGGGCAACATAAAATCTATCTGCATCATCATCATCATCGGTTGTTTCAGTTGGCAACTGATCCACCTTTTCAATAATATCGCTAATAACTTTATCAAAAACTTCTTTGGATTCAGTTGCCAAGTTCTCGTCCCCCTCGATGGATGTTATATCACCCTTCTCCAGGTGCCCAATTTCCACCTGCTCAGCTTTAACTTCATCTTTATCATCATTTAAAGAAGGCTTCTTCTTCATTGAAGCCTTCTTTCTCCTGGAAATCAGCTCTTCCAAACCCACTTTTTTCTTCTTCTCCAACTCTTGTAACTCTGATATTTCTTTGACTGCCTTCGTCATTAAACGTGAGCTCCTTCTCAGAGTATTTTTCTTTACATGCTTCCCCTTTTTTATCGCCCTCATCTTCACAATCTTCCTCTTAACCCCCACATTTTCTTCCTTTTCCTCAACTTTATCATATGCAATTTTCTTTTCTTCTTCTTCTGTTTTGCTCAACTTCTGAGCAGATTTTAGGCTCACAATCTCGTGCTCAATAGAACTGAGTCTCACCGAGATATCATTTATCTTCTCATCCAGTTTATTTTCTAATGCAGCAAGAGTATCCTTGACCAATCCCCTGATCAACGAACTCACAAGCAATCCCATCTCAAATGTATCATCTGACTTTTTAACTGAACTGACATCAGAGTCAGCTCCAGGGTTCTGAATGGGTTGCTTGGCTTTCTTTGCCTTATTTAACAAGACACCTACATTCCCTTCACAATTAAATGTATAGTCTTGCTCACTTTCTGAGTGTGTGTTGACCATTTCAAAGACTGTAACCTGAAGATGAAACAATAATATAATATAAAACATCTAAATTATATTATCAACGTAAATAAATAAAATACCAACGTAAATAAATAAAATACCAACTTAAATATATACAATACCAACGTAAAATTATACAATACCAACGTAAATATATATAATACCAACGTAAATATATACAATATCAAAGTAAAAAAATAAAATATCAACGTAAATATATACAATACCAACGTAAATATATACAATATCAACGTAAATATATACAATACCAACGTAAACTATATACAATACCAACGTAAAATTCTCAATAACAAATAAAACATATAAATTGTAAATCATCAAACTTCACATTTTCATTATAAACCAGAAAAATATAATTACCTCATCCGCCTCCAATATATCGTTGACAGTCTTGGACTTTGGTGCCTTAGTTGATGACCATTTCAACATTCTAGGCAACAAATTCAGATCAACACAGTCTGCAAAACTTGCTGCAATACTTGGAATAACCTCGTATTCCCATAGTTGGAAAGCCCAAGGAAAGCCCAATAGATTGTACCATTCAAAATCATTCTGCTTGGCCTTAAATTTGTCGAACCTTCCAACAAGACAATTAGTTAGGGACTGTATTGTCTTCTTGTAGGACAAAGTCCCCCATGGGTACTTGTTGAACTCATCAACATAATCAACCAGATTCAAGAAATCAACATCAATCAACAGCTTCACATCTCTACCTAAGAGTACATACTCAACAAAATATACAAGTGCCAACTTATATACATCTTCTGGATCTTGGCACTGCATAAAAGTCCTTCGTAACTCTTGGCATGAAATATGATAGCTTCCATTGAAATACTTATTCTGCAAGCCCACCCTAGGTTCACCAGACTTCTCCATCTCTTTCAAATATAATGAGATGTCTGGTAGGGAATGACACCTCAATCCAGTTATGAGGTTAAATTCCCTTATTGAAAAACTAGTTTCTCTTCCACCAATCAAAAACACCAACTTCCCTTTCTTTTCATCCTCTTTTGATTGTACTTGCCGAAGGAGGAGTTGGTGTACAATCTGTGGAGCCCATTTAATGTTTTTCAGTTGTAAGAAAGTACCAAAACAGGTTCCCCTAAACAAAGTCAGCTGATCTTCGCTCAGCTTACTCCTAATATCGCTTATTGTTTCATGTAACTTTGAAAAAGAAAGAACCTTGGCACCAAATCTCTCGTTGATGGGAATCTTGTATGCCATTTTATGTCAAATCTGCATGTATATGAAAGGTGGAAAATAAGTTTATCAAACATAAACACAAAACCAAAACAGTTATCAACTAAATATATATGTATTTATCAACGAAAAAGTCATACAGTTCCCAACGAAAAAGTAATAAAGTTATCAACCTAAAAGTAATACAGTTATCAACCAAAAAGTAATACAATTATCAACCAAAAATTAATACAGTTATCAACCAAAAAGTAATACAGTTGTCAACATAAATAAAAGCAGTTATCAACGAAAAAGGTACAAACTTTCATGAACAGTACAACAACTTTCTACGTGTACTGCAAAACTGATAACAACGAACATGCACGCCTTTACCAACGAAACCCAACACCCTATAACATATATATTACACGCATGACTGTACTGTTTCTCTAACCTCTTCCAAAAATCTCATACATATGAACGAATATTCAAACACCGTAAATCCATGAAATGAAACTAACCTTAGAGTCGCGTTTGTTGTTGTTGTTGTTCGTTCGTAAAAAACCAGAAGAAATTCCAACAAATAATATTCTCGGAAGAACGAATAAGTTGAAGGAAGAAGATACAGATGCGAGAGAATTTTTTATGCTCGTGTGTGAATAAACGAAGAAGAAGATGAAAGGACGGGTTTTACGCAATTCGAGACGGTAACTGTTGACTTTTAGGATTTTGAACTGTGCAATGGGTAATTTTGTCTTTTCCTTTGTCAAAAGGGTTATATTTAAGTGTTTTAAAAAGATGGGTTAGATTTGAAAAATGTTTATAAACGAGGGTTATTTTTCAAAAAAACCCATCGATAAACCTTGTCAATGGGGTTTTTTTTCAGTTTCTAGGGAGCAAAGAGGAGAAGTTCTATTAATCTAGGGTTTTTTTGAAAAATAACCCTCGTTTATAAACATTTTTCAAATCTAACCCATCTTTTTAAAACACTTAAATATAACCCTTTTAACAAAGGAAAAGACAAAATTACCCATTGCACAGTTCAAAATCCTAAAAGTCAACAGTTACCGTCTCGAATTGCGTAAAACCCGTCCTTTCATCTTCTTCTTCGTTTATTCACACACGAGCATAAAAAATTCTCTCGCATCTGTATCTTCTTCCTTCAACTTATTCGTTCTTCCGAGAATATTATTTGTTGGAATTTCTTCTGGTTTTTTACGAACGAACAACAACAACAACAAACGCGACTCTAAGGTTAGTTTCATTTCATGGATTTACGGTGTTTGAATATTCGTTCATATGTATGAGATTTTTGGAAGAGGTTAGAGAAACAGTACAGTCATGCGTGTAATATATATGTTATAGGGTGTTGGGTTTCGTTGGTAAAGGCGTGCATGTTCGTTGTTATCAGTTTTGCAGTACACGTAGAAAGTTGTTGTACTGTTCATGAAAGTTTGTACCTTTTTCGTTGATAACTGCTTTTATTTATGTTGACAACTGTATTACTTTTTGGTTGATAACTGTATTAATTTTTGGTTGATAATTGTATTACTTTTTGGTTGATAACTGTATTACTTTTAGGTTGATAACTTTATTACTTTTTCGTTGGGAACTGTATGACTTTTTCGTTGATAAATACATATATATTTAGTTGATAACTGTTTTGGTTTTGTGTTTATGTTTGATAAACTTATTTTCCACCTTTCATATACATGCAGATTTAACATAAAATGGCATACAAGATTCCCATCAACGAGAGATTTGGTGCCAAGGTTCTTTCTTTTTCAAAGTTACATGAAACAATAAGCGATATTAGGAGTAAGCTGAGCGAAGATCAGCTGACTTTGTTTAGGGGAACCTGTTTTGGTACTTTCTTACAACTGAAAAACATTAAATGGGCTCCACAGATTGTACACCAACTCCTCCTTCGGCAAGTACAATCAAAAGAGGATGAAAAGAAAGGGAAGTTGGTGTTTTTGATTGGTGGAAGAGAAACTAGTTTTTCAATAAGGGAATTTAACCTCATAACTGGATTGAGGTGTCATTCCCTACCAGACATCTCATTATATTTGAAAGAGATGGAGAAGTCTGGTGAACCTAGGGTGGGCTTGCAGAATAAGTATTTCAATGGAAGCTATCATATTTCATGCCAAGAGTTACGAATGACTTTTATGCAGTGCCAAGATCCAGAAGATGTATATAAGTTGGCACTTGTATATTTTGTTGAGTATGTACTCTTAGGTAGAGATGTGAAGCTGTTGATTGATGTTGATTTCTTGAATCTGGTTGATTATGTTGATGAGTTCAACAAGTACCCATGGGGGACTTTGTCCTACAAGAAGACAATACAGTCCCTAACTAATTGTCTTGTTGGAAGGTCCGACAAATTTAAGGCCAAGCAGAATGATTTTGAATGGTACAATCTATTGGGCTTTCCTTGGGCTTTCCAACTATGGGTATACGAGGTTATTCCAAGTATTGCAGCAAGTTTTGCAGACTGTGTTGATCTGAATTTGTTGCCTAGAATGTTGAAATGGTCATCAACTAAGGCACCAAGTCCAAGACTGTCAACGATATATTGGAGGCGGATGAGGTAATTATATTTTTCTGGTTTATAATGAAAATGTGAAGTTTGATGATTTACAATTTATATGTTTTATTTGTTATTGAGAATTTTACGTTGGTATTGTATATAGTTTACGTTGGTATTGTATATATTTACGTTGGTATTGTATATATTTACGTTGATATTTTATTTTTTACTTTGATATTGTATATATTTACGTTGGTATTATATATATTTACGTTGGTATTGTATAATTTTACGTTGGTATTGTATAATTTTACGTTGGTATTGTATATATTTAAGTTGGTATTTTATTTATTTACGTTGGTATTGTATATATTTAAGTTGGTATTTTATTTATTTACGTTGGTATTTTATTTATTTACGTTGATAATATAATTTAGATGTTTTATATTATATTATTGTTTCATCTTCAGGTTACAGTCTTTGAAATGGTTAACACACACTCAGAAAGTGAGCAAGACTATACATTTAATTGTGAAGGGAATGTTGGTGTCTTGTTAAAGAAGGCAAAGAAAGCCAAGCAACCCATTCAGCACCCTGGAGCTGACTCTGATGTCAGTTCAGTTAAAAAGTCAGATGATACATTTGAGATGGGATTGCTTGTGAGTTCGTTGATCAGGGGATTGGTCAAGGATACTCTTGCTGCATTAGAAAATAAACTGGATGAGAAGATAAATGATATCTCGGTGAGACTCAGTTCTATTGAGCACGAGATTGTGAGCCTAAAATCTGCTCAGAAGTTGAGCAAAACAGAAGAAGAAGAAAAGAAAATTGCACATGATAAAGTTGAGGAAAATGAAGAAAAGGTGGGGATTAAGAGGAAGATTGTGAAGATGAGGGCGATAAAAAAGGGGAAGCATGTAAAGAAAAATACTCTGAGAAGGAGCTCACGTTTAATGCCGAAGGCAGCCAAAGAAATATCAGAGTTACAAGAGTTGGAGAAGAAGAAAAAAGTGGGTTTGGAAGAGCTGATTTCCAGGAGAAAGAAGGCTTCAATGAAGAAGAAGCCTTCTTTAAATGATGATAAAGATGAAGTTGAAGCTGAGCAGGTGGAAATTGGGCACCTGGAGAAGGGTGATATAACATTCATCGAGGGGGACGAGAACTTGGCAACTGAATCCAAAGAAGTTTTTGATAAAGTTATTAGCGATATTATTGAAAAGGTGGATCAGTTGCCAACTGAAACAACCGATGATGATGATGATGCAGATAGATTTTATGTTGCCCCCCATGTCGATGAGATTGTTGATGATGATGATCGTCATCTTGATAATCCTTCTGTAGCAATTGAGAAGGGTCACAGTGTTGATATCAAGGTTGATGATAAAGTTGATAATTACCAGTTTGAAGTTGATAACAGTGAACTTAAGGTTGATAACCTTACGTTTATGGTTGACCACACGGTTGCAACGACTTCAGATAAGGTTGATACCAATGAATTTATGGTTGGTATCTCTGAAGTTAAGGTTGATCAACCTGATGAACTGGTTGATGCCTCAGTCGAAGAAATGGTTGATGGGAGTAGTTCAATTGCTAATGAGGAGGATGATACTGATGCGAATAAATTACGTTTGTTGGCAAAGCTTGCAACAGAAGGTCAACAGTATCAGAGCAAAAGATTGAAGAAGAGGGGTTCGTACCAAGTGTCACCATATACTGACCCTTCCAAGAAGAAGAGAAAGATCCTCCCAGAGTTCAATCCTATTTCAGAGTTTCCTAACGAATGGGAAGTTGAAATGAATGAATTCTTTAAGAATCCCATCAATCATGATAAGACAATTGATCTAAAAACAATTGATGCAAAAAAGGATTGGTTTGATACAATCATCGACCAAAGCAAGTGGCTACTAGACACGGTACGCACTTATAACTCTTAATTTGTATATTACGTTTTCTGTTAATGATATAGAAATTTATAAATTAGTTATTATGTTAATGAAAGTTTTTAAATTATGTTTATAACTGAATTACTTTTACGTTGACTACTGCTTTTATTTAGGTTGGTATATGCATATAGATTTGGTTGATATATGCATATAGATTTGGTTGATAACTGTATTTGTTTTGGTGTTTATGGTTGATAAACTTACTTTATTTCTTATAATGATATAAATATGTTCTGCAGCATCTTGACGTTGCATTCGAGTTCATTCGTAAAAGAATGTCTGAGAATACTGATATTTTCAGACAAAAATGTGCGATTATGGATACACCTTTTCATGTAAGTATTTTAATTCTCGTTGATTTTATCTATGTTTAGGTTGACATTTATATTACACTCTTCGTTTATAATATACACTTTTTCGTTGATAACATAAATATTTTTTCGTTGATATTTCAATATAATTTTTTTTCCAGACATATCTCAACATCCGTTACAAATTGCACGAAGAGAACAATGAGCCTTCACATTGGGACCGTGATGATCTTCTACTGCATTTTGTTGACGGATCTAAGGAAAATATGGTCTCTTGGTCCAATTTGGATAGGGTTTATTTCCCAATTAATATAACTGCTGATCATTGGGCTGCTGGTGTGATAGACCTTCAAGAAAAGAGGATCATTTGTTATGATTCACTTATCAAGCACACCAGACAGGAGACATTTAGTAATGAAATGAAATCCATTGCAACATTGATCCCCAAGATGCTGAAGCGGGCCAACGTCATCGACGATGAATCTCCATGGACCATAGAGCGTCAACCTGAAGTTCCTCAACAACAAAATGGGTAAGGTTTTATATTCCTTTAATAAATAATCTTCTAATAAATAATTGACCTAATTTCGCTTGCTTTTTCGTTCAGTTCGGACTGCGGCATGTTCTGTATAAAATTCATAGAGATTCTCTCAGCCGATAAGGACGTGACCATTTTGAAACCTGAGAACATGGGATTTATTAGGAAAAAATTTGCAGTCGAGACATGGAAAATGGGCACGATGAGAATGTAATTTCTATTTGATTAACATATTATGTTTATTTAATATATACAACTGTAATTATTTCATTTATATATATGATATTCTATATTTACCAACGAAGACAGTATGAGTAATCAACGTTACAAGTAATAGTTATCAACGAAAAACTATGCACCATAACATAACTACCAACGGAAACAGTAAGACTTATCAACGTTACGAATAATAGTTATCAACGAAAAACTATGCATCATAACATAACATAACTACCAACGGAAACAATAAGACTTATCAACGTTACTAATAATAGTTATCAACGAAAAACTATGCACCATAACATAACTACCAACGGAAACAATAAGACTTATCAACGTTACGAATAATAGTTATCAACGAAAAACTATGCACCATAACATAACTACCAACGGAAACAGTAAGATTTATCAACGTTACGAATAATAGTTATCAACGAAAAACTATGCACCATAACATAACTACCAACGGAAACAGTAAGACTTATCAACGTTACGAATAATAGTTATCAACGAAAAACTATGCACCATAACATAACTACCAACGGAAACAGTAAGACTTATCAACGTTACTAATAATAGTTATCAACGAAAAACTATGCACCATAACATAACTACCAACGGAAACAATAAGACTTATCAACGTTACTAATAATAGTTATCAACGAAAAACTATGCACCATAACATAACTACCAACGGAAACAATAAGACTTATCAACGTTACGAATAATAGTTATCAACGAAAAACTATGCACCATAACATAACTACCAACGGAAACAGTAAGACTTATCAACGTTACAAGTAATAGTTATCAACGAAACATGAGATAGCCTAACAAATAAATACCAACGATCAAGTTCAATCATAACTCATTGTGCTGACGTGCTAGGGTGTAAACAAATGGGCTCGCTACAAGTTTGACGGTTGTGACCATCTTGTTTGCAACGACTGCATTTTCTTTTTTGTATTTGCTCACCGGATGATGGAATTCGACGTTTCTTTGGTCGTCCACTTTTTCTCCTGGTTTCTGGAGGTAAGACAACCCTCAATTCCTCAGTTAGAACATTAGCGTCTGTGTTCAAGACAGGGTTGATTGGTTCTGCGTATGCCAGCAGCAGCATATCAGTACGATAATATTGCGAACACAATGAAATTATTGGTAATTTTCTAACTCTACATGCTGCAAAGGCGTGGATGCAGGGTATATGGTCAATATCAAAAACTCTGCAGGAGCAAGTCTTGCTGGCCAAATCCACTTGTCCTCCATCATCACCATCTTTAACAAGAAAAGTATTTATACTAATAGGCTCCACAGTCATGACCCTAGCCCTGAAAAGTTTCAAAATTTTAATTATCAACGATAAAATTGTAATAGTCAACGAGAAAATAATAGTTATCAACGAAACTTTAGTAAACGAAAAACACAATTCTCAACGAAATATATAAATCATCAACCAAAATCATCAAAGTTATCAACGATACATTTTATCAACTACAACAACAAAATTCTAAACGAAATATTTAAATCATCAACGAAAATTCTCGAAGTTTTATCAACCAAAATAACTAAATTCTAAACGAAATAAACAAATCATCAACGAAATTTCTCAAGGTTATCAATGAGAATTAAATTACTTTAAATACCTATTCCTTCTTTCTTCTGCAACTTTATCGTAATAGTCAGTCAGTTCACCTTTCATTTCAAGAGCTATTGATCGTCTCTCATGAAACCATCGTTGTAATAAAGATTGCAGATGATCCATCAACTTCGTAATAGGTAAGGTTCGAGCATCCCTCAATATTCCATTTAAGCATTCAGCTATATTTGTTGTCATGATGTTATACCGTTGTCCAGGAAAATAAGCCCTAGACCATTTCTCAAAACCAGCTTCACTTAAATACTTGAAAACATTACCTGCATCGAATCTGAGTATTTGATTCATGATATGGTGAAACTCCACCTTATTGTATGACTTTGCTGCCTTGTAGAATAGAGGGATGACAGAATCACTAAACTTTTTGGACTTCAAATTCTGACCAAGGTGATACATACAAGCACCATGTATGGCCTCTGGAAAAACTCTCCGGATACTTTTTTCAATACTTGCATTCCTATCCGATATAAAAACAAGTGAATCCATGCTTCCAATAGCTCCATTCAATTTTTCAAAGAACCATGTCCACGCATCATCATTTTCTGAATCCCCTACTCCAAAAGCCAAAGGATAAACCTGGTTGTTTCCATCCAAACATGTGGCAACGAATAATGTTCCAAGATACTTACCTTTCAAATGAGTTCCATCAACACAAATTACAGGTCTTATACAAGTACGAAAACCTCTTAATGATGGTCCAATGGCCATGAAACAGTATTTGAATCGATTGATAGAATCCAACTCAATATGTGTAACCGTTCCTGGATTGTTTGATTCCAATTGTGCAAAAAAAGAGGGAAGTTCAGCAAAAGATTGTTCTGGCGTACCATGTAATGAATGTAGGGCACTTTCTCTAGCCCTCCAAGCTTTCCCATAAGTGATTGAAACTCCATGCACTCTCTGAAAATCCTTGACAATGTCATTTGGTCTATAAATGCAACTAACCCCCTCATATTTAGACTTAATGCATTCCCCCACAACCCAACCTGTTGCTTGACGAGCTTCATGAAATTCAAAACAAGAAGAAGACAAATGTTCGTCACGATATACCTTTATGACGAAAAAACAAGTGTCATCAACTCTCGTTGCTCGAAGCCACCACTTGCATTCACTTACTTTGCATCGAACAACAAAAAGAGTTTTTGTCGATTTTGCCACTTTGAATTCGAAGTGCAAATGCAGCGCATGCATGCATAACTTTTTAAACAAGCTCTTCTTGTCTGGAAATATTTCTCCGACTTTCAAAACAGCATATGAATCATCATGTACAACAGGTGAGATCATATTACCACAGCTTTGTGACGCACCAATTGAATTAGAACCGGCAAATCCAGCATTACCCTCAGAAGAAAAATTTTCCTGGGCAGTTGTATGATCATTGGCGTTAACTTCTGATATATTTATCTGAGGTTCGTTACGATCATCAATGTTCCGGCTGAATCCAACTATGTCAGGTTCTTCAAACAATTATGTATCTGCAATATCATATCGATCATCATTTAACTCAAAATTTACCTCAGTATCATCATCATATACCTCTCTATCAGTGTTTGAAATGCATAGAGATGTCCCAGGTATGTTCTTGTCGCTGTTGCATCGTACAAAAAAATGAACATCCCTGTCACCTTCAATCTCAACAGGTTCAGTTGGACCATGGACATTGAAAATATACTTCAATTGGATGTTATGTGTCCGACGATCGATATTCGTCAATTCGTACACCATATCCAATAATTGGTTGTAGGAAATGTCATTTGGAATGATCATGCCCTTACTCTTCCCACCCTTATATGCATAACTGAGACCAACCTTTTCCCAAGACCCACAATAACGAACCAATATGCTAACCTCTTCCATTTCTGAATCACAAAATAAGTGAGTATTCAACCAAAAAACTCAACGAAAAGTAACAGGGTTATCAACGAAACAGACATAAATTATACACGTTTAGCAACGAAAATTTAAACAGTTATCAATGAAATAACTGCAATTGGTATGATATAAGAAAAGTAAAACAGTTATCAACTAAAAAAGCTGTCGATATCAACGACAATACAGTCATTTAGATACGAGATTACACACGTTTAGCAACCAAAATATACACGTTTAGCAATGAAAATACACAAGTTTAGCAACGAAAAATATTTACTGGAGTTTTTATTACACTAACAGAATGGTGAAGTGTAAGTGTAAACTTTCTGCCATTTACGATTGGTCGAACATCTTCTGCGCTATACATCTAGCCATGGTTAAAGTTGTTGGGTGAGAAACCCACTTCATTGAAATCGTTATATTATCAACCATATAAATGTTTTATCAACGAAAAATTGTCTGAGTTAAACGAAAACTAACGAAGTAACCAACGAAAAATTTGTCTCACATCAACGAAAAATCATTTATCAACGAAATATTTGTACTGGTATATTAACTCATAAAATGCACTACACTAACCTTAGTTTGGTGCTATCTGCCTTCTCGACTTAAATGACAAGATGTTTTAGCACAAGATGTTGTATGGTAAAATACAAACTCGCTGAAGTAGGAGACGAAGGGTTGGACATGTAGCGACCACGGTGAGCACTTATATGTTCTAGGGGAACGAATTCGGAGATTGCGTTGCCGACTTTAGGCTCGTTTGCGTCTTCGACGACGTCGCTATGGCAGCTTACCGAGCTTATACGTCCCGATACTTCAACCTTGAAGATTTGAGCTTTTGGCTTATCGATTTCACTAGATCTGTGACAAATTTCGAATGAAAGAGGTATACATGGGCGGTTTTACTGGGTTTGAAGGAGAGAGAGAGTGGTTTCGCAGAGGGAGATGAGTGTTTTTGGGAGGGAAAATCATTTTTAGGGTTTAAGAGAGAGATGTGGTGCATGAAAAGACGTGAAAGGATATGAATGTCTTTTCCTTTGGCAAAAGGGTTATATTTAAGTGTTTTGAAAAGAAGGGTTAGATTTGAAAAATGTTTATAAACGAGGGTTATTTTTCAAAAAAACCCTTTATCGATGCATTAGCAATTCTCTGTTACTGTCAAGTTTTAGCTGATTAGGAACAAAAATCGAACGGCAAACTCGAAGGATTAGCCAGAAGCAGTGAGCAGAGGAGCTAGAACTTGCTTTCCTCCCAGAATAACGGTTCGATTTCTCGATCTCCGTCTGTTCTCTTTCGTGTTGATCAGCTTATTCTGAGGTAATCAATGTAATTGTGGAAGCACGTATTTCGTTCTAATTGATTGATTTGTTTTTTTATTCCTATTCCAATTATGTTTTGATCGGTTCTGCAGAAGAAGAGCTTTGTACGTAGCTTATATCGGAAGTCTAATAATTTGATGATATCTCCTGCCTAGCAAACTACACCGCTCAACAATGATAATATAAAGGATTCAATCCCATTAGAGTCAGTTCCACCACCGCTTTTAGCTTTTTTGCTATTTGAGATTTTTTTTTCCAGTTCTTAATATTTTTATAGGAAAATATTCAATGAATTTCTTCTGGGTACGTTAGAATTTGAAGAGCAGACAAGGAAAAAATAAGAAAAGGTCCCTTTTTGTCTGATACTGATTACTGTTTTGTGTCGATAGCCCGTATGTTTACCAACAAGCAGAGACAAGAAGAAAGAATTGGGAAATATGGAACCCCAAGGTTTCAATACCTCCAGGTATGCATAAAAGTTTGTTGTTCCTTTTTTGGCTCTCTTTAGCCCTACGTCTCTTATCCCTAGGAGGTCTTCCTCCACTAGCAGGTTTTTTTGGAAAACTCCATTTATTCTGGTGTGGATGGCAGGCGGGCCTATATTTCTTGGTTTCAATAGGACTCCTTACGAGTGTGGTTTCTCTATACTATTATCTAAAAATAATCAAGTTATTAATGTCTGGACAAAACTAAGAAATAATCCCTCTCCCGCGAAATTATAGAAGATCCCCTTTAAGATGAAACAATTCCATCGAATTGAGTATCATTGTATGCATGATAGCATCTACTATACCAGGAATATCAATGAACCTGATTATGGAAATTGCTCAGGATACCCTTTTTCAGCTTCTAGAATCTGTTTCTTTAGTTCAAGATCCCTCTTACTAACTGGAATCAAAGAATTAGGAGATCTGTTCTACCCAAAAGGGGAATGGACTAGGGTTGTGAACTTATTCCTTGTTAAATTATTCTCAGGTTCTAATCTGTAGGCTTCTAATATTCCTTGTTCTGTTAGGAAGATAGTGTTTGAAGCTAAAGATAGATGATCTACTGTCCTTATTATGATAAATGAATGGACAATTTATACATTTATTCGTGATGGTTTGTTATGTTTCTTCATGTGACATACTTCCTGATTCTGTTCAGGAACTAGTGGGTCACTTTCAGAATGCCACTGATGAAGGTATTCCGTGTTGCTTATATCATATTTTGTCCATAAACTAAATGCAACTCACTCTGTAAAATTTTTTGTTGGCTTAGTGGCAGATTAGGTGTGTTATGTTATGGCCCTTTAGAAAAGAAGGCTCACAAAAATGATGAGAAAAACACATATGGACCTTTGAGTTTTGTGAATACTGTCTTTATGGATTAATCATGAAGGAAATTGTCTCACGTGTGCTCCATTTTGGAGTTCTAAAAGATATAGAGTCATGGCATTGTTTATACAATCAGAGAATAATTTTTCCCATCTTCTTTGTGTTATATATTTAAATAAATGATGCCTTGTGAGAAACGTTCAACTTTCTTATGTGCATATATAAATGAGGATAATATTCAGAATGATTAGATATAGTAGCAGTGGCCAAGTAACAATGAAGTTTTACATCCCGGATGTTGGCTGGCAAGTTAAATTCGTGGCTGAAAAGTTATATGATTGTTTTCATATGAAATTCAAAGTTTATGATTGTTATACTACCAGAATCTCGATATGATACAACTTGTAGCAAAGAAATTTTAAATTTTCATATGTTTTATGAACTATGGGTCTTTTTTTTTATCAAAGGGAAAATTATTTTTTCCCATGTAGACTTGGCCAGACATTTCTGTGAATTGAGAGTGATAAGAATATTTGATACTCAAAACAAACATCAGTAATTTTGCAAATATTGGATGTCTTTCTGTAAACAGGACATTATCATTAATTTTTCCATTATTGGGTTAGTGTTTCCCTGTGATTTTATTAACTTATTGGTTGTCTTGTATTTACACTTTGCAGAAACAAAAGAGAAACTTGCTGCAAATTTAGCAAACTTTGCCTATGATCCTTACAACTATACCTTCTTACGCCAGGTTTAACCTTCCCTAGTGGTGGTGATGATTTACTGTTACCTTGAAATGTGAAGTTATTATACCATTAAAAATTTTTGCCATGTTAACTTATTTGATCTATGTTTTTTAATAGCTCAATGTATTAGAACTCTTCCTGGACTGCATGACGGAACCAAATGAGAAGCTTGTGGAATTTGGAGCAGGAGGGATCTGTAACTCTTCTGTTGGTAGGTTCTGCAATCTAGAGTAGTGGATGAACTCTAATCCTTAGTTTGTCCCCATTATAATTATTTCTTGATTTCGAAGGATCATAGTCTGAGCACGTGTGCCTTTATGCATATATGAAAGAATATATGAATCCATTTTGTTTCTACAGATCCAGTAAATGCAGCAATTATCGTTCACTGTAGCGGTATCCCTCTTGTCATAAATTGTCTATCAAGCCCAGTTAAAAACACTGTAAGTTCACCTGGCCCGCACTCTTTTTTTTTTTTTCTTTTTTCTGTTTTGATTTACTATTAAATGAGAAAAAACAATACAAGCTTTTCGATGATTCAGTTCCAAATGCCTTTAATTGGACGTTCACTTGATTCTCACCTTCCATCATTTAGAGATGGTGTTATCAGAATTCTTTCTGGGAAATTATAAAGGATACTGCCGTTATTTTATTGAATCATCCATTTTGGCTTGTCACTTGACTTGGTTGCTTCTACACCTAAGAATCATATCTTTCTCTGTTTTGAATTCCTTTTAGTACTTTGGAGAGCACTCTTTTATCAAACCCCAAATTACCGCTTCTTTTCAGTCTTTATGTATAACCACAACCACCTAGGATGGTGTTGTGACAAGCGTGTCTGTTTTCTCTGGTGCTTGGATTTGAATAATGATGCTCGCACTCCAAGAACTTATGGAATTAATCTCTGAGAGATGTGTATCCAGTATATAATGTAGTTTTTTCAGGTAAATTATGCTCTTGGGGCTCTCTATTATCTCTGCAATGCATCTACCAAGGAAGAGATTTTAAAGCCTGAAGTGGTTGATGTAATCAAGAGATATGCTGCAGCTGAAGCTGTAAGTTTCAGTAACCTAGCCCAGGCATTCTTGGACAAACATCTTTGAACACAGGATAGGAGTGGAACTAGCCTGCTTTGTATTTGCTGTGACTCTATTAGATTCTTGCAGATAATTACCTAATTCTTGTTTTTTACTCATTCATCATTCTTCTAAAATAGATTTTCTAAGTTTACAATACTGTTTTATGTTTATTTTGTAATGAAATTTATCAATGTGGTAGGTGAAAAGCAGGAACTCAAAGACCAACAGAAATGCTAGTGGGAATGGTGGTTGGACAAATCTTCTTCAAAAATTATTGCCCCCCATTTCTGATCTTAATTACCCATGCTATTTAGCGCATATATATATATATATATATAGAGAGAGAGAGAGGGGGGGGAATTCTCCTATGCGCACCTAATTACGCCCGTAAAATATGCGTCTATGTTTGCACCATTGATTTTAAATATGTGGGAGCTAAAGCAGTGAGTTCCACTTGTCATTTCACTCATCCACGTCTTTAAAAAGTGGTGCGTATTTTAAGTGTGCATAGGAGAATTTTTATATATATTATATATCAAAAATTTTAAATAAATAGAAAAATTAATGAGTTTTTACTTGTCTTATACTACCTACTCTTCAATTTTTCTTTTTATTTTTTATTGAAGACGATGAATGGAAAGGATGACTAGCGTGCCATCAGAAATCTGATCCAATCTAAACCCCCCACCCTGGATTTAATCTAACCCTGTTGAAGGGATAAGGAGTCTTATATGTTATAACTCTATTTTATAATCAATTTGGTAATACACTAATAATCTAGTGGTGAATTTTTTTAGGGTTCAATTATATGAATTGGGAAAGTACTGAGTTCGATTACCACTAAGAGCAATATTCTTGTGGTTACGTGGTAGTTTTAGGCTCAACTTATTTCATCGTCAAGCATGAAATTATTGTGTTCGCGGATTTGACGGTCCGAGTTTAGGTCCATATCGCATGTCAAACTATTAAAATATATATAAACATATATTATATTCACCAGCAACAATCGTTCAACGCCTGCATTATGTTTAATGGACTAAATGATACCATGAAATTTTGACTAATGCATGGAGTAGTTGGGTGCCCAAAAATTATGCTTATCTAGTGATGACTTGGGAACAATAAACCAAGAAATAATGTTTGTTTATATCCATAAAATTTTTTTTTGAGTACAAGTACTAATACAATATACGACACACCACCAGATCAAGCCTCTGAAAGTACAGGTGTCAACAGGCACCACGCAGGAGGCACAAATCAAGCCCACTCAGGGGCAGACTATCAAGCCCACGAAGGGGCAGACGAAGCCCACACACCTCCTTGTAAATATTCGGAGGAGGTGAGACTAGAACCCATGACCTCAGTCAGGGACATGCAAAGTCATTGCCACTCAACCAATGGCTCATTTGCGTTTATATCCATAAACTAAACCAGCCAAATTTCTTAAAAAAGATTCAGTAGCTTATTATATACTTTATTTAAAAAAAATTATCACAGTGTAATATACTTTTCATTGGAATCGAATTTTGGGCACGTATATGTCTAACCTAGTTGATTGTCAAAACGAACCACCTCTCGTTAGTTAGTTGGATATATACTTATAGGGTATATCTAGTCATCTAGATACTATTATATAATATATATGGCAAGAAGAGAAGTTCACCTAGGCTAGAAGTCCTTTAAAAGCTTTTAAAGAAACTTTTTTTTTTGCCTAAACTAATAAAACCAACAATTCATTATATAGAAAGAAAATGATATACAATTTGCAAACTTTCATTGCAATTCCATATCAAAATAGATTGAAAATTGATTGAAAATTTATTTTTTAACAAAATATTACTATCCATTGCAAAATTTGAACAAATGTGTCCATAAAATGCAATATATCTATATCCTCAAAAAGTTCTAGAATCAAAATAAAAACAATTCGATATCAATATAGATTGAAATTTTGAAAATTTCTTTTTTAATAAAAAATTACTATCCATGGCAAAATATTGCAAAATTTGGAAAAAAAATGTGTCTATAAATGCAATATGTCTATATCCTAAAAAAATCCCAAAATCAAAATAAAATAGACTCAATAAAGTAATGATATTTTGACAGAATTTTTTTTTTTTATATAATTAAGAAAAAAATTGTGGAAGAAGAAGTTGGTAAGAAAGGTAATTAAGAGAGAGATACAAGGACAAAAAAGGGCAATTGCATTATTGAATAGTGGACTGGAGTATTGGACTGGAATCTCTCGCTCTCCTTTATAAGGAGACCATTGGTTCTCTCTTTGTCGTCCCTTCAAATTCAATTTTTTCGGCCTGCACCGCACAGACGATCTTGGGAGCTTTGCATTTTGGGTTTTTCTTGTAGCACATCGCCATGGCTTTTGAGAAAATTAAGGTCGCCAATCCCGTCGTTGAGATGGACGGTCAGAATCAGATTCCTCACTTTCTCTGCTTTTAGATCTGATATTCCCTTTGTTGTTTCAAAAAGATTAAGATTCATCATACCCATAAAAAAAGATTTAATTTTTTTTTCTCTTTTGATTTGCAAGGTATTATCTTTGATCCGTTAGATCATGCGTAACCAATGGTCTAAAGCTTTTTTATTTTGGCCAAAGTTCTTTTCGTGGGTCCTGTTGGTCTGGAGAGTTGGTTGAAATCAATTTTGATTTGAGATTTGATAGACTGTGATTTTTGATTACGTATTCTATTGGATAAAATGATATTTAATATTTTTTTGGTTATATGAAAACTTTGATGTGTTGGACTTTAGATTTGCAGTTTGTGGCTGTTATTGTGTTTTATGTAGTATTTGTTCAATGTAATTGTATCTCATTCAATACTTGTTGGTCTCTGCGATGCAGGAGATGAAATGACTCGTGTGTTCTGGAAATCAATTAAGGACAAGGTGATTTAACATTACTCAGGCTCAACTTGAATTAATATGATGTGATAAATTTAATATTCTGCTAGAGTTTGGATGCGTTTGCTCATATGATTTGCTTAAATTAATATGATGTGCTTGGGTGATGTTTTTGATGCAGCTTATTTTCCCATTCGTTGACTTGGACATCAAGTACTTTGACCTTGGCCTTCCCCATCGCGATGACACTGATGATAAAGTTACAGTTGAATCTGCTGAAGCAACTCTTAAGTATGCATCTACATTTCTTTATCCTTTCTGCTGACAATCTGCTTTGGTTGATGGGTTCTTTTATCGATTTTTTTTTGTGATGCATAGAAGTCACTTTCAGTATTGAAGAATTGGTGTTTTTGACACCTCAGGACTTGGAACGTGCATCCATGTACATTCTGTTTTAGAAATGCAACTTCATTCACCTTAAAAAATGAGTGGAAACTCATGGGGTGTAATGTATTTTATTATTCATTTTATATTTTTCACTATCTATGTTCTTCCCCCGATAAGAAAAGCTTAATCAATAATCATGGTTGAATTTCTATGTTTTGATTTATAGTTCATATGCTTGGAAGTTTATAGCTTTGGCACATTCAATTGCATATACAAATCGTGTTTTGAGTAATATATCCGCACTGCATATTCCAGAGGAGGCACCTGCCTTCCATGCGGAAGAAAGCAGCTATTTTTTTTCTTAATTTCCTTTCCCAGCTTTGTTCTAATGTAAAAGGAAATTTAAGCAAAAGTATGAGCATGGGTTAGCATTTTAATTTCTGGATCTACCTTGAAGAAATTACAGCATGAATAATGATTCTTTGATTATGTTTTCTGTTGATCTGTCATGGAAAATCTCTGGTTAATTGGAATACGAAGGAAACCAGCTATACTGTTGCACATGGTTGTCCTCTATCTCTAGCCGCCGTTGTATTTAGTGGCTTGATAATCTTGTATACTTTTACTTGCACTTATTGTGAGTGTTTGTTTATATTATTCTTTGACGATTGCCTTCTCTTTAATAGGTACAATGTAGCAATCAAGTGTGCAACTATCACTCCTGGTACACATCGATGAATTTGAATGAAAAAGCGCACTTGGCTTCTTGAATTCCTGAACTAGCTGCATTCATTGTAATGATTTTCTTATTAAACATACTTTTACAGATGAAGCTCGTGTCAAGGAATTTGGCTTGAAACAGATGTGGAGAAGTCCTAATGGGACTATTAGAAACATCTTAAATGGTGAGGAAGCTAGCATCTGGAGCTTAAATCCTTTTTTATAGCTGTCTGTTAGTTCTCATTTTTTTCTTGAAATGCTTATATGGTTCTTGATGAGCTGTTGGGGTTGTATTTGCCTTTAGGCACTGTTTTTAGAGAACCAATCCTCTGCAAGAACGTACCTCGACTAGTCCCAGGTACAATCTGTTTCTCATATTTTAATTGATGGTGAGGAAATATGAATCGTACATTTTATTCAATTTATCTGTTTCCTCGGTTTTATGCGACTTAACTTTAATGTTTCTATATTATATGAAACATTGTTACTGTTGTAGGTTGGACAAAGCCTATATGCATTGGAAGGCATGCTTTTGGAGACCAATACCGAGCAACTGACGCAGTTATTCAGGGAGCGGGGAAACTGAAATTGGTTTTTGGTATAGTTTCTTCTTCGCTTGTTGGTTTAAAAGCTTTTCTTGTTCTTAGTTGTTTATTTGTTTAAATCAGAGTAGTTGTTCCTTTTGTAGTGTTTTGTTGCTTGCAAAGAATTGACCATGAATAGAATTTGTGTAT
Source organism: Tripterygium wilfordii (assembly GCF_013401445.1). NCBI lineage: Eukaryota > Viridiplantae > Streptophyta > Magnoliopsida > Celastrales > Celastraceae > Tripterygium > Tripterygium wilfordii. The sequence goes on along the minus strand of NC_052236.1, from coordinate 12,457,097 downwards.
GACCATAGTTCCAGAAGGAAAAGATGAGAAGACAGAGTTAGAGGTGTACGACTTCAAAGGAGCTGGAGGAGTAGCATTGTCCATGTACAACACTGATGAGGTGTGACGCATATTCTTTAGTTCCCCCCTTGAAGCCAAACTGTTGATTACTATGGCTCACTGATCTTCTTTTTGTTTCTATTACTTGAAATCCAGTCAATTCATGCATTTGCTGATGCTTCAATGAACACTGCTTATGAGAAAAAGTGGCCACTTTATCTTAGCACAAAAAATACAATCCTAAAGAAATATGATGGAAGGTATGCATTGTGGAGCAGCCTGTTGTTGAATACCTTTTATGTTCTTTCTATTCTTTCACCATAATAAGTTGTGGTTTTGGCCTTTGTTTCTTCAACCTACCTGTGGATGTATGTGCTTATCTAATGAAGATTTAAGGACATATTTCAAGAAGTTTATGAGGCTAAGTGGAAATCAAAGTATGAAGCAGCCGGGATCTGGTGAGTAGCTGAAATATGTTTATACTGAATGTTAATGCAGGTTTTTTGTGCTTCATACTGACTTATTTGGTTAACCTTGAAGGTATGAACACCGTCTCATTGATGACATGGTGGCTTATGCTCTCAAGAGTGATGGTGGTTATGTCTGGGCATGCAAGAACTATGATGGAGATGTACAGAGTGATTTCTTAGCTCAAGGTTTGTTTAGCAAGCTGTTGCAACAATTCAACATATATAGCTCTTGCGTCATTTGTTCTTGGGCTTCTCTTACAAGTTTAGAGGTTGCATAATTTTTGCTTTTAAGGATTCTATCTCTGCTTATTGAGTGATATTTTACCTTACATCTTCATAGGTTTTGGATCTCTTGGACTAATGACGTCTGTACTGGTATGCGTCCTTTCAAATTTGACCGTTTTATGTTTTTTCAATGCTCTTGTTGTGATATTTACTTGATCATGAATTAGCTTCAAGATTGAGAAGAATAGTGCTTGTAGAATTTTTTGCCCTTGTGTGTTTTGCTATGGTCTTCCATGAAACTAAAATGTTTTTAACTCTCCTCTTGTGCTGCTTGTTTCTCGTCCTTCATCCATGTTACATTGTTTTCTTCGTTATGGTCTTGTTCAGGTCTGTCCCGATGGAAAGACAATAGAGGCAGAAGCAGCCCATGGTACAGTTACCCGTCATTACAGGGTTCACCAGAAGGGTGGTGAAACCAGTACAAATAGCATAGCCTCTATCTTTGCTTGGTCAAGAGGGCTTGCACACAGGTAAACTACTCTGTGCGTCTGGTCCGGTCCTCTGAATTTTGTTTGTAGCTGATGCTTCAAGGTTTTATACATATCGACAGGAAATGCTGAACCATTGGCTTGGTATTTTGACAGGGCAAAGTTGGATGACAATGCTAGACTTTTGGATTTCACTCAAAATTTGGAAGCAGCTTGTATTGGAACTGTAGAATCTGGGAAGATGACCAAGGATCTTGCACTTATTATCCATGGGTCAAAGTAAGTTCTATTTCATGTTCATTCATGTATGTGTTTATCATTGATAATTCTACCAATCTTGTATTGTGCTTGACTAAACGTCGTATGCTATGATTCGTCGTGTAGGCTTTCCAGGGCTGATTATCTGAATACTGAAGAATTCATTGATGCTGTCGCGGATGAGCTGAGAGCAAGACTTTCCGGCAAAGCATAATTGTATGTGATTTACACCTTTTAGCCTTCTAATTATTCCTTGATTTTCATTATTTCGTAACATTATTATTGTCTCATTGATAATGTTTTCTTCTCCAAGAGCGAAAATATTTTCATGAAAATTACCTTGACTACTTGATTTGAATTAATCTATTATATCAGCTGTTTATAATTCTCAGAAACGGCTTTTTTTAATCGGATTGTCAACTTCATTTTACCCTTATGTTTTTGTAACCTTTTAACATTGCTAGCCGTTCGGCACAGAAGGAGAAGACTGCTTGCACTATGTCAATTGAGTTCACCATTATTGAACAACCTTATCCAAGGGTAATAATAACTCTTATTTGTAATATTGGTTGCAGGCCTTGCTGGGGACTATGAAGACGGAAAGCTTTTCTCTCGGTGTTTGGGCATCCGTTATGGGACAGAAATAAAGGAGAAAGTGATGAGACACAAGTAGCGGTGGGGGGGATGGGTTCGTAGTTTTCTTCGGATCCAACATTCGATCATACTCGTGATTGATTACTTTCATATCAAAACATTCTAACGATGCTATTGTTGTGTTTTCTTCAGTACTCTTCAATTGAAAATTTTCTCATTCAACAACTGAATTTGCATTTTGTTGGGAATTTATGTTTTCAACAGAACAACAGCTGCTTGTCTTGATAAGATATGAGTATGTGAGGTTTAACAAGTATACTCCGCTCCCGCACTTGTGGCCTCGGTTATGAGAGGCCCAGTAAGTGGATTATACGAGTTATTGTCTGTACGTGTTATTGTAGAGGTATTGCGTACCTCTGGTAGCATTTTTCCTGAAAGACAACAGCCTATCAATCTGATCATAGTTTAAGACGAGCAACAATGTATTAAGATGATAAGGTCAGGCATATTCTCTGCCGGCCGGCCGCCCTTTCTTTGTGGAGTTGCATGGTTTCAGAGGTGGATTCCCTTGACAACAGTGACTGGACATGAAACATTCGTCACCACATACTTGCTAACACTCCCAAGCAGTACCCTGCAATCAAAATATTAACTTTGATGGGCATGGTCAGACTATAAAGTTATGCTTGAGAGCAGCGTCCACAGGGGTCGGTGTGTGGACGCGTTTTTGCATCGAAGGTATTGTCCGTTCTAAGGTAACTCTACGAGCATTCACTAGTGTAGTTGATTACTTGGGTATTCACTTTTTCACCTCTATGAGGTGATGAGTTTGAGTGAGGGAGTCAAGATTATTTCTTGTAATAAAACCGTGAGGGGAGGGTATGAATGTCCGTAAAAGTTTTACAAAATTGAAAACCCTACCTTTTGATTGCACCAAGACCTCTTCTTCCAAGAACTAGAGAATCAAGCTTGAGATCCTCCACAGCATCGCATAACTTCTGCCTTGGATCACCCCAGTACACCTTGGCCACTACCTTAGCCTGCTCAATATATGCATACACCCAAAATTACACACACCTACACCTGTATAATATATATATATATACATAGGGCTGTTACTGGTATGGTAAATTATCCATTGGTATACCATTACCGACGAATTGGTTACCGAAAATAGCAGAAGATTGGTATACCGTTACCAATTGTTCGGTACGGTAAATTTACCGATGATTTCGGTAACGGTAACGGTAAACAAAGTTCAAAACCGGTAAATTTCCCGATTACCGACATATATATTAAATATATATTAATATTATTTTTAGTTTTAGTTTTAGTTTTATTTAATTATGACCATTAGATTGATCTAATTTAATCTAGACCATTGATTATTTTTAGGGTTATCATTTATATATCACTTGTAGCAATTTCATTAACTTTAAAGCAGTGTTTGTTACATAACAAAATGCTTTGTTGGTATTGATTACATGTTTTTCTCCCTTTCCATTATGGTCTTTTATCTTTATTTATCTTGTTTCTTCTAGCTTTCCTGCCATGGAGTTTAAAACACTTCTGATACTAAAAATAGATTTTCTGTTATAGATTGTTGGAATAATGTTATGTGAATTATCCTTTCTTTTTTTCACTGATTGATAGGTATTTTCTCTTATTCACATATGGCACAATGATCCTTCTCATTAATCTATCATTTTTATTTCATACAATGACTATTAAGCACAATGCTACTTGATGCATTTTTTTTCTTTTCTTTTTTAAATAGGTTTTAAGAATTGGTAAATTTACCAATTACCGACTTACCATTACCGATCGATCGGTATACCGACCATCGGTATACCGACTCTTCCGGTAACGGTAACGGTAACATTTTTTGAATTACCGAAAGAATTGGTATGGTAACGGTATTCCGTGATTGGTAACGGTAACCGTACCAATAACAGCCCTATATATACACACAAATTTATATACCTACACAACTACATACCCCTTTTGTCCTTGACACAGTGTCTAAAATATCAAGAACTTCAGGATCATGAGTTAGACCATACTGCTTTGAGTAACTAATATCTCTGAACTCCTCCAGAGGCACCAAAGCTGATAGCACATAATCAATACAAACAATTTAAATTAACCTAAAATTAAAACATAATAGATATATAAATTATAAGAGTTGGGGTGAAACACCGTCGACGTGTGTAGGCGATGATAACGGTTGACGTATGTATCAGCGCCCAACGTTAGGTATTGTGTATTCATTTTAGGAAATGTTCTCACCTCCACGAGATCATGGGTTCTAGTGAAGGAGAAGGAGAGAGAACATTTTCTGCTTGGGCGCCGATACATACGTCCACTGTTGTCGTGGCCTACGCACAAGTCGACTGTATTTCGCCCCAACAAGGCAACAATATGCATACGTGATCCAGTGTTCTCAAAAGGCTGCTTCCTGGTATGACAAGCTTTGGCTGGCTGGACTTGGATTAAGATCAACTGATCACCGCCGTCGATCAGATTATCCGCCGCCCATCGGAGGGCTTGTTTGCTGGCCGGAGAGTAGTCTAAGCCAACACCAACTCTACGTGGGTTGCCCATCATCAAAGTGAGAGGATTCTTGAAGGTGCTGGAAAATGTATGTATACTTTATTGTATAAATGTGGATGGATCATAGAAAGAAAGCTAATTGATTAGACTTTATTCCTTGATGAGATAAGATTTTGTTAAAGGAAAACAAAAGTTGGACAACTCAGAAGGAATTTGAGCATGAATGTGACAATGTCACTTGTGTTACATTGAGAAATTATTCAATGATACTGTCACAAATACACGCCATGTTTTATGCTGATACGGTGTACCTGTTAAAGTATCACATCGATTGGGTGATATTCAACTATGTGATATATAAGTTTGTCCAAGTCCGTACCACACATAAGAGACATTTTCCTAGGCTTAAATGAGTTGAGCTTAGCCCACTTGCTGGGTCTAGGAAAAACAAAGCTATGCGTGCCTGATGTTTCTACTAGGGTGATAATGTATGGGTAGTTGAGATAGAAATAGTTTATTTAATTTTCAAATATGAACCAATCGCCTATGAATTGACACCGTCTCATTCATACACACTACGGGGGTGATAATGTATGGGTAGTTGAGAATGAAATAGTTTATTTAATTTTCAAATATGAACCAACTGTTTGTGAATTGACACTATCTCATTCATACACACAATCGGTTGGTGACCATGTATGGTCACAAGCGAGTGGTGATAATGTATGGGTAGTTGAGAATGAAATAGTATATTTAATTTCAAAATATGAACTAACCGCCTGTGAATTGACACCGTCTCATTCATACACACAACCAGTTGGTGACAATGTATGGGTAGTAGAGAATGGAGATAGGTAATTTGCAATTCAAATTTTAAAAATGTCCAAATCGCCTGTGAGTTGGTCTCATCTCATTCATATAAAAGACTCCATCTGGGTTTCTTTTTAAATTAATAATAAAGAATAAAATATAGTTGTTAATATAATCAATCGATTTATTTATTATCATAATTAACTTGTTAAATGTAATCTCAGACAGAACACAACAAATGGGTCGCAGTGTTGAGCTTGGATATGAATCCAACCCAGAGACATATATAAGGGAGTAACGAAAAACTACAGAGGGTTCGAATCGAATTTATTTTCATTATAATTTTAATATTATAATGTACACCTAACAATAAAATTATTGTCATAAAGGGGACCATACAATTTGCTACCTTCAATTCCCAAAAATTATTTGTTCTTGTCATAATAAAACCAACCGTCTCCGGTTAGGGAGTCATTTTCCTTAAAATTTACGTAAACACCACACAACTTTTCACGTTTACTAAAATGACCCCACCCTCATTAACAAATAATAATATTTAAATATATTTTTATAAATAATTATCGCTACTATATTAATTATTTAATTGTTGCTTTCTTTCGCGAGTCTCCCCTCCTTCCTTCGTTAAAACAGAGAACCGAGTGTGATCGGAAACGAAAAGAAAGAACATGGAGAAGAGGAGGATAATGGCGTGCATCGTGGCGGCCGTATTGATCCTCTGCGGAGTATCCCAGGTGAGATCCGATGGATCTGACCATCGGTTCAAACGAGGCGAAGACGTCCCTCTCTACGCCAACAAGGTCGGCCCTTTCCACAATCCTAGGTACGCGTCAAAGTCTCTGTGGAATCTGGAAATTATGTTCTTTATTGTGGATTTGGATTCTTGTACTGACTGAAATTGGAAATTAAACTACTTTTTCTTTGAAATTAGGGGCTGATTCATTTGAATTGTTGGATATGGAGTCAAATTTTAGATCGTCTTTGAATTTCTGTTTATTGTTGTGTGTAGCTCCTGGAATTGAAGTTCTGGATCTGTTTTCTTTTAGATTCTGTTTAGTTTTCGAGAAAGATGAATGTAAATAGGTTGTGATTTGATGCATTTGTTGATTTAGGATCTGAGATTTTATAAGAGCTAAGATTTTTGTTCCTTCCATTCCAGTGAAAATCTCTTCATTTAAAACATATAATGGAGATTCCAATGGTTTTGTAGTTTCTAAGTTGACTTTTCTATATAATCTTTTGGGGATCAAGCTAAGTGATGGTGTTTATTTTAATTCTTATGCAGTGAAACCTACCGCTACTTTGATCTCCCATTCTGCTCATCAGGTTCATTGCTTTTTACCTTTAATATTTTTGTGACATTTTCTTAAGCCTGTATGGAAATGTCAATGTTGATATGCGGATTTTTCTCGTTCTGGCATGTTCATTGCAGCCCCCGTCAAGGAAAAGAAGGAGGCTCTTGGTGAAGTGCTGAATGGAGATCGATTGGTTAGTGCACCTTACAAGCTTGACTTTCTGAATGAGAAAGAGTCTGAACTTGCTTGCAAGAGGAGGCTGACAAAGGAACAAGTTGCTCAGTTCCGAGGTGCTGTTTCCAAGGACTACTACTTTCAAATGTATTATGATGACTTGCCAATATGGGGTTTCTTAGGAAAGGTTGACAAGGAAGGCAAAAGTGACCCAAGCGAGTACAAATATTACCTTTTTAAGCATCTTATTTTTAATATCCTTTACAATAAGGATCGAGTCATTGAGATTACTGTGCAATCTGATCAAAACTCTTTAGTGGACATTACTGAAGATAAAGAAGTTGAAGTGGAGTTCACCTACACAGTTAAGTGGAAGGACACAGAAATCCCCTTTGAGAAGAGGATGGATAAGTATTCACAGTCTTCTTCACTGCCACATCACTTGGAAATCCATTGGTTCTCAATCATTAATTCATGCGTGACAGTTCTCCTCTTAACTGGTTTTCTTGCCACTATTCTCATGCGAGTTCTTAAAAATGATTTTTCCAAGTAAGAACCAATTGATTGTATTTTTGTTTTAAACTTTCTTTTGGTTGTTGATTTCTGTAACTATGATGTCATTTGTAATAGGTATGCTCATGACGAGGAGTCAGCAGATGACCAAGAGGAGACTGGGTGGAAGTACATCCATGGTGATGTATTTAGGTATCCAAAGTACAAGTCTTTGCTTGCTGCAGCACTTGGTTCTGGTACACAGTTGTTTACTCTGTAAGTATCCCTTCAGAGCAGTTAATGTGAGAGTGCTTTACCTTGAGTTGGCGTGTTGCCTCTTCTTTTTTTTTTTTTGAGAAATCATTTAGCCTACAATCTTCTAATATTGTCCATGTGCATGTACTTCCAGAGCAATTTTCATTTTCATGCTTGCTTTAGTTGGTGTCTTCTATCCTTACAATCGAGGGGCTCTGTTCACTGCACTGGTTGTGATATATGCACTTACATCTGGCATTGCTGGCTACACGGCTGCCTCTTTCTATTGCCAACTAGAAGGAACAAATTGGGTGAGTAATAATGGATAACCTCTTCTTTGCCCTTTTTCTTGTTAAAAATTTTTCTTTGTATCTGTGTGACTTATGAGATTATTATATGGGTAATTATGATGTTTGTTTCACTCTTTGCTTCAAAGGGGAAACTTTTCTAAATCCACTTATTGTATTGCTTTGTTTCACTTTGCTAACATGATTCATTTTTTTTTTTATTTTGCCCCCTCAATGGTTTCCTTTCTAATTGTTTAGTTAGGTTGACAGGATTTGTTAAGTAAACTTCGGAAAACTGGAAAGTGAAACCATAGGGTTGTCAATAATAATTGGTATGGGGGGCTTATTATGAATATGTTTACATTCTTATGGTCTGTACAGGATCTATTTAACTTAAATGGGATTTGTATCAACGGAAACCATGATAAGATGATAAAGTGATACATTTGAACTGCCAGGTGGCAGAATCTATGCAGGGAAAACTGTGACAGTTAGAGAAATCAGCCCGGATTTATATTATCTTTTTTTTCATGGACCAAATATGCTTCCATGACACTGGTGCCACTGCTCAGCCACTTTATTAGTTGTCTTTGGTTCATGAAATTAATAAAACTAAAATTTTAATTATACTGGACTTATGGGTTTGAGATTTTTGGCTTGACAGGTGAGGAATCTGTTATTAACTGGAAGCCTGTTTTGTGGACCCCTCTTTCTCACATTCTGTTTCCTTAATACCGTTGCAATAGCTTACAGTGCTACTGCAGCATTGCCTTTTGGAACGATCGTGGTGATTTTCCTTATACTTACTCTGGTCACTACACCATTATTAGTATTGGGTGGGATTGCTGGGAAAAATAGCAAGGCTGAGTTTCAGGCACCCTGTCGCACGACTAAGTATCCCAGAGAGATTCCTCCATTGCCTTGGTATCGAACGTCTCTTCCTCAAATGGCAATGGCAGGGTTCTTGCCTTTCAGTGCGATCTATATTGAACTTTACTACATATTTGCTAGCGTGTGGGGTCACAGGATCTATACCATATACAGCATCCTCTTTATTGTCTTCATTATTCTTCTGATTGTCACTGCTTTTATCACTGTGGCATTGACATACTTTCAACTTGCTGCTGAAGACCATGATTGGTGGTGGAGGTATGTTGGGTTTTCTGTTCTGATTTATCCCTTTCACATCATCTTAATAAACAATCTCTGCTGTATATTTTATCTACTGGTGGTGCTTTTGTCCTCAATTTCTTAGCTGCAGGGCAAAATGTTTAGGTAGCTAGCATTTGCAAGAAAATATGCACGTCTTTCCTGCATCTAAAGGGTTTTTTTGTTAGTGTCTGGTGTTCCACTTTACGGTCCTGCTGATTGTTTTATGTGCTTACCATATGTAATTGTTGTATTTTTAGGTCATTCGTGTGTGGAGGATCCACTGGCTTGTTCATTTATGGCTACTGCTTGTATTACTACTATGCACGATCTGACATGTCGGGCTTCATGCAAACCTCATTTTTCTTTGGATACATGGCTTGCATCTGCTATGGTTTCTTTCTCATGCTCGGGACTGTCGGTTTCCGTGCTTCTCTATTCTTCGTCCGTCATATCTACCGCTCTATCAAGTGCGAGTAGAAACTCACCTGGTCCTCCATATGTTCCATGGTATTATTATCTTCATTTTTTTTTTTTAAATTTCGCAACTTTCTCGAGAGACATCTTGATATTATGACAGTCTGACTGATGATACAGGAGAAGAAAAAAGGGGTTGTTTGTGTCCATGCTTCTGGACTTGTCCGAGGTTTTAGGGTTTATGCTTCGAGGAAGAGGAGTTGCGTATTAGACAATATATCTACATTCCTTCAATGGAAATGTTCATGTTGGAGTGTAGGATGCCATGCCATGAAGCAGCTGGTAGTACCTGATGCATGTTACATTTTTCTTTTTGTTTGGTAGTAATTTTTTGTTGGGACAAAATGTAGACAGGGAAAAAAAAAAAGAACACTTGTGATATTCCTATATGACATGCTTCTCACAATTTTAGCTTCAAATCGATAATACCCATCATATTGTATGTTATTTGTTAATTCTATTTGTTTTTTTTACCAAATTGTCAAGTCTCATTTGAAGAAGACATCCAGATCCAGGTAGCAAATAAATGAGTCCATAGATGATCTCACAATCCCCACTTGATTAGTCTTAGACGGTGTATCCCGGACGATGAAACCGTAAGGGGTAAGTGAAGGAGTCTTTTGATGGAGAGCCTGAACAATGACTAATGCATTACTCTCGAGTATAAGAACGTGTAAGGTCAAGATCAATGGCCCGTTCTATCCTGTACAATAAAGCATAGGCCTCTGCCTTGGTGGTGCCATCAGTCACTGAGATCCTTTTGTAAGCAGAAATGAAACTCTCCCACTACTATCTCGGATCCTATCCGTTGTTTATTAATGGAACATGACACAAGATTTAAAAGTAATTTCAATTTGGGCACATGTAATGGACGCTCCTTGTGGTTGAGGTAATATCTATATGCACCCATCGTTTTATACGATAGATGAAAAAGAGGGGACCGGGCCCTGCAAAATTTAGCCTCAAAGAAGCTGTGATATTAAAACCATCTCTAAAGGAGATGGATTGAGAGTGGATAGGGATTGGGTAAATAGTACTTTATTTGGGGTTCTTTTTTCAATTTTATTAAGTCAAAACGACACTATTTTCTCATCACAATTTGTCAAATGATGGTAAAACGGTAGGTAGAAATGATCCCAACCACATGGGTGTACACGGCATTTGACCTTCGATTATTGAAAGGGGCTTAACTGTCAACTTAAAAAATTAAGAGTCATTTTGTAAACTATCTTAAACTTAAGGCCAAGGGTACCCAAAAAAATATTGGCAATAATATAACCTGAACAGTGAATAATGAAAGTATATTGTCCCCTCCGTATAAATCTCTCCCCTCGATCTCTCCCAGCGTCAAATTCCCAAACAAAACCTCTCTCAACGTCAGTGTGTCGCGCGCTTTTGGGAATTTTGTGGCCGTTGAAACGTTTGTTTGGTTTCTACGCTGGCGGTGCTTTGAGATCAGTAGTGCAGGTCAGAGGCAGAGAGACCGGAGACGTGAATTTCTTGGATCGTCCTATTACTCTTCCGCTAGTGGATTTCTTGGATCGTTGGTTCTTTCTTGCTTACCGTCCATCTGAGCTATAAGTATTCCGGCTTCCATTGTCGGATACACCGTATTGAGATCTTATCGGCAAGCAGAAGTGTGTCATGGACCCCGATTTCGTGAAGTTCCTTGAAGAAGATGAGGTGATTGTTTTTTTTTAATTGTTTATCGCTCGGGTTCATGAACGAACTTGTCGATTTTTGACTTTTTTTGGGTTGATTAATTGTTTACAGGATGAGACTATGCATTCCAGTGCAGATGTGGAGGCGTTCCAGGCTGCGTTAAATCGTGACATTAAGGGAGGTGGCGATGCTTCCACTTCTATCCCTTCTGATTCAGGTAATGATTATAGGTTTTTTTAGGCTTTTGTTGTATTTACTCTATAATTTTTCGCTGGGGTTTTCCTGGAAAAACCCGTGGTATTTTTCTCCGATTTTGCGATGGATTGGCTCTTATACATTCTTTAGTGCATACGGTTTCCTATATTTAACCAGCTGCAACAAGGAACAATATTGTAGGTTCTTCATCTGGGAATGATGGAGTTTGGGATTTGATTGTGATGGAAAAGGAAAAAATGTCTGTCAAGATTATAGGTTATGGTTTTGTGAGTTTGAAGGGGGAAGGAAAGGGATGGAAAGGAAGGAAAGAACCATCTCCACTGTGGTTTAGTGGCAAGGGTGGTTAATGTTGAGCTGCTAGTTGCTGTTCAAATCTTCCTCCCCTTACAAAAAAGAAAAAGAAAAAAAAGAACAACAAAAAAATTGAGCTTTCAGAAAAACAAAAAGGAAAAGTGAAACAATTACCTCTCTCCTGTGCTCGTCTGGGAGGTTCATTAAAGGGGAGGGACAGGAACGTTAATATCTATGTTTGGCCAGAAGGGAGGAGGAATGAATGCCATAATATGTGAATGCAACATGCATGTTGAAAAATAAACTTTTGTATTCAATCCAAAAAATTTGTAGTTGAGGATTGCAAACAGCAATGTTACTAGCTAATCTTGCTGACATGTTTTGCAGGGTCCGGCACTCTTTAGTTCATGATTGCACATTTAGGGAACAATATAATTCTATAGCCTAGAGTTTAGGTGCAAGATGAAAAAGGTGACATACAGTGAGATGGAAAATCCTTTAGCCCTTGCATTTCATATCTTTCTTCTTTGGTTACTAGATTTATTCTGATCCTTCTTCTGCTAAACTTTTCCAATTAGTTATGATGTGTTTAACTATAACACATGGCAGGTTTATATCAAGAAAGTTTTCTTAATTCAAGTCAGCCATTTCCACAGTGGCAAACTGCTGGTCAGGGTGAGACTGACAACCCTCAAAGTCAACAAGACCTGAAAAGTGAACTGTCAGGGGAGACACAATCAGCTGCAATGGAAGTAGACAGCCATTGTTCTGTTGTTGGTTCACATCAGGAACATAACAATGCTCCCCAGGACGTCTCATTGCGAAAGGAACAATCCCAAGTTGATCATGAAGAGGTACATGAAGAAAAAATTCCTACCCATACATCTCAGCCTGCTGGGATGCGGATTTTTGAAAAACCTTCTAAGTCAACTATTGAGCCAGATAAAACACAAAATCAAGACAGTGAAATGCAGTATTTAAAATTACAGAAAATGAGTAACCAGCAGGTGACTGATGTAGGGCAGGCAAATGAGCCAGTTAAGGTGCCATTTGGTGAGTTGCTTCCTCGTCTACAAAGTCTTGTTGATAAGGACCGAAGCATGCAACTGCAAAAGATATTTGACTTGCTCAGGGTCTGTATCTGACCTAAAATTTTCCAGTAACTCATCTTTTTCCTGTATGTAGTGCTCTTGATACATTATGATCTATTCTACCATTTTTTTTCCTTAACTGGATTTGTTGTTTAGTTTTCTAAATTTCCTAATGTTTTGCTATTAGAACAATGATATTCGAAAAGACCAGTTTATCAGAGCCATTAAAGGTATTGTAGGGGATCAGGTACTGAGGACCGTAGTAGAAGCAGTACAAACAAAGGTAGGCAAATAATTGGTTTGATGTTACTTTGGTTGATGCCAGGCCATCATAGTTGATTACCAATGATGTCCAAGGTCACCCTAAAACCAAGCTGATCCTTCATCGTTTTTTAATTTTAGGGACAAACTCAAGCTGTGCAGCAGCAACGCCATCTCAGGACTCAACCTGTTAGTGGCAGTCCCATGCAATATCCTGGTCCCCGCTCATTTGCACATCAGCATAGGGGCCCTAGTTTTCACGCAGACTCTTCTCACTTCCGTCCAGCAGTCAGTTCAAGCCTTCTGTCTAGTGGAAACAGTACTCAAATGTCTCATGAGGAGTCAGATTCTCATGGTTCAACCACTGCCACTCATGAAAGAGAGCGCTCTTCAATTTCAGTGCATGGATATAGCAAGCTGCAACAACAGCATATGCATTTTCCGCAGGCTTCCCAGCCCATGTATGGTAGTGGTGGTAATCATCATCTATATCGTGGATCAGATGTCAATTCATCAGGGTCGTCTTTGAAACCACAGTTTCATGATGAACCCATGACACAGGGCATGGGTGCAGGTCATGTGGGGGCAACTCAGTCTGGGAATGTGATGAGTCTTCCGAAGTTTGAGAGGCAAAGTTCTGTGAATGATCCAAACAGAGTGCAAGGTGGTTCTCATCCCAACTTCACAAACAATCCAGCATTGCAACATAATCCAGTTCCTAGGCAAGGATCAACAAAGGAAGAGCTCAATTTTGGCCCTATGTCATCAATGACTAATGTGAAACAGGAACCAGTTGACCAGGGTAATGAGCAGCAGCAAAAATCCCAGTTGGCTGCCCCACCGGGCTTGTCTGCTGCACCAGTTGAACTCAGAAATGCAATTTCTGGAACTTCAAAGGATGAATCTTCGGAGAGGCAGTCTTCCAGAGTGGGTTATTCAACATCTACCAGTCTGATCTCATTAAATTTGAGTGCTCCTTCCGTGCCTACAACACCAGACCCCAGTGTTCCGGTAATCCAATCTAGTTTGTGTGCATACAGTTATACGGGTTGCTGATGCTAGGCTCGTTGCGTTATTTTTGGAATTAGAAATGATCCCTTATCTAGTTGTGGTTCCTTGACTAAGCCTATTAGAATCCTTCATCAGATTGGGACATATATAAACTTCCATACACATCGAAATTGCATTCTCTCTTATTTCACACTATTGAAACTTCGATATATATGTTCTGTTTTCAATTTCTGAGCAGCTTATCCATCCATATAACTTTTTAATTTCTATTTGTGGTTCGAACTTCCCTCTACCTTCAATCTTAAATTTTCTTTGAATACTAAATATTATCTTAAAGTTTTCAGATTAACATCCTATGTAAGAAACCTAAGCATCGCAGAGAAACTTCCTTTGACTTTCTTGAATCCGACTTCAATATTTGTTGTAAACCATTTCTTGTTACATGTTGGCATTGAAGGTGGACTTTTCATCAGAAATAAGGGCACATGATAATCAAATATGGAAACTTGATAGGGTGAAAGAGGGAGTATCTTTTATAACATTGATCTTGTAGGCTGGGTAAAGTGATTAGTTGCTTATTGCTGACTAAGTTACTTTTGGTTTCATACATTGTATGACCTGGTGGTTCTGTATTTTGATCTTGCAAGAAAGTTGCACTTGTTTTTATCAAGATGCCTATATCTTGACTCAAAGTTTTGAATGTCAAAAGGTTTTCTGGTCTAATTAATGATACTCGTCCTTAAGTATTTGTTGATAATTTCCACCCTTTCTGCCTGTATGTGTTATCAGTTTGGCTCTCGGACATCATCAGTAACCTCTTCAGCTGGGTTTGAAGGAAGGACACCTCCAAAAAAGCCTGCCATTGGCCAGAAGAAACTGCTTGAAGCATTTGGTTCTTCACCATCTCTGCCAAGGTAAAATGATTTTGAATTTGAATGGCATCAGTCAAGAATGAATTTTAATTTATTGCATATGTAATTAGTTATACTACATGTTTTCTTGTATTTTATTGGATTGTTTGCAGTAAGAAGCAAAAAGTGTCGGGGACATTTGCCGATCAAAGTATTGAACATCTCAATGATGTCACTGCTGTCAGTGGAGTTAATCTCAGAGTATGGTATTTTGCAATAGTCAATTTATCTGGTATTGATTTATTTTCCATTTAAATTATGCAAAGAATCTCCAATTGTTTTTGATAATGTGCCCCTGTATAGGAAGAGGAAGAACAGTTATTTTCTGGGCCCAAGGAGGACAGTCGAGTTTCAGAGGCATCTCGAAGGGTTGTGCAAGAAGAAGAAGAAAGGCTAATTTTGCAGAGAACTCCCTTGCAGAAAAAATTGGCTGAGATAAGTTAATATTTGACACATTTCTTCTCTTAAACCTTTTGATTTGCATTTATGTTATTGATGGCAGAGACATGGTCAGCTGTGCAGCTCTGTAATTTCTCTATATTGTGTTTCTTTTTGTGTTTGTGGCAGTGGCCAGATTTGGTTTGAAGAATATGAGCAATGATGTGGAGCGATGTTTGTCCTTGGTGAGATGCTAGTTGCCTGTTCATCTTTTATTATGTTATGTTTACTTGTTTACTTACACAACTGGATCATTAGTGTGTCGAGGAAAGACTGCGTGGATTCATAAGTAATCTGATGAGACTGTCAAAACAGGTCAGTTTTTAGTTTTCCTGTTCTCTGGAAATATTCAACTCCATTTCTCCTGACATAAAATGAATCTATGTAGCGAATGGACGCTGAGAAGCCTAGACACCGCACTGTTATTACTGCTGATATTCGGCAACAGATCATGATGATGAACCAGAAAGCTAAGGAAGAGTGGGAGAGAAAACAGGCTGAAGCAGAAAAACTACGGAAAAATAATGAAGTGGGTGCTATTTATGTGTTTCACTATCTGATATTCAGTTGCGAAACTAAGCTTGCAATAAATGAACACACAGAAAATCTATCCACACATTAGCATTTGTGTATGTTATGTATATATATATAATGTTGAAGTTGATGCCTCTAATATCTGCTGATGCAGCCGGACAGTGACAGTGGAGTTGAAGATGATAAGGAAAAAGATGAAGCCCGTACGAGATCACTAAAGGTATAACTCAGATATTATTCATTTTTGCCAACCATTTTCCACGTTCACTTTTATTTTTATTTTTATTGAAACAGTTGATATCTTTTCGGTTTCTACAACTTAGCAGGCAAACAAGGAAGAGGATGACAAGATGAGGACAACAGCTGCAAATGTTGCTGCTCGTGCTGCTGTTGGAGGTGATGACATGCTGTCAAAATGGCAACTAATGGCGGAGGCCAGGCAAAAACGTGGAGGAGGGTTGGAGCTATCATCTGGTTCTCAGACAGGTAAAGATGCTAACGGCAAGCCTTCATCAACTTCGGGAAAGATTTTGAAGGACAATCAAGATGCAGAAAAAAGGGGTCCTGCAACATTTGGTAAGTGCTTAAGTTAAATATTGGTCAATTTTAATGTCAGAGTGCGTTGTTAAATGATTTAGGGCTACAGCGACCCCCTACCATGAGTATGCGACTGGCAACCTGTAATAACCGTCATCTTTAACTTTTTTCTTAAGTCTTACCGCGCCTAATCGACTAGATATGAAAGTGGTACGAAATTGGTTATGTTCTGAATTTAACATCCAAGATGATGCATGTGGTGAAAGAAAACTTTGAAGATGTGACTGAATCACTTTCCACATTCTTATTTGCTTTGCTCACACCGGTGTTTGTGTTTTCGTGTTCGACAGGGGCCAGCCGGAAACTTGTTAGGAATGAAGCAAGCCTGTCTCAGACTAGGGTGGCTTGCTCAATATCTGTCAAGGACGTTGTCGCAGTCCTGGAAAGGGAACCCCAGATGTCCAAGTCTACCCTGATGTATCGATTGCATGAGAAGATCCATTCTGATACTGCAGCTGAGTAAAACTATCGCCTGCGTGAAAACTAAAATGGCTTGTAGTGATTCCATCAGATTATAAGATTTCATTTGTGACGGAAGACTATATGATAAATTTAGGGTCATTTTTTTCTCTCAATCACAATTCACAAAGACTTTTTCCCGGCTCAAGGACCGTTAAGGGAAATAAAATCGTGAGAGCTCAATGTATCTACATTAAACCGGACAATCCAAAGTAGAACTTGGAATGCACACAATCATATATTATTTTAGGGATTTTTTACATTTATACAATAATTATAAGATTAAAATCTCACATCAATCCAACATAATCCAATCAATCAACTTATTTATAAACGAAGCTATCCTCTCTTTCACATAAATAAACTTTAGTCACACTACCAAATTTATTGGAGATAGTAATTGAACCTCTAATAATTTTAAATTTTTATAAATACACCCCCAAGACATAGAAACAGAGGATAAAAGGGGCAGTTTGAACATTACCAAAAAAAAAAAAAAATCACAACTGGGGATCTTGCTGCCGTAGCTTGCTTGCTCCTTGTGACATTGAGGTTGAGGAGCATCACGGGATAGGCTTTGAGGCCTGCAGGTCATACTCTGACTTTGAACGCAGGTTGCGCCTTTGGACTTTCGCCTTTCTCCTGGTATGAGCTCGATTTCCCTTCGCCTGGCGGCTTCAACTGCCCTCTTAATCGCTCGTTCCCCATATCCAATGGTTGAGGAAGGCAAGCTCCCCGTACCCATCTTTCTTGCAATTAGCTGTACCTCGCGTCTTCTCCCTTCTCCGAGTTGCTTTCGACCTCGACCCACGAAGGCACTGAACGTTGAGAAACTCCGGCGGAAGAGCGAGCCATCGTTAGCCAACCCCGCCGGAGTTCTCGTCGGAGTTTTCCGTTTCGTAGTAGCCGTTCTTGGGCCGACCGGAACCGGAGAAAATGGCCACGCCAGCGGACATCCTCTGTACTCTGTTTTCGGGCTGTACCGCCTGTACCTCTCACATAACTATTACTTTTTTGGGCTTAAATAGCGTAGACGGCGGCCCAACAAAGTTGTGTGGGCTCAGGTCCAATACAAGACAATACAGGTCTGGCCTGCCTCTAGTTTTTGGTTTATTCATTTCTTTGTAGGCAAACAGACCTTCTCGCCGTTTCTAGGTGTTCAAGCGTCTTCTCACGAGCATCGAGGCATTGCTGGAAAGAGGGTATTAGAGGAGCAGTAGAGCTTGAGAAAGAAATCTACACCAAACATGGAAATTTACAGCAATACCGGTAGCGTTGGTAATGAACAAAGCCAACAAATTGTTGATGTGCGCTCGGTGGTCGAAGCTATCTCCATCGACGGCAATACCGACACCCCTCTCTATCAGGTTGAAAGTCTCTGCATGCGCTGCGGCGAGAATGTAAGTACTCCCTGCAAATATACTCTGCAACTTATGCTAGGAAGTTGTGTTTGATTGATACGTACTGTCATACAACTTATGCTAGCAATTTATGCTAGCAACTTATGTAGCCCAGTGCAGATTTTTGAAATTTTTTTATATATACTCGAACATAACTAAGACCCTAAGCCCCCAAACCCCCACCAAGTTTTTTTGGATGGATCAAAGGGACATTGTTTTAGTAATAGCCCCCTAAGACCAAATCTGGCTCCGCCCCTGGCTAGGAAGAAGTAATGAACCTCATGGCCTGCTTTCCTTCTCTGCCTCTCAGTCTCTTATGTCCCTTGCTGTTGGTATTTTTATATGCTTATGTGCATGTGCCTATACATGACTCACATCATTATCCTTTACTTCCAAGTTATCGTTTTTTGTCGTAACCCTTTTGTTTTACTGTTATAAATTCTTATTAGTTCTTTTGATGAATCATATCTGAGTTAGTACTAAATGCCAGTTCGATAATTTTTGACAGGGAATAACAAGGTTTTTATTGACTTTGATTCCACACTTTAGAAAGGTACGTC
Organism: Tripterygium wilfordii; assembly: GCF_013401445.1. Lineage (NCBI taxonomy): Eukaryota > Viridiplantae > Streptophyta > Magnoliopsida > Celastrales > Celastraceae > Tripterygium > Tripterygium wilfordii. The sequence continues at coordinate 12,438,082 of NC_052236.1, read as the reverse complement.
TTTCAAGTGTTTTTTTTTTTTTTTTTTTTTTTCATTCAAAAAAAGTATTTTGTTTTTATATATTTTCTCTATTCTATGATTTTCTGTGTTTTTGGAACAAGATTATTAAGTCCAGAGTAGGGGTAGGCGGGTAGCTCCAATTTAAGAGGAGTTGCGAGAAAATGGGCTACAATGGAGGGATAATCCTTCTAGTCGATTCCAACTAGTTTTTTCTTATGGATTTATGTAGCTAACTTAAACTATAAGAGAGTAAGGCTTTGATGATGATGATGATGGTTTAGCTATCCATGTGGTTAGATCAACTCCCATGCAAGACTACTGCATTGGAGGCAGGGTCAGGAAAGGGCATGATTTGTGCGGCCTTATCCCCCCATAGCCGAGAAGATGACCTCAAGGCTGCAGTGTATCAACTTTACCACTAGGCCAATGGTTCGATCTTTAGCAAGCTATTTGTTTACATAATCAGAATCAAGCTTTTCAATTTTGAGTAACCTAGGACAATTTTGTTAATGCTCTGACCTAAAATTCCAATCTAAGTTTTTAACCAACCAACCTAGCATACTCATGTATTTTTTTCTCTTGCCTACATCTTAAAGGAAACTTACCTTGTTTTCAAACTAAGAAAGGGTTCTACTCAAATGTCCTCTGTCTGCAGGTCTTGTTGTCAGCCTTTGAATGTCCTCACTGTGGCGAGAGGTAAAACGACTATCTGTTACTTATTTAGCGAAATCGTAGTTGTGGAGATCTTGTGTAGAATATCTCATTTTTGTATCCTTTGTTCCCCAGAAACAATGAAGTTCAGTTTGCTGGTGAACTCCAACCTCGAGGCTGTTGTTATCATTTGGAAATCCACTCGGGCGACCCTAAGGTTATCCACTTATACCCATACTGACTGAATATTGTTGAATCGAATTTGAAACATGTACCACGCTTATTCTTATATGGTTAAATATAGCTCTCAGGGAAATTGGAACTTGCATCACATAATGATTGCCATTCCGGTGTAGTAAAAAATGCATTATCAACTTTATGCTCTCTAATTATCCTGGGCATTTTCTGGATATTTAAGACCTTATTCCTTGAGTCTTATCTTCAACTGGTGATCTGTATGCAATTTTTTTGTTTCTTTTTCAGTTTAATGATGTTTTAACTTCAACAATCTTTTTCACTTCTGATGTTCCTTTTCTTGTTCGGGAAGAATTCTGAACATATTTTTGTCACGCTCGAAATGGTGCTCTTATCACTCACTATATGGCATTTTGTTTATGATTGCCCTTGAATTCAAATTGTTTTAGTCTTTTTGGATAATTAGTAGTGTTTGGTCTGAGATCCTTGACGCATAAATTGTTGCATATTTTTTCATGTCTATTGTTTTGTTTCCCTCCAATTATAAGATACGATATCTATAAGCAGATTGACTTACAGCTATGTTCAACGCAGCTTCTTAATCGACAAGTTGTAAAATCTGAATCAGCCACTATCAAGGTGCAGTTGATCCTACTTGCAATACTTGTATTAGTTGACAATTCTTTCCTTTGCAGTATCAAGGTTGTGATTCTCATTTTCTGCTGGTAATAGTGTTTCCAGCTTAGTGGATTGAAAGTTAGTGTAAATTTGTCAAAAATGATTGTGTTGGAAATTCTAACAATTTCAGTTTGGGCAATTCTGATATGCTTAGCAGCTTAGGTCTGTCTTCATATATATTATTGCACATGTCAGATGGCTTATTAATTGATTTCTCTTATGGCTTCATAACTGTTTGGGAAAAAGGCTTTGATGACAACAATGATTTATTCTTTGGTGTAACTTCCATAACTATCTATCAGTAGTTGTCTTGAAGGTCAAACCACCGGATTGCATTTTAAAAAATTTTCACTTGTGCAGTTAGAAGTGATAAGAATAAGATTCCACTCTAAATACTGATCTGTATTCTTGATTTAAGTTAATCTTTAGGTATGGGTTTGCCCTAGATCGAGGGACTGTGGTGGAACTTCTTGTTGTTGATGAGATTTTTTTAATTTTTTTCTCTAATTTTTCAATCCATCTTCATTTGTACCACGGGAAAAAGACTATTCTTTGGAAATAGGAGGTATGGATAATCAATAAAATTAAGGATACACATTTTCTAATGCTTTTTGTTAAATTTTGCATTAGACAATATATCTGAATGATACATTTTAGATACTGTGTTGATAAAGAGGAGACAGTTGACAGCACTAGTAGCAAATTCTTGAGATGGTCAATGTTCTTTACAACTTTTTTTTTTTGGATTGAGTAATACGTAGGCCATTGAGGTTATATATCAAGGTTAACTGATTTTCCTTTGTAAAGATACTGAAATATTGCTCAGTCTAAGTTTTCCCAGTCGATGCTGTTTTCTTGCATTAACTGGTTTTTCTCTTCCTTTAAATTAAGTCATTTTTTTATTTACTCAAGTTGGGATTTCTTAGTTGCTTTGTTATTTGCGATATCTGAGCAATAGATCTACTTTTCAACAATTATAAATTGTATTTTCTTTCATTATGCAGATTCCTGAACTGGATTTCGAGATTCCTCCAGAGGCACAGCGTGGCAGTTTGTCAACAGTAACTCCTTTCTTCCTTGTTCAAATTTGTTATCTATTAACCTGGGTTTTAAGGGACGCCTTTAGTTAATACTTAATAGTGTATTTTCTATGCCCGCATTTATTGTTTTATGTGAATGTTGTGTGGTTGGTAATGGAGTTCTTCTGCATTTTGTATTGCTCAGCACGATGATGGCGTCTTGCAATAAATTATAAGGTTTTATGAGTCACAAACTATCTAGGACAATAATTTAATAAAAAATTGCTTGCTCATTGCATCACTGTAGGAATCCTTGATTTTATTGCACTTGTTTTCCATTTAGGGTAATTATTCTTATTCATTCGTTGTTGGACTTCTTTTCTCTAACCAATTCAACCTGTTTGGATTATTCTAGGTTGAGGGGATATTGGTAAGAGCTGCTGATGAGTTACAGGCTCTTCAGGAAGAGCGTAAGGTATACGTTATTGCCTGATAACAATATTTTATCATTTTCAGCCAGAGGGGAGTGGTTATGATTTCCAGTATCTTATGTGCTATCTTCTGGTTTCCAGAAAGTAGATCCTCAGACAGCCGAAGCAATAGACCAATTTTTGTTGAAACTACGATCTTGTGCGACGGGAAATTCATCCTTCACCTTTATCCTGGATGATCCTGCTGGAAACAGCTTCATTGAGAATCTGTAAGTGATTTCCTTAACCAAGAGAAAACTTGGCTCCTACTGTACTTCCAATGAGGGTTGTTCTATGTTGGATGATTATGTGAAATCAAATGCCATTAGGCTTGTATGTTTGATAGCTCACTTTCGTTCATTTCCCCTCCCTTTGCTATTTCTTTTGTTTACTGCCGAATTAATCTTTTCTACCAATTGTCTTGGATGAGAGAGTGGAATTGATTTTCAATTTGAATGGACTGTGGATGGAGCATCTTTAATTTTGGTTTGATTGGTTATAGAATAATACGTGAATAGGTATGCTCCTTCCCCGGATCCATCATTGAGTATTAAGTTCTATGAACGAACTCCAGAGCAACAAGCTGCATTGGGTTATCTCGTTGGCTCATCACAGGTGCAAGAACCTAGTGATGGGCCACCGGCAGAGGTCTCAAGTAGCACTGTGGATCAAACAGGGGCTCCACATGGATCAGTTGGAGCCACAGCTGGCCATCGGGCCATTGCTCAGAGCAACAGTGCAGAAATTGCCGAAGCTTTGTTTCGTTACTCTGCGCCAGAAGAGGTGGGGTTATTAAAACTGTCAAGATCTATATGTTTAGGACTTGGCATGTTTCTATTCTTCAGTTTGTATATCCAATTGTTTTACCCCCTTTTTAATAGGTGATGACTTTTCCTTCAACATGCGGAGGAGCTTGTGGTGCTAGATGTGAGACACGAATGTTCGTCACAAGTATCCTGATGCACTTTGTTATGCTTTATCAATTTATCTGTTTTATCCGAGTACTTAAAAGGCTCAAGTGTTAGGGCCAACAATCCGCAAAAAGTGCTTTGGGTTAGTCCATTGTTACCATCTTTGATTGGATAAAACTTGTCAAGCTTAACACTGTACAGATATTCCATATTTCCAAGAAGTGATTGTCATGGCGTCCACTTGTGATGCTTGTGGCTACCGCAATTCTGAGGTTTGTAGTGAATACTCTTGTTTCAGTATCTTTACCAAGGAAAATTGGTTAACCTTGATATATACCCTTAATGGCCTATGGATTCTCAATCTAAAAACAAAAGGTGTAAACAACGATAACCATCACAAGAATTTACTACTAGTAATGAAGAACTGTGCTGTCTACGGTCTCCTCCTCTTTATCGACACATTATCTAAAATGTATCATTCAGATCTATTGTCTAATGTAAAATTTAAGAAAAAGCATTAGACAATGTGTCTCCTTAATTTTATTGATACAATTTTCAAAGAATAGTACGTTTCCCATAGTCCAAATGAAGATGGATGGAAAAATGTATAAGAACACAAGAAAACTCATCGACAACAAGAAGTTCCACCAGTCCATCGAAACTGTCATTCATCTCTTGATGCATTGCTTCTAGGCAGTGAAAGTCTAGGGAATGGTGTGGAATCTAATGGGTGTTATCTGGGTTCCTCGTAGTAATTTGATCTCGGAAGTTAACGCTTGGTATTTCCTTGTCTCTGACAAATCCAAGGAAAAATATTGTGCTTCTGGTCTTCAGACTACCTGTTGGTTAATCTGGAAGGAACGAAATTCTAGAATTTTCCATGATAAAGAGTGCTCAATTGTGGTTTTCTTGGATAGATGGCTTTCTGTGCTTAAGCTCAGGTCGAGTAGAATTTGTTCTAATATTTTTGATTGATTTAAGGTTATTTTTTATAGTTTTAATTTCTCAAATATGTAATTCGGTTTGTTGCAACCCCCTTGGTGCTTCTATTATCTTTTCTTTTCTTTTTTTTTTTAAAAAAGAATACTTGTGTTTCTTGCTGTAATTGTACTTTTTGTGCAGTTGAAGCCTGGTGGACCAATTCCTGAAAAGGGAAAGAGAATCACTCTATGTGTGAAGAACGTTAATGACCTAAGTCGTGATGTGATAAAGGTTCGTTCTGATTTTATCTGGATTTTATTCTTTTGCTTCAAAATTTTCAGCACACTAGCATTTTTCCACCATATGATTGATGCACTTTTATTTGTTATTAGTTACAATATTTCATTTTGTACTTCGAATGGTAGATGGCTAGGACACTACCAGAAAGAGTGAGAGATGTCTAGAATGTAAACAGAAAGTGTGTAGAAACATGGCGGAGATTTGCCTGTGATCCCGATGGAGTGATTTCGGGCAACCAGCAGTTCTAGAATTGCTTCCATAAATCTAGGGGTAGCAAAAATTGAGATCAAGACAACAAGAAGCTTTGATACTTGGGTGGTTTAAAAACCAAGGCCATTTGAATGTTCACTATGACTATGGACATATGCTGAAAAAATGAAACCTAGGGGGTACAGTTGCTGTCTGTTCAAATTCTGTCCAAGACAGACCAGTCAAAAATATCTTAGTTCTTACACGGGCTTGAGCATTAGATTAATTATGGATGACCTGCTAAATCTCAAGTGTGGCTTTCACTATGGAAGGATTTTGTGATTTGCTTCCAAGGCCTGGGACCACCTTTCAACTAATTGCCAATCCCTTTCTGGATAAAATTGATGCTGTTTCTGGGATTTATGTTTGCTTGAGATGGGTCTCAAGCTTTTTGGTTTATGATTGCCTCTAATGCATAAATTCGTTATCCTCTTAAACAAATGTATTTGGATGCCTCCTTTGTCTTGTTAAGTCATTGCATTCTAGTTGCCATGAGAGACCATAATTGCTAGTTACCTTACCTGGCTTCAGGGTTAAGTTAACTCCTATGCTTTTTTTCCACTGTGGAATTGCAAAATGTTGTTTAATATTTATATATTGGCTTTATCAGTCAGATACTGCTAGTGTTGAAATCCCAGAACTTGACTTGGAGTTGGCTAGTGGCACTTTAGGAGGAGTTGTCACAACAGTTGAAGGTTTGATTACAAAGATTAGTGAAAGTAAGTACGATTTTTCTACTTTATATAGTTCATTGTCTTCCTATATATTCATTAGTTTTTGTTGACGTTTCTCCTTTTCACTTATTTGTTCTAAGATGTATCAAATCTTACCCGTACAGAGTCCAACCGTCTCTAGTTTCTTGGAATGGAGTAAATCCATTGGTTTACCATATAGTCTTGGACATCTATTTGCAATGCCATCGTTTTTGAATGCTATTTTGGACCTAGCCCTGAATTCCTTAGCAGCATTGGCAGGATGCTTTCTAAAATAAATTTTCTTGTAGGAGATCCTATCTCTGCATTTTGAAAGTGAAGTCGATAGAAATAAGTGGAAAGGTGTTGTTGATGCTGGGCAGTAAGAGCAATCCTTAATTGCAAGAGACTTTAGGGATTTAAGGCTCTATCGGGTTATGGATTAGGCAAAGGTTGGTGATCAAATGAGGATAAGATTTAAGGCTCTTTTGGGTTAGATATTAGGCAAAGGTTGGTGTTCCAATAAAATGAGAAAATCAGATACTCAAAAATCTTTCAATGTGAACGGTAACCTGTGAATACTAATATTTTAATGGAAATTGGGGTACTATTTTACTCTGTTTAAGATTAGATGGACTTGTTTGAGCATTGAAAACAAGAAATTTAAAACTTTTATGTGCAGAATCAGATCTGGAATTGCATTATATTAGGGATCCTTGGCATCACACTTAGGGATTGATTGCATTACACAATTGAAGCAAATTCTTTGTTGGCATCATTTACGGATGACAAGAATACCCATAACCTTCATAGTAGCCCTTATTCTTGTAGTTTGTTACACGTTTTCTTTTTTCTTTGGCCCCAGAATTACATATATAGTTGAGATCTATTCTCTCTTATTTATATAAACAAGTTATTTTTCTATCTGTTTCCTGTCCTAGATTGCTGGACTGCTTGTGAGGTGACTAAATTGTTCACCTTCTTTACAAGTGATCATTGTTATCCTTAACAAAGAAATGAGGAAAGAATAAGTGTATAATTTCACCAATTTGGTACTGGTTCTAAAATGTGTCTTTATTTTATTTTTTTGTGAATGGAAAGGAGCTTTATTGAAGCACCAATAAGGATTGACAAGAGGACCAGAGTTTGATACAACTAAGCCAATTTTCAATAAAAACATCAATGGAAATGGTTAGGAATGAAAACTCTATTATCTGTATCAGAGAAATGAGGAAAGAATAAGTGTATAATTTCACCAATTTGGTACTGGTTCCAAAATGTGTCATTATTTTATTTTTTATGTGAATGGAAAGGAGCTTTATTGAAGCACCAATAAGGATTGACAAGAGGACCAGAATTTGATACAACTAAGCCAATTTTCAATAAAAACATCAGTGGAAATGGTTAGGAATGAAAATTCTATTATTTCTTTCAGCTGAAATCAACCACATGATGGACGTAGGAACTATTTGATTGATTTTCTTCTTGAACTTGTCTGGGACGTAGGAACTTAAAAGAGGGCATCTACTAGTTAAGGAATAACCTTGTCTGTGTAGAATACCCACTGTCAGATTTGTGCGCCACAACTTCCCAACAAAAAAAAAAAACAGCCTTGTGACTATGTTGGGAGGAACTTTAGCTTTCCTGATACACTGCTCAAGTACTGGGGTTGCCAAGGTCGTAGTTACATTTCATTAGAGCCTTTTTAAAGGATTTAACGGAGAAGGTCTGGTTCTTTTTGTGCTTCAACATAGCTTATCATCTACAGCAGGGCTGATGTTGGAGTTGTAGACTTCATTCCAGAACCTAGCAAAAGCATCCAATTCCCAATCATGGGAAATCCTTGTGAAAGTGATGCTAATATGCATGTGCCTTTTGGTTTCACAAGTTTAGATATCGTCTTGTAACTAAAGCAGTATGGCCAGCATTTTCTGACCTTGACACTTTCCCCGTGATCATCATTTTTATTCCTTGGTTGGTTGGTTATATATGCTAATATGCACTGTGCATGCCATCATATTCCATTCATGAATCCATTTGATCACAAATTAGAAGAATTTATGTGAATGTTTTAGGGTATATACGTAGATTTTTGACATGCTAGTTGATATTTTTTCCTTTGCTCTATTAGCATTTTTTGGTTTTTTTTTGGGGTACCACACTGGATATTGGATGTGGCTATATATATGATTAAGTGGATGGTAAGTGATGAACTGTTTGATCTGTATGTGCAGGCCTTGAGAGGGTGCATGGATTTACTTTCGGAGACAGTCTTGAGGAAGATAAAAAAAGCAAGTGGCTAGACTTCGAAGCCAGGCTAAGCAAGGTTAAAATATGAATATAGCTTCTGCTGCTCGCCTATCAAAAGCTAGCATGATGCCCCCTTTCTGTTATTTTCTAGAATTAAAGTATACTACAGATTTTAGCTGGTCTGTTTTGAACTCCAAGAGTCATAGTTAAATATCGAAGAGCTGTATTTGGAATTGCTTCTCTCTTTTAAAATACTACATACTTTGTGCTGGTGGTCTCTTCTTAGTGATATTGTCCTAATTAATGCACTTTATTTTCTTATTTTCTGCAGCTTTTAAGCGTGGAAGAATCATGGACACTAATTCTTGACGATGCATTAGCAAATTCTTTTATTGCACCCTCATGTGATGATATCAAAGACGACTATCAGTTAAAATGTAAGTTCCATTTTATCAGTCTTGAGAAGTTCATAAATGTGCTCTGATGTTTAAGATCATTTCATTTCATTCATCTGGTTAGATGCCTCCTGCATCAGTGTTGTTAAAAATTTTATGATTGTGATACCTGTCGGGATTCAACATAATCCTCACTCGAGAAATACAAAATTTACGAGTTTTTCATTGGTTTTTGACTTTTTGTGTCTAAAAGGAGGGAATGAAGGGGGTGGGGGGAATGATGGTCTCTTTGAAGTTTTTTTTAGCCGACTTTACTCGATATGGGTTTTTCTCATTTTCTTTCCACAGTTTGCTCGTTTATTTTATCTGCTGCGGTTGATTGCTTGATTTTTTTTTTTCGACTTGAAGTTCTAATTGGTATTATACATTTATTCTTCTTCCAGTTGAGGAATATGAGAGGTCCTGGGAACAGAACGAAGAACTGGGACTAAATGATATCGACACTTCTTCCGCAGATGCTGCTTACAATACTGGAGCATAAACACATTTCTTGGTGTTCTCTTTGCAACTTTTCTGAGGAAACCTAACTTATATGGTATCTCTGTTGTAACTTCCAGTCTTTGATCCTTTGCTTGCATCATGATTTTGCACACAGACTTTAGAAAGCAGGACATGTGAAATTCTTTTTGCTAATTATACCAGAACTTTAGTTGTGCATCACTTTTTCAAACTTGCAAATCTGAAAGAAAATCCTCAGACTGCCAGAATAGCTAAGGTAAGACTTAAGACTGGGTTAAAGTCCATGTGGGAGGATCTGAGATCGACCTCTACCTAAACAATATTGTTGAGACAACAAAACTCACTCTGATCGACATGTCCAAAAATCCTCAAATTGTCTATAGATGTGCGGAGAGATGGGGAAAAAAATCACAAACAGAAGACTAGGCCAAGTCTGAGTTGATCCTACAAGCAATAAGTAAACATCCTAACAAGCAGACGTCGAATTGATACAAATACAATGAGTGGGGCAATGAAGTGTAAATGGAACTTGTGAGTATTACAAGTTACAAGATGGATTTTTGGTGATCTCTGTCAAGTGAAGAATTACAGAACGAACGGTTACTTCTACTGTTGTTTGTCTCGTCCACTCTCGGACGACTCTCTACTGGTCTTTGGCTTCATTGGGGCAACCTTTGCGGGGGTCGAATGTTCGGCTTGAGAGAATCGGATCAAGATGTGCATCACAACAGTAACGATGGCCAAACCAAATGCTGAGAATGCAATGCCCTTCCAGGAGGAAAGAAGGGAAGACCATTGGAGGAACTTTAGAGTACCCATAACAAGCAGACATACCCAAGAGGAAACCACCTGTGTCCAGAGTAAAAATCAGTCAAGATTCAAGAACCATATGGCCAGGAACAGGAGACAATGTCACCACAGTTAAGAGGATCACGTTCATGCCGAAACCAAGTTAGAATAAGTATCTTACAACAAGTGACTTTAATGGCCTGCCAATATCCTGTTGTTCTTGGTCGCTGAAGGTGTCCGCAGCCAAATGTTTGTCCAATAAAGCATCCTGGTATGATAAGAAGTTAGCCACAAGGCCAACACAAGCAAGAAATTATAATGTATACTACTGCAAACACAAGTGAACAAATAAGTTGCACATAAGAAATCATTAGCGATAATGATGTGAGATTTGCAGCTACTTTTGTATTTTAAGCAAGGAATTTTAAATATCTATGATTGCTACGCTAATGGATACAGCAACTACAACAGACAAGTTAGATAAAGTTTACCTTGGCCACAAACATATCTCTACACCAATGAGCAACATCTTCATCTGTCTCCGGTAAATCCTTCATCATATGCCGTTTAAGATGCACATGGACCTATAAAAGAGTGGAGACCATACTTAACTACTTAAGCAAATGAAAAATATGCACGTAATAGTATTCAAACTATTAATCATTCACATTCAATTTCACGGCCCTTCACTTCGGTCTTTGAAGTAATTTTAAGCTTCCAGCATTAATTGCTCCTTAAGTCGTCACAAAAATAAATTGTCAAACTTAGCGCACAATGTTCCCATCACCACCACAACTAATAATAAAAACAAATAATATTATTCATCCAAAAAAGAAAGAGGAAAAAAAAAACCTTACCACAGAACACTGACCCTTGAATAGTCTAAGCATTGTAGGAGGAGGTGAGCTTTTTGGAATAGCCACTGTCACATCGTAAATGGCTGGGACAAATGAGCGCATATGACTTACAGCTGTAACAAAACCCTGCAAACAACAACACGTTAAGTAAGTATCTCAGGACGAAGTGATTCATCCCACGTAGTGGAGAACTGAATATAAGCACAGCAGCAGCAATCAAAGGACCAGAACACTCCAATCTCACACCGGATATGGGTATTTTTGAAAGTTATTCAAGGCACAACAGTAAAATTTAAATGGATTCTTTTTTCCTTTTGCTGGGTGGTATTCACTTAGGACTAATACTATCTAAAAATTCTGAGAAAAAGATGGGCCGTCAGGAAATGAACAGCAAGGTCCAGTGGAAAGTTAACCTTTGTACGAGGAATCAAAACATTTCTAGGGACAGGCAATCCAGTTGAGGCTGCATATTCCTGAGCTGCTAAAAGCTTTGCCTTTGTAAAGCGTGTTCCTTCGACAAAAAGAGCCAACCAAAAGGGCTGAGGGAAGTCTTTTAGCCGTAAAAGACCTGTCTGCATATATAGACCCAAAAACAGCGAAAGTATTCAAAAAGCAAACATATACACATAAGATAGAGAGAGATGCAAGCTTCTAGCTATTCCTGATATAAGGGGAACCGAGTAAAACACAAACACATGCACAAAGCACACTAGCACACTCATACCTTCAATGTGTTTTCATCCTTCGCCCAGCTTCTTTCCAGAAAAAGATACTCAGAAAACCACATTGACCAACCAATAACCTGTGTACAAATTTGGACGTAATTATCATTGCCTTCCACAGGAAGTATGGTACCCTCACCAAAAAAACCAAGGATGGCTAGTATAACTATAAATGCCATTTATAAAGAAACGAGAACAAGGTGACACTCAAATCTAAACAAATAACTGTTTCATCCATCATTCTCCATATTTCCATGTTGGGAAACTTTAAGGAGGAATTTGTCTACAAATGCATCATAGTGGATTCGAGTCTAATTATTAGGAATCTAGGTTCAGAAACATGTAGTGAGGGGGTTGAAGGCCAAATGACTCACAAGATGGAGAATTAGTAGCTGGATTCTCACAAAAAAGCGAAATTGTGGGCATTCTAGTTGTTTCAGAAGATAAATGAATTCAGAAGGTGGAAATCAAATTGCATTCAAGCCTTTGGCTTTGGTATGATACAACCATAAGGTAAAATTTTCGGTTTTATGTGGCTGGAAAGTTGGAGAACAATGCTAATTGAGGTTACCTAGAACAGAAAATTCTTATGGTTACGATTTAGCATATCAAGGTTGTTTTCTTGGAAAGGGGGACTAAACTCTCACAATTGAGAAGAGCAATGAACAAGCTTTAGTCTTTACAGAATTGGTCTCCCAAAACTTCATCAAACTAAAGAACATCCCTTTCTTCACAATGAATTGACACAGGAACCGTGTTCAATATATAAAATCGAAAAAAAGAATTTGATATAACTTATTCTAACAAAGAAAAACAACGAAGCACATAAGAACAGCAGCATCATGTTGGATGTGAATATTTGGGCCAAGCTCAAGTTGAATGAACTGACCAACTTTCTTTTTTCCATATGCCTTTCCAGTTCAACTAAAAAAAGTAATTCTAACGTGTGAACTGAAAATGTGGACTGACTGAACTTTCATTATTATAAATAAATGTATCAAGACACCATTGAACATACTGGAAGGGCTTTTGATGATTTCTTCATTACAGCCAAGGCACTGCCAAGACAACCTGACCGCTGCAAGAAGTCAATATAACAAGCAATTAGATACCAAATGTACACAAAAAACTAAAAATGACATCAATAGCATGCAAACAAAATGCATATATAAATAAGGTTTTTGCATGTGCATGTCCTTGTGTATGTGCCGGTGCAGATGCATTTGTTAAATCGTTAACATATGTTAACAAACATGGTGACATTGCATATAGGTATTCTAGAGTGTTTTCACCCATGCATTTAACTATTTAAGAGTAGAACAGATATTCTATACACCTGAGCCAAAACCCATCCAACAAGCCAATCAATGTCACTTCTATGATTTGATACAAGAAGTGCATGTTCTTTACCTGCAAAATTCACAGCCAGAGTAGATGAATAACCAACTCAGAATACTTTTGGGCTAGACAGAACGAAAACAATTGCAAGGACTATTTAGTCAACAAATATAACTCCTCACCCATTGAATGAAAGGTTTCTGGGTCTGTAAATAGTTGGATCTGCAGCCAGAAGGGATCATTGTTCAACATATAAATGTTTCAACACGACAAATCAAAGCATAAGTGCGAAGGGTCATAAAATATGCCTAGTACTATCAACTAACTAACTAAGTGTTTTCGGATGACAAGTTGTTTCTTCAATTAGTACTGCAATCATCTATAGTAAGCAAGTTGATATGCAAGGACACAATGCACCAAATACAAACATAAGAATAAATTAAAAAGTAAACTCGAATGCTGAACAGGAAACTAACCAATAAGAAATAATATCAGACATGCAACCAAATCAGTTCAAGACAAGGGTTAACACACCTTAACTCCTGCCCACCAATCAACCAGCCATACAAGTTCCAGCCACAATAATTCTGCCACAGCTCTGTTAATCCTTCTGTAGGTGTTCTTCGAAAATGGCCGAATGAGGACGAAGCAAATTGCCTGAAGCAAAGGACGGTAACAGAAGGATAATGTTTAGACCTTAAACTCAAAAAACAACTCAAACTATGATAATTAGAACCAATCAAAACCGAATATATAAATTACAGAGAAATCAAATCAAAACGTTTCAAATGCCAGATCCAACACAGTACCAGAGCCAAGACCATAAGTATGAGAAATTGGGTTCGTTTCTTCACATTACAGATACTCAATAACGCGAATCCAGAAGCCAAGAAACACAATTCCATGTTTAAAAATTCAACACGTATAACATAGCTCAAACAATGCTTACTTAACAAGAAACAAGCCCAAGAGACTAGACAAAACCCATATCATTCTAACCTGAATTAAATTGACAACGAGGCCTGAGATGAAGAACAGAACCCCTACCGGCACGATCACAACTGCCGCCGGTATAGACATACCCTCGCTTCGGAATTTTCACAAACACAAAGCGAACGAGAAACAGAGAAGTGTATAGAGATAATAGATTTGACGGTAGATTCGAAGCTGACAATTACGGTCGATGGGGCTTTAAAAGGCTTAAAATTTTCAGTTCGGTTTCGCTAATTACAAGAAGAAGATAAGGAGAAGGCAGAAAATACAGTTGGATGAGGGTATCAGGGCACTGGATATGGAGCTTTAAACGCTGCTTCTCCTTTCAAGGAAGGAAGACAGCGAAACGTCAGGAGATCTTTCTTCTTCGCTTGTTCATGCCAAATTTTTTATTTATTTAAATTTCCTTGTAAAATCCATCCATTAGATAGATATATATTATAATATAATGATGAATATATATTTCGATTTCGATGATAACAATGAATCGTACCATTCATAATGGGTCTAGCTGGGCCGAAATCGGTCCATCATGACCGTGGCCCACGAGCGTAATGATGGCCTAATATAGGGATGTCTAAGTCGCCGGCGGGTAATCGCATAATCCGGTCCCGAATTAGATAGGCATGCCCCGTTCAGTTAAAGTTGACGGTTAACCAGTACGAGTATTTTTACAGAGAAGATAATATGATTATGAACAAGTGCTTGTCGAAATATACCTGCCCTATATCTGTATATTTTATTAATTATATTTTATTTATAATATTTATATGTCACTTATTAGTTTAACTTTGATAAATTACCTATTTATATACAATGCAATTGGGTTCTAACCCTTCTTTCAAAAAAAAAAAGTTTTGTTTTCAATTTACTAAGGGTCAAAATGGTTAGTTACGATTAATTTTTTGGCATAAAATTTTTGTAATAATCGGTCAATTTTTTATAAATAAAAAAATTGAAAATAATCGATTGATCGATTCGATTATCGATCGGTTTGATTATGATCTGTAATTTTGGACAACCCTATTGACAGGCATGGGTAAATGGCAGGGAGTCCCCACAGCAACAGGTACGGATTGATTAAAGATTAAAATACGGTATTTTAGTGGGGACAATCAAATCGAAGTGCTTGTGTTTGTTTTTTCTAGTTTTTGCTCTTGCTGGGTCTTTCCTTGCAGTCTTGGCTCAGGGCCCATATTTCTTGATTGGGCTCCAGAAAGCCCGTCTTTTGGGAGTCTTGGGCCTATCTAGCTAGCAGCGGGCCCCAGACGTGTTCTTTATATGTTCAAACGTTCTCGCTGTCTTGGCGGCTTATGTCGTTCCCCGCCCCCTCGTCTCTCTCGGTCGCTTCTTACAATAATTTGATTAATTTATTTGTATTTTGTTAATTCCGATTGGAACTAGGAATCTTCTGTCCATTTTGTTTGTAATTTGTAATCTCTCGCCATCAACGCTCGAATTTAATATTCAGAACAGAAGCTTTTTATATCATTATTGTTTGGCATTTCTTCAAACACATTGTGCCCTTTCGTATCCAATCTTAGATCTCACTGAAGGTTGGTTTTCAGTCAGCGCTCCTGCTGAAATCAATTCCGATGCTTGTTCAATTCGTGACGCCGTGACGGTGAAAGGAACAACTGTTATTCTTTGTTTTTGCCGTTGAATGACATGCTGTGTCTCTCAGTGTTCTAATTATAGCTGTTAATTTTTCTGGGTTTGATGAAAAATTTGGGATTTTGGTGTCCAAGTCTTTCATTTTTGGGTTTGAGGTGGTGTTTTGTATCGTAAATTTGGTAATCTTGTCATTCATTTAGTTCTTGTACTTACTTTTGACGAGATTATCAATTCTTTTCTGTGATATTGATGTTATAGGTCTTTAATATAGAGCATCTGAGGGTCAATGAAGATTGGTGAAAGTTTTATGGGAATATTGCCCTGAAAGGCTTTTGAGATCATGATTTCAATTAAGAATTGGAAGTGTTCATGGTCTCTGGTAGCTACAAGTGCTTCTATTGTGGCATTGGTCTCGGTGGTTCATCTATTCCTGTTTCCTGTGGTGCCTTCTTTTGATTACCTCACCAACAGACAAGCACAGAACTCCTGTGTCCCATTTAATGGATCTGCTGAGGAACAGACGCACCATGTTTTGGAAAGTTTACGACCAGTGCTTGATCTAGATAAAAGGTTTCCGTTTGACTTGCACAAGGCAGTGGTTTATCGTAATGCACCTTGGAAGGCTGAGATTGGCCGCTGGCTTTCTGGTTGTAATGCAGTTACTAGGGAAGTCAAAATTAATGAGGTATGTTGATAATCACCTTTATTTTTTGATTTTAGTTGAAGTCAGCTCTTTATTATGCTCAAAGACAGAGTCTGAGGCACTGTGTGGTTTCTAGGGAAGGGAATGCCTCAACGGTATTATATTTATATCCATATTACTTTTTTAGATAGGCCATCAATCTAGCACAGTCGACATCTTTTCATTAGCTTATTACTCTCAAGTACAAAGCATCGCAATGTCCTAATTTTTTCTTCTGCTAAGTTTATGCTGTTGCAAATTCAGGGAGCCAAGGTGAAGTCCTCTCATGTGTGCATTTAGTTTTGGCCTCAATGGGAATCCACAACTAGTTGTTCTGTTGGCAGGTAATAGGAGGGAAGGGCTGCAAAAGCGACTGTAGCAGTCTTGGTGTTTGTAATCATGAATTGGGACAATGCCGGTGCTTTCATGGATATAGTGGTCAGTATTTTTTTCCTTTCACAATCAAGGATTACTAAGCAAAGCGTGCATGCTTCGTTCTATTATCACTATAACTAGAACCTTAAGTTTGGCAAGCATTTTGGATCCATCCCTTGCGGTCTTATAGAGTAGATGATTTTGTGCATTACCGTGCTTTTACATATGCTGATCAAATGAATAATCTCATAATATGTGAAAATATGGAATTATATCTTTCACATTTCCATTTTGACATGCTAAGAAAGTGATAATCTGGAATTTAACCCATGTTAATGGCTAGTTTTTTTCATTATATATGTGGGGAAATGTTAGAATTCTACCATAAGTTGATATTCAGTAGTACCACTTGAAATGAAGAGCTCAGTCGCAAATGTGTAGAATGTTAAAATGCGAAGGAACAATAAGGTGGAGTGCTCCTTTTGAAATGGTTTTCCTGCTAAAAAATACCGTCTGGTAATGCAGGGGAAGGATGCTCTGAGAGGCTCCAGTTCGAGTGCAATTACCCAAAAACTCCAGAGCTACCATATGGACGATGGGTTGTCTCAATTTGCTCTGCTGACTGTGACACAACGAGGGCGATGTGCTTCTGTGGAGAAGGTACAAAATATCCAAATCGTCCAGTGGCTGAGGCATGTGGGTTTCAAGTGAAGTAAGCATTATCAGGTTTCTAATGTAGGCTTCTTCCACAATATCTCTTTTGTCCGATAATGTTGTGATCCCCACTCCTTTCATCATGTGCATTAGCGTGCCTACTGAACCTGGTGCCCCTAGACTGACTGATTGGGCCAAAGCTGACCTTGATAATATTTTCACAACAAACACTAGCAAGCCCGGATGGTGTAATGTGGACCCAGTTGAAGCATATGAATCCAGGGTGCAATTCAAAGAGGATTGCGACTGCAAATATGATGGTCTTTGGGGGCGCTTCTGTGAAGTGCCTGTCCTCTCAACGTGTATCAACCAGTGCTCTGGACATGGGTATTGCCGTGGTGGCTTTTGTGAGGTAATGATTTTCTTTCTTACTTCATAGATGATGATGATGCTGCATTAGCATTAATAAAAAATTGGTTTTATTGAAACCATTGTAAGAATAAAGGGAAAAGAAAATGCATTTAGTTTTACCCTTTTCTGGGTCTATAATATTATAGAACATCCAAATTGAACATTTTTAGGGAACAAGTATGATGGAGACGAGCATCATTCATAATAATCGTAGTACAGGGGTACTGAAATTCAGAAATGTTAATAAAATTCTAGGTTCTTGTTTTAATATTTTCCAATAATAAAAATTCACACTCCTCCCAACAGCTTAAGCTCGTGGGAGATTCAGAATTTAATATGGAATTTGAGCCAAGTTTCTGAGTTGAAGGACAGGCTACTTTGATCCACCTCCCATTTCAATTGTGTTGGCTACTCACAGTTTTCAAGAAATGGCCAGCCTACACCCGAAGGGTAATGTTGGATTATGTGCAATGATAAACTACAGCCTGCCCATCAGCTTATGCTTTCAGGAAAATTGGTGATTTACCAATACTAGGTTTAATCTACTTATGATTAAGTGCATTCTTCACTATAACGAGGACTTTATTCAACAAATTACCATCTAAACTTAACTCAATCGATTGCAAATCTCAAGAAGTCGTATGTTCAGCTCATTTATGTCATTTTTGTTATGAGTTCTGTTATTTAAATTAAACTTTACGATATCTTTTCAGTGTGACAATGGCTGGTACGGAGCAGATTGCAGTGTTCCATCAGTTTTTTCTTCGATAAAAGGTTGGCCTCGATGGCTTCAACCAGCTCAAGTTGATATTCCTGATATGCAACTTATGGGAAGTCCTTTTAGTCTCAATGCTGTGGTGAAAAAGAAAAGGCCATTAATTTACATTTATGATCTGCCCCCAGATTTTAACAGTCTACTCCTTGAGGTCAGGATGGCGATACTTTTTTGTTCATGTGTGCCAAGTGACTGGAGCAAGTTTCTTATTCTTTTCCATTTGACGCATATTGCAGGGCAGACATTTTAAGTTTGATTGTGTTAACAGATTTTATGACAACAGGAATGCAACCTTGTGGACAGATCAGCTATATGGCGCTCAGGTATTTTCCTGAGACGAGACCTGCACTTTCAACTCCTATGCTGTGACATATATATAAATGGGCATTCATGACCTCTGATTTTGTGGTACTACCAATTTTGCAGATGGCACTTTATGAAAGCTTATTAGCTAGTCCACATAGAACTTTAAATGGTGAGGAAGCAGACTTCTTCTTTGTTCCTGTTCTTGATGCATGCATTATAACACGGGCTGACGATGCACCCCACTTGAGTATGCAGGTATACTTCTTATAGCTGTTATGTCTTTTATGTCTTTTCACACTACAGATGTTGTTTGGTTTATTTTCCCTTTTTTCCTGCAGAAAACAACTTTTCAGTAAGTTGTGTATGTATTATATGTGCAAGCGTTGTGCCTGCATAACTGAAATGGGTTCATGGAGCATTTAATGCAAAAGTTGACAGAATACTGATTCTATGCTGTCTCATGTCCATTCCTAATACGTTCAATGAATTTTCCCTCAAAACTGCATACCCGTTCATAACCATACACGTGTAGCATGGTTTTCTTAGTTGGGGTTAGTAGATCGATTCAACCTTCCATTCTGTATATTTTAGCAGTGATATTATTTCTTTATATTGTCACCAATTGGGGGATTATTATTATGCAACTACTTGCATATGTGTAGTTGTCTGGCTGTTCGATCTTTTGAAACCAGGAAACATCGTTATGGTGCGTCTCATTAATTTCAGGACCATATGGGCTTGAGGAGTTCTTTAACTCTGGAATTGTATAGGAAGGCATATGATCACATTGTTGAGCAATATTCTTTCTGGAATCGGTCATCGGGAAGAGATCATATTTGGGTATGATCTATTCGATGTCGTAAATCATTGAGAGAGAGCTCATGCTTTTGCTGCTGATAAAATATACTTCTCCCTGTATATATACTAACAATTTCTCATTTCTACTTGAAGGCAGTCTTTTTCATGGGATGAAGGTGCTTGCTATGCCCCTAAGGAGATATGGAACAGCATGATGTTGGTTCACTGGGGTAATACGAATTCAAAACACAAAAATTCCACAACAGCCTATGGGGCTGACAACTGGGACGGAATCCCTTCAACTAAGAGAGGCAACCATCCATGCTTTGATCCTGAGAAAGATCTTGTGCTTCCTGCTTGGAAACGTCCCAACTTAGCTTCCTTGAGCTCCAAATTATGGTCTTGGTACATGTGGCTTGATTGGATAGTCTAATTTCCTCTTTTTTTCCTTTCTTTTACTTAGGTGGTCAACATCAACTCATTGCAATTATGAGTAGACATGGAAGTAACGATTAATTCATTTTCAGGCCCCGTGAAAGGAGGAAGACGCTGTTCTACTTTAATGGAAATCTAGGGCCTGCCTATCTAGATGGAAGACCAGAATCTACGTAAGTTTAACTTAAGAAAACTGTTTTAAAGTCTTTAGACAAGGGCTTTCTGGATAAGTCATGGATTTATATTCTTAATTTTTTGATGGAGGGGGAATTAAACTTTGCACCACTAGGCTACAAGAGCTACTTGCTCGCTTAAAGGAACTTATATCAAAAAACTTTTATATTCTCTGTCTCGCATACCCTATCATTTTTCTTTGTGCATAAAACTTTTCATTTCAGTTTTTCAAGTACTTTATGGTTTAATCTTCCGCACCACTTTGCTTTTTGCCTTGGGGTCTCTACATTATCTAAATTGGACTATCCCCAGGCAATTTGTAGATGACATTTTTAGAACAAGAATAGCTGCATGCCGCTGCCTCCATGCTAATTAGCATATTCTGAGTGATCTAAATAATAGACATAGATTAATAGTTGCATTTTCTTTTACCAAACCGTTACTGGTATACATCTAGTTGCTGCACCTTTTTTGCATATTGCAAACTTAGTTTGAAGTTACGGATGCAGATATAGCATGGGCATTCGGCAAAAAGTGGCAGAAGAGTTTGGATCAAGCCCAAACAAGGATGGAAAGCTTGGGAAACAGCATGCAGAAGATGTAATTGTAACATCTGTACAATCAAGAAATTATCAAGAGGATCTTGCAAGTTCTGTTTTCTGTGGGGTTTTCCCCGGAGATGGCTGGAGTGGTCGTATGGAGGATAGCATTTTGCAAGGATGCATTCCTGTGATCATTCAGGTAATTTTGGTGGTTCACATGATTTCTCTCCCTGACAACTTAGATAGTAGAAAATGTTTCTTGTAATTCCCTATATTGACTTCCCCATAATTTGTATGCCGTTCCCTAGCTTACTGCTTATACCAGGGGTTCAGGGGATTGATTTATGATAGGATCAGAGGAAAACATACTTTATATATAGATTGTATGGTATTTTAGCAAAAAAATTTCGATGTTTTTTGTGCTAGCTAACCCAAATCTTTGTGCTGGATTACCTTCAGTCCAAGTTGGGCTTCTAATTTTTTGGATACCTCTTGTCTTGTACCGTTCAAAGAAGTTTCCATGCATGGGATGCAGTCGACCCAACGAGCTCTTTGGTCAAGAAATGCATACATAAATAACGAATTATATGATTTGGAAACTCAAATTTTAACTTCCCATGATACATGGATCAAGAAAGTCGAAGGTGGTTTTCTGTTTTGTAATCCATTGGAAATTTCTTATTTGGACCACTACCTTATCAGAATGTGCTCAACGTGATTATGACTAAATTGGAATGTATTTCATGTGTTTTACTGCGTTCAGGATGGGATTTTCCTGCCATATGAGAATGTACTCAGTTACGAAAGCTTTGCTGTTCGTATACGTGAAGATGAAATCCCTAACTTGATAAAGATTCTTCGGGTAACTCCTTTCGTCTTAAACCAATTTTATCTGAAATTAGGAATCAGAAAACTCCTTGAGTTGCCAATAATAAGTAGTCGGTTGTCATCACATTCTGCAGGAGTTTAATGAGACAGAAGTTGAATTCAAGTTGGCCAATGTGCAGAAAATCTGGCAGAGATTTATGTATCGCGATTCTATTTTGCTTGAAGCTGAGAGACAAAAAGCTGCTTTCCGGCATGTAGAGGACTGGGCAATTCAACTCATGCAGTTAAATGAAGATGATGTCTTGGCAACATTTTTACAGGTATTGCTATCATTACCCTATCATACAAGTCATTTTGTTCTTTGTATTAAGATCGATTATCATATGAAAATGTTATAGTAGTCAAGTTAGTGCATGTGCGAATACATAGTTGCAGAACTCATTAACCTTTAATTTTCTGTTATGAAGGTTCTGCATTTCAAGTTACACAATGACCCTTGGAGACAACAGATTGTTCATCGAAAGACCGATTTTGGTTTACCGCAAGGATGCTTGAGGAAAAACAATTGACAGACTATAGTTTATCAGTAAACTAATTTTGAATACAGTTGTGGCTGCTGAAAAGGCTCAAGCGCAGGCGCGGAGATGTCCCCTTCTTTCATGATAAGTTTGCAGAATCAGAACCCTCATTGTTTCAAAGGGTTTATAGTTCAGGAAAATTTATGTGTACAGTCATTAGCTGCCTCTAATAATCAAAGAGAATTGTATCTTCCGTTTTTTCATGATCATGGGAATTTCACTTTGATGATAATTATACAAACTATATTAGCAATCTGAATGAAATTATCTTGATATCTTCTAGTGTTCTAACATATTAGCTTTTCTAGTTTGGAGATTTTTGTCTCCCTTTGGACTTTTTTAACCGGGTAAATGACGGATCGAGGGTTAGTCCTGTGCATAGCTTGTTATTGTCACGAGTCTGCATGAATTTGTTCTTCGGGAGGTGGACAGGCAAGGATATTGTCACGGGTCTGCACGGATTTTTTCTTCATGAGAGTTGACAGGTTAGTATAGTTCACATCCTTGAAGGCTAGAATTCTGTTTGTATATGACATGGGATTTTCGCTGCATATTTTATTTTGTAAATATGAGTGCGTTAGGTGAGAGAAGTGTGTAGAACGCCATCACTGCCATTCGTTCCCTTCTCATTTGTTGTCATGATCACTACTAGTAGTCGGTCGAACCCATTAAAGAAAAATCGTAAAAGATCGAAACTTTCTTGTTCTCTGTCTGATTCTCTGATTTTCAGCTTCTACTGCTGGCTGTTAAGGAGTAGTAAGGAGTACGACCATGAACCTCTCTTCTTCTCTGGCGCTGGAGTCCAGCAGCTCTATCAAGTTGACCCATCGACAGCGGCCGATTACTTTCAACAGGAACTTTGTTGTTTGCTCCGTGAAGTCCTCCTCATCACCCTCTTCGGCGGTGACGTTCTCGGCAGAGTCTGACAGATTGAGTCGAATTGAGTCACTGAGTCAGGTATCAGGGGTTTTGGGTTGTCAGTGGGGCGATGAAGGCAAAGGCAAACTCGTCGACATCTTGGCTCAACATTTCGACATAGTTGCCCGCTGTCAGGTCGGGTCCCCTCTTTATACCATCTCATATCCATTACTAATATTAGCTATAGAACCCATCTTTCTCTAGTAATTCAGAAGGTTTCTTGCTTTTAGAGGGTATGAACTGATTATTTTTGTATGTGAGTTGCAGAGGAAACGATTACTTATCGTCGACATTAACCCTTATGTTACCAATCTAAACTCTTATCTTCTCGAATATTGTCGTCCATCCACCTCTGCTCCGGCTCATAGCTCGAATCAGTCTGCATCTAATGTAATCCAGCGTCATTAGTTTACTTGGTCAATACCCTTTGTAGCTTACATTCCATCAATCACCTCCTAATTAATTTCCTGGACACGCATCATTTATCACAATAAATCCGAAACAGCTAATCTTAATAGAAGGATGTCTTCGACATCAGGTAAAAGGGGAGAGTTCACTCACAGAATATTACACTTTTATTTAAGAAAAAACACATGACTGACATGATCGTTGAAGCTTCCTTGGCCGGAATTCCTTCGGTCAAGGAATTTCTAACGCTTCTTATGGGTTTTACAGGATTGCCGATGGCCCTTGTATCAAATCTCTGTTGTGGGAATTTTCCGTCACAATTGTAAAGCTTTTCTGTTAGACTATAAGTTTTACCATTATTTGTTGTCAGGGAGGAGCAAATGCTGGGCACACCATCTATAATGCAGAAGGAAAGAAATTTGCCCTTCATCTTGTTCCCTCTGGCATCCTTAATGAAGAAACTCGTTGCGTCATCGGGAATGGAGTTGTGGTACATTTGCCTGGTCTTTTCAAAGAAATTGATGGCTTGGAATCAAATGGTGTCTCCTGTAAGGGAAGAATACTGGTGTCTGACCGCGCTCACCTGTTATTTGATTTTCATCAAGTAGCAGACGCGCTAAGAGAAGCTGAGCTTGCTAAATCATTGATAGGCACTACCAAGAGCGGAATCGGACCTTGTTACTCAAGCAAGGTGATCCGTAATGGCATAAGGGTAAGTGACCTTAGGCATATGGATACTTTTCCACAGAAGCTTGATGTCTTATTATCAGATGCAGCTTCAAGATTCCCAGGTTTTAACTATGGCCCAGAAATGCTCAGGGAAGAAGTTGAAGCATACAAGAGATATGCTGAAAGGTTGGAGCCTTTCATAGCCGATACTGTGCATTTCATGAACGAATCAATTTCACAAAAGAAGAGGATTTTGGTTGAAGGTGGTCAAGCAACCATGCTAGATATTGATTTTGGAACTTACCCCTTTGTAACCTCCTCTAACCCGTCAGCAGGTGGTATTTGCACTGGTCTTGGCATTGCTACTAGGGTTGTGGGTGATATAGTTGGAGTGGTAAGTAGTTATTTTTTTGCTTGTCCCTGTACCCATTAGACAAACTCTTACCCATTCCACAGATAACATTGAGCACCATTCAGCTTTTAACTTGGAATCTTTTTGTGCAGGTGAAAGCATATACTACGAGAGTAGGTTCAGGTCCTTTCCCAACAGAAATTTTGGGTCAAGAGGGTGACCTTCTTAGATTAGCTGGGCAGGAGTTCGGCACTGTTACAGGGCGTCCTCGTCGTTGTGGCTGGCTGGATGTGGTTGCGTTGAAGTATTGTTGTCAGATTAATGGTTTTTCTTCTCTCAATCTCACCAAATTGGATGTTTTGTCGGATATGTCCGAAATTCGGCTGGGAGTTGCTTATAAACAGATTGATGGTACACTGGTGAAATCATTTCCTGCAGATCTTCGCCTACTTGAGCAAATAAAGGCAAGTGGATATTAAGACAATGTTTTTTTGCGTCCTTTGAATTTTATAAGTTGTCGCTTGGGTATGTGGAAGTTCCCTGTGGCCACGCAAGGAGAAACTTGTATGGTGACGTCCATCATTGGACATCAGACTGAAAGCACAGCAAAATAAACACTTTAAAATAGCGATGCGGGATTAGAACTTGAATCTTAAGGATGTGAACCTCGGTGAAATGAGTCATTTACATTGAATAATGGTTGTCGGCGTACATAAAGAGGAAACAGAACCTACCATGGTTCACTTCTTCGAGACCCTGATGTTGATACCTTCATTCTAAAACTGTGGTTTTGTTGTGGGACTTCTTGACAACTCACACTGGTTTATGTGTTTTGATCATGTTTGCAGGTGGAATATGAAGTGTTACCAGGGTGGAATAGCGATATCTCTTCCATCAGAAAGTATTCTGATCTTCCAAAGGCTGCACGCCGGTATGTGGAAATAATTGAAGAACTTGTCGGAGTACCTGTTCATTACATGGGCGTTGGGCCTGGGCGCGATGCCCTTATATTCAAATGATCTTCTTCTTCTTTTTTCTTCATGTTCTTTTACGATTTTTGGAATTCTGGTGGATTTGGGGATAGCTGAATATGGTTTTTTTATCCATATAATTTTGGAAATTGTGATTGGATTGAGATAGTGTTTGCAGTGATTTTGACTTAAATAGGAACTCTTTCATCGGTCTACATAGATGATGGAATAGGCTCTTTATTTTGCCAATGACAGTTATGAAATAGGCTCTTAATCTACATGAATCCAGATTTTTACCAACCACCTCATAATTTTCATTTTCACGAGCCCTGTTTCACATGTTTTCCTGTCATTCGCAACCTGATACCCGGGACTCTTTTCACCTTTATGACTTTATCCCATGGCTCATGTCCTCTCTCCCTCTCTCTCTCAGTATAATATGCATTCCATAGAAACTGGCAAGTTAAGGCCTGCAAGTGCATTAAGATTACAATGCCAAGTAACTTAGTATGAAATGGTCATGGTTTACCCTAATTAAAATGGCAAAGATCAGACACATAACCATGCAAATGTGGTTCAAAGCAGCACTGGGAGATGATCAAATCCAAGACTTCTGCACAAAAGCTACATGTTTTTACAGCATTTAACTGTCTTACAAGATATGATACAATCCTAACACTTCCACACCCATACTAATTGGCATTTACCCTGAACTCCCATTAACCCCCAACTCTGAAGCACGCACCAAGTAGTATGCATAGAGTGGATACGATCACTCCTCGTTGATGATGATAATGCTTAAGAACTGCAAAAGTACCAAAACAGTCCAAAATGCTTATAGGACCTTAAGAAACTTTCAAAATCTGAGCCAGATCAATAACGAGTAAAGAGGCGACTCTTACCAATGGATGATCTTAAACCACCTTTGGATTTCCTTCCATTTTCATGAGGAGCTGTGCCAATAATCAACTTCGTTCACTTCTAATGTGACATACTGAGATCGAGACAGGGTGCAAAATGTCATACACAAAGCTTATGAGTTATGACCACATTAATCCTTTTCACTTTCCTGAGTTCCTCAAGTGCGCTCAATCTTTCCTGTGTTGTCATCCAGAACGATAGTGCTTTGCCCTTGTGACTTCTCAGCATGTTCCTTGGTTTGTACTATCTAGGATGGTGGTGCTTTGTCCTCTGTATAACTTCTCAGCATGTTCCTTTGGTTGGTGAATTGCGTTCATGTTAAAAAATGCATTAAGTTCCTTCTTCGCCGAGGAGACACTTTCCGTACATTTACGGTACTCAGAAAGAGCGCGAGAATATGCACAAAAGGGGCAGTAAAAGTTACCCTGATCATCAAATTTAACCGAGGAACCCAAGCAGCTCTCATGAATACCCAAGGAACAATCACTGCTGCCACAAACTAATAGTGAACCCTCCTTGTTACACTTTACACAGAAATTTAGTACCGGCGATTCAGATACTTGTGAAGATCCATGATTTACTTTGCAGGGAGAGTTGAAGATATTTCCTTCTTTCTCGGAAACTTTGAGCCCCTCATTATCATATCCATCATTATCAAATTCGGTATCTTCTTTAGGAAGATGTTCCATGGTATTATCAGGCTCAATCTCATGCAAGTTACTATCAATATTCTGAGTTTTCAAAGCGGGTACAACACTGCTCGCTCTTAGATCACCGTCACTGACTACACCCACTGAGAGGAAATCATCGGTTTCATTTCCAGATGCACCTCGAGACACCTTGTCAGTATTAGGCTGTAAGTTACTGTTACCATGAATATCACTCACAAGCCCAAGCCTCTCATCATGACCAATCTCCAAAGAACGACTTTCCTCCAAGCCTCCAAGTTCTGAATATTTCCTCACTCCTTTGGAAGCCTCAGCAACTATTTGATTACCACAAGAGGGATCCAGCCTGATCTTCTTTGTAACTAAATAGTGATCATACCGGCCATCCAGATCACCTTGGTTTTCAATTTCATGGGACTGTCCATCCACATATTTATCAGGAAAATCATTGCTCTTTCTCTTTCGGGGAAAGAACTCTTCAGCATGCATATCATGTCTTTGTGCTCCATCCACATTCTCAAGGATTGTGGGAATCAAGCTTACTTGGGCTTCAACCACTTGGGAATCAGCATTGCCATTGGCATCATCATGAGTAGTATAAATCAAGCTCTCTTGAGCTTTAGAAACTTGATGACCGGCATTGCCATCCACATTGTTAAGGATTGTATCAATCAAGCTTTCTTGAGCTTCAGCCACTTGGGCATCGGAGTTGCCATTGGCATCATCAAGGGTAGTACAAATCAAGTTCTCTTGTGCTGTAGAAACTTGAGCATCACCATCACCATCACCATCCACCTTGTCAAAGGCAATCAAGCTTACTTGAGCATCAGCATTGCCTTTGCCATCATCAAAGGAAGTATACAACAAGCTCTCTTGAGCTTTGGAAACTTGAACATCAGCCTCGTCATCCACATTGTCATGGGTTGTAGCAATCAAGCTCTTTTGAACCACAGAAACTTGCACATCACCATTGTGGATCTCTTGAACTTTGGAAACTTGAACATCAGCATTGCCATCCACATTGTCAAGGTTCATATCAACCAAACGCTCTGGGACCTCAGAAACTTGGTCATCAGCATTGGCCTCACTGGGGCTCCTCAAAGGAAGTGCAACAATGTCATCGTTATCTTGCACGTTTGCAAGCACAAGTCTACTACCTTTGCTCAAGTATGGAGCAAAGGGATGAGTTCCTCGTACAAGTTCATCTTTGAGCTGGTTCAGTGATGTGAACAAGTAAAGAATCAACTCACAGAACAGAAGTTTCAGAAACCATTTGTCAACAAAAAATCAAGGGAAACTAACCTTACTCAGAGCAGCTTGACCCATACTAGCTCTTTTATGGATGATAAAAGGAATAGCACAACTTGTTAACGACTCTGGGGCACCCGACTTCAATTCTGAAATCGATGCCTAAAAACAAGAACCAAAAAATCATCAGAACCACATATTATGCCAAACGGGACGGGTAAACCTTTCTTCAACAACCACCATCATGTAATTACGATTATAATAACCCTTAGCAACATGGTTACATACAATTTAGCTTAAGAAAATAAGTAGTCTCTGCATAATTATAAAATGAAAGCAAAATCCATAATTTATTACCCGTCGTAGAATATACGTGAGGACCTCCTCAAACCCCCGAGAGAAATCGAAATGCCCATTAGCTTGAGCATCAACAGTTGCCGGATCCGGAAGAGGATCAAACAATTCCTCTAAACACCTCAACGCCACCACTTCCCTAGTCTTTGCCCCTAATTCCTCATCATGTGTCCCAGGCACCAGTTCTATCAATTCTACAATCAACACAAACAACAAAAAAAAACCCCAAAAGCCCTAAATCCCAAAATCGAAATCAACAACAGCGACAGTTCAAATTTCAAGTATAATATGAGAAAAGGATCGAATTTTGAAATTACCGCGTAAAATAGAGGCATCAACTTCTTTTAGGGTGGAAAAGTACTCTATCACCCAGTACCATGCGACGCCCTTCGAATTCTTCTTCCCCTTTCTCCCATCAACCTCCATCGGACGAAAGCTTACGAGACACACAACCATCCTCCCTCGGGTCAGTTGCTCTCCTTTCTTTTGAAATTAATTTCGTTTCAGGTAACTGGGCCTGGGCCTTCAAAAAATTTACCCATCAATGTACTGGATTTCGGCCCAATTAATGTGGGCCTACAACAGATAATTCTTGGTTTCGGATTATTCCTTCCTTTTTCATTTTGATCTGGTTTTAATTTAGAACAATACTACAAACCTTTAATTTACGACTCTCATTTTATTCGAAATCCGTGTGGCTACTGTGATGTGATTGTTGAAAATCTAAGCCCGAACATATCAATGATGTTGTTCACTCTGAGTCACGGGCTCGCACAAATTTATTTTTCATGAACTATCGTCATTGGTTCTCAGACCTATAAAACAGTTCTTATGTGAGAGGTGCAAGACATTTATTTATATATCACTTAGTTTGATTATGTCGATCTGATGTGGGATATTAGTCTTGACTCTTCCACACTTGTGGGTTTTGTTATGTTTCTATAGACCGAGTTTCGCTCTGATACCATGTTGGAAATCCAAACCTAAACATATCAATAATATTTTCCGCTCTAGGCCACGAGTTCACAAGAATTCATTCTTAATGAACCGTCGTCATTGATGCTTAAACCCATAAACCACGTTTTTGTGTGTGACGTGCAAAACTTGTACATATACACCACTTGGCCAAATTATGTCGGTAGGATATTAGTGTTGATTGTCACTACAACCAAAAATAATGTCAACAGAAGTCAAAAGTCTGTTTAACCATGGTTTACTAATAAGAGTTGAGAATCGATTGGATTAGATATATATGTGCCCAATATTCAATTTTAACCACAAACTAATTCTTGGTGGAATTAAAAAAAATGATGGTTTATTAATTTGAACTCAATACAATCCATACAATTCAATCCCCTGTTTTGCCAATGAAGCAGAACAATTAACAGAAGCTCCATTGATCCCGATATTGCAGATGACAATCAACAAGAAGAAACAAAACTCCAAAACTTTCTGGGAATCAAAGAAAGTGAAAAACCCAATTCCCAGCAAAGTCGAATGGGTCTTGTCTGGTCTGGTCTACGGAGATAAAGAAAGAGGATTGAAGATGCGAGAGAAGAAGACTCGCAGGCGATGGAAGACCCTAAGCCTGAGGACCGATGTCTGCCGGATCATAACCTCAACTGCCTCCACGAACAAGCTCAGACTCCGGATCGGCGGCAAGTAGAGAGTCAAAGGCACCGCCGAGAACCCCACGATAAAGAAGAGGTCCAACATTTGCTTACAACCACCACCACTTCTTCTACCAGTACCACAAAATACAGAGAACCCTCTGTTCTAGATCAGAAAAACAGGGAGAGATTTTGAGATCAGAGAGTTGGGTTTTTTTCTGGGATTTTAGATCTCTTTTGAACTGCGAAGTGAAGATTAGCTAATGATGATGATGATGCTGTTTCTTTATATGCCACCGACAACTGCAACAGGAACAGGAAGAAGACAAGAGCCTTGGACTTTTCAGGTGGAAGATTGTCTCTCTTTTTTTTGTCTTCTAGATTGTGATCTCTGAATTTATATCTAAAGGTGAAGATATTTGATGATGATCATGATCATGAGGTGGTGGTTATTTGGAAAGATTCCCAACTGTACCATCGTTATGGGTTTTATTGAAAAGTGACCTCTGTTAATAAACATTTTTCAAATATAACCCTTCTTTTTAAAACACTTAAATCTGACCCTTTCAGTCAAGGAAAAGACATAGACACCCTTTCACGTCTTTTTATGCACTTCCCTCTCACTTGCAACCCTAGAAATGGTTTCCCTCCTAAAACCACTTCCCTCTCTCTATGAAACCTCTCTCTCCTTCAAACCCAGTAAAACCGCTCCATCTATACCTCTTTCCTTCAAACTTTGTCACAGATCTAGTGAAATCCATATGCCCAAACTCAAATCTTCAAGGTTGAAGTGTCGCGACGTCAAATCTTCGTAAGTTGTCATAGCGATGTCGCCCACAATGTCAACAAGCCTAAAGTCAGCAATGCAAGCTTCGTCTTGGTTCCTGTTGAAAATAGAAGTGCTCACCGTCGTCGATAAGTGTCCCGCCCTTCGTACAAAATATTTCGTTGATAAATGCCTGTTTTTTTCGTTGGAAACTATATTTGTTTTCGTTGATGTGAGACAAATTTTTCGTTGGAAACTTCGTTTGTTTTCGTTTAAACTCAGACAATTTTTTCGTTGATAATATCACAATTTGTTAGAGTCACTAATTTTTCATTGATAACTATTATATGTAAGGTTTATTATTGTACCTGTTTTCGTTGATAGTTATTTGTTAGGGTCACTAATTTTTCATTTATAATTATTATATGTAAGGTTTATTACTGTAACTGTTTTCGTTAATAGTTAGTTTTTAGGGTTCTTAATTTTTCATTGATAACTATTATTTGTAACGTTTATTACTATAACTGTTTTCGTTGATAAATATAATATATCATACATAGAAATTAAATAATTAGAGTTATATAAATTAAATACAGTTAAATACAATATCATTTTCCTGATCATCAATATAAGTAATCCCTTCATTCTTTTCATCCTCATTTCTTTTTTTCTTTTTTTTTTCAACAATCTCCTCTACAGTCTTCTTCTCTTCTTTCTTGTATGTATTCTGAGTCGATTTGAGGGCCAAAATTTTCTGCTCAATTGAACTGAGCCTTACGAAAATATCAGTTGTATCATTATCAACCTAATAATACACTTATCAACTAAAATATAATATATTATCAACGTAAACATGGTAATTATCAACGTAAAAATTTACATTATCAACATAAACATCTATATTGTCAACATAAACATTCTCATTAACAACGTAAACATTCTCACTATCAACGAGAAAAAATATATTTACCTCCTTGTCTTCCAGTAAATCATTGACTGTCTTGGATTTTGTTGTCTTTGTTGATGGCCACTTCGACATTATGGGCAACATTTTTACATCAAGACAGTTGGTAAAATGTTCAGCAATACTGGGAATAACCTCATAAGCCAACAATTGAAAAATCCAAGGGAAACTCAAGAGATTGTACCACTCATAATCATTTTTCTTCTCCTTAAATTTATCAGATCTACCAACAAGACAATTGTTCAAGGACTTAATTGTTTTCTTGTAGGACAAAATATCCCATGGATACTTGTTAAATAGATCCACAGTCATGACTCTAGCCTTGCCAATTTAACAAAAACTTTAATTATCAATGATAAAATTATAGTAGTAAACGAAATTATAACATAAACTAAATCATTTGTCAACGAAAACACTATTAAAGTATAAACAAAAAAACTTAAATAGTAAACGAAAATTTTAATTATCAATAAAAAAGTTTGTCAACCAAAATAATAAAATTCCCAACGAAATAAATAGATCATCAACTAAAAATAAATTACGTTACATACATATCCCTTCTTTCTTCTGAAACTTTATCATAATAGTTAATCAGTTCGTCTTTCATTTCAACAATGATTGATCGTCTTTCATGAAACCATCGTTGTAATAAAGACTGCAGATGATCCATCAACTTTGTAATAGGTAAGTTTCGAACATCCATCAATATTCCATTTAAGCATTCAATAAAACTTAAGTAGTAACCATCCTATTCATTTTGACTGGTCGAACCATGTTATGTGTTATGCATCTAGCTATGGTTAAAGTCTTTGGTTGAGAAACCCCCTTCATTGAAATCGTGATATTATCAACGAAAAAATTGTTTGAGTTTAAACGAAAACAAACGAAGTTTCCAACAAAAAATTTGTCTCACATCAACGAAAACAAATATAGTTTTCAACCAAAAAAACAGGCATTTATCAACGAAATATTTTGTACGAAGGGCGGGACACTTATCGACGACGGTGAGCACTTCTATGTTCAACGGGAACGAAGATGAAGCTTGTTGGCTAAATCCACTTGTCCTCCAACATCACCGTCTTTCACAAGAAAAGTATTTATACCAATAGGCTCCATAGTCATGACTGTAGCCCTGTCAATTTAACAAAAACTTTAATTATCAACGATAAAATTATAGTAGTAAACGAAATTATAACATAAACTAAATCATTTGTCAACGAAAATACTATTAAACTAACTATAAACGAAAACATTTAAGTAGTAAACGAAAATAATAATTATCAACAAAAAAGTTTGTCAACCAAAATAACAAAATTCCCAACGAAATAAATAGATTATCAACTAAAATTCTCAACGTTATCAACGAAAAATAAATTACGTTACATACCTATCCCTTCTTTCTTCTGAAACTTTATCATAATAGTTAATCAGTTCGCCTTTCATTTCAACAATGATTGATCGTCTTTTATGAAACCATCGTTGTAATAAAGACTGCAGATGATCCATCAACTTTGTAATAGGTAAATTTCGAACATCACTCAATATTTCATTTAAGCATTCAGCAAAACTTAAGTAGTAACCATCCTATTCATTTTGACTGGTCGAACCATGTTCTGTGCCATGCATCTACCCATGGTTAAAGTCTTTAGTTGAGAAACCCCCTTCATTGAAATCGTGAAATTATCAACGAAAAAATTGTCTGAGTTAAACGAAAACAAATGAAGTCTCCAACGAAAATTTTGTCTCACATCGACGAAAGCAAATATAGTTCTCAACGAAAAAAACAGGCATTTATCAACGAAAATATTTTGTATGAGAGGCGGGACACTTATAGACGACGATGAGCACTTCTATGTTCAACGGGAACGAAGACGAAGCTTGCATTGCTGACTTTAGGCTTGTTAGCATTGTGGGCGACATCGCTATGACAACTTACGAAGATTTGACGTTGCGACACTTCAACCTTGAAGATTTGAGTTTGGGCATATGGATTTCACTAGATCTGTGACAAAGTTTGAAGGAAAGAGGTATAGATGGAGTGGTTTTACTGGGTTTGAAGGAGAGAGAGAGGTTTCATAGAGAGAGTGAAGTGGTTTTAGGAGGGAAATCATTTCTAGGGTTGCAAGTGAGAGGGAAGTACATAAAAAGACGTGAAAGGGTATCTATGTCTTTTCTTTAACTGAAATGGTCAGATTTAAGTGTTTTAAAAAGAAGGGTTATATTTAAAAAATGTTTATTAGCAGGGGTCATTTTTTAATAAAACCCCATCGTTATCTGTAATAATTTGGTATGCAAAGGCCATCAATGGAAAGCAAAAAACAACCAATATTGTTAGTCCTATTTTATCTTTTTTTAAGAATTCGAGACCTCTAATAAGATACCACATGTATGAATGTCATTGAACTACTCGTGATTTTCATATTGTTAGTCCTATTACCTATAAAGTCTAATTATATTCACATAGATTTAGATAGAAGTGATCAATTATTTTATAAATACAAATACGTAAAGGAATATTATTTATCCTCTGAATATTAGATTAGGGGTGATAAAAAATCAGTTTTAGATTGATTTTGTGTCGGACAATAGTACGTGTTTACGAAATATTTACATATTCGAACCTTAATCCGAATTAGATCCGAATAATACATATTGATTTAAATCCGAATAATAAATTAATATGGATTAGGGAGATAATAACCTAATATGGATCAGGGTCCAAGACAAATAAACAAGACATACTTAATTAACCAAATACGGATTGGTTTAAATTCAGACAATAACCTAATCTAGATTAGGGTTAGACAAGTAAACTAATAAGATTTCTATGTTTGGACCCGGACTTGGTTTTAAATTGATAAATTTTTTGTGTTTGGATCCGAATTTCAGACATATAACTTTATGTTTGAATTTGATTTAATCCGAATCACACAAATTATGTCACTCGAACCGGATAGAATTTTGTGACTCCTATATTTGGTTAGTTTTAAATTAGAATTAATAAGTGCTGAAACATCAATATATTAGTATGTACTTTAATTTTTTATTTTAATTAAATTAAAATTAAAAATTTATAAATGTTTAATTTTTTATTTTCTCGTTAGGTTCCCAAACGCAGAGTTTTCAACCCTCAGAGTCAGAGGGTCGCAGGCACGCAGCATCTCCTTGACAAAGGATCGCGACAAACATACTCGCCGTTGATGCTCAATCAACTCCGCGAGACGCCAGTCCAAGCACCGCTGCGGCTGCCCTCGCCAATTCCACAACCCACTCTCCAGAAACCGTCACAAGACTCTTTGACCCATCAAAGCTTTGTGAATTTTCAGCAACAGAGGCTTAAACCTCTGCTAAACCCTTTGAATCAATCCTCCTTTGAACTGAACTACCGACACATTTGCGAGCTCCTCCTCTCCCAAACCCACTCCAGGACGCTTCCGAAGGGTCTTCAAATCCATGCCCACATCATCAAATCGGGACTCCAGTCCCTCCCTCTTATCTCCCACCATCTCATCAATTTCTACTCTAAGACCCAACTCCCTCTCCTTTCCTGCCAAGCATTCCATGAATGTTCTCGTCTATCATCCACTACTTGGAGCTCTATTATTTCCTCTTTCGCCCAAAATGAACTACCTTGCCTTGCCATTGATTACTTTCGTCGAATGCTGCATGATAATGTCCGCCCTGATGATCATATCTTCCCCAGCGCGACCAAATCGTGTGCTATTTTGGGTCGGCATGATGTTGGTCAATCCATACATTGTTTAGCACTTAAAACTGGATATGAATTTGATGTGTTTGTGGGCAGTTCGTTGGTCGACATGTATGCGAAGTCTGGGCAGATAAATGTTGCGAGGAAAGTGTTTGATGATATGCCGGAAAGGAATGTGGTTTCTTGGAGTGGGATGATATACGGTTATGCCCAGTTAGGTGAAGACGAAGAAGCTTTGAAGCTTTTCAAAAACGCGTTGGAGGAGGATTTGGATGTCAATGATTTCACATTTTCGAGTGTGATTCGGGTTTGTGGAAACTCCACGTTGCTTGAATTAGGAAGACAGATACATGGGTTGTGCTTGAAAACGAGTTTTGCTTCCTCAAGCTTTGTAGGTAGTTCTTTGATTTCATTGTATTCTAAATGCGGTGTCATTGAAGGTGCTTATCAGGTTTTCGATGAGGTGCCTCTCAGGAATCTAGGCATGTGGAATGCAATGTTGATTGCTTGTGCTCAGCATGCACACACAGATAAAGCTTTTGATTTGTTTGAAGAGATGGAACGTGCGGGGATGAGACCCAATTTTATCACTTTCTTGTGTGTATTATATGCTTGTAGTCATGCAGGGCTGGTTGAACAAGGGCAACATTACTTTGAGCTAATGAAAGAGTATAGAATTGAGCCGGGGGAACAGCATTATGCTTCCATGGTTGACTTGCTTGGTCGTGCTGGAAAGTTGCAGGATGCACTGACAGTTATCAAGGAAATGCCAATAGAACCAACAGAATCCGTGTGGGGAGCATTTTTGACAGGGTGCCGAATACACAAGGATACGGAATTGGCTGCCTTTGCAGCTGATAGAGTCTTTGAGCTGGGTCCTGTGAGCTCTGGCCTGCATGTGCTGTTATCTAATGCTTATGCAGCTGCAGGAAGATGGGACGACGCAGCAAAAGCTCGAAAGATGCTTAGGGATAGAGGGATGAAGAAGGAAACAGGATTGAGCTGGGTTGAGGAGGGAAATAAAGTTCATACATTTGCAGCGGGGGATAGGTGTCATGTAAAAAACAAAGAAATTTACCAGAAATTAGAGGAATTAGGAGAAGAAATGGAAAGAGCTGGCTATGTTGCAGACACAAGTTTTGTGTTGAAAGAAGTGGATGGTGAAGAGAAGAATCAGACTATTAGGTATCACAGTGAAAGACTAGCCATCGCATTTGGTCTCATTACATTCCCGCCAGATAGGCCGATTAGGGTTATGAAGAACCTGCGTGTATGTGGTGATTGTCACACCGCGATTAAGTACATGTCCAAGTGCTCTGGAAGAACGATCATTGTGAGGGATAACAACCGGTTCCATCGGTTTGAGGGTGGGAAATGCTCGTGTGGTGACTATTGGTGACTGAATTCTGGCTCCCCAATTAAGCCAACTGTATAATGCATTTATTAGACAAATGGTTACAGGGTTCCAGGTTCCAAGTAGATAGTTCTCTCAATTTTCAGAGAGAAAATGGCATGTCTGCTATACTTGAATATTTTCCATACACTTGTATGCTTTTATTATTTCCTTGTCCTTCTGCATGAAAGGCAATAGTTTTTCCAAAGGACTCTTGTAATGAATCTCTTGGCTGAATGTGGAATTATAATTCTTGGTGGTATTGTATGAATCTAGTTGTTTGCATTTCACTTTCAGAATGTTTAAATTGAACTTCAATTGAACCTAATATGGAATATAGAAAAAGAAGATGTCAATTATGACCAAAAGCACAGATTCTTCTGTCATGGAACTCTGTGTTCAGCTGTAACCACCAAATGATAAGTCTATTCCTAAACCTTCTATGAACTTGATCCTTTCACATTCCCTCATACTTTTATTCTGTGTATGCTTTTGTTTACTTATTTTGCTATGCTTTCAGGTTTTCCTGGAAACAGCAAGCGAAGGCAAAGAAAAAAAAGACCGTCCAACAGATGCACCGAAAGGTGATGAGTGGGAGCTGCCACTGACCCATTGCTTTCACTTTTTCTTAGGAACTTGTTTGTTTTTTTCTATGAAAAGAAATGCCAAATGATAAAGAAAAGAAAGGATGATTTACCAAACTTTACCCTTAAATTCCCTCTCATTCATAACAGAGAGACCAGAATGAAAGGAGTATTGTCCTATTGCCATGCTTCAGCTTCATATGAATCTTTGAACCCTTTCAATGACCACTTGATTACACAAACAAGAGTCTCCATCCACCACATCACATATGATGATATTTCAATACGTTCCATTCTTCAATACTTGTACAACTTTGGCTCTCCTAGGGTTCCCTCATATGGGATCCTTGAGGATCAAGTTGGCCCTTGCGAACAGCTCGATGCACTCTCTCCCTTCAACCCTTTGAGCGAAAAGTGACAAGGAAAGGAAAATCCATAGACCAACCCCATCATCTCAAAGGCCAACTTGCGAATCTAATCATTCTCTCAATGCGTCCTTGATGTAATCTAAAAGCTATAATGCTCACATGAAGCATAATATCAATATCCTAAAATTCCAAATCACCTAAAGATCCACAAACAACTAAGCATTAAAAAATTTAAACAAACATTTATCTTACACTTGCACACTAAGAAAGATTAGAAAGAATCCATGTGACTCCATCCAAATCCCAACAGTCATCAAATACCCACTACTCGGATTTGGAACCACAGTACAGATTCCCAATCACCCACTTAAGTAAAATCAAATGTATGTATAAGATAAGAGAGGTAACTACATCTACACTAAATGTAGAAGTGAGAATCTAACATTTTCATCATCAACATATTATTCTTTTATTCATATTCAACATCTTCCACAATTGATAGCACCCAATGACCCAAACCATTGGTTCCAAAGGTGGAAATGAATAATATATATTGTCAGAGGACCTTCAGCACTTGGCATAATTCAACAGACAATTTTAGAAATATAGAAATTGAAAATATTGGAGGGCCAAAAAAAGAAACACCTTGCCTGGGATTAGCATTTTGAATGTAACCCAGGAAGGTTTTTCACCCTTCTCTGAATTCTGTTGTGACAATTAATCATGAAATGAATATCCCTCATAACCGATTTTTCCTCCTAGTCACTGTTACCTTCCACACCCACCAACAAAATTCCAAGACCTTATGTCGTTCGCCAACTTACGACTCACAAAAAAGATTTTCAGTTTTGCTGAGCCACAAACTGATCAATCTGCATTTGCTCAAGTAAGGATCCTAGCATAGCATGATCAGCTGATTCCATTTGTGGGTTCAAAGTTGGATCCTCGCCCAAAGAATCAATGATTGAATCCACAGAATCAGGTGGTGCAAGCTTTTCTTTCATATCTGATAGAGATTCTTTAACAAGAGATTGAACCCATGACAGATCAGGCTCCTCACCATTGCCAAGCTCAAATGAAGAAGACCTGCGGGGCTTACCCAATTCATCTGTACTAACTGCCCAATCCGGTGTCCCATTGGAAGATCCCCATTCTGACCAGGAGTTCACAGGGGAGCCCACAGTGGCAGCAGAACTGGAGCCAAGCTCCCGAGAGCTGAAGCTGCGCAGCTGCAGTTGCTGCTTCTCGCGTTGCACTAACATGGAAACTCGAGATCCCATAGGTGAGATAGGTTCCACATTTTTGGGAGACATCCTACCAGATGAGGGAACGCAAAAAGAGCCCTGCAGAAAAGGATGGTCAACATTTTTAGGAGAAAAATTAGTGTTGATCGGTGATAACATGCTCTGTTGATGCTGAAACTGATTGAGAACAGCTGATTTGTGTGTTGGGGAAAAAACGGCTGCAGCCAACGCTTGATCGGAGTAACGGGGAGATGAACTCTCAGCAGAAAAGAGGTCTTCGAGATTTGAAGACATTGGGATCTTCAATCGACCAGAACGATTCAGTGACGAGCACAGAGATGACTGAGAGAGACTTGATAACTCATTTATGAACGGCTGTTGCTGCACATCAAAACCTGGCAGCATGCTAAATTCATCTGCTCGAAGATCTCTAGCATTAAGGAAAGATCTCAATCGACTAGATTGAAGATTGCTTCCAGGGAGATGCAATGCAGGAACATTTGGTTGTTGCCAAGCTACAGAAGAGTGTGACATGCCATTGGCAGATGGAGACATTGGTGGGGTGAAAGGTGATGGAGACATAACAGACACTGATGAAGGAGATCCAGGTAAAAGGCTCATGGCTGCAGCGAAATCCATGGCAGCAGCGCCAGAGTTGCAAGAGCGAGGAGAGGGAACAGCAGAGCCAGTGGACACATACAAGGGCCGCAGTTCCTCAGCTGTGTGGGCAAAGAAACAAACCCTCCTTGCACAATTGGCACCATCCTTGCAAAGCCGTGTTCTATATTGTGCTGGGTGTAGCCAGCTTTCAAAAACCCCATGAGCGTATTCACACATATCTCCACGTCGACAAGCCCCCTTCCTGAAGTCAGGACATGGAACACAACTATAGTGGAACTTCCTAGGATCCCTTCTTCGAGCGTTTTCTCCTGGATGAACAAAAGGGCACTCTGTCCAATCATGAGAGTAGGCACGTGAACAAGGCCGAACTTTGAAGGAATACATACGGAATTCATCAGTCGAGTAGATGCTGTTCTTGCTGTCTGGGAAAGACGGGTCAACAGGGTAATCTTTCTTCTCTGATGCAGGAGCCATTGGGACATCATCCATCCTCAATTTCAGCACCAAATCCATAGAAGATGACAAGGACTCATTTTCCAAAGAAGGTGAAAGAGGTGGGGAATTTGAATTCGAAGTGGATATTGACTCCCTAGGTTTGCTGTCATTAACAAAACCATCCGTCAAAAGGAGTTCTTCAAGAGTTGACTTTACATCTCGAAGCTTTGGAGGAACAACAATAACATCAACGGGACGATGACCATTGGCATCTACCAAGTTTGGATCAGCACCTGCTGCTAAAAGCAATTTCACAACGTCCACAGCATTTACAGCTCCACCTGAGGCAGCACAATGAAGGGCGGTGCTTCCATCAAGACCGCATGAGAGATTGACATCTGCATCTGATAGGGACAAAATCAATCTTATAACATCTATACTACCATAAGTAGCCGCAACCATTAAAGGGGTCCTATGCTCATTAACCATCTGGCTGGAGCCCTTCTGCCGGCCATACCATTGTCCAGCTTCATCAACACATGATGGGTTGCACTCAATTGATCGCTTGAATGCCTCAGTCTCATTGTTAGCAGCGAGCTCAAGCAAGCTCGCAAATGTATCTTCCGTCTCAACAGTCAAGTGATTCATGCCTATATGCTCGGGTGTCTACTTTCTTCTTGAGGAATAACAGACAATATCTTCAGATTGGGCTTTAACCCCTCAGATTCACAGCACATCCTCTCATTTGTTAGACAGAAGGCTGAAAATGAAGATATCACATGTTAGATCTCAGCAGCTTGGCCAACATGAAAAGACACAAACAACTTGAGAAAACTAAAGTACCACAAAGGATCCGAACAACGTCAAGTAGCCATGCACAACAAACAAGCAAACTGAACTTTAGCTATATAATAACATAAGAAGAAGCTGGGTTGATGACTGTTCTCTCAGATTCTTCAACCAGGCTATGCTGTGGACGAAAAACAACAAAAATCTTGGCAAATGGCTTCACCAAACATTTTCTCTCAAGCTTTCCACATAAATACAAAAACCAAACTCAACAAAAGCAAACACAGAAAGATTGCAGGCTAAGGAAATTAACACCAAAATCTTATCCTACGACTATGCCACAGTTATTTTCTGGCTAAGCAAAGGAACAAGCAGTAAGAAAACACATTTGCAAGCAAGTCCAAGTAAAGAGAATATCTTTGATGTTATTGAGGCAAATTCCTTCGGCCACCCATCATGACACTGGACAAAATCGGATCTTCTCATTTCCTATCAATTCCCACCATTTTCTCCGCAGTCAAACAGGAATTAAAGAAAACTTGATGCAGAAAGAAAAATACCCAAAAACTAACACAATCAAACTACTAAGCACGGAACAAGAGTAGTCAAAGTCCATAAATTTAGCAAGGACAGGTTGAAGATCTGATATGAAAGCAGAACTATAGAAATTTTTAGTCCAGAAAAGGAATATAAAACAAGATAAAAAGCTAAAAGAAAAAAACAAAAGAGGAAAGAACATCCGTGAAGAAGATCTTCCGACATGTGATCAAACTGAACTCATTGACCTCTTCAACAAAATTACACAGAATCAGACAACTATATAAGTAGTAGTCCTCATATAGAAGCGAAAACCTTACTGGCAAAAGCAGAGATACAGAGAGAAATTCGAGAGTTTCAGAATCGACCCATCTCCATAACTGGAACAGAAGCTCTGAAAGTGAGAGGATTTAGTGATAGCAAGAGAAAAGTTGTAAACTTGTGAGGAGTTTGAAGTGGTAGAGAAAGGGTCTCCTCTTGTTCTTCCAAGTTCCATCTCCAATTACTATGCTCTCTGCTTTCTCTTTTTCTTTCATGAAAAAATAAAAATAAAATAAAAAATTATTTATTTAAATTAAAATTTTATGCCTTTTTTATGGGTTTTGATGGTTGAGTGTAATTGTGATGACCGAAAATTTGATCATTTTCTAATTCAGTCACCGAATGTTCAAACCTTCAAATTTACTTACTCAAAGCTTTAAATTATTTCAATTTACACAATCGAGTAGATTCTTCAATGTTCGAATTGTAAACTCATGACTTTTTATCTACAAAATCACGAGTTTGACTAGCTGAAATGTCTAGCAATACATCCAATTATGTAAATTTGAACAAGTTTAAACTTTGAGTTCTTAGGTTGAAAGTTTTGAATATTCAGTTATTGAATTGGAAAATGATTTATTGACCAAAAGTTACAATAACTAGGTGTGGCAAAACTCTATACAATTGGGATGATCGAATTTG
Organism: Tripterygium wilfordii; assembly: GCF_013401445.1. NCBI lineage: Eukaryota > Viridiplantae > Streptophyta > Magnoliopsida > Celastrales > Celastraceae > Tripterygium > Tripterygium wilfordii. The sequence continues at coordinate 12,395,469 of NC_052236.1, read as the reverse complement.
TCCAATATGTATTAAATCAAATTTGAACATAAGTTATATATCCGAAATTTGAGTCTAAACAAAAAAAAATATCTAGTTTAAAATTGGGGTATGGGTTTAAAAATAGTAATTTTGTCCAGTTTACTTGTACGAACCCTAATCAAGAATAAATTATTGTCCGATTTTACTTGTCTGAATTTAAATCAATCCGAGTTTGATCAATTAAATATGTCCAAAATTCAATCCAGATTAGAGTCCAGATATATAAATATTTCATAAACACATAATATTATCCCATCCGGAATTGATTTTTCACCTATCCCTATCAATAACCAGGTTTTTATAGAATCTCCTAACCAATAGGGCGATGCGCACTGAGCATTCGTTTTATATTACCAACTCCACGTTATCCTCATCTAACAACCAATAAGATCACGGCACATCACTGAATGGCCAGAAATGGATGATGTGGCAGTGAATGACTCGTCAGCTGAAAAAAACTAAATTACCGTCCGGAGTACGAAGTTATCGCTTTGTGTAATAATAATTTAACCTTGTCTTCGGGTCAAATCATCTGCAAATTCAACCTAAATTCTCTCCCCTCCCCTCCCTCCAAATAACTCCATTTTTTGGAGGAAATATTTTAATAAAAGTTTAATGAAATCTTTCTCTCAATTCTCTTCAAATCTCTTCTCTTAATTTTTTATAAACTATCCAAACCAATGATTGGAAGGAAACACTCTTTCTCTTCTCTTTTCTTCCACCCAAATCCCTCGATCCAAACACACTCTAAATGAACTTGAGAATTGACTTCTCTTTGTTTTTCCTTGTTTATGCCAACTCTTAAGATATATGAACTAGAAGTCCGAGGTAGCTCGTCTTCTGGTCCATAATCTATGGGCTTTGCACTGAAAAATGACTCATTTGCAAAGCACCTTGGATTTAGACTAGGCTTGGGCCTAACTATAAAAATAGTTGGCCAAAGCCCATCCCAAATTATTCTTCATGGATAACATTACTTATTTGAAGTTGTGGGCTGAAGCCCATCAAATTAGTATTGACACGTTCCCCATCCCAAATTAGCCCTACCTTCTTTTTTTAATCGAAAATGATATCACATACAAGCTTGTTCTTTAAACATCCAATATGGTTCTAAATAAGGGTGACAAAAAATCAGTTATGGGTCGGACAACAGCGTGCTTTTACGAAATATTTACATATTCACATCATAACCCATATTGAATTTCGGACATACTTAATTGGCCAAACTCTTATTCGTTTAAATTCGGACAATAACATAATCCGAGTTTGCGTTTTCCAGACAAGTAAGTTGGACAAGATTTATGTGTTTGAATCCGAATCCGATTTTAAACTAGATAAAAAATTGTGTATTTAGACTTGTATTTCGAACATAACTTATGTCCAAACTTGATTTAATTCGGGTCAGGAAAATTCGGTCATCCGAGCCGGACAAAGTTTTGTCACTTCTAATCTTAAACTTAGATCGTCAAGCTCGCTCGCATAGAAGACAAATATCCATTTGTCAATTGATACCTTTAGTTTATTCTTTTTTTAAAATATTATTTTGAAAAAAAGCCAAATATGTTATTGTCAAATGTTTTAGCTTTTTCACCAACACCATATCATAATCTTTATCAATCCTAAGTTCACAATTATATTCTCCAAAACACCAAACTTTGTGCCCTAATTAGTAGTGGACACGTTACCATTCCACCACCACACTTTGGCAGTTCCATTACATCAATAGATATGGTTCCAAATATCGAAAAGCAAAAGGCCATATAAAGAGCCAATTTTAATATGATTTAGAAGAGATGAAGAGTCGATTAATTATTGGCTAGGGATAAATTAGTTTAATGACGTGAGACTTGGGGGATTTGTAAAACATGAAACCTAGATCAAATGTCACCGCACACGTGGCGGTGTGGGAATGGTGTCGTATCCTCAATTGCATGACACGAAATGGATTGGGATACGATGCTCTTTTTTATTACACAAATAATGGTATGTGAGTGGTGTTGTGTCCTCCAGAAATGATCGAGGGAGTGTCCGGTACTAAATGTACTGGACTAACGTCTGGTAATAATGTGGACCGTTGGATTTGTAAAATCTAAAATCCAACGATCCACATTGTTTGCCCCAATTTAGGGCAAATCACCCCAAATCTCTTCTCGGATCACATTCTCTTCATCAATGGAGGCAACATCATCTTCTTTACAAACGTTGTCCTCTTCTTGATCACCGATTAGACTCACTTAAACATGTCGATCCCTTTACAAGCGTTAGTAGTACCGGACGAAACCCCCGATCCGACGGGAAATGGATTGGGATTTGGGGTACACTACTCTTGTAAAATAAGAGCAACAATACATCATTTTCTTTACTTTTTGATATTATTATTTTAAAAAAAAATAACAAGTAACCAATGAATTATCAATAATTTTGAATATAATAATATATTTATGTTAAATAAAAAATTAAATTTCTCGTTGAATGGAAAAAAAATATATATATAACATGTTTATTTCGACAGAACTGTCAAAATCTTACAAGTTACATCCATCTCAGTCGCAGGGGAACACATAGGCAGCAATATCTGGTGGGGCCATTTTAGAGGCGATATGCCACGTGTTTTCTCTCTACAGTTCTTTGATTATACTGTGTGACGCGTGTCTATGTCTTATTGGTCCACCTAAAATATGGTGGGCTCCCCTATAAAATCTTTGGCCGACACTTTTTTTTTTGTCCAGCACTCTTAAGTAGTCTTAACTAAAGCAATATCAGAAAAGGACCAAATAAAAATATTTTCCTTTTGCAATAGGAGACTTCTACTTTCGGTTATCTAGATTTTCACCCTACGCTATTATATTATATGCTAATTTGTAAATTCGGATACTAATAACTCAATCATAGTTCATGGCTTTTGTAAATTACGATATCAACAAAAAAATTTGATAACCGAAAATGACATCATACAAGTTTACCTTTTAGACTTCTGATATGAGTCTAAATTCACGTTTTCAGACTTGCGCACACAAAATTTTTTTACCTAATGATAGGGTAAGTTGGATCAAAACCCAACGTGAAACCACAAAGGTGTAGATATTCTAATCTAAATAAATTTTTTAGTAGTTAGGTGGAGATTTTGTTCTTTGGAGACATTTTACAAGTTAGTGATGAGAATCAATTCGGATTATATGATAATACTTGTTTATATTAGATGCCCTTTTGGGGAGTGATTTTATAATCAAAATAATGAAACCACGAAAACAAACATGATATAACATATAATTAAACTAGGCCACAAATAGTCCAAACTCCAAACAATGTTCCACAAGTTATTGGCACAAAAGTAAGACAAACCAACATTTTTTTTTAAACCGAGAACGACAACATAAAATTTTGTCTTTTGGATAACTGATATGAACTTATACTCAAGCTGTCATATTCACCGGTACATAAATTTTTCCCATGACTACATGATAAGTTATATTAAAGCTCAATATGTGGCCACAAGAACATTACTCTCAATGACAGTCGAACTCAAGACTTCCGAAATCGAATTTAGAACTTTCCGAATCCATACGATTTGATTCCAAATATATTAATCAACAACTAATAACTATGTAGTCTTTTACTAACATTAGTAGTTGCCTAATTATTTTTTCCCTTCACGCCCCAAAATTTTAATCTATTTACTATTAAAACAATGAGCTAAAAGTTGTTTGCAATTAAAAAAAAGAAAAAAATTTCCAAAATTTTTGTTTAAAGAAACTCTCACTTGCACTAGAAATAGTCCCATTTCTTAACCTTACTCAAACATCTCACCTCTAGTATGCCTCTCTCCGGCCACCGATCGGAACCACTATTCACCGTATTCTTCAACCACAACAAACTGAAAAACTAATTAACGATGTTAACCACTCAGAGTCACCGTCACGACGACGAACATGTCCGGGACATCCACGCCCTGACTCCTCCACACCCTCCGCCCGGGCCCAGCGGCAGCCAAATATCATCATCTTTGTCAATAGCCAGCGAGGCGAGCACGGAGAATTTCACATCCATGAGCGGAGAATTCAGCGCCCTTGTCCTCGCTGGGTCCACCATAAACGCCGACTCAATAAGCGGTGGCAGTAACAATAACAACTCCAGCGACAATAATAGTAGTAATTTGCGTAGGATTGGGGAGTATAATGAGTTACCTGAGGAGGAGGAGGAGATTAATCCTTTGGCAATTGTTCCGGATAGTAATCTGTTACATGTTCCGCCTCGGGCGACGGAGGTGGGAGCTGTTGGTGGTGAGGTGACGGTGCAGAGGGTGAAGAAAGAGGAGGTGGAGACGAAGATATCGGCGTGGCAGAACGCGAAGATTGCAAAGATTAACAATAGGTTTAAGAGAGAGGATGCTGTGATTAATGGTTGGGAATCTGAGGAAGTTCAAAAGGCTACTTCGTGGATGAAGAAAGTTGAGGTAATTAGCAAGTTCATGATTAATTAGTGATCATCATCATGCTTATGATTAGTTTTCTTATTTATCTCTTCATGCATTAAAAAGGATTAAATCATTTGGCGAGAACCTAGTTGGATATCTCTTCGGACTTAAGGTGTACGGTGCCCGAAGTCGAGAGTTTGGATCAACTAACTGAGATATTTCCTCGTGCAATCTTGGTTCCATGGACTTAATTGTCTCACTTCCGAAGCCCTACCTGCAAAATGACCACTTTTTTTGTATTTAGTATTTTATAGTTTTGCATGGATTAATGATGGTAATTAAGACTCTTAATTTCTAATTAGGTCCACTACTATGTGTTTATTGACTCCATGATCACATTAATAATCTTTCTAACAATATTAATTAATCTCTAACCTACCTCGCTAGCTAGCTACTTTAGTAATTAATGAATGAATGGATGAATAATGGGTAATATTTAATTAATTTGAGTTGTGCAGAGGAAGTTGGAGGAGAAAAGAGCAAGAGCACTAGAGAAAATGCAAAATGACGTGGCAAAAGCAAGAAGGAAAGCAGAGGAGAAGAGGGCTTCTGCTGAGGCCAAGAGAGGAACAAAAGTTGCTAGGGTTCTTGAAATAGCAAGTTTAATGCGAGCCATTGGTAGACCCCCTGTCAAGCGTTCTTTCTTTTGAAGCCTTTCTTATCAACATTTTCTGTTCTATTAGTTAGTTAGTATCAGAACTGTCTGTTGTTAGTGATATATATGATCTCGGTTTAGTGATTCCTTTCTTTCGTGAAAAACTCTTGGCATCAATCTTAATTTTGTCTCTATGAACTGAGGAGCTCAACGGAAAGAGTATTGTACCGTGAGAGAAGTAAGGAGGTCAACCTCTTTCAAATATACAACGTGGATTCTGGAATGCAATATAATTGGACCATCGCGGGCGTTCTTTTAAGTGTTTAAAGTGTGTGAATTAGGGTTTTGGAGAAGGTGTCTAGTGATTATGTTAATTTAAAAAATTCACCAATCGATATGTTAACGATTACGCTAGCACATACACTTCAAAATTATAAATTTCTAATGGAACTTATTTTTAATGTTACACTAGCGCAAAATTATCTCCTACTAATTTTTTTTTTCAAATGTAAATTATGCCAAATTTGAAAGTTTCAAAAATACACGAGAGCCTTAAACAAAAATAGTAGAGTAACTAAATATTGTTAATTAATTGTCACCACAATATAAAGCCTTTGTTTGGTAGAGCTTATTGGTTGTCAAAATAAGCTAGTTTATAAGTTATGAAAAATAAGTTGTAAAATAAACTATAAGGTGTTTGATGATGTTATAGCTGACACTAGCTTATAAGATATTTCTATAAATAAAATTGAAATTAATATTTTAAAATTTTATAATATTATATTTAATATTATCTTAAAAAATAAAAATAAAAAAGAAGTTTTGAAATAAGCTTCAACTGGAAGCTTATTTTTTGAAGAATTTTCAAGTTTATAAACTCGTTTTCGAGAGACGAGAGTATTTAGTGTTTAGCGTTTAGGTCTAACCTATTACCTCCGAAATAAGTTGTACCGCTTTGCTAGACATCCTGTTTTAGCTTAAAATGAATATTACCTTAAACTTTTTCATCATTTTCAACTTGGCGACTTCTGTGATGGGAACCCTGGAACAATTGAGCCTAAAAGGATATCAACTCCATTTAGAAAAGGAATCAAGATATGATTCACCTTTCTATAAACCCGCCTCCTGAAATCAGAGAGAGGAGATGAGGAGATCTACTACTATCAAAACTAGAACTCATATGACTCGTATAAAAGCGACCAACTATAGGTAAAAGAATTACATTAACTATTTGAGTGAGAGCTCCGAACACCGATCACTCCCCTTTCTACATCTCATCAGCACCGAGGACATCATCTCATATCAGTACTACCAACCAGTTTTTAACGTAATGACAATATATATCTATGTATATAAACACACACTGTATTTTTTTTTTATATTTTTAAAATTTATTTTCTCTGCTTGTTTTTTTAAAAAATTAATGGGACCCATCATTATACCGTTGAGCTTTGAACGTGTGGAGTATTTCAATCATTTGTTTGCAGGCGAGAACGGACGGATACACACATAAATACATAGGCATTTAACCATTTTTAACAATTTTTTTAGAGAGAGAATGTCATTCAATTGAACGGTGAAGGTAATGCTGGGAATCCCGTGCATAGATTGCATGGCCTAGGCCTTCTTTCCAGCCTCTGGTCGTCTCTCTTTAGGATCTGATCCCAGGTAACAACAAAAGCCTTCATTTTTTTTTTCTTTCTATTTGTTCTTCCTGTTTCTTTTTAATTCATTATTCACTGAGATTTTAGTTCACAATTTAATCCAATTTTATCATATGAAGGTCAGTGCTTGATTCAGTTTCCTTTGCAAGACGAACCCTTTTTTTTCTTTTTATTTTCCTCCTTTGACTTTTGATGATTTGATTCAATGCTTCTGGTTTTGATAACCCTTTTGATCAATTTGCAATGTACATTGTTTGTTGATCCCAAATCGCTGAATTCTTTCTAGCCCCCATGAAATAGAAAAGGTCTAGGTTTTTTATTATTCATTTTTCCCTAATTATTGAATCCGATTCATTTTGTACCTTAGGATTCTGCTATCTACATGAATATGTTGTATGGTGACCTCAAGTTGTTGAATGCAGGCTGGTCAGTGAATTTGAGAGGAACCCGTTTGCTGCTGAGTCTTTCTTTCCCTTCTCGGCAGTTAAAACCGAGTTTATCATTGTCTTGGAAGGGAAAGAGAGGATAGAACAAAGCTTAAGCAAATCAATATACTTGGGATACAAAAATGAGTGCAGTGTCTGGGGTGATTTCTCGGCAAGTGTTGCCAGTATGTGGAAACCTTTGTTTCTTTTGCCCTGGTTTGCGGGCTAGGTCTAGGCAGCCTGTCAAGAGGTACAAGAAGCTCATTGCTGATATTTTTCCTCGTTCACAGGTTAGTATTTGTGAATTCTGTTTGATTATGCATTTTTTTAATCACATTACTAAGCATAATTGTTGCTTTTTTTGAAGATGGAGTGAAAATGAATATGAATACTGATGCTTCTTTGATAATTTAATTTGTTTCCTTGTGTCATCTAGTATGCACTTGGTAGTCCATTTATAGATTTATTTAAGCTATTAAAGATGTTTGCCATTCACTCATAAGACTTGTCAGTGAGCATGGAATGGTTTCTGAGGCTGTTGACTTGAATTCAAGAGATCTTTTTTGTTTCTTTTTGACATGCAAGTTTGGTATGTGGAGTGATTTTTTATTTGGTTCTGTTGCTTTTTGATAGAAAATGAGGTTTTGTATCCAATGATGGAAAATACTCTTCTTTTTTTTTGACTGAGGTCCTTCTACTAGTTTGGAATATGGTTTTACCAAGCAAGCAATGTACAATAATTATGCCGCTTATTAAATTTCTTGCCTTCATTTTTGTGCTGATGAAATATATTATTTGATGACAGGAGGAAGGACCTAATGACAGGAAAATCGGGAAACTATGTGAATATGCTGCCAAAAATCCTTTGCGCATCCCAAAGGTAGAATACTTTCCTTGTAACCCAAGATAGTATCTTATATGTGACGTTATCTTCACTCTGCAATATTTTTTTTCTCAGATAACAACTTCTCTTGAGCAAAGGTGTTACAAGGAATTGAGAAACGAAAATTTTCATTCAGCTAAAATCGTCTTGTGCATTTACAGAAAGTTGTTGGCCTCTTGCAAGGAGCAAATGTGAGTTATCCTTCTTCGCACCCTCTTTATTATGAGATGCCTAAATTTGTAGGATCTTGCTGTTTGTGGGATCATTCAAGGCATCACTAGTTTTTCTTAGTAGGATTGTTCATTTCCTATTCATTTTTCTTGGGTATCCTAAGCTGACAGTTCAAGGTACTTGCAATCCATTTGATTGAAATATGCAAAAGACAGTGGGAGAGAATGAGGTCCACCTTGCCTTTTAAAGGTAGGGTGAAGTGCATGACTAGTTACCCTTAAGATAATGAGATTATTTGAGTTTGTCACGTTGAACATGATAAAGTCACATTGCAATAAGATCAACTAAGATAGTTTTGTTGGAATTGGCTCCCATAGTCTGTTATGCAAAGAGGGTCTTGAAGTTTAATTCATAATCCTAGTCATGCATGTGTGTAAATCATGCTTAACTTGTTAAAACTAAATAACAGTTATTTACTTGCATTTTTTGATGAATTGGAATTTGGAACACATTCCTTGCTGATGAAGACTTGGGCATGATTTCTTGGTCCCACATCTACCTTTGTTCTTTTGCAGTCTGTGTTGGATTTCTTCCTTGAGTAGCGGATTCCTAATTGGGAATCATTTTGCAGGCCTTTATTTGCCAGCAGCTTGTTAAGTATCATTCACACTCTGATGGATCAAACACGGAGAGATGAAATGCAAATTATAGGATGCCAAACTCTTTTTGACTTTGTGAATAATCAGGTTGGTGCAGTTGACCTTGTATTATACTCTTGTGATTGTTCATCGACTGACGGAACGTCCAGCTGTGGGCATAATTTATTTTAAATTTTTACGTTCTGCCTTATAAACACTTCAAGTAATTTTGACTTGGTGAATCTTGCAGAGTGATGGGACTTACATGTTTAACTTAGAAGGTTTTATACCAAAACTTTGTCAGTTAGCTCAGGAAGTGGGAGATGATGAAAGGGCAAAAAATCTACGTTCAGCTGGGCTGCAATCACTTTCATCAATGGTATTCTTTTCATGTTTCTTCTATTGTCTATTAGCTGTATGCCCTCCTTCGCACTATAGTATTTCAGAAATGGACAACCTGAGTGCTTCTATTGTCTATTATATTATGCCCTCCTTCACGCTATATGTATTCAATCTAGAGTTCTATACTTATGGATGTTGGATTTTTTCATTCTGCTCTGTAGGTTTGGTTTATGGGGCAACACTCTCATATTTCTGTGGACTTCGATAGTGTAAGCCAATCACTTGTTTGATTTTTGTTGAGAGTTAATCTGTACTAAACATAATCTGTTGCCTTTTCCTTTTAAGTTTGCATAGGGCTGCATAATCATCATGAACATGTCCCCCTCCCACATAATCCCATCCGGGCAGGAAAAGGAAAAGAAAAAGAAAAAGGGAGAGAGACGAAAAATGAGAAATAGTGTGATTTTCTAGGGCAATTTCAACCTGTGCCATAAAAATAAGTGTGTATACACTCGCTGCATGCCACATTATTTCTCTTATATTCACATTCTTCTATTTTTCCGAGGATTCTGCTACATTTTCAGTGCCCTAAACTTTACACGAGCCCAAATTTACTATAGATTGCAGGTAATGTACCCTATGAATCTAGGTGTATACCCATTATATCTTGAAACTCGGTTTCACTATTACTTTTTAGGCACATCTAAATGTATTTGTATGTCATAGGCATATTGGGAGTGTATGCACTAAGAACATGTGAATGCTATGGTACATGGGGGCTTGTCCATCATTTGTGGCTTTTGGTTGTTATTTACTGAAGGTACAGCTGTTTTTGTGAAACCACTCTGATCCACTAGTTGGCATTTACACATGTTATCAAGCAGATTGTTTCAGTGGTTTTGGAAAATTATGGGGTTCCCAGGAAAGACTTGCAGAATCTTGACAGCAATAATCCAGGTCACCAGAGTCGGTGGGTGCAGGAAGTGCTTAAAAATGAAGGTCATGTCTCTCCAGAAGATGCCCTTATAAGGGTTCCTTCATGGAGGACAATTGTGCACGACAAAGGGGATATAAACGTGACCACGTAATTTCTCATTGAAAAATGCTCTAAAGTCTAAACACGCTCATATTGTATTGTGTTTTTAATCATCAGCCATGCAAAGATGTATCTTTCTTTTCTTCTTGCAGGGAAGAAACCCAGAATCCATGTTTCTGGTCTAGGGTGTGCTTGCATAACATGGCCAAGCTGGCAAAAGAGGCTACAACCGTACGCCGTGTTCTGGAATCACTGTTCCGATACTTTGATAATGAGAATTTATGGTCACCAGAACATGGTCTTGCTTTCCCTGTGCTAAAGGATATGCAGTTTTTGATGGATAACTCTGGTACTTTTTTTCCCCTACTTTTGCTTGTTTAGAGTTTCTTAGGTCTTGCTCTTATGTTCTTCCTTCAACTACTTAGTTGTAATATGACAAACTGAGACTTATCCTGCCATTTCTCTTTTGTGTTTTGCAGGGCAGAATACTCACTTTTTGCTTTCAGTTTTGATTAAACATCTCGATCATAAAAATGTCCTTAAACAACCTGACATGCAGATTGATATTGTTGTGGTAACCACCTTGCTTGCACAGCATGCGAAGGTTGAGTCTTCTTTGGCAATAATTAGTGCAGTACGTAATGTTATGAGGCATTTGCGGAAAAGCATTCACTGCTCTCTTGACGATGCAAACCTGGGCGTCGATGTTATAAAATGGAATAGAAACTTTAGGGAATCCATTGACAAATGCCTCGTGGAATTATCATATAAGGTACCTTTGATATGTTTTCTTTTATATCAACTTCCTGTGCAGAGTTTTTCGGATATTAGACATGAACTAGGACAGCTTCTTCTGATTCTTCTTTTAAGTTATGAATTTCTCATACTTTAATTTAATGCAATGATACATGTAATTTTCTTGTTATGTTGTTACTATAACTGTTAGTGGTTCTGCAAAGTGGTAACTGGTAACTGCTGGAGAACAGGTTGGAGATGCAGGCCCGATTCTGGATGCTATGGCTGCAATGTTGGAGAACATCTCAAGTATTACTGTCATAGCTAGAACCACAATCTCGGCTGTTTACCGAACTGCTCAAATTGCAGCTTCCCTTCCAACTTTGTTGTATCAGAATAAGGTGACAAATGTAACACGAGTTTTTTCTTTTTTCAGATTACATAATATTATTGGTTAGCTCGACATTTGTCTAACATAATATATGATATCCTGTCAGGCTTTCCCTGAGTCATTGTTTCATCAGTTACTCCTGGCTATGGTTCACCCAGACCATGAAACACGAGTTGGAGCTCATTGCATCTTCTCTGTTGTTCTTGTGCCATCTTCAGTTTGCCCTTGTTCGTCATCAGTTTCTTCTGAATCAAGAAAAGGTTCAGAAATTTCAAGGACACTCTCAAGAACTGTCTCTGTCTTTTCTTCTTCTGCTGCCCTTTTTGAGAAGCTAAGCAAGGAGAAAGCTTCCACAAGGGAGTATGCCTTCACCGAAAACAGGGAAAATGTTCTTAATGAGGGCCAATCTGGAAACAGCGGTTTTGGGGTGTTCGAAAGATTGAAATCATCTTACAGTCGCGTGTACAGTATGAAAAATCCTCCTGTACCCTCCACCACTGATGCAAATTCTTCAAGCAATCTTAACAAGGAACAAGTAGGTCTTGGAACTTCTTTTCAAATTTCGTATCTTTCCTATTTTCATTCACTTGTTTAAATATCATCTCTTTTTATCCTATTCGTCTAAACTGTTTTACTCCTGGGATCTGCATTTTATATAGACAGTTAACTTTCTGTTGGGCCGAATCCTCAATATCTAAAAACCCATTTTCATTGGGTTGGGTGAATCCCGCCCATCAACTCAAATAGCTTCTTGGATACTTTTCTTCTGAAGACATCATTGTTTCTGCATTTTCCGAGACATGATTTGACCTTCACAAAGAAATAGATAATCTCCTTGCATATTTTACAATGTATTAGATAGCTGGAACTATACTATTTTAGCACAGTTGTATCTTTTCTTTTTGATGAGCTTTAAGGTTCAAAGCATATAGATTGAGGCTAGAGCATTGTATTTGAAAAAAAGTTAGCTCGAGCAAGCTTGATTTTCTCATTTAGCTTTCAAGCTTGATGTTTAAGTGTTTAGAATTCATCTGTGCATCTAATATGTGATGAAGTGAATACAAATTGTATTTGGGCTCGAGCTCAAGAACTGATAACAGTTTGTTTATTAAGTAAATCTTGCGAAGCCATTCCCATACCGAGTTCAACCTGAACCATTAAATTTGGCTTGGCTCCTTTGCAACCCTTGGTACAAGGCATGGTTTGATCCGAGCAACTGTTGCCCCTACTCTATAAATGTAATATTTCATAAATCTGAAGATGCAATGATCATCTACCTTTAGCTCATTAGCTGTCATAAATTTGGTTCTGCTCTACTCAATTGTGACTTGGTGGGTGACTTTCTACTCATTATACCTCAGGAGGTTAATTCCCTTAGGTTGAGTAGTCGCCAGATATCGCTCTTGCTTTCATCAATTTGGGCGCAGTCCATCTGTCCTGCAAATACACCTGAAAACTATGAGGCAATTGCTCATACGTACAGCCTTGTCTTGCTGTTCTCTCGGGCCAAGGTAACTGCTTAACTTTAAATGAGTGAAGGTTTTATGGTTCAAGATGTGTTTTCCTATCCATTATATTATTTCCCTTGTAATGATATGCACATTTCTAGCATGCTTAGTATACGTTTATATTTATCATCAAGCTTAGATCTTTGAACCTAGGGAAAATTTCTCTTGCTGTTATTGATTGTCTATTAATATGTGCCTTGTGGCTAGACTTTTATACTCTGTATCTTCTTCTCCTGCACCTTTTGGTTTGGTTCTGCTCAACTGTTTATCATGTCTTTCAGAATTCAAGAAATGAAGTTCTAGTTCGAAGTTTTCAGCTTGCATTTTCGTTGCGCAATATTTCTCTCAAAGAAGGAGGTGAGTTCCAAAATTTACCTATCCTGCTTACAGTTTCATGGCTTTTAAATTTTAATGGACTATGATTCAATGGGGACAGGCAAATATCTTTGATTAATTTAGTTTCTCATATTACTAGAAATCTGAAACATATCTACAAGTCGGAATCATTTATTTGATTTATAAAACCGTGTTGTATTAACATTTTTGATAGGCATATTAAGTATTCATAAAAAAAATAATATAACTGCATAACAAGCAAAGCAACAAAAATAGAAAGTTAAAAAGAAGTGATGCATACTCAATCAGAAATAAGATAGCATCATTGAAAGCTTAATCAAAGACTTGGCTGCAGTTTGAACTTTGAAGGGACAAGGATAAAATAATGATATAGTCGAGAACCGAGGAATAAAACGTTTCTGTAGATGTTTGAAAATTAGAAAGGTTAATCATAGGGATGAAGTATGAATTTCCGAGGACAAGTCTTTTTATTGGCCAAAGTTAGATATTTAGGTTGTTTGATGGGCACTTTTGAGTGAAAAGAAATAGAACCACTTGAAATAAGAGTCTAATAACAAAAGCTCTAGCTGATTCCATATGATTACTGTTATCGTAGGGCCACTTCCACCAGCACGTCGCAGATCCCTATTTACTTTGGCAACATCAATGATCCTCTTTTCCTCAAAAGCTTACAGTATTCTTCCTCTTGTTCAAAGTGCCAAAATGGTGCTTATGGAAACTATGGTATGTGCTTATGCTCATGACATGAGTCATATCGATTTACCTCTTAGTTCGTTTACTGGTTACTTTTAAGTTCTCCTATATTTACTGAAGGAGCTTCATCCTTCTTGCTAATTCGACTGATCGAGTCCATGGGAAGTCTTAACAACGATTACTTATGTATGACTGAATCAGGTTGACCCGTTTCTACGCTTGGTTGAAGAGCAAAAGTTGCAGGCTGTTAATACTGCTTCTAATCACCACACCAATGTTTATGGATCTAAAGAAGATGATAACTCAGCTCTAAAAGCTCTTTCAGAACTAGCATTCTCTGACCACCAGAGTAGGGAATCCTTTGCTTCCGAGATTGTAAAGAGTTTGGAAGACGTCTCAGATGTGAAAATTCTATCCGAATTCTTAAGACTCTTGACTACATTATCATTTTTTCAGATATCTTGTAATTGTTACAGCCTTGACTAAATATCTCATTCTGCAGTCTGGATCATCCACTGTGCGGGAGCGACTCTTCAGTGAATTCTTACCTGATGATGCTTGCCCATTGGGAACCCAGTTTTTTGTGGATACTCCACGAAAAGTCTATCGGGTCGACTCAGAAAACAATAAAGCCCTTGAGGAGGTGATGGTCTTGCATACCTTCTTATCTTTGGTGTTGATAGTTGATACTTAATTGCTTTATTGATCTATGCAGGGTGCTCCAGCTTTTTCATTAGGTGACGAGGCTTTTGTAGAGTCATGTGAACGTCAAACCAAACCTGATATGGAGTTGGCTGTCGAAAATCCTGATCTTTTAAGCATTAATCAACTTCTTGAATCTGTATGTCATTCATATTCTACCTATCTTCTGTTCCATTTGTTTTAAAGTTGCTTGAGATTCATCTAAGAGTAATTAAATTGAGAACCGGTTTCTCATTGGTTGCGCAAAGATGCCACCAAATCTGTATCAAAGCCTCATCAACATGGCAATAGGGGCTGTGTTTTGAGACCCATCTTAGTTTTATTTCAAGTCTTACTGCACACTGTGAAGAAGAACTGATTTTATGCTTCTTTGTGTACAGGTCTTTGAAACGGCGCATCAAGCTGGAAGAATTTCTGTAACCGCACCCGATGTACCTTACAAAGAAATGGCTCATCATTGTGAGGCACTTCTGATGGGCAAGCAACAGAAGATTTTTCATTTGATGAGTGTTCAGCTGAGGCAGGAGAGTTCAATTAATTTTCCGCAACAAAATCAAGAAAACGAGGCAAAGAAGGTGATATCTTATTCTCATGTTGATTTGGGTTCCGATTATTCTATGCATCTGACTTGCACAGACCATGCTAGAGAGTTCTCAGGGTTCTGTTTGAGTTGCATTCACAAACCAATTTTTTCGAACCAATTCCTCCCGCTTTCAAAAGATTTAATACCATTAGAAATGCAAGGTCTCTTGTCTCTTGTGAAGTCTCTAATATCATAAACGTCGACGATGCAGGTTGGCAATCCTTTTCTTGACCAAAACACTACCAATCCATTCCAACAATCCAGTGGTGGGGTTCCAATGCAGTGTGCAGCCGAGTATCAGCATCAACCCAACTTCTTCAGATTACCGGCATCAAATCCTTATGATAATTTCCTAAAAGCTGCTGGCTGCTGATCCCGTAGAGACATTTTGTAAGAAAATTACATAACAGAATCTCATTGTCTAGAGAAAGCAAGCATCAGTGTTGCATATAGGTTGTTGATTCTAAAGCTCGAGGCCTCCACAGCTCTCGGAATTCACCTTAATGTATACATGTATATTTTAGCATCTGCAGGAAGCCACATCAGGAATAGAGAAATGTTTTTAAGTTCTACCATTGAACTGATGTGAGGAGAGAAAAAGATTGATTTGGCTATGATGCATACCATTTGTACCCAATTCTTTCATTTTTTGAGGATAATTTTTTTCATTATTTTGCGGTTGGACTGCACAAAAGGAAGTGTACTGTGTATCCTCATTTGCGTCATCCGTTGTCGATCAGAGTTCTGGCAATTCTGTAAGAGTTTTCCATTTCTGATGATAAACAAAGAATGTATTTTGTTGTTGTTTCCATCCATTTTGATGGGTTTGTAATGTTATAATGTATATGTAAGCTCCAATTTCTTCTACTTCATGTTTTGCGAGTCCTTTTTCATGTTGAACTTTGGGGTTCTGCTCTGATAAAATCAAGTTTTGCTGTAGATGAACAGTTTTTGAGCAACAATGCCATCAAATTGAAGGTCAATCCTTATTTCTAATTGTTGTTTCTGGATTACTTGTGGAGGAAGATCATGGTATGTATAGATTGGGAAATTGAAGAGAAAATAATCGAAGTTGTTAATGGTAATGTACAGAGCTTTCCTAGCCCGCTCCACGCTCGCAACAGTTTATTCCGGGTTGAAACCAATGCGGGGAGAACCTCCCATGGACCTTTGGACTATGCAAAGAAATAACGTCAAAACTGCTGAGTATGGGAGTTGAACCTGCTACTCAACTTACCACAATCAACTTCACCCTCCCAACCAAAATTTCTTTGTTACGAATGTACCAAAGTTGGGGACTGGAAAAACTAAGATATCAAGCGGAAAACTCCACAGGATTTATATGAATATCAGATGGATTACAGAAAAAGATCAAGCATACTATAGTTTATCATTTCTAACATGCATCTTTGACAGCAATTTGAGAACTACAAAACTCAATATTACACCTCCAGGCCAACTATGTGTAACATTGACAGTATTTCCTCTGCATCAGAGGATCTAGTTGACCACGTTTTTGCGATCTAATTGATGATAAGCAGCCATTAACCTGCCGACGTAAAAGATGTAGACAAATAACCAGACAAACTTGCCTGAACTAATGTACAAGGACTCATCACCTCCTTATCAGGTGCTATGAGAAATTTTGTCTGCGGAAGGGAAACCTGACCGTTGTGCTCTGGATAAGAATTTTCTCAGGCTGCATCAGTTTTGCCTTATTTCTTGTAACATTTCGACCACCTTCTTCATTTTTGGCCGTTTGGCAGGCGTGCTGTCGGTGCAAAGCAATGCAACCTTCAAAGCTGCAAGCATTTCTTTCCTCCAACCAAAGGAGACAGTGCTAAGCCTTGCATCAAGTATCTGCTCAGGAGTTTCGCCTCTTGCTGGAGCACCATGAACCCACTTCACTAGGTCTACCCCCTCACCAAATTCCTCGTCAACGGGTAGTCGGGTTGTTAGAATCTCAAACAAAACAACCCCATAGCTATAGACATTTCCCGGTGCTGTAACTTGCATGGTATATGCATATTCTGAAAGACAAAACATGAACAAGTGAGAAAAATAATGTTGAGGAGCAAAAGATTTAGACAAAGAAAGTTTATAGTGGAGGCGTATTTACCGGGAGGAATATAGCCAAAGGAACCGGCAACAGCACTGATACTTGCAGTACCTCTTGATGGGTCTAAGAGCTTTGATATTTCAATCTCGCCAAGAAGAGGCTTGAAATCAGCATCCAGGAGTACATTAAAAGAAGAGATATCAAGGTGAATAATGGCCACATGGTGAAGGAAAGCGAGGCCTTCTGCTACTCCAATGGCGATGGATAGTCTAGCGGGCCAGTCAGGTACATAATCAACTTGCTTGGTGGATTCATGAAGCATCTGTGCTAAGGTCCCATTGGGTAAGTAATGATGCAGCAAAACAGCAACATCTTCATAAATTGCATATCCAATGGGCCGCACTAGGTTATCATGACAGAGCTTGCCGAGCCTTTCAAGCTCTCGAATCATCTTATTCTGATGATGAATTATCGTTCTGTCCATGGATTTCAGTTTCTTCACTGACAAAACCATCCCAGAAGGCATGACTGCCTTGTAAACTGTGCTGAATGTGCCTGTCGTGAGCTTGTTTGATTCCTTAAAAGTTGCTTTAACAGCAGCGTCAAGATCTATAGCTTGTTTAAGGTTCTCAACAAAGACATTGCCTGCTATTATTGTTGGTTGGTCATTGGTTCCATCGTCAACATCTTCAGTCGCTTTGGCCGCTTTTTCTTGCTTCTCCCTCATCATAAACAAGACAACAACTATAGTAACTGATAAAAAAACAGCCAAACAAGAACCAATAACAGCAAGTATGATTTTGTATGAAACCTTGTGATGGTATTTCTCATGGTCAGAGATATAATAATTTCCACACAAAGAGCTCAGGGGCTCTCCACAGAGCCCTTTATTGCCCAGGAAACTGGATTTTGGACTCTTTTGGAATGGTACAAAGGTGGGAACGGGACCAGTGAGCAGATTATTAGAGAAATTAACTTCTATCAAGCTCAACATGCCCTTAAATGCAGGTGGAATATTACCAGAAAGCTGATTATTTGAGATATCAAAAGAAACCAGCTTGTCGAGTTTCCCTAAATCAACAGGCAATGTCCCATGGAGGTGATTGCAGCTCAAATTTAAAGCTATCTGTAGATTTCTGATATGACCAATCTCAGGAGGGATACTTCCAGTCAAATAATTACTCCCCAGCTGCAGTTGAAGCAGTTTCACACAATTTCCAATCTCATGCGGTATTTCCCCCTTTATTGAATTCTGATCCAAAAGCAAGTACTGCAACCTTGTTATATTGCAGAATTCACTTGGTATAGTACCATTGAATCTGTTGTTACTTAGATCGAGCTTGTTAAGATTCTTGCACCCAAGAATTGACTTTGGTATTTCACCAAAAAGACTGTTGCCTGAGAGAATCAATTCCTGGAGATTCATAAGCAGTCCCAGCTCTGAAGGAATTGTTCCGGTAAACCCATTTGAGGCTAGATTTAGCAGAGTGAGGTTGGAACAGCGAGCAAACTCCGGGACAATTTCACCAGAGAGATTGTTACTGTCAGCTTCAAAGTAAGTGAGACTACTGACATTTCCGATTTCTTTGGGAATAACTCCAACAAGTTCATTGTTTCCGATGCGGACGTTAGAAAGGCCTTTGCAGTTCCCAATTGATTCAGGAAGTTCACCATTAAATCTGTTCTGGGTCAGAATTAAAACTTCCAACTTTCCCAAAGCAAAAATGCTTTTTGGTATTGGTCCTTCTAGCAGATTGGAATGAAGGTTCAGCAATCTAAGCTTGGATTTCGAGCCTAGATTATCTGGTATTTCACCACCTAATTGATTCTCATAGGCACTAAAGAACTGAAGATTAGTCAAATTGCCGACCCATAACAGGATTGAACCATTCAACTTATTGCTAGAGATATGAAAATCCTGCAAATTCTCTAACCCCTCAAGCTCATCAGGTATCTCTCCAACAAGTAAGTTATTAGAAAGGTTTAATGCTCTAAGGTTTTTGAGACTACCCAACTCTCTTGGAATGGAACCTTCAAAGCTATTCAAAGACAAATCAAGAAATTCAAGCTCAGTTAAATCACCAAAAGCAGGAGGGATAGGTCCATGGAAATTGTTACCGGAAAGATCAAGCTGCTTCAATGCTTTAAGCTCAGAGATTAGGGTCACATTACCTTGAAGCTGAAGCCGAGAAAGATCGAGTCTTTCAACCATTGAATGGTTCATGTCACAGCTAATTCGAGTCCAATTGCAGTATTGTGAACTGTTGCCAGCCCATCCAGGTATCGCAAGCTCTCTGCTGAGGGCTAACAGCACTGCTTGATCATTCAACTGAGCATTCACAAGCCCAGAATTTGACAGAAACTCAACTAGAAAGAGCGATAACAAGTACAAAACTCTCATTGCTGGGGGTCTCAATTCTTCAAGGCAAGAACTTAGTTTCTTTCTTCAATCCCCAAAACTATGATCAAGGGGCAATAAAACCCAGAAACTGAAACACCAGTTCCTTTTTGATGCCCCTCCAACAACATCACTTAAACCCACTTCCCTCTTCTCCAATATATTCTCTACCTGGGTCAAAAAAAAATCAATTCTTTCTAATTTCAGAGAAAACCCATATCAAATTTTGAAGAATCAAAGCTTGGAAAGTAGACCAATGCCCTAAATTCCAGTAAATGAAGCAGACCCAACAAAGATATTTTGATCAAAACCCAAAAACCCACATAGAAGAGAGACAATGGAGGGCAAGAACAACAACAAACAGACAAACAAAAGAACCAGGAAAGGACTGCATTATAGAAAATGGGTTGTATTTGTACACAAAACTGCCATTCTTTCCAACTTTTCCCGGAACCAAACAACCAAATGACTCCACAGATTCACAGGCAAGGCTTTCTAA
Organism: Tripterygium wilfordii; assembly: GCF_013401445.1. NCBI lineage: Eukaryota > Viridiplantae > Streptophyta > Magnoliopsida > Celastrales > Celastraceae > Tripterygium > Tripterygium wilfordii. The sequence goes on along the minus strand of NC_052236.1, from coordinate 12,375,295 downwards.
GAGTGCGAGACAGTGAGTAGTAGATCGAATTAAGAGTAGATACAATAGAGTACTATGTTTTCTACAGATGTTTTTTTGGGTAGAGAGAGAGAGAGTCTGAGAGAGAAGGGAATTGAGAGCCAAGTAAGGCTTTTCACGAGATATGGACAGTGAGGAGTGAATGAAGGCTGCCTGGCTGCGTATGAACTCTTTTTTTTCTCTCTGTGGACTCTTTGAGTTTTGAGACTGAAAGCATCAAGAGATATGATGATGCATTTCAAAGGACATCAAATGCATAGATACTTTCGCAAGGGAAAGGACAGGCCCCCCACATTTTTTGGGTCCTCATATTTGGGCATAATTTGAGGATTTTGTTCATTAATATGTGTAAGATAAGCAAAACCTCAATGCATCACAATGATAATAAAAGGAACTGTGGAGTAAAAGGGAAAAATATGATTGTTGGTTTCATACTGCTAATTTCTAGTAATTTAGGTTATTTCTATAAACGTTAGTTCTCACATTCGGACATCCACAATATAAAAATCATTGATAGTCTACTAGTTTATACTGAAGATTTTATTTTACAAAGTCGACAGTAGTGGGGTCAGTGTTTTGGACCCATTACTACTCACATAAAGTACTGCCCGTAACTTACGTGCCTATGAAAGACTACTAGGAGTTTATAAATGTTTCAATTAAAAAAAAAGTACAACATAAATCTCAGGAGGAGGTCATGAGTTCGATTTTCATCGGGAGTAATACCTTGTGATCATGCGTTGGGTTTTGGCTCCACTTACCCTGTTGTCGGGTGAGAAACTTAATAAAATTTATGTAGTGACAACATTCTAAATTTGAAAGCACAACAAAAAAAAAACACATTTTTCTTTATATAATTAATATCCTAAGTCTTCTTAAGAAAATAAATGAAAAATTATAAAGATGATAACTAAAGTCATGAAGTAGGGAGGGTTGAGATGATTAGTGATTGAATATCCTATACACCAAAAAAGAAAATTACCCTGAAAATTATTAGTGATTTTTTCCTTTTAGCAAAAAAAAAAAATCAATATATCAACCTAGGATTCCCTCCACCTAAGGGGGCCCTACTATATGTTTCACACACATGATGTGTATCATTCACATTTAGACCTCCAAAATTAAATGTCATTCAATATTATTTTTATTAATGTAATGTCTAAAAAAATTATTTAATTAGCAAACAAACATACTAAGAATTTGAAATCTCTGTGCGTACGAGTCTGATGACTTGAGTTTAGGTTCATATTAAATGTTCAAAGAACAAATTTTTATAATGTCATTCTTGGTTAAAATAAAATACAATGTCATTGCTATTGAATTGTGGTGATCGCAAACAACTTTTGATTGATGAAAAAAGAACTTATTGAAACCAACAAGGCAATGTCACTAAGTGACCATGAATGATATCAATTTTAAGAATTTGAATTGGGTCAAAGTAATGACTTCAACCATGTTATTACAAGGTATGTCATGGTTTAGGTATTGAAGGTAATGAAGGGGAACATGATCCATTACAATTAATGGTGTCAATAATTCTTGTATAGGTAAGCAATATTGTCAATGGATGAAGATCTCCTAAGCTTAAGATGTGATTTTGGGGCAATGTTTGTTCCCATTCAAGGAATCAAAAGGTCCCTATACTACTAATAGGGGGTCTTAGTCAACAAAACAGAAAGCATAACTAGGTTGGATCATATAGTCTCTTCATATGTACAATTTCAGACAAAATACTATTTGTATGTCCAAATCAGTTTTCACTTAATTTCTTCCCATGCCATTCTAGAATCATGACAAGGAAGGTGCCATCAGCCATGCCATTTTTGACATGCTGAAAATAGTACATGATTACTTATCCTTGAAAACCCATTTTTGTTGTAATTTGAACAAATTAGAGAGAAGTAGAAGTGGAGATGAGAGAAAGATTTTGTCCTAAATCACTTGAGTTATGATTCACTTTGGACTATAGGCTCGAGTGGCTTTGTCGTTCTAAAAGACGCTTCATGTGTTATTATGTTCGGCCATATTTATAAATCACATTGGTTGGGCTTCACCAAGTGATGTACGTGAGTCTTTAAATACTCTCTCACACTTGTGGGTTCGGTATTCGAGGCTCAACAAAAAGACTATATGAGTTAGAGTTATGGTGGTACATTTCACCTTATGGGTGGTCTATCCATAAGGATATTTAAAATGGCCCAACAGATGACTCAAATGAGTGGATGTCATTTTAGGATCGATACTATACTCCGAACCATGTTATAATTTGAAGAAATTTGAGAGAAGTTGAGAGAAAGATTTTGGCCCAAACCACTTGAGGTATTGTTCACACTTTAGATCAAAGACCACAACGATTTTATCCTCCTAAAAGATGCCTCAAAAGTTATTATGTTAGAAAATATTTATAAACCAATGGCCTTCACCAAGTTGTGGAACTTTAACAATTTTAGTTGTTCAATAGCTATACTAACAAAACCCTATATCTTTTGGTAATTGGGCATCACTTACAAGAAATGTTGTCACTCTATCTAGATATGTGTTTTTGCTAATTTAATAATCATGCCCTAATCTTCAAAAGACATCTTTGGAAAGGACACTTTGTCCTCTTAACGGTTCATGTGTCTTATCATTATTCTTCCCCCCATCAACTAATCCAAAAGATAATAAAATGAATTGAAGATGCTCATCTATTTCCTTATCCTACACACAATTCAATTCATGTAATAAAATTTCATGTTTAATTACCAAATACTTTTTGACAAATGTTACTGGCTTTTTTGATCTTTTTTGTAAAGATTAATTGTGAAATAATTGAATATATAACTCTCTTTCTCCTAGAAAAACAAATAAGATAATGATTGAACCCCAAAATGAATTATTTCAATATGGGTATGTTATGGCAGCTCCCAGACAAGTAGGGACAAAGATATGTATGTGTCATAGTCTACCTATATATATAGTAATTAGGTTTAATTAATTAATATATATATGGCAAAGATTCTTTATATATATGTCATACTAAACCGACCACTACCAAACATATTATATTCTATATAGTAATTAATTTTTTTTTTGAAAGGTTTTATATAGTAATTATAATATTATTAAACCTATTTACTTTAATAATAATATGACTATATATATATAAGGCAAAGATATATAGATATATGGTTCAGAGAAAGTTGTCCTCTCACTTTAGTTTAAAGAAAAGAGAGAAGACAACATCATGGATTCCTTTAGCAGGTTTGCACCTTTTGCTCATGAACATGGTAAATAATCAATTACAAATTTAAATATTAAAATTTAATATGGAACTAAGAGTACCCACCTAAACTTTAATCCATTTTTTCAAATGCACAACTTATGATTATCTACACCAACTTTCTTTTCTCTTTTTGATATATAATCGCAAGTTTAATTATTTAAGATTGAGTTAATAAGTGATTAGTGGAATAAACATAGATTAAGCCGGGGATTGTGCATGGTTTTTGAAGACGACATTGAATGTAACCAATCTAGATATGTTGTGTAACACCCGACCCTAGTGGACGGTGTCACAAGTCTATGCAGCGCAAGTTTGGTGGTGCTGGACGAGCTACCGAGTGACGAAGGGGTTAAGTCTCTTGCCCCACATTACCCAGGAAAAAATGTAAAGTACAATATATAATAGATCAAACTTCTTAACTAGTAACAAAGGTTTTTCCTAGGCTCAAGCTGGTATGGATTAATGATGGGCTTGGGAAAATTAAGTCATGCGGTCAGTATGTACTGATCCAAAGCGGTGCAGGGGGACAGGCTATTACATATTGCATGTAATAGCCCTAGAAGTTATTGATCGCTTTGCGCCAAAGATCCTCGTGGATTTGTTCTCCCAGGCCGTCTCCAAAGTATTTAGGCTCAAAAAATGTGTTATTTGTGTGAAAAGAGTTGTACCTTTACTAATATATACAACTCAATTGAGTTATGTCAATATGAGGTACTGAGTTTGGATGCATCATAAAAAAAAGTTAGCTTCTTTTCATCAATTACATCATCACATGTGTATGCATGGTAACAATCAACAAAAGCACTCTAAATGTCATTAGTCAAAATAAGATGCCACCTATGCCATGCATGAGGGACATAATAGTAGAGTCATGATACCATCATTAGTAGCCTCCCAATATTGACTACACAACAATACAACAATAAAAAGGCTCTTGTTACTGCTTGATTGTAAGAAGGTAATCTCTTCCCCTATTTATCGGGTGTACACTGAATAAACTCATTAGATTCGTGTAACAGTTTACGAACTATGCAAATGCTCCGACAAACCCACTTTTTTTTTTTCTTTTTCCTTTTTTACTTATCAAAATTACCATATTCTTTTGGATAGAAAATGAGACATCAAAATGTGACATATCCCTACACAAAACATATATCCATGAAAGGGGTCCCATAAATATTAAATCAACAAACTCATCTTGTGTTTTAGGGTTTGTACCAAGAGGAACAACCAACATGCATAATAATAATTAGAAAGAAAGAAAAGACATCCAATTTTGTATGTCAAAAGGACATGACTCCACTCCACACCCTCCACAAACCAATGTCATGTGCATGAGTGATGGGTGTGTGGGGAACCCCCTCATACTTTTTTTTTTCTTTTTTGTGATTAAATTGTCAAATCCTTAATTTTTCCACAAAAGAGAGAAAGAAAGAAAGAACACAAAAAAGAGAGAAAGAAAGACATGCTTAAAAAAGGACAAAAGGAGATGTCTTAGTGGATTCTCAATTGATTGAGATGGGGGTTATTGATCCTCTTTAGTAGACAACCATGGTGACTCTTGTATCATGGTTTGTCTTACCTGTTTGGGGGCATCAACCCTCCTCCTTCTCTTTCTCTTTTTCCCTACTTTTCTCAAAAAAGAGCTCAAATATACTTTAATTATTGTTGTTACAAGTAAGAGAAAAGAAATCAGTGGAGAATCTATTTTTTGCACCTATGACACAATGTAATGTCAATTTGAATGTGAAAATATTGTGTTGCATCCAATAACACTCTGGATGAGAAGCTACTAGGTTTTTTTTTTTTTTTTTTGGTGTAAAGGTAGGGTTTGGATCCACTTTGATGGAGTAAACCCCCAGACTCATGTACCACACCTTCGAGAGTTTCCTTACATGGAATCAAGGCCCTCCATTGGCATTTTACCAGGGGATGTGACCCCAAAGTTTCGAAATTTCATCTCGAACTTAGGATTCATAGGTTTACATGGAATGTCAAGAACCAACTCGGCCAACCCCTTAAAGTTAAAGCTAATAAGTTAAAGTGAGTGATATGTTAGTCCAGTGCACTGAGGCCCATGGGCCTTGACAAAGAGTCCCCATTTCTAATTTCATATAATTTTCTTGGCACAAGGATTTAATGAGCTGGGTTGTAGATATACGTGTTGGATTTGGGCCTTCCATGATATGATGTTTGACAAACTCGGCTAACAAATTAATTTCAACAAAATGAATAAACATGCAGCAGTTCAGTCTTATGATGCAATTATACTGTAGAGATGTGCAGTGATTCCACTAAGTCTCCTGCATCCAGTTGAGAGCGCAAAAACTTTACGCCATAATAGAAGGGATCAATTTAGCAATCTCCTTCAATCTGGTGAATGTAGTGGTCATTAGCAATTCGAAAGAGGCAGTGGGGAAGATTTAGTCTGCAAATCTTTGTCTGAATGAAAACGACAGCGTGATTCAAGAAATTAGGAGTTCGTGAGGGGTCTTATATAATCTCGGTTTGAGTTAGAGACTCTGAGTGGAAACCATTATCTTCTCATTCCCAAAAAAACCAACAAACAAAGTTCTTAGTTCTTACATTTGGAAAGAATTTTCCATTACTAAATGATTAATACAGGATGAATCTACAAACAAAGAGTAGGTTACAATTTAAAAAAAATCCCCCTCCCCCTGAAGAAAAAGAAAAGTAGGGAAAAAAAACACAAAAGAATTTAGTTTACAGTTACAAAAGAGTACATGGTTCTTTCTTCCTGTCTATTGTGGTTCCTCTGCTGTATAGAAAGATTTTCTCATGCTTTCTGTCATTTAGGGATTCAAAACAATTCCATTAGGAGGGGGTCACCTTGTGCCATTATTCTGATCAACTTTATGAAATCTTGTTCACTCGACACGTTCCACGGGTGAACAGCAGGTGCTTCGGCAGAGTAGAAGGCTGTTGTCGAGTTAGAAGGTGGCGGATGCTCCTCATATAGCATCGTACTGAGCAGTGTGTCAAAATTCTGAGGTGAGTCCATTGATGTGAAGAACATTGGTATTGCGACCTTGTGATGGATTTGTAGATCACCAACTAGACTTACGAGATCAACAAAGTCGGATATAAAGTGTCGTGGAACGTAGAATATCTCAGAACTGCATATCGTGAGGCTCTGATCATCCTTCATAGCTTCCTTATAGTTGACTTGGAAGTGAACTGGCAATGTACCGACAACCTTTTTTACCATTTCTGCTTGTTTCAAGTACCAGTCTGAATTTCCGTTGATCGAGACAGTCGTCCAGGACTTGCTTACCTAATTCAGATCAACAGAGGTGATAAAACCTCGACACATTCATAGCAGATGAATACGTAACATAAAGTGAATAATTTAAACTCGTACAGAAAAATGAAGAACATGAAAAATATCTAAGCACCTTATCAGTAATCCATAGTTTAGACTTGTCTGCTTGCAATAAATTCCAGTAATTAAGAACGGTGTCATCTTGAAGGAATAAAAATCCTTCTGCGCCACTATATCGCTCGAATATCTTGGGAAAGTGCCTAAAAGGAAAATGGAAAAAAAATGTTGAGTTTATAGTATAAATACAGCCAATATAAGAGAGATCATCCACGTCGAAGAGGAATGATTCACTATTTCAATTTGTAAATATTGCTTATATGATTACCAATAAAAACTCTCTATGCCTAACCCTAAGAGTAGAGGAATTTGACAAAATAATAGCCAATATTTGTATCTAAGAGAAATATGCTTAGGGGTATCAACGACTTGAGTCAACATGATTCCCAAGTACCGTTCGCCTTGCTCTCTTTTCCTCTAATAAAAAGGAAGGAGACCACAAAACAAAACAAAGAAACTTATTAAAAACTGATCCAAGAGGAAACTTATTTAAGAAAAAATAAAAATAAGACTTAATCCTAGCTAGCGTAGGATCTATAAGCTTGCAGATAGCCATGAATCTGCATTGTGTAGATCTTTTAATTTGCTCTTTCGAGATCTCTTTATAGCTCCCTCATCAGGAAGAAAATTAATTAAACAAGGATTATGGAAGAACTAAGAAGATCCATCAGGGAAAATGAGAACCTAGAATGGTAAAAAGGTCTAAGACAAAGTTTGGATAACATACTCATGCCTCAGAATGTACTCCAGAAATAACAAAAAAATTCACTGATTCAAGACGGTATAATTTCAAAGCTCGGAAAATATTCCATAAATTCAAATAAAATTGATGATGGTTTATTAAGAATTCAAATTGGCTGGCATGTACTGAAACAGCAATCCAGTATTTTTACCCTGAATGTTTTTCTGACAATACTCCCTAAGCAACCTACATCAACTGAAAAATACACTAAGATCTACGACCAAAGTGAGGTGCTCCCACAGAAAACATAACCACACCTTGAATACAATCCTGTTTTTGGTCACCCTTTATGCTTGCCTTAATCCCCGACTTCCCTAGATGTTCTGTTTTGGTTGAACCTAAAGTTTATTTATATTAAATTTGCTACTAGCTACAGAATATAACAAATGCCCTCTGTGAGATTCCAACACATAATTTTGCACATTGATTCTATGAGTATGAGATTCCAACACACCCCCTCCGCACGCACAGAACAAGAGCCAAAAAAGTGTAGAATCAATGAAAAATTGAAGGCCCAAAAAAAAGATCAGAAATTTACTCAGTTTATTAGTTCATGTGAATTCTAAGGTTGCCAATAAGATATAAATCTAGAATAAAACATATGTGAAATTCCAAAGTAAAATAATATACAATATTGTTTTTGGAAGTTTCTATCTCGACAACTCCCTCCTCCTCAAGAACCAAGAAGAAACACAGTCAACAATTGAACTATATGCATAGACAAAGTAATTCAACGATAAAAGAAGTACTAAGCAAAAGTGAGAAGGCATCATGCCAATGACTTACTTGTATATTTGGTCCAATCTCGCTTCTTCAACAGCAAGACCTGAATTTTTCTGCCCCGACAAAATAATCACAGTTTTAAATATCCTCCCATACAACATTCTCCATTCAAGGGCAGTCCGTTCCACTGGGCCACTGCAAAACATGACAAGCACAACATTTCCGAAATTTTTCCTCCACCTAACCAAATTCCCAATTTCATAACTAACAGTCCCTGTTTCCTCAACCCCAAGATGTACGGAAGGTAGCTTCTGAGGGATAAACTCCTTCCGATCTCCATGACCAATGCTAGGTCGTTGCCGATCCAATTCCAGAGACATTAACCTTGGCTGTTGGTAACCTACAGCTAGCAAGTCCTGAAGCCAAGCAGCAGTAAACTTCATATCCTTCTCAGTCCAAAACCCTTGCTCCGCCATAGAATGACTCAACTCCAGTATCTTTTCAAACAACCGATGTTTATTAGACCTCCAAGAATTTAAGAACTTGATCAATCGACCAACATTAACATGAAGATCCTTCTCCTCCGAAAATGGATATGCCTCTACTTTGTCATACCTATGAACTGTAGGTGGATAAACCACAACATAACCACCAATCTCCCACAAAAGCCTTTGCCCCCAATAGCCCCTCAAAACATCAGAAGCCATTGAACTAATTGAAACTGGAAGCATCAAAGCCCAAAATGCAGATGAATGGTAAATCGTGTTAAATGAATTTACTGGCACCATCATACCTTGCGGCAATGCCACTTTTGGGGCACGTTCATCAAACCTAATATCAAAAGCCTCCAAACCTGATTTCCTGGTAAAGTAAAACACTGAATCAACATCCGGTAACCCATTTGAAATCCCTTGCTGTATATATTGTTTTCCACCAAAAACCTCAGTGTAAAACTCCTCATGTCCAAGTTCACCCACATTCTCCAGTGGCAAACCTCTGGGCCAAACTGACCTTTGACCGAAATGGATATAAGGGTTCACTACAGTCCTATTAGGATTTTCATGGCTATACTGCAATATAGTCTCTTGCCTAGCATCCTCCCCAATAAGTTCCACATCAAAATGTTTCCCTAAATCTCCATCAATCACTTCCCCACGATCATCGGCGTCGAAGATCTTCTTCGCGCCATGTTGGATTGCAAACAAGTACCCAACACTCTTTCTAACATAAGAATCATAAGGTAAGTAATCCACTACTCTGAACCCCAAACTCGCTTGCTGCTCTAAAGACAGATAGATCGTACCTTTCAAGCTCCAATCCTTCGGCGTCTTCGAGTTCCCAATTGCCAGTACTTGCCATCCCTTGATCTTCACCATCTTCCGAAGCGAATCTGACGGGTAATCCGAAACGGAGACGACAATCCACTTCTCGGAGCGGAAGCTGGCGTAAGGAGAAGACCTGTCAGTGATCGAAGGGACGGAGTTCCAATTCACGCGAGGAAGTTGAAGGGCATCGAGAGATTCCTGGACTTTGGACTGGAAACAGAGTAACGCGGCCGTGTCTCCACTGTTCCGGAGGAAGAAAAGGCCGGCGACGGTGGTGATTAAGAAGAATACAGTAACGATTTTATAAAGATTCTCGCGTACCCAAGTGGAGAAATCGAGGGATTTGGCCTCAGAGAAGCGGTGGACATTCGCTGCTGTAATTGGGATTTGGTTTCTGATCTGGGTTTTCGTGGATTTTGGAGCTAACTCTGCACGGTCTTGGACCAACATTGACATGTTTTCAGCTTGACCTCCTCAGTCTTCAAGCTCCAATCTTTCGCATGCCACTCTCTCTCTCTCTCTCTCCAATTCAGTCCCTCCAAATCAGTTCCAGATAGCTGAAGCTCCACCCCTAACCTTCGCTCTACCTCTCTATTGGGAAAAACAAGAGAAGATGTTGGTTGCCGACAGGGTTTGGTACAAAGCCAAGGTGGCTTCTTAGGGATGAAATGTAACTGCTATGTAGTAGTTTGGTGTGTGGGGTGGGGTGGGGAGTCGTTGTCTTGCACTCTTCTAGTCTTCTACTTGAGTTTTGTTTCCTTCAATTCACATTTTGGATTTCTTGTTATTTTTTTTTCCCCTTTTTTAATCTACAAAGACAGATAAGGATCGCATAGGCGATCGAAGGTTCGAATTTATCAAAGATGATCAATTAAGGCCCTGTGTTTTATTCGGACCAATTAATGGTCCACGAACGCTTAAACTAACCAAAAAGGATCAATTAAGACTCTGTGTTTTATTCAAATCAATTATCCCTCGACTTCAAACAATGGTCCTTGTGCTCTGTTTAGGAAATTATCATATATAAACTTTAATTTTTTAAGTTCTTGTCAAATTAAGCCACGTCTATAGGAGCATTTGGTTCATAATGAAAGTCACATCTATCGAAGCGAAGCATTTGGTTTATAATTGAGTGAATGTGAATCTCTCTTTAGGCAATTATCATATATAAACTTTTATTTTTCAAGTTCTTGTCAAATTAAGCCCCATCTATAAGAGCATTTGATTCAGTCACATCTATCGAAACATTTGGTTCATAATTGAGTGAATGTAAATCTGAGATGAGTATGAGATAAACATGACCATATTTAGTATGAAATATAAGAGTATGAGTACGAAAGTTATAATAGTACAACTTACATATTATATTTTTTCTTTTTTAAAAATATATATTAAAATACAAAGATAAGAGTCCTTTGCATATTATAACTCATTCTCACTCGTGGAGAATAGTCATTCTCACGATTTTGATAAGATTGACTATTCTTCAAAAGGAGGACTCTTCATACAAATGGGTATAAACCTTGGGCTGCCGAAACAATCCGCACCATGCTGACAACAAGTAAGATTGAACCTAAGCCCATGCGGGTAGGAGTACAGAAGTAGGACAAGCCTACGAAACCAAGATTCCACAATAAAATATCCCAACTGGTTGGTTCGAAGTTCGAACTCCCAATCTCGAACACCATAGATTTAAGTTTGGAGAGATAACCGACTAGACTACCGCCAAGTGATTCATACACATTTAACCCTACTAAACAAAGAGAAACAAATGACAGAGTAGATGCAATCCAACAACTTCCACAGCATGACAATCTCAATTCCACCTTGTAATTGTATTGCCTAACCTAGCAAAGATCAATAAGACAGATCAGAAGACACCATTTTAGGTATTCAAGTTTCAAACAAGTTAAGTTGGAGTTCCCATATATCAAAAAAAGCCACCTTTTACTCCATTAAAATTTAAGGTGACATTCAAGTTGTGAGATACATTAAACCTTCACTTGCAATCAAACATATGTGATTCTTCTCCATTGAAATGTAAAATTAAAATGCTATATCAAACCCCACAGGTCAGTTCAGAAAATTAATGGATTCTTTCCTACACATGTATCCTTAACAAAACATTGCCAAACATCTAAGAAAATAGAGTCAATCCAAACTATCTGCAATGGACTACAAATAAGGAGAAGGATGCAAATTTTCAGAACATATTGTTCTGATCATATTCCAGATTCTACTTCTTTTTAACAGGAGATGTGAACACAATAAAAAGAAAATATCATAGTAATCATCCAGGTTCCATCATACCATTATGGAGCACTTCAATCAGAAAAAATGACATTTCTTTTTGCCCACATTTTGCTAAGCGAAAACAAATACAAAAATGAGGCTAGAAAGGCATAGAAATTAGAATTCATGTCTTTGTCAATGAAATTTGGCTCGTGACGGAAGCAAAATTGATTAATGGCAAAACCATCCAAAAGTATCTTTTTCCCAGAATTAATATCATCAAAGGGATGAGGTGGAATGTACAAAGACAAATTTAATAAGCACCAAACAAAACTGCTAGTTGATTGTTGAACTCCTCTGTATAAAAACTTAGTCAACCTCCATGCCAGAAATGGCCTCATCTAAAATATTCTGAAGTTCCTTTATTCTCTGCCTTGTTAATGCAACACAATCCTGCAAAGAAACAATCCATTTCAGTTCCGGCTCACAAATTCGTTAGAATTTAAAGATGTACCTATATGCAACATCAAGCCATGATCCCGAGCATCTTAGAGGTGTTCTAGTCCACAATAATTGATAAGAAATAAAATCAACGGGAAAAATAACTAGGTTACGGTGCTTCATCAAAACCCCTCCACAAGGCATCTTTTGCTGCTGCACCGCTTAGTAGTTGTGCGCATATGAATCAAAGATTCAAAGCAAGAAAATAGCAGATAAACAAAAAATCCATTACCATCACTTATGATTTCATCCACTCTTGACACACTTCAAATTCAGAAAAATTCAAGTACTTAATAGTTTCAATCTTAAGTTTCAGGAAATTACTGTCACTTCAAATATTTTAATTTCCATTTTTGGTCCCTTTACCTCCTCTCCAGCTATATGAATGCTTGGTAAGTTGGTAATCCTTTCCCCTTTCCAACATATCTAAAAAAGGTGTCACAGGTCCGAAGAAAAAAACCAGCTCTTAAAACAATGGTCACCAATGTATCTATTACATGGTTCTTCTGCAACGAAATAAACATGGCATGCAATATATCATCAATCAGAAAAATATCTATCCAAGCCTTGCATGTTCTACTGCATAACCCATTGGTAATTCTAATTACCCTCCCATAACATAAGGTTTGAGATTACGGGCACTATTTGAGAGCAGAAACTGACCTGGAGAACTGATGTACGGGCCAGAACTGGACCACCAGGCTTGTATAGAGACACAAGCTGATTTGATGAGTCCAAAACTACCGTTACAACAGTTTCCATGATGGACTCTTCCTCGGCAGTGGGGTCTGCCAAAATGTAATTCTTGTGAAGTACACATGTCAGTGAGAATGGAATGCTACTTAATGCGATCTTTCTCTTCTCCTTGTTGACTGCCCCCTTATCCAAATTTCCATCATCTTGTTCCTCGGAAAGCATAACTATTTTTCCATCATCATTTAGTGAAACTACTGGAATTTGCACTGCAAGGCACAAAAGTTCAGCAACTAAATCAGCTATAATCCATCAATACACTCAAATAAACAAAGCCTAAGGTGCAAAATAACTGGGAAGGGGACATAATATATAACCCGGGGAAGGGAGAGGGAGTGACTTTAAGGTTCAAGTTCAATTCACTCCACAACACAGAGACTGCAATAACAATGAGAACACTGTGGAGTATAATCACAAAATTTCTGCGAACACTTGCAAATTCAGAAACGATAATCTTACAATGAGAGAACGCGGCAACTGCGGACAGCAATGCAGCATCAAAAAGAGCACCATCTGCATCCAAACAGTAAATGTCCTGAAATGGACAATATGTAAGTTTCTTTGTCATCAATGAGACATCATTATTCACAAATTTTCCTCATCATCCAAAGAATAATGGGTCAGAGAGTATTCTGTTGGAAGTAGCCTATACTGGGAGACAACACTTTATGAGAGAAGAAAGAGCATTAAACTTCAGATTTTTTCCCTTTGCTTTTTCACAGATAACACATAAGTTAAATACCGCTCTCTAATGGATAAAGTTTAGAATAAAAACCATTATCACTTACCAGATATGCCATCCAGGCAGCTTTTCCACTAACTAGGGATAATTCCTTTAAATTGATCATGCCAGAACTGCAGCAACCCAATTAACTAGTTATTACAAGAACATACAACAAACAAATTGAATTGAAAAGGTGCACAACAAAGTTTTTGCATCAATATAGTGTCATACAAAATTTCAGTGCGAATTAAATAAAGACAAGTGGCACACCTCAATATAGTGTCGGACAACTGCTTTGACACAACTGGTGCCACTTCAGCTGGCCTACCAGGCCTAACAAGCGGAGAACAGATTGGAGGCATGTGGAACTCAATAGCTGGAAAACAAAGAAACCACACTATGTTAACTTCTGCAAAACGAATGAAGGAAAATCATACTTTAAGGCAGGTAAAGGTTAAATAAGAGATATCGATCGACACCTATGCAGCCCTCATCGGGCAATTCAACAGAAGGGGTCATGACTTCCATTTTGATAGCAGCTAACATAGTCTGTCCAGAAAATTTGCAAGTCCACAGATATAAAAACATAAAAGATTCATGCAACTCAGAAATCTCCATAATGCAAAAGGGTTGAAGAAGAACTAACTGTTGAACCAATCTTGGCTAATGCAGACCCATTGGCAGATGCAACAGCCCCTAAACACAAAGAGGTGGTTATGACTATATTGATGCATGAATCAAGTTAAACGAACATTATCAATCAAGAGTAAAAAGCCTCAACAAACCTAGGGCTACCGTGGTATCTCTAGCTCTAGAAAGAGGTCTGGCATCAGGGCGTATGGATTCAGCAAGATGGCGCTCATAGAAGCGAAGAGGGAAGAGTCTCCTGAATGCATCGACCTCCATCTCTGATCCTAAGTCCCCAGAGTCATTTGGCAGCTCCATTGTCTCCAATTTATCTTCTTTTCTAAACAAGCACCAAATTATCCGGTGTGAAGAGCAGATATATAAGACAAAAGCAAAACTTTCAATAAAAAAAACATTACCCACAAAACATAGCCACCAGATATATAATCTCAATCTCAAAAAGCACTTCACACAGCAGTTTATTCAGATTAACGGTGATTCTTAATAACCAAAACACGCACAACTGTTACCATAAAATCATTAAAGAAACATAAAAATCATATACCCATATGGGTACTCATGCATACTAGAGACAGTCTATAATTATGTGCATTTTACTGACAGACTCTGTAGACGGAGGAGGAGTTGGAGGAGGAGAGGCGACAATAGCAATACCTGTAGAAGCTCGAGAGAGCGAGAGAATGAGAGAGGCGGGGCTTCTAGAGAGATAATAGTGGGCCTATTTTTAGGCTTTAGTAAACTGCTAGCCCAGTTCTCTTATTACTAGGCCCAAAGGCCCAACGGTGGACTTCTAAAAGCCGTTAAAAACAGTAACCGTTGTTCGTTCGTTATAAACCTGAAACGCGCCGTTTATTTGGAATCAAACTGTTGTGAAGCAATTCAGCCGCCCTACTTCCGCCGCGCTGCTCTAGCAATGGCCGGGAACGTCTGGTTTCGGAAGGCCAATAGCCCAATTTCCGGTACTGATGAAGAGGTGCGATTTTGTGCCGATTGCTTCCGCAGTAATCTATACGGGAAGTTCATGCTGACGTCTCTTCACAGTTCTCACCCCATGATTACCCCCTCTGATCATAAGGTCCTTGTTGCTTTCTCCGGCGGCTCTGCCTCCAGGTCTTTTAATTTTCTCTCTTTACACGTCTAGAATTGTGTAGCCGGTCAAATGTACATTGATGGATTGATCGATCGATCGATCGGGCCTCCACCAACCTACAAAGAGAATAGAGACCGAAAGTTGTGAGTGTTCTTGACACCAAGTTGATGTCGCCCAGTAAAAACGAGTGTAAACCCAAACATCTGTAATCGATGAAATGCGATCGAGACCTTTGACAACCTTGCAATATCACACTAATAGTATACCGTGAAACTTGGACATCGGTGTGATGCCGGCTAAGAATGTCACGACGGTCAAATCAATTAGTGGTAGGGAGAATTTGTGGTGAGAGAAGTGTTAGAATATGAATACATGCCCAGAACAGCAAAACCAAGACATAACCATTGGACTTACATCATCACCTGACAAAATTATTCATCTTTATTTTATGTGCTTATGACCGTTGTTCATTAGTCTATATATTGTACACATGAGCCATTGACACTTAAGTAATGAAATACAAGACATCTCTCTGTCTCTCTCCTTGTTATTCTTCTCCTTCTAAATCTCTGTCTTCTCTGTTTTGATTTCATATCTGCAACTAAGATTACAAGGGTTAAAACAATACTCAAATTATTTCAAGGAGTGAAAGACTTTTAAAGAGAGAGAAAGAGATACCTTCATGTAGTTGAATCCTTTGATAAGGTTGGGCCCCATGTATTTATAGGAGTCTAGGTCAAGTAGCAAGCACGTGTCAACTAAGCTGGCCTTGGATTTTGATTGGGTCCAAGGGTCTTTGAGGGAGCTTCTTGGTATGGTGGGCCTTGGGCTTGCTGGGCTTAGCTACAAATTATCATGGCTCTTATTGAGTTTGACAAAAGATTCTCGTGGGTTTAGCATTGTCAATAGAGTTTGGACCTTGGACTTATTGGGCTTGACTAAGATTATCGTGGGTCTAGTTGTCGACCAAATTTTGAGTCATGAGCCTGCTTGACTAAGACTCTCGTGGTTCTAGCATAGTCGGTTAAGGCTCTCGTGAGCCTTATAGTGTAGATTTGTACGTTGACGGAGCGAGTTAAACCAGTTCATCGTAGTGAGTGGGATGAGGAGTACCTCATTGATGATTGGTGGCAATCGGACGATGAACCTAGGCTTAGAGGAGAAGTGCTAAGCAATAGAGTATTCAAAGGAGTGTGATGGTACTCAAAATTAGACGATCTGCTCTACTACCTCAACCCCCAAGCCCCAAGTTCCTATTTATCGAGAGTGAGAGACACATTTGGGCGGCTCTATAGTTGAGAAATATCTTTCTCGAATCTCGAAGTCAACCAACAATCAGAAACCTGTAAGAGTAAGTAGATCTCTTGAAGACTCGATCTTTCAGCTGGAGAATGCATTCGTTCGAGGTAGTGGCCAAGACTAGGCTGTTGAGTAATAAATACTACCACTTTGTAGGACGCTCAATCGACCACATAAGCAAAGATATGAAGGATTTAATAGGGAGTTGAGTTGTATTAGAATTGCATCAAGACAAATATAGTTGTCAATGTACGATTAGATACTTTATTTAGGTATGATGTTTGGTTTTCTATGAGTCCAGTCATATATTTGGTTTGCTACAGATAAGACTGAGTCCATGGTCCACGATTTACACACTAAACCATGATCTAACTTCTAAGCTAACAAAGATACAAAGTGTGTTGTAGTATTGCTTATATAATATTTGTGTTGTAATTCAAAAAAACTATGAATTGTAAATTGCATGTGCTTGGTGTGGGAAATCCCACATCGGTTGTGTCAGTCCCTCATGAGTAGTATATAAGTTCTCCCTACAACACACTTTTTTGCCTGGATGTAATACTCTGGGTAGTGTGTTGTAGTATTGCTTATATAATATTTGTGTTGTAATTCAAAAAAAAGATACAAGGGCTGCTAGGCCCACTTGAATGTGATAGTTTAGTAGTGAGTTTTTTTGGGTTAAATCATATGAGTCTTGAATTCGATTCGCATTAAGAACAATATGTTTGTGTTTACATGCGGGATTGAGTGCCTGACTGTATGAGTTTAGGCTATATTCTTGATAGGGTGTAGTACGTGCGGGGCTTGATGGTCTGAGTTTCGATTAATATTCAAAGGACAAATTTTATAGAGTGACGTTTTCGGTAAAAAAAAAAGTTTTAAAACTACTTTTAAGTTTATACCATATATAAATTTGAACAATAAGATTTATTTTTTTTTGAACGGAGAGTAGATTCGAACCCTGATCATTAGGTAATATATATTATTTTTATCATTCTAACTGATGGCTCGGGTGTTGAACGGTAAGATTTTGATTAAGCCAAAAATATTGATCAATGCATGGTTTAAAAAATTTTCATATCAAAAATTAAGCAAAACAACTTGAAAAGACAAGAAAAAACCAAAAAAAATCCATGGCTTTTGGAGGCCAAGCCAACATGGCCGGAGCCATCGCCACCGGATCTCTTCAATCTTAAAATAACCATTTTGTCAATTGGCCAAGCCATTGCCATTTTCACACACACTCTCTCCCCCCCTCCCTCCCCGTCTATCTATCTCTGCAACATTATCATACCATCATCATCATAATTTCCAATCTCTCTGAATTGCAAATCTCAAAAAGCCCATCTCAAGAGGTAGGAAAAAAAGCTGGAGAAACCCATGCCCACACTCACACACAGGGAGCAATAATTCACTTTTTTTGTTGTTGTTCCTTTCCTTTTTTTTTGGCCTGCATATCACTCTTTGTTCTTCCTAAACGGCTTGTAGTTATGCTTTAAGAGAGCTTCGGTACGTGTAGTTATCGATTTCTTACCTTCCGTTGTCCATTTTGATAAAGTTGATCAATTTGATTTAGTTTTGCAGAATTCGATTTGATCTCTTTTTACTGCTTGTTCAATCTTGTTTTGAGTTATCTGGGTCTGCATGATCTTTTCCTAGCTTTGATGGGTTTTGTTTGCTTTTGCAATTGTTGTTTTGATATAAGTGCTTGGTACTGGCCTGAAATTATGCTCGTGGGATTATGTCTAGTTATTGCTTTAATGGTTTATTGTTTACCAATTGTTTTCATATACCCCGTATGGATTATGTATTTACTGAAAGCTTGAAGCATGACTCATTACCCTGATTATCTTTCTTGAATCAATGATACTTCGTTAAAATTGTTTTGACTTGTAAATATGTGTGTGAAAGTGGAGATCTTCGCTTGGAGCTTGAGTTTTGGAAGTTATTGTACTGGAAAGTTTCATGGTCTTTTTGTGATCACATGTTGTGATCAATGACGTTTAGTGCTTGAATTCATCAAACACAGTGGTAGTTTTGTACCAAGTGCAGGCTTCTTATCAGTACTTATTGGATAGTGCTTTACAATTGTGGATGATTTGCAGAGAGTGCTTTTGATGCTTCAGTGTTATGGATGTCGTGATTTCTGGCAAGCTGCTAAATCAGGAAATTCCTAGATGGAGTGATTAGTTGAGAATGCTACTAAGGAACACTGCCCGCTGTTCCTTTTTATTTCAATGGGATATTTGGTAAGGTTAGGTCATATTATGTAAATGTGGTGGCAACCGAAGTTTGGCTGATCAGAAAATTATTATTGTTGAACCAATGCTCATTGCAAATCCTACAGGGCTTCTGCTCATTCAATTGATGCTGTTCTGAGTTTCCAAAGCAGGAATTATGATGAATTTAATAAGAGTATTTCATACAGTTTGACAAGTTGGTTGGTCCACTTTAGACATTTCTTTGTTATGACTCCTTGAACAACATATGTAGAGAAGACATTGGACTGGTAATTATTTCTGAAAGGCTTTCAAAGTAGGTTGGTGGATCAAATCTGTGGTCTGCAGGAAGTTTAGCTTTTTATTATGGAAGACGTTAATATTCTAAGTATTTATGGCCATTTCAAGCATGAGTCCATGGGATTCTTGCAAATCGATGCTCAATTGCATGCTTGCATGAAAGACCTTTAAGCTTGATGATAAGGTATGGAGGATCTTTTAACCATGTCTGCAAGGTTATGTTCTTACCGGGCTTCAGACTTTGCAATTTTTCCATTTTGCTTCAATGACGGTTCGTTAATTTAAGTACAGATTGTTGGAAGCTTTTGATCCTAGTATACATGCAGTATATTACTGTGCGTTGATACTCTGCAAGGAAATCAAGCAACACCAATGAAGAGGACATTTGTGGAGAATATAGAAGAATTAAAAAATATTTTTGTTAAAATGGTGTGTATGATTGGATTCGGTGCAATGAGATAAACTTATTCCTGTAATTATGAAACCAGGTGCTGGTTAATTCTGACACTGAAAACGGAAAATGAAAAGAGAGATCGTGAATGTTGGACTCTGATATTTACCATTTTGTTGGAAACCTGAAAACTCAGATGAAGTTGCATGGAAACCGCATCACATAGTACCACATGTTGCAGAAGTTAGAAACAGCTCTGGTATTGTACAGACTTCATGAGAGGATAGAAACTACACAATGCATAAGGCTGCCGGAGTGCTGGTGGGGCCATGAAGGATAGATGTAAACAGCCATACCCCTTTATGCTTTGTGGAGAAGCTATTTCAGTGATTTCAACATGTGATACTTAAGTTTTGGTGAAGGAATTTACCACGATGAAGTAATGGATAACATGCTTGTTATTGTGTTTAGTGCATTGGGCTGAGTGTGTGTATGTGAATGATCAACAGTTATTTGGCTTGATAGAGATGTAGGGTAGAACAGGATATTCTTATTGTGCATTGCAGACTCTAGGACCAGTATAAGTTGATCCAAATTTCAATCTGTGCTCTTTTTTTTTCTTTTTTCATAAAAATTGTTTAGTTCTATGAAAGTAATGTAATATTTTTGCTCAGTTGGCTTTATAACATACATTGTTGGCTATAGCGATGAGGTTGACATCTGCTACTAAGGTTTAGACTTTGTGGTTCTTCTTATCTTTTTGTGTTTTCTCAATTTTGTGTTGGATCCCTCTGCAGCTTCCGGACAGCGCATCGTAGGAATTTTGAAGGTTATTTAATTTTTCTGTGTCAAAAGAAAGTGGTAATAAGAAGGATTTCCAGCAATGTCTAGCGCTGCAAAAGCTTTGGACCAGGCATTCCAAGGAGTGGGTCAGAGACTGTATCCTCATTCAAAATGCCTAGCTACTATTGAACTTCTGAAAGAGCAATGTTATCTCTTTTGTTGATATTTATATTTTTTCTGTTCCTTTCTCTTTATTTCTGGCCTTGAGAGATGACTCTCTTAGTAAAACTTTGAATGCTGAACATGGTACCATTTTCCACTTTTGAGAATGTTCGACTTAATGATTTTAGAGGGACTGAAATTTGGCGAATTGAGAATTTTCAGCCAGTTCCGCTGTCAAAATCTGGAAAATTCTACATGGGGGATTCTTACATTGTATTGCAGGTACTTTGGTCTTGTTGCAATGCCATTGCCAATCTCCTCTGTTCCTCCTGCCCTGCTTGTGAAACCATTCTCTCTTTCTTAATTTCACAATTATCAAAAAAACTTTAAATCATCGTAGTGATATCTTTATTCTGACATAGCAGTTTTGAAGTGTCTGGAATTCTGTAAGTTCTAAGTGTCTGGAATTCTGTTTACTTTCCAATGTCATGCTTCTTATTATAGTTTTTCATAGCAGTATAATTTACTGTATAATAGCATTTTAAATGCTGATTTATTCATCATGGGATTTTGGTGGGACTATGCACCAATCAAAACTCATAATATGGTACATAATTAGTATCACTCTAATAATTTGCAACCATAATTCTTCATTTGATTTAGGATTCATGTTACTCATCCAGATATTTGGGATTAAAGCTTGCTATAGTTTATTATTCAGTGTCTGCCTTTTGTTAATTTTGTCTATCGTGATTTGCTTCCCCCTCGTCACCCTGGATAGTGTTGTGTGTTATTTTATCTATTAAATGCTTATCTATCTTTCTGCAGACAACACCTGGAAAGGGAGGTGCCTATTTGTATGACATACACTTCTGGATTGGAAAAGACACAAGCCAGGTCTGCTTCTATTGCATATTTTTCTCTCATCAAGAACTTGGATTTGCTATGTCTTCAGGTTATTACATAAAGCTACTTGACTTAATATGATTCCATCATTTGAAATCATATGCTACTAGGATGAAGCCGGAACAGCAGCTATCAAAACTGTTGAACTTGATGCGGTACTTGGAGGGCGCGCTGTGCAGCACAGAGAAATTCAAGGCCATGAATCTGACAAGTTTTTGTCTTACTTTAAGCCTTGTATTATACCATTGGAAGGGGGTGTTGCATCTGGATTTACAAAACCTGAGGAAGAACAGTTTGAAACTCGGCTGTATGTCTGTCGAGGAAAACGAGTGGTCAGGTTGAAGCAGGTGCCAGATTTGCTTGACAAGAACTTCCCACATCTGCCATGAACTTCCTTTGGTTGTGTTTCTGTCGTGGACATACAAAGAATCATGTACAAATAATGATTCTTGGTTTTCTTTTGCAGGTTCCTTTTGCTCGTTCTTCACTGAATCATGATGATGTGTTTATTCTGGACACCGAAACGAAAATCTACCAGTTTAATGGTGCAAATTCCAATATTCAGGAAAGGGCCAAGGCTCTGGAAGTGATTCAGTTTTTGAAAGAAAAGTATCACGAGGGAACATGTGATGTTGCAATCGTTGGTAAGCTTGCACATCACAATTATGTTGATGATATTGTCACTCGCTTTAGTACTTTGCTACGGGCATGGATTACCCCACTGAAGTTTGTGTGTTATTAACTATGTGTATATTTTTTCGTCTCCCCTGCTTCAGTACTTCATAACAGGGATAGCTTATCCAGTTGGGGTTTATTAGTAGTGTTATTATATACCTTTCAATTAGTCATATACATAAACCTGCATTTTAATTCTTATATTTTGCATTATGGTTTTCCCCTTGCCAGATGATGGGAAGTTGGATACCGAGTCGGACTCTGGTGAGTTCTGGGTCCTTTTTGGTGGTTTTGCTCCAATTGGAAAGAAAGTGACCAGCGAAGATGATATTGTCCTAGAGACCACTTCTCCTAAACTTTATAGGTATCTTTGTATATTGCAGTTTTCTTTTATGAAAGTAAGGATATATATATGTGTTTTATATTACCTTGATGCTTGTATGGAAATTCATTTCTCTTGATTGCATGTTCGCCATCTTTCACATGCCTTCAATCTCCTAACTTTCTACTAAAATCTTTAGTTTTTTGACCTATTTGTAGTGATCTATTGTCATTTCTTTATCAACCATGTGCTGATCAATGATTTTCAGATGTTGCATGATGTGTTTGTATTGACATAAGGTGCTGATTTTTAGCAACTATTTTCTGTAGCATTATTGATGGGGAACCAAAGATTGTAGATGGTGAATTGTCTAAAGGCATGTTGGAAAACAACAATTGCTATCTGCTGGACTGTGGAGCTGAGGTATTTGTTTGGGTCAGCCGGGTGACTCAAGTAGAGGAAAGAAAAGCTGCCAGTCAGGCTGCTGAGGTAGAGGATAGCATTTTTTAAATCCTTCTCTTGACAAGAGCATGAAATCTCAACTGAATCTCCTTTTTTTGCATCCAAGGAATTTGTTGCAAGCCAAAGTAGGCCGAAATCAACACGTATGACCTGGATTATTCAAGGTTATGAAACACGCTCTTTCAAGTCAAAGTTTGATTTTTGGCCAGCAGGGTCTGCAGCTCCTGGTGCTGAGGAGGGACGAGGAAAAGTAGCAGGTACTTTCTACTTCAACAATTTGGCCAAGCGATGTGCTTTCAGCCTGGATGACTAAAGTAGCTTTTTAATGTAATGCTAGCTTTGCTGAAGCAACAAGGTGTTGGTATCAAAGGAATGACAAAAAGTGCGCCTGTAAATGAGGAAGTCCCTCCTTTGCTTGAAGCAGGTGGAAAGATGGAGGTATAACTAATGTTGCATTATCACAATCGCTTCTAGTGTCTTTTTTTCTGTTCATGAGAGTCTTGCTGAATTTGAGTATTGTTTGCCTTCTCCAGGTCTGGTGCATCAATGGCAGTGCCAAGACTCCATTGCCCAAGGAAGATATTGGAAAATACTATAGTGGGGATTGCTACATCATACTTTATACCCACCATTCAGGTGATAGGAAAGAAGATTATTTCCTCTGCTGTTGGTTTGGAAAGGATAGCATTGAGGTACTACATTTTGTTTAATTTGGGTTGAAAAGATAAAGATCTTTCCATCTGTTGATGATTGTGCTTAAGAAATATGCGATGAAAAACAACTAGTTATCTATGTAGAAACATAAATATTTAATCAAATACTTGAATCTCCAGCCTCTGCATATGGCCTGAATTCAAGGATAATTCAAATAGACTTGTGGGACTTTTCACTTCTTTTGCCCTTGAAGTTTAGAAGTTGTGTATATATCTAAAGGGTATTTTTCATTAATGACTTTTGCTGGATATTTTGGAAACTAATATGATTTGGTTTTAGACTTTTCTTTATACTTCTTCCCAACTCCATTTTGGGTTATCTAAACTAATTGTGATCATATTGATACCTTCTTTCACCATTACCTTGTCCCTCCCTGATTTTAATTCATCTTAATTTCACTCACAGAAATCCTGAAACATTGCATTTCTTATTGCCATCAATAGCCCCTTTTATTTAACCTAACATCTCAACTTCTTGTAGCATATTCTCTCTTTCTTGGAAGCAAGAGTGCATGAGTCTACCATTTGGCCTTTTTAAAAAAATATATTGTTTATTTTCAGTGATTTTATATCGTTCTGTGATCATTTATTCATTTTTAATCTTTTTTCTTTTCCAATAGTCCTTGAGTTTTTTTTTAAAAAAATTTATTAAACAAGGATTTCTTAAGTTTTTGCTATGTTACTTCATTGTGTCCATCCTGTGAGCACTATTCTTGTGTTTTTTTTCTTCAACCGTGTCAATGGTGAGCAACAGTGAGCACGGGCATTTCCCTTAGAAGTTCTAAGTCTCTCTGAATGGGTTTGAGAACTTTCTAAA
The DNA here is from genome assembly GCF_013401445.1 of Tripterygium wilfordii. Lineage (NCBI taxonomy): Eukaryota > Viridiplantae > Streptophyta > Magnoliopsida > Celastrales > Celastraceae > Tripterygium > Tripterygium wilfordii. The sequence goes on along the minus strand of NC_052236.1, from coordinate 12,350,825 downwards.
TTGTGGTGCTATAATAATTCTCTTTGATCTTTACTTAAAATACATGTGCATGCCTTGATACTTCCTTTGGTTGTACAGATGGTATTAGCATGAATTAAAGATGCGTGTGTGTGTTTCCTTTATTTCACTCGTCTTTGATGGCTTTCGGTTCATAGAAGTTTATGATTTTATACCAATCCAATTCAGGAGGACCAGAGGATGGCTGCTCGGTTGGCTAATACGATGTCCAACTCATTAAAGGGGAGACCTGTTCAGGTGCCACGCTATCCATTTCCAAGGGAACCTAATTTCAAGAATCGCATATAATTCCTTCTTCTTGCAGGGGCACATATTTCAAGGCAAGGAACCACCACAATTTGTGGCACTTTTTCAGCCTATGGTGCTCCTCAAGGTTCTTAATTCTATGCTTCTGTCAGCTTTCAGCAATAGCCTTAAGTTTCGATTTGATTATGGTTTTCAAACGTTTAGGCTTTAGGGGATTATAATTCACTTTTCATTTGTTTAATCTCTCTAGGGTGGTCTGAGCACTGGTTACAAAACATATATCGAAGAACAAGGTTTGACAGATGAAACATACACAACGGAGTGTATCGCACTCTTTCAGATATCGGGGACTTCTAGTCATACCAATAAAGCAGTGCAAGTTGATGCAGTATGTGTTAAGTTTGACGATGGGTGTTCTGTTAACATGTTAAAGAATCTGTTCTGTAATCTCTCCATACCTCTATGCTTTTTTGGAAATTAGTGCCTTCTTCAATGTTTCTGCGTTGCTAATAGGAGCTGTTAACTATCCCTCTAGCACATAATCTCCTGGTCATCGTTACCATAATGTGGATCTGACATTTCAACTTTTGGTTCTCTTACATTTGATCATTAATGCTTCAGAATATTATGATATTTTCAACTACTAAAATTCTCTTCATTTACTCTGAACTAAATAATGAGGTCTCTCTTCCTGATAGATCAAGCTAAAAGGTATTTTGAGGCTCAATAACTTTCATCATTTCTATGACAGCCCGCTATTATATTCGTACAAACTTCATGCCTAACTACCACATGATTCTATGAATCTCTTTCTCTCTTTGAATCGTATATATGCACTAATAAACTTGTTTAGGTAGCCTCGTTGCTGAATTCTATGGAGTGTTTCCTACTGCAAACTGGCTCCTCAGTTTTCAATTGGCATGGAAATCAAAGTACGTACGAGCACCAACAATTAGCTGCGAAAATTGCTGAGTTCTTGAAGGTAAGCTCCTTACTGAGAACTGTAGTCTAAACTGGCAATGACAAAAAGGATGATAACTTTGCCCAAGCTCCCAGTCTGTTTACTAGTTAAGTCAACCGATATTTTTTCCTGCTACTTTGGTTTGTTTTTGAAGAGGCAACCATCTAACATGTATTGTTGATCCTGATGTCGTGTAAATTCTTTATAATGTACTAAAAGTGACTAAGTGGTAGCAAGTGGGATGAAATTATTAAAGTGCTTCAACTGTAAATTGATCCTGGCTATTCTCGGAGGCCAGAGCTTTGTTCAACAACTCGTTATTTTCACTTTTACTAGTGATTTGTTAACTTATAATTTAACTTGGGGTTGTGAATATATCATATGAATGCTTAAAGTTGTTCTTTTGTTAAGCTGAATTTTGGAACCTCAAGTAAATGCATCTTATTACCTCAATTTTGCCCAGACTTTATCTAAATATCATTTGTATGACTAATGCAGCCTGGAGTTGCTTTGAAACATGCGAAAGAAGGTACTGAGAGCTCAGCTTTCTGGTTTGCGCTTGGGGGAAAACAAAGTTACACCAGCAAAAAGGTTTCTCAGGAGATCGTCAGAGATCCACACTTGTTTACATACTCAATAAATAAAGGTGGATTTCTTATTATAAGGTTCAGTCAAGTTTTGCCATTTCAATTAACATCTACATGAGTTAATATCATTAATAATTAGTTGGAATAACATTCTAATTATTCTTTTTGTGATCGCTTTTGTTGCCATGTGGATCCCCAGGAAAATTTGAGGTAAGTGTAGATTTAAAGTGCAATTTCAACTTAATCATATCCGTTTATATAGAGGTTTTAATGCTCTTTTGGCAGGTTGAGGAAGTTTACAACTTTTCTCAAGATGATCTATTAACCGAGGATATATTGATACTGGACTCACATGCTGAAGTATTTGTTTGGGTTGGTCAGTCTGTCAACTCCAAAGAAAAGCAGGATGCTTTTGAAATTGGCAAGGTAATACTTTAGTTCTTTTTCTTTGTTGTATTACCTATTGAATATCTACTTGACTTATTGTATGATACTTTTTTTGCAGAAATACATAGAGATGGCTGTATCTATGGAGGGGTTATCTCCAAATGTACCACTCTATAAAGTTACAGAAGGAAACGAACCATCATTCTTCACAGCATTTTTTTCATGGGATCCCACAAAAGCCATGGTATGCGCTGCAACAGTGATGCGTTGTTCTTTACTAAATTTGTGTTAGTATTTTGTCATAGTAATTTACAAAATGAAACTTGTAAAAGTTTTGGGAGCGGTAAGTTCAGGAAGTATTGACGTGCACCAAGTGTTTGCGGATGTTTTCTGTTTCCTTAAACAGCGGAGTTTAAGTTAATCTCATTTCAATTTTCCTTTTGCTTCATTGAATATGTTTTATTTCAATCTCAGGTTCAAGGAAACTCATTCCAGAAGAAGGCAGCGCTACTATTTGGGGTAGGCCATGCCGTGGAGGTAAATGCTTGATTTTAATTGCAGCACAAGAAAATTTGCTGCTTGCCCTCCTCTAACATGGACTGTGGATAACATTTACATGAGAAATAAGTGTGTAATATGTGTTAGGAATTGAGGATTTAACTGGTTCTGATAATTCCTTACTTTGTAAGAACTTTTGGTACCCTACCTATTAAATTGAATTCAGCAAATTTCCTTTTAATCATTTTGGCTCCATTTCTTCTAGTTGTACTACATGTTTATGCACTTAAAAATTTTCAAAGCTCTGCTTTGCATGATACTTTGTTTCATTTCTTAAAAATTGGAAAAGGTGATGGATGTGAACCATTTTACTCTGCTAAAGTATACTGTTACGAAAAAATTTTTGTTTTGTTTCAATGGCACTTCAAAATTGCATAATGTATGAAAATTTTCTGGTTGCTTGTGATGGATTATCATGGTGTATAGATGTAGAAAGTTCAGTGATGAATTTGCAAAATGTTTCACTTAGTAGTTCTATGTCTTATCCTATGATACATTATGGTGCCTTCCCCTCTATGGTGTTTGGTCTGGTATTTTTATACTTCACTGCTAACCATTTTTTATGGTCTTTGGCGTTATTTTCTTTTTTAAAATTCCTTTTGCCATTCACTTTCTTTCTTGAGTAGACTAGCTTCTTTTTCTGTGTTACTTGCAGAACAACGTGCATATTCCTGTTGTTTCAATATGCTCAGTGCCTCTGGTGATTTTTTATAAAGGCCTCATGTGTACTTGTGTCTTTGTGTGATATTTCAAGTCACTTGTCACAGGATAAATCCAGTGGAAATCAAGGAGGACCAACTCAACGGGCTTCAGCTTTAGCTGCTTTAAATTCTGCCTTCAACTCAACCTCTGGGAAACCTGGCCAACCGGTAACTAGAATTTTGACATCAGAGGCTCAAGCTTCCTTTATTCTGAATTTTATTCTGTATGCTGCTGATCATGCTTCTTCATTGTACATGCGAACATGTGGTCCAACAGTAGAGTTGCAGGGGTGCAACCTAGAGGTCACAGGTTCAATTCCTGAAACAATCTTGCCACATATTATGTTTAATTCCTGTTTGTCGACCTCGTCATTGCGGGAGCCTTATGCACAGGAGTTATTTACTTTTTTTTTTTACATGTTTCTTCATTGTGATATGTATACATCTGATATGCTATGCATCAGGAGGTCGATATTGTTGATGATGATGGTGATGAAACTGTGTTGTGGGATATTTGTTTTCTTAACCAAATTTTAACTGATGAGAAGGATGCTGATGTTCTATTTTATGGCAGAGCCAGGATAGGTCCAATGGTTCAACCCAAGGGCCAACACAGAGAGCTGCAGCTTTAGCTGCCTTGTCGTCTGCTTTTAGTTCATCCCCTGGAACCAAAACTCCTCCCCCGAAGCCATCTGGAACAGGTGGATCACAAAGAGCTGCTGCTGTGGCTGCATTGTCATCAGTTCTTACTGCTGAAAAGCCAAAGAAATCACCAGATGTCTCTCCTACTCGATCCAGTCGCAGCCCTCCCTCCGAAGGTAGCATTCCCAGCATATCCAAATTTTGCTTAAATCTTTTTTGTAGGAGGATGCTCGTGAAGAAACATTTATACTTTTTGATTTTTGAATGGTACTTTGTGATCATAAAAGAGAGAATTTATCATGGATGCTCCATGATGATAATTTGAGCTTATATGTGAGTTCATGTGGCAGAAGTAAAGAGTGAAAATGCCTATTCTGAAGCTGATGGTTCTGAAGAAGTTGCAGAAGCTAAGGAAACGGAGGAAGCTGCACCTGCATCGGAAAGCACTGAGGGAGATTCACAACCGAAGCCAGAGATAGATCAGGGTGACAGTGCTAGTGAAAGTATTCAAAGCACATTCAGCTACGACCAACTGAAGGTTCATTCAGAAAATCCTGTTACTGGGATCGATTTCAAACGAAGAGAGGTTGGTGCCATGTGAACTACCAGCTGCCTCTAATATTTACAATCGTTATCGTTTACATTATATTTTATGTCCCATGTGAATTCTCAGGCCTATCTGTCGGAAGACGAGTTTCAAACCATCTTTGGGATGACAAAAGAAGACTTCTATAAACTCCCTAAATGGAAGCAAGACATGCAGAAGAAGAAATCCGATCTATTTTAGAGTAAGATGCATGGAAATGACTGCTTCTCATTTCTTGGCAGTCTAACTATGATTGTTCCTTCTCTGTTGAAAGCTGTCGTTTCATTGATGCGTCGTGCCTGGCTTGCCTTGTCAAGAATTTTGCTAGTTGCCCTTTGAGAGATGTAGCTGTGTAATTAGTGTTAATATTGATTAGGGTGCTGCATGAGGAGCAAATTTTTTAGTTTCTCCCGTTATAATTTCTTTCCTGGCTCTTGTATTTTTTTTGGAATGCTTTTGTTCAATGGACAGTCGGGGGTTAAATTCTTTTATTTGGTGGGCATCTGTTTGATTTTGTGGTTATTTCGACTCTGTTCATTTTTATCAATCTCCTTTTTAAGAAAGAAGTGTATATGTACTGAATATCATTATTGATGAATGGAAATTTTGTTGTGTCATATTGTGCTTCTTTTTGTTATGGCACTTGGTGCTAGTTATTGTTCTGCAATAAATACTTTCTTAGCCGAAGACAGTCTTCCTTGGACGTTTTTTGAGAGAGGAAAGAAAGGTCTACGTATAGAGGAAACCCTAATGTGAGGGTAAGGTCTGTGTACATTTTGTTTGTCCGTGATATCGTCCACTATGAGAGCTTTGTACACGGGAGCTTACCTAGTTTCGAATTTCTTTTGTAAACATCATGTACAGAATTGAAGTCGAATTAGAGAAGACAGTAATTTCTACAGGACAAAGCTAGCCTAAAATGGAATGACAAGACTATTTATATTGTGGCAACGCGCTAGGAAATTTCAAGCATATGTCAGATGTGCAAAGGGCAAACTTATCTGGTGTTATTCCCGGTTAAAAGAAAAGAATTTATATACAGACACCTAATGAATATTTTGACGCTTGATAGTGAATATTGTTCGGACCATTTGGTAGGGGACATTATGCAGAGCAGGATAGGAAGCATTCTGCAGCAGATCACCTTTGCCCCAAAAGAAACCAGCGAAACCAACTATTCTACTGGAAGTGTCCATACAATAACCTTTATCGATAGGAAAATTAAGAAGAACAAAATGAACGCAAGAAGTAAAAAATAAATAAATAAAGAAGGTGTAGAGAGCCAATAGACAAGAAATACCTCAGGATGCAAAGATAACAATCTCTGGCATACACTTTCTGAATCACTCACTTCTAGTTTACAACATGTAAAACATACCAGGTTTAGAAAGGGTTGTCGTCAATGCTGCGAGCTCCTTGTTTACAGCAACATTGTTATTAAGTCAAAAATATTGGAAAAGCAAGCGCATAAAAGCTCCTTCTCCTGTGACTCTAATGCCTCAGCAGTTACAAAAAGTTTGCAGAAGAGTTTCCCTAGCATCTGTAATCATCCAGGTGGCACATTTTTCGTTTCCCATGCATCCCAACGCGCATGAAGAAGGGACTTTGTATTTTCACGGATGTAAGTACGCAAATCATATCCTAGAGATTCCATTCTGCGTAGAAGAGAAAATGCGTCATTCTTTTTATCCTCAGAAAGAAGTAAAGATTCGAGTAGTTGGTTGCAAATCGGCCATTTTAACATAAACCCTTTATCCAGTGTGTAAGTGAAAACATATACTGCCAGGTCTAGATTCCCTTCTTCGCAAAAACTTCGTATCAACTTCACACAGCTAGGGGCAGTGACAGTGACATTGTACTCCTTAAGAATAGAGAATAGCTTGAAAGCTTCTTCTACTCTTCCTGCCTGACAAAAACCTATGAGCCAAATGGTATAAGGTGCTAGACCAAAATCATTTAACTTAAAGTCCATTGCAAGCAAGTCTCTAACTGCCTTTTCGAGTTCTCCCTTCTCAAAGTTTTCTTTTATTTCTTCCACCACTTTATCGTCCCTATCAGGACGGTGCCTAAGATGCTCCAACCATAGACTAATAGCTAGCGGAACCTTCTGCCTTCTGCATAACCAAGTCATAAGTGAATGGAAAACTGAAGAGCTCGGTGTACAACCATGCTTCTCCATTTGATTGAAGACCTCGAAGGCATCATCCTCTCTGTCGACCATTTGAAGACCATTGATAAGAGTACCGTAAGTTACACTATCAGGGGAAAGCCCCTTGGATTGCATCTGCTCAAAGAGCTTCAAGGCAATATTCATGTCACCTGCTCTGCAAAAGCCATTGATCAGAATGTTGTAAGTCCTTATGTCTGGAACCACCCCACTTTCAGCAAGTTGATTGAGAATCTTGTAGGCCTTAAGGAACTGTCCTGAATCACACAATTCCTCCACCATAGATTGTAGGCTAGCATTATCAAGAACTGGACTGGCACCCTGAGAAAGCCGAAGAAATATGGAAGGATTTTTCCCTATCTCCATCTTATAAAACAAAAGACAAGCTTCATCCATCTTGTCTGCTTTGCAAAGTCCGTCGATTAGAGCATTGAATGTAAAAACAGAAGGAGAACATCCCATTTTTTCCATCCCATTGAATATTTCTTTTGCCTCGCCAACCAACCCATTCTTGCACATACTGCAAATTAGAATGGTGTAAGTGCAAGCATTAGGAAAGCAACCATTATTAGAGATCTCAAGCCGAAGAGACTGTGCCTCATTCAAGAGACCCATATCGCAAAATCCTTTGATCAAAGCATTATAACAATAAGTATCCGGTTCTACACCTCTTTCAGTCATGTCAGTCAACAATTTCAATGCATCCTTTACCCTCCCTGCCTCTGATAAACCTCGCATCAATATGGTATACAAAATAACATCAGGCTTGAGATTTTTCTCAACCATTTTCCCATACCATGCAAGTCCTTCATTGAATCTCCTAGCTCTAAACAAACCATCAATCAAGCAACTATAGCCATTTAGTCCAAGTACAAAACCTTCCTCCTTAAAAGATCTCAAAAGGTCTAAAGCCACATCAACCCTATCTAGTTTACAGAACCCATCAAGCAAAGTATTGTATGTAATATAATCTGGAAGACATCCATCTTCTTTCATCCTACTAAACAATTTCAGCGCTTCATCAGCCCTCTTGGCTTGAAGTAACCCTGAGATAATTATGGTGTATGTTATCGTACACGGTAACATATCTCTCTCCACCATTTCGTCAAACATTTGCAAGGCATCCTGCATTTTGCCACTCTTGCAAAACCCATCAATCAAAATGCTAAATGTAGCGACGTTAGGCTGACAATTCAACTTCAACATCTGGTTGTAAATCGCTAAAGTTAATATAAATACTTCTTTCCCCAGAATTACATGCAAAATCGCATTATAAGCATAAACATCAGGCTCGCAATTAAATTCTCTCATCTTACCAAATACTTGAATCGCTTTCTCGCATAGACCCATCTTTGCGTACACTGCCATCAAAAGTGTGAAAGCATCCGACGAAATCTCAAATCCAGAGTCCTTGATTTCCTCAATCGTTTTCCAATACAAATCGACCCCGTTTTCTTTGATTATCGTATCCATCACCAAATTGAAAGTTAGGGAACTGTAAAATCGCTGTCTTTTCGCTGCCCAAATAAAAAAGCGAAAACCCAGTTGGCGATTTTGCTCCTCTTCAATCACCTCGGAGATAATGCGCTTTGAGAGAAAGGGGACCAAGGGTTCAAGGGCTGGCTCCATGGGACTGATCGTGCCAACGATTTTTAGAACCTCATTGGAGGTGGAAAGGTCGTAGAAGGGAGTATCAATTGCGTCAGAACTGGCGGTGTGAAAGTGAAGCAACCATGGAGCTTTTGGAGAGAAGCGTGAGACTGGGCGGAGACGCAGAGATGGGATTCTCATCGTTCAGGTGGTCCGATTGTTGGGATTCATATAATTCTTGGATTCATGGTCGGATTAGGGGATTATAAGGGTTTTTCCAACAGAGGCCCAACGAAATACGAATCAAGGTGGGAGCGATTTTGGTTTTCTGTTTGGTTTCGTAGAAAATCTTCCTATGTTCAGGCGTTTCTGTTTTACTTCTTTATAATTATTTTCATTTTTTTTTCCAGTTTTATTTGTCCAGTGACATGAACAAGCCTGCATACAACTTTTCTTTTCTTTTTTCTTAATTTTATTTTTTTAAATTCACGGGACTCCATCCCAAAAATAAATTCACGGATTACATGTAATCCTCACAAATCATATGAATCGATTAAGTGCTAGATAGAAGCTCAATGCAAAAATAACGTCAAATTACCTTAAAATGAGTGTTAAAACCTGCATATACATGCACTAAAAAGTTCAAACAGCTAATTTAACTATATGAGCCAACGATTTTTTGGTTAAATTATATTTTTATAAAAGGGATTGATACCCAACCGATGTGGTATCGGAGCATGTCTCGGTATAGTTCGAAGGGTTTGACCTCTACATGTCCACTTGTTGGGTCTACAAGTGTAGGAGAGTGTTAGAGTACCACATCGATTGGGTATCACCCAACCATGTAATATATAAGCTTGTTCAAATCTCTACCATACATAAGAGGCATTTTCATGAAGTATATTTTTCGTTTGAAACAATAATCAAATTCATCACGATCGAGCATGACAATACTAAAATGATATAAATTTAAAATATTTGATGTATTGATCGAGATCAATTTGATTTTTTGTTTTGCACAATATATTCTAGACCGATATAAATTCAAAAATCAAAACAATGCAGATTCGTTATCCTGGGCCAGGCCGAAAACCTAGACCCAGCCCATATAGAGGCGCTGGGTTGGGCGAGTGCCCTAGTTTTTCCTACTCTCGCGAGTACATATACACTGTTAGAAAACAGCTATAACTCTCGGCGGAATCGAGCAGTCTTTCATCATTTGTATGGTCTGAAACGAAATGGCTGCCACTCCCAAGATAGGACTCGGAATTGGCCCCCTTCCGACTCACCGACTCAGCATTTCTACTCTATCATCTCCGCCTTCTCTCCACTCTCTCATCGTCTTCAAAAACTTATGCACTCGCCGACGCTTCCTGGGTATTCACCAGTCCACTCGTACTCGGCACCTCAGGGCCGTCTCTTCGCAGGAGCCCTCTTCGTCTTCAGGTAATCACGAAACAAGCGTACCCACATGAATTAAACGCATTTATGTACATAATAGAGGTGAATTTGAGGAGTTTCTGTTTCTTGTCCAAGTATAATTTGGTGGGTGTTCTTATTATATAAGCTGAAGGTTTTGTTTTGAAACGATGAGATCGGAGTGCTTTGTAGAACTGTTGGTAAACTATTAGTGAATTTCACCGGTATTCATATTTGTAGAGAGCTAGGAAGAGAGACAGAGTTTGTGACAAACATATCAAGGGGATGGAGGGTAAACAAGGATGTGAGCTGATTGATTTGGAAGGGTGTAACTTTAATTAGAAGATATGTATAGGTTCATTATTTTCACGCAATTGACTAACATCACCAGGAAGTTCAATCTAGTTTCTGTTGATTTGTATGAATCTGGATATCTTATAATCTCAGAATCAGGAAACACAAGTGGTAAGTAATGGGGATACATTTTTTGCTGGCATATAAACTTATCCATAAGAAGATAGCAATCATATTGTTTGTCATTCGAACATTAGCTCGTTCATATTAGGGATCTTTGATGCGAATGTGTTATATTTGGTTCTATTCTATTGTTCAAGTTTTTTCATCGAATGCGTTCAGCTTTTGTAGGGTTTTAAACTGAGCAGTGCCTTGCTCTACAAGGGGAGTTTGAATTTGGGTTTTGTTTCCTGTTAAATTTTATTTGTTGCTCTTAATGCCTTAGAGGCTTAGATGGATTTAAAACCTGGCCTTTAGTTGTTTCTTACTTTCTTATAGGAAGGAAAAACATACGAAGTTTCAAAGATCTTACTAATCATTTTACCTTTTTGCCTTTTCAGTTAAAGGAGTTGAGAATGTAGTAATTGTGGGTTCTGGTCCTGCTGGGTATACAGCTGCAATATATTCAGCTCGTGCTAATTTGAAGCCTATAGTGTTCGAGGGCTATCAAGTAGGTGGCGTTCCTGGGGGCCAGTTGATGACTACCACTGAAGTGGAGAATTTCCCCGGATTCCCTGATGGAATAACTGGGCCAGATTTGATGGATAGGTAACGGAAATGAGGACTGCACCGTGTTTCATTAAATCGTTTATGTATTGTATGTGGTAACATGTCTTGGAATTCTTGATTCAAATTAAATTGTGTGATAGAATTTTGATTTTTTGTGTTGACTAGGATGCGGCGGCAAGCTGAACGTTGGGGAGCAGAACTGTTCCAAGAAGATGTAGAACATATTGATGTTAGGAATAAACCATTTACAGTGCAGAGCAGTGAGCGTAAGGTGATATATGGTTTTGCGGTTGCTATTATGTAGATGTTGAAGTGTGTTATAATGGTTTTTTCCCTTGAAATGCCAATTGACTTGAAATCCATTGATGCACTTTTGTGATGCAAACAAGTTTATTTGGTATGATATGCCAGAGTCCCATGAATATGCTGTCAGCTGAATCTGGACCTCCTCATTGAAACTCAAAACTTTATCTTTTTTTAAAAAAAAATATGAGCCATTAAAGTTCTTGGTTCTATGATTCCTCATAATTCTTCAGTAAGTTGAGTGCTTCGGTTGAAACAGTACTCTCTGTGCTTGTGATGTTTTCAAAATTATATCCTTATTTTAGTTTTTGAGGCAGAGAAACGATTGGTTTTGCTCCTTTTTAAAGCTCTAAATGCATTGGAATGCCTGTTTATGTGTTTATGAGTGAGATTTAATGGATATGATGTGACTATATCTAGTCTGTATTTATGTTTGACATTGTCACATGCTGACCATATTGGTACTTGTTTTTCAACCTGTATATCATGTCAATAGTGTTGAACTATTCATCTTTTTATTGCTTTTCTTCTGTTCAGGTTCAGTGCCACAGTCTCATTTTTGCCACAGGAGCTACTGCAAGAAGGCTCAGAATACCCCGTGAAGATGAGTTTTGGAGTAGAGGAATTAGTGCTTGTGCAATTTGTGATGGAGCATCTCCACTGTTTAAGGGGCAAGTTCTTGCTGTGGTTGGAGGAGGTGATACAGCAACGGAGGAAGCGATATATTTAACTAAATATGCCTATCATGTTCATTTATTAGTACGCAAGGACCAACTAAGGGCATCCAAGGCAATGCAAGATAGGTGAGTTGCAAGGAGGTCTTCTTTATGTTGTTCTTCTGAGGTGTTGGGTGAACACTCCTTATTCACTCTTATTATTTTTAGTTGTAATTTTCTGCTATGCGTGGAAAGTACATAACTTCAAGAACAGCTAGGATTTCCTTGCATGTTGAATTAAAGCTATTTTAAATTCTTGCCTTCTGAAATTCTTGAATTCAGCAAAATATCTCATGCACATGTGTGCACTCACACACACACATTTCTACTCAGTTATGTTCTTACCTGTACATGCTCTCACACAAACATATCCTCCTCTACCTCAAAGTAGCACAACGTACTTAGTCTCTATTTCTGTCTGGCTTTGGCTATCTTGTGCTCTGAACTCAGCATTGATATCTATACCAGCCAGCATTACATTGTGAGTATAAGAACTTTTTCAACTGTTGTGATGCGACAGCACATGTATGGAAAGAATGAAGAGACTTTTTTTTGAATGGACTTTGATCACGGCTTAATTTAGACGTAGTAACAAAGGGCATGATTCCTCAGATAATATAGGTTAAAAAATTAAATAAATTACACTTATAAGGCTGGTTTAAAGCTCTGTGTCAGGAACCTTCCGCAAAAGATCCTAGTCTTGTATTAGTATATATCGGGTATCTTGTTCTGGTATTATCATATTAGAGCACAACGACATGGCATGCTCAATTATCTCTTAACCTAGCTATGTAAGGCTCTTTAACCATTGTTGTAGCTCACCATATGTATTCCATGCTTCCCTCTCCATCTGCTCTCATCCGATCTTCTCTAGTATGCATCATGTTTACATTCTAACGGCCCCTCATTGGTCTTAGTATATTCTTTTCGACGCTGTCCCATTCTATAAGATATGAAAGGGAACAAACATTTCTCTCTCTTTTTTTCTTTTTTTTTGAATGGAAAAAATTTTATTCAAGCACCAAGGGGGTGCAACCCAAACAAATTACAAGGGGGAGATAAAAAGATGATAAAAAATGTTCCCAGAAAAGGAAGTGCCCCAGAACCTAAGGCAATCAAACCAGGTGACTAAGAAAGTGTCTATGGAGGATTCTTTGTTTTTGAACACTCTGTTATTCCTCTCCAGCCATAGCATCCACATCACAGAAATTGGAATTAATTGGATAAAATTTCCTTAATGCTTTGGTGTGTTTAACCAGGCCTTCTTGAATGGAAGCATTAATTTTATTTTAGTTGACAACTAATTTCCAGTTTACAGGTTTGTTAGCCCTGTGTTTACGTGTCATTGTTAAGACATTGAACCTTTTGATAGCCATATGTTTCATCAGCCTTCGTGTTCGCGTAGGAAAAATGATTCATTTTTGATAGGTGAGGCTCCATTTTACTTCATACTGTGGAACTTCAAAGCTTTTATCGCTGAAGTACTAATTCCACGACAAAAGGATGTTCAGAGGGTGCTCTTAATATAGACATAAGCTTCACTGTAGCAGAGTAATTGCTCTAAGTAGCCACATCTCAAAACCCATACCCCTGTAGTAGTGGTTGGCACTTGGCAGTTTGAGATATCTCATTCCTCTTAGCAATCAGAGTGGTAATTAACTGGGATCATGTTATTGGGATGTATTTGTTTTCTTTCCCCGATATATTTTCCTCATTAAAACATTTTGTAGTATAGTTTCTTGATTTGGACAGACGTAAAGTTATGAGGAGAGATCATATTTAGGCCTATCATGCATAGTAATTGTTAACTGGGACCATTGAAACCAGATATCTCTCCTTTTTGCTTCCTTCCAGTTCAAGCCCCTTATAGCAATTTCTGTGTTGCACCTGAAAGTTTGCTTCAGGGTGGTTGAATTATTGTATTTTCTGTTTGGCTGTTTTGATGGCAATGAATTATATACTAATGAACAATTTGTATGTTGAGTTTTCAACTCCCTGAATGTTTGTTTAACAGGTTAATTATCGCGAATGTTTCAGAGTGTTCAACAATCCCAATATCACCGTGCACTTCAATACAGAGACTGTGGATGTAGTTAGCAATACAAAAGGCCAGATGTCTGGTATCTTACTTAGAAAAGTTGATACCGGTGAGGAATCTGTGCTTGAGGCGAAAGGCTTATTTTATGGTATAGGACATTCACCGAATAGCCAGTTGTTAGAAGGTCAAGTTGAACTGGACAGCTCAGGCTACGTGCTGGTTCAAGATGGTTCTTCAAGAACTTCTGTGGAAGGTGTATTTGCTGCTGGAGACATACAGGTAATCCTGTCAGGTTATTCTTTGGTTCTAGGATCAGTACTTTATTTGTCTTGTATATTTCAGGGTTCATTTTTGCCTTCTTGTATTTGACTGAAAGGGTTCGTTGGCATTATTTCTCTCATGTCTGTTTCAAAACTCTTACTGAATTTATCATTTGAGGTTATGAAATACGTTGCCCACCTTATCTCTTTAAAGTTTTTAGACATACATTTCTCGGATGTGCAATGTTGAAAAGTGAATTAACATGTGTTTTCTTCCGATGAATTAGATTCATGAGTTTTTAGTTTTTACAAGCACTGTGGAATGGGATTCTGGTAAATGAATTGGCTCAATGAACTTTATATAATATTAACAACTGAAAAACCATGACTCTCATACATTACATGTGCATCCTTTTGAACTGAATTACATTGGATCTTGCTATTTATGGTCATATCCCATCTAGTGATCAATGACATTACGTAGTATTAAAGCTTGTGGTTTAGGCTGGAAAACCATGGACCATTATATGAAAGTGTGAATACTTTTCTTCGTGACCTGAAAGATGAATGAAGTCGAGATTATGTAGAAAGTCAACCTCTAGGTACAGAGAGCATCGACTGGAACCGCCTTCTGATTTACCATTGTATCTTGTTTAGCATGACTCATGCTGATTAGTTTGATGGTACTCAGTTTCTCTGTATTTGATTAGGACGATGAGTGGAGGCAGGCGGTAACTGCTGCTGGATCGGGATGTATTGCTGCTTTATCAGTTGAGAGATACCTTGTGAGAAATAATCTACTCGTTGAGTATCATCAGGTATTCACCGATTACAGAAATTTCTTTGACAGCAGTAGTTTGCTAGTCCTGTAATTGTTTCCTTGATTGCCCCCTCTTTGTGCTCCTTCTGATAAATTCCTTCTGAATCCCCAAAATAAAAGGAGTAACCATTTATGCGACTTTCTAATGAAGTCATCTGCTGTACTTTTGTATGAAGATATATTACCTCATAACTTGCTTTACGTTCCTGGTATTCCTGAGTGGATTGTCATTAAACTCCATATCATGTGCATATATCACTGTTTGACAAGGTTTATCTTTGGTTTCATCAAATCACAAGAATAGTGAATAGAGCACCATATATATCCAATTAATTGTTTTGTTATGGCAAAGCAGCTCACAAATTAGTCCAGCTCACTGTTTGATAAGGTTTATCTTTGGTTTCTTCTTCTTCTTTTCATGAAGATAAGACCGTTATCATACATAATTGAGCATTTGATTCTGTTCTAATTTTACCTTCATGGACATGAATTTGACAGCCTAAAGCCGAGGAGGTTAAGAAGGACCTCACGGACATGGATGTGAAAGAGGGCTTTGACATCACACTGACAAAACATAGGGGCCAGGTTTCTGTTCCCTGGAGATACTAGCATATCATCAATTATGTCTTGGCATCTCCTTTGTGTCTTTTCCTTTATGTATTTGATCTTAATTATATATGTAGCTAAAAACTAATTTCTTTTTACTCCTCTTGTTCAGTATGCCCTGCGTAAATTATACCATGAGAGTCCAAGGCTTGTATGCGTACTGTATACAGCCCCAACTTGTGGTCCATGTCGGACTTTGAAGCCAATTCTCAGCAAGGTATGCTTCCAACTTGTTGGGCAAACATCTCATCATAATGCGATTGTTGATGCCTGATTGATATGTTTCTTATTTTCTTTTAGTTCTTCAAGGAAAATTGTCACTTCGATGCATCAAATTATTTTTCTAGAATTTTTGTTCTGAAAATACTTTTTAGGTATTATTACTGCGATGAAAGCAAGTGTTAAAATCTACTACATACGCACTTGATGTGGTTTTTTCTGAAAGATTACCTTTTTTTGTCAACGTCACAAATAACATTTGCTCTTTTTTATTCTTCTAAGTGTATGCTTCTTTGGCTCAAGTGGATTAAGAATCATTTTTAATGAGTTGATCTCCGAGTAGGAGTAACATAATAAACCTAAGATTTTTAGGCTTGTATCATGGAGAGTAGGCAATTTATTCGCGAAAACGACAAAAACAATATAAAAGATCTTGTATGTAGGCTTTACCATGAAGAAAGTGTGAACTAATCTATAGCATATATTGATATTCACTTTAAGGAGGATAATCAGGTGGAGATTTTCATCAATCAGCTATACTGTGAATGTCTTTGCATACCGCATACCGAAGAATATTTTTGTATCCAAGTCTTAATTTTTTTACTATATTGCTGAACTTATGAAGTCATGACTTATGATAACTGTTTTTTATTTGCAGGTGATCGATGAATTTGATCAAAATGTACATTTTGTCGAGATTGATATTGAGGAAGATCAGGAAATAGCAGAAGCAGCCGGAATTATGGGTACACCATGTGTGCAATTTTTCAAGAACAAGGAGATGCTTAGGTTGGCTGTTTTTTTTTTTTTTTTTTTTTTTTAATCTTTTCTCTTTGTTCCTTGGCATGCATATTTTATATCTTCCTCTGTTTTCTCTCCCTCTTGCTTCAAGCCATTTTCTCTTGCTTATTTTTTCTAGTGTGATCCTCACACTTTTTCTCTCGAGTTTTGATGGTTTGGGGAACTTTCTCATCTTCACTAGCTGTTTGAATTGTGTAAAGCGTGTGTTTTTAAATTGTGGAATGGCTTCTAAGGTTTAGGGGATTCAAAACAAAGAAGTTTTTGTTGGGATGGTGAAGTTAACTATGGTAACTCCTTCCAAATGTTGGAGGTCGCCAGTTTAACTCTCACGACCAACACTTTCGGGCATTATTCCTTGCATGGGCCAAAGACTCATGCTTTGTGGAGTTAACTCTCCTTTGTGGGTTTCGGCCTCGTTCTCTTCGCACGGGCTTCGATCCGGTCTTACCTGTCACCAGTGTCGAGAGGGTTAGGAATTCTTGGTTCGCAAAAAAAAGTTTAGGGGATTCAAGGAAAATTATTACGGTCTCATCTTTCACAATAATTTGTTATTGTTCATTTGCATCTCTAAAAATGTATTTGTGCATGAATGGTTGCTATTATGGATGCAATAAATTTATATTTTTCTTGTCATCCAGGACTCTGTCGGGGGTAAAAATGAAGAAAGAGTACAGAGATTTCATCGAAGCAAACAAATGAGATTATTGCAGATCCTTGTTTCGCAGAGGCCGGTCTTGCTGTGATTCAATTTTGTTCATTATGTACTGGTTAGTACAAAAAATACCTTCTTTTTTGATGATGAAACCCTTATTGTAAGGCTCTGGCTGAATTAAATCGCTTTTGAATTGTTATGGATCTCTGTTAATTGGCAGAGTTGAACTGTGTAATTTTTTTTCTCAAGGATGCATTGTAAGTTTATCTGATATTTTACCTATGTGCCGCTCAGCTGGTTATACTGCATACCAATCCCCTTACCGATATGATTCAAGTATGTGCCCATCTCTACAAGTTGTAACTGTGTTCATGTATGGCAGTTTTGTACTACTGTTTTTTTTTTAACCAAGAACGACACCATACAAGTTTTCCCCTTAAACATCTTATATAAGCTTAAACTTGAATTGTCTGGCTCGCATGTACAAAATTTTCATATATGACAACAGGTAAGTTGAGCAAAAGACTGTCGTGTGACTACAAAATTATTGCTCCGTCTCCCAATAGAAATCGAACATAGGACCTCTCGAGTTCATATAGTTTTGTACTACTGCTACCACAACACGTTGTATATTTTCTTCTTGTGATATCAAGCACGCTTTAAATTGTAAGAAAGCATGAGAAGAGGCAGAAGACTGATGTAGTTTTCAGACTAAACCAAAATTTTATCATACCCTTTAATAAACTCTGAAATGCTGAAACTCCTTTAAATTGTACTAGAAAATCATATTCCCTCAGTGATAATGTTATCAGGGACATTATCAAGGATGAAAGGACCAAGCTTACCAGTCCTAAATAAAGTAAGAAACTTCTTTGATACCATCAGACGAGCTTCGGATGCCTTGTGCGGTATCCTCAATGCCTTCTGCAACAACTCAAACTGTTGATCTATAAGAATCTCCAAGTCATTTTCGTCTTCCACATTGCCGGTAAATTCTGCCAAACTTGTTTGCAATGCACGTTGGACTTCTGTTACAATGTCCTGTACGCGACCGCAAGCAAGGAAAGTATTAAAACTTCAATGAATTCAGAGATCAGTTAATAACATCCAGCACCAACCAGAATATGAAAAGATAATCCAGCAGAGTAGCAGTCTGGTACCGAAAATTATACTTGCAGTGCATGTTTATAATAAAGAAACTTTATCATGATATTCCATCCTCATGATAGTATAATTTTAAAGCACCGTTTAAAATCTAAAATTCTTCTGAAGGATCATAATTCAGGTCACTTGAAAAATTGCAATCATGAAGTACCATAGGCTAGTCTCAGCGTGTCTGTTTAAGTACGTGTGATTCTGCATGGGAGAGAGAGATAGAGACTTTGGTACCTCAATGTACAGTGCATCCGATACATTGGGTAGCTTCTTCCTTGTTGGCCTAAGACTTTTAAGACTGTAATCAGGTTTCTCCACAGATTCACATTGAACCCCTTCTGAACTTCTGTTATCCTGGTGCTTCCAATGAAGGGGAGTGGCTCGAGTATCTAAAACAGCCAGCAGGTACTGAGCAATACGTTCCTCGCCTACTGCCGAATCCTTCACAGACCCTACACGTGCGCACAACCACATGAATATGTTACTAGTCGATTAAGATGTAAATGTGCTGAGGATTATACATCAAAATAACCCCCCACTCCTGCAGCAACAAGGAGAAGGATACAAAGAAGCGGAAACTGAGAATCATACCGGCTAGAGCTAGCTTTAATCCTGTCTCTATATCCGGGATACTTGGAACCAACACCCCCGGTGTGTCAAGAACATAGATACTAGGCTGGTGAGCAATCTGTATATCAGCAATGAAACATAAGAATTCAACACTTGATGGAGGAATATTAAAGACTAATAAGAACGAGGATCGATATGCACTATAAAACAAGAGAGGACATTTGAAAAGGCAGACACTGATCTGATACGAAGTTCGAAGCGGTATCAGCAAATTGAAAGTCTAGAATGAAATCTCCAAATAAGATGTTTTGCAACTGACAGGACCATATTTTGTCAGCTACCAATAAAGACACCAATAATTAGAACTGGGGAATAAAAAGACAACAAAAGAACATGCTAATTTGCTACCATTTTTACCCAAATATGAGCTAATCCAAAATGCTACGGATTCTTATAAAAAAAGGTGTGCGTGCATGCTAGATGTGGACAGAGAGAGAGAGAGAGAGTACTAATATATTCATAGACTAGAGCCAAAAAAATAACCTTAAATCCTGCAATATCTTGGGTAACACCAGGTAATGGGCCCACTCTAGCATGCTTTATCTTCTCCTGCACTACGTGAAAAATTCGAACCATCGTTGCTCAATGGAAATGACCTCAAGATACAGATTACTTTATTGATTTCCACAATCATGGGAAGTAACAATTCAAAGACTATGGCATATAAGTACATTGAGACATAGTAGCAGCATCTTACCAGGAAAGCGAGACGATGCAATTTGATGGATTGAGTTAATTAAAGCCGATTTCCCAACGTTTGGAACACCAATCACCATAACAAGAAGGGTAGGCTCTCGTGAAATCTTTTCCTTCAGTTTCAACTCCACAAGATTAAGAAGCTAGGGTAGATGAACCATTAATAGATGTTATGAGCAAGTAAGGAGTGATAAAACAAGCTCGACTACAAACTGACTACACACAGAGAGACATGAACTCATGCACATATGTAGCCTCACATTCAAAGCTATATATCTGTACCAAAACACAGACAACTAGACAAGTGCATCAGCAACTTAGAGTCTCAAGTATAAACTATTAATGACTGCATAGGCAAGACATGAACTCATGCAAATTCTGTAGCCTCATGTCCAGAGCTATATATCTGTAACCAAGACCGAGATTTAGAGTTCCAAAGACAAGCGCATCAGCAACTTAGAGTCGCTTACAAAAGACTAACTTTATCGCCTATAACAGGTTGTATTAATGAACTTTCGAAAATCAATGCGAACTTCCTTAAGAAACAACCCAGCTTAAGACAAGTTACTAAATCTATAAAACAGATTGATCAGCAGTGAGGGTCCAAGACCTTATGAAAATCAAAGTTCCCACCAAATCACACAGGGTTTACTACAACTTTTATAAGTCAGCAATTAACATAACAATTGAAAATACCAGTTCCAAAATTTCCAGATGATTTGCAACATCTGCTCTAAATATTTTCAACTGCTTTTTAAAAATGCTAATTAGTTTGTAAATCTAAAATGTTAGATAGACTCAACGGCAGAGTATAATTATGTTCAAGGAATGAACTTACCTTTTGAACAGAACTCTTGCTATGTGCATTGATTGGAAGACAGTCTTGCTTGCGTGACTCAAAATAATGAACCCATTTCTACAATTGGAAAAAGAAAAAAGGAACTAGAATCATTAACCTTTACATTAAAATTATAGATAATAAATTAATAATCAATCTCAATACACAAAATTTCAAAAACCAAAATTCCACTGAAGAATATAGAAGTAAGCCAATCAATCAAACACAGAACAAAGAATAAACACTATCACACCCAATAAACACAAAAAGAAAAGTAGTAAATTTTTGTACATGTAATATATTGGGATTAGCCAAGTCCTTCTTGTTGAGAGCAATTACGCGTCTTTTTCCTGCAAGCTGCGGCTGCAGCTCTTCATTTGTTGACGACAGCGGAATCTGTCAAACACACAGGAAACCATTTGAGCTTTACTTACAAGCACATTCACAATTGAAACAAAGAAACATACATACACATAGATGTATTCATATACAAATAAACGAAGAGTATGTGTAGAGTGAAGTTGAAGGTACGGACGCGGGCGTCGCGGACTTCGACGACGAGGTCAGCGAGTTGGAGTCGGTGGCGAATGGCGCTGGTGGCGGCGGCCATGTGTCCGGGAAACCAATTGACGACTCCTCCTTCGGCATTGAAACCCATCTCCCCCAATCGCAAACCCTTCTTCACCAGCCGCTTCACTCCCTCCATTTCTTCTGCCTTGTCAATTCCCTCTCGGGTTCTTTACTCCATACGACTACCATAGCACACAAGTACAGAAACCGGCTCTGGTGAACATACATGGCCCATATCAGGCCCAACTCAATATGGGCTTGGAAGGCCATGTAATATTTGATGTCCAGCCCGCCCGTGTTTGTTGAATTGGAAATTTGTGGAAACTATATGGGCCTGGTCCAAGTTTAAACCAAGCCTAATTATAGGCCCAATTAATTAACCCAAGATTCAAGAACTTTTTAAGAGATTAAGTCAAACGGGACCGAAACCAATTGCTTAGATTAAGTTATAAACCACTTGTGTTGGGAGAGTGACACGATTCAAATATCCGATGATTCACGTGGAATAAAAAGCATATTGTTATCTAGCCAAAGAGACAACAAATCTATAAGGGTAATTCGATGTATCCATAATGAATCGAAACTCCAGAACGGACAATATTGTTGTGAGAGGGTCAAATCTCTAACAATGTCTTTTTCTGGGATCAAATACCGTAGGCAATGGCTCATAAAAATAAAGTCGTGTGGGCACGATGTATCCATAATAAACTAATAAACCAAAAGCAGATAATATCGTTGATTTGGGTGAATTAGAATTTCTAATACAATTCTAGGATGACTTAGTCCACTGAGAATGAATCAATCTAGCTAAAGGATCCTAGTAGGACTCTGAGTTTGTAGGGAGTCAAAGATATGGGCATTTGCTAGTTACCATCTCCTCTTCTCAAAACAAGTAGGTCTCATTGAAATGAACCCTATGTGAGACCACCATTTCTGTGAGAGGACGATATCATGAGAGGGGATGACCATTAGGTTTGTCAAATTTAATGTGGCAAACCCGCTACACCGTACAATTTTGTCTTTTGGACATCTAAATGGGATTAAACTAGGGTCATCAGGTCTGCGTGCACAGAAATTTGTCCTTTGCCATGTAAAATGGCCATTAATTGTTTGAGGTTGGGCTTCATCTTGTAGATCACATCACTTGCGATGTAGGAGTTTTTAGTTGTAACACTATAAGGACATACGAAAGGCTTAACAGGTGACTCAAACAGGTGAAAGTCTTTTTAGGATCGAGTATATGCTCTCATACGTACCATGTTATAAATCGTATACTCATGAGAACATCAATCAAACACAAAGAACTCAAATAGGTATCGTATAGTACTCTAGGTCTAAGGCCGAACACTTTTTTGTCCTCAAAAGAGTATTCTTGATAGAGAATGATTGAATCTTTACCTAAAAACTACATCAATCAATCATACACTAATTAATTAACTGAATGAGCAACGTTTAAATTATTATTCATAAAATTATTTTCGAAAAAGCTTCAAAATTAAGTCTTGTACATACATAGATACATACATACATATATATATTATTGATGGAGGTGATGAATAATTGTGTCACTCTGAGGCCACCTGACTTGCCGAATCATTGCATACAGATTCGTTCCTCTTCGAAGCCTTACTCTTGCGATGATAATCCGATGACAACCTGATTAGAAGAAAAAAATATGTTAAGAGATGATCGATCGAGAATGCTTGGTGTATTCGATATAGAAGAATTGATTATATGTAGATGATACCAAAAATATCATCCATTGGTGTGACGACATGTGGTACAAAGATGCCGAGCCGACATGCCCTTAACGTGCCGAACAAGCTCCCACCAAGCTGTCGACCAGAGTATAGCCGATGTGCAAACGACACTCGAGCACCATCGCATAAACCATCAGGTGACTAAATACCTAAGGAAACCGGAAGTCCTAAAGGAATTTGACTCCTACTAAGAAAGGAAGAAAATATATTCACTCCCGAAAAACTTTCCTAAGAATGAGGGAGAAAGAGATTGTTTCTTACCTAATTGGACTACATAAGACCATATAAAAGGGGAACTTTGCACCATGTACATAATTCCAAGTCTCAGCTAATTTTCAATATTCATAACTTTTGATTATTAACAAAGGGAGAGCTCCAAACACGAGCTTACTTTCTGAAGAACAGTCGAACAATCACTTTCTGGCAACTAACCCGACCATCTTGATATGTCGGGAACTCGAGCAAGTTTTGGACATCATCATATAGAAAACCGATTTGTTTAATTTAAACGCTATGCATGATATATGCATTGGTTAATTTAGGCGAAAGAAAATGTGAATTACTTTGATCAAGATCGACTTACCCTAACTGCAATGAAGTCTCAGAGAGCTCATTGTCATCTTCTGCATAATTAGGTCTTGAACTTTTGAAGGGTCCCAACTTTCTCTCTGAATGGTTGAATTCCATGAAACGCTGTGACTTTGACCTTCCAAATTCCTCAATCTGCAGATAATCAAATAAGAAATAAATTAATATTAGTATTATACTATGAATTCTATTAATTATTTTTTATTTTATAGTTATAATTAATACATGGTCTGAGGATATGTAATTAACCTGTTTCCGTAGAGCTTCATTCTCTAGCATGGCCTCTTGCTCCTGATTAAAAAAAGAAGAAGTTTATTAAGACATTAATTAACATGTTTGCGCAGAGCCAAACAGTTTATGCACATGTAGGGGTGATTGTTTGTTAGCATGTGCGACGAGAGAGGAACCTCGATAGCTCGCACCCTAGTGTGTTTATCATGGAGCTTACATGGTTTAATACACAGCTAGCGTGGATTCACTCTGTAGTGGAGAGTGAATTCATCCGGAAATTGTAGTATCTTTTTTATCAATAAAAATTAAATTTTACTAAAGGAAAAGGTTGAAATTTGTACAAATTAATTAATTAAGACATTAACTTAAAGAAGAACAATAAGAAGAGAAAAAAAATGATTAGTTACCTGCATCCTCGACCTTTTAAGCTGCTCTAAGAGCACTTGTTCCTGGAACAAGTCAAGGATTAATTAGTTCAGACTTTGGAAATTTACAAAAATAATTAATTATGTTAAACTAATTAATTATATAAATTAAGTATATACTCATATAATATACCTTCTTGTGTTTAACAGACAATATTCCTTCATTTAATTGATGCTCCAAGTTCTGCAGCTCCTTGAAGGTTAACCCATCCAGTTCCTTTCCCATCATTTGCCTAAAAACATACATGAACATACATACATACATATACATATACATATAAGTGTGTATATATATATATATATGAATTCTGAATTGTCTCATGCGGACTTAAAGAAATATGTATATATCTACACAAATATGACCGAAAAGAAAAGGAAAAAAACCAAACTTACAGGAATGACAAGTGCAGCCTCTCGATCTCTTCCTTCATTGCATTCACATTATCAGACTGTTGTTGGGTTTGATTATGATATGTAAGATATAAGCATAATCACATTAAAAAAAAAAAAACATAGTAGATTAATTTGCAAATTAATTAAACCAGCAAGCAAACTATATATATATATATATATGCACACACACATTTAAGTATAATAATGTGTTACGTACCTCGACTCCACTGTCATCTATATGATGTTCACGACATTCCAAGTCAAGGCCGTTGCCGTACCTCGCAAGAGTGTGTTCCATGCTTCATGATAAATAAAAACTCATTTTAATATCATTATTTTTATTTGAACTCCAATTGGATATCAAGTATAGTTTTGTTATATATAGGGGTCGGCATCAGACCGGACTGGAAATATAAGGTCCAAGTCCGGATTGACCATTCGGACTTCGGGCCAAGCTTGACACGAAAAATGTCAGCCCAAGCCCGGCCTGGACCCAAGTGATCGGGCTTTGAGCTGACCTGCCCTAAAAAACTAAGGTTTAGGCTTGTCCATTAATCTTTACGGACTATCCAGACTTATCGTCCTTTCATATTTTGGCCCGCGGGCTTGGCCAATCCTAGGCCCACGGGCCGTTTGGTGACCCCTAGTTATATATAGAAGGTCATTATAATCAAGATCCATTTTTTATTTTATTTATTAGTGATTTTGTTTACTATTGTAGAAACATATAAGAATAATCAACACTCGTATCTAACCAAATCATATTTCTGTTTATTTCTCAAGTCTCAACATATCTTAGGGTCCGAGACTCACCCTACATGGTAAGCTACGGAGACAGCGGTATATCCCAATACATGTCCATGTTCATATATATAATCCCAAATACGAAATCGAACTCAAGTGCATCTGCCTAAGTCAGACATATCAAGATACGCCCTGTCACCCAGCTAATTCAATATTCTCAACTCCAAGCCCATGGACTCTCCTACTTGGGCCAAGTTGGTTACTTTCAAGTATTTTCCAACTTCATGCCATTAGTGGGAAGTCTTTTAATGCTCTCTTTTCAAACTCATAAGAAAGAACATAAAAAACTGTAATCTTTTTTTGTCTTTATCAACAGATTAACATCAAAATTACAGATCTATAAAAAAACAACATGACATCATACAAAAAATTTGAGGCCAATTATGATTATTTTTTTTAATATCAGAGAACGGCAATATACAAGTTTTTCCTTTGAACATTCGATATGGGTCTACATTCATGTCATTAGGCCCGTGCGCATAGAGGTTCCGAGTCCATACAATTTGATTAATTATGATTATATTATACATAAAGAACTAAAACAAGATTGAAGATGAAGAATAAAAGAAGGGTATGTGTGTGTCTATATATATATGTATGTATGTACGTACCTAGTACTTGAGTATTCATAAAGCTTTCCGGTACCGGAGAAGATTATGACGGCAACCTCAGCATCACATAGAACTGACAATTCCCTAGCCTTCTTCAGCAACCCGTTACGCCTTTTCGAGAAGGTGACTTGCCTGCTATTCAAGTTTTCTATTTTCTTGATCTCAATTTTCCCTCTCCCCATCTTGTGATGGTGTTTTTCTCTCTCAATCTTTCAGTCTTTCTTTTCTTTTTTTCCCTAGAAAATTGAAAATCTACAATTAATGTTGTGTAGAGAAGAAGAAGATGAGAATCAAATCACAATACAAACTAGGAATATATATATATACACATATGCACATTATATATGTATTTATATAAAGAGAGGAAGGAAAAGCAATGACTATTTATGAGAATGTTTCTGAAATTGAAAAGGATTCTGTGGGTCTAATGAGGGAAAGTGTGACCAAAATTAGGTTAAGTTCTTGGAAAGTTGACAGATAGAATTCTATATGTAGGAATTACCCAATTTTGGAATTGATAATTGCTTGAGGATTTGGTATTTTGCCTCTTTTGGTACCCTTTTAAATGCTATTGGGTTTGTCTTAATTAAAATTTTTAAATAGTGATTCAAAAACACATCCTTTTGTTAATTTTTTTTAGAGCAATAATTGGTGATGGATATTTCTATCTTTAGCAAAACCATAAAAGAGGAATTTAAGTTTTCTTAATAGGTTTTGTGTTATTGCTTATATATATAATTAATATAAATTAGGAAGAATTAAAACTCTTTTTTTGGTAACCGAGACCGACACCATACAAATTTATCATTTAGATATTCGATATGAGTTTAATGATATGGTAAGTTGGGGCTAAGCCCAGTTCGTAGTCACAAGGATATTTCTCTATTGAGAATCGAAAATAAGAATTGAAATTTGGTGGTAGCATGGTTAAGAATCATTTTTAAGCAATTGGGTTTGTACTAAAAAAAAATCAAAATAGTGATTTATAAAGACAAACTTGCCAATCTAGAGCTCCAAAAACAATTTTAGGGGTATTTCTATTATGGGCAAAATCTTAAGAGGGAAGGATTTTATTCTTGTGGTATATAAATATGGAAGTGATAATATTTTTTAGAAGTTTTTTTTTCTGCCCTCTTTAGAATTTGATATATTCTAGACTTTCTAAGTTGGGTTGGTTTAGATATTTTTTAGAAAATCATTCTAAATCCCTAGAATGTACAATTAGGTGAAGCACATTCTCAATGATTTTATTTGAAATATTTTAGAGATATTGGATCTTATTAGAGATTAAAATGCATTAATGGACCACATCTCTCTCTCTCTATATATATTTTTTCCATTTGATGTAAATCAATATTGGCCTTGCATATTGCCTTTTTTTTGGTGGGGGGTCATTAATAGAAGGAAATGCATATATAGGCTTTGGTCTCCTATTATGAAAGTTGCACTATTGTTGCATATATCTATATATATATACATATATTTTGGTCACATATTTTTTTTATCTTTTCATAGTAATTAGTTGTAATTACACCATAAAATTATGAAAAGTATTATGACTACCTTTTCATTTGGGAATAAACCAAAAAAAGTTTACAGTTTTATATTTTTAATAATTTCCTTTTTTTTTCCTAACATTCATTGCATTTAAATGTCCTAACATTTGTTTTTAAAATTTTTTTTTTATTATACGGGAAATTCGAACTCGAGACCTATGTCCCGACATTTGGTAGTGACAAACTGTTAAGTTATATATAAACCCTAAGGCAACTATGTTGTGGCTAGTTTTTCCCACATCACATTTCTCACTGCAACACAACACTATATCCTCCAACCTTAATTATACAAGCCACTATGTTTTCCAAAATTTTCAAACCTTTAAAACTACAAAAATTGAAACAAAAAATGCTTGTAGGGTCTAAGTTTGGTATTAGGCCCAATCCAGTCCACGGCCCAAACAATTATCAGCCTAAGTACTCTTGGGTCAAAGGGGTGTTCAAATCCAATTACACTATTGTAGCTCATAGCTCAAAATAACCTCAAATATGAGTCCAAAAGATATTTGGATCAACGAAGATGGGTTCAAGATGTCGTAAAGCCCAGGTATCGATGGGGTCGTGGGCTTAGTTGGAGTCGACGGGCCCAATGACTTGACCTAGTACCAAGCACACTGCCTCGAACAAACCATGCATTTGCACGAAAGTCAGCAAGTTTCCTTCTCGCAAATGTATGATTAATGCAAACCGTCCAAGACCAAGAACAAGATATAGCAACGATGGAATACACCAAACAACGGTTTAATTTAATATAATCTCCTCTCCTATACTCCTACTAAGTCTTAGAGCTTAGCTCAATTGTAATATATATATATGTAACTCCATATAATCTCCATGAGTTTCCTAACATCTTCTTAGAACCATCATCACAAACTACAACCAAGTTTGATCACCAACATACAATTTGCTTCATTTTATACAAATATCCAACATTATTATTTTTGCTTGAAATACAAACATATATATTTGCGTACGGGTTTGCTGTTCCGATTTAGGTGGGGAATTATGTGTGCATGGTTTGATTACTTAAATTTAAACTCATATTGAATGTCCAAAAGACGAGTTTGTACCATGTCATTATCGGTTAAAAAAAGTTACTAATTATTTGATTACCTGAACAAATTAAGTATATACGGAAAATTATTGATTGATTATTTGATTACATAAAGATTTACATCTCAAACTCATTTTTAATTTTTTTTTTTACAGAAGGCCAACATTGATCATTTAATTTTGATTTAAATAACAGGGGGTCCACAATACTAGCGGCAGAGATTACTCGAGAGGTTGAGACTGTCCACAGCGAATCACTCCTAAACCTCTCTCTCTCCATAAATAACGCTCCCGGCTGCAAATCTTCGTACAATTTCTGTTCTTCTTCGCATCGAGGGAGAAGAAACAACGTGAAAGAGAGGGAAAAAACGAAGAACAAACGTCTCGAATTGATTGATTGATTCACTGGTTTGAATTAATTTGTTAATTTTTTTAGTAAAGTTTTGTTGTTTTGTAATGGCGGATTCGTTTTGCTCGGACTGTAAGAAGCACACGGAAGTGGTGTCCGATCACTCGGCTGGGGATACGGTGTGCTCAGAATGCGGTTTGGTGTTGGAGTCTCACTCGATTGATGAGACCTCCGAGTGGAGGACCTTCGCCAACGAGTCTGGAGACAACGACCCCGTCCGTGTGGGCGGACCGACAAATCCTCTATTGGCTGATGGCGGCCTCTCCACCGTAATCGCTAAGCCTAACGGCTCTAGTGGCGATTTCCTTTCTTCTTCCCTAGGCCGATGGCAGAATCGCGGGTCCAATCCCGATCGGGGGCTTATTCTCGCGTTTAAAACTATAGCCACTATGTCTGATAGGTAATATGTGTTTGCCTTTTCCGTTGAAATTTCCTCTCTTTTGTGCCTTTAAATTTTTTAGTTGACAAACAACAATAGCGGTAGTTGAATTAGAGGTTTGTGTTTGGTTGTTTAGGCCGGATTGGCTAGTGTTGGCTGCCGAGTATCCATTTTTCCGTGCGTGAATACATGGAATTTTACTTGGGCATTTACTCGCTGTCTTATGGACTTGATTTCTTCCTTATGTGGATTATTTGAGTGGCTAAAACAAGGAGATCCGAGATCGGGATTCAGTTTCGCCGTCTTTATTGGCTGTTTCATTAGGTTCATGCTATTTTTTTTGGTTTTGCATAATAATGCTGATAATTTTGAACTTTGAGACTGTTTTAATGGCCTTCCGAGAAGCCTTCATTTGGTCCCCAAGAAATCTTGAAGTATTGATGTTAAATCAAGACCCGTACTCAGTTTGGTGCAGCCATATGGCTAATATAATCTGAGTTTATTACATTTGCCACTGGGAAAACATCAACAGAATTATTTAGTTTAGCGTATTTTGGTGCTGTTGTACTAGTGCTTGGTTGGTCTGGCAGTTTTGGCAACTAAGAAGAGATTATGAATTGAATCAGACGTCAGGTTTTATAAGAGTTTCTTATGCAGGTTTTGTTTTTGTTCTCTTTTAATGAGACATTTTGCTTAAAACATTGGTGATTCATGCATGAGCAGTTCTTACTGGCTGTCAGTGGAAATCTATGATTTCTTAGTGGGTTTACTGGGAAATTCTTCTATTGCTCTTCCTATTTTTTATTTTTTTTTGAAAGAATGCTGTAATAGTCTTTCACTCTTAGAATTCCTCACACCCTTTACAGAGAAGCAGCAACATGAGGAATGGTCATGTAAATATAATATATCACCATTGAAATTGGTGATAAGATGTATCTTGCAATCCAAAAGCTAATACTACTATTTTAAACTGGTCAGTTTTCTCCACCATGGCATCTTTATTCTTAGCTAGCACAAAAATGGAAAGGTTAGACAAACTCTAAGGCCTCAGTACCACACCAAAAACCATTTCGAAAGCTCACCGACTTTCCTCTTCTTTTTCTTTCTTTTTTTTTAAAGTCACACCAAGTTTGGTTTCCCTACCAAACTCGACCTTTTTTAAAATGACTGAACAAACTTCCCAGTAGTGTGCTTGCTGGAATTGTATTTCAGCATCTTGATACTGATGGGCATACGCATTAGCCAAATTGTTTCTATATTAGAGTAACATATAAAACATAAGGGTTCTCCTCCATTAGCTAAAGCTTTTAGGGATAAGTTGTGTTCAACATGGTATTTGAGGCCTTTGGCGTTGGCCAAACTGTTTCTGTATTAGAGTAACGTATAAAACATAAGGGTTCTCCTCCATTAACTTAAGCTTCTAGGGATAAGTTGTGTTCAACATGGTATTTGAGGCCTTTGGCAAGTGCTAGGTTCATGGCTCAAAACTGGCAGCCTCCTGCTTGAGAAAAGTAAATTGCTGCACTTGTTAAGCCTCTCAAATTAAAGGTTTTCTCCCTCCTAAAAGTGAGGGAGTGTTAGAGTAATATATAATAGACAAAGATTCTCCCTTCCCATCAGCTTAAGCTTTTGGCGTAAGTTGTGTTTCAAAATTGACAGTTGTATTTCTGTTTGCACCTGTCTGCATACGATCAACGGCAGATCTTTCTATTCAAATTGCATGAGGTCATATGCTCCCGCTCAGCTACAATTGTAAAAAATAGAAGAATTGCTAATGTGATGTAAACTTAAAAATTGTGCGCTGTTTCGTCCTCTATCAGTGCGTGTTTGTCCATTAGAAAATTTATTAATCCACATAATAAATGAATTGTTGATGCCATATTGTCAAAATGTTGTACACGCACCTATGTAAATATGTTTTTATAAAGTACATGTTCAAAGACACTAATTGTTGTGGAAATAGTACTAATACAATTGACATTTGTGTTTCAGGTTAGGCCTTGTTGCAACTATCAAGGTATGCTTCTTCCTGTTTTTGCAGTCTTGTGAAAACTGATAGTCATACAAATTGCACATAGTTTTGGAGGAACATACTCATTTACAACTTTCAGTTTTTGTGAAGGATGAGTAGTGGTTGTTACTTGTTAGTATTGGTTTGACTTTACTGTGTTTGTATTATCCTGGAGACAGAATCGAACTCTAATTTGGATCCCTGATTCTCGATCAACGAAAATCAAGAAACATTATACGGTCTTCTTCTTTTAGATGAAAAATGATGTGAGGTGGAAGTTGGCCTTGGGGAATTGGGGATCAACTAATCCAGGAGTCATATTGTTTTGCTTCATTAGATCTTTATTATTCAGTTTGATGTGCATGTTCTTAAAATTTTTGTATCTGGTGATATTTTGAAGGACCGTGCAAATGAGATCTATAAGAAAGTGGAGGACCAAAAGTCAAGTCGAGGAAGAAATCAGGATGCCTTATTGGCTGCTTGTCTGTACATTGCTTGTCGTCAAGAAGATAAGCCACGAACTGTTAAGGGTACTGCTTAAGATTCTTTTAACATCTGGATGCTTCAATTTATCTATCCCTTTGTATGGACTCCCCTGAACCTCTGGTTTCATCTAGAAATTTGCTCTGTGGCCAATGGAGCCACAAAGAAGGAAATTGGCCGAGCAAAAGAATACATTGTGAAACAACTGGGGTTGGAGACCGGTCAATCGGTGGAGATGGGAACAATACATGCTGGGGACTTCATGGTCAGTTACTTTTCTTCCTCTTTTTTGTTTCACGTTTTGAGTGATATCCCCACTAACATTAGTGCCAATTTTATTTTCAGAGGCGCTTCTGCTCAAATCTTGGTATGAATAATCAAGCAGTTAAAGCTGCGCAAGAAGCTGTTCAGAAGTCTGAAGAATTTGATATAAGGTAATTTTTAATTATATTCTGACAAATTTCGTGCTTGGTGTTATGATAGGGTTTATGTGTCGTGCATTTCTTTTATATGTGTGGAAATTCAAATGTGTCTCCATTTCTCCTGTTGCCCTTCTGGGTGTTGCTAACCCCTAAATATTCTTGCAGGAGGAGCCCTATATCAATTGCGGCTGCTGTTATTTACATTATAACTCAGCTTTCTGATGACAAAAAGCCTCTTAGAGGTTTGATAATTTGCCTTTGCTTTCATTGTGCGAGAAAATTTCGTTGAATGTGGACTTCTCTCTATTATACTTTTAATATTGTTACCTTGCTGGCTGAACTAGAAGTAATTTTCACAAGATCAAGCTGAATTTTTTGGCGAGAAAATGTTGTTGACTTTACTATCAGTTGCTTTGACATAAAATTCATGTGCTAATAAATAGTTGATTCTACGCGTATGCAGATATTTCAAATGCCACAGGAGTTGCTGAAGGGACAATCAGAAATTCCTATAAGGATCTTTATCCTCGTGTGTCGAAGATAATACCAGGCTGGTATGCTAAGGAGGAGGATCTCAAGAACCTCTCTAGCCCTTGAACTAGATAGCAAGCGCGGACAACCTGAATTTGGATGATCTTTGAGGCCCGTGTCTCGTCTCAGAACTGATAAGAACTATACCAGAGTGTTAATTGTCTTCCCCTTTCTCCCCTCTATAGTAATTTAGAGACCGAAAACATAAGATAAAGAAATGACACAAGTTGAATTGATTCTATGCTTAAAGAAAATGTACAAGTTGGAACTTTCCCAGTGGAAGTTTAGTTTATGACAAATGATGCTTATGCATACTCTTTGCCCTTCACCCTAGATAATGTCATTTTGTGGGTGATTGATTGTATTTAGTCCCCTTGTATTTCTATTTTGACCTGTATTTGACTGTGCAATCTTTTTTTTTTCCTTAGTAGCCATTTTTGTTCTGTCAATAATAATTGCTACCTTTTTTCAGCCCAATCTTACCTATTGCCAGTGTGATGTGGTTTGTTCTAGCAGTCCGAGGTTTATGTCCACTCAATTGTTCAAAGGGCATGTTGGGTTGGGTGGTTCTTTCGATTATCGAGAAATTTTGAGCGTTTGTTTTCAATATAGTACAATATGGGTATTAATAATGTGTGCCCTAAGGGTGCTAATTAAGAATTTACTGTAACATATCACATTATGTCATGTGTGAAATATTATGTCATGTGTGATGAACACTCTTTGACTTAATTTTTTGAACTTGAAATACGTATCTTTTTCAGATTTCAGTGCACATTTTCCATCTTTATCTAAGCAAAAATGATGTTTAAATTAAGGATAGTGTTAATGGATGCCCTAGGGGCATTTGTTAAGGATTTACTACAACATATCACAGTATGTCATGTGTAATGAACATTCCTATTTTTTAAAACTTAAAATACATTCGCTTTCTTTGGTAATTGTTTTGTGCGTTAAGGCATGGAGAGATTAGTCACGAGAGCAAACTAGAGGTTCTGAAAGAAATTAAGAAGGTCTAGAAAACTACTAATCTTTTTCAAGTTTCAATGTATTTTTTCATCCTTATTAGGACACTCATTAATATTTTTCATTATATACCTAAATTAACTTTTCTCCAAAAAGTATATTCTTTTACATAAAAAGCAAATATAAGTGCATATCCACAATATATTATTTTCTAGAAGGGCAATATTAGTACCTATCCGGCAATCCATGACAAAATGAGGAGGATTTGATACATGGAAACCCTAATTTTACCTATAAAAAATATAAAATGCAGAGAAATGGACAAACCAAATCAACTGAGTAGCCTCACATTTTCCTCAAATAACAAACAAAATGGATCCACACATTTTGTTCCTTACACCTTTCCTACTTCTTGCAAATCTTAGCGATGCGGAACTTTTCATCGACACCAATGTCAACATCACCAACGATTTGGGCTCTGGGATCGATCTTAACGTTGATTGTATGAACGACGAGGTAGACCGAGGGGAGTATTTCCTCCAGTATCAACAGAGCTTTCAGTTTAGCTTCCATGCCAATATCTTATACCAGACAAGGTACAGGTGCACCATGTTTTGGCCAAATGAATGTCACTGGTTTGATATCTATGTCTTCAAGAGGGACAATCCTCTATGTTTTGACTGTAAATGGATGGTGAGAGCAAATGGTCCATGCATGTTTAATACTACTAGTAACTCATATGATATTTGTTATCCTTGGACTCCTAATAAACTATGTTAGGGTTTCCACCTTATGTATTTTGTAATCAAGTGCTATAGAGCTTTATCTCATAAACTTTGATGATTATACCATTAATTTGTTGTAATTTGCAACTTGTTTTCTAAACTATATATGGAATAGTTTAGTGATGTTTGTTTGGGTTAGTGTAAAAATTTACGAGTGTTTACGGGGTATTTGGTTGGCATTTTAAAGCATAAAATGAGAGCGAGAATCACTCATTCCCTTATTTGGTTGGATTTTAGAATGGTGGAATCTCAAACTCATTATAGGTACGGTCATAATTTTCTCTGTTGTGGAGGATGTGTTTTAATAAACAGAGATTATTATAACATTATTAGAAATATAAAATTCCGTACTCATTTAAAACAAATTAAATAAAACATAAGTTTAAAAATATAATATGATTTGTCCATGATAATAAATCTTAGGGTCTATTTGGTAGGTTTGTTTTTCATACAATTTTATGTTTTCTTCGTTTTTTCAGAAAACAACTCAAAAAACACGTGTGATTGTCCATTTAAGGTCAACTTAGCACTATCCTTAGATGAGAATCTTCTATCCATGGAGGTTTAGCGACCCTAGTTTCGACCCCCTATAATTTACATAGTTTGACAGTTGACTGCTAGGGTAGGCATAAATTCCAAGAAATTGGGAAGATTTTATTGATATTTAATATAAAAATGTCTGTCAGTAGTATAACCGGGCCCCACACATAGTGTACGTTTATTTCGTGGACACTCTGTCTCTTTCGCGGACACTCGCTCTGCTCTCTCAGTTCGTCGCTTTCAGTGGCAGCCTTTTGGGCTTCCTCGGCACAAATTCCTCTCTGAAAATCTCTCTCATTTCATTTCTCTCTCTCTTAAAAAGATTTCACTCTGGTTCGGAGATCGAGGAACCAAGGGGTGTCAGTTTCTCGCTCTTTTGTCTGGCATTGTTAAGGTAAGCTACTTTCTCTCTTTCGCGTTTTCCCTTCGCTGTTTGGTTCTCAAGAAAGCTGCATTTTCAATCCTTTCGATTCTCTGTCTCTATTTCCATAATTTGTTTTCTCATGCTCATCTTTCATTTCCTTTCGCCGAGTTGTTTAGGTGTGGCTTGATTACAGTTCATGTTGATTAATTTTTCAAGGTTTGAAGTGCTTCTTTGATGTTTATGCTGCAATCGGGAATCCTTATATCTTTTGTATTGTGTTTTATATACATCAACTGTTAAAATTTATTGTTTTTATGAATTTGATGAATCATAAATTAATGAATTCATGTACCTTTATACTCAAAGAATTTTGAGTTCATTTAATTATAGATATGAATATGGAGAGATGCATACTATGCAATGAATATATTTATTGATGAAAAATACATTCCAATGTATATCTTGTTGGACCAGGCTTGTGTTTCCTTATTTAATTGAGTAAATGGGTGTGTTGAATCAGTATGTCCGATTTTTGTTTCAGGATAAACACATAGACACTTCATGGACTTCATGGATTATGATCCGTGGGATCTTTGGTGTCCGTCATTTTATCCAGGTCCGTATCATTCTCCATTGTATTAGAAAATTTTTCATCCATTGTTTTTTTTTTGTTGATTTGTGTAATTACTTTTCAGCTTCACCCGAGAGAAGTCATTGCTCGCAAAATGAATGGCAATGCGACTTCTACTTTGGTTATGGGACGGGTATGCTTATGCCCCCTCAAATGCTTACTGTTGGGCTTGATTGTTGTTAGTTTGGCTCCTCACTGTAAATTTTCTTTGCTTAAATTGTTGCAGACGGGATGGAGGAAGATGCTATGAATGAGAAATCTTGCGTACAAGTGTTGAGGATATTGTTGACGAAAGCAGATACTGAAATCAATGAGCTTGAAAAAGAACTGGTATCCCTTCAAAGTGAACTGGCTTGGTTTGAATACGAAGAATGGTCTGAAATATGCCGTGGTGCCCTGAGAGAAAGGATTGATGACCTTAATATTTCGATAAGAAGTTTGAGGGATATGGATGAGAATGACACTGAGGTTCATTTACTTGTTCATACAGAACCTATAGCTACTATACATGAGATACTGGATGCTATTCTGGCAAAGTACCTTCAAGAGAAAGACAAACAGGTTTGGCCGTAAATTATATCTCATCATTGTTTATCATCCCTCTAAAAATCTGTTATAGTATTCACAATGCCTATTATATGAAAGCATTGAAATTTTACATTCATGCATGTGTACATATGTAGGACTTGTTTGACTGATATGGACTCCTTACCTGTTTGTGTTTCCATTGTGTTGCTCTGAGATTTCATTGTTGCTTATCAGTGGAGGAAAATAGAAAGTTGTAAAGTTCAGTGGATTGAGACTTGGGATATGGTGTGTGATTAATTTCATTAGTGAGAAGTCCTTGTTGTTAGGTGTTCAATAATTTCTTTGCATCCTGCATTCAAAAAAGAAAAGAAAAAAGTTTCTGCTTAGAATTTGCATGAACTTTGCATTCTCTTGTGAATGTAATTATTATTTTTACCACTAAATCTCCCATTGCTCATATTTTTTCCTTCTGAGATGTACATTTCTTTCTTTTAAGGTGAATTGATCATAATGATACTTCTGTTGTTATAAGGAACATCCGAGCAATGCCAAAGAAGTTTTTGACTCTAGCTCACATACTCCGGTACATGAAACTGAACTTTTGGATGATAGCAGTAAAGTGAGTGATAGTTGTTCAGATGTCACTCTGAAGGAGGCAATCAAAGAATCCAGGGATAATCCCTCCAAGCATCATAAAGAGCCTCAAGGGAAGAAAACAAGTAATGCTCAAACAGATAAGGTCTTGGATGCTCCATTCTTTCATGCCCCATTACTGTTGTGCATGCTCAGAGGGATTTTCTTATGGTAATTTAAAAATTCGAGGTTTTTGTCTTTGACATTTGATAGGTAACTAGGCAAGTAATAATTGTGTTTGTACTATGTTTCCTTTGACATTGAACAGCCTGATACTATACATGCTTTGGAGCATGTGGTTAACCCCTCCAATGTGAAGAAAATCTTGAGCAATTCTTGTATGAAGATTAAAAGTGAGGAAAAGGAAGAACACTACTCGATACATGCACTGAATGCTGTCGTAGTGAAAATTGAGTCCAGGGAAAATGCTAAGGTGCCTGCAGCTACTTAACTGCTTTTATGTTTATATTTGTGTTTACTGTACAACAAGAAGTCATTATGATAATGCGTGTGTGTTTGGGACTAGGAATGGTAACCCAGGTAGAACTTGTAGGTCTAGTTATGGAAATTCTATGGCAGCCTGGGGATTATCAGCTTGGCTTATCCCCTGATGTGGACTGCATGTTCCCACTGCGTGTTTCTGGCCCCTTCATGGCTTTGTCTTGACAATTGGGACAAGCCTGCAAATGCATTTATAAAGCCTCAGGCTCAAATAATCATGTGCAACTAGCGAGTCCATGGAGATCAAAAGGCTGTATGGGTCTGATTTCTAAGTCAAGGAGGAAGTAAGAGAACAATTTTATACTGCTTTGGCAAATTCTAAACTCCTAATTCATTTTTTACTTAAGAAGGCAAAGCAATTTTTTCAAAAATCAATGTAGTTGATCCTTTCCTTTATGAAATTAGCATCTGCAACGATGTTACTCCATTGATTTAATATAGACTCTAGTTAAAGCGTAGCAAATGGCATTGCTATACAAACTGCATAGCTTGCTGTTGTGGGAATTACTACTTCAACTTATTCCGCTGTCACTTTAATCAGCTCACGACACATGTTTCTTTCAGCAGCTTGCAAATGCTTATGAAAATGGTAGTCCAGATGCTTTAAGACTTGCAGCTGGGCACGATGGAAGGAAAACAAAATCTGGTTCTGGGTTAGGTGCTTTCAGACAGGCTGACATGGAGCAAAACATATCAAGAGGTGGAAAAGCTGCACGGAAATGTTATTTTCAGAAACAGAAGTTGGAGGAACCAAATGTTGCTCAAACCAATATCATGATTTCTTCAAATTTATCCTCAAAGAAAGAAGGGAAGAAAAAGCCTATAGAGATTGATAAGGTCATCAGAGAAGCTGCCTTGACAAGTGCAGAACTTTCGGCTTTTTGTTCTCTTCCAATGTTGCAAGATCACGGGGAAAATACTGCAAGCAAACTTCAGAGAGGGGAAAGAAAACCGCACTCACTTGGACTTCAAATGACAAAAATTTCTCATAATGACATAAAGTCTGACTTGAAGGCCTCAAAGTCACATAAACAACAGATGCAGGAGGGTGTTGAATCTGGAGATTTGAATAGGATGGTCATGAAGAGATTAATGCAGCCAGTCCGACTTGATTCCAATGACCATGGTGCTGTTCTCAGGAATTCAGTTTTGCAGCCAGAAAAGAGAAGAAAGAACTCAATTTCGACATTCAGTACCATGAAGGCTGAAGAGT
The DNA here is from genome assembly GCF_013401445.1 of Tripterygium wilfordii. Lineage (NCBI taxonomy): Eukaryota > Viridiplantae > Streptophyta > Magnoliopsida > Celastrales > Celastraceae > Tripterygium > Tripterygium wilfordii. Next base: position 12,311,819 of record NC_052236.1, on the reverse strand, counting down.
TCTCTGTTCAAATGGACTGCTCAAATTCTCCCAGGACTACATTTGGTCGTTCTGTTAAGGATGAACCTTTAACCCCCAATTCTTACTCAGTTGGCGATTTAGGTACAAAGGATGTGAAGCCATTTCTTCCAGTTGCAACTGAGGTTACTGACCTCAGGAGATTGAAAATGAATGACCTCAAGGCCATGGCGAAGCAACTAAACCTGACTAGATATTACAAGCTTAAGAAAGATGCTCTTGTTGAACTCCTAACCAGCAGATTAAGAAGTTGCTAAAACTTCCCAAGTAGATGATGTACAAATAGTTATCCACTTTCTCGTCGTTCTCCTGCCTGTCCATGATGTTTTAGTGGTCTTCTCTTGGTGTCTTTGACGTCCCGTGGAATTTTAATGGCTCCATTGGTTGCTGCTGCTGCATATGATTTAAGGTACATCTCCTTAATATATGCTTCTATTGTTTCATGTCTGAAGCTGATAAATTGCTGCATAATTTGTCTAATTATAGGGAACAATGGATCAATTGGATTACTGTGGGATGTCAGATGTGCCCAGATCTCTTCTGTAATAGATTTTAATCAGGAGGACTGGATGCGTGATCAAAAGCAGGTTGTGTAAGTATGATATCTTTTGACTGGAGGTTGTTACTATGCACGTTACAAGTTACAAGTTACAAGCGAGCAGTAAATGATTCTTATAGGAAATTTTCTTTCTGTGCTGGATAAGAGTAAATGTTCTTTGTTAATATGAAAGATAGTAAATGTGTTCTTACATGGAGGAAAGGTTATTGTATAAGGGCATTGTCAATATATTCAGTCATTCGACTTCTTTGCATTTTTACTTAAAACTCCATGTTCCCGGACTTCACAGACTAGAAACAAATAGAAATACACATCTATTATGAAGCACAAGGCTCTTTAATAGAAAGGAGGAAGGGTTCCCCATTTTTTTTTAAACAATCAGATGGACAAGTTTCTTCAGTCATTTCCCTCATAAAATGCAAATATTCAAGCAACTCCATACACAATAACAGATTAACTATATGAAACATAGTTTAAGTACCCAACACTAGTATTCTCTATTTTGTGAGCATTGCAATTCAACGGATGTCGATCTTGAATCACAAATTAGAGCAAGTTGTCGTCTCAGTTCCTTTCACCGGTTTCACGATTCACATAGCAGTTGCCTCTGGGTTTTGATCTGAAGAAAACCAGAGAAATAATAAGCAGCAAGTTCAAAATCAGCCATGTGTCATGCCTAATGATATAGCTCATTACTCGGACAAAAATGCAAACGCAGTTATAAAAGAGCGATGGGGGTTAAAAGACTTATGCACAGAACGAATAATTTTTTTTTACAAAAGGGTTTTCTTGCTCAATTATAGTTTGGATACATTTTGATTTTCAAAGCTTCAATAACAAAGAACATCCTGGAACTGGCTTTTGGATGCTCAAACTCACTTATTTAATCCATATCCGAAAGTTGAATATAATAACAGAATAATCGTTGTTTGGTTACAAATAAACTTTCCTGTATCGCAACTGAATTCTGTGAAAAAAATTAGCTTCCATCATGCTCCAATAATTACAGCAAAAATGTCAGGGAAAGAAAGCTCAGAATTTATACCTCTTAGATGCTCCAACTCTTTATCAGCATCATTGATTGCTCGGACGAGATGGATGATGCGATACTGAAGTTTTGAATTTTCCACAGAAAGCTGCTTGGTCTGCAAGCCACAGTAGTCAGGAATCGATACTATCTCATTTAAAATTACACAAGAACCAATTGTGAAAATGCAAATACCTTTCCCCTTTCTGAAACTAATTCTGCATTAGCACTTTCCAGCTTGGCTTGAAGTTCACTTATTGTTTTCAAATATTCTTCATTTCCAGCATCTGCACAAGTTTCCATATTCCATTAACAAAGTTAGCCTGCTGCATTTAAGCTATACAAACACAATTGATCTAATGTAGTTCTCCAGGCTCGAACCTTTTTTACTCGAAGGGGAAGCTTCAAGTCGAGACAAGCGACCCTTAACATAAAACAAATGGCTAGTTAGAAAACACCAATGGTAACAAGAACGGAGCACGCTTCTCAAATGATAATTACTCCGGCGTTCATAAGCATTTCACAATTAAAAAGATTATCAAGTACTTCAGTCACATATTAGAATCCAAAAAAATAAAGCATTAAAATTTCACAGTTCGACACATAATCTTAATGGAATGACGAGAAAAGTAACACAACCACGAGGTTATATCTCTGGACTTAGGACGGATCATTGATTCAGCATGACTACGGCCTGTAGTTCGAACCAAGTATTTCTCTAAGGTTTCCTAGTCTTCCAGGGAGGGGTTAGAAACCTTATTTTCACCCGAATGAACTTTGGCCCAGAATTAAATGTTGCCGACCTTCTAACGCCCCAAGATTTACACCCACTCAGCTGTCTTAAGGTATCTAATTCTGGGCAGCCAAAACCCTAAGTTTCACAAGCTCTGACTCTGAGATACGAGTTTCATGGTCTAATTTCAAATCATCACCATTTTTGTCTAGTGGGTGCTGCAATTCTACATTATCACTCTGAGCAGATTGGTCTCAGATTTAATTTCAAACAAAATATCTACATTCTTTGTATGAAGAAACAATGCAATAGCACACTCTGATCATAAATAACCAATCTGAACTTGCAAAAACGCTACTTGTAGAGCAAGCGAATCGAATCGAATCGATTCAAAAAAAAACTTGTGTATGGAGAAAATAAGAAAATCTGGTGGAGTGGAGTATGATAATCGAAACCTCAGCTTCAGTGGCTCTTTCGTGAAAAGGCTTCAGAAGCTCTCCAAGGTCGGTCCCAGACGCTGCCATCCCCGACTCCTTCCTTCTTGCTCTGGCTTTTCTGTGCCTACAACCATACGCGAGACTCGCTGACTGATGGCTTTGGCCCCTTCTAAGCTTATTTTTCAAGTTGGTTTAAAACACTCTTTTGTCGAGGCCCATTCAACTCTTTGACTAATAAGGCCCAATGCTTTATATTCAGATCCACTATGATCTCCTTGAACTATTCACAAATAGGCCCATGGCATGTCACATGTATGACAGCTATACACTCTACTTCGACTATTCATTTCACGTGCATGACTATAGACACCATGTCCACATCATTCTCTATTCAATCAACTTGCCGCCCAACCTGTCTCTTCCTCTCGCCCTCGTCATTTGCCTTAGCTGCAATTATCAGAGTTGACTTCAGGGGTCAACCAATCACAAACCTTTCTTCGGCGTCAAGCCTGCAAGGTTTGGATACTCCATGCAACCTTGGAACTTGCACCCATCCTACCTTAGATGATGAACCGCAATTGGTGACATATTCTTTTTGTTACCAATCTTATCAACCCTTCTTGCTAACACACGCCACTATCAAATCATATCGTCACATATACTCATTGAGATCTAATCCTATTATGTGATATCATCTTCATTGTCTATGTAAAGTCTTCCTTCTCCTAGGGGAAGGAGAGGTCAATCCGAATCTATTAAGAGATTGCGCTCCCTCCAGCCTAATCACACTCTTCTACATTCTCTCCCTAAACACTTTCTTCGCCACGCCTCCCTCTACGGTCGCAACCACCTACACTTGCACCCATTGCAACTCTCTTTTTGACTTTCGTCTTTACTGATTTGATCGTAGGAGTTTCTTTGGCCGACACCCCACCTGTGCCAATGATTTTTCGATTGTCTTCCGCCTGCATGTCTTGCAGGTTGCTGGTGACTCATCTTGACTTTTCAATGATTGTAGTTCCAGCACTTACACTTGGTAACCGAGAACGACATTATATAAGATTGTCTTTTCAACATCCGATATATGGGTCTACACTCGGATTGTCATGCCCGCACGTACATAAGTTTCCCATGACGACAAGATAAGTTAGGTCAAAGGCCAATACGTGGTCACAAAGGTATTATTCCCACACGACAACATGATAATTTGGTTACAAGACACTCAAAAACTTACAAATGCATACACGTGAAATACCTAATCAGAAAAGTCCATTCTATAAAGGAAGACAAACAGGTCTCATTCAAGTATCGGGGTTTGTTTTCACTGATAAATAATAGTCCAAGTGACAAGTCACAATTCTACTACTACATGTCATGTACACGCATTTTCCTGAAAAAAGTAATTTTTCCTTTTTTCTCAATGGGCTTGGACCATAGAGGCCTCGCCTCAGCACTCTTGGCTAAATATTATAGGACCGGCCCAAATGTAGATGCAAGCCCATAAACGGAAAAGAAAACAAAAAAGAGGTAAGAAGATAAATTTACTAGTCCCAAATTAATGTTTTTTCTCATATGATGTTTCACAAATTATGAACCAACATGTATAAATGAATTGAAATGTTAGGAACCATTAAATTAAGCTAGAAATGGTGAAAAAGATAATAATAAAACGTTAATATAGTGAAGGCGATTTGATTTTCCTTTTCAGGAAGGTTTTGAGTTATATTTTTACTAGAAGTTAGGAGTGGTAAAATTTTATCTGATCCGGATGATCAAATTTATTCACTTGAATTAAACCAAGTATGTCTGAAATCCAGGTCTAGACACATAATTTTTTCCAGTTTAAAACTGGGTCCGGGTTCAAACACATAAATCTTGTCCGATTTACTTGTTCGGATTTAAACCAATATGAGTTTGGTCAATTAAGTACGTCCAAAATCCAATCCGGGTTAGAGTTCGAGCAAGTCAACATTTCATAAATACGTGTTATTATCCTACCCGAAACTGATTTTTTGTCACCCCTAATTTAAAAGCAATACCCTTATGGTCTCGTGCTTAGATTTGATTGAATTTACCCTGTTGTCAGGTGATAAATATTTGTGCGTGCAAATCTAACAGATCATAATTTTTGTGTACAAACTTGTATAATATCGTTCTTGATTACTTTTTTTTTTAAAAAATTTCAGCTCTAAGAGTTTAAGCCAAGCAAACCAATTTTGGTGGTTCATTAATTTGTTAACCTATTTATGAATTTCACAAGTTAAACATGAATCTATTGTGAATGACAACAAAATTTTTAATCATCCAAGACACTCATGGACTTTCCAAGTAAAACATTACTTTGTTTTTTTAGCAAGAGGAGTGGGGTTTCGAATTTGGATATGACTCAATTCGACTATTGAATATATGTTTAAACCAACTCGGCCGAGGGATTGTTGGCTAAACATGATTTTGTTATGAATGACAATCAAAATATTTTAATTGTCCAGACGATTTTTCTAAATTCGTGATATAATCTAATGGTGAGGGGTTCATGATAAGAAACCATGGACCGACATCAACGATAAAAAGGCGCACTCGGCCATTCACAGACTCATTTCTATGATATCTAAGAGAGAGAGGGACGAGAGACTGAGAGAGCAGGCAGTGAAAATGGAGAAGCAGCCAGTGGAGATTACCAGCGCGAAGATGTACGGAGGTTACAACAAGAGATACAAGCATTACAGTCCAACACTGGGTTGCTCCATGAATTTCCACATCTACTTCCCGCCTTCGCCTTCCCCTTCCCACAAATTCCCTGTGTGTTCCTAATCTTGTGTTCTCCTCCATGATTATTGCTTATGTATCGCGATTGTCTAGGTTTTTTATATTATTCTCAAATGGGTGTTTGAGTTTCGATGTTTGGTGATTGATCGGTCACATGATTATGACGCTTGAAATCGTGGTTCTGCTGTTGAGATTCTTGATTTGGGTTTTCTAATTGATGATATTGCTGCTTCATTTTTATTAGTTTTTTGGGTGTTTCTGCTAATGTGTTCTTGGTATTTTGAGCTGGAGACTGGCTTAATGTGAAATGATTACCAGTTTCAAGTGATAAGTACTAAGATAGGGAGGTTCTCTAATGCCTGAATGTCCTAGGAAATTGACAAGAAACCATTTTGGTTTTTATGTGTAAAGTTTAAAGCTTGTAGATTAACAGAATCATATTACTTTCAAATTTTAGAAGTATTCTTAGAAAAATGGCTGGAATGCCTAAAGTTATGGAGTGCACCCCTATCAGTGAATGTTTTTGATTATATAAATTTATGTAGTATGCAGCTTTTAGGGCTGCACTCTCCTCCTTGTAATCTTTCTGGGTTGCGCCCCCTTGGTGCTTGAATAAATTTTCTTTCATTCAAAAAAAATAATGGTCGAAATGGGTTTTGTTGTCTCTAGCTTATCATCCAATACGTAGACTGCCCCGTTTAGTTTTTTGAAGTTGAATTGAAACTATCATGGTTCCTTGCCGTCAATGTCATGCAGATACTTTATTGGCTCTCTGGGCTTACCTGTACGGATGAGAATTTCATTATCAAGTCAGGCGGTCAGCGTGCTGCCTCAACTGAGGGGATTGCTCTAATTGTCCCTGATACATCTCCAAGTAAGTCATCGGGCCCTGAGAATGATTTTTGCCCATATATTTTGATTTGCCTTTTGAGAACCACAGATTTTTCATATTTCTACTTGGTCAGCTTGACACCAATATGCCTTGATCATAATAAAAGCAATTAAAAGCAAAGCAGATCACAGAGTCCAAGCATTGAAACCATTCAGAAGTGTGATTATATTCTCGAGTTCTGATCATAAAAAATTTTTACATGCGTTTTCTGATTTTGAAAAAGTTGCTACGCTTTTTCTATTTATGATATATAGATGATTTATGGGGATTATGGTTGTGGGGACTAGTATATGTAACTGAGAATTGAAACAGATTTGCATTTTGTGGGAATCACAGATGTACACTTAGGTTGGCATAAGCATCTCGTCGGTTTCTGTTGATTTTGTGAAGATACCGTTATGTAAGTTAAAAGAAGATGTTCTGTCAAAGATGTTCTTCTGATTGTGTACCTCATTTCTTTTGCAGGAGGTCTTAATGTGGAAGGAGAGGCAGACAGCTGGGACTTCGGTGTAGGTATGTTGCAAGAGACTGTTAAAATCTCTTCTTTGGTGATCTTTGGGCACATTTCTTTCTTTGCTTAGATGTTACAGTAGATTAGTCTTGGACATGTCCAGATATTAAACATTTCTTTGTTGTTTCCCCCCCGTCAATTTGCTTCTGCATGCATGGAAAATGGAATAAATTGAAATCCACAAAGACAAATAGTGATGTTGTTTGGTTTTTAATCTTAAGATATATCTCTTATCAAGCCCACTCCCCACTTCCTCTACCAAATAAAATTAATGCAAGATAATTCAAAAGAAGAAAAATTGTACAAAGCCTGCGGAAAGATGAAGTATATGGATGAGTTTAAAAGTTCCACGAGGCATTGCTCTCTCTTGTGCTAGTCATCAAGGTTAATATGGGACACAGCATAATAGTTCTCATCATTTTCTCATGCGTTTACATTTAAGGCTATGCTAGATGCCTTATTTATTTTTCGGCTTCTTGTTGGCTTTACTTTCATAAGCCTCAAAGTGGCAGTGTGTGGACCATATCTGTTGGGAGCACTTTATTGCTGATTTCATTTCTAATTTTTTTCCTCATAGGTGCTGGATTCTATCTAAATGCTACACAAGAGAAGTGGAAGAGCTGGCGCATGTATGATTATATTGTGAAAGAACTACCACAACTTCTGAGTGAAAATTTTCCTCAACTGGATACATCAAGGGCATCTATATCTGGTCATTCAATGGGTGGGCATGGTGCTCTGACGATCTACCTTAAAAATCTCGACAAGTATAAGGTAGTTGGTTTCACTGTATCCGGTATGGTCATAGTCTGTTGGGTTTTGTTTACTAACCTTTCCCCTACCTCTTCATACAACAGGAGCTATAGGCCACTTGCAAGTTATGATTTTTTGTGTAGATAAAATTTGCTAACTGGTTTCATATATTTCTTGTGTTCTTTCTTGTTTTCCAGTCAGTGTCTGCCTTTGCACCAATTGTCAATCCTATCAACTGTGCTTGGGGTCAGAAGGCTTTCACAAACTATTTAGGTGAAAATAAAGCTGATTGGGAGGTAAGTTTCCAAGGACCTGAAGAGCATACATTTTTTAATAGTCTCAATATGTTGTTTAGTTGATGGATGAAATCTCTAAATTGCAGGAATATGATGCCACTTGCCTGGTCTCAAAGTTCCCAAATGTATCTGCTACCATTTTAATTGACCAGGTAAGAGCATGTTAATTTGTCTAGCTATATATTAACGACTTCTTGAAAGTCGTATATAAATAAGTATGCTTTTCCTGTGGAGACTGGTCATTCATTTGAAGAGTTTCCAAGTTACCAAGTATGGGTTTCAGCACTTGCCGATCTACGTATCATCAACAATACTTTTTTTGTTCTTTGTTCAGCTTGACTAAGTTTCATATGCTCATTCAAAAAAATGACTAGGTTTCATACTAAATGAAGTTCTCATTCTTTTAGCACCACATGTTTGGACAATGTGTTCCATAACTAGTGGAATGGTGAAATACCTTGGCGGCTTCAGTGGATTATCTGAATGGAACTTCGTAATGGCCTATATAGCTTGACATTTTCCTTAAAACCGGTCATATATATGACAAGTCGTAAGCATTACTGGATGATGAATTTGTGTCCTCCTGTGAATACGGGATTCTTTAAAGCCGAACCAAGTCAATCTTTGTGTCTTCTTTCATGACTTTTCAATTTTTGCATTCCCCAATTTTCTTTTGGCTATCTGAAATTTTAGTTTGTCACGATAACTTCTCAAGCAGAGAAAGGAAGAAATGAACCATCATTGTTCATGTGAATTTAGATCGCTATGATTATAGTATACATCCAATCTTCTTACATCTTTTTTGTGTTTGTCCAGGGGGAGGAAGACAAGTTCTTGCATGATCAGCTGCTAGCACACAAGTTTGAGGAAGCATGCAGGAATGCCAAGGTTCCCCTTCTATTGCGATTGCAGCCTGGTTATGACCATTCCTACTTTTTCGTCGCCACCTTTCTTGATGATCATATGAGTCACCATGCTCAAGCCCTGAAACTCTAATTTCTGGTTGCTTTTGCTCTCGTTTTTCTCCTCCTTGAAATGGCTTCTGGGGTGTTGTCTTGTTAAGGATTTTATGTTAATGTTGTCTTGTTGCTGCTGTACCCATCTATTATTCTCACTATTTGGGTTGTTTTCATGAACAAATTATGCATTGGAAGCTATCATGTGAACTTTTTTTTTTATTTTTTTAAGTCTCTGATACATTTTCTACAGTCGATTAATTATTATTATTATTTTTTAAGATATGGAAGAATGAAGATAAGAGATTACAACAGAAAACAAAGAAATCATTCAAAAGTCCTGCAACCCAAGAAGTGAGGAGCTGGGTTATGACCACTGTCCAGCCATTGTTAAAGATCTCTTTAAAGAAGACATTGGTACAGAATATGCTTTCAGAGCCCTTAGCTTATACACAAGATAGATATCTTTACATGATCACCCTTATTATCTGGATAAATCTTTCAGGCATCCCCACTAACTTCACAAAGTTTTCACAATCATCATCTGAAATCTTATCCCAAAAGTTTGGGGTTGGATGGAGATCTACATAGTCACCCTTATTAGTTGGGTAAATCACAAGGTCAGTTGGAAGGATTCATCCCAACTAACTTTACAGTCTTCATAATCATCATCTTCATTCTCCAAGTAGTCATTTCAAAAGTTTGCGATCGGTTACATGAATTTATAAGAAAAGCAATTGGAAACCACAACCATTACCACTTGGGTGCGCGCTGAGTAAATCTATTGGGCTTGCGTAATAACCCACAAACCACGAATGTCATATAGGCTCATGAAAAATTCATGTATTCACGACTTCAGAGATGATTGAACCCAAGTGAGAGACCATGACTAACATGCTCCTTAGCACTAGCCAACGCTGTTATTGGTTATCCAAAAACTATTAAAAGATTCAATTTAAAGTAAATTCGAAGATAGTGTTGGATAGTGGCATCATTGGTTATCCACATAGCATTTTGGTAACGCCATGATCGAGTGACCTGTTGTGAGAAGAATTTCAACAGTAAATGATCGAGTTGAGAAATTTGAAAATTCGTATGACTGATTTAAAAATGAACCGAATCTTTTAGTGACCAAAATGAAATTTATTCATTTGATTTCATTGCATGGCATTCTTAGTTTTTCTCACTACTCACTTCTCTCTTGGGACCATCCAACCATTAATTTCTTTCTTTTTTTCCTACCTAATTTAATAATTTATGAAGTATGTAATTCGATCCACAAATTATAAGAGAGACAGGCTCACAATCTATTTGGGCCCAATAAACCCAAACAATGAGCCCAACAGCCCAATCCCAAGTCCTCCTCAAGGTCCAGGTCCACGACGAAGAAACCGCATATTCTCTCTCTAGGGTTTTAACCAGGCAGAGACGCAGAGAGAGTTACATCAGAAGCAGCCATGGCTACGTACGACCTAACACCACGGATTGCGCCGAACCTAGACAGGCACCTGGTGTTCCCTTTGTTGGAGTTCTTGCAGGAGCGACAGCTCTACCCTGATGACCAGATCCTGAAAGCCAAGATCGAGCTCCTCAACAAGACTAACATGGTCGACTACGCCATGGACATCCACAAGTCTCTCTACCACACTGAAGATGTCCCCCAAGGTACTTACATTGATACATCTGTCTATACTTATGTGATGTTTGATTGAATGAATGATGGTGATTGGGGATGAGTGATAATAGATATGATGGATAGAAGGGCGGAGGTCGTGGCTAGGCTTAAGTCGCTGGAGGAGGGGGCGGCACCTATCGTGGCTTTCCTGCAGAATCCGAATGCAGTGCAGGAATTGAGAGCGGACAAGCAGTATAACATCCAGATGCTCAAAGATCGTTATCAGGTTCGCTTTGAGCAACTCAATATGCAGTGATGAAAATGTCGATCCTTTTTCAGTCTCAACATCACTACATACTGTATAGCATTATATGTCGGATTGTTAGTAGGCAACACACTTGACACAAAGAAGGGTGGGATAAGAAAATAGATTCTTCTATGTATACTAGGTGTAGCTATAATCGGACATACGGTTTTTCCTAAAACGTTTGGGGGGTGGACATGTACAGATTATGGTGTTTTAGTGAAAAAAGTGGAGAGATTTAAGTAAGTGATTTCAAAAAGAGAAGAAGATGATGGCAAGAAATGACATGGATAGAAGTGTTAATAAAAAGACATGGTCACTAGAGGATTGGTAGAAAGTGTGGAGGAGTGTCCACTAAGTGGGTTCCGAGTTTTTGACTGTATTTCTTGAGGATTCATGTAACTCATCCCAAACTGGATGCAATGACTAATTAGCTATTTAGAGATAGTGATCTGATTTGAGTGTTTTATTGTTGGTTTTTTTTTGTATGATAAGATAGACATTTAGAAAGGACTAGTCATTGTTTTATCGATAAACTATATTATTAATACCTTTATTTGGAAAACTTATTGAATGTCATCTCTATGTTTCTGTGGTCTAATTTATCTAAAAACGTTATTGACATTTTTATGTTGAAGCAGTGGCATGTTATTAATTTTCTTTTTTGAGGTATGTAACTCATGCAATGATGAAATGTTCTACCAGATTGGACTGGAGCAGATTGAGGCACTATACCTGTACGCCAAGTTTCAATTTGAATGTGGAAACTACTCTGGTGCTGCTGACTATCTTTATCAGTATAGGGCCTTGTCTACAAATAGTGAAAGAAGTTTGAGTGCATTATGGGGGAAGCTTGCAGCTGAGATACTGATGCAGAACTGGGATATTGCTCTTGAAGAACTTAATCGGTTAAAAGAAATAATTGATTCGAAGGTTTTTACACTATTCCCTATCTCGTATTTCCTTACATTCTATCTCTTGTTTCCAAGCGTAATAGTTTATCGACTTTGATTTTCATTGCAGAGTTTCTCATCACCGTTGAATCAAGTGCAAAGCAGAATATGGCTGATGTATTGGAGTCTCTTTATCTTTTTCAACAACGAAAATGGAAGGACACAGATCATCGACCTCTTCAATCAGGACAAGTATGCATTAAAAACTTGAGCTATCTTGCCCCTATAGACTTCATTATCATAAACTCTCTAGGCATAAAATTGGATGCATGGCTTTGCATTTACCCCCTCCTAGTTCAGAGTTTGTAGTTTTTATAATCATGATAATCATCTGATATCCTTGTTCTTTTTTTTTTTAGCTTATGTGTTATCCCTCGTATCCTTGTTCCTTGTGTTTCACCTTCTTGTTGGCCCTAAACAAAGATTCTTTTTTGCCTCAGAAAAAAGAGAAAAGATAACCATCTTTGTGTGGTAATCAAGAATTGATGAGATATTACATCTTTCTGCATGATACCTGTGGACTTTACAGTGGTCCTTTGAATTTTAGTAGTGTTTCTTGTTTGTTTTCAGCTATACTTTAAACATTCGAATGGTGTCCAGGCTAATCATAACTGGTGTTTTTATTTGAAGGCATTTTAAGTTTTCTTCTTAGAAACCAGTGGCAGTTGGACAGGGAGATTAACATCAGTCTCTTTGTGCCTTAAATTCTTAGTTCTCTTCCAATTTTCTCCCTTTAACTTGTTTTATTGACATATATTATGTGGCTCTTTTACAAGCATTTAGTGTTTTCCTTTACCAGGTATCTAAATGCGATTCAAACCAATGCTCCTCATCTTCTACGTTACCTGGCAACTGCATTTATAGTAAACAAAAGGAGAAGACCTCAGTTCAAAGAGTTTATAAAGGTCATTCAGCAAGAGCAGCATTCTTACAAGGATCCCATCACTGAGTTTTTGGCATGTGTTTATGTCAATTATGACTTTGATGGGGCACAAAAGAAGATGAAAGAGTGCGAAGAAGTAGTTTCTCAATCTTCTTAATGATTAGCCTACTATTACATCCCATGATAACTAATTGTGTTTATTTTTGATCTGGATTATGTTAACCTTTACTAAATGCAGGTGATATTGAATGATCCATTCCTTGGAAAACGAGTTGAAGAAAGCAACTATTCTACCGTTCCATTGAGAGATGAGTTCCTTGAAAATGCTCGCCTATTTATCTTTGAAACTTATTGCAGAATCCATCGTCGCATTGACATGGGGTGAGTACCTCCTTCACGACATTGTTTCAATATAGCTTTATGAGTAAACAGCAATAGTTGTTTTCTTTTGTTTCCCTCCGAGTAAAATCAACTTAGCATGTGTGTTTGATATGCAAAATATTAATACATCAAAGGTTTGGGTGGGTCCTTTATCAACTCACGAAAATTTTCAAAAATAGTTGGTGAATTGACAACTTTGTGAGGATAAGCAACCAAATAGGACACAAGAAATGCTTAAAGAAAATGCTAGAAATGGGGCACAAATGCAGAAGCCCTCTCTCTCTCTCTCTGGGGGGCTTTCAATTAATATGTTGCTGCAAATTTTTTGTTGCATTATAGTTGCGTTTGACGTTTTTCTTCTTGGTTCTCTGATTGAAATTAATCCCTCTTTTTTGGTAGAGTTCTTGCTGAGAAGTTGTATTTGAACTATGAGGAGGCTGAGAGATGGATCGTGAATCTTATCCAAACCTCAAAGCTTGATGCCAAGATTGATTCGAAGTCTGGAACTGTTATAATGGAACCCAATCATCCCAACGTGTAAGATTAAGAATACATATTTTCTTTAATTGATCAGCAGGCATTGTGTCCCACCTCCCTTCCCAATCTTTGTCACTTAGTCACATTTTTTTTTATAATCCTTTTCAGATATGAGCAGTTGATCGACCACACAAAGGCATTGTCAGGTCGTACTTACAAGTTAGTTGGTCAACTACTTGAACATGCACAGGGCCAAACTGCTAGATAAGTCTGGTGAAGAAAGTATTTACTTCCGTGTTATGGTACCAAGAGATTGTCTTTTTTCTGAATCTCATGTGCTAAAGCAAGACCAGAGAGTTTGTTTACTTTTTAGGCAGTTTACATGCTAAACTCATCAAGTTTTTGTATAATCAAGTTGTTGGTCCCAAGGATAATGAGAAGCACCTGCGATGAATGACTGGAAGAAATCGATGCCAAGGAAATGGAGGAGGTAAATGGAGCCGATGAGGGAGACAATGGCGGCGATCTCAGAGAGCTTGACTACAAGGAGGGGCGTGGAGTTACAATCTGGAATTCCATCTCTTGTTTGGTTTCTGTTATTAGTGGGAATTCGAACATGTCTCTTCTGTACGGAAGCTTCATCGACGCTGCTCCTTTTAGTATCCTAGTATTATGGTGTTAAATGGATTGTTATGCGTCTTATATTATTTCTTGCTTCTAGGGTTTCGATTATGCTGAATCTTGTCAAAGGCACTTGTTGGCTGTTTATTCTTTCATTAGTTGTGTAATTTGTACTCTCTTTCAGTTTCCTTAGTTGAAATCAATCGAACTCAGTTCATTACCATTTGGGTTGTATGATTGTAGTCGATCATGTGGAGTGTTGGCGTTTCTCAATCATAGTTTAGTTGGTTATATCTGTGGAATTAGAGAGTATGTTATCCTGTGTATTTGTTTCACTTCCAGGCCTCATTCATATTGGTTTCGGCCAATCTTACTTCTTGTTAGTGTGGTATGGGTTATTCTGGCATGTTGGGAAGACTTGTCATTAACGTGGTGTGGGTTGTTCTTGTGGGTATGCTGGGTTGGATGTTTTTTCAGTTGACATTACAACAAACGATTTTTGTGATAAGCCTTTTGGGTCTATACACAACTCACTCATTAGTGGGTTGTTCTTGTGGGTGTGCTGGGTTGGATGTTTTTTCAGTTGACATTACAACAAACGATTTTTGTGATAAGCTTTTTGGGTCTGTACAGAACTCACTCATTAATCTTATATGTTGCTAGTATGGTAAGAGTTGTTTTGATGGGTATGTTGGGAAGACTTGTCGTTAGCGTGGTGGAGGCTCTTGCGGGTACGCCGGGTTGGATGTTTTTTTGACCTCGTGAAAGTGGGAGGGTGAATACCTAACTCACCAATCAACCAATAATTAATGTAATAATTAATGTAAGTTGTTGTATTTGGACAAGTAATTGAGAATGCTTGACATTCAACTTGTGAAAGTGGGAGGGTGAATACCTAACTCACCAATCAACCAATAATTAATGTAAGTTGTTGTATTTGGACAAGTAATTGAGAATGCTCAACATTCAACTTGTTGATGCTTATGTTCATGAATTTCCCTTAGTAATTAATTAATATATGACTTGGTCAAGATTATATTTTCAACTTCTTGACATTATTTGTTGTTAGTATGGTACGAGTCAACTAAAGAGTCTTGACCTGATTATAGAGTCTTGATGTGGAGAGATTTCAATAAAAATATTCTAATAATCCAACAAAGTTGACCTCCGCATCTATATCAAAACCAATGTATATGCAATAATTCTTGCCATTATATAACACCATGATCAAAGATCTTAATATACCTCATAAAAGTTCAACACAGTTGAATAGATGCAGGACAGAGTAGCAATAGGCAGCAAAAACATGAAAAAACAGGACAGAGAAACAATAAACAGAAAATGAAAGTTAACAAGAAGACTTCCAAGTATAATGCACATAAAGACAACATACCCTACAATCCGATTCAGAAGAATGATCGACAATCAGATCAAAATGCCCAAAGATGATAAAAGATCCCTTGATTAGCAAAAAAGAGTTTGTAACGACGCTACATTGTTTCAAAAGAAATTCTGCACAGAACTATTAGGAAAAACCAAACCTCTAGGCACTTGAAAGTGAAGAGAAGATACAGACCGTAACATTTCATTAGCTTCAAAAGAAAGAAATGATCCAAAGTAGAAGTTTTGGCGAAGAAAACCCCACCATCAGAGCAAACAGTCAGATAAGAAATAGGAGCACGCCACTTGAAAACAACTTCACAAGAAAACCCCACCATCAGAGCAAACAGTCAGATAAGAAATAGGAGCACGCCACTTGAAAACAACTTCACAAGAGCCAAAAATACGGAGAGGAGATGGCTTTCATTTCGCGTTCGCAGAAATAAATTGCATAAACATCTCCAAATTCTTCATAGAACAATTAGTGAAAACCAAGACATCGTCTTTAAATAGCATATGAGAAATAGGAAAATTACCTCACTTGAAAATAAAGAAAAGAGCTGGCTGTAATATTTCTCATTTGCAGACACAAATTAAATAAATCTCTCCAACTATTTCATAAAACAATTAGTGAAAACCAAGACATCATCTGCAAAGTAGAAATTCTGTTTAAAAACATTTGTGAAAACAAAAGGTCAACTGCAAATAGCGGATACAAAATAGGAATAAACAACCTCTAAGTGCTCGAGAATAAAGAACAAGAGCTGGCCGTTGGAAGAGATGAAATGCATAAGCTTTTCCAAATTCTTCTTGTTACACAATCAGTGAAAACCATAACATCCTGTGCAAATAGAATATTTCTTATTGGCATAGATGACGAATGTCACAAGTATAAATTATGTTTAGAAACATAGGGAAAACCGAAATAGCAGATGAGAAATAAAAACATGATAAATATCATAAATATTCAGGTCAACTATCATAAATAAAATGCATATTCTCAGTTAGAAGCTTTAGTGAAATAAAACAAAAAATGAAATAAAAAACTCATCATATCTGAAAATAACCTCTAAAAATTTCTATATCTTTTTGATAAGAACTGTTCAGATTTCCTTTATTATTTCCTTTTTTCTGTAGGTTGATCTACTACCTATACTAAGCTAATGTGATGTTTTCAAAATGAGAATATTAGAAAGTATGAATCTTTAGCATAATATCCGCAAGTTCCCAATAATTGTTGCCCGTCAATATACATGCATCGGGTGCATTTTTCTCTAATTATCTCCTCTAAAGCCATCTATGATCCATCAAATGCACTGTTAGACATCGAATGGACATCGTCTTATTTCCTACCTCCCTTCTAAATAAGTTAACTTGTTTAAGAGAATTGTGCTCATTTGACTAAACTAGATTCTGCTTTAGAAATAATGAACAGCATACAAACCGCATAATAATATTCTAAAAACTAAAGTTACTTTGTTGTTCCCCACCCATTTCTTACAACAAAGCCCTTGGTTGAGGGTGATATTCCTCGAACACTTTCAAGATTGCACACATCTCCAATCTCACGCCCCTCATCAGCGGCCACACCGACGACCCTTATCAGCGGCTCTGCATAATTGATTAAAGAAAAATGAACCAGCTTTTTCAAAAAACACGGAGTCTCACAGCTAGAATATAAAATTAACAAGCAAATTGTAATCAGCAAATAAATTGGATGGATGTGAACACAATTACATATGAAGAGACTGGCTTCCTCACGAATTGCAGAGTCAAATTCCATCAAAGGAAATTAAAAAGAAAGACGGGGGTAATTTCCATGCATCAAGGACACATGATTTGGCTCCTTTAGACTTTTGACTCATCTCGGAACATTTTCATTAGAACTGCATAAGCAACTCCGAATTTTTAAAGAAAAATTAGTAAAAAACAAAACAAAATCTGCAAACATATCTGATAAAAAATACATGCTAAGATGAGCTAAATAATCATATTGGTTCCATTTACAGTCTCCAAGCTAATCATGAGAAATAACAAAAAAAAGGAAGGAAAATTGTTAGCAGGGAGGAAAAAATTCATAACATTGAAACCATCATCTATTCTCGAGCAAAACCCATATCCAGATCTAGCAAACTTAGCTCCAAAGCAAAGAGAGAGACTGAGAGAAAGAAAACACTTACAGAGCCAGTCACCATTGTCCAACTCATATCACTGCCATGGCACATATTAGCACCACCCACCATCATGGGGAAGCAAACCAAATACCTTTGAACATGAAACCCCACAAATAAAAAGTTCGATTAAGAAAAAAGTGGAAGACAACTCAGTTACCTTTTCCGTGACAAATTGGCCGCTAGTGACGAACACAACGAGGATCCATCGATACCCGAAGACAGAAGGGAAAATTTCGACTTCGGAACCACCAACAGCAGCGCCATCGGCAAATTGGGAGAGTGCTCTCTGTTTGGAAGGAAAAAGTTGTTTTATTTTAAAGAAAAATAAAAAAGTTATCGTTGGAAACCATCCACGATTAGGAAACCTTTGAAAACAAAACAAAACATAAAAATTGACCCTTTTGGGCACTTTTTTTATATATAAAGATTGATTTATTGTTTCTTTCATTTAATTTATAACAAAATAATAAGAAATATGATTTTTTTTATCTAGAAAAATGATTTTTAGTTTTCTTAGACAGATTCTACTTATTTTTGTGTGTGTTTTTACTGGGATTTTATCCACTGTTCATTCTTCAATAAGTTTGTTTGATAAAAAATAATGCATGATTGAGTTTGAATTCGATAATATTCAACTTAAGTGCCCACATGTCTCATAACATATTAATCTTACATACTAGTGTATTTGAATTATATTATGTAAATATATTTTCAGAATAAAAACATAATTTTTATATTATTGTTATATTGGTTATTTTTCAATTTAACCACCAAATGTTCAGACGTTTTCAATATTGTAACCCAAAGTTTAAAGTTGTTCAAATTTGCACAATCTAACAGATTTATCATTGTTTGGGCAATAAACCCATGACTTTCGTCATTCACGTCACGAGTTTGACTGCCCGAAATGTCCATAATCTTTATGAACACGTAAATGAAACAATTTTAAACTTTGAGTTCCTAATTTGGAACGTTTGAAGATATGGTAACTGAATTGAAAAACGATCAATAGTTCAGTGACTAAAAGAGTTGTATCACGTATTAACCCTAATGAAGTATGTTTACTTATGGTATCAAATGCATATATTCACTTTTTGTTGACCCCATGTAAGCTAAAAAAAATGTCATACTTTTAGTTTTTTTCATTTTTCTGTAATAAGTCAAGTAGTATCTTTTATGTTAGTATTTTTAGTAGTTTTAAGTATTTTTTTATTAGAAAATTTATGATTTAATTATGGTCTATTTTTCTTCTCAAAACAATTATGGTCATCAAAGAGTCTGTAAAATTAATAAAACTAGTTGCATGCTCACGTTTCGTGCGGCACATAATTAGTTAGGAAAATAAAGATTTTTGCCAATTTTTCGATACCTTGTTACTATGGTGAACAACAGAGCTTGAATTGTAGAAAATGGAGATAATTGTAAGATGAACAAATAACTATAATACATTTTTCTTAATGTGCTAAGAAATAATTTTATAAGAGGGAGCAAAAAATTTGATGCGTAAGGAAAAAAATACGCTTAGAGTTTAGCAATTCTTATTTGCGCTGCTTTTTTCTCCAAAGTGGCAAAAGTCACCAAGAACATGTGTATGGACAACATTATATGCATAGTAGTAAATTGACAAATCATGAATTCCATTCTAAACCTGAGTACTCAGTAGCGTCAACAAAGCGAAAATATGTGTCCCCATTTATTCACGCGACTAAAAGATAAAACTAAAATGTTGTTAAAAGTGACCAAGTTTGAAGTGCAATACACTTCACAAATATTTTAATTATAATGTGAGTACATCCAGTAGCAAGATAATAGCACTGCTATATATAACATGACATTATTGAATTGTAATATATGGTTGATCACATTAGGCGAAAAAGGCGTGATGATTGAAAACGTTTCTTAACACAACTTCCATTTTATTTTATTACATGTGGCAAGAGTTTGAGCCATACAGAAGCAGATGTGACAGTTTCTAAAGCACTTCAGTATTTTGTAATACACTTATCTTAATTATATGATTATGATTATGATTGTTTAATTGTTTAGACGCTACTTTTCATTATTTTACATTTTTTATCATTTTTTGTTGTTCATAATAGTATTTATGCACATTTAATTGGTTATCTATGAAACAACATTGATTTTCTCATAATTAAGGGGCAGTTTTTTACCCCTTTCTTTGCTTTTCTCAGCAATTCACGGGGAAGCATTCTTAAGCCTCCGTGTTATATATAGAAATTGATAATATTACAACAAAAGATTGAGTTTCTGATAAGCTTTTTGGGCCCGTACACAACTCACCCATTATTGTATTTTTTATGGGTGTTCGCGGTCGGTTTTTGAGATTTTTTTGACATGAAAATAACCTACCAAACGATCGGTTTTGTCGTTTTTTTGGTTTTCAATGGAAAAATGTATAATTTTGTATTATAAAAAACCGACCAATCATTTCGATTTCGGTTTTGACGGTTTTTTTTAACATCCCTAGTATTTTTCATGGGCTCACAAAAGGCCCATGGACCGCGAGCCACCTGTCACTCTCAGTTGTTCCCCTCTTCACAAGTGTCAAGAAACAAACAAACAAATTCCTTCAAATAGGAAAAAAGGAGAGAAAAAAACAGAGCCAACACTGAAGAACCGAGGTCGGTCTCTCTCTCTCCCTCTCAGGTAACTCTTTCCTTTTCTTGGCAAAATTGTCTGGTTTCCGTGAATGTGAAGTAGAATGTGAGGAGTAGAACGAACTGGGAAACCGAGTTTTTTCGGAAAAGTTTCGTTCCGTTTTTTCCTCGTGTATTGTGAAGCAACAGAGTAGAAGTATTACATTATATGGTGGGAATTACCCTCTCTTGTCACCATTTTTTAGGTTATGGAATTCATTTGTGATTTTGATTTTATAATGTGCAAGACGCTTCTCGCTTGCCAATCACGGAGGTTTGTATGTCTGTGTATTGTTTTACGGTGCAGCGAATTTCTTTGCAACGACTAATTTTTTGTTGTCCTTTTTTCTTTTTCTTTTTCTTTTTGTGTACAATGGGAATTTCATTGCTGCTGGATCAACCTATGCAGGAAGAATGTTATTGGTTTTGGGGTTTGAGGTGGAGATATGTGCTTGTGTCAATGAACTTGGCTTTCATGTTATGGAACTCGGACACCTGGGGAAAAACTGTTAGGGTTCATTTTGGTTATTTGAAAACCTAGGAGAGTCCAGAAGATATGGTTTTAATGGGAGTCCGGAATGATTATCTTATTTGGCAATAGAACGTTTTCGATTGCTTGTGCCATTGTAGATCAGAGCTCTTCAAAATTTTTTATTAAGCTTACTGGGTAATTTTTATCACTTTGTAGAACCTTAGATCTATGTTGAAAAAGGGTTATTGAATTCGATTAGAAGACAGATAGCTAGTATAAAAGGTATTGTACTTTTAACACCTACTTGGTGCCTCTCCAATAAATTTTCTTTTTTGAATCAACAAAAAGATCGATACAGGTGTCTTCCTATAAACACATTCATGATTCATGGACAGGGTTTCTCTGTATAAAGGACATGGAACTGTGATCACTTTTATTTTGGTTGAGCAATCACATTGTTAAAAATTTAGAAGGAACCAAAGGTTTTCTTTTAGCCACAAAGGATTCATAGATTCTCTATTTGTCAATGGAAGAGGGAGAAGATAATATTCGGATAAATCTTTACCAAATAATGATTTTGTTGTGCTCTAACAATGCTGGATTGAAGTCTTCTTCTGCACATTGTTAAATTTCAGTTTAAGTGTGGAAATTTGCCTCCTTCCACTCTACTGTGTGGTTACCCTTCTTTAGTGGCCTATTTTTCAGTTGATATATGCACTGTAATTAATCTTAATGCAATTATTGTTTCTATAGGTTGCTTTCACGAACAGAGAACATTATTGGTAAGAAAGAGGAAGGTATTCAAAAGAAGCAGTAGCTATTTCGTATTTGTTCAAAGTTCACAGTTTGATACTTATGGAGGACAAGTCAGACTCAGTTGTGCTTTTGCATGGTAATGGCCTGCGTAATTGTATTACATCTTTGGCCAGAACTTGATGTCTTTGCTTCTTTCTATGAATCTAGAAAACTCATTCTGATGATTTTAACAACAATTTGAGGCAAGTACACTTTCTTTTCCAAGCTGAAGAATACACCTCAGAGAAGTTTTGCTGTTGGTTATGTGGTGAACAACTTTTTGTTTAGTTGAAGACAGTAGATGTACACTAAGGTTATGTCAAAACCATTCCAAAATTTTCTTCAAATGTTTATAAAACTTCTTACTTGGATTTTCAGAATTAGCTCTGCATGCTAGGATCATAGGAACAAACCTTTTCTTCTTATTTTTTTCCTTCATTTTTTGAAGGGTTTTATGATCGTTACTCATGTATTTTTCGCTATAGAATGCTAGAGTATTCTTAGTGAAAAATATTTTCAGGGATGACCGGATGATAGTTAGTTTTTGGGTCATCTTTGACGGTTTCAAAGACGCTATCTTCTTTCCATTACTATAAGGTGGTTAAAGGTGGTGGATGGTGTACCACTAGTAATTATTATTCTTAACCAAGGGGTGATTTTTGATGGTTGAAGGTGTGTGGTTAGTAGTGACAGCCAAAATTTGTTGATGGCTGCCAGTGGTTGGTGGTGTCCGTGTCTGGGGATGACGAAATTCATTTTTGATTGAGGGGATGTCTAGTAATAGATCATTATTTGTGAGATTAACTGCAAATGATTGATTGCTCGTGTTTATTATGAAAATGAAACTTTATTTTCAAATGCTATGCAGTTTTTCCCCCCTTCAAATTTTGAGTTCTATTTAGGTTGATTTCAAGTATAATACAATAAATGTACAGCTAGAGACTTTCAGTGAAAAAAAATAGATCTTTGACCATAAGTTTACTGCCCTCTTTCTATGATGATGAAGATGTTGAGTGCACAATGTTATTTAGGTTTTGAAATTTTCCTGGAAATCCTTAGTCTATTTAATGAAACTAATTTTCAAACATCTTTCAGTAGGTTCTTGTTTGTTGTGATTTGCAATTTGTGGCAAAGCGTACATTAAAATATCATTCTTACTGGTGGTGAATTTGATTAATAATCTGTATATCATTCATTTTCTTTTTCAATTCAAGTGGATTAGATGCATATGCTGCCTTCATACCTCTTCTATGAGGTTTTCTGAGCTTTGGGTAATCCAGGGAAGGATGAAAACATGATAGGAAACAAAGAAGAGACTGGATCTAGCAATATAGAAATCGCTACAAATGATGTTTCAAACCAAAGCACACAAGTCAATGCGGTTGATAGGGAAGATGAGGGAGTTATTTTGCAAGGTCCGCCTATCAGAAATGTGCCGACATCTGGAGAAGTAAATATGGAGGCTCACATAATAGCTGATGACATCATACAGGCTGGTGGGCTGGGAGCCAGAGATGATATAGGCAGCTTTCTCCCTGTTGCAAGTGATTCAACTGACTTTGAAGCTACAATCCGTGATGCTAGAGAGTATGAAGAACTGCAGGAGGAGATATCAAGGCCAGGTCTAGGCTGGAGAGAAGCAACGAGGACAACGTAGTTCATTTGTGGCTACAGCATATGTGCATCATTGCGGTCTACTTTCTGGTATTTCCTGCTTACGAGACTATGTAGCGTGCTCTATGTGCTACATTATATGTTCTGTATTACTTGACCGTGATTTTGTGTGCTCTTTTTTTGTATAGTCTGATATATTCCTCGAGATGTACCCAATATGCTAGATTTCATGTGATAAATTAGGTACCTTTTTGTATGATGTGCTTGGGCGCTCCAGGCTACCATCATGAGCTCTCAAAATCATGCTATGCTTATTCAGATATTTGGAGGTACATCAATACGGATATTAAGAGTCAAATTAACATGGATGTTAAGTAGCATTCGGTCCAATTTTCTTATGATTGATATAGAAACTCAGGCAGTGTGTTACTAATGTATAAATAATTTACATCTTGGCATTATGGTCCGCATGCCTTTAAGCTCTGCTATTTTTCTTCTTTTTCCCCTCCCCCTTTGTAATTTCTGGTTATTTGAGAGACCATTACGGTGAGAGGGGAACTGCCTTGTTGAAGATTCTCTGACCAGGAGCAAGTATGGCCAAAGGGTCATAGGTCAGTTTCCTCTGTACAAAAACTGCCCACCCGGGTCCAAAGTGTTTTTTCCACTCTTCTTGTGTGTTGTAATGGGGCAAATATTGCTTGATCCCAAGCTGAGTGGCACAAAAATCCAGAACTTTTTGGTTTCGAGTTAGAATGTGTTCTAAGCCATCTGTTCCCGTCGAAGATGGCACTGCAGACGCTAGGAATGCCACTTGGTAAAAAGTATCTTCATCTGGAGTGACTAAAGATGTTCTATTTTTCCATCTGCAGCATAAACTTGAACAGATTGAGAAAAAGAAATGTAAGAAAAATTAAACAAGAAGTTGTAAATTTTTTTGTAATCGATTACTTGGATTTGTTGACGGGGTAGATGAGAATGGGACCATTGCTGGTGGTCGTAATAATGTTGCCGAAGACTTCTTGAGCAAAGTAAAGGATTTTACTTTGGGGTACTAAAAGGTTTAGCCAAGGATGAGGAACTTCCCATAGCCCTTGTGCTCTTAGCTTTATCTCAGAACTGTGTACTCTATCAAGGAAATCCACATAAGAAACTTCTGACAGGAAGAGTGTTGATGGAATAAAGCTTAGTTCTGACAATAAGCCTTCAGTTATCTGCATCAAGAACTGGAGGTTAGAGATAAAACGTGTTGCAGTGAGCATTTTGTTGCTGGACATGTTATGTCTCACCACTCTTGGAAAAGTCTTACCTGGTTCATAATGTCAGTCTCGTCCGGGTCATAGTATTTTGCAATCTCCAAACAGTACAAAGTTTTTCCATCTGAACTGAATTCACTAGCATGTAGTGGGTCCTTGGGATTGAAGGAAGATCTCCAGTTATTGAGAAGCCCTGTTCTATTTATTATTACAAATCCTTCAATATAATCAAATGAGTTCTGAGCGGATATTAGATGCTCTTGGTCATTGGAAAATTGGGAGAACTCTGAGTAGAGCATTTTCATCCATCTCACCTGTCATACAAGATCGATCAATGTTATAGAGGAAGGTTTTCTTATGATGATAGACCAGCAACTTGGTGACATTTTTGGATAAGTGGATGAGAACTTTACCATCTTTGGAGCTGGTTCAAGAGAGATTCTAGCGCGAGTGATGATGCCGAACTGTCCAAGCCCTCCAAGAACACCATAAAAGAGGTCGCTGTTCTGCTCTTCTGAGCAGGTAACCACTTCTCCCCTTCCTGGATTCAGAGCCTCAATATAGTTATTGAATACATAGTTATCAGATAGATCATGCAAGGCAGGCAAATTTTGATTATGCAATTTCTCTTGGCATTTTGTTTAGCGGTTCAATTTTGTTCTATTCAAGCATGTAGGGGAGGGTATTGCTGTCATCCTTTTGACTTTGTTGGAATTACTCAATTGCCCTTGGTATTACTACTAACAAGATGTTGGGTTTTTGTTTTCGAGCTTGGTGTAATGAATCATGATACTGTGGGCAACTGTTTGGTAAAACTGCAAATAACAAAAATGGTACGGAATAGCCTATACAGTTTACGTACCTGTGACAACCTCCAACTGGTAAACATTGTTGATCTGTGGTCCATGCCTGAATGCCTGCCCACTAATCCCAGCATTTGATAAAGTGCCTCCGACGGTGAGATAAAGATAATCTGTCCAAGATTTTGGCGCAAGCCCGTATTTAAGGGTCTCATTCAAGATATTAATCCACAGCTCTCCGCCGGAAACATCTACATAAGGCAGCTGCCCAGTGTGAACCTGCATTTTTGGTTCCTGAAGTGATTCCATCCTAATGATCACGCCTTCTTGAGCTTGTGCTTGTCCTTGGAGGGAGTGGCCATGGCCTCTTGCTGCTACTGTTATTGGGGAAGCAGCACCCAGACTGAAGATATGTTTTATTGTGGTGGAAATATCAGAAACTGAGTTTGGATATAGCACTGCTGATGGGAGGAAATGATATATGTTTCCGAAGTCCGTGGCTTCGAGGTGATTATTCTCAAAGCTGAAGTAACCACTTAGGCTCAAACTGTTCAGTGGGGAATGGATACTGAAAGAATTCGATTTAGAGGGAACCGTTTGAGTTGGAGATGAGTGATTTGAACTGAAGAACATAACTACAAAAAAGCTCAAGAGTATTAATTTTGATTTGGCAAAGCCAGAGGGTGGTGACCCCATTTTCAAGGAGGGAAGGAGAGAGAGGTTTTGTTTATGTTTGCAAAGAGAAAACGAGAGAGAGAGGTGAGAATAATATGAAAGGCGCAGACGGCATTTTAAAGACACAGGTAATGGGCGCCATAGGAAAAAAACTGTCATATACTCAGTGGTGACTAGTGCAGACTGTCTGGTACTTTATCAACTGTGTGTGTGTGAGGATTTTATTCTAGCTCTCCTTTTCGGCTTTCGCTACTGCAAGTCACAAGAAAGTGGATATTACATAAAGCCTTGGTCCTTTCAACACAGCCTTGGTCCTTAGTTCCTGCTCTTTTTCTCTATCTCACTTCTTGTTCAAAAGAAGAAAAAAAACTTAATTGGAAATTAAAAAAAAAACTTCTTGGTCCTAGGAAAATTTTTTGAAAAACTTCTTGGTCCTTGGAAAAAAACTTCTTGGTAAAATTTTTGTTCAAAAACTTCTTGGTCTACTAATTCATTTGTTTGTGAGGTGGGTATTATTTTTCTCAGCGATATAAATTACAGCCATGCAAGGTTTCCAGAAAATGTAGGATGGAACTAAAATTTCTGAATGGTGGGTTAGGCTTGGCCCCTACTACTACTAGGTTTGATGCTGATAAGGCTAAGTTTGGAGGGATCATTGTAGGTCCCTTGTCATGTGATCATCACGTGGGTTACCTTGTAGAAAACCTTGACCTTTAAATTTCTGAGAAATCAATAACTGTCCACCCCAAAACCTATGGATCAACAAATATTATCATATCAAATTCTGAAACGTGTATCATATGCATGAAAATTCCGTATATTTTTGTCAATGCATTCAATATTAGTTGGTGAAGAACTTCTGGTTGTCTTGTTCTAACATTTTGTTTCTGAATTTCTGAGGCCTAAGGCCCCACTCTTTACTTTCTGTGATATTTGCATTGCCCAGCTGACTTGAGGGTGGGTAGGGGCCTGGGGGATTTCTTGTTCTTGGCTTTTGGTAAGCCATTGGCAGAGGAGGGGGAGTGGACACTGGGATGACAGTTTGTATGAAGGGAACACTGAAAAGAAGCTAAGACCAATTAGAATTCCTTTGGAGTCCTAGATTCCCAGCAATTGGACATCCCTAGAATTATCTTATCTTTTGTTAATATATATTTATTTGATACATTTTTTTTTGTACCCAACAAACTACTATTTTGGAAATTATTACTCCATTTGCTTTTGATATTGACTACCTAATGAGCACCCATTTGAATTCAGCTCCTCTTTAGGGAAAACATATGTTTGTCGCATAAATACTGTTCATTGTAAAGCATCTTTTCAATACCTTCCTGCTTTATGATCTTTCTGCTATTTTTTTTTTATTTGTCTTGATAAGTACCTTGTCCTAATTATTGGTGTTCCTGACAATAATTTATTTAAAATTTCAGCCTGTCTGAGTCAAGGTTTCATTATTAGCAGTGGAATTTGTGAGGATGGACTATGGACTTGATGATCACTTAATTTAGTGGTTGGTGTTTATTTGGCCCCTTGTCTTGTGTCATGCTCTAGCCACTATGGATCCCAGTTCCTAGTTGCCCATAATGCAAATTCCTTGCCCTACAAATGAATAAACAGTGGTGAAAGAAATAGTTGGAGATTTGAATCCTAGCTCACTAGTCACTTCATTGTCATCCTTAAGTTAAGTGGGGGGAACCTGTTAATCCTAATTGCTGATTTGTACTTGTCAAGGGCTTTTGGAAGATTGAAACTTCTTTAGAATCTCATTAGTTGAAAGCTGCAGCTATATGTTACAGTTCAGAATTATAAGTATTTAGCTAAGATGCTGACTAGTAGACATGTTTTAGACACAAGATCTTTCTTTATTTATTCTGAGCCTTGTAGTTCTGTTTATTTATTAATTTTCTTGAAAATTTGCTAGTTTTGGTGGGACAAATAAGTCTGTGTGTGTGTGTGTTGCATTGCATCCTCTTTTGTGGCTGACATATTTGACAATTTTCTTTTCCCATCTCCACTTTCAATTTTCAATTATGAAATGTCTTTTATGTTGACTGAAAAGTATTGTAACCCACTTTCATGCTAAATAGGGGTAGTCATTTATATGTGCTTCACAGTCCTTGAGTCCAGCACTAAGATTCCCTGCCTTTTTTAATTTCTGAAGTCTAATAGAGCCAAAACCAACCATTGTTGACAGTTCTAGAGTCCAGCACTAAGATTCCCTGCCTTTTTTAATTTCTGAAGTCTTATAGAGCCAAAACCAACCATTGTTTACAGTTCTAGAGTCCAGCACTAAGATTGCCTGAATTTTTTACTTTGTGAAGTCTTATAGAGCCAAAACCAAACATTGTTGACAGTTCTAGAGTCCAGCACCAAGATTGCCTGAATTTTTTAATTTCTGAAGTGTTATAGAGCCAAAGCCAAACATTGATGCCAGCACTAAGATTCCCTGCCTTTTTTTAATTTGTGAAGTCATTGATAGGTGCTTCATAATCCGAAAAAGAGAGAAAAGCTGCCATCAATGTTGTCATTTTGACACAATTTTTCACTTGCTTGCCGTATACAAGGATAGATTGGAAAGTGTTCTCAAAAGCCTATGATTTGGTCTCAATATTCCAAGCAAGATCTAAGCAGACGGATTAAATTATTAATTAAGCAATTCATTCACTTAATAGAAAATTATTAAATTATTGTTTGATGCTCTGCAGAAGGAGACCAAGCCTATAGAGACCTAGGACAAGGTTAGGCCATGTATAATATTATAATAATTGTTTTCCATTGATTAAAATGCAAAGAACAGCATGATTGTGTTTATGGATATTATTCTTCTCCTCTTTTTCTTTTTTGAAAATACTGAGCTGGATTAGCAGAAGTAATTAAGGGCATTAGAGGAAACTTCCCTTCTGTGTACATGATATCTTGCACCAAGTGTGAGTATTTGGATATTGATTTCTTGAGCTAATTTGCTGTTCTTTGATACCTTAGATACTGACATGGATAGTACATTTACATGGACCTCTTGATCGAAGGGGCGAGGGTGGTAGAGGTACCATCTCAACTAGGGTAGCACCCATGCGTATTATCTTGATGATTTGTAGCTTGCACCATAGGTATGTCAAAAGCCCAAAATAAATATTTTAGCCCTTATAAAAAATGAATTTTTGAACCCCTTTCATGCTAACGCCAAGGAGAGTCTGGTACTCTATTCTCCAGTAAAATAGTATGCTTTTTCTTTGTCTTATTCTTTGATTTAAAACCCCCTATCCCCATATATACTTATTCGGAGAAGTAGATAGCGATCGCCTTCACACTGATCAATAAGCTAAGTGTGGAATCATAATTTTTTTGGTCCTAATCAAAGGGAGATAGGCCATGCTTGTTTTAGATGGTAGAAGCAGAATAGGCATAGGAGTGACTTAAATATAAGCATTGAGCAGGAAAACAGAAGCCATAGAATGTGGTGCTCATTGTAGACGCCCAAGAGAGCTTGAGACAGTTCTAAACTTGTAACTTTCAGCTGATATTGTTTTATATCCTGCAATCTGTTGGTAGTTAACATGATTTATAACTCTTGCTACAATTTTTGGTTTTGATCATGGTGATGATCAATACATGCTAGGTCACATTAAAGAGAGAGTGCTCCTGTAAGAGCTAGTCCCCTCAAATTAGGATAAGATGCCTACTTCAGCTCTATACATGCTTTTTACCATGTGCTCTGTTAGCCAAGTCAAAAATGCTACCAACTTTAAGTTAAAACCTAGATTTTGTTTCTTCCTTTAAATGTTGAGTTGCAGTTGTCTCTCATTGGGGAAGCCCATTCATTGAGTTACCATGTGATACATAGAGTTAGGTGTAAACCCAATAACCTTAAGTGTGTGAAATTTTAAGGCTTGAAGGGGTGTATTTGACTATTTTCTCTCCTCTTGCATATTTTTTTGGTCTAGAAACTTTGAACTGAATATGATGGGAGGGGGGGGGGGGGGGTCCCTTTTTGACAGATGGTGAGTAGAGAGATGCAGGAATGTGAAGATGGAGCAACAACTTTCATTTGAAGGATATCAGATTAATTGCATTACAATGGTGGTTGAGGAATTCCAGTTTGTGGCTCATGAGATGTTGACATGTGGGGTGACCTTAAATCTTATTTGTGCTTTCATTTTCAGTTATGTAATGAGAAATGCTTGGTCTCAATGAATGCTTGAATTTGGGTTGTCATTTGTGAAAGATGATGTCACCTACACTAAAATATTGTAATGTGGTTTCTCCCCTAAAAACCTTTAATGAAATGAATGGACTCCTCTGAAGTTTAAAGATTGTGAACTATTGTAAGGGGTTTCTTTTTTTCTTTTCATTTTTTGTAAAGGTAATTGCTCGAATTTAGCTGTCTGTAAATTCTTGGGTGTTTACATGGTTTGTTCTTTTTTTTATAGTCGAGAACAAAACTATACAAGTGTGTCCTTTTGGACTTGGATCTTCAAGTTTATGCGCACAAAAGTTTATCATCTAGCGAATGTAAATTCTTGGGTGTTTACATGGTTTGTTCTTTTTATATACGAAAATGAGACTATACAAGCGTGTCTTTTGAACATTCGATATCAGCTTAAATTGGGGCTGTCAAGTCCTCATGCGCAAAAGTTTTTCACCTAAGATAAGGTAAGTTGGGCTAAAGTTCAAAACGTGATCGCAAGAGGACAATCCTAACCGACTCTGATCACATATATTGAAACAAATGCTGAATTATTTCTGTTATATCTACGGACAAATGTATTCTATTTGTTATGTTACGGGTGGGTAGAGATTTACATTGTATCAATCTATCCTTTTGTGAGACTATCACCCAAATGATTATTTGTTTGTTTTTATTAAAGTACCCTTTTAAGAGTTCTATTTTGTTGATTTTTTTGGTGGGGGGGGGGGGTTTGCACTCACATTAATGGGTTTAGTTTACTAATCATCTTCATTCTTCAAACCAGTAGCCAATAATGTAATTTTCCACAAATTGTGACAGAGACTTCAGCCATCATTATTCAAACAAAAGAAAGGATAGTAACTTATCAACAACAAAAAAAAAAAGAGTACTTTTGGTATTGGATTCATGAAATGACAGTTTAAAAGGTGGTGGTGCTCCCATAAACCCTAACAGCAGAAACTCTCGTTTTCATTTGTGGGTTGTTTTTTAGGTTCAAATGTCAAAAAGGCTAAGAGTAGCTCAGTCAACACTATGCCCATTGTACTGGTTAGCCTGTACAAGAACTTGCATTGTCATTGCTGAGTCTGTATATTTTCAATCTTTCTTTGTCAAGCTTGAAATAAAGTAGGAAATAAGGAATGGAAAAGGTAGTTGAATAGAGGTCAATCAATGGAGTGTGTGAGCCTGTTGGTACTAGGCGAGCTACCGGACGACGAGGGAGCTCAGTGTTGCTAAATACCAAATCGCCCCGAAAAAGAAGTGAAGTGCATAATATACTAGGTCATACTTCCAAATTAGTAACAAATGTTGTTCCTTAACCCAATCCCTAGGAGTCATAAACAGAAAGCGAGCATACGGACCAGGGAAAAATTCAGTGAGTTACATCATGTATGTTACTCTGCAACCGAGATTCTTTGCACAACAATGAATGTGAAAACAAGGACTATCAAAAATGAATCTTATAGAAAGAACAGTGCAATATATATCATAATTTCGACGATTTCTGCGGCTTTCAGCAGACTTATTCCATATTCATCAAGCAATAGAGAGCAATTATGCTACCTATCAAACTACTAGACTACCCATTTGGAGGCAATATTGCAACAAAAATGTACATTCTCTGGAACTACCACCAAAGGTTAACTGCTACCATGAAGACATTAACCATGTGCTTGCGATCCCCTTTTTCCACAGTTCTAAGAATTCCCATCATGATGCAACGCTAGCGGACGACTTCAACTTCTTTGGCGGTGGGTTTCCTCCGGAGATCACCACGTATGAATAAAAGAACAGCATTGCAGCACTGTGAAACGTAAGTAGAGTGTAAATAATCAAAACACTGAGAACATTTGAATGGGACATAAACGCCAAGGTATCTTGGTTGATAAATTGCGCATTATGTACAGTACCTTATGGCAACATAAAACCCACTCGGGATTAGCTTCTTTGACTGCAATGATAGAACACGGTATTACAAAGAACAAATCAACTAACCATAAAGATAAATTTTACCAATGCAATTGTTACCAATGAGTAGGCCTGAATGCTCTTCCACAAAAGGACCGCTGAAAGTGCTGCAAGTTCAGGAAGAAATACTATCAGGCATGCTCAGAAAGAAAAATGGTATTATTTTGTCATTTTCAATCTTACAATTCTTTCACACAATGCATGCAAACACACATGAACATAGGCATGCACATGCATAGACTGTCCGTAAATCAATTCATTCTATTCCCTGCAGTATATAAGCTCGTGGATGTCCCATAGGCTCAATGACCAGGAAATCTCTGTTTGGCTGCAGACTGGAAGCTGCAAATACAAGTCTGAACAACTCAACCCTATGGTCTTGACAGTGAATTTTACAATCTCATATCAGACTTATGCAATTGCAATGTGCTTTACTTATGTATCCCTTCCTTTTGAGCGGCTCAAGCTGCGTATATGCGCATAGAGCAGTCGAGATAGATTCATACCCAATGCATATTGCACACACATTCCAATGTCAGTCTTCATTTTGTTCGGGCGTTAAAGGAGGCCAGAAACTGGCAAAGTATAATCTCAAATTGGCACTACCAAAGGCTTATATAAGAATGTCTCTTTGATGAACCATTCGATGCATGAAAAACAAAATATAATTATCAAACAGCTGGCCAAAGTAAAGTTTATAAGCTCTGTCTTTTAAAAAAAAAGAGTAAACAACTTCAGTGCACAAGACTCTCACAGTGGGCAGAACAAGCAAGATGTATGTAGCCTTTCCCCCACATAATATGCGGAGAGAATGTTTCCGGAGGTTTGAACCAGTGACCTCCTACTAGGCCACATGTTACAATTTCCCTGTCTCTTAAGGCACAGAATTGAAGTTTCTGATAAATGAAGATCAACTACCTTGAGAAAACAGAAACCCAATCACATTAAAAATAAGGAAAGCATCATTGTGATACCAATCCAACAGAGCTTCAACACATACATTAATCTACCTACCTGCTTGTCCCAGAATAAATGGTAAACTGGACTTCCCTTGCCTCCAGATCTTCAAGCTGAGGGTGCTGAGTGCCAGCAAGGCTCCTCCAAAAAGTACCCCAGTGCTTAGAGTCGTAAGTTTTCTTGAGAATAAGAAGCCAATAAGCCCCCCACTTAGAACAAAGACACCTGGTACAAAAGTTCCACAAGAGATTTGGTTTTTGGTATATAAATTCTTTTACTATGGTGAAGGTGATGATCAAACATATTACTACTGAAAAATACAATCCGCCTAATTTCCACAAACATATTTGTCCTTTGATTCTGCCTCCTTCAAACAGTTAATAAGTTTCAAGCTTCATTGTTTGAATTTCAACTCACCTCCAAATACCCCCTCCCCACCTCTCAAGGGGAAGTGTCAGTTATTCGACACACATTTCCTTTGTAGGACAAAAAGGCCTATTTGATCTCAACTGTATCTGAATGATAACATTAATAACATTATGAGAAGTAAACACCACATTATACCTAAAATTTGAATCATTCTTTTGCATTTATTATCATCTTACGGACAAGTAGGTTTTCATGGTTGGTTCACGTACTTAGAAAGGCACGATACAATTTGATGAAATTGATTGTAATAAAACCATATTCATTGAAATATTCTAAGAAACCTCACAGTTAGAAAAGACAATCACATTGACCTCCTAGTCGACATTCTAAACCACAAATACAGACACACTCACCGTAAGGAATTCCAAAACAAAAATCATGGATTTTTGCTGCCCTCTTTGGCTCCAGGCCAATGCCAGACTCTTGTGCTTCATCACCAGCAACTTCTTTTGCACTCGAATACTTTGTTGCCTCTTCTGGCCATGAATTAGATGATGCATCGTCTGAATAGCTAAGAGTGGTTTTAGTCCCTGGAGTTTCCATACCGCGCCCTTCCCCATTCATAACAATGGATAGCTGGACAATTCCATTGATTAGAATAAGTTCAACGTGATCCATGAAAGTAAAATAAACCATTGATCATTGATGGACAGATAAAAGACCTCAATTCGAAACCAACGACAGCTACTATGGTCTATATATGCAAAATGAGACACAGACAAGCATACAAACCAGAGAATTGAGAAACCCGCAATCAAAGATTCTACCTTTTTGCACTCAATCAACATTTTCTGCAGTACCCATGATTAGTTACCTATTTTTCGCGCTAAATTAAATTTTCCCATCTGATCTTTGGAACAAAAAATTCAACCAAACATTTTCTTATTTGAAGCAAAGTAAGCAGCCAGCGGTACCTTCGGCCGACGAAAAGTGGGGCTTAAAATGAATTGTCTCTGGAGCTGGAACTTGCTGTTGCGGTTAAAGGAAGAAAAGCAAGAGAGCTGAGGAGATACAGTTGCAGCCGCAGCTTCCATTGACAGATACCGACAGCTGATCTCGATCGAGATCGAAGAAACGCAGACAAGGTAAGTAGCAGCTGCTTCTGCTTTTGTTCTTTAATGGGAACGTCTCTCGCGACTCGCAGTAGTGGCCAAAACTAACCTGCCTACTTTCGCGGCAACATGAAGTCAACACGTCTGGTCAAAGCGAGCTCAGAAAACCAAAATTGGGTCATAATCCAGACTAGCCGAGCCAAGATCCGCCAGGCCCGATTCACTAGCGAAGCCCATGGGCTACCAAGCCCATCCTTTCAGCGACCAGGCCTATCCTTTCGGCGACCGACGGGTACGAACTACGCACATGACCTTCTACCCCTAATTGCCGAAACATGTCTATCACTGTTTAATCATATGACTTACCTGCCTTTGTGCTATATCTTGCCCATCCTATGATGGTGTAGTCATCACCGGACCCGAACCCGAACCCGAACCCGAACCCGAACCCGAAGACTGTCCCAGAACAGACACGACCTTGAAGACTATCCCGGGATAGATCCGATCTTGAAGTCTGTCCCGACCCCTAAGATTGTCCCGGGATAGACCAGACCCGGAAGCCCCGCTCGAGATCAACTTGGCCCACAAAGACCATCCCAGGATGGAATAGGCCTAGAAGCCCAGCATGGGACTGACCCGGCCTGAAGTTCGACCCAGGATCAATCCGGACCTATAGCCCAGCCCGGGTCTAAAGCTTAGCCCGGGTCTGAAGCCCAACGCAAGACCGACCCATGCCCAAAATTCAGCTCGAGACAAACCCATGTCCAAAGTTTGGGTTAGACCAAACCCGAAAATTAAAAAAAAAAAATGAGAGAATGGTTGGTACGCATGTTGTGTGAAAAAGAAAGTAGTTTGTTGTGTGTAGTGTTCTAAAAATTTTGACATAAAAACGAAAAAAAAAATACAAACAAAATGCTTTTTTTTTTTTTTTTGTTAAAAATAGAACACAGTAATAATACCAAAGCCCAAGAGGGCCTAAATATTTTTATCATAATTTTCTTGGGTTTCTTTTACCACTGGAAAGACAAAAGTCCGAGCTCAAAGCAAACGAGACAAGGAGGGAAGGGAACCACTGCCAAGAGGCGCTACTCACGCAACTGGGAACTTGGCTGTAGAGAGGGCAATGGCACTCCACTTGTCTTCTTCTTCTTCACTTGTGCAGTCTCTTCGTATCAGTTTTCTCAGAGGCTCTCGTCTTTCCTCTATACTTCAGGTTCTTCTCTCTGTCTTTTCCTTTTCTTTCTGTTTATGTATTATTTTTATTTTCTACCGTTTGGTCCAGCAAACAAATTTTTGGGCCAAATAATTTATGGGTTTTTACAGTTTCATTTCTTATCGGCTTCTTGTCTTGTTTTCTTCTCGAATTCCTTGATTTTGCTTGATGGGTTTTGCGGTGGTAGCAGTAAAGTTATGTTCTTTCAAGTTATTGCTTGTGAGAACCCTTGTTCATTGCTTAGGAGGCTTAGGCTTTTCAATTAGGTACGGTTTCAGGGTTATGAAAATTTAACATTATTGTGCAAAGAACAATAATGAAGAAAAAGAATTTCAGGCTCTGGTTCTTCATAAAGATGGATTGAAGAAGGATGTAATACATGTTACAAAAGGTAGTACTGAACAGAACATATAATCCTTCTAAAATAAGAGGAAACTGCTTGCCAGGTTATTCCCTCGACAGTTTCTACTACTATATTTTTTTTCTCTGAATGATAAGCAGCCTATTAATTTATAAGCAAAGAAAAGGGAGATGGTCTATAAGCAATTTTTAATGCCATCTGTTGATTGAATTCTTAACCTTAAGAATCTTACACAAGTTTCCATTTAACTACTATTGGCAGTAGGGAATTTAACTGATTACAGGCCAATTTTTGGTTTTGGAAATGCTTTGCAAATATTAGTAATATTGTGACTATAACCTAAGTGACTAGTGAAACTTGTTCTATTTCTTGCTTAGTGCTCCATCCCTCCTCACTCTCTTGTCTTCTCTTCTGTGTAAAACTATATTGTGGTATGGATAACTACATGAATATTTTTCTCTCTCTTTGCTCCGTAACTCATTTTACATTTTTTCTTCCCCAGAACAGAAGAAGGGGCCAAAGCATTTGTTTTGAGAGAAAAAACTGTAATCTTTCCTCTTTAGGTAATATTCAGGTTATTGTCTCACTCTGCCCTCTGTTCCCTGCTTCCCTCCTTTGCAGGTTTAGACTTGTTTGAATGTTTGTTTGTTTTCGGAAGAACAACTGAACTTTAAAATACATGGCAAGTATTGGGATGTGGTGTCATGTAGTTAATACTGTAAGCTTTGATTCTTTGAATAACAACTCTGCGCAAGACCATTTAAAGTTTTAAACTGGAAGATGTCATCTTAAATATAATTGTGCTATTGGCAACTGATACTTGTCCTAAACTTCATGAAATTTGGGTCTATTATGTTCTTAAGCTGAGTATATTTTGACATGGATGTTCAGGTTTTGTACTTTGTTTCATGACCGTACTGTTTTGGATGAAATTGTGATCTTTGATTTAGATTCTATCTCCAGTAGGTAAGTCTGTAGGTCTGTATTAGGTTTGTACCACCTTGGTGCCCCTTAATCTGATATGTGTTATTGTTTTACTAAAAAGAAAACCAAAAACTGTTCCTAATAATACTTGCATTTTTCTGTCTTCAAATTCATGGCAAGTAATGGAGGAAAAAGTGTTTCCTATGTCTAAGATATCACTTCTATTTGTAAATTTCCTTGACGGACAGACACAGGTTTACTTGTTCTGAACTTTCCCGACTCTTGCTTAAATGTTGTGGTGAAACTTTACCAGTGCTAGTAGCTACTTAAAGTGTGCCATCAAAGTTCTCTCATTGTATATGTTTTTTCAGTTGGTCTTGTATGAGTGGTTTGGTGTTTATATTTTGCATATGTATAATACTTTCAGTGGAAGTTTCCGACTTTGAGTGTGATGAACTCCAAGATGATGCCGTAGCAACAGAAAAGGCTACCGCATTGCGTTCAGCTCTCACACAGCTTGCCGATGAATTTGGTAAAGAGTCTAAATTATCTCTGCAGAGGTTTTTCAATTCTCGGCATGCTCCTGTGATATCTACAGGCTCCTTAAAACTTGATCTAGCACTTGGGATTGGAGGATTACCAAAGGTGATCTACTGGCAAAATTTTGTATTTTTGTTGCTATACTTTCGCTATAGCAAACAGTTTTTGTTTTTTGTTTAAATATGTGGCTTTCTAGAGACAGTAGTTTGAAAATGATGTCAGATTGTGGGTTTCAATGTCTCTGCTAATTCGACTAATTTGGCCTATTTGCAAGTGAAACCTGAACTGCCCATCTATATATCATTTCCTCTCTAATTGGTTGGAAGCTGGAAATTGGTCTTTCTAACTCAATTCATCTCAAGTAACTCCCAACACAACTAAGGTTAGAGGCCATTAGGTATTCTCTGTAGCTGCTAGCGATCATGATTGGGGAATACATTCAGCGATCATGATAGGGGAATACATTGCCTATTTTTAAAGTTAGGT
This sequence comes from Tripterygium wilfordii, assembly GCF_013401445.1. NCBI lineage: Eukaryota > Viridiplantae > Streptophyta > Magnoliopsida > Celastrales > Celastraceae > Tripterygium > Tripterygium wilfordii. The sequence continues at coordinate 12,273,701 of NC_052236.1, read as the reverse complement.
TGACTAGGTTTGTTTCTCACTCGTTATTTTTGCTCTGGAAATTTCTAATGCAGCTGTTCAAGATGAAGGATTGATATCATTTAACTGAATCTTATCTTCCAGACTATGTCTACCATGTTTCCCGAATCTTCTAGTCTGTAATTTTATTTTTTATTTTGGCAAGAAGGCTGATTGATTTTGTATGTTGTTTTACTTCAGTCCACTGGAATCTTTATATTTTCATACAGTGTTTTACCTTTTGCAGTAACTGCAAAACTAGGACTTGGAAATTTCACTGTGAAATCTTTAGTATAGCTGATCATAATATAAAAAGGGGTTTAAATTTAGTTCATTGGCTGCTTCTTGATGAACATGTTTGTTAAGCTAGCTATATAGTGTGTTCTCATGCATGTTAATTTGGTCTGCAAAGTACTGAACTATGTTGTAGCATTCATGCAATCTGCCTTGTTTGCCGCAGGGAAGAATAGTTGAAATTTATGGGAAAGAAGCTTCTGGAAAGACAACATTAGCTCTTCATATTATAATGGAAGCTCAAAAGCTTGGAGGTGCATGCTAGTTTTCTGCTGTTTTTTCTTTGTGACTGACTAGTAATGAATGCAAAATTACTCCCTACGTTGGTTCTAAAAAGAAACGGAAAGCTTGCTGTTTTCTTATAAGAAATTTTAAGCCAGATTTTCAAAGCTGACAACAGGAATCTTTCCCAAATTTTAATTGATCTAAATAAAACGTCAATTGCTAACCTCCTTAGAAGCATGGAGGTTAGTACGAAAAAATTCCCCCTCCTTACTTGAGGTAAGAATTTTCTTATTATGCCCAAAGTAGAAGCAATGACGACAAATTGAGGATACGCTAGACTTTCAAATAGAAATATGGCCTCATTCAGTCATTGATTGCCTCTTACCTTCCCTTTGTAGTTTTCTCCAAGCAAATTGATACAAATTCCACCATTTCAGTTAGCCAATCCTCTCTCTGATCACTGCTCATTTTATTTGCTTGGTTTTTTCTTGGTTGCCTCAATTTCTTCCTCTTTTCTTACACCATAATCAGACTATGATCAATATCTTTTTATGGCCTTCTGGCTTCTGCTAGAATGGTCTGTAATTTCTAGCCTCAACTGATTTTAAAACTTCTTATTAATTACCATTGGAAATTTGCCTTGTTCCTAAGAATGGATTTCCTTAGTTACTGTCTTAGATTAATATAATATTAGTTTTTTTGCTGCCTTGTTAGTTTGATTCATTCAGTATCATGTAGTTCTAGATTCTGTTTTTTTTTTCTTTGTCATCTTAGATCATCTTAGCGTCATTCAATTGTCCTGTTGACAGGATGTTGCACATATCTGGATGTGGAGAATGCATTCGACCCTTTTCTTGCGGAATCCATGGGTGTAGACACAGAAAATCTTCTTATTGCACGCCCAAGTTCTGCTGAAAATTTGCTGAGTGTGGTTGATACGCTGACCAAAAGTGGATCTGCGGATGTAATTGTAGTTGATAGTGTATGTGATATTTCTCAAATACACGCACACACGATAATTTAATTAATCTTTTACAGATACAAATTTTAGTGTTATTATAAGCTTCGCTTCGCTTTGTTTTATTTAGTCTTTTATGATTCATGTTCAATTTATTAGTTTTTGGAATCATGGTTTGATTATTATGGTATAAAATGTGGTCTTCTGTGGATATTTGAGTTTTTCCGAGGGTGTATCCTTTCCTGTCCTTGCCATTTTTTGTATACTAAGTTCCCATTATGTACATGACAAAAGGCTTACGTAGCAACTGCCATTGCTTGCAGTTGCAAACTTGTATCAGTAGAATGTGGAATCCAGATTGCCATGACTTTGGAAATTTACTACTACTTTAGAAATTGTAGTTTAATAAGTGTATGTTTACAGTTTTTCTATCATAATATCGAGAGTCTCCTCTACTAAAAAGCTTCTCATCGTTCCCCTGCAGGAGGAGCTTGTTTGTATGGTTCACTGTCCTCTAGCATCCTTAGGATCTGGTTAATGACTTTAGGCATATCAACACTTGTGAATCTCATACATGATAATCGTTCATAGATGTCACTAAGCCTCTTAAATTCGCGGTTGCCCACATGTGATGCATATTCATAGATGTAAATCATCAGTCATAATCATTCCTTGATTATCAGGTTACCATTATCATTTTTTTTAATGATTTACTGAATTTCATACGTACTAATCTTCTGCTTAATTGATTTCACAGGTTGCTGCCCTAGTCCCTCAGTATGAACTTGATAATTCAATAGGTTACCGTAATGGAGATGTACACTCGCGAATAATGACCCAGGCACTTCGTAAAATTCATTCTTCACTATGTCGCTCTCAAACTCTTATTGTTTTTGTTAATCAGGTTGGCTGCTCTAAACCCATTTTGAACTCTAATGGCTGTTGTGAAATCCTTTTATTAATTTGTTTAGGAAATGTTGTCTTGCAGGTTAGATCAAAACCTCGTCAAAATTTTGGAAGTTTAGAGGTCACTTCTGGCGGAAATGCCTTGAAATTTTATTCAGCCGTGCGATTGAGAATGATTCGGACGGGATTGCTCAAGACGGAGGAAACGGTAAATCTGTCTATAGACTCTATACTAATTGATGATTAGTATGCTTTTGAAATGTTCTCTCTAAAGCACCACCATTGGTAAAAGCTACAGATGTTTTGGGATTATGCATGAGAAGTTGTGCTTTCACCTTCTATGTTGTCTCTGATCTTATCATTGGTTGAACCTGTTTTATCATCTTATGTTACAATCATTTACCCGACTCCATACTATAGTTTCTGTATTAAACTGTTCCGACTTCCTTTAATTTCTTCCCGTAATTTCTCTCGTTCTTCAGATAAGTGGTCTAGGAATTTGCGTGGAAGTCGTGAAGAATAAACTGGCACCTGCAATGAAAAAGGCTGAACTGAAATTAGCGTTCGGGAAAGGCTTTTGCGGTGCATCTGAGGTCTTGGATTTGGCTTCTGAACATGGAATCATAGGGAAAGAAGGAAGTAAGTTTCTCATCGACGGAGAATTTTTCAGTGATACACTTGCAGCTGAGCAGTACCTGACGGAAAACAGTTGCGTTCTTGATAACATTGTTATACAAGTACGGAGAAAGTTGTTCGAAAGAAATGCACACAAATGGACTGAGTTTTAGTTCTTCAATTCTCCGAGCTTCTGCAAAAGCTTGATAGTTTCCAAACAAGCCGACACGACGCAGAAACAACATTGGACAATGATGGTGGATGATATGAGAGAATCAATGGTGAGATTTGAAGTTCTAGTGTTGTAGTAGCCATTTGGTTCAATTAGTAAACAGAGCAGTGAGATGGATGAACCATTGAATTGCATGTTTCAATTAGGGAATTTGTGCTTGAAGCTCAAAACTTCCTGTGTAGTTTAGTGTTGCTTACTTGATCATAAAACCAGAACCTTGTAATTTTATTGATTTAGTAACAATTACTAGTTTTGTAATAAGATTTATGGTCGAAAATTGGTAAAGCGTTCTTATAAATGTTTTGAAAGAATGAAAATGCAAAACAAAAAAGACCCAAAATCAAGATTAGCATGTGGATTTCAATAGGGCATCTCTGTTATGATGATTTTTTCTCCGAAAACTTAAGGTGTAAAAGAACCTTGTTAGAAGTCGGGAGTTCGATTTTAAGTTCCCACAACTATTTCCAAGTGTTTTGCATTGGGGCCTCAACCAACTATCCTATCGGACGGACAGAGACATCTCTCTTGTTAGATTTTGAATCAGCTAATATTATTGAATTATCTTGCCATGATTTGTGGTTGTCACCTGGCCAAGCCAGGCAACCTAATCTATGAATCTGAAGCTAAAATCAGTTATTGCTCCACTTTGACTACAATTTCCACGGATTCAGTCTTTTCCTTTATTGTCAAGTCTTCTGAGATAATCAATAAGAGAAGGCAATTTCTTGGGAGATGCCTCAGTTTTGATATTTATCACATCTCTACCAATTGATAAAATCAATTTTCCACATTCTCAATTCATTGTGAATTGAAGGACCATAATCAAGAAGGGTTGACTGTGATTTAGACAGGAAGTTTTATGGGATCAATTGATCTTCAAACTTCCATTAGAAATCCCATTCCAAGCACTCTTAAGATTAATTGCATTGGACACCATCCAAGTCAAGATGGGGCTACAATTCTTTTAGTTAGAATTGACTATTTTTTTGGGTAATTGAGAATTTTTCAACCCACCGGACAGTTAGGTCAGCTCTAAACTCGAGCCGCCAACACACTAATGACATGTAAGACAGGGCCGAAACCCATGCGGAGAGAACGTGGCCGAAGCCCACAAAGGAAAGTTAACTCCACAAAGTCTCCCATGTGCCTTTGGCCCATACAAGGAAATAACGTTGAAATTGTTGAGCGTGAGATTTGAACTCTAAACCCTAAATCCTAAACTTTAAATACTAAATCCTAACTCTTAAACTCTAGTGTGTCATTTCCAAAAAAAAAAAAAAACAAAAAACCAACTAACATGGACTTCTACGGGAAACTTAATTAGGATAGGAAAATATGGTCTTGAAGAATTCGTCTAAGTCCTCCAACCCTAGAATCCCACTTCCAACACGTTATCACATATTAATGTTTGTATATTTCTTTTTCCATCCCCTTTTTTGGGTTTGTGAAACTCCTAAGCAATTATAAACAAATGCAAGATTAAGGTGCACTGCATGAGCTGGCTGTGGAAAATCTTGAGCTTTTCCTCCCTATAAATGGCACCTTATTAGTGTTCTTTCTCTGCAAAAAACCTCCCTTCACCATGTCTAAACCATATTTTGCTCCTCAAACCCCTTCAATGGCCTCCATTTTGCTTCTCTTTGGGCTGCTGATGGCCTGCATAAGCACAACAGGTCTTAAGCTTCTCAAAACACTTATGCAAATTACATATTTTCATATACTTGTGACTTGTTAGATACACATGTGATTGGTGTCCCACATCGGTTACGTATAAGTTTACGGATAAGCATGCATTAGTGTACGATAGTCCTTGCATGCATACTGGGTTTTGTAATTAGTAAACCATGGAGCAATAGCTCAGTTGGTTATATATTTAGGTTTAAGGTGGATGACGCTAAGGTCAGGAGTTTGAGGATTTTCCAGGTTTCGAGATCTTGCCCACTTCTAGAGAGGGGATAGAACTAGAAGTCTCATTTCTCTCGCATGGTCTTTGGCTCAATGTTATATGTCGTCAGCGTGGTGCAGATTGTTCTGGAGGCCCAAGTTTTACACCCACTCAGCTATTCGAAAGGCATGCTGGAATGAATGATTCCTCGGTTACCAAAAAAAAAGCTTTTGTAATTAGTAATTACATAACCCCAACAAGGCTAAACCTTGTGAAATCCATTTTTGGTTAAAGCCAGAGATTACTTGCACTTTTATTAGCTTTTTTTTCAGTCATAATCATAACCCAGTTGATCAAAGGAAATATCTTTTTGCAGGTGCCCAAATAGGAATTTGTTATGGAATGCTTGGAAGCAACTTACCATCAAAAAAAGAAGTGATAGATCTCTACAACCAAATAGGCGTCGAGAGAATGAGACTCTATGATCCAAACCAAGAAGCTCTTCAAGCCCTTGGAGGCTCCAGCATTGAACTCATCCTTGGTCTACCAAATGATGACCTTCAAAGCATGGCCTCCAGTCAAGCCAATGCAGACAATTGGGTCCAAAACAATGTCAAGAACTATGGCAACGTCATGTTTAAATACATTGCTGTAGGAAATGAAGTGAAACCTTCCGATCAATTCGCGCAATTTCTAGTCCCTGCAATGCAGAACATCTTAACTGCACTATCTGGGGCCGGACTTGGACACATTAAGGTCTCCACTGCTATTGACACTGGTACACTGGACGATTCTTCTTTTCCACCATCTAATGGCTCCTTCAGGGGAGAATACAGAGCAATTATTGATCCGGTTATTAACTTCTTAGTGAAAAACCAATCTCCATTGCTCCTTAACTTGTATCCTTACTTCAGTTACAGAGATAACACTAGGGACATTCGTCTCGATTACGCGCTTTTCACAGCTCAATCAGCAGTTGTTTCAGACCCACCAAGGGAATACCAGAACCTGTTTGATGCCACCTTGGATACCGTTTACGCCGCCTTGGAGAAAGCTAATGGTGGTTCTTTGGAGATTGTTGTGTCTGAGACTGGGTGGCCTACAGAAGGAGGAACAGAAACATCAGTAGAAAATGCAAGGATTTACAATAACAACTTGGTTCAACATGTCAAAGGAGGGTCTCCATTGAAGCCTGAGAAGCCTATTGAGACTTACATTTTTGCCTTGTTTGACGAGGATAACAAGAGTCCTGAACTGGAGAAGCATTGGGGACTCTTTTCTCCTGATAAACGGCCCAAGTACCCCATGAATTTCAACTAATTAAGTAAGAGAGCATTAATGATTAAACAATGTATTAGCAAGTGAATAAGGGCATTGTATCTATAGTACTATCAATAATGGACGGTGACACAACTCACCTTTTTTTTTGGTTATCGAGAACCACACCATACAAGCTTGCCCTTTGGACAGTTCATAGATGTTCACGCCAGGCTTGGTTGATTCAGTTAGGGCTCATAGTAACCCCTCAATGTTATGGCACACATGCATTGTATGTGGAACCTTTCATCTTACAGTTTCCCAACACAAAACAAACCTTTCATTGCACATTATCCAACTTAAATTTTTCTGCACATAATAACCTATGCAGCAAAGAAGAGAATACTTCAAGCCTTCACACTCTGTGTAAAAGAAAACATAAAGAAACCAAAAAAAAAAAAACCCACAAAGAAACAAGATTTATATACTGCAATGTCATCCTCTCAGAGATTTCTTCTTGTCTCTGGTTTTTGAATCAAGCTTCATGTTTCTCAAAACCTCATCAGCGAAGAACTTAAGCCACTACTTCAACTTGAATACGGGAATTCATGTCGAGTACCAGAGAGGATATCTTTCGATTTGAGTAATGAAAGTTCTTGTCTACAGAATCACCTGCGTAGAAGAACGACTGTGTGTGTCGGTGCTAAAGGATTCACCATTAATGGAAGACCAATAAGAGAGTTCATCTTTATGTGGCAAGCTGTTTTTAACATAAGCATCCAGCAATCTTACTCGTTGACGAGGTGTGCTACTTGACCTTGCCTTTGCCAGAGCAGATTCTGTTGCAGCCAAATAAGTTGGGAATACTGGAGAATTTGGGATCGAACTGGCATCATCTTCAGCTATATTCCTTTGCGTGCGACAAAATGATCTTCTCGGAAATGAATGAGGTGAATGTAGTCCTTCGATGGAGTCTTGTTTTTGTGTATTCCTCAGTTTAACCTGTGCGGTGTCAAATATCTCACTGGTAATCAGATTCGAACTAACAGTTTGTTTCAAAATCCCTGATGCTTCCCTGTCTTGTCCTTCAACATGTGTACATTGATATGGCCACCAGCTTTTTCTGCAACTTCCCATCCTGGCCGATGATTCTTCAAGCATTTGAGTGTTTCTCCTTTCCTGAGGTAGAAAATAATATTGTAAAATGTAAATATGGAATAAAATACTTGTTATATCATTTAATTTTCCATTGGAAAAGTAGCATTTTTAAGAAGAACGATATTTGAATTGTTGCAAAATGTTCTTTTAATCATGCAGTGAGCAACCGAACCAGATTACCCGGCTGGAGAATGAGTATTTCATCATTCGCTCTCGTTTGCAAGTGGCTTCTTGCCTTCTCAACCACATGGCTTCCTTATCTTCCTTCAAAAGCGAGCTGCAATCCCAGTCTCGTCCAGTGTTGTATTCAACCTGCCCAAGACAAAATGCCGGGCAGAAAAAGTGTAGCATTGTCTTTTTGCTCTAAAAAAATTCATTCAAGTAATATCAGTCTCACGTACCTTGATTTCCTTCTCTCCCAAGTCTTCTTTTGGCCAATGGAAAATTTTCTTTTCACCATCTTTGTAATTTCCACCATCAATTGAAGTCCTGTTTACTTGTATTTTCAGTGGAAATTGTTTGTAGGGCAGCAAACACCTTAGCATGGCAGCTTCTCGACGCGCATTTTGGCCACGAACAATGGCTTGAAGCCTCACCAGTCCCTTCAATGCTCGCAGAGCTTTTCTTGCCTGTTTCTCTCCCATTTGAAATTCAAATCAACCTATGCCAATTCTTATTTAACAGAGACAAACTACATGTAATTCCAGTTTCAGAACAGCAAGCTTAATGACATGAATTCTTTGCAGATAAGTTCATTTGTAACTGGTTTATTGGTAATTCATGACTAATCAACTATGTTTTCCATTCAAGGTTTGGACATTGAGTTACATCATCAAAGAATCATCGGTTCTACTATAAATTACGAAATACTCTCATGGATTGTTATAACATTCAAGCGTTTTTTTTTTCATGAACTGTAAAATTCAGATTATCCCTATTTCCTATCATTATTCAAATCTTAAGTCCATATGATAAGGAAATAAGACCTTACAAATTTATTCGGAAGATGTTCAAGGATCAGATTAAATCCATGATAGGGGAAGCACTAAGAAGTTTGATGAGCACTCTCTTTGTCAAGAAAGATTGAGCAGCAGCGGCATTACAAATTTCCTTCTACTAGTTTCTCTTGAAATGAAAACCTTTGAGATTAAGCATTATAAATCATTCTCAGGGAAATTATTCAGTCATCAGCAGAGCCAAGAGAATTATCACATTATCATTTTCTATAAAATCAAAATTGAAGATGATTAAACAAGCGGAAAAATAACTCACAAGATATGCACGGAAAGCGCTCTGTATCTTAACAGCAGCCGAGTTTTGATCCGCCTTTGTGAAATGATTGTGTGATTGAGAAGCCGCTGTAAGCCGAACAACCTCAGCAGCAGCTTGAGCAGCAGCAACAGCAGCATCAGCTGCAGCTGCGGTAGCAATGGCGACTATCAGAGCATGCTTTCTCTGCTCTTCTGTTGCTTCACTTAATGTTGTCTGTGGTGCAGCAAGTGCAGGCTGTTGTCTGATCTTATTAAACATCCCAATCACCCATCTCCACTTCTTTGATCTCTGAAGTTAAAAGTAACAGAAATATTACACAAACAGAAATGTATAAATTTCATCAGCTGAAAGGCACAAAAATGGAACTCTGTATATCAACCTTTTCTCTCTTCGATTTCGCCTCAGAATCAAAGAGCTTCTTCACCCAACCAAACCAGCAGCTCTTCTTTGCCATTGAGAATTTGAGTCTATCATATTAAAAAAAATTGTTGACCAACCCCTTCTATGTTCTTCAAGCACACCTTCAATTATACATAATTGAAAACATCCATTCAGATGTATTTGATAGCATGAAAACTGGCATTGAACACATTGAAAAACTGGAGCATAAAAATGAACCAAACAAACTATATGCAGAGCTAGTTCACTGAAGAACTAAAAACAATATGTCAATTTCAGGCTCTATCTACAAATAGCCTTCAGCCAAAAGATTGAAAACCCACATCAAAGAAGTTCCCAAAGTTGCAAAAAAAGCCAAATTCAGTTACTTTCTTTCTGCTTCAAATCAACAGTTAAAGTTAGAATCTTAAATACGTTATTGGCCACAAAGGGGCATTTCGTCAAACGCAAGGTATGCATCAACTAGCAAGCCCCAGAAAATTCCAAAGAAACAAAGAGTCTCACGTTATCTACGACTACCGATCAAAACATACCTGAAAACAGGACATATTTGTAGGGAAAACCCCAGAAACGAAGTTTCTCTATAACTTCATGATCTATAGACCTCCAAAATCCAATGAAGCTATGACAATACCAACTGGGTTTTTTTTTTCTTGTTCACCTGATAAAGATCCAGGCTTTGCTTGGCTTGATTCGACTTGGAAGGATATATATATCAGTAAGAACTGGAGAGGAGAGTGATGGGTGGCGATGACTCAATAACTATTAACTAGCAAAGTCTGTTTAACCTCGCATGGAGCCACTGGTCTTCACAATTCTCTTCCATCTGTTACTTTCAAAAACTGCCACTGACCATTTCAAAATTACTGTTATATATTTACAAATATTATTCATATTAATGGCCTTCATATCCTAGTTTTTGCATGGGAGAAACTTGACAAATTGGATATTATTTGTTCCATAATTCTAATATTAACTTTTTATTTGGTAAATGTAATGGCAAACAACAACCCCATGCATAATACTTCACCAATCACCACTGACTATTTTCATGAATTTAACTTCTGATCTCTAAGCTATACTCATTCAATTCTATTCGGGTCACATGTTCGCTTCTTGAAAAGAAAAATTTATAAAAAATGAAGACAAAGTATTGTGGTGTAAATGTCAAGACTTCAAGCAATATAGTTTATCAGGAAAGTCTCACTCTTTCTCCATTAACAAAGCATTTTCTTCAGGCGAACAAAGTCGTACAAGCCCGATATATCTATAGAAACTGACCAACCCACAAGTGCGGGGGACGGTCAAGACTTGTTAAAAATACCACATTGTTAATTTGGATTAACCCATGCAATGTTGTTTATAGGGAAAGTTTTACTCCTTCTCCATTAACAAGGCTTTTTCTTTAGGTGAACAAAGTCTTGCAGACTCGATATATCCACGGAAACCAGCCAATCCACAAGTGCGGAAGAGTGTCAACACTTGTTAAAAATCCCACATGGCCAACATTTAAAAAGGACCCATCAGTTTTTTTTGTTTTTTTTGTGACTTTGAATGTGTGGATGAATTTGGGTAGCTTTAACCCTTGCTTGCCTGTTGTGTCCCAGCATTATGAGGATAATGCCACCTTTTGAGTTGTTTGATGGCCCAAGGACAAGAGTTTGATAGCTTAAACTACTCTCTCTTAACTTAATTGGGCTGTTCAATAAAAACCAAAGGAATCAAGTGTTGTGGGTTCTGAGCTGTTCTCTTTTTTTTCTGTAGGTAAGTAGGGAATAGAGAAGGGGAAGACTTCTGAGCTGTTCAAATGGTCCAACGCCTCATCCTTTTTGAAGTTATTAGTGGAAGTTTTTTCTCACTCAATATATGTCTCTGTTTGTAACCAAAAATTCTGAACAATAAGTTTTCCTAGCTATTCTATTTATTTTGTTCTTTTTGTCTTTTCAAGTGCTTGATTGTTGTTGTCCGTGTAGCTTGGGTGGCAGGGTAAATCTTGGTATGTGTGGATTAAGAGCACGTACTTGGGCTCGATTCTATGCTTGAAATTATATTCACGACTGAACTAAAACATGTATTGAGATGTGTCGTTATCTTCAGAGTTTACCATGCATGAGTGCATCCCCGAGCGAATGGACTCTTGGATGGATTTTCCGTCACTAAAAAGTGCTTTGATTGTTTCTATTTCAGTAAAAATTGGTATTTCTTTGACAAAATAATTTGCTTCTATTGTGAACCACACACTTTTTTTCTTTTCTTTTCACAAGCAATGAAAAGTACATGATATGATTACACAGATCTTTCACTAAATTCTCTAATATGAAAATGATTCAGAAGAACATGGATGAACTAATCATCAGAGCAATAATTACTCACATACACCCCCATTTGCCACCATTGATGCTTTGCTTCAATTGTTGACTGAAAACATGTAGTCTTATGATTGTGCTTTCTTTCTTGACTCTGTTTTAACTAATCCAACATATTATTAATGGTTTTGCTTTTTGCTTGCAGCTGCAAGCAAAAGTGTCATAATGCTGATAATTGATGGATTAAGATATAGTGTGTACTTTCAGATAGAGTGATGTGGTTCGTATTGCTAGCGCATTTTTGGAGAAGTATGATATAACAGTAATTGGGGTAGTTGTCAATGGTGTTGGATTGAGCTGAAAATCATACCGTTGATTTGAAACGACCGCAAATCCAACGAATACTACTTAGGGATCGACATCGGGTCGGCTCAAATAGGATCGACTTTTTCAAACTTAGGCCCTGCTTTGGCTCAAACCCGATTTTGAGCATTGGACTTCGGGTCGGGCCAGACTTGCAAAATGAAGCCCAGGCTGGGCCTCAGGCTTCGGGCTTAGGGCCTTTGGGCTCGGACATCGAGCTTGTAGCTGGAAAATGTCTTTGATAGCATTGGTTCTTATTAGATTTATCTGTTTGGATCTTAATCCGGATTAATTTATTATCTAATTTATTTATCTGGACTTAAACCCATTTCGAGTTTCATCAATTAAGTTAAATTCAATTCGGATCATGATCGGACATGTAAATATTTTGTAAAGAGTAATCTTGTTGGACCCACAAGGTCATAACGACTGCCACTCCTAGCTTATAGACCGTTTTTGGTCAAGATACGTTTGGGCGGAAGAAGAGCCTCGTACCCTCCTACATCGTGACTCTACCAGCCTCTCCTAGCATCCTCATCAGGTGCTCGAAAACGGCTTCTCTTCCTGGTCTCTCCTCCTCTAACCGTCTTGTTGTCACGACGGCAGCTATAAGCGACTTTGGATAGCGTCGTTAAGGTGAGAGACCTCGGTTTCTCTTTCGTTTTTTCAATTGTCAGTAGGTCTTATGGGCCATAAAGGTCATGGCACTGGTCTGCGACCATCTTTCACTGCTTGTAATAATTTACCTTTGATTTGTGACGGTGGAGGAATTTTTTTCTATTTTTTGTGTGAATATATGCTGGGAAGATCTCTTGCTCACTACCTGTTTGTTGATTTGTTTCAATGACACGCTCTTATAGTATGCGTTTTGTATAATATTTTATCATTGTGAATCAACTGGTTAGCTTCTACATTTACTTGGCTTGTTAGATATACTGACTGCTAGCGGGGATCCATTAGCGAGTACGTCAAATTTCTATCTTTGTTTGCATTTTAAATTGTTTCTTTGGTTGCTTCATCTCTTGAAGATCTTTTGTAAAAATACACGTTGAGATTGATAACTGGGAACATAGATAATTTTTTCGGAATAATCTGTATACATAATGGAGTTTTTCTTGATTAGGTATTATGGCGGCTGATGAGGAAGACCCTGCATCCACTCCACCAGCAGAGCCTTCTATTTCAGTCCTTGATGGTCCACCTGCGGTTTCGACCATTACTGTCACCCCGGTTCTACCAATACAACCTATCAGTTCTCAAGTAATTCCCATTCAACCTTTGCCTACTATTGCTCCAATTCCTATAGTTCCTCTTGCCCCAGTTGTCCGGCCATTAGCCCCACTTCCAATACGTCCACCTGCCTTAAGGCCACCTGTGCCGCAAAATGGTGAGGTCAGAGCTAGTGACTCTGACCACGATGACTTGGGTCCCTCCCGAACTGCTACTGGTTCTGCAGAGTATGAGATTTAAGAAGAGAGTAAACTGGAGAGGGAGCGGCAGCAACAGGCAATGCGGGAGCTGATGACAAAGCGCCGTGCTGCTGCTCTCGCAGTGCCGACTAATGACATAGCTGTCCGTGCTCGTCTTTGTTGGCTTGGTGAACCCATAACGCTTTTTGGAGAGCGAGAGATGGAAAGGCGGGAAAGGTTGCGAATGATTATGGCAAAGCTTGATTCTGAAAGGCAGCTGGAGAAGCTGATGAAAGTTCATGAGGAGGAGGCAGCAGCTGTTTCTGCTGCAACTGAGGATGTTGAGGAAAAAATGGTTCACTACCTTTCTATACTGGATCAAAGGAGCTATTGGATGCTAGAATTGATGATGCAAAATACTCAATTTTAAGAGCAGCATCTCGTCTTGAACGTGCTCGTAGGAAAAGGGATGATCCAGATGAAGATGTGAATGCAGAGATTGATTGGGCTCTAAAGCAAGCCGGAAGTTTAGTTCTTGAGTGCAGTGAGACTGGAGATGATGGGCCTCTTACCGGTTGTTCCAACTCACGTGATGGGAAAATGCTGGCAACCTGGTATCCCTCATTTTCTCCCATTTAAATAATTGTGAGTTAACAACCATTATATTTATTGATTGCTTCTTGAATATTTGCCTTTAAAGGACTAATCGTTTGTCCTAAAGTGGAAGGTGGAGCTTGAACTTTTTAGCATTCTTTGTCCACCTTTCTTGGAGTATTTGCATCACATAGTCAACTTTACAAGCTTCACGACAAAGCTTTTCGTTATTCGAATCATTGACAAGTTGTCGAGTCTTTTGCATTGATTGCCATACTCATTTCTTGTCCTCAATGATTGAAATGAGAAATCATTTGACCTTTTGATGGTTGAGACAATCTTATTCCTTGCTCAAGTGTTGACCATTTATTAGTAGGGTGGCTGTAATTATGTGACTTTATGTGTATCATGCATTAAGGTCTCTGCATTAAACATAATTTTTTTGTTTTAATTTCTTTTGTTAGTGCTTGGAGTGGAGTTGCTAAACTGTGGAGCATGCCTCAACTAAACAAGGTTTCCGCCTTGAAGGGGCACACAGAACGTGCAACTGACGTTGCATTCTCACCAGTGCATGACTATCTGGAGACTGCATCGGCTGACTGAACTGTAAAATTATGGAATACTATGGATCCCTCCTGAAGACATTTGAAGGCCATAGGGATCGTATTGGATGTATTGCCTTCCATCCCTCAGGGAAGTATTTGGCCTCAAGATACTGGAGTGGAGTTGCTTCTTCAAGAAGGTCATAGTATAAGCGCATATGGGATTACCTTTCATCCTGATGGATCATTAGCAGCATCTTGTGGACTTGATTCCCTTGCACGTGTTTGGGACCTTCGTACTGGGAGAAGTATCCTTGATCTGGAAGGTCATGTTCAGCCAGTAAGACTTCAAGACAAAACAGTCGTCGATTTTTGTTTTATTCTGAGTTGATTGTTACTTACTTATGTTCAGGATTTTCTCTACAGGTTCTTGGTGTCAGCTTTTCACCGAATAAATATCATTTAGTGACTGGTGGTGAAGATAATACTTGTCGCGTGTGGGATTTGAGGAAGAAAAAATCTTTGTATACAATACCTGCGCACTCAAAACTTATATCACAAGTGAAGTTTGAACCTCAAGAAGGTTACTTTTTAGTCACTGCTTCGAGTGATATGACATCAAAGGTTCAATTCTTTCTCAAAATTTTTTTTACTCCATAGAAGTTGAAGTCTTTGAATGGAAAATTAGTTATTGCATTTATATAATGGTTGTTTCATATGTCTTACCAGGTTTGGTCTGGCCGAGATTTCAAGCCTGTGAAGACTTTATCTGGTCATGAAGCAAAAGTAAATTCTCTGGACATAAGTGAGGGTAGGTTTTCTTTCCTTATGAAGCAAGAATTCGCAATTTGTTTGTTCCTAGATGGCTCCGTTGGTTAACTTGTTGCTTGGTTTTGTTTCAAAGCCTGTCAAATTCCTGTACCGTGTGACTTAGTTTACAGATGATCCTTGTTTAGTACATGCTAAGTATGTTCTCTCTGGTTGGCAGACGCTCAATATATTGTGACCGTCTCTCATGATTGGACCATCAAACTCTGGCGTGGCAGTAGCAACGGTGGGGAAGACCGTATGGATATGGACTGATCAGCTCTGTGCTTGATGATCATCACACTTTCATTTCTCAATTTTGCTTAAAAAGTTCTACTGAGGAGTTGACACAGAAGCATAGTTGCACTGGCAGCGATGCCTCTTACTCTGGCATGACTTGTTAGTCCTCGGATACATCGATGTTATTGCTAGGCGGGGTTTGGTTTTTGACTTTTGAGTTAGGGCTCCTGTTACACACATCTTTTGTTGGAGTATCTATTGAACTTGGAGAATTGATTGTATTTGATGATGTAATTTTGTCCAAATGATAGAAAAATACACTACCAAATTCATGTCATGTTCATTTTATACACAACTGATGATCAGCACAAACACACATATATACACACACATAATAGAACAAAGTCTTGAATAACAATAAGTTGGATGATAATCTAGTGACAAAGCTATTCGGGATCAAACCGTATAGACTTGAAAGATACTGACTTTAGTACTCACGGGAAGCAATAATGGTATGAGTTTAGGCTCATATCAGATGTTCAAATGTCATGTTTCTATAGTGTCGTTCTTTGGGGCTAAACCATAAAGACTCTGAAGGACTTGAGTTTGATGTCAAATCATATGGACTTGAGAAGGTCCTGAGTTCGATAACGGTATGAGTTTAGCTTCACATCGTATATTTAAAGGGCAAGTTTTTATAGCGTCGTTCCCCAGGGTTAAGCTATATAGACTCAAAAAGTCTTGAATTCGATGTCAAATTGTATAAACTCATAAGGTCATACGTTTCATGCCAAACCGTATGGACTCCTAATGGCAAGCTTGTATAGCCGTGGACCTTGTGGTAGAGTCTTGAGTAAGTTTGACACTTTGACTATTAAAATATTCAATAATAGTCAACATTTCATTGGTCCGATGACGCCACTCCCTGTACAACTAAATCGCACGGTAACAAATTCCAAAGAGAGAGCGAGGGGGAGAAGAGAGAGCCAACAATGGCAGCTCGCAAACGAGCGTCAGCAGAGGCGGCAGCAAAGCCGCCGACGACCACTGAAATAACGCCGCAGCGGAAGCCTCAAGACAAAGAGACGACTATCACGAATGAACTCCCGATTGCGCCACCTAGATCGGGCCTAATTTTCAAGCTCTCTTTTCTGTTACTGGCCCCGTACTTGTACCTCTTATTCTACCACTACAGGATCGAGAAGGACCTCAAGAGATCTATCCTCATCAATGCGGGGCTTAGCCTCGGTGGCTTCTTTATCACAGTCAAGATGATCCCCGTAGCTTCTCGATACGTATTGAGGCGCAATTTGTTTGGTTACGATATCAACAAGAAGGGTACTGCTCAAGGAACTGTCAAAGTGTGAGTCTGCTTTAAAAATTTTACATAAATTTTATTCTTTGTTCGTTCATTTTTTGTTGTTTAACTGTTCTGCGAGCTGAGTTTATGTGCAAAATTCTTAGTTTTGGCACCTTAATATGCAATCCTCCTTCCAAGTTACTGCAGTAATGGGTTTTCTTTTTCAAATAAGAAAGTGCAATCCTATACTTTGTTTATTCATTCAGATTTCAGTTTGCAACTGGTGAACTGGGTACGTTTTCCATCATCAAAGTCACTTTCAATTTCTGAATTGAAGTTTCCTTTCAGTAATATAGATTGTTGTATTAACTGTTCTGATTGAGAAACAAAGCTTGCATTTCCTTAAATCGTTATCTATATGTTGTTACTTACTTACCAAAAAAAAAAGTTATCTATATGTTGAACTGGTCGTGTGTGATGTGTCCATTTCTCAAGACTCATCTTTGTTTTGATTGAAGAGTAAATTTTTTTAACGATAAACCTATGATAGTTGAAGGGAATAGATGGTTCACTCCATCGTTTGTATCAGCCATTAAGTTTGATTACTCATTTTAGGAGTCGTTTATAAGTTTCTTTTAATGATATTCTGTGATTTGCAGGCCTGAGTCATTGGGCATTGCTGTTGGAATTGTCTTTTTGGTCTTGGCAATTTTGTTTCAGTATTTCAACTTCACAGCAGATTCAAATGTAGGTAGTTTTTTCAACTTCATAGCTTTATCTCAATATTTTAGTACTTTAGAAATTCTATGAAATCATAAAAATAATTATGTGGTTCGCTTTTCTACTCAACAATGCCAGTAATTTTTGGTGTTTGGCACATTTTACTCTTCTAGGCATATTTGTTATGCTTACTGAATTACTCATCTCGCTTAGCAACATATAATTTGTTCTTCAGGGGGTTCCAGTTTGATTCGAATTCCTCCTTTTTTCCTGCATAATTATCCTATCATTTTATTCTCCTTTATTCATTGTGTTTTCTGATTATTAAGGTCTTTTTAGGTAATGGGGTTATGGGAATTGAATACTTGATCTCTTTGTCATGTGGCCCTTAAGGTACGGCCGTATGGGCTTAGCCAACTAGGTCAAGACTTAATCCCTTTATGTTTATTAAGTTAGCTGAGAGAAAACTATCTGGCTCTTATTCTCATTCTTAAAACAATACACACACACACACACACACACATATATGTTTCTATCTGGTTTTTCTAATTGTTTTGGTGTCCTAACACTCATCTATAGCCGTTGATGATTTACTTGAATTTATTTCTGCGGCTTGAGTACATGATTTAACTAGTAGAAGTTAAGAGTGTGACCATTTCATTCTTTTAGTGGCTTGTGGAGTACAATGCAGCACTAGCATCGATCTGCTTCATGATTTTGCTTGGATTTGTTGACGATGTTCTTGATGTCCCCTGGAGGGTGTAAGTTCCCTTTTGTCCCATGTTTTTAATATTGACAAATATTTCCTCAAAACCCTTTCATGTTTTTTAAGTATTTGTTTCCTTTGGATGGTGTTGTGAACCATCTGACATTAGCTCCTTACTTGCCTTTTTGTGATTGTTAAGAGCAGGAAATTGCTGCTACCTTCATTTGCTGCTCTTCCCCTGTTGATGGCCTATGCCGGACATACTACTATCATCATACCTAAGCCTCTTGTTCCTTACATTGGGGTTGAGATTTTTGATTTAGGTATCGTGTGTAACTAAGTGTGTATCCTAGGTTCTGCTTATTACATTTGAAAAGCTGATTGTTATTCTGTTTACTGTGTTGTACATTCAGATATTCATGTGGAGTTGTGCTTGACATTTAATTTCTTAAGGAGATCCATTCTTGCTACATCCGTCCATTCTTGCTACATCCGTCCATTCTTGCTTACAATTTATGTTTGTTGTGACAGGATGCTTATATAAGCTTTACATGGGACTTTTTGCGGTTTTTTGCACAAACTCGATCAACATTCATGCTGGCATAAATGGTCTTGAAGTTGGGCAGACAGTTGTGATTGCATCTGCTGTAAGCACATCTACTAATAAAACAGTTGAAGCTTACTACTATTCTTGCTAGCTAAAGCATCTTAGTGATAACAGATTCTGATACATAATGTCATGCAAATTGGAGCATCTACAGATCCTGAGTATAAGCAGGCCCATGCATTCTCCATCTACCTTGTTCAACCTTTACTTTCAACTTCGTTGGGTTTACTTTCTTACAACTGGTAATAGCACTGCTTTTGAATTATGGAGTTGGTTTTTTAAATTTCTTCCTATGTTGTAAAGTTAGTCTTAGTATTTTTGTTTAATCTTGCTTCTCCTAGGTATCCCTCTTCTGTTTTTGTTGGAGATACTTACACGTACTTCGCTGGAATGACCATGGCTGTTGTTGGAATTTTAGGACATTTCAGGTGAGTTCTTGAAAATCCTTCAATGCTTCACTTGTACAAATCATACCTTGAAGTGCAAGTTTAAAATGGCTAATGTCTGGAACCCTTCCTTTCGTTGTTCAAACACATAATACGTAAAGCAACTCTTAAGATTTATCAAGACTCTAAATTATACATGGGTAAAATATCTTCAGTAAAAGCATGATTATGGCGGTCTCTTGAACTCCATGCACACCTCAATTAATGAGCTTGACTTGAATTTCTCCACATCTTAATATCGTGCTTATTTCTATGGACTTAACTAATGTACTATTATTGCGTGGAATTTAAACATGTGATTCTGAAGTATGTTTCTGTTGCTGTTAGGTCAATACATCAACAGTTAATATACATGTTCGCCTCTTAATCTTCCTGCATAACTGCACTCTAGATTCTTTATCAATGATGTTTTCTTAAATTTTTCTGGTTACAGTGAGACACTTTTGATATTCTTCCTACCTCAAGTAGTGAACTTTCTCCTGTCATTGCCCCAGGTTTTATCTAATTATTAATCTCTCCCCCCCCCCCCCCCCGCCCTTTCTCTCTCTCTCATGCGCGCACTCACACATCGTGTAGTAAATTGTGTTGTGAAGATGGCATCTAATTGGGGTTTCTTTTGGTCAGCTTTCTGGTTTTGTAAAATGTCCCAGGCATCGTCTACCTAGGTAACTTTCTTTATTCTCTTCAGCCTTTTAAGCTTTTAGGCTGTAATACGAGGCAGCTTATGAGTTTTTTTCTTAACCAACAGTCTGTATCTTATTGGAACTTTCAGGTTTGATCCCCAGACCAGATTACTCACTGGAACGAATGATGGAACACTTGTAAACTTGTACTTGAGAATGTTTGGCCCCATGTCAGAGAAGTCACTTTGCATTCAACTTCTTCTTGTTCAGGTGATTTATCATGTTCATTTCCTTTTGCTATTCATCATGTGCCTTCTTGTTCTGCATTCTTTAAACGACGAGGCTCTTAGAAGTTAGAACAACAAGGCACGCTTTAGTTTGTTGTATGACTTCCAACCCAATTGTTAACGTCAAGACAGGCCATTTCGATGCATTTATATGCGTGCATGTATCGCCCTCCGTAAGAAATATATAAGTTAAAAAGGAATTGTTTTGAGTACAAAAA
Organism: Tripterygium wilfordii; assembly: GCF_013401445.1. Taxonomy (NCBI): domain Eukaryota; kingdom Viridiplantae; phylum Streptophyta; class Magnoliopsida; order Celastrales; family Celastraceae; genus Tripterygium; species Tripterygium wilfordii. Next base: position 12,253,335 of record NC_052236.1, on the reverse strand, counting down.
TCTTTCACCCTGCGTAGAAGGATGTGTGAAGGTTGGGTTGGTGCATGTGAGCAGTTGCGTGAGTGCGTTATGCATCATTCCTGTCCAGATGCCTTTATTGTTTCTAACAAGCTCATCCCTGAATCTGCCTTACTTGTTTCAACAGGCTCTTGGATGCTGCTTCTGCTTTGTGCTGAGATATTTTCTTGCTGGTTGGTATAAATGAAAGCCTCCCACAACTTCTGATGAATATTCTTCATATAGTTATTAACAAGCAAGCATTTGGCACCCTGACTGATCATGTTGTATTGTATGACTTCTTGCTTACCAGACAGTTGTCAAGTGGGCAAGTCAGTTGTTCAGTGGGCAATTGGGTGTGTTCCACGTTAAAAAAAAAGTGGGTCTTTTTTGAGGGTGAAGCAATTTTTCAGTTTCAATGTGTTTGAAAATGATGCCAAGGTTGGGGCCCAAAGATGTATTTATACCTGTCAAACATATGATATGACATGATTTTGAAGCAATAATGCATTTTTAGTTTGGAAGCTTCTTTTTTTTTTTTTATGTCTAACAAGTTCCTTATCAATCACTTAACTTCGCAATAGCGTAGTTGGTTATTTTTGAAAAAATTTCACCAGAGGTCGAGAGTTTAATTCTAAATCGGCACAACTATTTTTTGAGTGGTTTGTGTTGGGTCGGGTCTTGGCCCAATTAACTTGTCGGGTGAATTTGTACCGGTAGGATCCTAATAACTTGCCGTGCCTAGACAGGCAGAGTATCCGTTATGTTTTAAGATTTCCTCCGACAAAAAGGACAAACAAACTAAATATCCTTGGCTCCTTGCAAAATAAATAAAATAAAGCCTAAATCATAACCGAAAGTCTGTATCTAGTCTAGAGGAAAAACTGGAACTTTTAAATGCGATTCTGGTTATATATTGGGGGAATGATGATACCTTTAAGAGGTCATGAGGGGAGAGATTATAATCTAGTTCTGCTTCGGATTTGCAAAGGAAAACACAGATGATGATTCAGAGTTGCATTGCCCATTTCACTTGTCTGCAACTTCGAAGAAGAAGATGGAGCATAGATTCAATGGATGACGGCGATCAAGAATTGATTGCCTGCACTGAACCGATTCATTCACCAACATCTTCCGGCATCCTCCGGCATCCTCAAAAGTATACGGTGCTTGTGATCGTTTGTGAAAACATTGTTATCCAGAATTCAAGACTTTGCCTTTCTCCCCCATTCAAGATTTTGGGCCCATTGCATTCGGTTTTGATCGAAAGAGTAGTGATTACAAGGTCTTGAGGTTTGTCAGTAATTCTTTCTTTGAAGGGGTTCGAATATATTGAGCAAGTTGAGCTATACTGTCTGAAAAATTATTCGGATAGTACTGATGGAATTCACTCCTTTGACTTTGCAGATCAGGTGTTTGTAAATTTGCCTCTGCCAGACTTTGATCAAAGATCTATCTCTTCAAATTATGAGTTTGCAATATTTAATGGATTGCCTTGTGTTGTTCTTTGCAGCGAGGGTACAGAGAAACAGTTTGATATATGGGTGATAACTGACCATGGAGGTAAAGAATATCGGGTTAAGCTACACAGTGTTGGAGTATATATTACAAGTGGTAAATTATGCAGAAACTCTTATTCCAGATCATATGCTAGATGGGAGGTGAACAATGACTTTGAAAAAGTAAGGAAGAAAATTTGCGAGATGGGTCCTTGCTAAGTTCAACGTGTGCGAATGCCACCCTAGAGTTATCTTCCCGGACTGAGCCTTGTTGGTCCCAATAGGTCCAGGGGTTGTGGGATCTTCTATGTGGCCCAGGGTTTACCAGTTAGTGCAAAGTCTGGTGCTGGAAGCACATCGTGTATCTGTGTGCTGAGATGTTAGTGCAATGTCTACAGTCTAGAGAAACAAAAAAGAAGACACTTCGCAAGGTGAGAGCATTGGAGTCAACCAAAAACTAGATATTTGAAACCTTCCACTTCTTTTCCTGCAGAAAATGAAGACTAGAGGAGATGAAATCAAGAAAGAAGTCAAACTTGTCAAGCAAGCTGCCATAATTTTTCTAGTACGCGTTTTCCTCTAAACTTTAAAGAAGTCTTGGAAATAGTTGGAATTTGGAAAGTTCCTATAAGTCAAAACTTAGTAATCTGGTTGTAATTTTTTATTTTCAATCATTGAGGATCTATGGCTGTTCTCACTATAATAAAAGAGTATAAGACTAGTTCTGAAGGTACATCTTTTTTATCACATTCTTCCATCAATAGCATAGTCATCTGCCTATTTCATATGGCTGCTGCTGCTTCTTCTTCCACAACTCCTACTGAGAAAAAGTACGATGTTTTCATTAGTTTCAGAGGGGTTGACACTCGCGACAACATTCTCAGTCATCTACATGCTGCTTTGTGTAAAGCGAAAGTTGAAACCTTCATTGACAATGACCTCAGGAGAGGAGATGATATTTCAGAGGCGCTTCTGAGAACAATCGAGGAATCAAAAATGTCCATAGTCATTTTCTCCGAAAACTATGCTGCTTCTAGGTGGTGCTTGGATGAACTTTTAAAAATCATGGAATGTAACGAAAAAGATGCACAAATTGTTATACCGGTCTTCTTTAAAGTGGATCCATCACATGTAAGAAAGCAGTCAGGGACTTTTGCACAAGCCTTGGCTCAGCATGAAGATCATCCCACGATACAAAGATGGAGGGATGCGTTGACCAAAGCAGCTAACTTATCTGGATGGGATTCACAGATCACAAGGTAATTTTTTCTACTACTTCTCAATCCTTGTGTCTTTTTTCACCCTGATTCTTGGCATGCTTATTATTTGAGCAGAGATATCCGGTCTTCAAAATCAGTGTATACTTAATGGATTTGCACTTTAAATGATTTTTTCTTATTGCTCAAAACTTAACCATTTGATCAGTGTAATTTGAAGAGCACTTTCCCCAATGTTAACAACCATTTTTTGCCAATAAATCCACAGTAGTTTATTCCTATCCCCACAGAATTACAATATACTTTTGTCAATAAATTTCTGCGTATGATTTTTTGATTTGTGGTTACTGTTTAGTGAAAAGCGTACAGAACTATCACTTCTCAGTGTTATACTATAGCCATGATTTCCTTTCCTGTGTTTTTCAGGCCTGAGGCTACCCTTGTAAAAAATATGGTCTCAGATATTTTGGGAAAACTTTACTATACATCCTCAAGCACTTTTGGTAGTCTGGTTGGTATGAGTTCTCACTTTGAGCAAATTGACATGATATTAAGCACGATTTCTGAAGAAGTTCGCATCATAGGATTTTGGGGGATGGGGGGTATAGGTAAGTCAACCATCGCTAGAGCTTTCTTTAACCATGTTTTCTCCCAATTCGAAGGGCATAGTATTATTGAAGATATCAGAGAAACATGTGAGAAGCATGGGCTAAACAATATACGAGAGAAACTTCTCACTGGAATACTGAAGGATGAGAATTTAAATGTAGGCACTCCTAATCTAGGCATTCCTTCTATAATGGATAGGCTCCATCGCAAGAAGGTTCTTATTGTTTTGGATGATTTAAATGATTTTCAGCATATAGAACTTTTAGTTGGAAGGCGTGAGTGCCTGGGTCGAGGAAGTATTATCATCATAACAAGTAGGGACAAACAAGTTCTCAAGAGTGGAGTTGATAGGATCTATGAGGTTCCAGGATTGGGGTACCATGAAGCTCTTTGCCTCTTTGGCCAATATGCTTTCAAACAAAAGCATCCCAGAGATGGCCATCATATGAGACTATCAAACAGGGCAATAAATTATGCTAAGGGTCATCCATTGGCTCTTAAAATATTGGGTTCTTATTTATATGGAAGGAGCAATGAAGAACAGGAAAGTGCATTGAGTAAATTAGAGAGAACTCCTAACATGGATGTTCAGAAAGTGTTGCGAATTAGTTATGATGGACTGGACAATGAAGAAAAATATATTTTTCTCAATATTGCATGTTTTTTTAAAGGGGATTACACTGAAGAAATAAAATGCTTCCATGATAGCGGCGGTTATTCTACAGATATTGGAATACGTGTTCTTATGGATAAATCTCTAATAACGATTCACATGGGTCGAGTATGGATGCATGATCTGCTACAGGAAATGGGACGAGAAATTGTTCGTGAAGAATCCATTGAAGAGCCTGGGAAACGTAGTAGGCTATGGGATCATCGTGACATCTCTCGTGTGTTGACGAAGAACACGGTAAGGGCCAAATGCATAAACTCTGTATTTCATATTACATCTGTAGGTATAAGAAGAATATGTATTTCATGACTTCCTTACCTTGATTTGTAGGGGACTGAGGCAGTTAAAGGCATAATTCTGGACATGCATAACATAAGAAGCTTCAGTATAAATTCTGCAGCATTTGAGAGGATGCACAGTCTTGAATTCCTCAAAATCAAAGTTGATTTGTCCACTTTGTACCTTCCTCAAGGCCTCGGATATCTTCCTAGCGAGTTAAGATATATGTATTGGGATCGATACCCTTTGACATATTTGCCATCGAATTTTCACCTGGAAAATCTAGTTAAGCTCATAATGCCCCACAGCCATGTTGAACAACTGTGGAATGGAAGACAGGTATGGCCTACTATGATTTTTTGTCAAGCAAACGACTCCATAGACTGATAAAAGTACTTCTTTTCCTGCCTTTTTGGATAATAAAGACTCCTGTTTTTACAATGTTTTTCATTTTTGTCACAGGACCTTGCGCACTTGAACATGGTTGACCTCTCATACTCTAAGAAGTTGATTGAAATTCCAGACCTCTCGCTGGCTACGAATCTTCAAAATCTGGTTCTTACAGATTGCAAAAGGCTTAAGAATATTCCTGGCAGTCTTTCTAGTTTGAAGACACTTAATCTTAATGGCTGTTCACACATCAAAAGGTTTCCAGAGGTCTCAACGAAAATCGAATATTTAAACTTGGGTTGGACTGCAATAGAAGAAGTTCCTTCATCAATTGACTGTTTCACGTCCCTAATTTCATTGAACCTTGGAGGATGCAAGAGGCTTAAGAAACTCCCCAACAGCATCTACAAATTGAAACCCCTCCGGTATTTTGGTCTCTACTTGCCGTCCAAGAAAAGGGAGCTTCTACAAGATGTTAATTTACATCTAAGAGAGTTGAGTGACCATCTCGTTTGGTTATCGGCTGTAGAATTTCTAAATCTCTCTGGGAACTATTTCCAGGAACTACCTGTTGCCATCAAACAGCTTAGTAACCTGCAATATCTTTACGTAGACGACTGCAAGAGACTTCAATCCTTACCTCAACTTCCGATGAATGTCCAACGGATATATGCAAGGAATTGCATATCACTAGAAACTGTGGCAACCCCTTTAACCACAGCAACAAGAGGAGAATTTACTTCTGTTGTTGAGTACATTGTGTTCAATTTTTTCAATTGTCTCAAGTTGAATCAAAATGCACAAAACAGCATTGTGGCTGATGCAGAATTGAAGCTGATGCAGTGGGAAGCCACTTGCCCGGAAACTTTTTCACAGGTCTACTTCTATGTTACTATATACTTCTCCCTCTCACACATTCTATATATATATGTGTGTGTGTGTGTGTGTATACATATCACGTAGTTTAAATTAAAATGTATTATTATCATGATGCAGAAAACCAAAGTGGCCGGAATCTCGTTTATGGGAGGTGACATTCCAGATTGGTTCAACTATAAAAGCATGGGATCCTCACTAACTACAAAGCTTCCAAAGAATTGGTGTAATGCTGAGTTATTCTGCCTGGTTTTCGGCGTTGTTCTTGAATTCAAAGACTTCCCTAGATATGGAAAATTCAATATTCTTAAGCATGAATGCCATATAAGAAACAATATCGGCGACAGCTCCAGTGGCAAGGGTTGGTTCAATTTAGCAGGATGGGGAACTAAAGATGCTATTCAGTCAAATCATGTCTTGTTAAGTTATGGAAAATCATTGATCAATGATTGGAGAACGATACCCAAAGAAGCAGGTGACGATGATGCAGATGTGATCTCAATTGAATTATATGTTGGAGAAGATTCTAAAAACTATTGTAAGATCAAAGAGTGTGGGATCCATTTGCTATACCGCCACGACACAGACGATGGATGTAGTTCTTCAACGATTGAATGTGACTCTCCCGGTATTCCCACCCAGTTCTCCTTCAATCCAGGTTGTATGGATGATGATAATGAAGAAACAGTGATAGGAGATGCTAAAAGCAATGGAGGCTATAATGACAATTGTTCCAATATGGGCAATCTGGTGGAATATTCAGCTCCAGTGAGGAGGAAGAAAATGAGAAAGTGAGCTTGGAAGGTAAATTTCTTTGGTTTCAGTGGAGATGCTCTCCTCATGCTTCACTACTCATGTTATGCTACTTGATGTATTCTATTTCCAATCACTTCCTTTTGATGGAAGCTTTTCTTTCCCCGGTGGGAAGCTTTCCGGTCAAGAACAAATATCTATCTGGTTTATCAACACTGCCTTGCAAACCCAACAGCATTGATCTTTTTTTTTTTGTGCATGTATCAACCGTTTATCAATCCCTTGAGATATACCATTCTTGTCATATCTTACTTATCTATTTACATTTCCTTCCTTCAAAGAACTTGTCTTGTAAATCAAGGTTGTGCTTCACTTAGCAAATGTGATTAATACAAACAGCTCTGCTTGAGTGCTTCTTGTGGAAATCCCCCCTTCTTCCCAAATCATGTTACATTCTGTGTTAATTTGAATAGTAGTTGCTGTTTTTGGTTCTTACCATTATTGTATTTGGAACTTGATATTGGGGTTTTGACATTGTTCTTACCAACCATGCTGTAGAAAATAAAGACGAGCAAAAGGAGTAATTTTTAAATGGACCTTGTGCCCTAAATGTGCCAGGCCATGGTATTTGAGATTCACGGGCCGCCATGCATGGCCCGTGAATCTATACGGTCGGGCTGGCCTGGCCAACAAAACCCCTGGCCTGATGGTAGGTTGTGCCGGCTCATTTACACTTCAACGCTTGTAGCTTTAGTTTTATTTTTTTGGTAGGGTAGAGTGACTATTGGTCTTTTCGTTTATCTTAGAGTGTGTTTGGATTAAAGGATTTGGGGAGAAGGGAAGAGAAAAAAAGGGAAGGGAAAGAAGAGAAGAAAGAGAAAGAAAGATAATAAATTTTTATATTAAAAAGAATGAAACAAAATTAGTTTAATTTATTAATCTATCTTTATTTTTATGTTAAAGTATTATATATAAGGGTAAAATAAGTTGTTAACTTATAAATAAGTTAATTAGTCATCTATTCCCCTCAAATGACTCTATTTTAACGAGATAATATTTTGATAAAAATTTAAAGAAATCTTCCCTAATTTTCTTCATATCCCTCCTCCTAGCTTTTTTTATTTTTGTTTTTTTTCTAAATATCCAAATAAGCAAATCGGAAGAAAACTCAATTTTTCTTCCGTTTCTCTTAAATTCCTCCATCCAAACACATTTTTAATGACTTTAGTGGTTATTTGATAGCCCATTTTAGCAATGGAAAAGATAAGGCCCACTAGTAATGGGTCAGTTTTAAAATTTATGGGCTAGAAAGAACTTATCCCGGGCCCTTCTTTTATGGGCTGGATGATGATTCAGCGTTGCAAAGCCCATTCCACTTGTCTGGACTCTGCAACTGCGAAGAAGAAGATGAACCATCGATTCAGATCTATTAACAAACCAAGCTCCAGTCTTGCTCTTGGAAGTTAGAAATCAAAACCCAGGTTTTGTAGTTACCAAGCAGGACCATAAAAACCAATCTCAACACACAAAGGCAGGAGCAGGTTCCTTGTTGAAGGATGACGGCGATCAAGAATTGATTGCCTGCACTGAACCGATTCATTCACCATTCACCAACATCCTCAAAATTATACATCATTTTGGGCACACTGCATTCGGTTTTGATAGAAAGAGTAATGATTACAGGGTCTTGATGCATGTGAGCAATTCTTTCTTTGAAGGGGTTCGAATATACTGATAAACTTGAGCTATACTCTCTGAAAAATGATTCCTGGACGAGATCCCTCCTCCTGAGGGCGTTTGTATTTTTGGATTTCCATGTTACAACAATGGAGTTTGTCAGTGCTGGGCAATATATTCGGATGGTATTGATGGAATTTACTCCTTTGACTTTGCATATCAGGTGTTTGAAAATTTTCCTCTGCCAGACTTTGGTCAAAAATCTCTCTTCATATTATGAGTTTGCAATAGTTAATGGATTGCCTTGTGTTGTTCTTTGCACCGAGGGTATAGACTATCGAGAAACAGTTTGATATATATGTGTGACGACTGAACATAGAGTTAAAGAATATTGGGTTAAGCTACACGGTATTGGAGAATAGATTACATGTAGTAAATAAACTCTTATTCCAAATCATATGCTAGATGGGAGGTAATTGGGTGAGACAAGTATACTTCAATTACATCAACTAAAAACTAGATATTTGAAACCTTCCACTTTTTTTCCTGCAGAAAATGAAGACGAGAGGAGATGAAATCAAGAAAGAAAAGTCCAAACTTAGTAATGTGGTTGTAATTTTTTATTTACAATCATTGAGGGGATCTATGGCTGTTCTCTCTTTAATAAAAGAGAAGAAGACTAGTTCTGAAGGTACAGCTTTTTTATCACATTCTTCCATCAATAGCATAGTCATCATCTGCCTATTTCATATGGCTGCTGCTGCTGCTGCATTTTCTTCCACAACTCCTGCTGAGAAAAAGTATGATGTTTTCATTAGTTTCAAAGGGGCTGACACTCGCGACAACATTCTCAGTCATCTACATGCTGCTTTGTGTAGAGCAAAAGTTGAAACTTTCATTGACAACGATCTCAGGAGAGGAGATGATGTTTCAGAAGCGCTTCTGAGAACGATCGAGGAATCAAAAATGTCCATAGTCATTTTCTCCAAAAACTATGCTGCTTCTAGGTGGTGCTTGGATGAACTTCTAAAAATCATGGAGTGTAACGAAAAAAATGCACTAATTGTTATACCAGTCTTCTTCAAAGTGGATCCATCACATGTAAGAAAGCAGTCAGGGTCTTTTGCTCAAGCTTTGGCTCAGCATGAAGATCATCCCAAGATACAAAGATGGAGGGATGCGTTGACCAAAGCAGCTAATTTATCTGGATGGGATTCACAGATCATAAGGTAATTTTTCAACTACTCTCAATCCTTATGTCTTTTTTCGCCATGATTCTTGGCATGCTTATTATTTGAGCAGAGATATCTTGTCTTCAAAATCATACTTAATGGATTTGCACTTTAAATGATTTTTTTCCTATTGCTCAAAACTTAACCATTTGATCAGTGTAATTTGAACTTTGAAGCGCCCTTTCCCCAATGTTAACAACCATTTCTTACCAATAAATCCACTGTAGTCTATACCTAACCCCACAGAGTCACAATATACTTTTGTCAATAAAATTCTTCTTATGATTTTTTATTTGCGGTTACTGTTTCGTGAAAAGTGTACTGCACTATCCCCCAAATGAGTCATTTCCTTTCCTCTGTGTTTTCAGGCCTGAGGCTACCCTTATAAAAAATATGGTGTCAGATATTTTGGGAAAACTTTACTATACATCCTCAAGCACTTTTGGTAGTCTGGTTGGAATGAGTTCTCACTTTGAGCAAATTGACATGATATTAAGCACGATTTCTGAAGAAGTTCGCATCATAGGATTTTGGGGGATGGGGGGTATAGGTAAGTCGACCCTTGCTAGAGCTTTCTTTAACCATGTTTTCTCCCAATTTGAAGGGCATTGTATTATTGAAGATATCAGGGAAACATGTGAGAAGCATGGGCTAAACAATATTCGAGAGAAACTTCTCACTGGAATACTGAAGGATGAGAATTTAAATGTAGGCACTCCAAATCTAGGCATTCCTTCTATAATGGATAGGCTCCGCCGCAAGAAGGTTCTGATTGTTTTGGATGACTTAAATAATGTTCAGCATATTGAACTTTTAGTTGGAAGGCGTGAGTGCCTGGGTCGAGGAAGTATTATCATCATAACAAGTAGGGACAAACAAGTTCTTAAGAGTGGAGTTGATAGGATCTATGAGGTTCCAGGATTGGACTACCATGAAGCTCTTTGCCTCTTTGGCCAATATGCTTTCAAACAAAAGCATCCCAGAGATGGTCATCATATGAGACTATCAAACAGGGCTATAAATTATGCTAAGGGTCATCCATTGGCTCTTAAAATCTTGGGTTCTTATTTATTTGGAAGGAGCAATGAAGAACAGGAAAGTGCATTGGACAAACTGGAGAGAACTCCTAACATGGATGTTCAGAAAGTGTTGCGAATTAGTTATGATGGACTGGACAATGAAGAAAAAAATATTTTTCTCAATATTGCATGTTTTTTTAAAGGGGGTTACACTGACGAAGTGAAATGTTTCCATGATAGCGGCGGTTATTCTACAGATATTGGAATACGTGTTCTTATGGATAAATCTCTAATAACCATTCGGATGGGTCGAGTATGGATGCATGATCTGCTACAGAAAATGGGCCGAGAAATTGTTCGCGAAGAATCCATTGAAGAGCCCGGGAAACGTAGCAGGCTATGGGATCATCATGACATCTCTCATGTGTTGACAAAGAACACGGTAAGGGCCAAATGCATAAACTTTGTATTTCATATTACGATCCGTAGATATAAGAAGAATATGTATTTCTTGACTTCCTTACCTTGATTTGTAGGGGACTGAGGCAGTTAAAGGCATAATTCTGGACTTGCATAACATAAGAAGCTTCAGTATAAAGTCTGCAGCATTTGAGACGATGCACAGTCTTGAATTCCTCAAAATCAAAGTTGATTTGCCCACTTTGCACCTTCCTCAAGGCCTTGGATATCTTCCTAGTGAGTTAAGATATATGTATTGGGATCGATACCCTTTGACATATTTGCCATCGAATTTTCACCTGGAGAATCTAGTTAGGCTCATAATGCCCCACAGCCATGTTGAACAACTGTGGAATGGAAGACAGGTATGGCCTAATATGTGTTTTTGTCAAGCAAACGATTCCATAGACTGATAGAAGTACTTCTTTTCCTGCCTTTTTTTTGGATAATAAAGACTCCTGTTTTTATAATGTTTCTAATTTTTGTCACAGGATCTTGCGCACTTGAACATGGTTGACCTCTCTTACTCTACGAAGTTGATCGAAATTCCAGACCTCTCGCTGGCTACGAATCTTCAAAATCTGGTTCTTACCAATTGCAAAAGGCTTAAGAATCTTCCTGGCAGTCTTGCTAGTTTGAAGACTCTTAATCTTAATGGCTGTTCACACATCAAAAAGTTTCCAGAGGTCTCAACGAAAATCGAATATTTAAATTTAGGTTGGACTGCAATAGAAGAAGTTCCTTCATCAATCGACTGTTTCACGTCCCTATTTTTTTTGAACCTTGGAGAATGCAAGAGGCTTAAGAAGCTCCCCAAAAGCATCTATAAATTGAAACCCCTCCGATATTTTGGTCTCTACTTGCCGTACAATAAAAGGGAGCTTCTACAAGAAGTTAATATACATCTAAGAGAGTTGAGTGACCATCTTGTTTGGTTATCAGCTGTAGAATTTCTAAAGCTCTCTGGGAATCATTTCCAGGAACTACCTGTTGCCATCAAACAGCTTAATAACCTGCAATATCTTTACGTAGATGACTGCAAGAGGCTTCAATCCTTACCTCAACTTCCGATGAATGTCCAACGGATATATGCAAGGAATTGCATATCACTAGAAACTGTGGCAACCCCTTTAACCACGGCAACAAGAGGAGAATTTACTTCTGTTGTTGAGTACATTGTGTTCAATTTTTTCAATTGTCTCAAGTTGAATCAAAATGCACAAAACAGCATTGTGGCTGATGCAGAATTGAAGTTGATGCAGTGGGAAGCCACTTGCCCGGAAACTTTTTCACAGGTATATTTCTATGTTACTGTATACTTCTCTCTCTCTCACACACATACTATGTGTATATATATCAAGCAGTTTAAATTAAAATTTATTATTATCATGATGCAGAAAACCAAAGTGGCCGGTATCTCGTTTATGGGAGGTGACATTCCAGATTGGTTCAACTATAAAAGCATGGGGTCCTCACTAACTGCAAAGCTTCCAAAGAATTGGTGTAATGCTGAGTTATTCTGCCTGGTTTTCAGCGTTGTTCTCGAATTCAAGGACTTCCCTAGGTATGGAAAATTCAATATTCTTAAGTATGATTGTCATATAAGAAACAACATCGGTGACAACTCCAGTGGCAAGGGTTGGTTCAATTTATTAAGATGGGGAACTAAAGATGCTATTCAGTCAAATCATGTCTTGTTAAGTTATGGAAAATCATTGATCAATGATTGGAGAACGAAACCCAAAGAAGCAGGTGATGATGGTGCAGATGTGATCTCAATTGAATTATATGTTGGAGAAGATTCTAAAAACTGTTGTAAGATCAAAGAGTGTGGGATCCATTTGCTCTACCGCCACGACACAGACAATGGATGTAGTTCTTCAACGATTGAATGTGACTCTCCCGGTAGTCCCAACCAGTTCTCCTTCAATCCAGATTGTATGGATGATGGTATTGAAGAAACAGTGATAGGAGATTCTAAAAGAAATGGAGGTGGTAATGGGAATTGTTCCAATATGGGAAATCTCATGGAATATTCAGTTGCAGTGAGGAGGAAGAAAATGAGAAAGTGAGCTGGAAGGTAAATTTCTTTGGTTTCAGTGGAGATGCTCTCATCATGCTTCAGAACTATATTTCTCTTCAATACAAGAGTAAGTCACCCTCTGGCCTCTTATCATGTTATGCCACTTGATGTATTGTATTTCAAATAACTTTCTTTTATGGAAGCTTTTCTTTCCCCTATGAGAAGCTTTCCAGTGAATAACAAATATCTATCTGTTAATCAACACTGCCTTCCAAACCCAACTGCATTGATCTTTATTTTGTGTGATATATACTATTCTTGTCATATCTTATCTGTTTGTTTACATTTCCTTCAAAGAACGCGTCTTGTAAATCAAGGTTGAGTTTTACTTAGAAATGTGATTAATACAGCAGCTCTGCTTGAGTGGTTGGGTTTTGACATTTTTCTTACCAAATATGCTTTAGAAAATAAAAGACAAGCAACAGTAGAGGTGTTCATCCGCCGGGTCTCGGGTTATCGATCCAGGTTTGATCCGACCCGAAGATTTTTAAGAGGCTAATGATTTATCCAATAACTCGATTAAAATATTCCAAGTTTTCGGATCATCGGGCTACCCGTTTTTGGCCCGATTGCACCGGTGTCCCTGTTTAAATTGTATTGAGTTGGGCTGACTCGAACCGATAAGATTCGGACCGGGTTTGGAAGCCCGGTGAACACCAAAGGATGGTGTATGTTATTTAATAGCCCATTTTAGTAAGGGAAGGGAAGAGATGAGGCCCACTAGGTATGGGTCAGTTTTAAAATTTATGGGCTGATCCATAACACTGCCCATGCCTGAAACCAAGGCGAGAAAGAACTTTTCCCAGCCCATACTTTTATGGGCTGGATCAATTGGGCAGAATAAAGCTATCCAGCCCATAATTGACTGGTCAAACAGCATATGAATGATTGAAACATGTTGGCATTAACCATTACTAAAGTTATCCTTATATAAAACCATAATAAATAATAAATAAATGTAATTGAAGATGTAGTATAATTTTGGATTTTGTCGTTGCACGTAAGTGAAAATATACGTCATTTGAATTCATCCAATATATATTTTTTTTAATAAAACATGGCAATTGACGTAAAATCTACTATATTATAATATATTACAAACACCCAAAAGTAGAAACTGAATTGATTGATTGGTCGATTATTTTAAAAAAAAATTACTTAGAATTGATCGATAATCAACTGAAATAAATTGCCTATAACCGACCATGACGAAAGTTTATATCCCTTGAGCCTCTAATTAGGGGAGGCAAAAATTCGATTTCAGATTGAACAACATCACGTGTTTATGAAATATTTACATATCAGAACCTTAATCTGCACTGGATTTTAGATGTACTTAGTTGACCAAACCAGGATTGGTTTAAATCTGGATAAATAAATAGGACAACAATTTAATTAGGATTAGGGTCCAAACAAATAAATCATTGCGTCTGGATTCGAATCCAATTTTAAACAGGAAAAAATTTTATATTTAGATTCAAAATTTAAAAATATAATTTATATCTAAACTTAATTTTTACAAACTCCTAGATGGATGTGAGCAGCCTTTGTTTGGTCTTTTTTACAAACTTCTAGACCCCACGTGGTAAACCCGACATTTACGTCAAAATTGGAAATAACTTTCATATATTAACCATTTAACCTCATTGAAAATCTAAATCCCCACCATTGTAGACCCAACCATTTACGTCAAGATTGTGTATTTCTTGCAAGCAAGAACAACACAAGGAGCACTCCCAATCAATCAATCAACCCTATCGTTAAGCTAGCTTCCAAACGGCGATCGATCTACTGAAGCTTCCCAAGTCGTTTTTTTTTTTTTTCTTGTTTTTCAGTGATCAAATTGTCTATAAATAGCCAATTCAAACTTCCAACCATCCCATCTTTGTCTCCTAGCGATCGTCTAAAGTCCATTCCCTTATCTTCCCTTTATGACAACACAGCATTAACACACTATCCCAATCCGAAGTAGTCTGACGCCGTCTACCTCTCTGCCTGATCAGCTCTGCGTCACCAATATATCTGTATCTTTATCTGTTCACAAATCCCAATGTCTCCCACATAATCGGTATTCAGTAGTTATATTTAGTTTCAGTTGTCGTTGCTCTTATCCAATATCCATATTGCATCATTACCCATTAAACTTTTTCTATTTTCTTGCTGAAATGTCGAAAATTCTTTGGATCATGGGTTGAGCAAAGAAACCCAAGTGGGGGGGTTCATTTATTTTTGTGGGTGTTTGGAGATTTGAGGTGCTGCTTTGAGTTTTCCTTTTGTGGGTTCTCCTGGAATTGTAAGACCCAATCTGGGATTTGACAGGCTGCGGGTTTTTTCTTTCCTTGATTGGAGGAGATTGGTTCTTGAGTTTTTTAGGGTTTTGCTGGGCATTTGGGAGTCTGATTTGGGGACTTTCTTGGCTGTTGACATCGCTGGTGGCTGGGAACTTGTGGATTTGAAGATCTAGTTGTGTGATTCTGGGAGTTTTTTGGGCCAATTCAGATCAAGAGTGAAGGATCAAGAGGTTGGAAATTGTTTATTGTCTCCATATTTGGTCATATAATTTCTGCAATTAAGTTTGCGATTGTTTCATCCATTGCAACCTTGACCATATTCATTTCTCTAGATTGCATCCAAAAGCTTTCATTTTTCTTCTTGGAGGAAGAATCAAATTGCTGAATTGTTGAACATAATTGATTGAATCATTTGCTCGGCTCGACTTGTGAGGTGCAATCTTTTACAATTCATTTATTTTTTCTTCGTATGCGGTCTCTTTTTCTCCTCCACTAAATAATGAAACTTGGTTCCCCTGCAATCATCTAGCTCGTACTTTCAAAATCAGTTCAATTGTTTCTTTGTCATCGTTCAGTGACGAATTGTCCTTTAACTCCAATATTCCATATTAAGAAGCCATTTTATTTTGTACAAGATATGGATATAAGTAATGAGGCCAGTGTTGATCCATTTTATATTGGCCCTTCATCGATTTTTGGTCGGACGGTTGCGTTTAGAATTCTGTTCTGTAAGTCAATGTTACATTTTGAGCATCAGATTTTTAAGGTAGTGTTGAGGTATATATATAAAACTAGAGACCTTTTGTCACCGGTATTATCATGGCTGCATCCCAGGAATCCACAAGGGATTTTGGCAATGGTGACGATAATTGCTTTTCTGTTGAAACGTTACACAAATGTGAAACTGAAAGCAGAAATGGCTTATAAGAGGAAATTTTGGGGAAATATGATGAGGGCTGCCTTGACCTATGAGGAATGGGCTCACGCTGCTAAGATGCTTGACAAGGAGACCACGAAGATGAATGAGTCAGACTATTATGATGTAGAGCTTGTGAGAAATAAGCTGCAAGAACTCCGCCACCGTCGCCAAGAGGGATCTCTTAGAGATATAATATTTTGCATGAGAGCTGATCTTGTAAGAAATCTTGGTAATATGTGCAACCCTGAGCTTCACAAGGGTAGGCTTCATGTGCCCAGACTTATAAAAGAGTATATTGATGAAGTCTCTACTCAGCTAAGAATGGTCTGTGACTCAGACTCAGAGGAGCTTGCACTGGAAGAGAAGCTTTCTTTTATGCATGAAACGAGACATGCCTTTGGTAGGACGGCTTTGCTTTTGAGTGGGGGTGCTTCCCTTGGAGCTTTTCACATAGGTGTTGTAAAAACATTGGTGGAACATAAACTGTTGCCTCGGATAATCGCTGGTTCCAGTGTCGGATCCATAATATGTTCGGTCCTGGCCACTAGATCATGGCCTGAACTTCAAAGTTTTTTCGAGGATTCTTGGCATTCATTGCAGTTCTTTGATCAGCTAGGTGGGATATTTGCGGTTGTGAAGAGGGTCATGACACAAGGGGCTGTTCATGAAATTCGGCAGTTACAGTGGATGTTAAGGCACCTCACCAGTAATCTTACATTTCAAGAAGCTTATGACATGACCGGTCGAATTCTTGCCATAACAGTATGCTCTCCAAGGAGACATGAGCCACCTAGATGCCTTAACTACCTTACTTCCCCTCATGTTGTTATATGGAGCGCAGTGACTGCTTCTTGTGCCTTTCCTGGACTTTTTGAAGCCCAGGAATTAATGGCAAAGGATAGAAGTGGAGAAATTGTTCCATATCATCCACCGTTTAAGTTGGATCCCGAGGAGGGCTCAGCCACAATTCGTCGGTGGAGGGATGGTAGCCTGGAGATTGATCTACCTATGATGCAAATAAAGGAACTTTTCAATGTTAATCATTTCATTGTGAGCCAGGCGAACCCTCATATTGCTCCATTTCTGAGGCTGAAGGAGCTTGTGAGAGCTTATGGAGGTAATTTTGCTGCTAAGGTGTGTACATACCCCCTGCAAACCCACATTTTATTAATCTATGATAGGCTTTGTTTGCATCCGTTTTAGTATGAGGCTTTGTTTATTTATGTCTTTTTTAGCAACTTGGAAAGCTTACAGAAGATGTGTGTGCCTTCTCCTTAATGATTTTCTTTGATTACCCACATTTTACTATAGTCTAATGTGGATAATTTGGAAGTATTTTTCATGTCCTATGTTCAGAGGCACTAACCGTTTACTTTTAGCCCATTTTTGTTTGATTACAGCTTAGAGAGATTTTCAACCATTAATGTTTGCGTACATCCTGAGTCTTGTTTGTCCCCAACCCTACCCATTGCAGGAGCCTTGTGCAGAGGACTACAGGAGTGCTTTACAATTCCCAAATGTTTGGTTCTTTTTGACATTAGTAAACCATGTATGCTATAAAACTGTTAGTATGACCATTTACAGGACCAACCAATCCAATGCAGACTTCATTTTTAAATTTTAAAGCTTTAGAAGTCTAGGAATAGTTGGGTTAGTGTGCTTGCTCATTAGTGTCTTTGCTTGTCAAGAGGGGTCTATTCTATATCTTCTTAGTTTTTTCTGTTCTTTTCAGTTCTATGGCACTTTGGGTAAATGAAAGTAATCGATTTTGATGTTTGATGTTGTAGTTTGCTCAGCTGGCCGAGATGGAGGTAAAACATAGATGCCATCAGATTCTGGAACTTGGTTTCCCCTTAGGGGGACTTGCTAAGCTTTTTGCTCAAGATTGGGAGGGTGACGTTACCGTTGTTATGCCTGCCACAGTTGCTCAGGTATGTGTAAAATTCTGTTGGCATAAATTATATTCTCCCTATTTAATCTATTCGACATGATTTATAGTACTCTGTATTATACATCTCCCTTTTTCAAGCACTTGAAATGTCAGAAACGTGAATATTCAAAATAGTAACTTGAATATTGGGACTTTCATTTGGGATAAAAGAGTTGCTTTGCGATGAACTTTCCGGAGTAATCATGTAGTTAATTGGAGCATTTCTGTGGACTCTTATTCTCTTATAGTTGAATTTGTATAATGTTGTTTGTTATGAGTTATGACTTACTATCCGTCTCTCTTATTCCTTCTCTATTTACGGTGGCAGTATTTGAAAATCATCCAAAATCCATCTTATTTGGAGCTTCAGAAGGCAGCCAACCAAGGTAGAAGGTGCTCATGGGAGAAACTCTCAGCAATAAAAGCCAACTGTGGCATTGAACTTGCTCTCGATGAGTGTGTTGCTATTCTCAACCATATGCGTAGACTCAAAAGGAGTGCCGAGAGAGCTGCTGCAGCATCCTATGGCCTAGCTAGTACAGTGAAATTCAGTGCTTCAAGACGAATTCCTTCTTGGAACTGCATTGCTCGGGAGAACTCAACTGGCTCCCTTGAAGAAGACCTCCTTACAGATGTTGCTTCTTCATTACAACAAGGAGTTGGTAGTTCAGCAGCAGGAGCTCCTTCAAGTAGAAATCTTCGAACCCTGCGTAATGTCCATGATGGAAGCGATAGTGAACCTGAAAGTGTAGAAGTAAATAATTGGACAAGATCAGGTGGACCCTTGATGAGGACTACTTCTGCAAATAAATTTGTTGATTTTGTCCAAAATCTGGATATTGACAGTGAATTGGCCAAGACTTTGATGTCTCATCCCAACTCTCCTGGTAGTCAGATGGGCGGCAGGGATTCATATAATCAGAGCCCGCGGATGACATCACCGGGTAGAATTTCAGAAAATATGTTTGAACAAAGAGATTTTAGTGGTAGAGGACCTGGAAATGGTTCTAGCATTTTGGTTACTGAAGGTGATCTTTTGCAGCCGGAAAGGATCAGTAACGGATTTGTGTTTAATATTGTGAAAAAGGAGGACCTTGCAATGTCAACTAGGGGTCACGATATGGAAACTTGCAGCAATGATGTTGCTGAATGTGTGCAGCTCGAGTGTCCAGAAAAGGATATGGATGCTAGCTCCTCGTCTGAATTCGAGGATGAAGATGTCACCTCAGCAAACTTCATTCATGGAGCTGCATCCTGTGGTAATTGCATGGATCATTCCGGAGAAGAAGATACTAATGATCAAGGAGTCGTGGAGGATGGTCACGCTTGAGGGCCATTTAGCTTCAACATGTGATTTATAGGTGCGAGCTGGCAGAGTTGAGACGTGGCCCTTTCCAGATCTGTGCTTCAAACAAGCTTATCTCTGAGGTGTCAGACACGAGTTGCTCACGCTGAGACCAAAGGCAGGTCACTGCCTTACCCGATCCTGATATCGTGCACTGTGAACTAACTTTTCCTGACTGGGCCAAGCTCTGAATTTCCTTCTTATTTTTGAATATGAGAGGCTAGTTCACCTCCCCGCTCACTCTAGATGGTTGTGCATGTAAATAAAAGTGATATTTTCGATTAAGGAATTCTTTGGTTTGCTTTCATTACATCGAATCGATATCTCTGGAGGTAGATGATTTTTCTAAGTTCTTTCATTCTACTCCCTTCATAATGCAGTGAAGACAAGAGTATATCAATGTTTCTTGCAGAAATGGCAAGCCTGGTATGTTTGTTTATCCTGGTTTTCTTGATGTATTAGAACTATATGAATGTGGAGATCGATAGCTGATGAATTCTATAAGAGATTCTGCTTACTTGCGTGTGCTGCATCACAGGGTAGATGTTCCTTTGATTAAACTTGAAAGCATGAGCTTGCAGAAAAGAATAGAATTTTGTTTCTCTTCTTGAATGTTGCAGTCTAGTAGTAAATTGGAGCTTTGGACCCCAAGAAGCTTCAAACCTACGTACTTTACAACCTGTGAGTTGCTGTCGCTGGCTATTTGGTTTGATATTCTAGCGGCGTGAGATTTACGCTCACTCAACTGTCCGAAGGGCATTTTAGGTTGAATGGTTCCTCAGTTAACGGACTTATATCTCAGTACTCCATGTTGATTCATGCCGAAGGATTGAATGATTAGCTTTGTGGGTTTTTTTTTGTGCAGAACAAGATTCAAAGGCAGAAAATGATCTTGTGAACTCGTTGTTTTGTGGCCATTCAGAGCTTCCTTCGAACAATTTGACAAATTAACAGAGTGGCCAACAAATAGTAGTGCCAGGAAAAAATAAATCAGTCAGTACTAACAAAAGGAAAAGGAGTGGCTACAAAGGAACGAGTGAGACATCACATTCCTTGCCCCACCATAATTTGCTCGTACCATAAAGTGTTTTAATCATTTGCGAATATGGGAGCCAATAGTAGAGTTCAGTGTTGTAACGTAGAAGTCATAGGTTGAGTTCCAAAAAATAATTTCTCCACATATTATGTGAGATAAAGTCTACTGTATATATTCTGCATGTCTCCGATCCCGATTCTATGGGAGCCTTTGTATGCAAGAAATGTTTATTTTTTTTAGTATAAAGTGTTGATTAGTTAGTCAACAATGGGCAATAACTCAGGTTTAGAGCGGATGCATGCCCCTAAGGTTGAAAGTTCGAACCTCCAGTCAGAAATATTTCTTGGGGTTTGTCTGTAGTCTTTTGGCTTCTTTCCAAGGAGAGTTAGGAGTCCTATTTTTATTCACTTGGATTTTGATCCAATCTTACCTGTGTCCAATATGTATGTGTGCATGTGTAAGTTGTTCTGATGGCCGAGATTTACGCTCACCCGAAAGAAATTATGGGTTGGATGATTCCTCGGTTAGAAAATAAAAAAGTAATCAGGGAAATGATGTGGACCTCCCTACCTGTTTGAAGACGAAGACATGCACACACATTCCATCAAAACTCTCATTTGTCTTGTATGTATGTTTGTCTATGGAGCAGTTGAGGAGAGTCAGAAAGAAGCTGAGAAGACGTACAACTTGGATGGTATTGGCGATTTGGAATCCCGTCGAACTTTCGCCCCCTCAATAAATTTCTGTCTCCACCCCTACTCGAACCTGTAGTGACAAGTACAGTGACTGTACACTTCTTGTTTGTGTTTCATTTTTTTTCTCATATACAATGTTTCTCTGTGCTTTTAGCGTCTCTGTGGGCGGCCGCCCCCGCCCCCGCAGCCGCCGCCACCACCACCTGTCGGCACTTAGAACTTTGGTTGGTCTTCATTTTAGCTAACTAACAAAACCAATTTGTTGCCTCTGATCCCCCAATTCACACGCAAATTCTATGTATATACACACGTACTAAATGAAAGCTAAGACCACAGTAATAAGGGGATACAAATCACCAAAAGAATAAACGACCAAAAGATACTGTACTATATGCATTGATTGCGCTAAATGCCTAAATCTAAGGTATTCACCGCCAAATATTGACAAAATATAACATTTAGTCCCTTAATTATACCTATAGTTTCACTTTCGTCATTAGACTTTTTTTTCGCTTGACTTTGTCCTTCAACTATTGAAAGGTATTTATTTCGTCATTCAAGTGAGCGAGTAGCCGGAAAAATCCAACGTGACATCTATTTAGCATATCGGAGTAATCCTAGTTGGTAAACTTTGAAAAACGGGAACGATATTATCTATAAACTATTAATATCTAGCACTTTTAATGTTTAAACTATACAACAAAATAGTTTGAAATTTTGAAGAGATAGGTATTTTATGAGATGACATGTGTAAAATTTAAGTCAAATGGGATGACAAGTGTAAAAATTACTCCAATTGGGATGCCACGTATGATTTTTCTGATGTCGAAATCATTTGAGAGACGAATGAGGTACCTTTGAATAGTTGAGAGACAATTTTAAGAGCAAAAAAAGTTGAAGGATAAAAATGAAATCAATGATATAACTATTTTTGCCGCCAAATATTCCCTCTAAAAACGAAAAAAAATGATAAATTTTATTTCAAATTAATAAGTTCCCATAAAAATATTGAAAAATAGGTTTGTTCAAAATTATTGATCATAATCAAATAGATCGATCGATTATTTTCAAAAAGAATTAAACATTTTTTAAAGAATCAATCAAAAAAACCGACCAATAATCGATGAATTAATTGATTAAATTTATGCAAAAAAAAAAAAAAGACCGTAACCCAAGATCCAAAAGAGCAACAACTTTCCTCCAAAGTTGTGAGAATCCCAAGATGAAAGAAACACAAAAAGAGTCTTCCCCTAAAAACTTCTTCCACACCCACACACACAAAAAAAAAATCCAACAGATAAATAAATATTTAGATAAGAATATAATTATTTTTAAAATATTATTACACATAAATCAAATAGAAAGAAAAGTACTGACAGCAAGAGTGAAGCTTCCTGGAAGCTGCAATGGCACCTCACCACATTCTTCTCCATTTAACCCCCACTTCCTTCCTCCCTCTTTCCCCTCAAACCAGCTTCTCTTCCATTCTTCTCTCTGCATTTTCTTTGCTTCCTCTCGTTTTCCATTTCTGGGTCTTCTTCATTTCGCTATGACCCTCATCAAAATCAGCAAGCTCAGCCCGAAACGTCTCTTTCGGTCCAAGAAGGACCGGTCCACGGTCTCCAGATCCGACCCATCATCTTTTAGCTCCGGCACCACTTCTTCCGCCTCATCCGACACCTCATCCACCCAACACAAGCCCCGTTCGACCAACGTCGATGTCGGGACACCGACTAGCGTCCTTCCCGAAATTTCGGGTGACTGGTCCGATATTTATCTGGAGCTTCTTCAGGCTTTTAAGATTATAGACAGTGACAACGATGGGATTGTCTCGAGGAGCGAGCTTGAGGCGTTGCTTAGCCGGCTCGGGGCGCAGCCGCCGAGTCGGGAGGAGGTGGCGACGATGGTGAGGGAGGTGGACAGTGACGGCGACGGGTGTATAAGCGTGGAGGCCTTGATGAGCCGGATGGGTTCGGCTTACGAGCCGGCTTGTGACGCCGAGTTGAGAGAGGCGTTCGAGTTTTTCGATACGGATCACGACGGGAGGATCACGGCGGAGGAGTTACAGGGAGTGTTCGCGGCTATCGGGGATGGTCGGAGCACATTAGACGATTGCCGGCGGATGATAGCCGGGGTTGATAAAAACGGAGACGGGTTCGTGTGCTTCGATGACTTCTGTCGTATGATGGAGCTTCAGGCTTGATCGTGATAGACAAGCTGATCAATCGAGTGATGGTGATGCTCCTGATGATCATAGACCGTTCAAGTGCTTAATTTTTTTCTCGCTTACTTTTTATTTTTATGTGTGTGGGACCTGTTGGTTACGGGGGAAAATAGGAAGGATCAATCGGACGGTTGTGGTTGGCTGATCATGAGATGAAATATATTATAAGAGATGTATCACATAATCATCAAATTGTTAATAATCTTTTAATGATGTGATTTGGTTAAACCATATGTTTGAGTATTTTTTGTGTCAAGATTAAAAATCTCATTTATAAGCAATTCTCTTTTGTTTTTGCTAACGTGAAATCCATCTAATTACTCATCAGATAATTGGTGGGTAAATCATAGGTCACATGAAAGATTTTATAATTTTCATGGATCAGTTGAGACTTGGGTCGAGCCTCAATGCGAAGAATAACCTAGGATGACATTCGTACATGTTGAGTTGAGTAATGACCCATCTCACAAATTGCGATAATAGAAACATTCATGATACTTGAACTCACGACCTCTTAAAAGTTCACTATCTAAATCAATGACCTATTGTTCGCAATTCTCAACTCCTCAATCCATGAATAACAAAACCGTACCAAATTAGTGCCACAGAGTTCACACAATATCCTCAATATATTTGGAGTGAGAATTTCAACAAAATTTTAGCTTAAGCTTGAGAGAAACATTGTGGAATTTGGGCTTTTGGTGGGCTCCAATCCATGTGGTTAGGTTAGATACTTGTATCTATAATTTTATTTTCTTGTTTTATAAGGCACATTAAAGTAATCTTGAAATGTCGATTTGGACTTGCTATTTCGAAGTGGGTCCCTAATATAAATCTAATTTTAAGAAAAAACCAATAATTTCCTTATATTTTTTCTTCATCGTCTCCAGGAAAACAGGAGGTTTTTTTGCGTGATGTCCGGAATCATGCATTCATCTTTCGGCTTATAAATATGTAATATTCAGTTTAACAAATCTAACTAACTATAGACACATAAATAAGATATAAATAAAATTTATCTCGAGAGATATGGAATGTTTTGAATTTATATTCAATAATTTAAAATTATCATATTTTTTTTAATATTGAATTTGATTTAAAATTATCATTTTTTTTATACTGAATTTAATTTATTTTTCGAAAAAAACATATATTTTAAAATTCGTAAAATGAACCAAAACAAACATCCTATAGCAGAGTAATAAAGGTCTTCAGTTAATTGGGTTGTAACTTTGAATAGACTCGCAGCGCGGTCTTCATCAACTGTTCCTTGAAGACTCTGTTTCATTTTTCAAAGGAGGTGTCTGTAGTGACGAAACCAGGAATTTTACAGAAGGGGAGCGAAAACGTGGACGGGGTCACAAATTAAATTAGAAGTCACAAATTAAAACATAAATATCCAAGATAACAAAACCAATCATTTAAGTTGTGCTTCGATATCTCACTGCGAAAATGCCCAAAAAGTGCTCAAACTTGTTCGAATTAGGTCCAATTCCTACAAAACTAGTGGAAAACACTTGTAAGTGAATAAATTAAACTAAAACACACATAAAAACATTAACTAAACACTATAACACCCTAATTAAAAGACATTGGAACATCAATTTAGAGATTCAATCACAGCGCCCACAAGCCCCAAAATACATTAAATATTATCCGCTCACGGATCGTTCCTCCAGGCTCAAAGTGCTCAACTTCCTCGCTTAGGCCCAAAAAATCAGTCTTAA
The DNA here is from genome assembly GCF_013401445.1 of Tripterygium wilfordii. NCBI lineage: Eukaryota > Viridiplantae > Streptophyta > Magnoliopsida > Celastrales > Celastraceae > Tripterygium > Tripterygium wilfordii. The sequence goes on along the minus strand of NC_052236.1, from coordinate 12,228,405 downwards.
TATGTTAGGTTGTGGATTCTCCTTATTTATTGTTGTTCCTCCCTTATTTATTTATTTATGTTCCGATGTAAGATCTTAATATGTTAGGTTGTGAATTCTCCTTATTTATTTATTTTCCGATGTAAGATCTTATCACAAAGCCTCGACAACCTTTAACTTCTTGTGTTGGTTTTGGTGGGGGAGATTTTGATAAGGCCATGTCATACTACTAACTACTAAAGAAGCCGGACAAAAAAAAAAAAACCTACTAAAGAAACTTTTACATACAACAAATCACTATCTTTGTCCCTTGACAGAGATGGATCGATATCACTATATACTTTTACTCGTATCTTCTACATTAATTCATCTTTTTTCCCCTTTAAGTTTTAAGATATGCATCATCAATCGAGCTTTTATTTCAAAAAAATCAAAGTCAACAACACGAGTCTATGAGAACATCATCGAAAATCCACCGCCACCCTAATGATATTCTCATTTAGACTCATATTCATGTGTTTGACAAAGTTTTACGCTAGTTAGAGCAACTCCAATGCTAAAAAATATATCAAGTACTTCAAAACCATTCTCTCTCATCTTATCTCTCCTATGTGGCATAATTTAATTGGATGAGTGGGTCCTATAATATACACTATTCATCAACACTTCATACTTTCTAATACTTCATACTCATTTTCTCTATTTTCTCTTTCTTACTTTTCATTATCTCTCTCTTCCTTTTCATCATCTCTCTCTTCACTATTCATCAACTATATACATACTCCATATTTCAAGTGTCATTTTCCACAACAACCTATAAAACAAGTATCATTATCAAGAAAGTGTGTTTTCAAGTGTTCATTTTCATCCATTGTAGAGCTCTAGCACTCTAAATTTTCCATAAAATTCACTTTCAACACTTGAAAAATAGGTTTCAAGTGTCCCATTGGACATGCTCTTATCAACTTAGAGCATCCACAGTAGTGCTTGTAATATCAAGCACTCCAAAACCATTCTCTCTCTTCTCTTTTATCCTACGTGGCACAATTTAATTGGACGAGTGAATTCCACAATATACACTATTCATCAACACTTCATACATTCCAACACTTCATACTCACTTTCTCTATTTTCTCTCTTTCTTCCTTTTCATCATCTCTCTTCACTATTCATCAACTATATACATACTTCAACTCTCAAGTATCATTTTTTCCACAAATAAATTTTTCAGTGTCATTTTTCACCCATTGTGTGCATGTAGCGCTATACTTATCAAAAAAATAACATTTCAAGTACTTGAAATACACTTCATTATACCCATTATGAACATCTAACACTTAACTTATCAAGAAAGTATCATCTCAAGTACTTCAAAATCATCCCATTGTGGATGCTCTTACCATAACCTTTCTCATTTATCCCGGCTTGGAGGGTGGCGATAGGACAGAAGGCAAAAACAACATTTTCTGCTTCGTACACGCCACCATTGGTTGTTTTCTCCAATGTTTCTAATAAGTTGTGTCGTATATGCTATATATGTATATGTTGTGTTCGATCTTTTTCCAGGAAACTTCCTCCGATTCTTTAGCTTTTGTCTTGCATTTCTCGTTTGAGGAAACTTCCTCCACGATCCGTCCTCACATCAGTAGCCGTGTCTAGATAAGAATTCAAACTAACGCGTCCCACGTTTACCACACAAATTTCATACCTATTCCTTATCGCTGAGGTAACCTTTGGGGTCACATCATTCATATTTACTTTTTGAACCTTTGGGGTCACAAAAATTTCCACTTAACAACACGATAAGTTGAATCAAAACCTAACACGTAACCACAAGAGTATTGCCTAGTATAATCTAACTCAAGATCTTTCGAGTCCATTATGGGTCGGCCTCGCAGAGCAGCTGGGAATTAAGACACCTTTAAATGAAAGAAATAAACCTCACACTTACATAAAGTTCTTTATTATGATGCATCACAGGTGTAACAATATACATCTTATTGTATATTCTCATTTCACTCGGTTTAATGTACAGTCGGGATCTTCAGGAGAAAGATGCAAGCAAGAAATTTGACAACAGGACTAAAAAATTTCAAAATAATAGAGGGAACAAACTAACCAGTAGAGGATGCTTTCAAATGTTATCTGACAATGGAAACAGCTTTTCCAGAATATGATTAGAAAGGATCCTACTGGGGTCCAATTCCTTTCGTGCTTTATTATATTCATCCACTGGGAAACGTTTTCTTAGCCTAGCTTGGAGTGCAGCAAGTTCTTCATTGTCCTTTGGAACCTGAACAGAGTAAAGTGAATTTGAATGATACAAAGTTCTAAAGTAACATCTCTTATCCATGATTTAAGGAGAAAAATCAATGTAATCACCATTCACCAGAATCGAAGCCGGGGGAGGGGGATAAGTTTCACATACTAGTCTAAATCTATTTGCTGAAACAAGGAAAAAGGTGTGCTGTTCAAGTTAAACTCCAACACTATTAAATGATGGCACACACGGTACTCTCGATTTAGACAATATTTCATGTGACGTTTAAAAAAACCATGCATCAGAATTCTATTTCTACCAGCAATGATTCGAGATTTGACATTGGATTTAATATATGCAAGTGAAATTTAAAGAAGTTGAAATTATCAATTTGAGACAACACATGAAATGATCTCTTCAAGTTCGAACAAAAGAGAAAAAATGAGCACGGGGGAGGTTCAATCAATACCTCAATCTTAGCCCAATGTTCATAGGCAGAATACCGATCCCATAATCGACTCTGGGTTAAATGCCTGTAGTGGAAGAATTCTTCCGTTATATCTTTCCTTTGGCGTGCATCCATAGTGGGGAGATACATGATTATACCCACCTGATACAAAAGAAAATTTGGGTTTGAGTACAAGAATATTTAAATTGATGAAAATATTTGATATAAGGTGAATAATATAATGTCCAATTTCATGGCAACGATCAAATGTAGTTATGAGTAAACTATTGGACACACATTAATTGTAATAATTCCAATTTGATGCCAAGAATCCATATGTCGAGAACTGCTTTGATGCTCTTTACTCCATTTGAATAGGCTACGAAACGAAAGCAAAGCAAAGAGGAGGGAGATAAAAATTACCCATGAGAATATGTCATCCTCTGCTGGGCTGGAAGACAGACTCATACGGCTCTGGCTGCGAGCTGTCCATCGCTGCTCGATAGGAGCTGGTGCAGGTATATCTTCTTTCTCAATGAGTTCCTTCAGTTCTTCTATGTACTCAAGGTCCATCATACTTGGCTTCCGAAGGGTGCCAGCAGGAAAACAAATTTCTGACACCCACTGTTGGCCACCACAGTCAAAGCCCAAAATTTCATCACTCCATCCCACTCTGTAACCTTCTGACTTCCTCCAGAACTCAGCCTCAGCTTGATTGATTTTTATTACATGGTCTTTGTTGAGCGGATCAAGAGCAAGTAATTTGTCTCTTAACTCTGTGAATGAGAGCTGATCAATGTCTGGTTCTGTATTTTCTGAAGGTTGAGCAGAAATTTCTCTAGCCCTGCAAATAACCAAGTCACGGGATAGCTAATAAGTGGATGAAAAAACAAAAGATAATACAGAAAAATGGAAGCAAGGATTAAAACAGATCAACCAGTATGGAAGTATCTAAGAGAAAAATGACAGTGAAATTTAAAAATCAAAGCCCACTAGCGTACATTCACTGTCAATAGCTTTCATAGTGCTTTTTTTCTAAAAAATGATGACAATGATAGCAGAGAGTTCCCTAGGAACTGTATCTGAAATAGCAAAAGTCCCAACATCTCTGGAAGAGGAACTTAAGGCGTAGACAGCTATGTGTACTAACAACGAGAAAAGGAAGTTCATTTAAACAGTACCTCTTCTAATGTGTTGGAAACTTTGGCTGGAAGGAAACAAATAGCTTTTGAAGGGATAGAGCCACAGATGGGAAAAGCATTAGGTGACTGGTTTAACACTTGAGTTTGTGGTTTTCACATCAAGATCATAATAGCATCTGTTAATGTTGTCAATTACTTACAAAAACTTAATTATTTGCATTTTCTTCTCCTTCTACTCTCGGGTGGCACCCCCCTTAGCGCCCTTCTATGAAAGGTTTTTCCATTCAAAAAAAGAAAAGAATCAAAGCCCACTAGACTGCATAATGCATGTGTGTATAGAACTAGGTGGTCTTTGCCTGGATTGGCTTGAACAACTTCAACCCTGAACCAATAAACAATCCAGTGTAACTGAGTCCATCATATTCCATGGGAACTAATCAAATCCTCTTTACCGTTTCAAAAGAATTAGGACAACAATTTACATGTGTATCGACGCCAGCAAATCCAATATGTAGCTGAATTATAAAATTGAACAAGGACCCAGCAGTCATACCTATATTTTCTTAGAGACTCTCTGTAGAGGCCTCGAACATGCTCCAGAGCTTCATCTTCAGTATATTTGGGTTTGAATTTTGGTGGACCTCTCCATTTTGAAACGGGGTTGCAAGTCACAATCACAACAGAGTCAGTATAGGGAATATAAAGATATTTCACATGCTTGTTCTCAGAAAGCAACTTCCTGCAATAAGAAAATTGAGAAGGTTTATCTCATGAAAAAAAAATAAAGATCATGAATTATCTCATTTAGCTTCAAGCCTTCAACTTTCAGGTCATACCAAAGGCGGTAAGTAAATGAAAGATGATTGGGTGCTAGAAAGGGAGAAGATGTGTATTACAAATATAACTATGAAAGTATGGGACTTGAGACAAAGTCTCGAACAAAGTAAGTCGTTGAACATTACAAGTCTATCAGAGACACAAGCTCAGCTCATATAACCAGACAAAATAAAATTTTCAAATAAAAAAGCCTATAAATTAGAATACATATAGAATTATTAACTTGTACTATCAGTAATCATCCTAGTGCTCGTGATTCCAGATCCTACTGCATTATGGAGAAAAAAGTTTGCAAACATCTTGCACTTTGCCAACCCCACCTCCACTGTGGGAGCCATGTGAGCAGGAATTGCTAATCTTTTACCTATCAGTAAATAATACTAATCATTAACAACATTAATGTCAAAAGTGGAGCTCAACACATGCCTAATTTCAATTGAATTTTTTTATTCAACAACAGTCTCAACGATCTGCATCGCAAGTTGCAAACTAACATACCATAAGGTGCTTACATCACTTTGGATGAAAGATAACTAATAATTTTACCGAGTAAAAGGAAGAATAATAACCTGTGGTTCTTCTTTAGCTCCTTCATGCTTGAAACAACAGTGTGCTCCACAAGCTCTTGCCTATCAACACATTGTAAGGTGACTTCAGCAACTACTCCAAGCCCACCAAGACCAACACGAGCTAGATAAAAAAGCTCAGGATTATTCTCTTTTGAGATCTCTATTGTTCCTTTGGCAGGAGTCACCAGTTTCATGCTAACAACCTGCTCGTCAATGGGAGGCAATCTTGCACCAGTACCGTGTGCACCAACCTAAAAAAGAATTGAACAAATGATGTTCTAAACTAGTAAGCAAAAAGGGTACAATACAATAGAAGATTTGCTAATCACAATCTAAAAGGTGCATTAACTTCCTTTTCAGAAAACGGTCACTGCTTATGAGTTTCAAATGCTTGTTGGAGCAAAAGAAAATTTGTAATGAAGTGAAGAATAAGAACTCTACTATTTTTCGTCAATAGCGAAAATGTTAACTCATCCTTCCATAAAATGGTTTTCTAAAACAGAAGAAAGACCATGCAATGTACACTTCAATTTACAAGGTAAACTTACTACATAAACTGTCCTCAGCCATAAGAGTATAATGTTTGACTTATTACATTCTCCCAGTCAAAGCATAATTTGTAAAATCTGCAGTTCATTGATTGGAGAGTTTGAGAAACACTAATGTCTCGAGTAAAAAAAGTATACTTGTGTAATTCTTTGTGCGCCTATGGTAAAAGGTTACGAACATTGTTGTTACAATGGCTAGAGAACTACACTAATGAGTTGAATGAACGCAGCCCAGACGAATGAGAGAGAGTTATTGAACTGCACCTGAACAATGCCTCCAATCTGCTGCTCTCTAATGGAAGCAAAATTTTGCAACGTAAGCCCGTAGTCCTTAATCCCATCGACCAACTGCTGCACCCTGATCCCTGCCTGCACTCTCACCCTCTTCTTCTCTTTATCCACCTCCAAAACCTTATCCATCAACGCCAAATTCACCATCCCGGCCCTAGCTAGCCCAATACCGTTGGGAGATAGTCCGGAACCAACCGGCCGAATTTTGGCCTTCTTTTCATTTGATTCTTTGACCAATTTCTCCAATTCAGCTAGATTCTCCGGCTGGTGAAATTCCCGGGTTAGGACCTCGTGAGTGCCACTCCAATTGGAAACGGTGTGGAGGTCGTCCGGCATCGGAGCATAGCGGAAGAGCTTGGCCTTCTTCTGCAGAGCGTCCTCGGGGAAATAATAGTATGTAGCAGCGCCACTGAATATCATAAGCGCCCCATATCCGAGGTACTGGCGGACCTTGGCTTCGGTGGAAGAAGAAGGTGCCGGAGATGTGCAAAATGTGCGATTAGAGTTTGGAAGGAAACGAGTACCGTTGGAATTGGCAGGGAAGCCGGAAGTGGCTGTGCAGCTGGAGGTTGGGGTTTGGCGATGGTGGAAGGATCGGAGGGATCGACGGAGAGTCAGGGTCCTCAGCATTTCTGTGGAATACACTATTGAGTGGCGAGGAGAGGGTGGAGTGTTAATGGTGTGACGGGAGGAACCAGAGAGGGTTTTGGCCTTTTGGGTTTAACTGTTTAAGTGAATTTCTTTTTTTTTTAAATTTCTCTCATAAAACTTAATTTTAATTCACTGGAGTAATTATCCTTTTGTTGTAGTTTTGTTTTGTCATCAAAATATAAAAAATTTGTTAAAAGTTGATTGGCTCATTGCTGAGTTGGTTTCTGAAATTCTCTGAATCCTTCCAAAAATAGTCACACCCCCGATAAAATACCAGTTATCGGTCATTTTGGAGTACTTAATATTGCAAGGTGATCCTTTTGATTCACATTGGATTCTATGTGCCCAGTGCTACTAAGGTTAAAGCGTAAACTAGTGATACTTTCGACTATTTCTATGTGTCCCATGTTACTAAGGTGAAAGCATAAACTAATGATATTTTCAACTATTAGACTATCACCATCTAGGGTGCAATACTCCACCGCTTTGCCTAACAACACGATGCTTGTATTGCTTTCTCACAACCCTTCAAGGGTGCAATGCACGATTCTAGGATTTACTTAGCCGAGATGGGTAGAAAGGACTTTATCTTAGAGAAGTTCTATATACATATAGAAATCATGGTTTCCTTAGCCTGCTCATGTCAATTCTAGTGTTTAGTATAGCCAGTCTGTTACTTGAGACATACAACAAGACTAATTACAAACAGGGAACTAAGGGTTCATTTGACGCAAAAGTTTGATAGTAGTATATATTGTAGCATTAATGGTAGATAATACTTAAATGATTGTAATAAATGATAGTATATATGATTCTTAAAATGCTGATAAGTGTTTGATTGTACTTTTATTGGTAACATATATGATGTTAAAATTATTGTTTAAATTATGAACATGCGTAATCCAAAGAAATGGTGAAATCAGAGGATCTGGCACAGCACGAGTCCGGTGCCAATGGTGCCACTTACGACACGGAGGGTTAGGGTATTAAGGTCAAGATAGATTAAAATAAATGGTCGTTCAGTAATCTCGTACTCAAATTGTCTGAAAATTGTCCTAAATGAGACCATTCCAGATTTCACAATATATTGTTAAACGCACCTAAGTATGTTTGGCTTACAAACACCATACTATACAATTCTTGTATTCATATAATAGCCCACAAATTCAGCAGAATCTTCATCTCAGTTGTTGCTCTGGATTGGTTACTGATATGATAACCAGAGCTAAGACATATATTCTCTTGCTTGCAATCTCTCTTCATATCTGCCAAAGGAGTATGCCATTGTGGAAGGCACCTCAGTTAAGCGGAGCGGATCTGGTTCAATGCCATAGTCTGTCAATGGTCTATGCTCAAGAACATCATCATGGCTTTTCACAAATTCAGGAATCTCGATCTCTCTCTTCTTTATGTCGTCCCAAAGGTACTGGAGTCGGCTAACATACTTGATCTTCCAGTACAAGCTGTTACATGGAATGGAAGCATTTCGGTACAAAATCAAATTGAAAATGCATGCACACTGTCAAATTCTGGATTCAGCTAATGAAATCAAATTCACCATCCGGGGGCGATTTAAAGTAGAGTTGTTGCGACGAATCCACAGACAAAAGAGGTTAGGAAAATATCTATATACATTCAAATGAAGACAAGAACTTATAGTAAGAATAAGAGAGAGATATGTGATGGCCGCTGAAGTGATTCCTAACAAGTCCAGGGGATGGTAATACTCAGCAAATCCTACCTTCAACCATAGGTAATCTAATAATCCGCAAGAGATTCGAGAAAATCTAAGGACAATTCATACAATTGTATGATAATTCCACCTATGTAACATTTTCGGTGTATTGTCGATGCAATTTTTATCCATGGCAATTATTCGCTTCTTTTATTCAACATTGCAGTAATAGGCCTACGCATGCGATAAGCCAAGAGTGATAATCCCCTGCTTATTGCATACTCAAGTGCTATAATGTCATTATTTCTGATATTTCTGAATGCACCTGAAGATAATATTGGTATAATGAAGCGCTTGATTGAAAACTCAACAAATTTTATCAAAATGCTTTGTTGGGGCAGGAAGAGAAACACACCAGATTCATGTTTTCTTGGGCTATTATACTCACCTTCCACTTAAGAAGAAGCGGCCGAGAGTTGCAAAGGCAAGCCTTGATCGAATCCCAGGGTGAATGAAGTACACAACTTGAAGCCTGTCTTTGATCTCTGCTGGAAGTTCTTCATAAATCCACCTTAAGATAGTCATGCCAGGAGAATTGTCTTCCTTTTGCACAGTACTATGCATGTAAACAATGCAAAATGGCCCCTCGGGCAACTCACTGCATATTTTGTGGAAGATATACCTCTTCAGTCTCTCTGCACCGACAACTGGAGCTGCAAATCATCAATGAAACACGAGTCAAATAATCTATAAGAAATAAGACCAACAATAGTAGAAAAGGTTGATCATGATCATGAGCTACTAAAAACTATCACTCTTCCCCAGGCTACCTGCATGATCCATTAATGGCTTAATAGAGTAAACCAAAACAGGCAGTGGTGATTAAAACAGTTGGGAGACCCGTCCATCATTAATTGAGCAATCAAGAACCTATATTCCCACAAAGCGAGCACAGGAAAATTGAGGATGACAAGACTAATCAGAGGTGATCAAAACAAGATATTCAACTAAGTTTGATTTGTTTATGCTAAACAAGAGGCAAATCAAACTAGAGACGATGAGAATGACATTGACATGGTAAAGTGCTCCGAAGGTCAAGGACTGAACAATTGGGAAGACAAACTTAATCTAAGTAAAAGGTTCCACACCACAGCAGTACGACAGAGAATCGCAGATGGAAACTGTAAATACAAGCATATATGATTCTGGAACATTTGAAAGAGAACCTTATTAGTTATTTCCAATGACAAGTCAAACAACCTGTGCCTAGGTAGATCTTGAAAGCAAAAGAAGATTTGAACAGCCATCCCATGCAGTCAAGTTATAACCAGAGCCACATAAAGTTAACTACAATGTGAAACACACTTCTTTTTCTTTTTCCAAGTTTTGGAAAAAGTCTTCTACTCATAACAACCATTTTTAAAATAGAAGAAGTCACTATTCCAAGTTATTGTAACTGCTTATTACCAATATCAAACCTGAAACCAGACAGAGAATACTAGTTTCTAGATTATTGGCAATAGGACGAGATTCAGACCTTCTGTCCCTAGATTAGAGACACATATCCACTATGCTACTCATATAAAAAGAACAACAATGGCATTCTTACCTATGTTAACAATAACACTCCTGGAGGAGAAGGGAAAGAGAAACACCATTTCCTCATCACCAACTTCGCATTCTATTTTCTTAATAAGAGTTCTCACCCGGAAATGTTTTGTTGATCACTGAGCTAATCATAGTTCCTCCCACAATTAAAAGTGAAATCTACTGCCCTAAACCCTAAGCCAAAAGAAATGATCCTACTGCCTTATATAAACCTAAATGGAGTTGGAATTCCGGCTATAGTCTACTTTGTATGATCAAAAACCACCCCTTAAATATAAGAACATAGAACAATTGAAACTGAAAAAGGAAAGCAAGAGAACAAGGTTCCCAAATCAATTGCAAACATAGGTTATGAGCTAAATCAAGCCAAAACGATGTCAATTAATCAAACAATGTAAAGGGAGAAGGGCAAAGAGTGAAAGAGGGGATGTTTGGTTACCGGGAAAGTACTTCCCCACTACGCGCAAAATACGGTTTCCGGACTTATCGTAGCCCTCGAGGCGAAAGAACTGCAGCAAATCGAGATCAGAGAAGTCTTCATCTGGAGAGAGATACTGAGAGCAATCGTGCCAGTCCTCGTGTTCCTCGATCTCTGTCTCTCGCTGATTTGGTGACAAGAAAGGGCGCGCGTCTATGCCCAGATCAGATGCCAGTACTACCACCGAGAAATCATTGCCGGAAGAGTTATCCATCCGCGGACAAATTCCGAACAAGGAATCAAAGTAGCCGAGAAGCTAGGCACTCACCCCCGAGAAAGAAGAAAACTTCCCTATCGAAACCCAACTACCCAAATCGATATAAAAAGGGTTTCACACCAGGTAAGTAGGTAACGGTTGACTCGCAACTTTCTAACTTTCTAACTTTCAACTGCTAGGTAAATGTAAAAACCCTACACTGTCTTTTCCTCCTCTTGCTGGGTTACATTGGGACCGCCCGTGGGAAAGACAACTTTTTCCAAGTAACAATGGTGACAACTGGAAGCGTAACAGGAAGACGTGAAGAGGGAGTAGGAGACGTGATGGACAGGAAGATGGAGATCATAACCCTACAGGGGCGAGCATTTATGGATGCAGTGTGGGCACCATTATCACCCGATCTATTGAATGGAGCGATGCCAACCAACTTCAAAGTGCCAACCCTGGAAAAGTATGACGGGAAGAATGATCCCTTCGACCATGTCTGGAATTTCAAGTTAATGATGGAATTCCGAGGAGCAACAGAAGTAGCTCTATGCAAGGTTTTTCCAGCCTCGCTGATTGGGATAGCGAGTACATGGCTATTGAACCTCCCTCGTCACAGTATCTCCAGTTTCACGGATTTATCCCAGAAGTATGTAACTCGCTTTGTGATGGCAAAAAAGCTTAGTAAGACTGAATCTTAGCTTGATGAGTATCAGACACAACAAGGGAGAAACACTACGAGCCTTCATCACTCGGTTCAATCGAGAATGTCTGGATGTGCCCGACTTACAAGTTACAGTTGCCACTATAGCACTGATCGAAACAGTTCGTCATGAGGCGTTGAGAAACTCTCTCTTAAAAAAGCCTCCACAGAACATGGGAGATCTCTGCACCAGAACCGAAAAGTACGTCAATTCAGCGGAAATCCTAGAAGCAGCCGAGCTTGACATCCCATGGCCAATCAGGAAGAGGAAGTCGACTGAAAGAGACCGACCATACTGATACGTCGGTAAAACTGAACAAGTTTTGAACTTTATCAATTAGCATGCAATTTCATTACTTTACAGGTGCTGATATTATCAGCAGACTACATCTAGTGGAGGAGGAAATCATCAGAACCATGAATTCCTATTTTTATTCAATTTTTGTTAATATCTTGTTGTCAATTATCTTCTGTTTATATATATTTTGTTTGCTGTCAATTTAAAGCTGTCTAAAAGCCCCCACCACAACCTTTACCCTCACAAATGAGTGCTCCCCAGCTTCTCTGCAACTCCAGCTTCTTGGTAGCAGTCTCTTTCTTCTTTTTCTTCTTCTGGGTGAGTCATTCGATTTCATAATCTCTTTTAGTTCAGTGGATAGCTTCAGTTCATAACAAGCTTGAATTTTGCATTAAATTCATGGATTTCTGCAAAAAGAGGGCAATTTGAGCTCCTCAAAGTTTCAAAACCAGAACTTTAGGTTTGGGTCTAGGAAGTCATATCTCAAAAGGGGTAAAAAATGGGGGTGTAAAAAGCTAGCAGTAGTCCTCTTTTCAGGAGTTTTTTACCCAAATGACACCCTGACATATAATATGTCTCAATATAACACCCGGGTGAAAATATGTCAAAATAGCACTACACGCCACTGTCAGTGGCGTGTTCTTCATATGTTTTGAACGATCACGCCATCTCTGATGGCGTTGGCGTGACTGGTTGCTTTGTAAAGGTCACGCCAGGCGTGATCCTTTTTTAAAAAAAAAAAAATTAAATTTGTAAAAAAAATATCCTCTTGGTGGTATATATCCTCTTGGTCAATCACACAGATGTGGTCACATTTCCCGGGCAACTGACTTTACCATGCATCCATCCCAGTTGACGCAAGATGATGTTGGTCCATCCACTACTCCTATTGAATGGAGTAGGCACAGGAATATATGATTTCTCTAGTTTGCTTGAACCATATAACTAGTTATGTGTTTATTTTTCATATGTCTTTATGATGTATAGTTCGTATTTGATGAAATATTTTGCTGGATATGGATTTCTGGATATGCATCTGTATTTTTGGCATGTTGGTTTTTTTTTCCTTTTTTTTCCCTGTGTTTGTTGATCACGCCAACATGGTTGGCATGACTGAAGAAAAATGGATGATCATGCCAACGTTGTTGGCGTGATCATCATATTTCCCTGTGTTTGTTGATCACGCCAACATGGTTGGCGTGACCGAAGAAAAATGGATGATCACGCCAACAATGTTGGCGTGATCCAAAATATGTATTGGTCACTCCATTGCCAATGGAGTGACCAGTACATATTAGATCACGCCATCTCTGATGGCGTGATCGTCCAAAAATATACAAAGAACACGCCACACTGACAGTGGCGTGTAGTGCTATTTTGGCAAATATTTTCACTTGGGTGTTATATTGAGACATATTATTTGTCAGGGCGTCTTTTGGGTAAAAAACTCCTCTTTTCAGTCTTTTGGAGCTTGTACCTGAAACCAAGAAAGAAAACCTGGATTTTGAACTTCCAATGTATGACCCATCCAAGGGCCTTGTAGTAGACCTAGCAGTTATAGGATGCGGCCCGGCTGGGTTCACTGTAGCCTAGCAAGTTTCCGAGGCAGGACTTTCGGTTTGTTCAATCGACCCTTCTCCTGGATTGATTTGGCCAAACAATTATGGTGTTTGTGTGGATGAGTTTGAGGTTATGGACTTGCTTGATTGCCTTGATACAACCTGGTCTGGTGCTGCTGTGCTCATTGATGACAATGTCAAGAAAGATCTTGGAATGGGAGAGTTGACAGGAAGCAGTTGAAGTTCAAGATGTTACGAAAATGCATATCAAATGGAGTCAAGTTTCACCAAGCTAAAGTTATTAAGGTTATTCTCGATGCAACTGGTTTTTCTAGATGCCTTGTTCAGTATGATAAGCCTTATAATCCCAGCTACCAGGTGGCTTACAGGATATTGGCAGAGGTGGAAGAGCACCCATTTGATGTAGATAAAATGGTTTTCATGGATTGGAGAGATTCTCATCTGAATGACAGCCTGCAACTGAACAAAGGAACAGAAAGATCCCTACTTTTCTCAAAAGACAAGATATTTCTTGAAGAAACTTCACTCGTAGCTCGGCCAGGATTACCCATGAAAGATATCCAGGAAAGGTGGCTCGACTAAAGAACTTGGGCATAAAAGTGAAGAGCATTGAAGAAGATGAACATTGTGTGATTCCAATGGGTGGGCCTCTTCCTGTTCTCCCTTAGAGAATTGTTGGAATCGGTGGTACTGCTGGGATGGTTCATCCATCAATTGGGTATATGGTAGCTAGGACTCTTGCAGCCGCTCCCATCATTGCGAACTCTATAGTTCAGTACCTTGGTTCTGAAAGCTGTCCCGGGATGGTTCATCCATCAACTGGGTATACGGTAGCTAGGACTCTTGCAGCCGCTCCCATCATTGCGAATTCTATAGTTCAGTACCTTGGTTCTGACTTCTGAAAGCTTTCCCGGGATGGTTCATCCATCAACTGGGTTAGGTATATGGTAGCTAAGACTCTTGTAGCCGCTCCCATCATTGCGAATTCTATAGTTTAGTTCATCCATCAACTGGGTATATGGTAGCTAGGACTCTTGCAGCTGCTCCCATCGTTGCAAATTCTACAGTTCAGTACAGAGAGCTTTCAGCCGATGAATTGTCGGTAGAAGTTTGGAAAGATCTATTGCCTATAGAGACATGGAGACAGAATTCTTCTGTTTTGGCATGGATATTCTGCTCAAGCTTGATTTACAAGGCACCAGAAGGTTTTTTAATGCATTTTTTGATCTGGAACCTCGATATTGGCATGGATTCTTGTCGTCTCGACTGTTTCTGCCTATGGAGGGTTCATTTGCCGTCTGCATGATATGTTTGTTGATGCATCTGCGTCTTCAAGGTCACTGACTAGTGCTCAAAAATGTCCATAATAAATTACATTTACAACTCTTTAGCTTATTTAACGCTAAGGTCGGGAGTTCGAACTAGCTGGGCGTATTTCCTTGGGGTGGTTTCATGTGCTTGTCCACTTCCGGGGAGAGATTAAGAACTCATTTTTTCTGTATGAGTTTCAGTTCGTCAGCATGGGGCGTGTTGTTATAGCGGCTCGATGTTCATGGCTACGCAGCTGTCTAAAGGGCTGGGTGGTTCCTTGGTCACCAAACATTATGGATGAGAATTGTTAAAACAATTCATAACAAGTATACATGAAAGCTAAAGTAAGTACTGAAGTGAACCATTCATGGCTAATTGAATTGGCAAGGATGAATTCTTATTAGGGTCATACAAAAATTATCGATATAACCAAATCAATCAGTCGTTTCTTTTTTTAAAAAAATTACATATTTCTTTTAAGAATTGGCCAATAATCAATCGATCGATAAATCAATTGTACTGGATCTTTTCCACCCCAAATCCTTACAATGGAGAGACCCAAGTTCAACTCTCCACATTGATAACAGTAGTGGAGCAATCCAAGTACATTGGTAAGAGTTGAGTATATTGGTAAGAGTGGAGCGAAGCGAAGCAATCCAAGTACAAGGAGTTTACAAAGGCTTATGAGAATTAAGGAAAAACAAGTTCTCAAAACCGAGAGTTTACTCTCAACCCAACCTTTTCTTAATTCTATTAAGAATAAGGATTTCATCAAAGGCTAAAAGCATGTAATAGATTTAAATCGAAATGAAAGTTTTTTATAAAGTAATAGACTTATATTACCCCATATCCACAAATCAAGTTTTTCTTTTCAACTGGAGCAATTAATAAAAAAAACATATTTTATTTACAAAAATTAAAAAAAAAACATATTTAAAATCCATGAAAAAAATATATAGTTCGTATATATTTGAACATCCTTCTTGCCTAAGAAACCTTTTTTTTGTGTGTAAATGACAAAATAACTTTATATTTTAGGTGGAGAACGAAAATTTTCTATTTTTTGGGGTAATTTCGTATTTTGGTGTTTATCAAATCAACAATGACATCGCGACACGTGTACTGTTTCTCCTGGTTCTATTTCTTCATCTTCAACTCAAGGTCCTATATCTGGACAAAAAAAAAAAAAAAAAACTCAAGGTCCTATATTACGCGGTCTTTCTAGACTGAAATCTCTCAATACAGGGAAAAACCCTAAATCCCAAATCAATCGCCCTCGCTGTTTCTTCTTCTAATCTACTTCCGATTTCAAACAACAGTTAATCACTTTGCAAATGGAAGCGAAGGTCAGCGGATTCTTCGACTCTGTGGCTGCTTTCTTTGGGGGCGGTGATCAGATCCCATGGTGCGACGGCGACATCATCCACGTAATGATCTATATACTTTTATCGCTCTATATTGAGGTGTCTCTTTCTGTATCTGATTTGAAATTAACATGTCATGTGTGGCTTCCGGGAGAATTAAGTGACGCTTGTGAATAGTGATATGGAGATTGTAAGAATGGATGGATTTCTTGCTTGAGTTGGATTGGTGTTTCTTTGCTGGAAATTCATAGTATGCCTGCCCGTGAATTATGTTTATTGTGTGACTTTTGAAACTCCGTGGATCCGAATACAGTTTTTTTTTTTGGATTGTGTTGAATTTGGGTGTTTTAAGGTTGAACATGTATTAACTTCTTGGAGGATGGTTAAGCGTTTTCCCATGCTTTAGGAAATTTCTATTCTATGGTTTGTTTTCCTCATCCTTTGCATGTATAAACAAGTCAGCTATGTCGGTGTCCATGTCTACCAGGGCTAATGCTTAATATGGCAGCATCAGACAAAGTTATAGGTACTTGGAGTGGTTCTTGCGTCATCAGGGCATAAGGCTTTGAAACATTGGAAGAAAAATAAGTAATGAGATGGAACAGAACCTTGATTCACTTCAAGTACTGATTTGCCCAGTTCTACCAATGGACCTGCTAGGATTGGTTTTACTTATGTTTTTTTTTAAAATTACATGCTTGATTCTCGTTTCCCATATAGCGCAGCCTAGTGGAAAGGGAATGGAACTATGAGACTAGTTGTAACTAGGGAGATCTTAGTTTCGAATCTCATTTAATGTTATTAGATTTCATATGATGTAAGTGTTTTGTTTTGCTGGTGACTATTACTATCTCCTTGGTTTTAGTCTTCATGGGTGGCTCAATGGGGGCCATATCACGGAAAGTTTTGAGTCTTTTGACGTATTTAAGAAAAAAAAAAGGCCTCCTAGGATTTTGTATTCTTGTGGTGGCAAAGCAGTTGTTTCGCCCTTATGTTATTTATGTGAGAGGGTGATTCATGTGGCGCTGTGGTAAAGTTGCTACATAGAAAATTAAACATCGTAGGTCTAAACCCTCTATATTATAGGGGTAATGCAATATATAGAGGGGTAATGCAACTTAAACTTTTCCCTTCATTTACCCTTTTACTGCTATGGGGCATTTACTCGTTTAGAAATTGCATATTTTCTTGGCAGCTTTTCTGGGCATTTCATAAATTTTATTTTTGAACCTAGCCTTCCCTTGGCAGGGCTGTGAGAGAGAAGTTGCAGATGCTGCCGATGGTGACTCGGAGGACCTCAAGCGTGAGAGTATCATGCGTTTGTCGTGGGCTCTTGTTCACTCTAGAAAACCAGAAGATGTGCAGCGTGGGATAGCTATGCTTGAAGGTGAAGTAAATAACTAAACATACTACATAATCATAGTCATTTTCCATTGACGATCTCCAATATGTTTCTTGGAATGTGCTAGGACAGCTCCTTTATCTTTAGTGTATTTTAGGAAGCAAAGCTTCAAGTCATCATTTCTCTGCATGATCAATCCATGAATCGTCTATTTTACTTCTATGAAATCTCTGTTTCATCATTTTCTCTATCCCCCTATTTCTTCTGTTATAGCTCCATTTGCTCTTTCTTCTCACTTTCTTTTATTTGTTTGTCCGGGAAATCTTGTAGATGTATAATGTTTCTCCGTCATCGACTTTTCAATCTTCATAGCATATTTCATTTTCTCTTTATTTTATTTTAGTTATCTGGCTGTTGTTACTATGCAAACTGCTGCATAAAGTACAACTTTTTCAACTGATAGATTTGCTACCCTATGGCTATAGCTATGATATGTACTTTCTTTCTTGAGCTTGATAATATTCTTTTTTACAGCGTCCCTGGCCAACAATAGCACACCTTTGGAGCACAGGGAGAAGCTTTTTCTCTTGGCTGTTGGATACTATAGAAGTGGTAAATATTCAAGGAGCCGACAGCTTGTAGAACAATGTTTGGAGGTTTGCTCCTTGCCATTAATTTTGTTTCTGCTTTTTGAAATTTGAATCTCTTAATAATGTAAAATATCACAAGTTTTGTTTTGATTCATTGCACCACGCCAAGTCATGGAGTCTTGGCTACCAAAATTTTTGTAGAAAAAAAAGTCATAAATAGGCATCTTCCGCCAGCCCTTGAAGAGCTTCACTAGTTCAAGTGGTCAAGCTCCTCACCACCCCGTCTAAGCGCATTGTTTGAACCCCCCATCCCCATTGAACAATCAAACAAAATCTCTTTATAGGGGATAATGATTTGATTGATCTTCCCTCTGTTTTCTTAACATTTTATTCTGGGTTTGTAGATTGCACCCGATTGGAGGCAGGCGCTGTCCCTTAAGAAGGCAATTGAAGATAAAATAGCAAAGGGTAAGGCTTTGTAATGTCGTTGAGTTTTTTTCTGATATCATGACAGTTTCAAACTAGAGGATTTAATACGTTTGTTGCGTTGCAGATGGTGTTATTGGAATAGGCATTACTGCTACTGCCGTGGGAGTTATAGCTGCTGGTGTTGCTGCAGCATTGGCTCGCAAGAAATGACATTTGCCATCCGGGTGTTCGCCTACTTCTTTTTTTTGTGTGAAATTGACGTCTTAGATAAAGGATCTGAATATAGTAGGGTTTGCCTGTTGTCTAAACAGTCGCCATCTGTGAAATTAATGAATTGTTTTTGAAACAGAATATAGCCTCTGATTGTAAGGTGCAGTTTTTGGGCTTTGCTTGGAATGTAGTTTCAGGTTTGCACAAATGTTCGGACAGGTGTGAAACCAACAGTTCGGCCAGCCAGAGCATTCAGCCACACTGATATCCAGTGTGAACGACTGGCGAGTCCAGTAATGCTCTGTTCACTTTTTGTCATTTTATCTTCAATCCATCAGACGACACTCTGTCCAATAGATCTTTCCCTCCCCATCACGAATCTAATCAATCATCAAATGCATAATCAAAGGCAGAATTTTATCTGTCCTGGTGTGGGAGGTCTATGCACTTCAACTTGGCTTTCTAAGCAAAGCAAGAATAGAGCCACTGATTCTTAAGAGGACAAGCTTACTGATTATACAAGGTCTTGTTGAAAGGTGAACAAGTTAAAACCAGTGATAAAGCAGTTCTTGGAAGACCCAATGAGTCCCGTGGCGGCTACAGCCGTTTGTGATGGAAGAAAACAAGATTCCAGGCCAGCCACATAAGTGTCGAGGGGAATAAGATTGCTTACCTTTCTCCTCGCACATCATGTTGTAGATGAAGACTTGTGCATCTGCTTTACCGTTCTACGAAATGCTAAGCTGATGAAACTACATAGGTTGGGAAGTATTTTCAGTGTCCTCCAAGAATGTCACAGTTTATACTCCGTGGTCAGCTTCACTTTCAAGTACAATCAAACTTTATATGTTACCACACACACACACACACACACACACAAAAGCATACAAATTGAACAATAGAAATGATCATCAGCTTAATAAAGCAAGATTGAAATGCTTGTGGTACGGACACATAAAAAGAGCAGAAAGACGGAGTAACTTATATTCCCCAGACTGCTAATCTGATGTGGAGAGTGCTGAATGCAATACATCCTCAAGATACTTCTCAGCAGCAGCATACTGCCTTTTCTTGTCCTCAATTGCTAAAGCGGCTAAAGCTTTATCCTGCAAATGCCCAAAGAAAATGAGACCTCGAAAAGAAAATCACTATTTATCTTACAATGAACAGAATTGTATGCGTGGCATTCATGTTACGTCAACCATAGAATTACCGGAGGTAAGTCTTGGTAACTCCTCAGCGTCTCTAAGATGGGCTTAGTTTTCTTTTCTAGCTCTTTTCTGTGCTCAGCCATTTCAACCAACAGACCGTGGCTAATCTCTGGTGTGTAACCTACACGATTGAGAAGTGCCTGCGACAAAAGCTCTCTAGTATGAAATGCAGCAAATATTTTAAAAATGAAAGTAAGCTAGAGAATGAGCCAACCAATGACTTTATAAAAGAAAAACCTACAATGTCATACACCAAAATGTTCCCATATGCTTTATTTCAACACATATGTCATAATACATGTAACCGTCATAATTAAACACCTAAGTACTAGGAATTAGATATACTCCTGGCAGAAATAATATTTTCCATCCATTATCAAAATTGCCTTGGTAGTTTAATGCCTGAGAACTATCGCAGTTTCTCTGCTCACCATTGTTCAAAGAAAACATTTTCTGTTGATTTGCAAGTTATCATAATTATCTAAAACCAAAAGGAAATTGTTTCCTTTTTAATCAGTAACAAAGGAAACTCCTAGCATAAGGACTTACAAGAATGACACTCTTATTTATACTATACGATTACTGTTATTGATTCTTATGGATGAATATATTCCTTGCAGCTTCAACTTTCAATTCTATAAGTTGGCACTTGGCAGTGGTAACAGAGAATTGATACCTTGTAGTTTGAATACTGCTGCAGGTATTGGCGCTCCTTCGATCCCATGACTTGCAAGTTTGTCTTCCAATTCGCCATTTGAGCCTCACAAGGGGCAATCTCGTCCTCTAGTTGCGCAAGTGTTCTAGCACAATAAGTTCAGAGGAACATAAGAGATGATATTAATCATTTTGTAAAACGGGCTTTCTCTATAGACCTTCATAGAGTTCAGTGTTTTCTCAGGGTGGTGGAGTGAGAGAGACGGGGCATTTCAATACGTCCAGTCAACATTTCTTTCACCAACTTACCGTTTTAAATAAGTTAGCCTTGCTATGGCTTTCCGAGTGTAGTCAAGAAGAATTTTGGATTCCTTCTGCACTTTAGCCCTCTTCTCCTCCACTCCAATCTTTCTTAAAGAAATATCCCCCATTGCTACAAGAAAACTGAGTGCAATTTCCAAAGTTAGAATTTTTAAAAACCTAGAGAGAGAAGACAATGGCGCACAGAAATGAAATCTAACCTACTCAGTTCTGTGTCTCTTATATTCAACAAATTCGCCACATTTGCAAGAACTTGTGCTGATGCAACCACATTTGATGGCAAACTCTCCTGGGCTAATCCCCCATTCTCCAATATTTCCCTAATCCTCGCAGCTTCAGCAATATTATTCACAGAAAGATTGTTCTGTGAGTTAGTAATGAACAACAAAAAGCGTGTAAAAAATTCTTATTTAGCAACATTTTCTCTGCAGAAACCAATTTTTGCAGAAAAACAACTATCATCAATAGAAAAAATCAATGAAAAACAATTTTAAAGTACATCGTATTGTTCATGATATTGATTATGATTACCCTTCTGAGATAATAAACATCAAAATGTTGGTAAGTAAACTATAATTTGAGAACTACTCTCTACCAAAACCAAGTTTCAAACAAGAAAGAAACAAAACAAACAAGCTCTATGCATAACCAAATTCATTTAGCATCGACCATTCAGATCATCCTTGGCTCCTCAACCCTATCTAAGAAACAATGTTTAAGTCAAAAACAAATGTTAATGGGTATCTGTAAGAAAATCCCTAAATACCTTGCGAGCGGTACTCGGAGGCTTTTTGGCGGAAATCATTAGCGACAATGCTGGCAGCCTGGGTCTTGGCTTGTGAAACAGATGCTAAATTATACAAATGAGAGACACTGCGAGGAGTATACTCAAACTCAGGGACTTCTTTTCCAACAGCATCAAATTGAGAAGCAAGCCACGCCTTCACTTCTGCAATACGAGAAGCATCAGTACCCGATTTCGCAGCAGACGCTTCAGTTCCCGGAGGATCAATAACTCCGGAGATTATATCACTCATTTCTATCTGGTACTCACTGTCAAATTCGCCAAAACCTGCCGCACAAAGAAAATGTAGCAACGGATATCGATGCAATAGATTTAAATAGCAAAAAAGTTATCAACGACATCGAGAGAGAGGAGTTTTAGAGAATGCAGTCGAGAAACAAATTCTAGAACCAGTAGAGACGATACCTGAATCTGTCGCCGCCGGCTCTAGAGAGAGTGCCAGAGCGGGGAGATCTGAGTAATTTTTATTTTTATTTTTACTTAAATTCGAATAAAATTAAACAAAAAATGTTTGGTTTTTATTTTTATTTTTATTTTTAAAAAATATCTTTTTTTTCCAAGTAATTTTCTATTTTTCGTGTTTTCTAATTTTCTTTGCTGTGGACTGTGGAGTTGAAAGGAGAAAAGGGGAAAAAAAAAACAATTAATTGGTTTTAGACTAAAAAAATATTAATTTTAAAATGCTTTTTGGGTTTTTTTCCACATAAAAAGAATATTAATTGTCTCCAACATAAACTAAATTAATTTTTTATTAAGATAATTACATTCGTTGCCTTTGAGGCATTTTCTGAGTCTCACGCCGGACCAGAAGAACAAATTCAACCCGTGACCAAGGACAGATAATATTTGTTGATGTGTTTCGACAATATTTATTGACGTGTTTCGAGTTGGATTTCTGACAAGCTTCAAGGGAACATTGTTAATCATGAATTGAATTTGATAACCAAATAAGTTACTGACTGGATTTCTGAACAAAATGACTTCAAACAAGATCTATGCACGCACAACATATAGTACAAAGGGCCAGTCAAGTAAGTCCAGACATGCTTATGAACCACTTCCAATGCCCTCCAAGGGCCACCAACAAGCCAAGTCAAACAACTGTTGATATTTATCCAAGTCTAAAACATGTCCATTAGTCATAAAAAAGCAACCAGAAGTGTTTACACAAGTCTAAAAACCAACCATAATCTCTCTGATACAGAGTAAGAACTACAGCTAAAAAAGCATTACCAGACACACCGGTAAGTAACATGAGACTTGGTGATTCCAGTGTTGTATATAACTTTCACCACCTGCCCCCTCTGGAGTCCATAATATCGCGCTATTGCATCGGTCTTCAACATCCGAGGAAGCTGAATGATGTTATGAAAATATATGTGACCATAAATTTCAAACATCTATAAAGTTACGAGACAAGTTTGAAGTTTTTCTGTCGAGTTGTAAACGAACCTGCTTTTCTTCAATATTGTGGTTCTTTAAGAGGTTTCGTTTTTCTTCCTTGCTCAGAATCCGATGCTTTGGCTTCAACACATGCTTTGTGATGTTCACCAGCAAGTCGGTGATCTGGCAAGTGGCAACAAACCGATTCACGTTGAGACAGCGTATGCATAACATGGGAAACTTATTGTGCATAACATTAGACGCAAAAACCAACCAAAAAAGCAGTAACAGTCGAGTGACTGTGTTCTCATGATCCTGCTTAATGATCAAATTGCATTTATAATGAGAAGCCTCGTATAAACATACAAAAATACCCGACAATTGGAGCATAATACAAACACGTACTAGACATGATATTCAGAATAAATTCAAGAGGTAAACTAAGCATGAGATCAGGATAGCAGGAAACTACCAAACAGAGGAAACATGAACGGCAAAACAGGAGTTCACTTTAGCAGAGGGTATTAGCTACTCAACTCTTTATGCTACATAAAGTTGTGAATAGTTTGTGTAGTCTATTTACTATTCAAGCTGGCACTGGCTCCCGCTATCCTCTGGGTTCATTACCTTCATGAAAACATATCACAAAGACAAAAATTTGGCATTCTGCCATTGGGATTGTTCCCCCAAAGCATATGCATTTCAGGCTACCAATGAACACAAATTCCACAACCGCATCATAATAAGAGATATATCATACGCAAAGAGGTATACCACAACCACAACACGCAAAGCTCATTCACTTTTTGAAAATTCTTTCAATTAGTCATAACAGAACAAAGGGCCAAGAAATCCAGCTAGTCCACCACATGCACATCATCAAAGAAAATAAGCAAAACAGATCCGCAGCAACAAACCACCTGGAATATCTCAACTTTAAATGAGAAGAGATCCAAAGCTTTCAGGGCCGGATTGGTTATTCGATTTTCTATAATCAATATCATCCCACAATAGCTGTTGTGGTCACCAAGCTGACCTGCAAGATTGCGGATCATGTGAACTTTAACCACACCAGGGCCACTGAAAATGACCTTAATCTGCAATTAAAACAAGTTCAATATTAGTCATAAACTTATAACACACAGCAACAAAGTATTGCTAGACTACATCATCAAGTTATGCCTTTCTGTTGTGAATAATTTCCAATAATATATCTGCACGGAAAACACGACATAGAAACCAATGATGTACCCCTTGTTACATCAAATAATATTACTGGTATGAGGTGAAAAAATAATGAACCAAGTCACTGTGAAGATGGAAGGCACAAATCAAAAAGCTTTTTCATTCCATATCAAGTAAATGACAGTACTATCAAATGATGCAAATCCAGTAACAAAAATACAAAATATCAAATCTACGTTAGTTAGTTACTGATACAATATAATATCATAATCTATTTTTGATCAGAAGTTACATTAAGAGGAAAGAAAAAGAAGAACAGTAACTTGGTTCAGGTTCAAATTAGGGAAAGTACTCCATTAATAGTCACAATGTGATTGCAGCCCAATTCCCAAAAACAGAGAGAACACGTCAAAAAGAATAATTAGGGGCAGAAAATTTTTGAAAACATTTCTATTTAAGAACAGTAAATAACTAAATTGGGGGAAAAATCAATTTATTTGTCCAAGAATTCAAGAAAAGAAAGTAGTTGAAAAATAGCTCTAGTTCAGTCTTGCAATGGAGTTATGGGCATCCACTGTTACTTCACACCCAGTAATCCAAAACTATTTATGAACGAATCTTTCACTCAAACTGGTCCTGATGCAGCCATGTCAGACCCAGCAAGACCAAAGTCATAACCCCAGGAGTCTACAATTTCCGTCCAATTTATTTCCTTTGCTCGGCAATCAAACAGGATCTCAAAGACTAGCAAAATCAAAGATAAAGATAAATAACTTTCTTTTTTACCTTCTTAGAGGGATTAGATATGTGAGAGAACGAGACGTTGAGAAGATCGAGATTAGGGATCTGGCCGTAAATGGCTCGAAACTCTTGGAGAGTGAGCTGAATCTGCTCAATTGGAACCGCAAAGCGTCTATCTTTCAACATCTCCATCACTGTCCTCCGTGCCAGATAGTATCTGTGACTCTCCTTGCTACCTTCGTCCACATAGCTGCTCAGGCAAGGCCTGTGTGTTTCTGTACCGGCAACTTCTTCTTCTTCTCTCACAAATTCTTCCAGATCCATCTCTCCCTCTCTTTCCCCCACAGTATTGCCTGGTTCCATCAGGATTTTCTCTCTTCAGTTCCACTGACTAATGTGATCTGATGAGGTCGTCCTCAGTGTGGGTACAGTGAACTCGTCTTCTCTGTTTAAATTGGGTAGTTAACTTTTACAGGTGAGTCAGGTTAACCAGTTCTTGCAGTTCTGGTGGGATTGCGTGACGTAGCTTCTATCGAGGCATGTTAAAATCCACGCGACCTGAATAGCGCGTGCTATTCACGTCGGTCAAAGAAGATGGGCTAGACTGGGCCGATCCGGACCTCTTGAAATTGAATGGTTGGGCTTCTTTGTTGGGCCGTGTTAGGTTTTTTTTTTCGGACAATTGGCAATAAGAACACTTTAGACAACTTAATTGTAAAAAGGTCATGGACATTTTTAAAATTGTAAAAAAGTACAATTTAAGGGTAATTTGGTCATCTGACTTAAGATATTTTTTAGTTTATACCTACAATACCCTCCTCCTCCTCCTTCTTCTTCTTCTTCTCCCTCCAACTATCCAACTTCCTCTCTTTCTCTCCTTCTTCTCTACTAAAAGTTATCTCCTTCTTTCTCTTCTTCTTCTTCTTCTTCTTCTTCTTCTTCTTCTTCTTCTTCTTCTTGTTGTTCTCGATCTGAATTTGTTCTTCGTTGCCTTCTTCTTCGTTTTTGGTCGAGTTTCTCCTCTCTTCATCGCCTTCTTCGTCGTTGCTCAATCTGGACTGCGTCGAGTTGCTCTGCCTTGTTTTTGACAGATCTGGACGATGTTTCGTTGTTCAATCTGGGCTATGTTTTGTTTTTTTGCAGATCTGAACTCTGGTTCGTTTTTTGCAGAGATGTATCACTATAGTATCACTATAGTATCACCATAGTATCACCAACACCAAAAAATCACTAAAATGATACAATGAAACTAGTATGCATACTTCATCTTCCTAATTACTTTTCCTTTCTTGATTTTCTTTTCTTGGTTACCTCTCTTATTTGTTTTGGAAAAACATTTACAAGTGCAGAGATGTATCACTATAGTATCACCAACACCAAAAATTCATTAAAATGATGTAATTGAACCAATATGCATACTTCTTCTTCCTAATCACTTTTCCTTTCTTGGTTTTCTTTTCTTGGTTTGTACATCTCTTGCTCGTTTTGGATAAACATTTACAGCTGCAGAGATGCATCACTATAGTATCACCAACACCAAAAATCCACTAAAATGACATAATTGAACTAGAAAGACATGTAATGCAATCAAATTTACATTCTAACATTTATATCATCATTTTATAAGCAAAAGATATAAATTGAACATTAAATTGGATCTTCTATTTAAAAGTATCACTATTGTATCACAATTCGTGGAGAGAGAAAATCAAATTTGAGGTTATTTTGGTAAAAGATGATCCCAGTGTACTTTTTTAAAAGGATGTTTTAGTGACTGCACTTTTTTACAATTAAGTATAATCTGATGTACCGGCCTCCAAAAGTCCCTTTTTTTTTCAGTGAATTCTTTGCAGTCGTTGATGGGTACACAATTCTCAAGTCGAACAACACTCGAGAAAGGAAAAAAAAAACCCACCCTGACACCCAAAAACAGACACAAAACCTGCTACAAAATTGAACGAATTGAAAACACAACGATGAAATTAGATGTCCAAGGCACTGACCAACAAGAATAGATGAAACACTATCCTTCCATTGTGCTTCCCGCTTCCTATCCTAGGGATGTAAACCGTCGTTTAGGTCAGTTTTTTGAATACCCCTGACCTAATAACCGGTGCGAATAATCATTTATTAATGTGGATAATCATTTGTTGATGCCAATAATCGTTTCTTGATTCCGATAAATGTCATATGTATAACCAATAATTATTTATAGAAATGTTTATTTATCGGTACCGATAAACGTCATATGTGTAACTAATTATTATTTATAGAAATGTCTATTTACTGCTATCGATAATCGTTTTTCGTTGTCGACAATCGTTTATTGGTGCCAATAATCGGTTTTTGGTGCCAACAAACGTCATATGTGAAACCAATTATTATTTATAGAATTGTCTATCTATTGGTGCCGATAATCATTTCTTGGTGTCGATAAACGTCGTATGTCGAACTGATTATTATTTATAAAAATGTCTATTTATCGATGTTGATAATCATTTATCGGTATCAATAATCATTTATTGGTGTCAATAATCATTTATTGGTGCCAACAAACGTCATATGTGGAATCAATTATTATTTATAGAATTATCCATCTATCGGTGTCGATAATAATTTATTGGTACCGATAATTGTTCCTTGGTGCCAATAAACGTCATTTGTGGAATTGGTGTCTATAACCATTTGTTGGTACCAATAATCGTTTCTTGGTGCTAATAAACATCATATGTGGAATCAATTATTATTTATAAAAATGTCTATTTACCGATGTCGATAATCGTTTCTTGGTGCCGATAAACATCACATGTGGAACCAATTATTATTTGTAGAAATGTTTATTTATCAATGCCGATAATTGCTTCTTGGTGCCGATAAATGTCGTATGTGAATCGAATTATTATTTATAAAAATGTCTATTTACAGATGTCGATAATCATTTTTCAGTGTCGATAATTTTTTCTTGGTGCCAACAACCGTCATATGTGGAACCAACTATTATTTACAGAATAATCTATTTATCAGTGCTGATAATTGTTTCTTGATGACGATAAACGTCATATGTGGAACTAATTATTATTTATAGAAATGTCTATTTATCGATGCCGATAATCATTTTTCGAAGTCGATAATTATTTCTTAGTGCCAATAATCGTTTCTTGGTGTCTAACAAACGTCCTTATTGCCATGACAATTGACGACCAGATAAGGTACACATTACGGCCAGCCTGACCTCAGAGCATGGAGGCAATGGCCATTCAATTCAATATCAAGAAGCTAAAACACAATAACTTTTACAAAAGGAAACAAACACTGATATTGCGGTAGTCACAAGTTCAACTCCTACACCCACCAGTTTCAACATTATTTTCCACACAGACTTCGAACCGGCCTTACTTACCCCCAGCAGCGTAGAGCGGGTTGGCCTAGCTATTCTCATTAGTAGCAGCAACCAGGGCAACGAATCAAACCATTCTCATTACAATCCAAACACCTTCTCAACTTCCCCTCATCTTCCTCAAACACCTTTCTACTGCCATTACAGCTTTGGCATGGCAAGAACCTCGCATCCCCACAGCTCTCACAAACAAACCTAGGATCCCTTACAGGAAATCCCTCCAAAAGCTTTGTCAATTCACCAATCTCATTGAGCTGCCTGATCTCCTCCACACCCCCAACGTACTTTCCCCTGATAAACACTTGGGGCAAACTGACTGCTTTCCCCTTAACTGCACTCTGCAACTCTTTTCTGTACATGGAATCCATAGAAATATCCCTCTCTTCGACCGGAACCCGGAAACCCCTGAATATCATTCTAACTGCACAACAGTCTTCGTAAGTCTTTCGAATTCCTCTCAAACTAGTAAAATAAACCACAATCTTGTTCTCTGTTGCTGGTAGATGATATAAACTACTGACTGTTGATAGACTGCATATGGGACTAGACTCCATGGATTTTATGCTTTTGAGAGGGCTGTTGGTATAACCCAGTTGCCTAGATGACAATGCACGCCTGTAACTGGAAACCACATTTGGGTCTAACTTTGATAGCAGCGATTCCTCTGATAAATGCTTCCACAAGGGCTTTCTATCTTCAGAAACATTGACATTAGCAGAAATTGAAATGGGTTTCGCGGGAGACTCGATTTGACGGTCATGTTTGAACGAAATGGGATTTACAGATGGACCCATTTCGAGATCAAGTTCGTCATCAAGGCCGTCCATCAGCTCCCAGGTGTTGATGACCGAGTCAGGGGAGAATGACTCAACTGGAGGGTCTGGGATAGTCGAGTTTTCTGCCTTGTTACGGAGATCCTGGCAGTTCAAATTGGGTTTAATGGGGTCAATGAGGAGGAGAGAGCCATAGGTGGTGGAGGTGAGAGAAACAAGGTGGTGGGTGTCCCCTTTCTTCAAAGCTGGGTGGTGAACCAGAGGAGTAGGAAGAGAGAGAGCTCTAGGGAGTGGTGAAGAAAATGCAGAATCTAGAGATAAAGAAGAAGATGGGTTTTCTTCTAGGTTATCGTGGTGGAGGAGAGTATTGGGTCTTGAAGCAGAGCAGCCCATGAATGGCTGTCTCTGTTACGCTTCCTTTTGTGATTGGATTTTTCAACGCTGATTGAGAAAGTTCTTCTTTCTCTTTCACTCTACTTTCGGGTTTCTGGTGCCTTGCATTGGGAGAGACTCTGTGATGGGATTTTCTGTTTGGTTAGAGAGAAATGAGATGGATTGGGTTGTATTTTTTGGGAGGCTGTGATCAAAAGGAAGAAAAAGAAGGACAAAAGGCGTAATATGTTGGTGAAAGAGAGCTTTCAAAACAATTTGGCATTAGCTGTTATATCTTCAGCTTAGAGGTGAAAGATCTCTCATGTCGGGAGTTTGAATAGGTGAGACATAATTATTCATTTCTTTAAGTCTTTTTGGGTTTCTATAGCAAAGGTCCGATGACACCGACCTACTTTCTATAAGGGGTTAAGAGTCTTATTATGAGTTTTGGTCTAGTTTTATTTACAAACCAAACTTCTGTTCATAACTAAATTGATGGTCTATTGTGCTCACGTGATGATTGACCCGAATTTAAAAGTGCCCTACATATTATAAAGTAATCGTTTGGCTAGGCTTTTTATGTCAAAAAAAAATAAAGGACGGCTCTCAAGTAAATATGATGGCATGAATGTTGTTTCTTGCTTTAATGATGATGATGGTGAAGGTGATGATGAAATACCCTACCGGATTTTATTTGATGCTTACAATGTGTTTGATTAATGTCCTAAATGGGTTTTTGTGATTCTTCAATTGATAAAATTTGGAAACTTTCTTCTTCTAATAGAATCATCCAATAACCAAATCTTTTAATTAGGAAACAACAATGCCTAAAACAAAAAGGCTTTTGATGTTGTTTTGAAAAAGTTGGTCACTTTCATACTCTATTTTGAACCAATTTCTCTATCTCCTCAATTATGGGGTTGATTATGACTTTGTTTGTCATCTAACAAGTTTTTCCATCATTTTCTCTGCAACTGAAATCTTATAAAAGTTTGATTATACAAATAATGAACTCTATTTTGTATTCATGTGCAATGGCATAGTAAGAAAGAAGAAATAATTTCAAATATATTCAAGTTAAAATTTCAATTCTAATGCATACCACTTGGAAATAGTTGCGCCAGTTTAAAATGGAGCGTTTGACTTCATGCGAAATTCTTAACGTTATAAAGCCGGAGAAATATCTAACTAGGCTATCACTAAATGGTTTGCAGTGACATTCCAATGTTAATTTAACGAATAGTATCACCAGTTTAGAATAGAACTCTCGACTTCGGACGAGATTCTTTACTTCCCAAGTTCGGAGAGATAACCAACTCAGCTATGTATGGTTTGGATGAATTATGTAAAAATAGAACATGGCATCATAGGTGCCAACTGCCAAGGACTGAAATGGACATATGACAAATGGGTTGGACCACACCATTCAGCAATCTAGCCACTTTCAATCCAAGCATGACCACAGCTAAAATTGTTTGTCCTTGACTCTCACTTTCAATCCATTTCCATGCTCTGCACTTTTCAAATTTCAACCTTTTTCTTTATAGTTTTTGAAGGGGGAAATTTTCATGCTCACATGCAAAAGTATGCAATGTCAATATCAGCTGAGTGTCTATGTATCTCTGAATTACCCAATTTAATTTCCTTGTTAACAAGAACTGGGAAATTACTTTAGTGGGCCTCGCATGCATTCATCAATCATCACAACCATGCGACTGTTATGTAGCACTCGACTCGAGTGGATGGAGCCACAAGTCTCTGCAGTGTAAAATTTGGTGGTGTTAAGCGAGTTACCGAGTGAAGATGAGGTTAAGTCTCTTGTCCCACATCATCCAGGGGAATATGTAAATTACAGAATCTAATACGTTAAACTTTCAAACTAGTAACAAACGTTTTTATTGAGCTCAAACTAGTATGCATTGATGATGGGTCTAGAAATAGAAAGTTGTGAGGACAGTATAGATTGGTTTAAAGAGGATAAATTATTATTAATTCGGAGAAACGGGCTATTACAGATGGTATCAGAGCTGAGAGCACCCCAGGTTTACGGTGCCTGCAGAATAGTCAAGCCCCTGGGTAAAAAGTAACAGTTGAGAGAGAGAGAGAGTAGCAATGAGAAACAAAGCAGACCATCAATGCTTTGGCATGAATTCAAGGCACGCAGATTACAAAGCCTAGTGAGTAGTGCCTTTGTGTGCCCCCAAAAGAGAGAAGTGAAACTGAGCACAAAAACAAAATCATTGACAATCTCTCCCATATATGGCTTAGTAATTAGTCATCCAATAGTGTATCTTGAAGCCTGCAAAATTCTCATCCACTAATGAACCATTATTTAGTGTATATATATATATATATATATAAATTTGTCACCATGATGTAGCCTGGATCCCATATCGGATAGTGGTAGATTATAAATCGGGTTTATAAGGGTGGACAATTCTAACATTGGGTCCTTGTCCATCATTGTTAACCTAACTCCTTTTGCTTCGCTCCATTTCTCGGTTCAAGCATATACATTTGACAGCAACAAGTATGCACCTGAATTCTCTGGCTCCACTTCTAAAAGCTTTTTTGCAACCAGCTTCCTAGGTTTACATCCCCATGGACATGACAAGCAACAAGAAGTGCCCCTCTACACAGACGATGACAGCTTAGTCCCAATCTGTTTGATGAAATCAGTAGCATCTTTAAACCTCCCTACAAGAGCGCAAGTGATCCCATGTTTTTCATCGGGTCTGGGTAGAGACCAAAGATCTTGAGTGGTCGATTCGGCATAACTCAAACGATAAAGAAGTATCCTTAATTTGTTCATGCTCATTACAAGTTCGAAGTACTACTGTCCAGACGATAATGATAGTATCTTGTACCTGAATCGGTGATTGACCAAAACATGCCATGGAAAGACTCTACTAAGACAAAGATGGGCTGTCAAGAACGTAGAGAAGGTAGTTAAGTCTTTGTATAGACGAAGTTACCTTCTACACAATTGAAAGTTTGAAAACAATGCCTGTCAAAATGCTCATATCATCAGCCTCAGGCAATACACAAGTTGCAACATGTGCATTCACTGAACATATAATTCTCACAATTCTCAAATTTTGCATTTTTCTTCTCAAACTTTTCTCTTAGAAAAGATCTCACGCTTAATGTGTACACGAATATCTTCCTTCACTCGTAACAAATCTTAATGGACAGAACAATATTAACTCTATGCCCAATAAAGTACAATTTATATTTCGTCATCCTCCTCAAAGGGGTCACGTTCTGGATAGTCGCCAACCTGGGAAAATGGTATTATTGTAGAATCAGATTTTTAGACGAATCAAGCAGTAGAAATGTAGAATACAGGGGATCCGTTCAGAACAGAAGAATGAGTGGAAGTGCAAAGATGAGCAATGGTTCATAGCCAATGGGCGGCATTATACAGTAATATGTACTCATCTCATGCTAGCTGTGTAAGTTCCAATATAAGCATAGCCACAAAAACATTCTGGCATACAAAGTTACAAACCTTGACTTTGTCAGGCCTAACCATTGCGCCATGAAGTGGAGGGGCCTCAAAATAACGTGTTCCTTTTACCCTGCAACATGATCCAGATTTATTTTAATCACTGAAAATGTGATTCGTAACATCAATATCTCCCGTTGAAGAGAATTATTTTACTATCACTACTCGCTTAGAAAAAGCACCCAGGGTTCAGCAGGAATCATTAGGTGAGAATCTGTGTAATTGTAGCATATAAATCCAACAAGAATAAGACCTTAGTCTTAAAGGCATAAAAGTTCAATAATACAAGAAATATTGAAGCCAACTCAGATATGACCATTCAGAAACTAAAAATTGACATGATATTAAGACATTTCAGATAAACGAAGAATAATTTAGAGCAGCTGTAATTAGATTTAACTAAGATTGAAGTTTGCCTAGTAGTTGGGTTGTTTCCGGTAACCAAGGGGCCGTGGTTTAAATCTTGGAAACATTCTCTCTACATTGCGTGATTAATTTAGGACTAGGTACATCTTACCCTACCCTTCCCTAACCCGTCAACACTGCGAGAGCATTGTGCAATTGGAGTTGTTTCTCTCAAATTTTACCTGTAATTAGATTAATTATGTAATGGGGAATTTAAGCGATCAGCTACCAATAAGAGGGACAAATCAATTTCCAGTAAATAGAGCAGATATCCTAAAACCAGCTATGTAAGTAATTACAAGATGTTATAAATTACTTCAGTATTAACATTTCTACGATATTATACACTATGAGCCAAAAGATATAGGAGTGGGGTAATATGATTATCATTGATGTTATTTTTTATCTGGAGTTATTATATGAATTATTAAGCTTTGACATTGGTCAACTCATAAATTTTAAACGCTTTTTAGAATTCTGATAATGCGTCTAATGACTTATATTTTGCCAAATCTATCATTTTCCCCACTTCAAATAATTGAGAACTGCTGTTGGTAACTATATTCTGCATCACTCCATCCTTTTATCCTTCAGTAACACCAATTGATAACAAGTTACTCCTAAAAGACTTCAACATCACCACAAACAATATTGTAAAGAGAAACATCGACTCGGGTATAAGTAAGAGTGTAAGACAAAAAAAAAAACACTCCAAAGTTTCCAAGTGAATCAGAGAGAAGTGTTCACGTACATGCCATCATTTTTTCCCAAAGGTTCATCATACTGAATTCCAACCCAAAAACCAGGTGCAATAGATTCTGCCTGACCCACATACTTGACGACCCCTCTTTTCTCCCCAGGTTCAACTTCACATCTATCTCCGACCTAATTATTTAGAATTGCAAAAGAAAAGAGGGAAGAAAATGACAAAGTGAAATATAAGAAAAGGAAATAGTTATCTGATCTGTTTTCGGAATTAAATAAAATGCTGTGCACTTCATGATTAGATAACATAGCAAAGAATTGTGGTAGAGATTAATATATAGGCAGATATCTACAGCTAAAATTGCTAAAACCAAATGTGGATCCTCCAGAGAACTTTCACAATCACATAGATAGGCAGAAATCATTGCAGGGTATCTGCAGCTAAAATGCTAAAATCGAATGTGGACACTGCTGCCAAGTACCTCATACCACTATCACATTTACAGGATAGTTCCACAGGAAAAGAATGTCAGAAGCATATTTAAACAAGACTTTAGCATGAAATTTCCAGTCAAAAAGGATAACAGTCCGAAAGAAGAAGTTAAATTTTGAAGTACCAAAATCAGTTAGTTTGAAATTACTCAACATTCACCACTGACATTATCCAAGTTCTCTGTTAAAATAAATATCCAAATAGATGCTATAAAACTTGCAAGGTGTATGTATAGTTATAAGGATTAATTCACACTAGTCCTGCTCCAAGAATTCATTCACTAGTGATTCAAAATTTTCGATGACCAGCAGAAAGTAGATATACACTAACTGTGTAGTGTAAATAGTTCCCATTTCCACTTCAACTAAAAATTCTCAAAATTAAGAAGACGTATTCAAGCCTAGAAAGAATTAAAAGGTCAAAAAGTGTTCACTTTAAAAGAACGCAATTAAGAGATATTCTTATTTTTCCCAGCTTCATTGTGAAGCGAAACTCATTGTTGCAATATTCAAAATAGAACAATAAACACTTTGAACCATTCCCTTTGACAAACCATGGACTTATAGAAATCAAGAGCACTTTTAATTTTTAAACTGAGAGATTGAAAAGCAAGCCTTTTGCATTAATAAGCCACAGGTTTTCTTCAGTCATTGGTAAAATATTTTAACTGTTTCAAAAAGCTTACCTCTGCCAGTTTTACAAATCTACTAATGCCAAATGAGAAATACAGAGTAGCGAACCTTGATGTTTGCACAGAGCTCTTCCATATAGTTTTCTGATATCTGTAAATGTGGAAAGTAAAAATTAACTCAGTCCCTCATAATTGCCAGCTAATCCTATTAACTGCAGTCTGCAACTTACAACAGAACAAAGATAGTAATCATGCAGCCTTACTTTGGACTCAAAAGCTGATGGATTTTGAGATGCCAACTTTTCTTTGAATTTCCTGAAAGTGCCTGAAATGCATAAAAACTTTGCAATTGTTAGATAGTTATTGCTCCTACACCAATATAACAACAAAAGCACCAAAGTGAGTAAAACCTTGAACCTTGTAGTAAAGAAAGAAATGAAAAGAAATTTCAGAGCAAATCAAAATTCACAGATTCTGGGAGAGTCAAGAGCAAGGCAATTACCAGCAACCACATTAAGTATGTTCAATTCAATTAAAATGATTAAGCAGGGCCTACATAGTAAACTTCGTAAAAACAAGTTGAAGTTGGTTAATGAACAAACTGGGCCCAACTTCCACATTTGAAAAATGCAAGCTTATAGTTAATCCAAGTAAACAGATGCATGTCTGGAAAGGCTTGTCGTAATCTTCAAGACGCCATCAACATTCAAAGCTCCAAAATTCTCACTTGAAACAAGAGCAAAGAGTATTAAGATTTCATTAAGCTTTTAACTAATCTATTTACTTATTTTTGCATATTGCCGCACATGACTCACGCGCATCAGGTAAAGTTGAGACTTGAACTGGAGAATGCAATTCAAGTTTAAGAGAATTTCATCAGAGGTGAAGCTCGTGCTTTCCATTAAGATCAACTCCCATCAATCAAAACATAAATGTTCCAAAATCATAGACTTCTCCCCACAAAATTTGTAAATTTACCATCACGTTTCATGTAGGCTTCATCCGAAATGGAATACTTTTCAACCAGTGAAGTGTCCTCCAACCAGCCACCAGAGGTTACTGATGACGGATCAAGATCTATAACATGTATCCGATACCTAATTCAATTGAATCAATTAGCCCTTCAACACCATAAACCATATACAACTATTAAATAATCCATTTACATTGAACTGAAAACCCAGATATGCTGCATTGCAATCAAGCATTCAAAGCAAAACCCCTGATTCACATACAAAGTCAACTTTAAACTAAACCACTAACCCATCTAGAGGAGAGTAAAACCCGAAGGGTTTAGCATGATCGTCCAAATCAGAGATTTTACTGTTGGCGTCATCGTACAGCTCTAAGCGCATCGAGTTCATCGAGGTTCCGCATTTTTTCCACAGCTTCTCTTTAACAGCTTCAACCGTCATCTAGAACCAAAACATAAAACTGATAAGGCGACTACATTTCCACAACATTCGACTAACGAATCATATAGTTATTAGTTGATTTAAGGAGATCGGTACCTGAAGTGAGAAGCGAACTTCGGCAGAGAAGGACTTGAGGTTCGAGTGAGTGACTCGTAAGATTACCGAGTCGTCCCCCTGAATCTGCAAGCGAGATGCCATTTTTGTTCAGAGCAGCAAAAGAGTTCACCGGCGCCCGGTGATGGTCAGAGTCGCAGACTCGCGGTCCGATAAATGGGCCGACTAGGTGGACAAGTGACAAGACTGGACAGTAGACAATGCACTACAAAATCCAAATGGTCTTATTGGGCTTTGTTGGGCCCAACCTATATTCAGGTAATAGCGCAACGGTCAGCTCTATTTGCACTCACTATTTTTAAATTACACCCGGTAATATCTACACCCCTCAAAAAATGAAAAATATCTAAATATTATGATAAGCTAGGGATGGTTTGCTCAGCGGCGGTGTAGAGCTGGAGGACATTTTCAGTGATGTCGTGTTTGCAAAACTTCCTTTCTGTTCGTAAGTCTCTCATTGAAAAGATGGGTGTGAGAATTTTATACCTAAACAATTATAGAGTCAAAATTGAGTCAACATAAGACGGGATGTAATTTGAAAATAGTAGGATACAAATAGGGCCCACCTCATATGACTGACCATGATGAGCCCATATCGGAGTCCGATAAATGGGCCGATTAGGTGCACAAGACTGGATAGTGGACAATGCTGTCCAAACGGGCCTTATTGGGCTTTGTTGGGCCCAACTATAATTAGGTAACTGACCAAGATGAGGCCATATAAATAACGATCGACCCGGAATCCCCGTTAAGACAAAACACGCTCTTAATCAGCCATGGCTGCCTCGCTTTCCCTCAGACCGGCCATAACCGCTCTCTACGCCGCCGATCTGAGCGACGGCGTAATGTTCTCTCTTAACTTTCGATTTTTTGTTTGAAATTTTTGGCTTCTTTGTTTTTTCAGTTCCGTCGCCGAGTAGAGTCAAATTCTGTTACGTTGTTTCATTATGATTCTGTATGTACTGAAACCTAGACAGGAGAAAGGTTTGGATGTTTTATCGGTTCTGATTTTTCTTTTTCGTTGCTCCATTGATTGATTGTGTAGGTTTCCAAGCTTGGGAGTCGTCCAGGAAAGTTGGAGATCAAGTATAACTTGACGGGAAGGCAGTTGAAGTTCCGGATGAATTGCTCAATAGAGAAAGAGACGGTCTTGAGCACATCGGCTTTTGCTGATAATGTTGTTGATTGCTTAAATGGTAAGTAAAGATAGTTGAATCTTTGTTTCTATTGTATCTATTCCTTTTTTTGTGCTTATGGTGTTGAGCAATTTTCAGATGATGCGGAATCGATGGTTAGGGAGGTTAAAGAGCCCAGTGTTTCAACTATATTGATGAATTTCGAGAACAAGTTTGATCCATATGATGCAATGAGTGTACCACTCTACCAAACAGCTACATTTAAGCAGGTATGATTGTTGAAGTACATTTAAGCATGGCCTTTGTCTTACACAATAATTTGCTTTTATATGTTTCATCCAGGTTATGTTTGTACTCTGTTTTTGCAGCCTTCAGCGACTGATAATGGCCCCTATGATTATACCAGAAGTGGAAATCCAACACGTGATGCTTTGGAAAGGTTTGATTTTGCTTGTTGTCTACATATGTTGTTGAAAGTTGAAACTTGTTCTAGTATGTACAGAAGATGGGTTTTTTTTTTTTTCATTGATGCTTTGATTATACATGTGATATTTGTTGTCTTTGTGATTCTGTTTGCTTAGCCTTTTAGCCAAGATTGAAAAGGCAGATCGAGCATTTTGCTTCACAAGTGGAATGGCTGCTTTGGCTGCTGTTACTCATCTTGTTAGAGAAGGTTAATTTCACTATGTTTCCTTTTCCTTAATATATAAGGCCCTTCTGTATAAGTGTGTTTTATATGGAGTTATTTCTCTAACTTGAAGTTCTCAAGATGGTTAAGAAACTAGGTTAAAGTAAATAAAACACTTGATTCAACTGTCAGTTGACTATCTCTATACTTGAGTTCAAAACATTAATAGGCCCTGTGCCTCATAGATTTATTTATATGATGATGAGAGCTTGACATCAGTCTGTTGAAATTCTGACTTCTTGCTTTGCTCTCCTGGCATTTTCTCTGTTCAAACTTCAAATTGATGCTTTCCAAGTCTATCAAATGCCTCTTTCACTATTACTGTTTAAGAACTTCATTTATTGTATTTTTTCTACTAATTGGTGAGAACCTCATTTCAGGTGAGGAAATTATTGCTGGAGACGACATATATGGAGGTTCTGATCGATTGTTGTCACAAGTAACTCCAAGAAGTGGAGTGGTGGTGAAGTTCGTATAATGCTTGTCATTCCTGCCTCCCCCATTAGTTTCAGCTACCAAAATGTGAAAACAGACATGCTTAATATTGTAACCATGTGCAGACGAGTGAATACAAGTGACTTAGACGACATAGCATCTGCAATCAGCGCGCAGACAAAGCTTGTGTGGTTAGAGAGTCCAACAAACCCACGACAGCAAATTTCTGATATTCGTGTAACGTCTCTTACTTTCTTGCAGTTCTTCGTGCAAAAATTTCTCGTTAGCTACTTTGAATTTTTTGATTGCCACAATAATAGCTGAATAGGAACTTGCCAACTTGACTGTTGCAAACATATATGTTGCTCGATGGTTTATAATTTTGTACCCAAACATGTGCCTGTGATTTTTTTGTTGGGTTTTGAGGTGTTTTCTAAAGTATGGGTTTTGGGTATTTAGGTGGTTTGGGTTTTGGGTTGTCTTTAGCCATGGGTTTGGCGGCGTTTAAACCTATGCTTGAGGGGTTATTTTTGAATGGGTTTTCAAAAATTTTACAGTCTGAAATGTCCTAAACATCCTTATATCAAATGATCCATAAGCCATTCAAATAGAATACCAATGGATTTAATCTATGCCAAATTTCTTCTTGATTCCTACTCAAGCCCGCCGTGAGAGAACCAGGGGCTTTATGTAACATATCTTGTTGTTCTATGTTTTTCTAGAGAGAAGGGCAAAGATGAAATATCATTGTTTGAGTAAGGGCATTCTTGTCCGGAGAATTCATAACCCATGAAAACCCACCGATTGAGGGTGTTCTAAACCCATGAAACCCATCCTAAAAATTCTCACTGTATTGGTTACATAAAAACCTGAAAACACAACCTCCCAAAACCCGTGAATTTTGAACTCCCAGGCATAACTTAAGTTTCCATCTATAATTGCATCTCAAGAGACTAAAAATATCCTGGTGTTATTCCTACTCTAGTTGGGGTTATTGTTTCTAACTTTTTCATATAATGCAGCCCTGCTTTTGCATATGAATGCTACACCATTTATGACTTTGGATATTGGGAAAGATTACCCATCCTTTTACTTTCCTTGTTGCTCGTCCTTGCTTCATAATGTTTCTACACTATGAGACTATGAGTACAATACCAAGCTGAAACTTTATCTGTTATATTCTTCTATGTCTTTCTAGAGAATTGTGGAGATGGCTCATTCATGCGGTGCTCTTGTCTTGGTGGACAACAGTATTATGTCCCCTGTGTTATCACAACCCTTAGAACTTGGTGCAGGTATCATCAATGTGATGTTCATGTGACTTAAAGTTTGTTTAGCTCTAATTCGCTTGTTGCTAATTTTGGTTGTATGCCCTTCTTTCAGACATTGTAATGCACTCAGCCACTAAATTTATTGCGGGACACAGTGATGTCATGGCTGGTGTGCTTGCAGTAAAAGGGGAAAGGTTTTAGCTCTCCCGCTCTGTAATTCTAGCTGCACATTGTGAAAGATGTTATTAATTTCCTTCTGGAACCTTATAACAACTCAATTTGTTTACCTTTATTGTTGAATACAAAAACAGGCTTTGTTTGTTAAATTCTAGAACTGATTTACGACAGCACATGTGTGGTTATGGATGGGCTGTGGCTGTCACTCTTATCTTAAAAACACTTCAATTTTTATCTTTTTGAGAATCACTCTGTCTTAAAAATCTTGATTTGTAGAAACTTTTCTTCTGCAATGGAACAGCTTGTGAAGATCTTTTATTTTTTGTTTTTGAAACGGTCTTATTTGAGATGGTGCATTAGTGTCATTTAACACTGAAGATGCACAGTCATCTTTCATTGGAAACACTATTGCGCAGATGCTTTAAATTCCGTGCTGAGAATTGATCTTTTAAACTCAATGTGTGTTCATCATTTTTAAGCATTTGGCAAGAGGGATTCATACCAGTTTTTTAAATTAGAATACAGAGATGTTTAAGTGGTAGGTGTATTTCTCCTATGATTGAAATCCATCAAGCATGCATTCGTTCTTGTCATTTGTTGGAGATCATTACAGTGTTATTATTCTGGGTTTCAGGTGTTTGTACAAAGATATTTAAATTTTAACAAAGTATTCATATTCCTGTTCTATCTAATGTTGATCACTGCTGTTTTTGTATGACTAGGCTGGCAAAAGATCTGTATTTCCTGCAAAATGCAGAAGGGTCTGGCTTAGCACCCTTTGACTGTTGGCTCTGCTTACGAGGTATTAAGACCATGGCCTTACGTGTCGAAAAGCAACAGGTAATATTTCAAATCCACGATAGGTATATTTTTAGCTTTCTTTTTTGTCTTGGATTATGTTTGAGCCTTGTGCTGAGTCAATTCATGGATTCCCACATCCAATAAAGAACAGTTGAAATGATACTTTCTGTTGTTAAATCTTACTTCCACAAATAAAATTTGGTCATGGAACCATCATTGAAAGCGACGATCCTCCATTCAAAGCCATTATGTGTGGGTCAGTTGAATGAAAACAGCACCTTTGTGGAGTTGCAATACCTTTTCTCGTGTCTATAAAATATATGGAAGAAATTGATACTACTGATTTTCTAGTTTTGCTAGGTGAACTGAGATGAGTGATAGAAAAAGAAATAGAACATCCATTTTCATTAACTGCATGAACACCTGTACTAACATGTCGTCTGCTGCACTATGTTGTC
The DNA here is from genome assembly GCF_013401445.1 of Tripterygium wilfordii. Taxonomy (NCBI): domain Eukaryota; kingdom Viridiplantae; phylum Streptophyta; class Magnoliopsida; order Celastrales; family Celastraceae; genus Tripterygium; species Tripterygium wilfordii. Next base: position 12,186,811 of record NC_052236.1, on the reverse strand, counting down.
TAATAAAATTAAAATTCTTCCTAAGCTTGTTTCATCAAAATGAGAAATGAGAAAATGATATATATAATACAAATTTTGTCTGCAAAACCTGCACAAGCATCTTATCGTCATAAATCATCTCTCCTGTTGAGCCCCCCTGCTGGGGAGTTGGGGAGAAGTTGCAGATATTTTACTTCAATCTTGGTGTCTTGACTTCAGAACTCCTTTATTTTCTCTTGCATTGATCAGAATTTTCCTGTTAAAAATTGGATATTGATTTTCTTGCATTTTCTGCAGGAGAATGCACAGAAGATAGCAGAGTTTCTTGCTTCACATCCACGAGTGAAGAAAGTTAATTATGCTGGTCTTCCTGGGCATCCTGGATGGGTTTTGCATCATTCTCAGGTGCCTTAGTTAGATAAGGCTTTGAGATTCATGCTATGATGTCCATGGATTTTTTCTATTAGACGGCTCATGTTCATCTTTTGCAGGCGAAGGGTGCGGGATCTGTGCTTAGCTTTTTGACTGGATCATTGGCACTGTCGAAGCATATTGTTGAGACTACCAAGTACTTCAGTATTACTGTCAGTTTTGGTAATTATTTTCCGACTCCAAATAATTTCATTAACTATACTGAGAAGCTCACCATATTATCCATGTTGGTGAAGGAAAACACAAAGTTTGCTCCCAGCCATTAACAGCCTCTTATTGAATTGTGCATCATAACAAACTTGTATATCTCAAAGCAGGAAAAAAAATGGAAACATATTGCATTAACATCTCATGGAGTATAGAGCACAACAATTCATTCACACTTACATTAAGCATGAAATTTCGCTACTGAGTATTCGTACGAACCTTCTGATTTACTGTCTAATTTATTCATAATAAGGTTCTAGACAACTTATGATTTAGCACTTCATCAGGTTTTCCCAGGAAAAGTCATTTTTTGAAAGAAACCTTCATTAATCAAAGGAGAGGGCATTCAGCCACATACAGTGAGAGAATAGAGGGGGGAACCTCCTCTGTAAACAAAGCTTCCCCTGTAGAGATAGCTCCTAGCCTAGCTAAAGCATTTGCAATTTTGTTACAAGTTCTAGGCGTATACTGCATTCTACAATCCAGGTTTCCAAGCTGGAGTCTAATCTCATCTAGGATGAAACTATAAGGAACAGGGAGAGAATATTAGAATTAATAGCACAAACTATCTCTTCTGCGTCCCCCTCTAAGATAAACTTTGGAAATCCATAATCAACAGCTAGATTGATGCCCAATTTGAAAGCCAAGGCTTCCACCGTGGTTGGACCTCCAGCTGCAACCACTTTAGCCATGCTGGAAACGTATGGTCTGTTTTGATCATGCAAGTTATAGTAACTGCTCTTATTTTCGCAAACTTTTAAGTTGCTCCCTTTTGGTACTAACTCACCACTCCATGATGTATATGTAAATCTCAGGTAGTGTGAAGTCACTCATCAGCCTGCCTTGCTTTATGTCTCATGCTTCAATTCCAGCAGCGGTACGAGAATCTAGGGGTCTAACAGAGGATCTTATTCGAATATCAGTGGGAATTGAGGATGTTGATGATCTGATTGCTGATCTAGACTATGCACTAAGAACTGGCCCTCTTTAGGTATTCGAGCTTCCAATTTTGTACAATTTCAAGCTTTCAATAAGAAAGTTATACGATGTGGAATGTAACTTCAACTAAAATCTTTGGGTGTTTATTGAAGTTTCAATGTTTTCCCTAGTTAAACATGCTTGATTGATGGACCCCTAGGTTGTTAAAGGCGAAAGACGCACAAAGGCAAAGGAAGCTATGCGCAATTTTTCTTAAAAAAGGATAAGTACATGATCAAGCTTAAAAATCCTCTAGGTCTTCTTTCATCTCATTTCCTGCCACGGCACTTCCTTCCCTTGCCATTATCCTAATCTAACGAAAATGAAAAGAAACTAAGAAAGTATAAGTGGGACTCTGGGAGTGGTATTAGAAATAAACAGAGAGGGAGTGAGACACTTACGATATTATAAAAATATTTAAAATTGCTTCTCTCATATGGATAATGGATTCTAATGTCGTGTGTTTTAGACTTAAACGTAGGTTTAGTACCTGGATTTATGAGTGACCATATGTAATTTCAAGTCGTCGGCATAGAAAATGACACCAAGTCATCGTAAGCTATAGATTAGAATAGGATTGGCCATGCTTACAGACAAATGCATTCAAGTTTCTATCCCTAACATGAATAAGTTCAAGCAAAGATGACAAAAAAAACAAAATTAAAATGGTGTCGCTGGCCGTCGGCCTTATAAGAAAACCGAATTTTTCTTTGCCATCTGGAAATGTAAGGTCATCAACCAATAAATAATTTGTCTAAATCTATGATATAATGTAGAACTAAGCCTCAAATCCTATCTAATCTATCCTTCATTTTAATTTTTCTCAAATAATTAACCATGATTCTCAAAGCATTACTCTTTCTTTATCACCTTGAACTGCTATTGATTCTGTCATTGGCAGCTCCTTCTTTTGCTATACCCTCCTCAAATATGACTGATGAAGAAGCTCTTGTTGGTTTCAGTTCTGCGATAACATATGATCCCACCAACACAATCATGGACAGTAACACTAACTGGAGCAGAGAAGCCAGCTTCTGTGATTGGGTTGGGGTCACTTGCAGCAAACGTAGGCAGAGAGTTACGGCTCTGGATTTTTCCAACATGGGACTTGAAGGTAAAATATCTCCTTATGTTGGAAACCTATCCTTCCTGGTTTTTATCTTTCTAACAACAGTTTTCATGGTCACATACCATCTGAGCTCGGTCGTTTACATTGGCTCAAAACACTTGTATTAGAAATGAACCGATTGGAAGGATCGATACCTCCAAGTTTACAAAACTGCTTTAAGCTTCAAGGTGTAAGCCTGTCGATAAACATGTTGAGTGGTGGCATACCAGAGGAGATGGGCACTTTAAAAAACCTTCAAATCCTCCTTGTAGCTGAAAACAATCTCCATGGAACAATCCCAGTTTCCATTGGAAATATGTCTACGTTAGAGAGGTTTTCACTGGTGGATAACAAATTTACAGGTTCATTTCCATCGTTCATATTGAATATCTCCTCTATTAAAGTACTTAGTCTTAAAAACAGTAGCTTCTCTGGCTATCTTCCAATTGATATTTGTCTCAACTGGCTTAGACTTGAGATACTATTCCTTGATGGCAACCAATTTATAGGCCAAATTCCATCTACTTTGCACAATTGCACAGGATTAACAACGTTGGATCTCTCACGCAACAAATTGAATGGAAGTGTACCAACGGAACTCGGGACTCTGCAGAAGCTCCAGACGCTTTATCTAACAAGAAATTACTTGACTGGTACAATTCCAACTTCTTTAGGAAACATTTCGAGCCTAGTGCGGTTTTCATTGTTCGAAAATAAAATTCATGGAGGTATTCCTGATGAGTTTGGGAAATTGACAAGTTTGGATTTCTTGAATTTGCAGTACAATCACCTCTCTGGGCCAATACCTCACTCTTCAACATTTCCTCTCTCAGAGTTATCGCAATTGTGAACAATAGCATCTCAGGAGATCTTCCGTCTAATATGGGGCTTTGGCTTCCAAATCTTGGAAGAGATATATTTTGGGGTCAATCGAATCGGTGGAAATATTCCTGCTTACTTATCAAACTCATCGAAATTGTTTCAACTGGACATATCTGACAACTTGTTCACTGGATCAATACCTTCAAGTCTCGGAAATTTACCTCGTCCTCGCTTCCTCAGTATAGGTCAAAATAGACTTACCAGAGACCCCGCATTTGAGGAGCTGAGGTTTCTTACTGCACTAACAAATTGCCGGTTCCTCGAAAAGCTGAGCATGGAGAATAGTCGTCTTGGTGGTGTCCTACCATATTCCATGGGCAATTTTTCAGATTCTTTGCAAACGATTTATGCCCCCCAAAACCAGATAAATGGGCCAATTCCAGAATCAATCGGTGCATTAAGAAACTTGAATTTATTGGATTTAAGAGATAACAACCTCGACGGAACTATTCCACCAACTATTGGCGATTTGCAAAACTTACAAAGGTTGCATCTCTATAGCAACCAGATTGGAGGTTCCATCCCTGAAGAAATTTGTAATCTAAGAAATCTAGGAGAAATGGGACTCCAAGATAACAAGCTTACTGGACCTATTCCACATTGCATTGGATCGCTGAATCATCTTCAAGAGCTAAATCTCAGCAATAACTCCTTGACCGCATCAATTCCTGCAAGTTTGTGGACCCTTGAAAATATCATCTTCATGGATTTAGCAAACAACTCTTTAGGTGGGAACCTATCTTCGGAAATGAAAATGTCGAGGGTTATGGAAAAGTTGGATATTTCTCGGAATCATATCACTGGTAAAATCCCAACTATTTTCGGAGCCTTTGAAAGCTTAAGTTCGCTTGATCTGTCAAACAACTCATTGCATGAGACTATTCCAGAGTCACTTGGTGACTTACAATCATTAGAGTTCTTAGATCTCTCCTACAATAATCTATCTGGTCTTGTTCCCAAGTCACTCGAGTCACTCAATCATCTCAAACATTTCAATCCATCTTATAATGATTTATCATGAGAGATCCCAAATGGAGGAACTTTTGCTAACTTTATGGCCGAATCTTTTCTGGAAAATACGGAGCTTTGTGGGGAATTATTACTAAAACCTTGCTCTCGTCAAAATTCCAACACCAAACATATCCTGCTTAAGTACATTGTTCCAGTTGTTGCAGCAGTGTTAATCTTTGTTTCTCTTCTATGCATACTGAGAGCATTCAAACAAAAGAATAAAAATAGTATTCCAAGTTCTTCGGATTCAATACAAATACCTGAGCACAAAATGATTACATATCATGAACTTCGTCGCGCTACGAATGACTTCTCTGAAGGCAATATGCTTGGAATTGGGAGTTACGGTTCTGTCTATATGGGTACGATTTCAGATGGTATAGTTGTTGCCGTAAAGGTTCTGAATCCAAAAGCGGAGGGTGCATTCAAAAGTTTTGATGCAGAGTGCAAAGTCTTGCAGACAACTCGACATAGGAATCTTGTTAAGATCATCACTTCTTGCTCGAATCTTGATTTTAGAGCTTTGATTATGGAGTATATGTCAAATGGAAGCCTTGAGAAGTGGTTGTACTCCGAAAACCGCAACTTGAATCTCTTTCAACGGGTCAACATTATGATTGATGTGGCAACAACTTTAGATTATCTCCATTATAGTCAATCAGACCCAATCGTACACTGTGACCTAAAGCCCAGCAATATCTTGCTAGATGAAGACATGGTAGCACATGTTGGTGACTTCGGCATTGCGAAAATTCTACCAAAAGCTGAAGATGCAATGCATACCATGACATTAGGCACCATCGGCTATGTTGCACCTGGTAGACTCGATACTCCCCAAATATTTAAGTAATTATCTAGATTAATTTGCCAAGTTACAAATTAGTACTTTACAAATGATAATCTTCTTCTTCCTCATCATTTAACTTGTTGACAAGTGTGATCATAATTCATCAGAGTACGGCTCCGAGGGACGTGTTTCTGTAAAGGGCGACATGTACAGCTATGGGATAATGATGCTGGAAATAGTTACTAGGAAGAAACCCACGGATGAAATGTTTAGCGGAGAAGTAAGCTTGAGACAATGGGTTAGCGCATCATTTCCTAATGCATCACTGGATGTTGTTGATTGTGTTTGAAGGCCAAATGGAAACAACACCAGAGATATTGACATTGTACATGGTTTTCTTTTTTCCCTCTTGGAAATTGGTCTTGAGTGTTCAAGAGAAATACCAGAGGACAGAATGGATGTGAAGAACATAGTTGCAAAGCTGACCTAGATGAAGCTGAAGATTCTACACAGTCGAAGATATCGTCATGTGTTACTTGCTTCATGAGGGATGCAGGGATGTTAAGGATGCAGATATTCATCTCTCATTCAAAACAAGATCTCTCTCATTTTCAGTTATCATTCTCGTCCATATGTATTATATTGCAAGTCTTGAAGCATCAGTTTCCAAATCAGTTTCTTCTACCAGCAAAGGCTGACTTGTGATTGCGAATAAGTCCCGTATACATGTATGTGTGAATGTTTATACATATATTTGTGTGGCTGTATATTATCCTTGTCATGGTTGCAAGAGTATATGTTTGGGCTATGGCCTGTGGATCATATTCTATACACTTATTATTCATTTGATTATGTGGGTTTCTGAACTACAGTCTAGAGTGACGGAGGGCATGTAATGTACTACTACTCTCTTTTTATTACAAGAATATTTTCTAATAGGATCGAAGAGTCACGAGCTTGAAATTGTGAGGATGACTCAGTTCAACATGGTCATCAACACTAGTGGCTTTGCCACTAACCCCTTGTTATTTTTGCCAAATTCTAATGTTTAGGCAGAGAGAGACGAGGCAACAGAGAAGAAGAGAATAGTAAGAGAAGAGGCGAGAGGCTGTAGAGATCTAGGGCTTAAACTTTTAGGCTTAAAATATCTTCAAAAACAAAGGTAACTTTACCTCTGGTCACTGGGGGCGTCCCCAAACTAGGCGCAAGGTTGAAGGTAGGCTTTTTCAGGCGAGGCACGGCTTGGCTCGCCTGGCGTGCGCCTCGACGCCTAATGACAACACTGGCATGGTAAACTCCTGAGACAACGGTACTTCTCAATACATGTCCTAGTTCAGTCATGAACATAATACCAAGCATGGAATGGAATGTCCCAATACATGTCCCAATGCAGTCATGAATATAATCCCAAGGTAAGTGCGCCTAACTCACTCATACCAAGATCCGTCCTACCAACCAGGCTACTCCATGGAGACGTAAATATCTTTCTTTAGCAGATATACTATCGGATTGAAAATAAACAATGGCAATTAAATCTCGAAGAAGTTTTACACTCTTACTTGGTGCATGTTCTGCTTGATGTCCTACTAAGTACAAAGTTCTCAGTGCAGGTGGGTCTTTTTTACATGTATCTTCTCAAAGAGCAATCCTTCACTAATCACTTCATTTTACAGGTTGAACCTTAACTATAATCAAATTATTAAATCCTCACACACTAACCAGGACATCACCATAATCACCACCACCAGCACGCCGATAGATTATTATTATTAAACAAAGCCTTGTAAGAACTAAGAATTCACCTTCATGGATTCCCATGGCTACAAAAAGCCATTCCCTTGTGTTATTAGTTATTACTAAGCTTTCTTTCATCCCCCAAAGCATTCCTTATTGTCGTTATTAAGAATTCCGTCAGCAAGCGAAACTTTTTTGATACACCGATAGATCTTTCTTCAAGTACACTCCTAAATCTGAAGCTTCTCCACCTTTAAAATGGTATATACAAAGCCTTCTAATGACCTGCAGCGGAAAAGCATTGCACGCATGGTATACATGTGCTAACAGAATCCGAGTACAAATTAAGATATTTATACAACAAAGAGGACAGGTTCTGTTCAAATACCTTATTTAACTTTTGTATTAAGATTGAGTATCCTAAAACAAAAAGGGCAGGTTCTGTTCAAAAACAAGAAATCCTAAGCCTGACCATCAAATACTTTTGACGAGGAGTGAACTTAGAGTTACTTACAGTTAATACTTCTGTGGCTATTCGCTTCCAAAATCTTCATAGCTCAGGCCTTCTGATATAGTGTCCAACCTTTTATTGTCTCCTGTATGACCAAGATACAAGTAATTCAACGTGCTATGTGAAAAATTGAAAGGCTGCAACTTTCTCCTCAGATTCTGAGGAAGGGGAAAGACAAACCTTGGTGCTCTCCTTCATGCGAATCCAAGAAGTTTTCAGGATATGCCGTAAGGAAGGGTGAACGAGGGTAGCTTTCCAGAATATCTGAAAGATTTAAAGCAAATCTTAAGTTCAATATTTAAACATAAACTGAGCATAAATAAATTAATGTTACCATTTACAAAAAGCAAAATCAATTAAAATAAAATAGATACATGCGTGTATGCACCCAAATTTCAAGTCTAGTCCAACTAACAAACCTGCACTTTGAGAGAAGTCTGCTGTCAGGTCTGAGAGACTGAAATTTCGAGGAATCTGATGTAAATATCCAAATGAAGCAGAGTCTGCATCCAAAAGTGTTTCGTTCAGGGATCTTGTGCTGGACTCTACACTACTGAAGGATGCGACTGATGTATCCCCAATTGGTAGGCGAGCTTCCAGGACATGGCTCTCAGCACCAAACATGTAAGGAGAACTGCCATAATAACCAGTTTCAGTTTTTATCATCCCTCCATTTATACCTTGAATCAAACTAATATTTGAGCTCTGAGTTGGAAGCAGGTTATGGGGGACATCAATCCTACTCGCCTGGGAAGACATATCAATGGGGTCGTGCATATTTGTAAGTAATGAAGACCCACCATTACTGAATACATCAGGTAAACGGGAACCAATGCCGTGCTGCAAATTTTCCTCCTTCAGAGCTGGTCCAGCCTGTTCTGTGGCATATAATGCTGAGTTGTGATGCACTGTCGGAACAAGTAGAATCAACTTATGAGATGATTGCATTTCCACAAACTGTAATGCGAGTAGAATTGCAAAGACGAGAGATTTTACATTGTGGGATATGAGACCCATTAGATGTAGGCATTGACACAACTCCAGCAGGCTGTATCTGATGCATCAACCGCACCTGTTGCTCAAGCAGCTTGTTGAATTTAATTATTTGGTCTTTCACCATCAATCTCAGATAATAAGCCCTGAAGAAATCCTGATTCTCTTCTTCAAGCTTCTGCCAAACTGGAAAGCACGCAAAGATTTATTATCTCAGTAGAGCAGTACCTATGCAAATGCCCAAGGGCTTTTTGAAGAACATACTACTGGAAGGAGTAATCTCAACTCTCAAGACAGAAAAAGAAACAATATTGCTTCGTTCAAAAGAAAAAAGAAGGAGGAACACTGGAACAGTATTGCTCCATCAGGTTCTCTCTCTCTCACTCTCACTCTCTCTTAATGTGAGAGAGCATTCATAATTTCAACCACCCACATTCCCAGAAAGGGACGCATAAAACTGTACGTAACAGCGATGATACCCACCCTCCCTTTCCCCCACAATCAACACACAATTTCCCTATAGACAAATAATAAACACACATAAAAAAAAATATAAAAAAAAACATAGGAAAAACAGACATAAAAATAAACAAAGATAAGCCCAACTTGAGCAGATTAAGAGGAGAACAATCTGCAAGTCCTGTTGTCTTCAGTGAATTCTAAACCCAAAAGCCATAATAAAAGCCAGAGAAGTGGTGCCTTTCTCACAATAAAAATTAAAATTCAACAATGGCATTGTTAGAGGAGATTGCAGACCCTGTAAAAATGGAGTTGATAGTGAAGGGGAAAAAAAACAGCAGGCAAAGAAGAAGAAAAAAGGAACCATGGATACCAAGTTCTGTAAAACCAGGCTCTATCTTTGCCTGCACCAACAAAGTTTCTACAACTTCTTTCTGGTTCATGTATAGTTGTAGACATCGTTCTATAAGATTTTGCACCTGAAATCAGGTATAGATCAGCCAAAATATAATGACCACAGCCAAATCATCTAATATAGCATGGTTTTAAAACTGAAATAGATATTACAATATAAACCATTAAAGGAAATGGACAAAAGATCTCACATATAAACGCAAAATGATAGCACCTAGCAAACTTAAAAGCGCAGCATCTTACCAATTGTATATCACTGGGTGAAACTCTTCTTACTGGTCCACTTGACATCTCTTTAGAACAAAAAGAAACCTGTGTAAGAGACCCTCCATAGCGTTACAGAATCTTAGAAATATGGAATGTCTATGAACCAGATGAAAATGCACAGTAAAAATGTCAACATTAACTGAAAATTGAGGGAAAAGAACCAGCCTCCTCTATTATATGCATTGTTAATGATGTAGACAATATGGATTAAGCATATGTAACTTCCCTCAAAATATTGCTTTTGAGTCTTGGCACATGAGTTGATGCCCTAGGAAATCAGAAACAAATTCATATGGACACAAGTACAACCTCCAAGTCCCTACCCATTATTCCTCTCCCTCGTCTTGGAAAAAAGAAAGAGAAGAATGCCAAGACTACAAGTTATGCCAAATCTTAAATTACGTTCTAGGGCCCTTCCTATTCTAGTTCTACCATTCGCAACTGTGGCTTTCCATCATTGATACTGGAAACCAATTTGGGAGTCGGGTATTCCCAAGGCACCATTCCTAACACTTCCAGCAGCCCACTTCCCCTTCCCACGCTTCTCCAACAACTTCACTCCACATTTCATATCCTTCCAAACATGTGGTTTCTCTCATCCAAAATAACACAAATGTACTTTTCGTAAAGGAAAACAAGTTTTCCCTTGAAAGTTTGAATTCTACCAAGCACGATAACACGAATAAAACCGCAAAAAATTGAATTTTATGATTCTCTTTTCCAGCAGTTCATCGGGCCTTCTAAATTTAATGTTAAAAAAATTCACCAAAACACCACCTTTTAAATTTTAAGACTCCCATAGTAATTGTTAAACATGTGAATATGCATTAAAATCTGCTCCTACAATAAGACGGAATGGCACAGATCGAAGGTTGGCACTTTTTGTGAACGGATATTTGAATTACAACATTAAAAAGTAATAATATCGGTTAGATAAAGCTAGGATTCTTTTTACTCAACCACGGGAACAACATTCATGAAAACTGATGTTTTATTCTTCTCCAGACTTCCAAAAGAAGGTTTTTTCCAACAGGATAAGAAAAAGGGCCACTACAAAGAAACTTTATAATTCCTTTCACAAGTGAGCCAAACTCAATCCTAGTAAAGCTCACCTGGTAGACTCAGAAGCCTTTACTGACGTATTCTAACCTCTATTAGAACACTATGCATAGTAAACGTATATGAAAACATACTTGAATCTTACTTAGTCTTGATGTGGTAAAATCAAGTTTCATATGTTTAGTAATTTGTATGCTCAACATCTCAAAGACATTTTCATATCAACCAAACAAAATTGATTTTTCCTACAAATTGGAACTAAAGCTGAGCTCAAACTTTTAGTCAAGGCTAAATTCAAGCTCAAGCTCGACTAATTTAAAATGAAATAATAAACATGAACCCTAATTTTTAAACTCGAAAAAGCAGGGTTGAGCTCAGGTAGAGTACTTGGAAAAACAATTTTGGTTTTTCATCACTGGGAGCTCAATACTCTTGAGAATCAAACCAGACGCTATGAAGTTAATTGCTTCAATGATTCCCATAGATATCCTCTAAATAAAGACAAAATCAATCACCAAAAACCCTGGATTCAATAAAACCAAATAACCCGGGAAAGCAAGTAAACCTGCGTGCACGGCCAAATATCAAAGCAAAACACCTGGTAACTGGTACTGATAACAGAGATATACAGACATGATCATCACCCGATCTCACGTAGATAATTCCATATCAACCAGAATCGATAAACACGAATAATTAAAACACGATTGGAATTAAATAACAGAGAAATTATCAATTATGAAGCTCCATCTCACCTTCTCTTCCAAATTTGAGTGAGAATCGGACAGTGAATTGATTAGAGGGAAGAAATCTGCGTTCAATACTCGGATTCTTCTTGTCTCTTCGGATTATCTGCGTGAGAGGAGAATATATTATTATGAGAGAAGAGCGCAGAATCAGAATCAGAATCACGACAAGTGGAGAGTTGTGGAACATTCGGGACCCACACATTGACGGAGATCAAGTGATTGATTGGGACTATCTTCACCATCCGATTTGTTTTTATTTGTTTAAGACTTTTAAGTGGCTGTTTGTTATTGCCACGTCAAATATTTGTCAAAACGCGGTTGATCTGAAGTCTTAAGTAAAATTGAGGAAAAAATTGGTTTTGAGATCAGACAACACCACATATTTACGAAATATTTAGATGTTCAAACCCTAATATAGATTAGATTTCGAATGTACTGTATTGATCAATTCCAAATTGATTTGAATTCGAACTAGTAAATCGGATAATAATATAATCTGGATTAGGGTATGGACACGTAAATCGGACAAGATTTATGGATCCAGACTCGGACCCGATTTTAAACTAGACAAAAAAATTTTGTTTAAACCTGAATTTTGAACATATAACTTATGTTCAAACTTGATTTAATCAAGTTCGGACAAATTCAATCATTCGAATCGGACAGAGTTTTGTCACCCCTACTAATGAGTATGGTTGTTATTAACAAGTGGATAAAATATTTTCTTTATGGAATTTAAATTCTTAAATCCCTCATTTGCAAAGATGAGTTTTTTTTTTTTAATGGTGAGTTGAGTGTTTCCAAATAAATCAATATATAAATTGTACTCGGATTGTTGAGTTCCAAGGGTAACTTGGCCATCGCGTACCTCAGTCTTTGGGTGCTTTGGACGAACTCTAAAAAAGGGTTCTCTCAAAAAATATATATTTAAATTTTTTTCTTTATTTATTTTTGAGTTGAAATGAGTTGGAAGTTATTAGACTATTTATTTCTCAAATGATGCTTAAATGGGTTTGGCGCTCGAATAATGATGATATTTTTCAAAAATATGGGCTGAGGATTGGGGAGCCCTGAGTGCAGCCCAGGTTGCCTCACCCCGAGGCTGCCTCGACAACTTGATACCTTAAGTGTAGAATATAACATACCCCGATTTTTCACGTTATTTGTTTTGATGGTGTGGTAATATTGAAAAAAAAAATTTAATTTTTGTAATGATATTGAAACAATAAAACTCACTATGACCATATTAAAATTATACCTTACCTTATAAGAAATTGAGAGAAATACAATCTCAACCTTTGATTTAGAGTCTAAAATGAAATCATTCGAAATAGAATTTGACAGTAATTAGACATGGAAATGGAATGGGTCAATGGGCTGCCTCTGCCTTTAACTTTAATTGCTTGTCAATGGGCCACTCAACCCATACTACTTTTGGAGGTTACAAATTCAGGCCCAATAAGTGCAAAGATATTCCAAGCCCAATTATTTGTAAATTTGTCTACACAAAAACATAGCGAGAAGCAAGCCCAGATTAATAGTCACTTCTTGGTAATCGTATGCAAAGGAATGTCATGAATTCGATTCCTGATGAAAACAATACACTAATGATCACATTCTAAGAGTTGGCCCATCTTATCCTATCGATAGAAAATTTACGTACTTGTGACCATGTGTTGGGAGTTGATCCATCTTATCCTATCAGTGGAAAATTTTATGTGCACGCGGACCTTACGACCCAAGTTTAATCCCATCATAACGGATGTCAAGAAGGGTAAGTTTGTAAGATTTGTATGGTGTGGACCAAAATCTGATAAAAATCTACTAATCAGAGGTGAAATGCAATTATTGTTGGAAAAGAAAGGAACACTTCACAGATTATGCAAAATTAAGAGACAGACAAGAAGTCAGCCTTGAATCACAAACAACAATGCAGTCTCAGCTATTTCTTTTCTTCCAAATTTTCTTCTGGATTTCCATTAACAAGAACAAAATTGGATTGTGTACATGAAAAACTCTATCTCTACATTCCTATTAAGCCTGTAAATGAAACTGTTAAAAAAATTAAACAAACAAAAAAAGAAAAAGAAGAAGTGTAAGCAGAGGTTATATGAATTACATTGTCAATATAAATTTGAGTTTCTGAAAGAAAACTTATTATTTTCCAAGATTATTATATCAGACCATGGTGGAAATGCTGTTGTATCTGGGTCTTGTTCTATCTGGTGAAAGACCTTCTTCCACAGCCTTTCTCTTGTTATTATTGCTGGATTGTTGCTGCTGCTGCTGTTGTTGGAGCAATTGAGAGTCTGATTCTTCTGGTTTATGTTCTTCCAGCTGTTGATTTTTTTGTATAATTTCTTGCTTCTGGTTCATCATTTTTGTTCTCATCATGTGAGATTTAAGCCTATTCACATCTGTTATTTTCACTGGCTTCAAGAAAAACTCTTCTGCTCCTTCCTCTAAACATCTGTTAATCCAGACAATAATTTCAACCCTCAAAATCCAATTCCTTACAAAGATTTCCAGATTAGAAAACTATGTTCATCATCGAACCCAAAAACCAGATGTTTTTCTCTAGGATTAATGTTTAGTAGATTTTGACAAAAATTTATAGATTGTAAGAAAAAAGTAGTTTTCTTGATGTACCTCGTGATCCTTGAAGGAACATCCTCAGAAGACATGATCACTACTGGGATGTTTCTCAGTGATGATGATTCCTGCAAAAGTCCATAGACAGTCCTATTATCTTCTTAGTCATGTCTGTTTTCCTATAGATAAAGGGAACTTTCTCTCTTTATTATTGATTTATTTCAGATTGAAAATTTAGTGATTGAGATGGATCCAGGGGAAATCAAAGACAATCTTTGACATATCTATGTATTAATTTCTTTAGATTTGAAGTTGGGTGGGAAAATATATCAAAAGATTTTCTTTGACATTTTCAAGCTAATGGTGAAATTGACCCATGAAGCCTATTGGCAACATCCAAATTTTACCAATTTGGAGTGGAAATGAAAGACTTTCATGGAAAATCCATTCTTACCAGGAAAGGAAAATGATCTAAAACTAACAGACAAAAGGAATAGAAACCAAAAGCAAACCTTGATTTTCTTGAGTAAGTCATAGCCTGTCATTCCTGGCATACAATAATCTGTGATGATGAGATTCACTTCTACTTCCTGTTAAAACACAAAAACAAAGCACCATCTCAGATACCCAGAAGATAGAAAGTCCAAGAAAATCTTGTTTGGGGAAACAGGAAAAAAAAATTTGAAAAGAAACATACCCGTTGATTATTTGGGGAAACAGAAGGTGTATTTGAGCTGATTTGGTCATGTTCCTGCAAACCCAGAAATTCTAGAGCCTTGCTACCAGAATCAACTGTAGTAACTGCCACAAAATCCAAAAAGACAAAATCAGAAACCCATCAAGAAAAGAAAAACAATGAGAAAATTCTGGCAATGTTTCTAGGTACCTTGATATGAAGATATCTTGAGGAGCCTCTCAATGAGTTTCCTATCCAAGAGGCAGTCATCAACAGCTAAGACATGAAACTGAGATTCAGCTGCTGCCATACCCATTTCCACCAGTTTGGTTTAAGATCGACGAAAGAAAGAAGCAGAATCGAAGGAGAAAAATGCCAATGAAGAAGAAAGTAAAGAAGGTTGATTTAGAGAAAGAGGCAGAGGAATAGGAGGGTGGAGAGAAGAAGAGAAAGTGGTAAGTCTTTGTATTGAAAAATTGAAATAAGACCCACCAAAAATCCACCCACAAAGCAAAGCAAGATCCGACCAGATTTCTTCCCAAATCTTGAAAATTTTTCCAACTCGATTATTACCAAGACTTAATTACAAAGCAAGCGATGCAAAAGAAAATATATATATATATAAACAAAAACTCACCAAAATGCGGACCTGGTAAAAAACCAAACCAAACCGTAAATCAAACCGGAAAAAATCATTTGGTCCGGTTTTTCCGTTTACGGTCCGATTTCGGGTTAGAAAATGCATGTTATTCGGTTTTCGGTTTACGGTCCGGTCTCAACAATTATAATTCGGTTTCAAACCGAAAACCGAATAGTAATTTATGTTTAATAATATTTTTATAATTCATGTTTAATTTTTGTGATTGTTTTAATGTTTTTAATTGCCAAGGACTCAATGAGTGAAGGATTAGTGGAACTTCAAGCATGTATGTTTGAGAATTGTGATTTACCAATTTGCATTTGAACATGTTGATTTCTAGTTTCCACAGAATGCAATTTGCAATTGAAACAGATACATAATGTAGGTTTACAGGTTCAGAGATAAGAAATTCATATATACAAATAATTATCCGGTTTAAACCGGTAAAACCGAAAACCAAACCGAAATTTTCAGTTCGATTTAAAACGGTTTGTAGATATTAAACGGTCTGATCCGGTTTATAAAAACAACAAACCAAAAATATTCGGTTTCGTGGTTTCCAGTTCCAAACCGAACCGTTAAACCGAACTTCCACCCCTACCAAAATGAATAGAATTTCAAAAACAAATCTACAGAGCCAAGGTTGTAGGAGGAATATAGTAAGAGAAAACCGAAAAGAAAATGAAAGAAAAGAAAAAGAAAATAGAATGAGAGAGAGAAAGTTTTGGATCAAAGCAAAAGAAAGGGTGAGAGAGGGGGTGTGATGGGACCCACCAAAATCCCCACAGAAGATACAGTGACGTCAGCAAATTGTTTCTCTCTGTTTCTCTCACTGCAAACGTGAAATCATGGAGAGCTTAACCATATCTTGAGCAGGTGGGGAGGAAGAGAGAAAGTGGGGGTAATTTTTCTCTCCCCATTTGATTCCCTTTTAAGATTTGCTTCCTATGCCCATCCATATGCACCATGCCAATGCATCCATTCATTCATGTCTTAACAAATCCGATAATTTGAACCATAAGACCCGCACAAGTTTTTCACCTAATAATAAGGTAAATTTGATCAAAATTCAGCGTGTGACCACAAGTCTATAGCTCTTAGTAGAAATCGAACTAAAGATCTCTCAAATCCACACAGTTTGACTCTAAATAAATTTACCAATTACATTATCACTCAAGTGATTCATTTGAAACTGCACACGGACGTGAATGTGTTATGTGTATATGTATATACACTTTTCATCATTGAAAAAATTTCAAAATTCAATTCAGTCACCAAAACTTCAAACGTTGCAACTTGATAACCAGAAGTTCGAATTTGTTCCAAACTGATCATTTTAGCCGAATTCACAACTTACGTCGAGTTTGTAAATTAGCGTAAACATGTTGACTACCCAAAAATTAGAAATTCGACTATTCGAAAGTTGGAAATTCTATCTAAATTTACTAGTTTGGAACAAACTCTAACTTTTAATTATTAAATTGGAATGATTGAACTTTCGATCATTAAATTGAAAATAAAATTTTAATCTTGGGCTACACACATTACCCTTACCAAAACACGTGGCAGATAATCTGGTGCCGTTGTTTTTTTTCTCTCCTACAACAATAAGATTCCCGACATACTCTAATGCATTGTACAACCTGTCACATACAATCCACGCGTCGAGCGATTAAAATAGCATTCTTGGTGGGCCCACATTAGGATTGCCAAACATGATCTATGATCCCCTGCTTCCCATCTCTACAAAACTTGATGAAATCGAGGATGGACATTGTTTTTTCTTTTTGTTTTCCTTAATTGACAAAATTTTCTAGAAAAAATTTATTAAGAATTCTCTTTACACGTATTTTAATTGCGAACGTAAAATACAGATCATTCTTTGAGAGTCTAGATCAATAAAATGAAAAGTGGGTCATTGTATTGGATCACATATTTTAAATCAACGTTGAAAATATAAATTCGCATTTTATGGACTTAATGAGGAATTTTTTTTATTTGAAACATGTGAGAGTCAAAGTAGTGGGTCTCACATATCATTTCATGTAAATCAATAATGAAAAATGTTTGTATTTTACATCCTTATGTTAAAATTTTTGATACATATACATACAAAAATTCTCGTGTATTAATCAACTTTGTGAACACAAAATCAGATGGTTATAATAAAAAACACAATAAAAATGGGAGTCACATATTTATTGTGGGATCCGTCACATCTATGATTGACAAATAAGTTCATAAAATTGGTTCACATTTTTATTTTGCATAAAAAATTATATATATATATATGTGGACAACGCATGCATGGTTGCAAACATTAGGGAGATAAAACTGTGGTTGTCTGCCTTGTAAGGAACCTCACATGTTCCTAAGTTATCAAATTCCATAATCACTTTGACCCTACTCTTGTTTTTAAGGCTCAATCAGTGTCTTATGGACCCAAAATAAAATCAATCCCAGGATCTCACCAGACTATACTTGCAGGATTTGATGCATGATCAAATATTAATGCAACCCCCCATGTTTGGTCTCTCTCTCTCTCTTTTCAATTCTATATATATAATTATTGTTTGCTTTGACAATGTGTCTGTCTTCAAGAGTACATGACATAATTTAGTATCCTATTCGGTGGATCAGACCACAAGTCTCTTTAATGTCAAGTTTAGTGATGGTAGACGAGCTATCGAGTGGCATGGGTGTTTAATGTTCTAAATTCCAAATCACTCAAAGGAATAGGTGGAGTATATAATATAATAAGTCAAACTTTCTAATTAATAATGAGAATAAATGAAGTGTATAATATAATAAATCAAACTTTCTAACTAGTAACAATCAATTTTTTTGCGCTCAAACTAGTATGCAGTGTTATTGGGCCTAGAAAGATAAAATTGTGTTGGGATAGACAGACTGTTACACCTAATCTCATAGACAAATCCGAGTACTTAAACACTCTTTGATACTATAGGCCGAAACCCATGGATCAAAATCCAAGTCACTTGGATTATGACTACCCACTCCCGAGATACTTTGGCAACTCATATATATTACTGTAGAAATTGAAACGATTCATATCTAGCCAATTGAGCCACCCCAACCATAAAATTATATTTGTGAGATGTGAATCAGATTATCATAGATAATTTGATAGGCATAATACTGATTAAGACTTTATTTTATATGCATATGGTCCCTCTCTCCCTCTCCCTCTTCCTCTTGGGTCTTTATTAGGGTTTCCATGCATGGTGCCATGGTCCCCTATCTCTTCCACTCCAAACCCTAAAAAGAAGTTACCCTTTAAAAGGTTGATTTTGATGTATGCCACATCAAAAGTAGTTGACACAAATGGGCACTCATCATGATATCCAATGTTTTTTTTTTAAATTACAATATAAATATATGACAATTCAATTAGATATTGCTCTAAGACATCTTGAATTTCCAACTCCAATTTAGTACTAATTAATGAAGTAATATTTTCTTAATTTAATTTTTGACTTTTCATTGGATTATTAGGATATATATATATATAATTATATGTATGGATGGAGGTCAATGTCAATAAAATGACAATGTTGACATGCTCGATATCTTTAAAATGTGACTTTAGATATGGTGGACCATAATAGATTCTCAATGATACATCAATGAAATAGTGACCTTATATATAAAAATAGTGTCATATTTACACTAAACTAACCCAACCCATTAATAGAAAAATCTCAAAGTTTTCATGAATTAATGAACTTTAAATCAACTAGTCGGGAGCCCGCGCAAAATCGATAAAATGCCAACAAAAATATAAATATTAAATTTTAACAAATATTGTATATATAAAATTTAAATATATATGTTATAGTAATAGAATTATAATCAAGTTATTTTTTTTATAGAAAGATAATCAAGTTAGTATTAACATATACATGTGTCTAAAGTTTAAATACAATTATCATACAAATTACATAGTTTTTTACTTTGATTTGTTAGTAAAAAAGTTTTCTTTCTTGACTAGGCCAAGTGAATCGGACTATAAACTTTAAACATATCAATTTTTAAGTATTTTTTATATAAAAAAGTGCAATTAATACAACCTAAAAATAATTATTTTCTGACCAATAACCCATATATAAATGCCCAAAATATGTCCTCAAAACTTGAAACTTAATGGGAAGGAAAAATAACAAATAACAAGTAAAATAAAATAAAATATGAGCATGAGAGGAGTTAGACTTAATAATGCATATTTTGTAGGTACAACCAATTATATTTATATTAATATTATAGTTAATTATTTGGCCTGGTATACAGTGAATCTCCACCATAAACGAAAAGTTTATTAGATTTAAGAGATACGTTTGTACTTTAGGATCTCCTTAAATAATATTTAGGATTATATTGGAGTTAATTAATTCCTTCCAAATTTGTTTATTTCGGGATGAGTAGAAAATTACAACTACAATTGTCCTGGTACTCTGGTAGG
The DNA here is from genome assembly GCF_013401445.1 of Tripterygium wilfordii. Classification (NCBI taxonomy): domain Eukaryota; kingdom Viridiplantae; phylum Streptophyta; class Magnoliopsida; order Celastrales; family Celastraceae; genus Tripterygium; species Tripterygium wilfordii. The sequence goes on along the minus strand of NC_052236.1, from coordinate 12,166,853 downwards.
AGGTGGGAATGAGCATGGAAGATAGTCAACTCATTTTTTTATCGACAACGATATTATATAAGTTTGTCATTTGAAACTTAATATGGATCTAAATTCGGATCATCAAACCTGCATACACATAATTTTTCTATCTGCCATGGTCAAAAAAATATTACTCTCAGTATAAATCGAACTTATTATGACTATTAGACTATCACCGAAGTAGTTTGAAAGATTGTCAACATGTGTCATTGTGCATGCATTGGCGTGGGCATTGTGAACATCTTAGTTAATTAGTCAGCAATCAACCAGATTCATGTGTTGATTCCCTATACTTCAAGCTAAATTAGATTATTGTTGACTTCTACAAGCATAATATTATATATATATTAATAATAATGTAAATCGAGTTCAAATAATTAATGTTTGTCAACTTTTATTTATATTTTCTTTTAAACCCACAACGATAATATACAAATTTATCATTTAAAAATTCGAAATATGCAAACCATGTTGAAAGGCATTATAAGGGCTTATTATTATATCCTTACCACCTACAAATGGTTGTATATATAGGTGCATATGTTTACATACAAATAGAGCAACCCCAGCTAATGTCGGAAACCCTTTTTTTTTGTGAGACTTAATTATTTATTTATTTTTAAAATATCGTAAAGAAATATGTTTACAATTGAAATTAAACCATGAACATATATATTTAACCCAGTCGATTATTAACCAAATCACATCTCATTGGTTATTTACTTAGTACTCAATAGACACAAATTAATTCCATAGACAATGACACCCACTTAATTTTAGAAAAAAGGGTTAATTAGTCAAAACACACCAACCAATCAAATATTACTTTTACAAATCGAAGTTATTAACAGATTTCAAAAAAGTGGGGGGTAGGTCCCCAAAATCACTCATTCCAATAAAGGGTTTGGCATTCAAAAAACCAAAAGATCCTTTTTAATTGTATCATTTGGGAGTTTGAAAGATCATGATTCTTGCCGGGTTAAGTGGGTCAATGGCTTAAATCATCTAAGGGCGGCTGAGTAAGGGAGTTGGTTGGTGATGAATCTTTTCGATTACATGCTTTTAGTTCAATTTTCCATATTAACACCTTGTGATTTATCAAGTATATAAAGAGTAGAATGATTCAAGTATTCGAGATTTGTACGTGGGGAGACTAGAATAATCCAAGTATTCGAGATTTTTACCTGAGTCAACGCTCATGATTCCTCATAAATGTTTTTTAAAGGTGATTATGACTTGCTTTTCAATATAATACATTTGGAATGGCCTAGGGTGTTCGTAAGGTATTCATGTCTTGTGTTAACAATATCCCATATCGATAAAAGATGTGTGGATTCTTCTATATATAAAGTCTCAAGCCCACACCCCTAACTAATAACAATGTATTTTTCTTTTGGCTTAAATACCATTTAGTGAGAAGGCCTAAGGGAGAAATAAAGCCGTGCAAACCCAACGTATCCACTTGAACCTGATAACCCATTGTGGACCCGATGTATCACTAGGGTGTTCGTAAGGTAAAGATGTATCCACGGAAATCGAACAACTCAAAGCGGACAATAAGGCATTTTTCCCTTGGGCTCAGGTACCATTAAGTGAGAAGGTCCAATGGAGAAATAAAGTCGTGCGGGCCTGATGTATCCACATGAATCGGATAACCCATTGTCGGCCCGATGTATCAACGGGAACCGAACTACCCAAAGCGAACAATATTGTTGGTATGTATGAGAGTGATATATATACACACATACACGCATACATATAGACATATATATATCTATAGATTTTGGAGAAAAGGATCTTGTTGCCAGCCTCAAGTTGTAGGGGTTCAATAACCATATATAAAGATACTCTAATTGGAATTTACAGGTCACTAAGAAGATTTTAGTGGCTTACTTCATGTATATCATCTATTTTAAATTAGTGTTTGTGATTTGTTGCAATGATAAGCATCTTAGCGGAAAATAGTATTGCGGCCTTACAAGGACCTATTGGGGCACATTTGTGAAAAGTGTCCTTAGGAAGTCCTGTTAGGGCACCAAATCTCTGGTGCCAAAATCCTAACTTGTTTTGGAAGCATATATATATATATATATGTTGAATATATGAAAGTCACCTTTACAATAGTACCAAATTGAGATAGTGGAGAGTGGAGACTTTAAGGCTTAAGCTATAAAGGACACCTAAGACACTCCAAAACAAAATCAACCAAGTCAATAGAGTAGACTAAGTCCTGACAATACTCTTAACCGTGAATGAGATCGTACAAATTTACCCTTTAGACATTCAATATAGACATAAACTATATAGATAGGTGGTATATATCTCTTCCTTTTATTACTATTTCTTTAACCTTTAAAAAAGATGGGTCCCATTGAATCATTATAAGGACAGAAAAACATATGCCCTAGTCTTCAAGACCATATGAGTGCAACAATGGAACTTACCAAAAAAACAAAAGAGTGCAACAATGAAGGGCATTTCAAAGATGCTTGTTTGAATTTTCAATCAAGATTAAAGCTTTAATAATGTCAATAGTTAAAGCACAAAAAATATTTATTATAAAATCCTTCTCTTTCTAGGCAAATATTGATTTCACTTTAAAGTGTTATGCAATTAGAAAGAAAAACTTTTGGACTAAAAAGTCTTATATGACATCAAAGGTAAAACTAAGTTCATACTAAATTCAAAGATGGAATAAATAATTAGAATTTATAACATTGATAATTATTACTCCAATAGTTAAAATAAGTTTTTGATTGCTTTTTCTTTAGGGTTTTTTAATAGGTGTTTAATATGATCAAGTAAAGTGAGTATTATAAGACTATTTTTTGTTTTTAATTGGTAAAAGATCCACAATTTTGGACTTATATTGTGGATTAGACATTTTGTGCTTTGGGACAATCCATTCAACTTTAGTACCCAAAACAATTATGTAATAGTAAATTAACTATGTTCGCACAACCCAAAGATTCTAAAATTTCAACCGAGAGAAATTTACTTACGATACTTAGTTGACATTCATAAAAAGTATCTAATGCATTATGAGTTCGATATGTCTTGTTTAGTAGAAAAGCGGCTCTTACTTGGTCATTATCAAACAATCACTTATTCACAAATCTCGCGTGAGGCTAATAATTTTCATTTCCCATCTCATAATTTTGAATTTTGATGCTTTCAATCCGATTATATCAATTTTGTGTATTATTTGTATATAGGCCAAGAAAGTTTTAAATATCCATTGCATGGCTGCCAATGAGGTTCACATGTTTTGGTGAATGGGGCCGAACGCGGTTTCTGAGGAAGTGTAAGAGGCCCAATATCGTAAGGCCCAAACCCGCCACTTCTGTTTGTGTCATCCTTAGGCCCAATATCTTAGTCTCTTTGACCCACCAACAATTATGGGCTTGCACGACCATCTCCGGCCCGTAGATCCACAATCGTCCCAGTCACTGGTGCTGTTGACCCAGAAAGCTTTGTTTTCGACCCAAATGGGGAGGGATTGTAGACCGGCGTTCCCGACTGTAGAATTCTCAAATGGGAAGGAGATGGCCGTGGGTAGACCGAATTTGTCAGTCCTTTCTTCCCAAAGGTAGCAACATTTGTTATAATGAAGGTCATCTCCAATGAAATAGGCCCACGCCCTAGAAGGTCCTTCCAACAGGCTCACGGTTTGGACATACGATACTACATGCCCACGACCTAGGTGAATCGAACAAGTCCGTCCCATGACTTTATAGGCCCGCGGCCTAGCCATACAACACAACATGTCCACGACTCATGAGACCCCATCAGGGCCACGGACTAGAAGAGCCCAACAAGCTCATGGCATGGGCATACGACACAACATGCCCAAGACTCCCTCAAGAGTCCAACAGGCCCACGGCCTAGGCAGTAGTCGACTCAATAGGCCTATGGCCTTGACTCCTCTTTAAACCCAACTCTCCAACAAACTAGTCCAATGCCTTAAGTTCAAGCATGCGATACTCGTGACCAAGTCAAGTGCACCGCATCTATAAATACCAAGGTCCTTCTATTTTGGAGGTATTAATTGGTCTTCCTCTCTCTTTAAAGTTACTACTCTATCTAAACACTTAACCAGTTGACTAACTTGATCGTCAAAATTTTTTCGACAAGCAAAACACCGATCTTGGTTTGCTTTGTAATCCTTACAAGTTATTGGTGACCTCAATCGACATCACGTATTCAAAGTGATTGTAAATTCTCGCATCTACCATTACAATTGGGGTCCACCCCTCAATAATCTCAAGACCCAATAATTCTGAATGGACTAGGGGTCACTTTCCCCGATAAAAGGCCTAGGTGGGCATGATGGTCGGAATCAGATGTGGCCCACTTTACTTGTGTTTTCGTGGCTTAGATTTGTAGTCCAGTCCACACTCCACACATCGACTTTTCTCCACAATTTTCAGCCAGAAGTTCAAACCATTCTCATCCTCAAACCGCTCATGTGGCTCAAAGTCAATAAGGAGGCTCAAATTTCGTAATCAGTATGTCTCTCTAAGTAAGCTAGTAATGGCACATTGATATGGATCATCTCGAGAACCACGAGTAGTTCAGATAGTGTTCATGTGTGTGGTATCTCATAGAAGTTTCGAGTTTGAGTCTCTCCCATCCCTTCCTTTGTACTAAAAAAAAATACGGATCATCTTACGGTTAGAACTTGAAAACATTACGTTGCCACACATTTTAATTATATTTTGCAATGACCGTAATTATTTCACAAATATATATTGTTTTAATGTAATCAATTAATCATTAAGTGATAGTATTTTTTTAAGTTAAGAGTTGGTGAATGGTGAGTAGGACATCAATTGATTCAAATACCTTGGACGAGACATAAAATGTTTTTTGGAATACTTTAAATAAAAAAGTAAAGATACCAAAAAAAAAAAAGTATCATAAAATAGAGAGTCCTTACAAATTGCATGACATGGAATTAACAATATATAAATAATTTGTTTTGTTCTCACATACTGTCCAAACCAAAACTCCCACACAACTTTTGTAGCACCCACCTCGAGTGAGCGGGCCACAAGTTTCTCCAGTGTTAAGTTTAGTGGTAGTGAGCGAGATACAAAGCGGCGATGAGACTAAGTCTATTGTCCCATATCGCCCAACGAAAGATGTGAAATACATAATATAATATGTCAAAATTTTAAATTAGTAACAAACATTTTTCCCGGGCTCAAACTAATATGGATTAGTGCTAGACATAGGAAGAAAAAATCGTGCGAATCAATATGAGCTAACCCAAAACGAACAAAAGTGTTACTGATATGGAGGGATGGGATGTTACATCTTTCATTCTAAAATTATGTAAGAATATTCATTGTTTCTATCACATTTAATTATTAGTTATTTTTGTCCAACTTCATATGAAAATATTAAAATAATTGAAATATCTAAAATACAAATGGGCCTGAAAGAGATTTTACTATTTTAGAAAGGAAGTAGTGAAGTGTCCGTTAGTTGAGAGTAAAGCATCCAGAGTCCGGCAATAAAAGGGCCGGGCCCACAATGAATAGAGGGGGCCCACATAGCGATATAGTTGATGGGCAGCGAAGGGGGAATTTGATCTGCTGCCACGTCATACTCCTTCATGCTTCTTTCGTGAACAACATAAGGCACACTTTTAGGTCCAAATTACGATATTACCTAAGTGGGGGAATCGTAATTAAAGAGAATATGAAATATATGTTTAAAATATATTTTGAACTATTTCGGTATTTATAATGTTAGAATATAAAACATTTTAATTTTATTTTTTTAAAATCCTAAATTGGAACCCTAAAAACTAATTCTTCTTAAATATTAATTTCTAAATCACAAACTTTAATAGTCATTTTCAAACAAATAAAATCATGATTTAACATGATTTTAGAAAAAAAATTATAACAAAAAATTGGAGCCTCTTCCAACAATATAGACATATAGTTGATGGGCAGTGAAGGGGAATTTGTCAACGTATTCTCCCCAAAACTAACTATCTTAAATCATGAATTAAAATGTATTTTTAAGTATTTCGGTATTTATAAATGTTTAAAATATATTTTTAAATATTTCGGTATTTATTATATTAGAATATAATAGATTTTGAAAGAAAAATTCTAAATCCTAATTCTAACCCTAAAAACTAAATCCTAAATCTTAAATTCTAAATCTTAAACATTAATTCCTAAATCCTAAACTCTAATATGTCATTTTCAAACAAATAAAATCATGATTTGACATGATTTTAGCAAAAACTTATAATTATAATTATAGCAAAAAATTGGAGCCTCTCCCAGCAATATAGACATATTAATTTGATGAACAATGAAAGGGAATTTACTGACTTATTCTCCCCAAAATTCATTATCTTAAATCATGAATTTAAATATAATTTAAAATATTTTGATATTTATAATGTTAGAATATAATAAATTTGAATTTTTTTAAAAATCCTAAATTCTAACCCTACAAATTAAAATCTAAAATCTAAAAACTAAATCCTAAATCTTAATTCATAAATCCTAAACTCTAATTCCTAAATCCTAACAAAACCATGATTTCGTTGACGTGCCTTTCAACAACCTCGACGACTGGGCGATTCGTAATAAAGAGAATGTAAAGGGGCATTCTTTTATTGTCAAATAACTAAATAACAGAATAAATAGAATCTCTGAACGTTGTTCGGAAGAAAAAAAAATGGCTCTAACAAGAAGCAGCATCCGCAGCAAGCTCCCTAGGCTCGTTCTCGCAGCTCTATGGGGCTCCCGATCGAATGGGCCGATGTGGCGGCGCCAGTTCTCCTCCGCCACAGCAGCAGCGAGCGAGGTGGAGGCGGTCAATTCGAGGCGCGTGGGTTTGGAGTTGTTCGGAGGAGTTAAGGAGTACGAGGATTACAGGAGGTCTCTCTATGGAGAAATCACGCACAAGGCCCTTCTTGTCGATGCTGCTGGTACTCTCCTCGTTCCTTCCCAACCTATGGCCCAGGTACTGACACAGAGACCCACACACGGCTGCATGTATTACGCTTGTTGATTTTTGGGCTTTTGCTTGAATTTTTGTGGGTGATTTTCTTTGTTCGTGTTTAATTCTTTAATCCGTGATTTTTTTTTGTTTCGGTTTTGAGATGTATGTGGTTTGTTTTCGCTCATCTTTCTGTTTCTATGTCTCTGTAATTACTCACATTTGTAGATTTGATTTTCTGATTCTTTTTTGTATAACTGGTTGTAGATTTATAAACAAATTGGTGAGAAGTATGGAGTTGATTACTCCGAGGATGAGATATTGAACAGATACAGATGGGCATATGGGCAACCTTGGGGCCGATCACGACTAAGGTTCGCTCCTTTATGTTTACCTTCTTTTAGTCTATTAGTCTCAAGTTCTTTATCATTTGATAAAGGAAGTTGTTTTGGGATTTTTTTTTATTGATGTGGGTTTATCTTTTTATCTTCCTAAGAAGAGAATGAGGGATCCGATTTAATAGTTCTAACTTGCAATGAATTTATTGGGTTCACTGAAGCTTAGATTTTTACATTTATCTTAATAGAAGCATTGAGACTTTACCAGATTTTCCTTACCATCTAACATTTGATTTATTACTTACAAGTTTGATACAGGGTTGTAATAAAACCGTATAGTACAAGGTTAATCGTTTGTGAAAGATATACATGATGAATCTGTGAATACTATGGCCTAAACTCTGGTAGTGAAAGGGTAGGCTGGGCAGAAATTACATATTAGAAGCTACTTCTTCTAAATAGTTATGTAATATGTAGGTAGGTTGCTTTTTGAACATATCTTTAGTGTGAACTTCGCTATAGGAATGGTGACCTTATTGCTTTCACATGTTAGTATTTCGATTTTTTTTTAATTTAGTTCAATGATATAAGTATTGCATTCATTTTTATTACAGATATGTGAATGATGGGAGACCATTCTGGCAATTCATAGTCAGTTCATCCACAGGCTGTTCAGATTCTCAGTACTTTGAAGAACTTTATCACTACTATACCACCAACAAGGTTGGTTAATCATCCATGCTGCTAATGGTGTTGGTATTATTTTGTGATTTAACTTGGAAGCGTAGATTTTCTCATTGTTTGAACTTTCGACTAATGTTTCTATCTCAAGGCTTGGCACCTCTGCGATCCTGAAGCTGAGAAAGTATTCAAGTCTCTAAGAAAAGCAGGTGTAAAGTTGGCTGTTGTGTCAAATTTTGATACTCGCCTGAGAACTGTATTGCGGGCTTTAAATTGTGAGCATTGGTTTGATGCTGTGGCAGTTTCAGCAGAAGTATGTAAATCTGTTTTTCTTCCCTTGTTTTCTCATTTTACCTTGTCTTTGTTTGGGTTAATGGGTGGGGGCATTATGTATAATTATATGTCTACATAGTTTTGGTCAATCATTTGTATGCATACAGATTTTGGATCTTTTGCTTCCGAATCTTTCTTGCGTAATGAAAATACTAAGTATGTATGGCCACACGGCCCACCCACACCAACAAGTTTCAGATCTTCTTTCAACCAAAAAGAAAGGAGATTCTTTTCTGTTTGTTTTCACATGTTGCCCTTGGAACATTGGTGAACTTCAGCCTGATCGTTAGTACCTCAATTGACCTTCGTTCTATTGACATTAAAAGATAAAATCCTAAGTTCACAAACTTTTTTTTTTTTTAAATAAAAAAACCACTTTTTGTTTCTCTCATTATCGTTGAAATGATTGTATTAATGCCCCTACTGGTTTGTGCATCTGTTTTTCAAAGACCATCTTTGCATATGCCATCGATGATCATTTTGTTTCTCCCCTGGGGGCTGGGTCTGTCTAAGCAGGTGGCAGCTGAGAAGCCAAATCCAACAATATTCCTGAAAGCTTGTGAGTTATTAGGAGTAAACCCTGAGGATGCTGTACATGTAGGGGATGATCGCAGAAACGATATATGGGGTGCCAGAGATGCTGGTTGTGATGCTTGGCTTTGGGGAAGTGATGTTCACTCTTTCAAGGAGGTATGTGGTTGAATTTCAATCAAAGACAATAAAATAAGGTCCATTAGGCCATATATGGAGACCTTTAGTGCAATCGCTCCCTTTCACTTCCATTTAGTAAAATCATAATAAGCATTTGTCATCAATTAATCACACACATCTGATATCATCTGCAATACTGTTCCGGAGCGTAAAACACATGAAAATGTATTTTGAAGTTAATAATCGTTCTCAAAATTTCTGCAGGTTGCTGAACGAATTGGGGTCAAGGTCTGAGACAACTTACCTCACACAATAACCACCTATGTACAGGTCCCTTTAAGCTTTTTGTAAGAGGTTGTGTATATTCTTAGGGGTTTTAGTCTCTTAATATTCAGGCACGAGGCTATAACTAGTTCGATCCTAAGACTCATAGATGTAGTAACATGTAATGAGATGAATACCTTCCCTTTTTCTGTTCCAGACAGTTCATCTCTCTTTTGAATTAATGCTATTCCTCCTTTCCCCAAGTTGTGTTATCTTGTGCTTCAAAATTTTGGCTTTAGCTCAATAGATATGGTTGAATAGTGAAAGAGGCATGTGATGAATGGATTCAATACTTCCATATTTTCTTAAAAAGAGTGTAAATTTTTTTTGTAAGCCTGAGTTTGTTGGACGGCATTGTGTTGTGTTTATCACCAATAATGTGAAATTGATCCCTACTTGTTGCTTGTTCCTGATGGTATCTATACTGTTAAAATCTTTGGAATGGATTGCATTGTTATTGGGTATGGTGGAATGGTGCTGATGTGCTGTGTTCTGGTATTGGATTTGCTTTTTATCTGATTCAATGATGCTGAAATGAATGAAATGTAACACAAGAGGGATTGTCATGATTCCCAGCCAAAGGAAAAAGAGATGCGCGGCTCTTTATATAAAAGGAAGGGATAAGTATGGGCTTCAAAAAGGAAGGGATAAGTATTGGGAAAGTCCATATGTTTTCAGGAAATTTTTTTTTTTAGAAACTATAATTTTTGGCAAAAGGATACTTTTCATCCCTCAACTATTGGTCATGTTTTATTTACGTCCTTCAGCTTTTTTTTTTCTCTCCCCCTTTTTCATCCCCCAACTATGGGAAGGTACCCTATTTGTCTCTCAAACAAATCTAACGATAAAAAAATCCAACGTGGGATCTTATTGTTCGTCATATTATATTTCTTCGGCATGCCATGTAAGTATTTCCAACCTCGATCTCACTTGAATGACGAAAATGATATTTTTTAATAGTTGAGGGATGAAAATGAAGGGAAAAAAAGTTTCGGGATAAAAATGAAACTCATCCCATAGTTAAGGGACAAAAGGTGCATTTTTGTCTATCATTTTTTCGGGCTAAACAAGCCCTTTCCCTTTGATTTTGACATGATTTTGATATGGTGTTAAATATATAACATGATTTTTTCCCTTTTTTCTTTAAAAATTTGTACTTCACACAAAAATTCAATTAAACGTTATATTTTAAAGTTGGTCAAACGAACCCTTGATTCGAAACGAAACAAAAGCAAAATTGATCCATGAACACTGTTACAAACTTTCAAAAATTATCGAAACACACTAATCCTCAATTCATGCATCACATGAGATATTTATTGATTATGAACACAGATGTAGGACTACGACCCCTATTTCAGAGACTATTGAGTAAACATCTAACATTGTGAGTGAGTTTAAAATGGAGGTAAAAAATTAGAGCACGAAACATATTTATTGATCTATCCATAAGTCACGAGAGAATAAGAGATGGTAGGTCTTTATTAAAAGGAAAAGTGGGAAACGAAAGGTCAATTGATCCTTCCATTCAACTAGGGTTCCAACAAAAAATATGAAAATTTTATTGTATAACGGTTTATTTTTTTAAACCCTAGACCAGAAGCCTAGACGGAAAAGGCTTTATATATTAGGCGGGAAAGTGATGCGAAAAAATCAAAAACCCCAATTAGGATTTGGAGTTCCGGGGACTGCAATCCGCGCTATCTCCTCACTTCCCTCAGAAGATCTGAAGAGAACTGATGGAGAGGATATATGTGACTGTACGAGCAAGGCCACTCCCTCAGGAAGACGCTAATTGCAGCCCCTGGAGAATCTCTGGCAACTCGATTTCTGTACCAAATTCCTCTTCCAAGTTTGAATTTGGTACTCTTTCTGTTCCTCCATAATCCGATGCAAATACCATAATACTTCGTTATTTGTAAAGAAATTTCGTTCTTACTCGTTTTTCTGCTATGTAGATAGGGTTTTTGGAGAAGATTGCAAGACTGCGGAGGTTTATGAAGCTCGCACCAGGGATATTGTTTCTGCCGCGGTCCGTGGTTTCAATGGTATGCGTAATTACAGTCGAATTACAGCTAAATAGTGCTGAAATCCTTTTTTAAACCCTCTTATTGCATTGCATCTACTACATTATTTAATGGAGTGCCATACTGTTAATTTTTAAACTTATTTGAATTTTGTTAACTGATTGAGAATGAATTTAATTGATTCAATGTGTATGTAATATGGAATTTCCTGGACCATTTATTTTCTTACATGTTAAAAACATTTTTTATGCCTCTATTGACGAACTCAAATTATAAATAGCCATTGGCGCCATCATGGGTTGAAGCTAGGTGGGTTAATGCATGTTCAGTGAATCGTTGATGAAATCTTATTATTTTCTATTGTCATGTCACAAGAGATACATTAACATGGTTCGGCTTTCATACTGTTCGCACTTTTTTGAAGTAAAATGGAAGTATGGTTGCTTACTAGTTACTACCTTGTAGGCACAGTTTTTGCTTATGGACAAACTAATAGCGGCAAAACGCACACCATGCGGGGCTCAGCTACTGAACCGGGTGTCATCCCACTTGCTGTGCACGAGTTATTTGAGACTATACAAGAGGTATTTATCTCTGACTTTGTAGTTGTTGTGCACTAGGTCTAGCACTTAAATAACTCCCTCCCCTGTGCATTCCTAGTATAATATTTCTGTTGCATGTTGGTAAAACATTGGCATTAGAAGTATACATTGGATATTTAAAGAAACCTAGCTAAGTTTAAACTACTGGTGAATGTTTAAAGTAGTGGTTACTGTTTTTTTTATACCAAGCATAGATCATAGAGCTTGTCCTGGTAGGAACCAGTTTATTTTGCTTGTGTAGTAGATCGGTTAAATTATCTGTTTAAAATGCTCGAGTTTTATACACAAGCTTACTTGGCAGTTTTGTTTGATATTCATTGCTTATTTGCCTGGGCATTGATCCAGATCCAACTCTTCTAGGATTCAGCGAAATAATCTTGATCCCTCCAGCTTCTGCTAGTTGCTATTTTCAGACAACGCTAACATGAAAAATGCAGTTCATATTCAAATTTTTTTTGCTTGGATTGCATGCATATATCTATTTATTTCTGTACATAATTATGCTTTCTTGTCCTTTAGGATGTGGACCGTGAGTTTCTTTTGCGGATGTCCTATATGGAGATTTACAATGAAGAGATAAATGATTTGTTGGCTCCTGAACATAGGAAACTGCAGATTCACGAAAGTCTGGAGGTACTAAATTTTTATATATGGTGTAACTTTTTTTTTCCTCTACTCAATGTACACTGACATTCTTTCTGGTCCCCTTTTGTAGAGGGGGATATATGTAGCTGGTTTGCGAGAAGAAATTGTTGCCTCTCCTCAGCAAGTTCTTGATCTCATGCAGTTTGGAGAATGTAATTCTCTATGGCTCTATTTCCTTGACCTTTTATTTTCTCTTAGGCATTGGTAACAGGATTATTCTATTAGCTTAACAGAGTTTTCTGAAGCAGCTCACTTCTTCCTCTTTAATGATTTTAGATGGCATGTCAATGACGTTGAAATATGAAGTATTTTATCTGGTACAAATTTACATGTAGAAATTTGAGACAACTCAAATTTTAAAATTCTATGCCTTTGTGGTTCCTACGCTTTCTCTCTTTATCTTTACATGTCAACCTTTCTCTCTGTCCTCTTTTCTTTGGAATTTTTCTATAGTTTTCAAACTCCTCCCACCTGGCCCTCTTTTTCTCTTCCTTCCAATCCTCTCCCTTATAATTCTTGATGGGACTTGGTTCTAATACATATCTTAACCTCTCCTTATTCCTTTTGCTACAAAAGAAAGGTGCTAGGAAATTGTGGAATTGATGTACTCTCTTTATCTCTCTACTGTCAATCAATTTGACGTCTATCTTCTGTTTGGTTTATCAGAATTTGAATGATTAAATTTTTTATCTAATATTTCAGCTCATCGCCATATTGGAGAGACGAATATGAACCTTTACAGTAGCAGGTCACACACTATATTCCGCATGGTAAAATTAATTCTTGTATTTTTCTTAGCCGGAGAGTTTTGTTATATGTTTCATCTGTCTTACGGACTTTGCTGCATAGATAGTTGAGAGTCGGGACAGAAATGAAGCTGAAGATATTGGCAATTCTTGTGATGCGGTCCGTGTTTCAGTTTTGGTATGGAATCAGCCAAGTATTAATCTTCATTTTTTTTTTTGGTTGTTTCAATATATCTTTACTATGTTTTTATCATCATGTCATCTTTTCGGTTCATGCCGCTGGCCTTCTATTTTCCTAGTTTATCTTTTTTTCCACCTTGATCTTGGTTCTTGATTAAATTTTGTTCCTAGAATTTGGTGGACCTAGCCGGTTCAGAACGTGCTGCAAAAACTGGTGCAGAAGGTGTTCGGCTCAAAGAGGGATCACACATTAATAAAAGCCTGATGACACTGGGAACTGTGATAAAGAAATTAAGTGAAGGTGCTGAAAGCCAAGGGTAAGTTTTAAAATAGTTTTAGGACGTGAGAGGAATTATCGCCCTGGACTTAAGTGACTATTTAACATCATTAATTAATTGATACAGGAGTCATGTCCCATATCGAGATAGTAAACTTACACGAATTTTGCAGCCTTCATTGGGTGGAAATGCAAATACAGCCATAATTTGTAATATCACTCTGGCACAGGTATAAACTCATTGGTGCTCTGCTTGATTGATGTATTTGAATGTATGTGTGTGAGCATGTATTTACACAAGCAACCACTTGATATTAATATAATTAGGTGGAAACATGCTGCTATAGTCAAAATATGTTTGTTTACGTTACGAAAAGGTCATGCGGTTGCCATACTAAATTCCATACAATTTTTGACAACATGCCATTTATCTGTCTTCTGAGCTGAATCCTGTGTAGACACAATTTTTGAAAAGGAATTTAGTGAATTAAGGATGGCGTTCTGTACAATGGTCCATGAAAAACTTTCATCACATATGCCGCAAAGCTTCTCTGATTAATGATTTTTCTTTTGTTTGCTAAGAATACTGTGGTTTATCATCTGGATTATTGTCAGTCCCCATGTCTTATCACATCTATTTAATGGCAGATTCATGCAGATGAGACTAAAAGCAGTCTTCAGTTTGCAAGTAGAGCATTACGTGTCACAAATTGTGCTCGTGTGAATGAGGTTTCCCTCTATTCAGCTTACACTTTTGAAATGTTCTCGTGCTTTCTGTTTCTTCCTTCAGATTATGTTTAAATGCTTCTTTCAAGGTGTTCTATAACCGCCTCTCTATTTTGCATGTGAAAACCCATCCGATCGTTTGCAAGTTGTGTATTGTGTTTTTACTTAATCAACACTTGATCCTCGTTCTTCACCCCAGATTCTTACTGATGCTGCTTTGTTAAAGCGTCAAAAAAAAGAAATTGAGGAGCTTCGAGCCAAATTGCAGGTTGGTCTATTTGTAACGATAGATTTACTCATTCATATGAGTTATCTTAAAATTATCCGTCTTCCTAGTTTTGAATTGTACTCGATAGATTCTCTCATTCATATGAGTTATCTTAAAATGATCCGTCTTGCTAGTTTTGAATTGTACTCATCCTTCATTTCAATTTAGGGCTCTCATTCGGAACATTTGGAAGAAGAGATTCTCAATCTGCGGAACACATTGTTACAGGTTTGATATAGTTCTTTATATTTTCCATAGTCTTTAGGAGAATGTGTCGGCAAATTAGTGGAGTTGCAAAACTGCCTGGCAGTCTGAATTGGAAAGGGAACGTATAACTTTGGAGCTGGAAGAGGAAAAGAGAGCCCAGGCTGAACGTGAGAAGGTGCTGCAAGAGCAAGCCAAGAAAATAAAAAACTTGAGCTCCATGGTGCTGTATTCAAATATGGATGAGAATCGTGAGCAGTATAAAAAGGTTCAAGCAATGTCTCGTCTTACTTTATTCTTAATGCATTGTATCACATTTTATTTTGTTTTGCAGATGAAATTTATTTTCCTGTACTTCTATTAATGGTTGGTCTGTTCCATAGTTTCCTTGCAAGTTTGTCTGTACTTGTTCTTCATGTTGGGTGGTCTATTAATTTCATAAGAAATCATGCTTGGTGAGTCTAGGCTAAACATTTGCAGTGGATTTTAAAGTAACATTTACTTTCTGCTACTTGATGTTGTTATTGACAATCTACATAAATTACTTTCAGCAATTACACTTTGCACCCTGCTCGTTGCTTTGAGATAAAACTACTTCATTTTTATTTTATCAAAATATAATTGCATTTGATGCTCTCCTTTTGCTTTTACTGCTATATCTATGACTGCAAAGCTTTTCATTCCATGCCACCCCACAGTTGTTTGTTTGCTCTGCAGGGGAAAAGGAGGGATACGTGGTGCCCTGGTAATCTTTCACGAGAGAATCTTCAAGAGGTACCTTTTTTCTTCTTAACACTTGCGTGTTGGATTATTTACCCTAGTTTAAAACATTTAAAGTTGTTAGAAAATATATATAATTGATATGAAATGCCCCAAACCAACAAGTTAACTTCATATTAACATGGTATAGGAGCAGGAGGTCTTGGGTTTAAACTTTAGCTTCTGCAATTTGAACCCCTCAATTTATTGTTGCCCCAAGAGAAGAATATGAGAAATTGTATATTGTATATTCATATTGTGAAACTGCACATTATATAGTTACATTGAGAGCCCTAAATTAGGAAAACCGAATCAATCAAATCAACCTAATTCTAGGAAACTAAATCAAAGGGAATATTTACAACCCATAATTACAGGAAACGTAATATTCAACGTAATATTCTCTCCTAATTTCAACACTCCCCCTCAAGCTGGTGCAAAGAGATTGACGAGACCCAGCTTGACTAGAGATGTCTTAAGTAAAGAAGGACCTATCGGTTTGGTAAACATGTCCGCAGTCTGAGCCGATGAAGGAACAAAGCTAGGAGTGATAATGCCCGCTCGAACTTTTTCCCGAATGAAATGGATATCAACTTCTATATGCTTAGTTCGTTCGTGGAGAACTGAGTCGGATGACAGCATGATGGCAGACTTGTTATCACAAAATAAAGTAGACGAGCCTGTTACAGAAATACCTAGTTCTGTGAGGAGAGAACGAAGCCACATGATTTCGCATGTACCATGAGCCATGGCACGATATTCTGATTCAGCTGATGACCGAGAAACAACCGCTTGCTTCTTACTTTTCCATGATATAAGATGATTACCCCGGAAAGTACAAAAGCCGGAGGTAGAACGTCTGTCACTTAAGGAACCCGCATAATCAGCATCGGTGTAGCCCGAGAGATCAGACGGTATATAGCATGAGAGACTGGATGGTGGACATGACATCTTTCCAGAAGTATAGAACAATCCGAGACCAGGACAAGATTTGAGATAACTGAGAATGTGATAAACAACATCCAAATGTGAAGTACGTGGAGAGTGCATGTATTGACTAACAATACTAACAGCAAATGTAATATCTGGTCTCGTGTTTGTCAGGTAAATAAGGCGTCCCACAAGACGCTGATACACAGATGGATCTGGCAAACAATCTCCTGAATCTGGTGACAATTTCAGGTTAGGAATCATAGGAGTAGAGGCAGGTTTACAACCAAGCATACCAGTATCTTGTAGAAGATCAAGAACATATTTTCTCTGGGATAGAGATATACCACGGCGAGAACGAGCAACCTCAATACCAAGAAAATACCGGAGAGGACCCAAATCCTTAATGTCAAAGGATTTTCTGAGGTCTTCCTTTACCTGAACAATACCTGGGGAGTCGTTTCCAGTAATAAGGATGTCATCAACATAAACTGAGATGATAATACATTTGCCCTGAGATAGGCGACGAATGAAACATGTATGATCCGAATGACATCGAACAAACCCCATAGTAAGCACAACTTCACTGAAGCGACCGAACCATGCCCGGGGAGATTGCTTAAGGCCATAAAGAGATTTCCGGAGAAGGCACACTTTGCCCGAATACTCCCCCTGGCCACGAAAACCTGGTGGAGGATCCATGTAGATAGTCTCAGAAAGGTCCCCATTAAGGAATGCATTTTTAACATCCATCTGATGCAGAGGCCAAGAATATGTAGCAGCCAGAGAAATGAGGAGACGAACTGTAGTAAGTTTCGCAACTGGAGCAAAAGTGGCGCCAAAATCTTTGCCGGGAATTTGGGTGAAGCCTTTGGCCACAAGACGAGCCTTATAGCGATCAACGGAACCATCAGCCAAATACTTTATAGTGAACACCCACTTACAACCAACAGTGGTCTCATTAGAAGGAAGATCAACAAGGTCCCAAGTATGATTACGCTGGAGGGCATCCATCTCTGCTTCCATGGCAAGGACCCACTTAGGATTCTGGAGAGCGGAGTGGACTGAGCGAGGGATAAAGTCGGAGTCAAGCTGGCCAAGAAAGGTCTTATAGGAATCTGAAAAACAATGATAAGACAAATACTTGGCAATGGGATGGTCAGTACTACTCGTAAATCCAAAACGAGAAGGGGGACGACGATCACGAGTAGGGTAACGAGGGGCAGAAACAGGAGAAAGGGAAGTACCTGATTCCGGAGAAGATGTTGGCTGAGGGTCAGGAGCAGACGGACGTCGAGTATAGACCTGATCAAAGGGAACAAGAGGTGGTGCACTATGAGGAGATGTGGAATTAGGAGAAGGAGAAGGTGAAGGAGAGGAAGATTCAGGTAACAGAAGCGGTCGTGGAGGCGGTGAGTGATCTGGAATGGGTAGAGAAGGCTCCACGATCGGTTCTGATTTGAGAGGACTACCTGAGAAAAAAGGAACAGTTTCCAAAAAAGTGACATCCAAGGAGTTATAAAAGCGACGAGAAACAGGATCATAACATCGATAGCCCTTGGACATAGAAGAATACCCGACAAAAATACAGCGAATGGCTTTATCATCAAGTTTAGTGCGGGAGGGACTGCGATTTTGAACAAAGCATGTACATCCAAACACACGAGGAAGAAGTGGAAACAAAGTAGTACCTGATTGAAGGACATGAAGGGGTGCCATGCCCTGAAGTGCACGACTCGGAGTACGGTTAATAAGGTATGTGGCAGTAAGAACAGCCAAGTGCCAGAAGGTTTTGGGAACATTCATTCCTCGAAGAAGACACCGAACGACCGACATGATGTGACGGTTCTTACGTTCCGCTACACCATTTTGTTCAGGTGTGTAGGGGCACGTGAGTTGTTGAAGGATCCCATTTTGAGCAAGCTGAGTTCGAAATTCATTGGTGAGATATTCACCACCATTGTCAGATCGAATGGCACGGACAACAATATTGTACTGAGTTTTAACCATATGGAGAAAATTAGTGAAATGAGAAAAGACTTCAGATTTGTTCTTCATAAGATAAACCCAAGTACAACGAGTGTAGTCATCAATAAAAGTGACATAATAACGATATTGTGAAAAAGATGTAGTGGGAGAAGGTCCCCAAACATCAGAATGAACAAGATCAAATGCTGCAGGAGAACGATGCATGCGAGGAATATAGGAAGTGCGAGTATGCTTGGACAATTCACAAACTTCACAATGAAATTTAAAATTTGTGCACGCTTTATTCAAAGGCGGAAAAAGCCAACATAGATATTGAAAGTTTGCATGGCCCAAACGAGCATGCCACAAATCTAAAGTAGAAAGTGAAAAAACAGAGGAAGATAAAGTAGATGAATCTAAAACTGGTAGTGCGGAAGCTTGAAGACTAGAGAATGAGACATCAGATGATGTTGGCTCCCCAAAGTAGTAGAGACCGTCATGCTCAAACCCCCTTCCAAAAATCTTCTTCGTAGTCAGGTCCTGTAGAAAGCAACGGTCAGATAAGAAAACAACAGCACAATTTAGGGACTTGGCAAGTCGATTGACAGAAAGGAGATTATATGCGAATTTGGGAACATAGAAAACAGAGGAAAGAGTAATATCGGGTGACAAACGAGCAGTGCCCTGACTATGAATGGGAAGTGAAGTCCCATCAGCAATACAGACAGATTGGTTAACAGGAGTAACAGGAGAAGTGAAGGTAGAAAGCTTACCAGTCATGTGGTTGTTAGCCCCGGAGTCCAAAATCCAAGTGGGATTGTCTGACTTACCATGGAAAGCAGTAGGAGTACCTGCAGCCAAGACAGCTGATGAACCAGACGATGATGAGGAGACAGCACCCAACTGTAACTGTAGCTGAGCAATCTGTGACTGGAGATGGCTCAAGTCTGGTGAAGGAGAATCATGATCAATCGCAGCAAGAGCACCAGTGCGATGAGCACTTCGATTACGGCCGCCACCTCGGCTACCTCCACGGCCACCACCCCGGGTACGAGTAAATTGTTGTTTTAACTCAGGGTGAAGTTCAAAACAACGATCAATAAAGTGGCCCAACTTATGACAGTGCTGGCAATAAGGACGGTTACTGGAAGGGGCAGCAAACGCCATCTGATCAGGAACAACAAGAGAATCCATGGTCCTAGAAGAAGGCGGTGCAATACGACGCCTCCGCTCATCACCATCGACAGTGGCAAAGGCCTCATACAACGGAGGTAGAGGTGATGTGTTGAGGATTTGAGCACGAAGAGCCTCATACTCGGGTTTCAAACCCATCAAGAATTGATATGTATGACGACGATCAAGTCGCTTAGCCTCGACTGCAGCATCATTAGGGAAATCACTGAGAGGCTCATACTGGGCAAGTTCCTCCCAGCGAGTCTGGAGATACCCGAAGAAATCGGCTATTGAGAGTCCTAGGGCTGCCTGAGAAGCATGAGAAACTTCCTGATGAAGC
Source organism: Tripterygium wilfordii (assembly GCF_013401445.1). Classification (NCBI taxonomy): domain Eukaryota; kingdom Viridiplantae; phylum Streptophyta; class Magnoliopsida; order Celastrales; family Celastraceae; genus Tripterygium; species Tripterygium wilfordii. Next base: position 12,146,688 of record NC_052236.1, on the reverse strand, counting down.
TCAAATATCCGAGAGTCACACTGCGCATGAGCATACATATTATTCAACGCAGTCCACAAGCCATAGACGGTGTCATTATACATGACCATATTATAAATCCGATCCTCCATGGAGTTGAACATCCATCCAAGAATAACACAGTTGTCAGCCTCCCACTCATCAAAAGTAGGATCAAAGGCATTCGGTCTTGGATTTTTGTCAAATAGCCATTTCGATTTCCGTTTTCCACCAAGATAAAGCCGGAGAGACCGAGCCCAAGCATGAAAATTCTTACCATTCAACAGAGCACTGGTGACCCTTTGAGCAGGGTGTGATGGATTGAGGGATAAATCGGGACGAGAGGTCTGAGGGATTGCCATGACTGGGCCCACATTTTTGTCCTTATCCAAAGCTGCCATGTGAAGATTGAAGCAAGCGGAACGTCGCTGGACAGAAACACACGCAAAGATAGACAGCAGCAGTGAACAGTGCAGTGAACAGTGAACAGTGGGGAAGATGAACAGTTCCGATGAACAGTGCAACAGTACAGATGAAGTATCGAGGAATTGTCTGAATAGTGACGATGAACAGTGCCGATGACTAGTACCGTGAATAGTACCGTCAACGGTGATGATAAAGAAAACCCTAAGGCTCCGATACCAAGAAGAATATGAGAAATTGTATATTGTATATTCATATTGTGAAACTGCACATTATATAGTTACATTGAGAGCCCTAAATTAGGAAAACCGAATCAATCAAATCAACCTAATTCTAGGAAACTAAATCAAAGGGAATATTTACAACCCATAATTACAGGAAACGTAATATTCAACGTAATATTCTCTCCTAATTTCAACACCAAGTGTGGGCCGTGAGAGCCTCTAGTGTTGGGCCTCGTTCGTTGTGCACGTGTTGGGCCGTCGGAGTTGTCCAACCCACACGTGAGGGGGAGTGTTAAAAAATATATATGAAACTCCCCAAACCAACAAGTTAACTAATATTAACAAAATTCATCTGTTTCTGATATATTTAACTGCGCTTACACTATAAATTCTTTCTTTAGCTTTCTATACCAGCGCTTGTGCATGTGTACATGTGTGTGTTGAGTTGAATTTGACTAATATTTGTGGCATTACCCAATTTGGAGTTTTCAGAGATTATATTCATGATTAAAAAAATGTATGAATTGTACATATGGCAACTAGAGGGTATCACTAATGCAGGCTCATGTGTATAGCATATATTTCTAAAGAGTCGAGTTGGTTTGACAGAGAGCAGGATTTCCTTAAGAAGTTAGTTTTCTAGATGCCTTGCATGTGTTGGATGCTACTTGTTTCACCAGTTAGTAGGGAGAAACTTCCTTTAAGGCATTCACATTTAGTTCCCCAAAGTTGCTGTTTCTGAGATCCATGTCTATTTGTCTATACTAAGTTAAGTCATTCCAGCATCAATTTATCACTTGTGGGTATCTATCATTGTGATGAGAGATATTCTGGCCTATGATTTTTAGAGGCAAATATCCTTCAAAAAGCGTTCTGCAGCTGATCTTGTGCTTTGGTCTGTAACTATTTAGCTGCCAACATTAGACATGCATAGCATTTTAAAGATAAAAAAACTTCCAGAACTTCCTTTTGATCAGGAAACATATTATTAATCTGCCAATTTTTCTATTGGCTAAATTGAGAAGTCCAAATTTCAGGGCACTGCAAGGGCATGAGGTGCATTAGAGAAGAAAAAAAGTTGACTACAAAGGACATAGTACTTGTAAAGCTGAGTGTGTTCAAGATTTTTTCAACCTGAACTCTTTTTATACAAGTTGGTTTTACTATGTAACTTTCTTGCCTGTTTCTGGCTCTCTAAATTAGATAATACTGCTGCAAGCAATTTTAATTGTTGGAATATGTAATAGTTTGAGATTCTTGGATGAAAGCTAATGCTTTTTGCCTTATTTTAGGTGTATTCCAATGCACAATCTAGGGCTTCTACTGTGAAATCCACAAGAGTTGACCACGATGTGGGACCTCTTGTTCCTTTTGAAAAATTGGTAAATGAAAATGAAGTTGTGGATGACCGTTCTAAGCCATGTAAAGATGAGAACAATGATGTGGCAAGAGACTGCACTCTCCCTGATCCTCATGCCTTATTGCATGTAACAAACAGGAGGAAAGCACCCCCTCGGAAGAAAGGATCCCCCGTGGTTTGTATCATTTCTTTTCCTATATCTCTTCTATCTCTGAACTTCTAACACCCTAACATGTGTTATCTCTCAGGATGAGAATGAATTAGCAGAAACGCAAGCAGAATATGAGGATCTGCTTCTAAAACATGAAACTGAGGTTGTTATACTTTCTTTTCTTTTCTGTTCCTCTAGCTAGTAATACAATCCGGTCATATTTATTCCTTTTTTTCTTTATGCAGAGAACTATGGGTGAATTACAAAATGACTTTTTAATGAGGCAGCTAGCGGAGGTTGCTTTATCTGACCGTGTCATTCACAATGAATGCTCTATGTGTACTGCCAATAGAAGCAACATTTATGCTGACAACAGCATCAGCTTGAGGGAGTCTGAGGCTATTTTTGTAATCAAACAACTGCAAGAAAAGGTCTGTGTGGCTTCTTTTGCTTATTAATATCCCTTTTTCTTCCATTTTCTGGAATATCACTGTTTAGATAATGGAGTTTAAGATGTTTTCTTTGGTTTGCAAATACTTGTTGTTTATGTTGTTTTCTTTTTTTTTTCGTAGATCAAATTGTTGGAGTTGGAATCATCCTCTAGCCAGCAAAATCTGGACAATATTGTTAAGCTAGCAACAGAACAGAATATATGTGCAAAGGAGAAGCTTGAAGAGGTAACCTCAGTCATTGGCCATTTTGCTGTGTAGTTTATTTTGTGCTAGGTTTCATTTTTGTGTTCCTTCTGAATGGAGATCCTGAACCCTCCACAGATGAATTTCACTGGTAACAAGTCATGTATAAATATGTAATCAGTTAGTAACATGGGGTTTGGGTTATTAAAATTTCTGTTTGCTAAGTTTTATCCTTTTCTTTCTGCATTTGGGTTCGAATATCAACACACAATTAATGGAAAAGATGTCTTATTGACTGCAAAATAATATCCTACACAGATTTATGAAGCATTAATTATGAAACTTTTTTCGTAGATGCCATATTTAATATTGTTGTTATGACAAGTAGTAGCTTTTCCATGGGGTATTTGCTTTCTTGCTCTACCATGGGGTTTTTGCTTTCTTGCTCTACCATGGGGTTTGAACTTTGAGGTCTCATCCAATCTTGTATTAGCAATGCATTATTACCCTCAGCATACTGTTCTTAGTCCTTCCTTCGTTATTATCTTGCAGATTAACAAATCATGGAATCAGTACTATTCATTTAGTTGTTTTAAGCTTATTTGAAGCCGTTGCTCCTTTTTTTACTCAAACTTTTTTCCTTGTTATTTATGTCCTTAAGCCATTTTTAAAATTATCAATTGATATATATGCTGTAATATTAGCTCCATGAAGAGCTTCAAAATGCACGGGATGAGGCCAAAATTGTTCACGAGCAACTTGCTTCTAGTGAGTCTACTGGAAGAATGAATGTATGCATCTTCTACCTGTCTTAATCTCCATGGAGATTTTTTTTAATGTCTTTCTTGTTTATGTTACTATCATTTATGTTCATTGTTTTGGAAGCTTTTTCACTAAAAGCATATTTGCTGTCACACTTGTTCTGATTTTTAGTCATTTCATTGCCAGCTTAATCTTGACTCTTGTGTTGAGCTTTCAACGGAGGTGGAAAATATAATTTTTGAAGTTCAGAGCTCAAAAGAAGTTCTAGAGAGTGTCACTTCATTTGAGCACGAGGTTTTCCAGAGTCTTTCTGCAATATCTAATGTGTTTGTTGTGAGTACTCTGACAACAATTTGCAATGACTACCCCTGCTTCCAGGCATTTTTGTGTTTCAGAACAAATACTGTTACTGTTGTCATTGTGCTTATATTATATAAATGTATCTTGCACTTGGGATTGTTTTTTCTACTTTATAACGTTCCATTGTATAATAGTTAATACATGTAATGCAGGATATCAGAGCTTTGTTGCACCAGATATCTAAGGAACACAAGTTAGTTATCAACGATCAGGAAAAATTGCACCTTTGCATGAGGCAGAAAATTACTGAACTGGAGAACGAGAAGGTGTGGTCAATGGTCATCTCAACATTTTGAAGAATTAGATAATACCACTCTCTTATTGTATGGAAAAAAGATTGACTTCTACTGGTACTTTAATTGCAGCTTGTTTTGTACAATCAATCTGTTGACTTCCAAAAACAAATGGACGACCTAAGACTAAATGCTCAAAGTCTTGAGGGATCCCTGAAAGTAAGGGTTCTTTATTTGATTCTTTTGTTTCGATATGCATTGCATTTGTCAGGAAATTCCCTATTCTGACTTGTTTAATTATTGAAGTCACTTTCCGACCAACAAAACATGGAAGAGGGGGAATTACGTTCTTATATTCAGATTCTTGAAAATGAGATATCATGTTTATCATCCAGTTCCCTGGCTAAGGAGAAGGAAAGTGTGAGAAGAGATCTGGAGAAAGTTAAAATAAAACTGAAAGAAACTGAGTCGAAGCTTAAGAATGCCAGTCAGGAGAAGACAAAACTTGAGGTTTCATATTATGTCTATTGCTTTACATATCAAACTTTCTTTGCTGATGCAAGTTATCTTCTGCCACTGACATATTTTAACTTGTTCAGGGTGAAAAAGCATATGCTGAAAAGGAGATAAAACGACTGCAAGGCGAAAGAACTCTTCTTGAACGTGATATTTGCAAACGTGAGTCACTTGCTGGTAGAAGGCGTGACTCAGTTATTGACAAGAGTTCAAAAGGTTTTGACCCAAAAAAGGCCAAGGGCCCTGGAGTGCTTTTCGAACAGACAATGCAGGTAATAGTAATAGTTATATTTAGCGCCCGTAGCTCTGTGTATTAAAAGAATAATAGGCAATCAGATTCTTTGTACGAAATTATTTATGCAATTACTGAGTAGTTTGGTGGGCAGAGTTATCAATTGATGCTACTCCTACTTTAGATTTAATAATCTCATTTCTCATCCTATCTTTTTTTGTGTGGCTACACATCCAATGAAGCATTCACATTTCTGTTACATGCATTTTTTTGGATTTATTGTGCGATGAGAACACAAAACTAAAAAAGAAATGTAATATTTCAGAATCTTGGAAGCTGCATTCTTCTGATTAGAACTCTGAAGCATATGACTTTGTGAACAGCACTTTGCAACTTATTAACTGGAATTGCCCTTTCTCAGCTACTTTTCTTTGAGAGACCATTCGGTTGGATGAGACGAAATTGACAATTTTGAGATACTTTACTGCCTCAGTGGAGAAGCATTTACTGATTTGTTGATCGTATTTAGGGTTTAGAATTCATGTCTTATGAAACCTTATAAGGACCTTTTAGTCAGAAAAAAAGCCACTACACAAGGAAAGGTTTAGGAAGCAACGATACAGCTCTTTGTAACACATGAGGCTTGGTACTTTTTGTTGAACACAGGACGGTTCAAGGATACTATACAGCTGGAGATATATGTAGTATTGATGATAGCTTATGCTGTTATACATCATTCTGAGGGACATCATGTTTGCATGAATTGTTCTATGATTGCAATCTTGCATTTTGATATTTTTTATTTTCTTTCCTTTGAAGGAACTTTTTGGCATATGGGCACCATTGTGATATCATATTACATTGAGATAACTTTATGTGAAATTTTATCTCTTGTTTTCATTCAGCTTAGCACACCTGTGTGGCTGTGTCCTCAAGGTCTCTTTTGCTTGGAATAATTCTCCCCACCCCAAACCTAATATTTGTCTTGCAAAGGACTATAATTTTATAGCATGTTGCAACTTCAGTTCTGATATATCTTTCCCTCAATTATATTCTCCTGCCTTTTTCTATTGTTCAGGAAGATTATAGAAAGTTAGAAGTTCTTGCTTTTGAAATGGAGACACATATTGCTTCTCTGGAAGATGCATTAGCAGCTGCATCCAAGGAGAAGGAAGAAGTTATATACAGAAATGAAGGTTTGGCCTTAGAGTTGGAAGTCATGTCCGAGAAGTTAAACGTATCAAACTCAGAACTGAAATTGTTGCAGGAAGACATTTCAAGACTTGTAAGTTCTGCTGTATCATAATCTTTGCAATTCTTTGGCTACATGGATATCAAATTTATGATTGATTAATGTGCATTCTTGGTCTAACTATTCTGATCTGGCACCTTATTCTCTCTCTGTATCCAGAGACTCAGGCTGGAAGAATCTAAATCTGAACAAGAAAAAATGGAAAGCTCAATCAAGTCATTGGTAGAAGAAAAGGAACTTTTGGCAATGGTTGTCATTTTAGTTGTGAATGAAATTTCCTTGCGTTACTTTTATTGGGATAGTGTTGTTACTTGTTACCCTATTTTATATTTGGTTTTGCAGAACCTCACTGATTCACTTTTGGAAATGGAGGAGGAGAAGGCCATTTGGTCTGCTAAGGAGAAAGCTTCTGTTGAAACCATAGAACTGAAAGTAAAGCTGGACAATGAGGAGATCAAGATGTTAACTACAGGAATGTCAGAGGTAAATGGCACCTCATAAGAAATCTAAAGAGTTAACCTGAGTTTATCCAAAAGTAGATGTCACTGTTCTTTTATCCTTTTTTAGTTTGCAGTCCTTTTTTTAGTAGATGGCACTGATTATATTTTGCAATCTGCAGTGTGCTTCTTTGGCATACATGTGTTTCTTATTGAGCTTGTTTCCCAAGGAGAAATTAAGATGCATGAAAGAGGACTATTGTGTCCTTTTGTTTTATTCCTACAAATATACAGGTGAACATGTGGCCCAGTGGTAGAGTTGCAGGGGTGCAACCTAAAGGTGACATGTTCAATTCCTAGTTCACATATTATGTGGGGGTAAGTTTAGCATACATCTTGCTTGTATTCGACCCTGCCCACTGCGGAAGCCTTGTGCACGGGAGTTCTTTACCCTTTTTTATACTGAAACTTTAGCTTTCTAGCATTCAATATGTGACCCGTTTTCTATCAGTTCACTATCAACAATTCAACATATAAGTAGTAGTTGTCTTGCCCAATCGAATTACATATTTAGCCGGACTATTATCTTGTTACATTTGTCTAGGTTTAGAGTATTTGTTGCTCTCAACTTTCAATATTGTGGGCGAAGTTTGCTCTGAGAATTTGTGAAGATAAGCCAACAAAAAAGATTTTGACAATTGTTGGACAGAACTTCTTGAAAATTTTCGTGACATAGGTTCTATACTTCTATTTAGCATTCCTTCTGCCACTTTCTGGAATAAAAATTGACTCATGAAGCATGTTTAGGGAATTGTATGTTATGTTTTTTCGTGCATAAATACCTTTTATTATGTGAAATGATCTTGCTTCTACGAAACTAGAGAATAATTCAAACATCGTAATATTTTACTAAATGCGTTTTGGGTATAGTCGGTGAAATGATCTAATGAAAGGGATGAAGGATACTAAACAACCGAAAAATATCGAGCATGAGTGATGCCGTGTATATCTGAATATAAGCTATCCTAGTTACTAGCATTGCAGTCTTGCCTTAAATCCTGTTGAATGGCCCTTATCTGAGTTATAGTTATACCTTCTTTTTCCTACGCTGGTGTTGTCCATACGTTTAAGTAAATATCTTAATTATGTCTGTGCATGTCACGTGGATTCATTTCTTAAAAGTGTGATATAGAGTAGTTTGAAAATATGTCTGCTTCTTTTTCAAGTATCAAGCTTAATCAAATTAATTATGGAAAATTCTCAAATTTTAGGTGAAAAACGAATTAGAGTCATGTAAGGCAGAATGCAAAGTTCTCAGAGAAAGACTGACGTGTGCCGAGGAAAATGAAAAATTGGACAGGAAAAGCAGGTTCATCTTTTTGCTTTATGAATACATGGTTGTACTTTTTGCTTTATGATTATCCTTTATGACAAATGGCAACAAGCAGAGTGGTTGGGAGATATTTTGACCTTTCTTTCAGTTTTGAACTACGGAGAACTTTTGGGTGATTCGTTTTGCTGAGGTTCTGGTAGTTATTTGTGGATCTTTAACTCAAACATAATATAAGGGCCTGGAAGTCATAGAATTTGTGGAATATATCATTTGTTGTTAGGCAATCATGTGACCCACTAGTAGAGTTGCAGTGGTGCAACTTAGAGGTCACAAGTTCAATTCCTATAGTCTCTCCACATATTATATAGAGGTAAGGTCTGCGTACATCCTGCTTGAATCCGATCCCGCCCATTGTGAAAGCTTTGTGCACAAGAGTTGTTTATCTTGACCTTTATATCATCTGTTGTCAACAGTGCTAGTGGATTGTTGGGAAGTTTAATGGAAGATGTTGAACTTTGAGTTAAAATGAAATTTCACATGTTCCTTGTCCATTTCTTTCGAATATATTGGTTGATAGCTTTCTACTGATCTTATTTTATGAAGATATGATCCATTGCCCCATATCCACTGCTCCATGAAGATAATTCCTCGTTCATTGCAAGTTATTTTCACTTTTCATTTTCAATTTTGCTGTCATAGCTTCTTCTTCTTTTTTATTTTTTATTAATGTCATAGTTATCTATTATTAGATCCATCACCCTCTTTCAATTGTTGCTGTAGTGTGGAGAAATCCTTGGAGATTGATCGGCTAAAAAATGAACAGAAAATGGCCGATGGTGAGGGCAGGGAAGCTCAGGACGTCAGTTTTCTCTCTGTTTATTTGTGCTAAATTTTTTGGTTTATGAATAAACACAGCAATGGCTTGCCGCTTGCCTGCACTGAAAATTTAACATCCTTTTCTCTTCAGATGTTGAAGTCAAATGTACAGACACTTTCTTTCCAGCTTCATCAGTCTCAAGAGGAAGCGGATATACTTCGGAAGGAGCTGAGTTTCCTCAGTGAAGAACGAGAAAATTTGTTGGCTCAAGTTAGAGAGTTTGATAAAGGAACAGAACAATCAAATGACATTCAGGTTTTTTCATTAAATGCAATATCATGAAGAAGAAACTAATATGTAAAATGAAATGTGAAATTTGCGATATTTTATCTTCAGCTGATTTGATTTTCATGTTTGTCAATGACATTATTTTTACAGAATCTTCAAAACCAGCTTTTCATTATGACAAATGAAAGGGATAAGCTAATGTTTCAGATTGGAGATCTGCAAAGCCATGTAGCCGAAATAGAAGTTATGAAAAAAAATTGTGATAACATGGTATGTTAATCAGAAGTTCAATTTTCTATTTTTCTATTTACGATTCTCTGATGCCTTGTCGATAACTTCACTGCCAGTTAGTAGAGGCCCAAATTCAAGTTGAGGAACAGGTGAGGAGAATTTCCAGGTTGGAAGTCAAGATGCACAATGTAAGTGCCCATTAACCAGCATTGCATGTTCATGTGTGGTTATCAGTTCTCATAAAAAAGAAAAATAGAATATACATTTTGAAGCATTTTCTTTTGTTGTTTGCATAAAAGATTATTTCATTATCAAACTATCGAAGGAACAATATGCATATTGTGTTGATGATGGAAGACATCCCCTCCTAACAGGAAACGTGTGATGGAGTAATGTACTGTAATTTTATGCAGAAGCCTATTCACTAGAACATTGCTAAGTGACCAGTTAAATGCAGCTAATTACTTGTGAACAAACTTTCACTGAGAGTCCTTTTCGCTGACTATGGTTTATCTTGTATGTGTCACAAATTCCTTCTTATACGAACAGGATGAAGTGAACAACAATAAGGAGAAGGCAAAGCTTAGAATGAGACTCCGAGGGACACAGGCGAGCTTAGATGCCCATCGTTACAGATACAAGGAAGCAATAAACGAGTCGGTTTTAATGAACAGAAAATTTGAGGAGGCTTCAAGGAATTTAAAGGACCAGTTGGCATCCTACGGAATTGAGGTCCTGAACCTCAAGAAGCAGCTTGCTTCTGTGAAAGGGCTGAAGGGTACTGAATGATGGAGGCAATACATCCCTTCTTCAGGTATTTTTGGTATTTGATGTGCAGAGTTGCTGCCGAATATTAGGTACGCCCATAACTGATCTTTTGAGAGATTTTTATACAGCTAGACAGTATAGAACTATAGATGTACTAATGGGCGTTTGGGGAAATTGCTGTAATGTTTTAACTGATCTTACAATACAAATTGTATTATGCACAAAAATGGTCATAGCGATCTCTTTTAACAGAAGACTTGGCATAGTGGGCACTGAATATGTAAATTAATTCGTCTTACTTTTTGCTCAATTAGAGATTCTTGTGGAAGTAATGTAGGAATTTGTGATCATATTGTGATTGCATTTTGGTTCTGAGATGATTAATATAAAAATTTGCCTTTATAACGAGAAACCACTCAACACAGCTTATCATTTGAATAGCTGAGTGCCTGAGTGGATGAAAAATCTCTGAAGGCCAAACACTCCACATCATGTTGGCGATAGCTAAGCCTATACTAAAACCCACGCGAGAAGGGACCCAGAAGTGAGGCAACCTCGTGGAACCAGAATTCCAAAAGAAAAAATCTCCCCACGGCTACTCCTCAAATCTCGAGAGATGATCAACATAAAAAAAAAACTTCGTTAATATATAAGAAAAAACTTAATATTCTGGCTTTTGATTTTCCAACATTAGGTTGTAGGGCTAATATGAGATTAGTGTAGTTATTGACAGTGAATGAAATTCAAGCTGATAAATGTTGTAAATTGCCCAAATGAAAGCTAAAGATCTTCAAGCACAGCACTGCACTTCGAACTACAGTAACCACAGCAAAATTGATAAATTAAGTAATAACTTCACTGAAGATATATAATGACACTCAATAGAGTAAGAGATGAGAGTGTTTATAGTACGTTCCATTTCTTTGCAACACCCTGGCAGATCATCGATATACAGAACGCAGCACTAAGAGGATAACCAGAAACTGCAAAAGATCAAAATAGCAAAAATGGGAGAGAGAATCAAGAAATGTTAGAATGGGATCAAATGGCAACTAGTCAAAGCGCGTAAACTAAAATATTCAGGCACACTTGAAAACTATCATCTACTGAAGAATGCATGGTTAATTGACAAAAAATCATTGTCGAAAGAATAACCGACCCAAAATATATTGGTGAAAACACAAACAAATGTCATAAGTGTTTATAAGTACTAAATATAAGATGCTACATGAGAATAAAAAGAAATGACAGGAAGAAAAAGATTCAACATCAATGACTTGTAATTCTGAAAATCTTTCAAGCATCAACCTCAGCATTGCTTATGACAGTCAAAATCGAGTCAAACGTAAATACGTAATCAAGCACAGTACTGGAATATCAAAAAAAAAAGATCCACAGAGATGCCAACCTCTAAAAACAAAGACAGAAGTCGTCCTGAAGTACATCCAAACGTAATCATGTACTGATATCATATACCAATTTGACAACGCAAACATTAAAATTTCAGGTGACTTATTATAATCAAACTCTCTCATTCAAAGGAATAGAGGTCTTCAGAGCAACCAGAATGACAGCAGACCATACAAAATGGATCACACTTGTTCGTCCTAACAGTTCCTTTTACTTGTCAATTCAAAATGTGATCCATCAAGGACAAGGAACATTAGAAAGCATGTCCATGTAAAAGACCACGAATCTCCATGTGACAGTAGACTAACATGCGAAACCCAACCATTATTGACTCTTGGGATGCAGCATGAGAACATATATTATCTCGGCGGGCAGTGCAAAAAAGTCCAACACAACCATCAATGATCAAGGAAAAAATAGAGGAAGTAAGAACTCACTTGCTATCCAATCCTCAGTATAATCGTTGTCAATTTTCCCATGGGCCATTGCACCAACCTGAAAATTCAAGAGGATTGAAAGATGAGAGCGGGAATAGGTTTCATGTCAGAAAATGCATGGCTATGAAAAAATAGGCGACTACTGAGCATACCACAAAAACAAGATCCATATCATCACTAATGGTTGCCACATACTTCTGGATATCAACCAATTTTTCTGAACTATAAGAGAGGCCTGACGTGCAAGAAAACAACTTGTCATTCTAAGAAAAAGTTCGCAACATTAACACATGTGAGAAAGCTTACCTGTTTTACGAGAGTTTAGAGGAAGATACTGGGTAACAGGATTCTTAATCACACGCAAAAGTTTCTCACGATTGCTCGCAGCAGTTATGCTAAGTTTCTGTAAAAGCTGCACTGCATATTTCCAAAACAAATGAGACATAAACTATTGAAAACAAGAAACTCGCATAATTTCCAGAGACAATACTGGGATTTTGAGAGAATCAGATGAGCTTACACATGATGCCAGAAAACCGCTTAAAGGTCCTTGGAATACGAACATGTGGTTTAACTTCAAAAAGAACTCCTTTCTCAGTTTTCACATAGATAGCTTGCACCATCCCAGCCTTATTAAGTGGGCTATCCAAGATCGACAGGAGTGCCTGAAGGAATTAATAATTTGAATCATGTGCAAACCACACACAAGACAATGCACCATTTTTCTATTAAGTTGATGTAATGCTATTCAAAATCAGAATAGTCTATATTGGCAGTAAGCCCCATTTAACCCTCTTTAGAGGGCTCAAACTGGACTATTAACTCCGGCTCTTCCTACAGCAGAGCACCACTTATCAAAATTTTCATTCCAGGCATCTTTAGGTGAGGGATTCATTGCCTTTACACTGATAAGCTAATAAACATGTTTGTTGTTTGCTAGAACTTTTTTAAGGAAAAAGAAGAGCTCAAGAATAACATCAACAAGGCTCTTCATCGATTCCACTAACCTGATGAATGATATCAGGTCTGTAATCAGCAGGATTCTTGTTATTCCTCCGCAAGAAATTGGCATGTTCATCCGAATTCAAAAGCTGGTAACTCTGTATAAACATAACCAGTCAGACATTGATATGAAGCAGTAATGACAATCCAAAAATAAAAATTTGAGAAACAGAACCCTAAATCCACAAACCTTCCCAACTTTTCCAACTTCCAAGGAGGCCCTCTCAAGAACAAAAATTGCTCCACGCTTCAGGGCCTTCTGGTCACTTGGGGCAGCTGGAATTCCCTCAACCACCTCTACCGGTGCTGCTTCTTCTTCTGCTTCATCTTCCTCCGCTTTCTTCTCAACATCTTCATCTTCCTTGGTAGATTTTAAAGTCTTTTTCTTGGCTGCTTGAATCGATTGTTCTTCAACTTCTTCTTCTTCTTTATCATAGTTCCCTTCTCTCTTCTTTCGCTTATGCACTTTGACTCCATAAGGCCTCACCATCTTCTTGTCCACTACAAGTTTCCATTAATACCCATATAAAAGAACATTCATATAAAGCTGAAACAAGCGGAAATTACCGAACAAAACAAGACAAAAGTTCCAATAAAACGATAAATTAGAACAGTCGATAGATAGACCACATACAGGAATTTGGAAGAAGACGGATGTGTGGGCAAAACACAGCAGAGATACAGCGGTGTGTCTGTGTTACAGTATGCGAAGAAAACCCTCGGAAGGGAAAGAGATCACTAGGGCTGGGCGACTGGTTTGGGCCCAAAACATGTCCTTTTATTGTGTTTTCTTCGGAAGGGAAAGGGATCACTAGGTTATGGGCTTTAGCCCAAAATTAAGCACCATTCATATCTAGATGTATTTATATTCTTTTTTTTTTTTCATGCCTTATCACCGTATCTTCAACTTGAGATTTCCTCATGAGAAACACGCTATCCCCTCCAATGGACAAGATCGACAAAAAAGAAGATCCACATCACCTTTCTTATACAATTGATACTATAAAGAGCCTTCTCCTTCAATGGTAAATGGTGAGTCCAAAAATAAGGGATAGATCTACTACTAAACTGATAATCCTTTTGAATACCATTTTCCTTATTATAAATGCGTTGGAATCCATCTAACTTGATTGTCGGAGTTGACACCTCATCGACACTAAGATCCTCTTACTTTCATTCCTTGAATTTTGCAGAATTGTTGGTGGACAATCAACAAATTATTGATTCTAGTATTCACCCCCTATAATTATAGATTATTATTTATTTTCTCAAAAATATATTTATAAATTATTAATTTTTTTATGGGTCGATATTATATGTAACTTCTTCTAAAAATTTTATGTATATTTTATTTCATAAATGATCTCTTCTTCTTCTTTTTTTACCTTTGTGGTGATTTTCCAATTTGATTTAATTTATTAATATATGAAGCAAAATAAGGAAAAAGTATAAAACAGATGTAGAAAGTTGAAAAAAGAATACACATTATCGGAACTAACCGCGTCACGACCCCAAACCCAATACCAGCACGCCACGTTGCATCATGGCGGTTGTTTTTTGAATTTTCGAACCTTCTCCAAACGTTGCCATCCATTTGTTTTCAGACAAAAACCTCTTCTCAGTTCTCAGCCTATAAACACAGAGACTCTGAAACCAAATCAACTGCTCCTTGTCTCTCTTCCGACCCACATCAAACACTTTCCATGTCAGGTTTCAAAATGGCCCCAACCTCCCTATCCTCTCGCTTCCAACAATCTGTCACTCCAAATGCTCTCAGATCATATCTTGCAGAGTTCATCTCCACATTCCTTTATGTTTTCTCTGTCGTCGGATCGACAATGGCTTCCCGTAAGTCCTCAATGAATCTCTTGTTCACTAATTGCGCTCCGAATTACTCACTCTTCATATGACCCTGTTCTTTGATTGCAGAGAAAATGATGATAAATGCAGCGGCGGATCCGTCGAGTCTGGTGATTATTGCGATTGCAAATGCATTTGGGTTGTCGTCGGCGGTGTACATTGCGGCGAACATCTCCGGAGGCCATGTGAATCCCGCCGTTACTTTTAGCATGGCGGTTGGGGGTCACATTAGTGTCCCAACCGCTCTGTTTTACTGGATTTCTCAAATGCTTGCATCCGTTATGGCTTGTATTCTCTTGAGAGTCTCCACTGTTTCACAGGTAATAACTACCAATCCATTCTTTTCTTGTTGGATAATCAACTGTAAACCGACCTACGAAGTCAGATCGATAATTTTGCCCAATCCATGTAAAGATGAGTCGATTGGTGATTGCCAAAATACTCAAACTCAGTTGTCTAACAAAGTTGACCGTAATATTTTTAGTTTTGTTCAAGATCGGTTAATCAAGTGGATCGGTTGTTGGGCTGTTAATCAACCGACTGGACCAATTCTCAACCCCTAGCAATAACACAAAAAGCAAACACAATTTAGTGAAGTGAAATTTAAAATTTAACATTTTGTGTGTTTGACATTGCAGCATGTCCCTACATACACAATTACAAGTGAAATGACTGGATTTGGGGCATCAATTATGGAAGGTGTTATGACATTTGCTTTGGTTTACACTATCTATGCTGCCATGGACCCTAGACGTGGGCCACCGGGCGCCATTGGGCCGTTAGCAATTGGGCTTGTGGCAGGAGCCAATGTGTTGGCAGCCGGGCCCTTTTCGGGTGGTTCGATGAACCCGGCTTGTGCATTTGGGTCTGCAGTTGTTGCTGGTAGGTTCAGGAACCAAGCAGTTTATTGGGTTGGGCCTTTGGTTGGAGCCACGGTGGCTGGACTTGTGTATGACAATGTGGTGTTTCCTTCTCAGGAATTGGATTCTTCTATTAGAGGGATGTCAGAGGCTGGTGTTAGGGTTTAGCCACCACCCACTATAGATTTAATTATTTTTGGGTAATTATTGTGTTGTAATATTTGTGCTATAGTCCTAATCAAGTGTCATGTTCTGTTTACTCCACAAATGATTATTTAGTATCCATCAACTTTTCAGCATATTTGTTGATATTTGCAAAGGAAAATCAGTGTGTTTATTTTTTATTTTTTATTTGGGTGATAGTTGTTGATACGGGTGTAAACGGTTGAATTTCTTGGTTTTTTGATATGAATTTAACCGATCAATCGATCGGGTATCGACAGTTAATTCAGTTTTTCGATAGATTATTTGTCAATTCTAATTAATTTTATTTTGAAAATACCCGACTAGTCAGTTGTTTGGTCGGTTCGGTTTCTATATTTTTTTAACATCCCAAATTGTTGATGGATAGTATTGCAAGACACAAAAGGGAGTTTAAACAAGAACAATAATACCAATGATCATTTTTTTTCAGCACATATATTCTCAAATAACATCACTAATAACGATCCCAAAAATTAGTATCCTAATTGTCCCAAATATGATTTATCACACGATGAATTGGTTACTTATATTTTCAACTTAAATACAAGGGCACACACAAATCCACTCATTACTTGAGACAACACATCATATTTGAGATATTTGAAACACCAAAAATTTAGGGTCCCAATCATTTTTGATCCAACAAAGCAGAGAAGACTTCATAAGTTGCTCAAACTCACTTCCTTCACATGAATGAAGAGACTAGATGTTGCAAACAATTGTAGCTCCAGTGATAATGGAGTTGGACAAGAAAAACTATCAGGTAAAATTATCTTGGGTGGATTGTTGTTGCTGAAATTCTCAACCCAAATACAGTAACAATATTTTTTTTTTTTGGTTTATCCAATCACTATGGATACATCGGGCCAGAAAAGTTTTGAGTCATATTGCCAATGATATTTGGGCCTAGAAAGCGCATTGTTAGGGCTAGAAAAGTTTTGTTCTTCATGAGTGATATTGTCAGTGATATTTGGGCCTAGAAAACGCATTGTTAGTATGAAAAGGTACGGACTTTACTTATATGTCATTCAAGTGAGGTATACCAAACCAATGTGGGCCAAATGGAGAGGCCCAAATGGAGAGACTAATTAGGCGTGTGGGCCTGGGCTTCTACTTGTGGTCTTTCTGGCCCAAATATAAGCCCAAAAGCCCATTAGAAGTTTTATCTCTTTGCTTGTTCTCTACATGTGACATGCAGTCGCATGGCACGTGGATACGATTGGCAAGCACATATAGTCCTCGTGTTGCCATGCAAACTACACGCACTCTCTACTTTCATGTTTTTTTTATAAAATCATCTCTTAAATATGGATTAGGCTTCACAAGAAAATATTAATTTAAATTAAGAAAGCGACGGAGGCCATGTCATTCATTAGATCATCAATATATACATATATATATACATGTTTATTAAGTTAGTTCAATCTAGGGTTTGAAAAAGAAACATTAATTTAAGTCAATTGTATACTAATTAACCAGTTTATTTTCAACATTTAGAATTAAAATCAAGATATACATACATATATATATATATATATATAGTACTATATGGCCATTCAATTTTTAATTATAAACTACTATATTTAATCGTATCAAAGTAATTGAAATTCCAATTGAATTTTCTTTCTGATAACCGATCGAGATTCTTAATTTCTTACAGGGTGACATTAAATAAACTTCATAATTAAGAAATTAATTTAGTTGTCTATTGCAACTAAATTATGAGGGCACAAATTAATGGAATATTCCAAACACGTGTGAACGCACATGAGATCTAGTGAAGTAAGGCAAGATGCCTTTTTCATTCAAATGGTTAAAAAATGTATGTATGCACACACACGTATACATACATACATATATATATATATATATATGTCATGATCATCTAACTTTATAATTAAGCATATATAAGTAGTTTGATCGAACATTAATTAGTCTTCAAGTAGAAGTTGTTAATTAGTCCAAACAAAAATGATGTTAGATTTATCTCCTTTGGTCTCCACATATGGATGGCCTTTAGAGGAACTCCAAAACCATGAAGACGTATCTTATAATAATAATAATAGAGACATAGAAAGTACTCCTGAGTCTCTAATTGATCATCTTCCTCTTCCTCTTCCTCTTCCTCATCAACCACCATTAGAGCTTCTTGATGCTTTCACATCTTCATATGCCAATACTGCTGCTGAACCCAACAAGGTCATTATTAAGAAGCTTAATCACAATGCCAGCGAACGCGATCGTCGCAAGAAAGTTAACTGCTTGTATTCATTTCTCCGATCACTTCTCCCCGGTGAGGATCAAATGGTACGCATGTACTACTTAACTGCTAGCTAATTTTTCTTAATTTGTCCACTGGGTTTTTGAATTTGTCTTTGTATATAGCTCGAACCTTGCCTTGATAAGTCAATAATGATTTAACCCTCTTCTTTAATTTGTCATAATTATATTGACAAGACCACGGAGTGATAGCTCAGTTGATTATATTTTTAGGCTTAGGGTGGATGGTTGCTTCGACATATCGCTATGGCCGGAGTTTGAACCAGTTGGGAATATTTTTCTGACTTTTTTGGTCTCGCGGGTTTTACGACTCACTTTCAAAAAGGGATTAGGAATAGGGTTGAGTTGTCAATCTCATGGGCTTCGGCCCACTTCATTCCGCTAAAGTCAGGAGTTCGAACCACTTATAGAGGGGTCCATTTTCACCTGCATGGGCTTCAACCCAGCCTTATCTGTCGTCGACATAGTGCATATGGGCTGTTTTGGGGGCTCAAGGTTTATGCCCAATAAATTGTCTGAAGGGCATGATGAGTTATTATTCGATTACCAAAAAAAATATCATTATCATCGTAGTCTTATTCCATATAATTTTGGGTTATTATTCGATTACCAAAAAAAATATATCATTATCATCCTAGTCTTATTCCATACAATTTGGGGATGGGTATATGAATTCATGCATGTGAGAAATCAGCCGAGTGGTACATAAGTGGACATATAGAGGTCATGTCCAAATTGAACGAATATTTGTTCTGATACCATGTTGGAAATCCAAACCCAACCACATAATTATATTGTCCACTCTAGGCCATGGGCCGGTCCGCACGAATTTGTTCTTCATGGGTCATCGTCAATGGTTCTTAAATCCAAAAAATGTGTCATTTGTATGAGAGGTGCAAAGACTTTACTTATATACCACTTAACTTAGTTACACCGATTCGATGTGGGATATTAGTTTTGACACAAAAATATTATTATCATTATCATTATCATCCGAGTCTTGTTCCCATACAGCTTGGGGTCGGGTATATGAATTCATGCATGAGAGAAATCAATGAAAATCCTTTACATTACATCAATTTTTTTTGGCCAAAAATTGTAATACATAATGATATATATGTGTGTGGAATTGCAGAAGAAACTAAGCATACCTGGGACAGTTTCTCGAGCGCTAAAGTACATACCAGAATTGCAACAACAAGTGGAGAGATTGGTTAAAAAGAGAGAAGAGCTTTGGTCAATCCAACAAGATTATGCAATTCATAATCAAGAAAGCCAAGTAATTAGAAGGCCTAAGAAGCTGGCTCTTTCAAGTCCAAGTACAGTTTCAGCCAAAAGGGTTAGCGATGCAGCAGTTGCAGTTCAGATTACCAATTCAACAATGCTGCATGGTCAAGACTCCTCACTCTCTCATATCTTACATGGCTTAGAACAGGATGATGGCCTCCTCTTGATTAGTGCTAATTCATTTGTGTCTTCAGGAGGGATCATCTTCTATAACTTACATCTTCAGGTACTTCAATACTTTAATTATATCTAGATATTGTAACAACCCGCTCTTCCGCATTATAACACTTTGTGCGCACGGCTTTGTCTTCCCAGGCTCAACACTAGCATAGTTGCACATACTAGTTTGAGTTTAGAAAAAACGCTTATTACTAATTAGGAAGTTTAGCTTATTATATACTATACGTCATCTATTACCCTATGCTATATGGGACAAGAGACTTAGCCTATTCACCACTTGATAACTCTCCAAGCACCACCAATTAAGCTTGACATTGTAGAGGCTTGTGGCCCCACCCACTCGAGTCGGGTGCTACATATAGATACACACACATATATTTGGTTTGATAACTTTGTGTTATAAAATCCAATTCAAACACTACAAATCAATATTTTTCGTTTTGGACCAAAGTTTTTCTTGGGCCGTCTTCAATGGTTCTTTGGTCCAAAAAATGTGTTGGTTGTATGAGAAGGACCGAATATTTGCTTATATGTCACTCGGTTGGGTTATACCAATCCGATGTGAGATGAAGTCTTAACACTTGGAGATTTTGAATATGCAAATGTTATATATATATATATAATTAATGTCTATCATTACGCTTTGTTTAATTAGTGTAATTTTGCATGATTTGCAGGTGGAAAGAAGTTATAATTTGGAGAGTGAGGTTTTAAGTAAGAAGATTTTGTCATTGCAGGAGAAGAGAGAATACTTATTTTCTTGAAAATTAAGGAAGTTGTAGTATTTGCTCTGTCTATGTTACTTTCATACAATCTGTATATACAAATATATATATATATATATATAGGCCTTTTAGATTTCATTAAAAAAAGGGGGAAATATGTTTTAGATATTACTTCTTAGTATCTTCTATTGCAATATAGGTATGTATCAACTTGCATAAATATATAGTTTGATTGCAATTTCCCACATAAGAGTTTGGACATGAGTCATGTGATATGAGCGGTGTTTGATTGTACCAAATTGTTTGAAACTTATAATGACACATTCAACTTTAAGGTCAAACAAGCAAATTCAATATTTAGCCATTAAAGTTGATCGAGTTGGTTGGGATGAAATTTTCAATTGGAATGATTCGAGTGGAAGGGTCGTCGCTCAATGGATAAAAATTACCCTAAGGATAATATTTTGATATTCCCCCAAGAGCTCATATTGACGGGAAGGTGCTCTTCGCCACTTATGGTTGTAATATGTTTCAAGGGTACGTGAGGAGCACGAGACATTCCGATAAATCTTGTCTTCTTTTGCCTGATTTCCCTGGGGTATTGCTGCGATTGTCCTATATCATTCACTAATGTATTTTTAACGTCTAATTAGAATTAAAAAAAAATCATTATTCCAATCAAGATCCAATTAATAACACAAGCTCGTTGTTTTTTTTTTTCCGATCCATATAATAATTGGAGCCATGTACCAACATTCATGATTCTTCATCAAAAAGGAAAAAAAAATCAACACATGATTAAAGGTTAACTACATGCACAACAAAAGAAATTTTAGTAGGGATGTTGAAGTTAGACTGTGGTTATTTCTCGTAAATGCAAGAAGTCGCAAGTTCAACTTTCATACCCAACAAATTCGACGTTATTTCATCTTCATGAGAAACTTTGTTGAGTAACTCTCCTTTGTGAATTTCAATCTTGATCTCTCACACGAGTTTCAACCTGATCTTACCTGTCGCCACGGCGAAACATGCTTGGTTGGCGGCCTGAGTTTAAAACTGACGCAACTGATCCGATAAGTATGTTAAGCTGAGGAATTCTAGGCTACGAAAAAAAATCAACTACATGGGCCCACTAGCTTCTAATGTCGAGGTGAGTGAGTTGAATCAAGACATGGGGATGGGTCGGGATTTCCAACTGGGCCCATCCACCCCCCTTGACCCATGAAGTCTCAATCCATATATATCATTACTGCGTTTTCCAATACGAATCGAATCCCCTCTTGACCCACCAAGAAGAAATGAAGAGCAATCACCGATCACCATTGAATGGTCAATGAATGATGATAATGCTTGACCCAGATCATGATCGGCATTAGATTTATGATCGTGGTTATGGTTTTAGTCACGGCGTCTCTTCTCCTGCTGCCGTTGGTGCTGCCTCCGATATCTCCGCCGCCCTTTCTTTTATTGATGGTTCCAGTGCTTATCATGGCTGTTCTACTCTTCTTGGCCTTCTCTTCCTCACAACCACCGCATGTGGCCACCGCCTCCGCCGTTTGAAGCCTCTCATCGGAGTCTTAGTCAGTTTTCTCTCTCTTTTTTCATATATATTTGATTAAATTTCCTTGTATTTTATTTTTGATTCATATATTATATTATGATTCTTGCCAAATTGCTAAATATATATATAAAATTAATGTCCATAAACCTCCATATTAATCTAGGTGATACTATGATTAAGCATGCCTATATGGTATTAATATTAAATTTCCTTGTATATATTTTGTTAAGGATTGAAGTTTATAATTTGTTTGATGATGAACTATCGTGTTACTGTACTTCATGATAGGTTGCGAGGAGCCTGATCATGGGCCGGATGAACCTAGGGGTGGGGAGGGAGGGGGGCCTAGCAGACCTTCCGGGGGAATGGAGCAACGATGAGTTGTTTCGGTAATGTGACATGTCACTGTTGTCTTAAAGACTATGAATTTGAAAGACATGAAAAAATACATTGTATCTTATTCTTAAGATTAGTGAAAACAACAACGACTCTCGTAGACATAGCTTACATTGACTGCGTTCATCACGTTAAAATCTTGTTTTCATTCTTTAATTTTCTGCTATTCGATGTTAGTTGGGAATGTAGGTTTCCCAAAACTCAAAAAACAAAAGGAATCCCTCAATAATAAGGTAGTTGAGGTATCGCCAACGCGATTAATTAAGATAGTTGTATGAACCTAAATCATCAAGTAATACGCGGTTAGTGGGATTATCAGGTGAATCTTTTTTTCTTTTTTAGTTTAATTGCTGACCTACAGTACGGCGACAAGCACCCAAAACAAAGAATCCCCCAAATTGAAGGTGATAGCTAACTCAAAATAGAGAAATAGATGAAATTCAAGACCCATAGCAGTAATCAAAGAAATCCCAACATACCCCACAATGAAGAACACAAATTCGGAACAAACCCGAGTGTAACAAGAAGAAGAGCATTTGAAAATACCTTGGAGTCAACGGACAGACGAGACAGAGATGGTAACAGGAAGAGACGAAGTACGGTGATGGGATGAGAGGAATCAAGGACGATCAAAACTTCGTATGATTTGTGAGTTTATGCGATTTAGGGCATAAGAAGCAACATCACCAACGTTTACTATCAAAGTGACATTGTCATGCTAACAAACCTACATTAAATGGTTCAATAATGGTTAACGCGTCACGTCAGACATTTGATCTTTCAATGACCAAAATGAAATTTTGGGTATCTTTCAGTGACCACAAATTTAATTAACCCCGCGATTAGATGTAGTTGACTTGTTAAGAGAGGAAGTAGTTGTTTCATGGAAAAGTTTATTAAGTTTCTTGATATGGAAAATGAAATCAAAATATTAGAAATTAAGGGACCACATAAACACAAGGCCATGGACATAGTTGTTGGTGAAGCTATTAAACTTTAACAATATATATATATACCGTCAACATTAGAACGTAATTTCCTTTCATGGTAAATTTGGACTTTAAATTAGTTGTTTTTTTTTCATAGAAAAGTAAAATCAAAAGCATGATATATATTTTTAATACTATTATTATATTGAACAATGATGGTTGTAAAAAATATATTTTTTTCGTCTATAATATAATCGGTAAAAAAAGTTAAAATAATTTTAAAAATAACTATTTAAAGTTATAGAGGGCAATTTAGAGAAGTTGATATAGAATTCTCTTGAATTGTAATTTTGTAAAATTAAAGAATAACTAATTTTACTGCACTTTAGAGAATTTGGTGTTATAGGAGCTGATGCGGATGCTCGAAAGTCGAAGCGAAGTAGATAATAAATAATATGAAAAAAGACGTGTGGAGAAAAGAAGGATCAATGTATGTAGGCAAATTTAACATCAACTAATCAAGATTAGTAGGTAATCATAATGATAACAAAAAGAAGGGTCCATGAAAATGACTCTATTTGAGCAGAAACATTGCCCTTCACAATATTATTATTATATATGATACAATATTATTTAATGGGTTCGATGTATCTCTCTAGTAAGAGATATAAAATGTCAAAAGCAAAATCTTTGTTAGGGCAAACGTTAATTATGCAAATCTTGGGTGGTGGTTCTTTTTAATTTCTATGTTAGTTTAACATCAATAAACCTTGTTTAAAAGGAGTGTTTCACTCTATTTTCTTAGAATTTTTTTTTAATTTTGGATTAGGTTGTGAAAGTTTTTTTTTTTGGTATCGCAGGATCCTCTTCAAGGCAGGGTCAATTGGACTTTCTCGATAGATTAAACCCCCGAACTCATGCACTGTACCCTCGAAAATTTATTCTATACAAGGGATCAAAATAAGTCTCTAACATATTACTGGAGAATGCGGCCTCAAAATGTTTGCGAGATATTTCGAATGTAGGACTCATGAGCTTATATGGTATTCTAGGAACCAACTCGGTCAATCTGTTGGGGTTTAAGTTATGGAAACTTGATATTTTTCTTTTTCTTTTTCTCTTTCTCTTTCACATTTTTTGAGAAAAGAAAATAATGACATTTTAAAGTGAGTGATAATTAATGTAAATGTCATTAGTATGTAGGGTAAGCATACACGACTTCAAGTGACTTGAATGGTTGAATCAATAAATGAGAGTGGAATTGAACGTTATGTTTGTAGTAACTACTAGTAAAGATCACTGTAAGTCTATATATATATATATATATAAATTCTTCTTCTCCGAGATCTTAACTTTTAGAATTCACTTTTAGGTTTAAAATATTTTTAAAAATTTAGGAAAAAATATATTTTTATTTGATCGGTCTTACGAACCTAACAATATATTTTTTGTTCAAAACAAAAATCAAATGCAACCTGAAATGTATATAAAATGTCTTTTGTTTTATATCCAACAATTTAGAATTATCATGCACTTTTTATATTGAGTTTGATTTTTGTTTTGAATAAAAAATATGTCGTTGGGTTCCTAAGATCGATCAAAATACAAACATACTTTTTATAAATTTGAAAAAAAAAATTTCGTACCCTAAAACTTAAGGCCTCATTTTACGACCTCATTTTAAGTATTCATAGGAGAATTCCTATATATATATATATATATAACATGTACTTCAGTACTTCACGTCCTCACTAGCATTGCTGGGCTGTTGGCCTTAACTGCCATCTCTCCTACCATACAGAAAAACCTTCAGAACCACATTTTCTCAGCAGTTGAGAGAAGAGAAAGACAGCGATTGATCGATGCCCCACGATTAAGACGAATTTTCATCGATCAGATCATATATTATCGAAGAACAAAACATTATATATTTCTGGGGAAAATCATCAAACTATTTGTGGATGTCGAGGTATCATAGCTCTGGATCAATTATGTTTATGGCCTTTTGGGCCATGCTGCTTCTACTTCTGCCATTGCTTCTGCCGCCACTTCCTCCTCCACCCTTGCTTCTTCTGTTTGTTCCTGTTTTGATCATGTCAGTCCTTGTTTTCTTGGCCTTTTCTCCATCACAACCTCCCATGGAATTCAATAGATTTTGATAAATCTATAGGCTGCATGTATCCTTTTATCTATCTTTCACAAGATGTTAATTAGTAGTAGGAGATGCATGCGTTTGCCTAGCTCGGTCCGAGTTTGAGTTTGGTGGGGGCTGTTCAAAAAAGATACGTCTGTTGAGTTTTTCTCGGTTATAGAAAAAATATTACATCTTGTTCTTGTATTGCATAAGTTAAGAGAACCCTTTGTTTCCCAAAATCAAAAGAGAGAGAAGTTACAAATTCTAGCTAGTAATTGTTTTTTTTTTTTTTGTTTTTGGAGGAATTGAACATGCTTGCATGTTGTATATGTTCATGATCCATCTGTGTCCTTGAGTTCTGGGAATTGATGTTTAGATATTCAAAGCCAACTCTATATATGAAATGCAATGTTTATGCCCAAAGATATAATAGTTGAGGCATGTAGAGTTGCTCACATTAAAAGCCAACTCTAAATTGGGTAAATAAACACAACACGTTTTTCCATTGAAAAACACAACACGTTTTTCTAGATCATGATTTTCTCCCCAGAATTCCCGTTTGAGATATGGTTTTGCTTCAAAAACGATGTATAGTCGGAGATCCTATACCACTTTCTGAGTTCCAAACTCCAAGATCAAGTACAGATAATCATGGTTTCGATGGAGATGGTTTTGAATCTAGATCCTCCAGATCTACTTGGAGAAATTCTCAAACAATCAAATCTTTTTTGTTCATGTTATTTTTTCAAGTTTGTTTGTTTAGTCTGGAAAAGTATGGTGTAATCCGGTATTGTTTGGTTTCCAACAATATTTGGTGGAATACGGTGTCGTGTGGGGACAACCTTTTTGTGTTTTTCTTTTTTAGTCTTTCCATCTTTATGGTGGCTCGAGTGCCTATGGACCTCGTATTCTCTTTCCCGTTCTGAATTAATGAATATATTTCGGTTTCCATGTACTTTAAAAAAAAAAAAAAAACACACACATTGATCCAAAATGGTTATGTGGAATATGTTTACCTAGTTTATGGTAAACCCCAAAAAGGAAAAGAGAAAAAGAAAAGGCCATGTGGGAGCACGCAATCAATTTTATTCAAAGCCCGCGCATAAATTTCTCACATGCATCATGATATGGTAAGTTTATGGTAAATGAACGGTTTGATTATAAAACATGGAAATCACATGCATTATTGTGTATATAGAAATCACGTACGTGCATGTATGAGCACACATGTATATATACTATATCTTTTGTTGGTTCTTTTTTTTTTGTGGGTAAGTAACCATGAAAAAAAAAATAAGAACAGGCCATTAGACCCTCCCGCACATAAATTTCTCACTTGCATATCGATATGATAAGTTAGGCTAAAGCTCAACTTTTGACCACAAAGGTATTGCTTTCAATGAGAATCGAACTCAAGACCTCCTGAGTCCATATGATTTGGTTCTAGAGAGATTCATCAACTAAGCTATTACCTAAGTGGTTCTATCTAGCATTTAACGGGGATTTGGGGGTTTCGTAATTCGTTAGAGTTTACATCTAATAGTGGAGAAAAAGTCAAACAAGTTTTAAAAACGTGGTGTGATGTGACGCACCTCCCAAACCATTGTATCTAAATATTAGACTCTATAATTTTAAACAAATTACGGAGTCTCGGCTCCATATAATGGACGGTGAGATTTACTATATTGTATATATGTCCAAAAAATTAAATCGCAAAATGGAAATTAATTTAAAGGGACCACCACCAAAAAACGTGAACCACCATGAACAAATTGTTGTTGCAAAATTTGTATACGCATTTCCCTTCATGGTAAACTTTTACCTTATATTGTTTTGCCATTAATTTTGTATACGCATTTCCATTCATGGTGTTTTTTTTTTTTTAAAGGTTGAGAAATATGATTCTTATTAGAATCGAATTTTGAACACACATATGTCTAATCCAGGTGATTGCCAATCGAACCACCTCTCGTTAGTCATTCACGGTTAATTTTTACCTTATATTGCTTTGCCACTAAATTTCTAGTTTTGTGGATTAGGTAATAATGCATGTGAATACAAGTTTGACAAGCTTGATTAATGGCGTCAATCATCCATTCATCCATGTTGGCCAGTCTAATCTAATTTTAAATGACAAATTGTCAAATTCAACACTTGTCTTTTGCTGTGCATAATTTTCAAGTGTTTGGATTGCCCTACACTTTCCAACCCATATTATTTAACTGTCAATTTACAGTACTTTTTGCAAAAAAAACTATTAGTGTTTAAATGTTTTATTATATACACTGTAATTTGCTAAAATATTTGGGAGAATGAGCCCATCTAAATACTTATAAACGGGTAAAGCATTATTTCAACACGGGCCACAAGAGTGGTACCCAACCGAGGCAAAATCTGAATACCAAATATGATCACAAAAAACGAATGAGATGTGGTTCAATTAGCAATCGATTGGCTTAGGTATATGTAAACTCAAGATTCAATTCCAACGGCAAACATATTTTTCTGCGGTAATTAAAAAAGGAAGAAGATATGATCACAAAATAATCGGGGTCAAGGTCGGCCAATAAGACGTTTACATGAGTCATCCCTGTGTCTTGTCTTTTCACACACATCCTTTTAATCTTACTAAATGCACCAGGAGAAAAATCAACTTGGTAGGAATGAGTGTGAGTGTATATACATGGCAAAGCATGAAACTAGCCTGAACAGATGGAGCTGAGAAAGAAAGAGACAGAGATTCTAACTTTTGTATCTGACAAGATGCTGTCACTGAATTTCCCTAAGCAAAGAGAAAGCAATGGCAAAGAAAACCAGTCATTACAGTGCACAAGTGTCATGGAGCACCACAAGCTTTCATAGAGATCAGAAAATCCAGGTTTTTACAGAATTTACATTTTCTGCAATAAATCACTAAGCCAATGCTGCAACGCTGGACATAGAATAAGTGTTTGTGAGATATATCAGGAACTTACTTTGTGCAAAGAGAGAATCCTCCAACCATGAAAATTTTTAGCCAATCGGCATAATAGAGCGCCTTAGATCTCCATCTAAAGAAAGGAATCCGAATTAAGAATCCATGTACATCTAATCCTCCAGAGCTCGTTTGGATAGAAACCTTGGTTTGCTCGCGTCTGTAGAACCATCAAGTTACTTGCCTATGCGGACTGTAACGTCACCTGGCCAGTGCCGCTTATCTGATACTCTGCAGAAGCCTCCGGGGTGTCCTCTTCACTGGGTGGAACCAGTTGCCAAAAGAGTGGTAGATATTTGTCCCACTCCTTAAGAATCGTAGAGCCTTTTATGCTTCCAGTTTTTTCCTTCACCAAAAGGGTATTTACATTATTTTTTTAAGTAGACATCCGAAATAAATTGAAAGCTTGAGTTGAAAATGAATATCATAACAAATCACAAGTGGATATCAGGCAAATGATAAAGTTAAAAGTCATTAATCACAAGCGAAAGGCTTAACGTGCATATGCATGCTCATATAGTTGAATGGATAGACTTACAACATGGGCTTCAATAAGGCTCTTTAGCTGCATCTGACCCACAGGAGCAGTCACTCTCTGGATCTTCACAATCTCTTTATTCACCTGTTCAAGGTTACGCAAGAAATAATTTGACTCGATGTAGGAAAAAACCAACTTATCAGAATAGATGATAAAATCATGCTTCACATATGTTGGTAAATATGCACATATGAATTTAGAAAGCAAAAGAATTCTTCACTAAAGCATTCAAGAAACCCTCACAGAATCCTACCGTTTTCAAATCCCAAAAGAAGCAAACAGTCGCACGAGAACACATATGGTATCACAAAAAGCATTAACTCAAAAGTAAATTGGTAGATTTATTAATTCTGCAATAAAGGATAAAATGGAGGAGTGCTGCAGGAGTACAAACCTTGGGGATGAGAGTATCATCCTCGTCAAGTATGTATGCCAGCCCTCCAGTCATACCCGCTGCAACATTTCTGCCCACTCTGTCAAAAAAAGTACAAAAGTTCCAAAAAATTAAAATAAAAAGTTAGGGCAAGGTGTTGGAGCTTTAACCATGAACATTCAATCAAATTTCATGGCCTAAATGAAACTCTACAGGTCGAGATAGTACTCACTTTCCGAGCACAATCACACAACCACCTGTCATGTACTCACAACAATGATCTCCTGTGCCTTCAACTACTGCTTCAGCAAGCGAGTTTCTAACAGCAAACCGTTCCCCTGCTTTTCCTCTGACAAAAATTTGACCACCTGTTGCCCCATACAAACAAGTATTTCCGACTATAGTTGCATCCTCGGGGCAAAAACCTGTGTTCTCCACAGGAGTCACAACAACCTCACCTCCAGCCATACCCTAAAATATTTAAACCCCTAATTAGATGGAAATTGTTGTAAGGTGTAATTTGTAAGCTAGGTTAAAAATCAAAAGGTGTCAACAGCAGCAGCAAAACTAGTTTAGCTTAACTAAGTTCAAGATTATTTTAATATTATTAAATTGAGGTAGTTGGCACTTCTGCTATACTATTTGTTGAGTTAGTTGGCACTCAATCGAAGAATATAAATGCAAACCTCCCAGAGTTATGAGAGATGACAGTAATTTTTTGAAGTCCGGAAAAAAAAATTCTAGGACAGTGCATGGCATAAATATCAGAACACCTTTCCCATGTAATCATTAGCCTCTCCTACAAGGCGAACGTTCATTCCAGGTGTCAAAAAACAGGCAAATGACTGGCCAGCACTCCCATTGAATCTGTAAACATGAAGAAGGCTCTTTAGCTTGCATTTTGAACAAAATACATCAACCTACGAATTCTTAAATTAGTGTTCTCGTGACAAATCCACATCTTACGTTATGTTGAGTTGCCCAGCAAAACCCGGATCGCCATATTTCTTTGCAATTACACCTGCTATGCGACCACAAACAGCACGATCCACATTGCATATCTTCATGGTTTTCTTGGCTACTTTTTCATTCTCAATAGCATCTGATATCTGTGCAGTCATATAAATATTTTCCATGAAATAACCACATGTACCAATGCATGGAGAGATTTGCAAGAACTAACATATCCTAATTGTACACATATTTGGGAACAGAAAATAACCGTAAGTGTCAAAGAACAAACTATAAAATTTGGCAAGCAACCCGCTGTCAACATCAATTTTTTTTTAAAAATAGTATTTTCCATAGCTTTTGTCTAGTCTAAACATTGATGAACTTCATGTCAAGCATTAGTATTTAAAACAATACAGTTTATTATTCCAAGGAGGCATCTCCCAGCATGTCTAAAAAATTCATTCAAAAACATAAATAGATGGTCTATGCTACTAGGAGTCAATGAAAGTATAATCCTAGATAGAAATGATTGGCGAACACGAATACACATAGTGGATTTTCGTTGATTTTCTCATACATGCATGTAGCCAACCCCAGACTTTTGAATAAAGAATCGGATGATGATGATTTAAGTAGCTGATCTGGAAATAGAGGACACTAATGATTTGATGAAAATGGAAGGGCCAATTTAACCATTATCATAAACATTAAGAACATTGATATTTGATATGATACATATGTAATTTTTATAGACATATTAAATGTAATACCACAACACCAAATGTTTGCACTTTCATTTTTATCGCATCATTACACAACATTAATTGGCAGTTTGGCACTCAGAAGCATCACCTGTATCAGCAACACAAAGCAAGTCACAAGAGGTATTAGATATTATTACCTCTGGATCAGCGAGTAAAACTTCATCTAGAACCGGACCATTAGTATGAACATCTTGATTCCTAATTGCAGTACTGCTCCATTTTGGCAGCCCAACATTCTGAAAAGAGAAGTAGAGTTCATACATAATAGAAAGATAAAAGGCAAACTAATCATAACAAAAATTTGTAACACATATATCTAAAAGTATACCGAGAGAATATAACTGAGGTCAAGATGTTGAGTTTTCACTAGTGATATATCCCTCGGCCTTAACAAATCTGACCGTCCAATTATATCGTCCAACTTCTCATAACCCAATTGCGCCAGTATTCCTCTTACCTATACAATAAAACAAGAAGCATAAAAAAATTATGAGAAATATGCATCGTAGATCATATATAGAGACATTAAGATGCTTCCCAGTGCGCTCAGGAGAAAAAAATCCAGCAAGGGACACTGAAAATGGATGAGAAGTTCTAACAAATGATGAAAACACTGGAAAATTATTACCTCCTCGGCAACATATAAGAAGAAATTGACGAGATCTCCTGGCACACCGGGAAATCGAGCACGTAACTCCTCTCTCTAAAGAGAAATTAACGAAAAGTTAATAGATTATAGAGAAAAGCCCATAAATGGGAATTGCACAAGAAATGACAACATAATCTAGAATTTAAGGGTTCCCATATACTTGACTAGCAACCCCAACTGGACAATTATTTGTGTGGCAAATGCGGGCCATAACACATCCCGTGGCAATCATAGCAACAGAACCAAATCCATACTCATCAGCACCCATTGCAGCAGCCATCATTACATCAACTCCACTTTTGAAGCCACCATCAACTCTAAGAATGACCCTCTCTCTGAGTCCATTTTCAATGAGCGTCTGTATAAATGATGGTTCAAAAAAGTTCAGAGAGAATCATAAGAAGCAACTTCCACCAAATATTTCATTTGAGGAAATAAACAGACCTGGTGTGTTTCTGTAAGTCCAAGTTCCCAAGGGCCACCGGCATGCTTGATGGAACTTACAGGGCTAGCGCCCGTTCCACCATCATGCCCTGAAATCTGCAAATGAGAGAAATTAGTCACAACTTCTGACTGGTCCCTAGGAGTGTAGAAGAAAGTAGAATACATAATCTTTGAACTTATTTTTCCACATCTCCGATTGATATGCAATACATTCCAAGACATACAAGATTGAAATGACAATTCAACTATTACTTTTCCATATCACCAATTGATACCTGATGGCTGATCCAAGACATTGCTAAAGAATATAAATTTGACCCTGCATAAGTTAAACATAAATTTGATACCAAATGGTGCGCACAAGTTTAGCTTGCTAGCCATGGTAATCAATTCCATGGTCAGTCTCTCTCTAACCAACACTATAGCACAAAGTTATCGTTAAACCTTTATCCAGCAGAAAAGCATTACAACAATATAGAGCTACTCGGTGAAAATTATAAAATAAAAAAAAAATTTTGATTAATTCATCAACAAATGGCCTGGAATGCACCACATACTGGATCTCAAAATAGTATAAAGGCATAAATCAAGAAATATAAGATATTATCATCAAAGTATTAAGGAATTTTTCTGCTCAATGCATGTAATCAACCAGATACCTGTATAATGTCTGCATTACCCTTTGATACTCCTGATGCAACTGTGCCAATTCCAGCTTCCGCCACAAGCTTTACAGACACCTTAGCTTTAGGGTTCACCTTATAGTTTGGCAAACATCATGTCGCATTCTTAGTATTTCTACAAATATATAGTATTTTTAAGAATATAAGGATTCATTACGAATCTACAATCACCTGATGGAGGTCAAAGATCAACTGAGCAAGATCTTCAATAGAATAAATGTCATGATGTGGAGGAGGAGATATGAGTGGGACTCCAGGTTTCGAATTTCTCAACCTTGCAATATAAGCACTAACTTTTTTCCCAGGTAACTGCCCACCTTCTCCAGGCTTTGCCCCTTGTGCGATTTTAATTTCTAACTGATCAGCATTTGCCAAGAATGTTGGGGTGACACCAAAACGTCCTGAAGCAACCTGAAAGGAAAAGACATGTTCCCCTGCAGTTGGTCAGTTATTATAAATGGAAAATTTCTTGTGGCTTCAAAAGAGAGTAATATCTCCCATAAGATTGGACAGTTTACACGTCCCATATGAGCTAGCACAATAATCTGCTATATTCTGTAAAATATACCACCAACATTATTTTTCTTTTTAGGTAAGCCCAACATTATTGTAGTTAATAATGCAGAATACAAAATCCAAAGTCATACCTTATTTACTGCAAAATTTCAGTACTATTACCTGCTTGATAGCACTTGTAGCAGTATCACCATTTTGAAGACCCTTGAGATGTGGCAGTGTAGGAGAGTACCCATCAACAACATCTGTAAGTGGGCTCCACCTAATAGGATCCTGCGCAAAATAAAAGAACAAAAAACTTTCACCAAAATTTTTTGGTACTTCAGAAGCAGGCACCAAACGATCCATTTTTAAACAATTTAGCATCACAAGTTAAGGATATAACGAGTGAGCATACCTCACCACCTTCTCCAGAATTAGACTTTCCACGTAATCTATTCATTGCTATGGCAATTGCTTCATGAGTCTCTCTTGATATTGCTCCAAGTGACATCCCACCAGTGCAAAATCTTTCAGCAATAGCTGAAGCAGGTTCAACTTTTCTCACGGGAATTGAAGGACGATCACTCTTAAACTCAAGAAGATCACGAAGAACCTACAGTTAAAATGATAAAAATACAAATCACAGCTAAGAATCTATCACCAACAAAAAAAAGAGAATAAAAACCCAAAAAATTATAAAATGTTCTTTCATGGGCTCTCTCAAATAAAATCGTTCACTCAAAAAAAGAATTAACATTGCTTCTTAAATGATATCTCATTTAGTGTCAACAAATATAAAACGGGGGAAAACCCACATTCACGGGACGGTTTGCCAGATGTTGCTGATAAATTGAAAATGCACTCTCACTCTTTTGGCGAACAGCTTTGTGGAGCAATTTCGACATCTCAGGGTTGTTTCCATGATATTCTCCTGTTAAAGAAACTATCAGTTACATCAACAAAAGCAAAACTTTTAAGGACACTTCGATAGGAAAACATATTCAATTAAAAAGTCAAGCTACCAACCGAGACCAAAAACTTGCAAATGACAATTCAACATTGCACCATCTCAGTGAAATCTAATACGTTTCTGACTTCTGTCAATCATAACAAAAGACAGCAAGCCGATTCACGCAGTAGAGAGCACAGACCAAAATCCCACACACATTATTCTCATTAGCTTTGAGTTAAAGGGTCCATTAACAAGTCATACCTCCTGGTCTGAATTGTATAAATCCAAAATTTTCAAGCCTCTTAGCCGTATCCTCCGAGAAAGCCTTCACCCAAAAGGAGAGAGTCTCCCGCGCCAGCTGCAACAGTAAGATATTTAGAACAATAATCAATGTCACAGACGTATACCACCTTGATACCTAAAGTTAAAATGTATCACTTGTGCCAGCAGCAGAAAGTTAGATTTTACAACAAAAAAAAAAATCAATCGTAACACAAGTTCATCCATTCAAAACTGAAAGGTAAATTTGAGGATTTGGAAACCAAGAGACTGATGAAACCACTAAGAATGCAGATAATTGTGAGCTTAAGCCTTCGAAACATTCACCCTTAAATCCCAAACAACGTTATAGTTGCAAACTGCTTACCTAATAGCAAATATAATGACTAAATCAGCTAGAAAGGAAGAATATCAGAACTCGAGGATAAACATTTGTGAGATCTAACAAGAAGCTCTTGGCCTAGTGGTAGCCTGCTACTCCCAAGGACTTTAACCAGAGCAAGGCTTGAGTTCCCGTCTAACGCACATAATAATAAACATTACTTATCAAAACAAAACCTTTGTGGGATCTTGAAGCAATTGACGTTATAAGAGCTATTGCTCAAGACAAGCTATACCACAAGATTTGGAAAATGAGTTATTGTTAATTTATTCAAGAAAACCGCTTCAACGTTTGTGTTTCTCACCTCATCGAAAGTTAAACCACCAATGCTCGATACACTTCCACAAAATGCAAGATCAACAACGTCCTTCCCTAGACCATAAATCTCGAATATCTGTGCTCCACAATAACTAGAAACAGGGAAACAATGAGGTAATCTAACAGCATGACATGTAAAAGAATGAAATAAACATCAATAGATCTCTGAACATAAAGACCTCCGATTCCATCCCCTCCTATCCCAACACAGAGAGACAAAAAAAAAGCGATATTAGAAAAACAAGGAATTCAAACTTAGAACTCATACCTTGAAAGCAACGAGATGCCCATCTTGGAAAGGATTTTGAGAAGGCCAAATTGAACAGCCTGGATTAGAGAAAAAGATTAAGGCCATTTCATTTAACATTTGTAAAAGACCATGACATAGTATGAGATAATATCAGATCAGGGAGGTCTTAAGGCCAGAGTCCAGAGTCCAATAATTATATTAGCCCAGAACATTTTTGTCAGAAACTATAAGATCAACTAACACACCAGGTGATATAGCAAACGATAATTTAGAAGTAGTAAAGGGGTTTGTAACTACCTATAAGGCCTTATCTAAATGACATTTATGACATGGAAATCTCATGTTTTTAGCATCAGCAATAGTAGGGTTGTACCATGTTGTTGTAAATCACACCCCGTACACACCAACAATATTGTCCACTTTGGGTTGTCCGGTTCCTGAGGATGCATTGGGTCAGCACGGCTTTGTTCCTCCTTAGCCCAACTACTAAGAGCCGAAGTCCATGGGTCAAAGCCCAACTCACTTGGACTAGGAAAAGGTCTTGTTGGAATGTAACGAAGTGGGCTTGTCCTTATAAATAAGGAATGAATTCCCACATCTTTCGATATGGTATTTAACACTCACCCGCACTTGTGGGCACGCAACTCACTTGGACTAGGAAAAGGCCTTGTTGGTATGTAACGAAGTGGGCTTGTCCTTATAAATAAGGAATGAATTCCGACATCTTTCGATATGGTATTTAACACTCTCCCACACTTGTGCCAAGACCCAAAAAGTGGAGTAGAGGTCATGTCCAACTAGACTGCATTGCTCTAATACCATGTTGTAAATCCACACCCCCCATACATACCAATAATATTGTCCACTTTGGGTTGTCCAGTTCCCGAGGATACATCGGATCCACACGGCTTTATTCCTCCTTAGCCCAACTACTAAGAGCCAAAGCCCATGGGTCAAAGACCAACTCGCTTGAACTAGGAAAAGGCCTTGTTGGTATGTAAGGAAGTGGGCTTGTCCTTATAAATAAGGAATGAATTCCCACATCTTTCGATGTGGTACTTAACACACGTGATATCAAATTTTTTTTAAAAAAAAAAAGACTTGAGAGGTAAAACTTCAATGGCATCAAGTAATAATAATATAATGCATTACAGAACCCTAATCACTGTAAACAAATACAAGAGACATGCAAGAATAGATGAGAAAATTGAACCACACTCAATCGGAGCCGGAGGTGCCACATGGTTTGCCAATAAACAATACATACTAAGCAATAGCACAACACAATATGTAGATTGACTATTCTACTTTTTCTCTTAAAATGTCTCAAAACATTTAGGATAATTATCTCATTTTAAACTATGAGTCGACTCCAAACCTTTTGGATAAAGGCTCTAATTTAAACTAGGATGACAAAATAAAATGCATGAAAACACTTGGAAGTCAACTAAGGTGGTTGTTTACTTTTAGGATCAGACCAATACTAGAGTTTCTAGTAATGAATAAAAATTTCTTCAGGACAATATGAAAACCATGATTTCTTTTTTCTGACACATGGCTTTATTCTTTTACAATATAAGACACCACCATTTATCAACAGTAACAACCAAGATCCTAATGTTCTCCCATGAAATCTAAGTTAATAAATTTTGGTCACCAAAACTGAACGTTGCAAGACTTCAAAATCACATGCGAAAACTTTTTTAGATCAGGAATAAGAACTCATGTTACAGTTACATCAAGTAAAAAAAAAAGAAAGATACAGTTAGAATAAAAACAAGGTGGTTGCAGATGTACTGACCTTACAAAAGTTTTTCTGAGCCTGTTCAATTGTTACAGTAGGCATCTTTCCATTTCGCATCAAATTCACAGTTTTGTTGCTCAGACGCCACTGCCGGCATGTCTCCAGAGCCAAGTATGGACACACAGCACTAGCATACAATTTTAGAGATCCAGAGTCATGCAGTTAGGTGGGAAAAGGGACAGAGTTACATGATTTATTATAAGTATAGAATCCTTGCTAAATGCAAGCAGGAAGCAAGGAAAATGAAAACACAGGAAACAACAAAAGTGCTGTTTATGAACACGCGTATAAAAATAATTGCATTCCACACAATAATTAACAAGATAACCACATTCCTCATGGCTGTTAGTTCAATGAGTGATATACTCAATATAAAGACGAGCCCTAGATAAAATGTAAAAAAATTTAACCACACCAATCTAAAATTATTACGCCAAAATTTGTAGGCAGTTATTACTGCTTTTTTATGCTAGCGCTAGAAACATTTTTTTTGGGGTAAGTGCTAGTGCTAGACACGATAAACCACTAACTATGCACAACACCAATGGTTTACATAATGAAATGAAAAATTGGATATTGACCTTGATCCCAATACAGAAATGTTGTAATGATTACATCAGAAAATTATCCAGTTCATTTCAGCATAAATAAAGAAGCATCATACTAAAAAGGTCTTTGATAACATAAGAAAAACAACCTTGCACCATATCCAATCAAACAGGCAAACTGATGAGTGCTAAAGCACTGAGCCGTATCCACAATGATAGAAGCTGACATTCGTAAGCCATTTTGAATAAGATGCTGATGAACAGCACCAACAGCAAGAAGTATTGGAATGGCAGGCCTAGTTGGCTCCTGCATTGAAGGAAAGTGGCATTATTCATGCAATCAAGGGATAAGCTCCAAAATACCTCAGAGGCCAAAACCAACAGGAAATGAGGAAAAAAAGGAACTAAGCATAACTCAACCCTACTACACCTCAAAAGGAAAAAAGTAATTTCAGCAACAAGCAAAAAAGGAATGCACGCATATTTCAATGTCGATCATCATCATCATCTGAGCCTTCATCCCAAAAGTTTGGGGTTGGCTACATGCACAAATGTGTGCGTGTGTGTGTGTGTGTGTGAGAGAGAGAGAGGCAACTGTAAAGAATCTTGTTCCATCTACAAACTAAAAGTATTTAAAGGCATATCCATAAGCTCATTTCCCTCACATTTATCACATAGTTTCCAGTGACGTAACACTGGTATCAAACCTTTTCCATGTCCCAAATAGCAAAGTAACACTGAAAATACATAATAAATTCGGGAAAAAAAAACACTAAAAGTCCGTAATACTGATTGGATAAAAATACACAGGAAAGACACTGAAACAGCAATTATAGATTACATATAGATTACACATCCACATAACAAACTAATAAATATTTAATGCCTTAAACGAGTTAAACAAATCAAAGCTCTAAGTGAAACTAGACAGAGAAAGAAAAACTTACTAGCTCATCAGAGCGATCAGATAGAACAAGTAGTTGGGAGCCATTTTGAACAGCTTCATCAGCAGCTTCACAAAGTTTATTTAGTTTCTTCTCCAAAGATCCCTCAATCCCTTTACGTATATCAAAAAAGGTTGGTAAGACCTGTGGCTTAAGATAGGGATCCCTCAACAAGGACTCAAGCTCGCCTTCATTCAGTACAGGACTAGGCAAAATAGTCTGGCCACAACAACAAAACAACTTAGTGGCTTTAACCTCAATGACGTCCCCCTCTGTAATTACAAAGTGGTAATCAAAGATAGAACAAAGAGAAAAAAACAAAATAACACGTTTATAACTGACCATTCATTTTGAGAAACGTTTTAAATGCCACTAAATAGAAGTGATAGTGGAGAAAAGATAACGCTAGCAAACCTGCGAAGCATTTTCAGGTCCAATCTCCAATATGTTTCTTCGCTTCCCGATATTTACCTCAAGAGACATAACTAATCCTTCTCTAAGAGGGTCAATAGCTGGATTTGTAACCTGCACAAAAGAAGTAAAAGGACAATGGTGAGTTAGAAGTTCAATGTTACACTGACATCACAATATAGTGGCAAGAAATGGGTTTCATCCATTCCAAATGTATTGAATGATAGCAAACAAACTATACAAGCTGTAAACGTCACTTGGAACAAAGAAACTACAATGATACTAATTAAAAGTTTTGGCAAAATATCAGAATAACATAAGGGAATTTGATCCAGACAAAATTCAGGAATATTTCACCAAAGAGTTCGATATACAATGCACACGTGTTTGCTAGACACCCCTTACATGACACTACAAGAGCAGATTGACACCCCTTACATGACACTACAAGAACAGATTGACATTACAGAACACAAACTCTAGTGCCATTCCCTCTACGAAAAACGACACAAGCGAAGGCCTTTCTTTAGCAGTGCTATTGCAGTCAATACATCAAATAGGCCTCCTTCGAGAAAGGATGTATGGAAGGCGCAGAATCATCATTGCTATCAAAGACAAAGCCCCTCCATACACAAGTGACATGAATGATGGACTTGACCACATGAAAACAATTGCTGAATGGGATGATCCTATTCATTTAAAAAACAGTGAAATCAAGTAGCATTGATGAGCTTGAGCAAATAATAACCATAGCAAAAAAAACTTGAACACTCTGCTCCAAGTTATACAAGCTCATAATGCCATATAATAGGGCAGGAATCAAACAGGTATACTTCATGGATTCACAGAATCTACTTCGAAAAAGATAAAAGAAGTCATGATCCCAAAGGACGTTTAGAAAATTGCAGTGACAAGATTATCCTTTTTGCAATACTTTATCACCACAGCCACAATACAGCAGCAACCAGAGCCAAAATCAAAAGTCTAACCTGTGCAAATCGTTGCTTAAAGTAATCATATAGCATATGTGGCTTTTGAGACAGTATAGCTAACGGAATATCATCTCCCATGCAAAATGTAGGCTCCTTCCCTTGTGCAGCCATATTCTCAATAACCATTTGGACATCTTCACTGGAGTAGCCAAATGCCCTGAAACCAGGAGAGGAGAAAATAATGATAAACATGAGAACAATGAATACTGCAATGCACGTGCCTAAAAGTAAAACCTTGGCCATCAGAATAATATCTAATATAACCATAAAGTCATTTTTCTTTAAAACATAGATAGCTTGAAAACTAGCAATGTGGCACACTAGTTTACTTAATTAATGGCACGTATAAATTATCAAAAAAGTTCCTCAAGAAATATTTTCTATCTAGCTTTGGGGGGAAGCCCAAAGCCCAATTCGTTACAGTAGGTTCTAAGTGAAACTACACACGAGAATAAGCACCTGCAAGCCACACGTAGAGCAGAACCGAGGATTTGAACAGAAAAGGATGACTAAATTTAGTCTTTCACACCTTAAGAAGTAAAAGAGAAATGCTTTTGGTCTGACTTTCAATGAAGATATTTCCAGGCAGAGTTTATTAATATAGATTGTTGCAACGCACGAAGTAGCTTAAAAAAGATCAGTCACATGCAATTAAAGACAATCTTATGTGGAAAAACAAACCACTAAACATTTGCAATCTATCTCTTCTTTTTTGTCCTCTCTCTAATTAGTTTGGTAGAGTAGTAAATTTAAAGGGAATATGTAATGTTAGATGTTTTCCAAATTACAACCCAGATATTTCTGTTTTATAATATCTACAACAATATTACGTGTGGTAGTTGCACCCAAAAGAATCACCTGAGACATCTTTTTTATTTGAAGGCAAATGATAACACCAAGTGGTGTACATGATCGCACCAATATGAATTTACCACAACACTTACTGTTGCCGTCTTAAACTTGCATCATTATCCAATGTTGGTGCTGCGAGGAAGTTCACAGGCTTCAAGGATCGCAGGTTCTCGCTAATCCATTTTCCATATGGATTTGATGAAGCAACTCGCTTTTTAACCTCTGTATTCTCATAAACCTGCAAACTTGGATGTATAAAATGTATAATTATAAAGCTTTAGGTCCTTGCAGTTGGATGCAGCCTCAAATGAAGAAAGATGAACAGTAAAAAGAAACATCACAGGTGAGAGTATGGCAATTGGACAGTTCGAAATATAGTGCATAACAACTAACAACAACTCTTATTTTTTAGTAAATATATGATGACTGTGCCGATTCACCTTGCAAAGCTCAAAGCTATATATCAATACCTGTTGCCCATATCTCCCCTCTTAACTTCTTATGCAAATCCAGAAGTAAATATGAAGAACCAAAATAGCTGAAAATTTTAGACCAAACCCATTAAGGAAAAATGGCCAAATAATTGGCATATCAATTCTCTTACTAGCCTCTTTGTCAAAGGCACAAGCCAAAGGGGGGAAAAAGAAAGGAAAAAGTGACTGTCTTTAGGAATGAAGCTGAGGAAATTGTGCCAAAACTATGCAAAAAATCATATAGGCCTGTTCCACAGGATCAAGGTTAAATTTGAACAAAACATAAAGGCATAAGTATGACATAATGAAAACTGTTTTCCAAACCAACGAAACAGAATATCATTAAACAAAATGTAGATCCTGAAATTTGAATACCTCACAAAACATAACAAATAAAACACGCGTGATAAATCACAAAATCATTAATAAGCCAAGCCCCAAGCACAACAAATAGTAGCTAAGGAATTAAAAAGGTAAACAGTCAAAAACATTTTAAGTGTATACAAACCTGACCACCAGGCAAATCAACAGTTATCATCATTCCTGGACCTAAACGACCTTTCATTGTAACTCTTGATTCATCCATTGGTAACACACCAACCTAGATAAGAATATGAAAGAAAAAATCAATATATTAATTAGAGTGGTTCCAACTCAAAGTAGACTGCTACAATGAAACTGCACCAATAGCAAAACACGGACTATTGTAAAAATCAACAGTGCAAAACAAAAATTTTACATTTTGTGGTTCAAAATCTAGAGGGGGTATTAAATGGTGCTGGAGCATCTAGTCGATGTTGTGATTCACCACTAGATTCAATTATCAACTGGATTTTCAATTAAAATTTCAACAATTTCCACCTTTTCAGATTGGTGATCAGGCAATAAGCATTTATTAATTTCTCATTGTTTGGAAAATAGAGTTCAAGTCTCAAAATTTTCCAACCCAGTTCAATAGAAATCAGCAAGCTACAGTAATATGAGACAGAATAATCTACTACGAAACAGTAATATGTACAAGGCAGACACAACCACTTGATCAGTTCTACCCGAATTCGACTACTATGACAGGCACACACTTCAATAATACTTTTAGGATTTGAAATCTTAAGCAACAAACTGTAAAGCGAATTTGAAACATTAATAGCTAGAGCAACAAAGCACTATCCATGATTTCATGTGTTCTGAAAACAAAAACAAAAAAAAATTAAAAAATTAAAGAGATCTGCAATAACTTAGCCAAGCATGGTTGACTTTAGGCTTGTCATAAGGAGGTAAAAACAAATGCTTAATTCAGTTACTTGGGCTTTTCATTACTCCTAGTCAACCCCACCACTTGGGATGAAAATGGGCCAGGTCATGATCCAGTCAATCATGGCCCTAAGAAATTAAGTACTTGTATTCTTATATTGGCTTATGAACGGGCAAAAAAAAAAACAAACACCAGGCTCCAAAAGGAAGCCTACTTTACAGCAGAAACACCTACAGAATCCTAAACTACTTCCAGAGCATAAGGAAACTTGGAACACACCTCAGATGCAACATAGACAAAATTGTCTATAGTTCGCCAATACCTAGCAGGACGAAGTCCATTTCTATCAAGACAAGCACCAACTGTCTTTCCATCACTGTATCATGGAAAGTGGAAAAGCTAAAAGTCAGAAACAGAAATGAACACAACAACAAAACTTCAAAAGAAATGCAATCAAATAACGCAATTGTTCAAGAAGGAGGACAGTCACTTTTGCAAACAATAGAAGTTGTGACAAGAGACAAACTCATGAAATAAAGTCTCTCTCTGTTTGAGATAGCTGATAGCCTCTATGACTTCTACCTAACAAGAAAACTGTTTTTTCTTTTCTTTTGCAGACTGTAGAACATCTCCAATGCAGGGCCATATTGGACCCACCACAGTAAACCTCAGATACCAGCAGTCAAGAAACAACGAAACGTTACTCAAGACCAGCTTCACCTAAT
Source organism: Tripterygium wilfordii (assembly GCF_013401445.1). Classification (NCBI taxonomy): domain Eukaryota; kingdom Viridiplantae; phylum Streptophyta; class Magnoliopsida; order Celastrales; family Celastraceae; genus Tripterygium; species Tripterygium wilfordii. The sequence continues at coordinate 12,103,345 of NC_052236.1, read as the reverse complement.
GTGGAAACATTTCAAACTCAGGAAACTCCAAAATGATCTGACTAATGCATCAACTCCAACTTCCATTAACCATTGTTCATAAAATAAGTATTAGGAAGCTTATGCTTTGGCTCCAGCCCATAATGTTAATTTTCTATCAGGGAAGTTGCATTTGGGAAAAATCAATGGTTTTCACTGAGTAATTTCAGTAAATGCCGGGTTGTCACAAACTTCTACAACTGAAAGCCCAATTACATGAATCAGAGAAGATTACTAGTTGATTTCACCTATTTCTCCTTTAAAATAATGCAATTTCCTCTGGAAGTGTTACCTGAATAAAAGTAAGGCAGGTCCATCCCAAGCTTCCATCTGACCCTTGTAATAATCATAAAAATCCACTGCCTGCAAGAAAAAATAATTAATGTAGTCCCTGCGTGCAATAGATGTCCAATAAAACGATTGATCCAAAATTAGTATATGCACCGACTGACATGAAAGTTATCTACAACTAATACTCAAATTAAACACAAAGATTAAGCGAATTGATTCAAGTAGAATGCATAACATGGGGAAAAAAACAGAAGTATAGTTGAATTCAAATAGAAAATAGCCAAACCCCCAGAGAGAGAAAATCATATATCCACGTATTTAGCAGCAAATTATGGACCTATGGTTGTATTGCCCAACTTTAATTGTAAAGAGCACCATAGTTTTGATCCCATCTCCTTTTTTGCAAATAATGCTATAGTCTTTTGCATGATGAATGCATCAAAATTTCTTCTACGAAGCTTGCCCATTTGCTCTAGAACCGTCATGAGTCTTAAGGCCAAATTGAGATGGCAATTCTACCCACAACCTGGTGGGCATTTAGGGTAGGGTATGGAGACCCATTCAGCTGGTGGGTATGGGAATGGTACTTAGAAGAATAACCAAGCAGGAATAGCTACAGATGTGGATGAGCGCCCTCCATATCTCTTTACCCGTATTCTCCTTTCTGTAAACTGATTTTTGTTTGTCTCCCCCAAGCAGCCATTTAGAACTGTTTAATCAATGCCTGGGTGTCCCTTACACATTGTTGTTTGGTTTTAATGGATCCAAGGTTTGATTGTAGAAGCAGGATATTTGTCAAGCAACCAAGGAAAATACGAGGATCATTGATAAAATCACTTGGTGTACTTAATAAAGCTTTCCTAAGAAAATGACAAGGGCTTTTACAAATGCAAAATCACTTAAGAGTACTTAATAAAACTCTCCAGAATCACTCAGTAAAATAACTGTCCTTCACAATGCTTTAAATATTATTGGCATATCTCAGGTGGCAATCACATCGATGAAGAAGGAACTGAGCAGTTAGACTTTCAACTACACAGAAAAGGAGTAGAAACAAAGTCCTAAATCAATACCAACAGTGCTTCATTGGATGTTAAAGAGGAAGAGAAATTAAGAGACTTTTACTCGAAAGAAGCTATTGTTGAGTGAGCTAAGAGATAGTCGGTTACATCCTTGTTACTGGCCTAGAGGGAAAGGCAATATTGATAAGAGTTATTAGATGTAATTGATTTATTATCTTGTAAAAGGTTGTAATTGGATGGAACCTCCCCGATGTTTTTCTTTCAACAAAATTCTTTCAATCCTTAAACAAAAAGAAGCACTATAACAGTGACAAAAAGTCAAACTTGACAAGCAGCATAATGAAATAAAAATATATAATAGATTCGACTCAATTGTAGATGTTGATTGCCATTATGAAGTACCTCAGGATATTTGATCATCAGAGTTGGATGATTCTTGTATGCTTCTGGGACAAGAATCATCAAAGACTCCTCAGGTGTACGGCCACTTCTTATTAACAACTGAAAAACAAAAATGATCAAGCCGTCAAGCTTGAAACCTTGAAACTGACATAGGGATACTTAAGAATATAACAAAAAGCATATGTATTTAGAGAAAAAAAAAAGAACCACCAAAGCAACTTTAAAGAAAAAAATACTGAGCCTAGAATCAAACAAATATGAAGTGCAAAAGAATCTGATTAGTACATGGATTGACTTCAACCATTCGGCAGACTCGGACCCAATCTCAACTTAGTGCAAGAACACACTACATGAAAAATGAAGTTGAAGCCTAGCATTGAAGCAAATTGCTCATTTGCAAAAAGTACAAAATCATATCACTGACATAGATGATATTGCATCAAGACATCACCAACTAAATATCCAAATCTTCTATATTATATTTTGTGCAAATGATGGTAAATGGACAGCACCCCCTTGGTGCAAGAATTAATATATAGGCTCATTTTTACTGCTAATATGAAGAACGAAAAAAAACTCAAAATATTTCAAATAGGATAAAGATTTGCCTCAGTTTCCAAAACATTTATTAGTATGCTCAAAGCACCCCAAAGATAGCCAAGGCAAAGGCCAGCTGGTCCTAAGTGTTATTTGCATAACTGTCATTCCCAAAACAAACCCACGTGAGATAAAAAGAAGAAGGCGCTATGAAGTACTCATCCTCCAGCAGACATTTGAGGTTTTGTCATTTAACATTCTACTTTCAGATCACTCGTTGGAGATGATTATCATTGGATATTCTCATAAAGTAAAATAACAAAAATTCCAAGGGTGAGTTCATACTTCTGCTGCACTATCAAGGTTTGCAGAGTCAGATGCCTTTGGATTTCCATAAGGACGAATTTCATTTTCCCGACCACGCCACACAGGGGACTTCAGCGAGGTTTCTCGAGATTGCATCCAGTTCAAGTTCCCCTGCATATGAATTCCGGTGTCAAATTAAACAAATTAAGAATGGACCACAAATGCATATACAAAAATTTATCGATCAGTTGAAGTTATAACCTGTATTGTATTGATTTCTCCATTATGACCAAGAAATCTCATCGGTTGAGCAAGAGGCCATCTGGGACTAGTATTTGTGCTATACCTCCGATGGTAAATGGCAAAAGGGGATTTATAGAGATCGCTTTGAAGGTCCGTATAAAAGAGCCCAAGAACTTCTGAGCGAAGCATTCCTTTATAAACAATTGTTTGACTGGACAAGGAACAGAAATAAAGCTCATTTCCCCAACTTTCTGAGTTTGCTGCCCTTTCAATCAATTTTCGGCAGATGTACAATTCTCGTTCAATGTCATCAGCATTCTCTTCTTTAATTACTCTAACAAATACTTGTTGTATGTTGGGCATGGTTTCTTTTGCATAGTAACCAACTATTGAAGTATTTACAGGGACAGGCCTCCATCCTAGCACCTCTAGCCCCTCTTGGCTAAAAGTATTTACAACAACTACAAGAGGCAAATAAAAATCGGTCAAATGATGACAGAAAATAATATACAAAGATGTGGTGAACTGGTTGTGTGTTCAAAACATCGGGGAAAAAATACGCGTTGAAGTCCAACTTAATTCAAACCTTTCTAAATAATCACCTTTTTTGGCTTCAATCATGAGATCTTCTTCCCTAGGAAGAAAAACCATTCCAACACCTGTATGCAGATTATCAAAGGAAGCAATCCCTTGCTTTTCAGCCCAACTATCAAACAGTTCCCACGGAATTGAAGTCATGACTCCTGAACCATCACCGGAATCATTATCTGCTCCACAGCCCCCACGATGTTCCATGCAGCCAAGAGCAGTAAGAGCGTCCTCAACAATCTTATGTGATGCTTTGTTTTCCAAATTAGCTATGAATCCAACTCCACATGCTCCTCTTTCTGATATTATATCTTCCAAGTTTGCAACCTGCCAATCAGATCATGAAAATAAATAGAAGCAAGATAAAATTGAACATTTCATTGACATGCCCAGCAGACGATACACAAAGCCCAGACCACATTTGTCTGCTTTTTCCAATTGATCTGAGTACCCCAAACCATATTTTAGTTTGGAACAAAAATATAGTACGTAAAAGGGCATTAACATTTTTTCCAGTTCAGTCTCCACAGAGATACTAATATCCATCATATTATAGCAGACAATCACTGCAAAAAATGAAGCAGTAACTGCATAAGTTGATAATGGGAAGCAATAAGAAGCTAATGCCGACCACAAAGTGTAGTGCCACAGAGAAAAAGGTACTTGACGACAATGAAGTGGCAAACGCATTAATTCAGCAACAAAAACCAACACGTCCTTCACTTCAAAATCCAACTCCAAATACTTCTAAAGTTTTAAACAAAACAAAAGCCACACCTGAGGCTTCAAATCGGATTGAGTAGCGGCACCATTACTGATGCGCTCAAGATCAAGAACCGCGTTGACTGACAACGAGTCCTTCCGTTTCCTCACCGCAAACTGCGAGAAGCTCCGTCGTGTAATCGAAGAAACACCGATTCTCCTCCTCGTCCGCTTCGATTTACAATACAGTCCGGCGAAATCAACAGACAACGCGTCCTTACGAGATGCAAGAACCGAGCTCGGTCTGTTAGCAGATGCGGAGGCGCCATTGAGAAGCTGAGGAACAGAGGACAGTGATTGCAAAGCCATGAGAGAGAAATCAAGGAGAGAGAGAGAGAGCGAGCGATCGTGTGGAGAGCTAAGGGGATGAGGAAGTGTGGATATAATGGAGATAAAGAGAAGAGAGGACCGGAGCCACCCGCCTTACTCTGGGGCGTCTACTTCTCTCTCGTTTTCATTTGACGGATGTGTTTCCTTTCGTACCTCCACAGGGATTTTTTTCAAAAAAGTCTTAATTCCATGTGGCGCAATACAATTGGTCCATTTCGCATCCGCTTGCTTTATGACCGTTGGATTTCTACGGCTGCTGAATTAGAGGCGGTGAAAACTGTTTCCCTCCAAAAATACCGGAGATCCAGCCGGTAAATCCAAAATTACCGGATTGGGAGTCGGACATTGCACTGGCCCGTTTGGTTGGGCATTTTCACCAGCATTTATACTAGTATCTAATATAAATGCTCCAAGCTTGCCAAACAACAATTTTATGACACATATTCCGAGGCATTTTATTCCAACATTTCTACTACTTCTTGAAATGCTCCATTTGAGAACAATTTCATATTTTTTTGCCTAGCTTTTTCCAATCTTGCCCCATGTATATTAATGATTTACCACATATACCCTTATATGACCTAAATGTACGAAATCGAGTCTCACCTCCGCTAACCGTCTTGCTTGTACTGCAATATGTTCCACGTATGTGTGAATAGTGTTATTAATAAAATCATTCTCATTTAATTAATAAATAATGTATTAATTAAATTTAATTATCTTGATAATTTATTAATTATTTTATAATTTATTATTATCTTCAATTAATTTAAATATATTTATTTATTTTATAAAATTTGTATGTTTGGATACGGCTATGCAACTAAAATGTATGTTACCCCTGCACGTAATTTATCCAATATGCTACACAACACAAATGTTAACAGTAAAAGTTCAACCAAACACCTATTCTGCAATCAAGCAGCATATCTGCTACTAAAATTGTCCAGCATTTCTGCTACCACCATTTCTGCTGACATATCTGCTACTTTACAAATGCTCTACCAAACTAGCCCGAATGTCTTCGTTTAGGTAGGGGTGACAAAACTTTATCCAGTCCGAATTATCGAATTTGTCCAATCCATATTAAAATAAGTTTGGATATAAGTTAGATATCTTAAATCTTGGTCAAAACACAAAATAATTGTTTGGTTTAAATCCAAATATGAGTCCGAGTCCGAGTCCGACTCCAAATGTATAAATCTTATTCGATTTACTTGTTCATACCCTAATTCGGATTAGGTTATTGTCTAGCTTACTTGTCCGAATTTAAACCATTTTAGGTTTGGTCAATTAAGTACATATGAAATTTAATCCGAATTATGGTTTGAACATGTTAATATTTCGAAAACACATACTATTGTTCAATCTGGAATTGATTTTTTGTCACCCCTAAATCCAAGTGCACTAAAACAATTTAATTCATAAATATGCGGTATTTAGTATGAAGAATATGACGGTATTTTTTTTATTCAAAAGAAAAAATAAATTCAACGTGAAATACATGTCAATTTTAGAATGTCGGATAAAAACTCAAAAACATTCAATTTTTTCATAACAAGAATACATCGTCGAATATAAACATAAAACATTTGATTTTTTATTATGATGTAATTTTTGTTTCAAACGAAAATTATACCGTTTGATTCTTTATGCTAAATATTTGCACATCAAGCCACCGGATATTGGAAACAAACTATAGCGCTTACTCCTAAAAATTGTATTGCAGCACCAAATTGATTGAAGACCACGAAAACGTTTTGAGGATAAATTTATGGGTTCATACAAAAATTCACAAACTAGGCAAACACATGAGAGTTTTATAAATAAATTTGATAAAAATGCAATTGTCTTCTTTTTTCGTCTATATTTTGCCCATTTAAAATAAAATAAAAGTTATTTTTATACTATCTTATTTTATATCATTCCAATCCTCTCTCCACAAAAATCAAAACCTCTCAACTCTCATATTCAACAATAGTAGGGAAGGAGGAGAGATCTGACTCTTCACTCCCTCCCCACCTATTATTCTCATGGGATATATCTGTCAATTCTGTAACTATTATCGATCTATTTTTCTTTTATGTTTGTGTGTTGAATAAGGATTTTACAGGGTTTCTTTTCTCTGGCTCTAGATATTCTTAGTCTGTCGAGTGATGAGATTATCAAATTTGAGGGACATCGACCTCTCTTTTTATTTTTTGTCTTTATTGTTTCTTTTTGTTTTTCTTGTTTTTTAGTCCTCTTAGTTTTATTACCTAATTGATTTAGTAATTTAATACAATTAAGTTATGACATTTAAAAAATATTTTCTTTTTCCATTTCATGAGGGGTATTTCCTTCCCTTTGATCCATTGCCGCCTAAATATACTGGCGGTGGCGAATTGATGTGTAAAATCGAGAAGGTAGAATTGGATTATAAGTAGAAGTCCGAGTCCTACGTGGGTCGTTGCCGCCTAGACCCAGCCCAGTAAATATAAAAAGCCCATCAACGAATGCCTTTCATATCAAAATTCAAAATAGAATACAAAAGAAAACAAAAGCGAGATCGTCAATATTATTCTTCTTCTCCAAGAAATCCAAGAGCCCCAACTTCACGGCTCTCTCTCTCCCAGATCATCGCAGTTCATCAGGTTTCGCGTTTGGGGCTTCTGGTTTTTCTCCTATTTGGTTCAATTAAGGTAATTACATATTTTTCTAAATTTAAATTGGTTTTTTGGAGGATTGATTTTCTCGGTGGATGACTGGATGTACGTTTTCTGAGATCTTGGATTACGATTGGGGTTTATCATGTATGTTATGTTGTTTTCCTTGCCTGATTAATTGTTTTAATTGTCTATATTCAACGAAACTTTTATGTGACTTTTTTCTTATTTTTCTGGATAATAGTTTTTGAAGTTGTGCATATTAATGGCTATGATGTTACATGGTGACAAAGATCCATTAAAACTACGGATGGTTAATTATTATAATCAATGTTGGGGACCTTGTGGTAAGTTATTGGATGATTGCACCTATTTCTGATTGTGTTTGTACATACTGTGAAGGGCCGGTTGCGTTATCAAGTTTCTTGTTCTTGTTCTTAATTTGTGTTTTTATTGTATGCTCAAGCACAGTTTCTTTGCAGGTCTCATTGTTTAATTTTTAAGCTCAAGATTCACTAGTGTGAAATTTTTGTCATGGGCGATGACGGTTCCAATGAATAATTCCTTGGATCTTTCATCTAGGGAGCGCGTTCAAAGTCTTTTCCACAAGGTTTGTCGGTTGCATATGTGTGAAGTTTTCATGTGCTCTTTTATCATAGAGGTTGTAACTTGCGCATGGATATTTGGCTTCATTGTTCAAGGAGTAGTAAACTCAGGCTTTTCCTAATTATTTGATACGGGATTCATCATTTGTAGATGCTATAAATTTTCTTGGAAACTTTATCAATTATAATTGGATAATGAGAGAGAGAGAGAGAGAGAGAGAGAGATTAACACTGTAAGCAGTTTTATTTCAACTCAAAGAACACACTTTTTGTTGTTCTAGCAGATATCTCTCGCAGTTGAGATGTATATGATTAAGTTGTATATTTCTTCATGGTTGAGATATATCTAATTAAGTTGTTAAAGGGTTAGCGTATTTGAAACATAGGGTACTCATTGGACCTTCTATTGGACATGGAGCATCTTTTAGCTTCTGGCATGCTCTGTCTAGAATCAATAGTGACATTTTATTGGTTTTGACTCCCTTTTTTTCCGCCCTTATAGAATGTTGAGTTGGAGAATAGCTGCAAAAAGGCTGCACAGGCCAGGATTCCCTCTGATCCTAATGCCTGGCAACAAATTCGTGAAAACTATGAAGCCATTATCCTTGAAGATCATGTCTTTGCTGAACAACATGAAGTAGAATATGCTTTGTGGCAGTTGCATTACCGGCGAATTGAGGAGCTTCGAGCACACCTCAATGCTGCTCTTGCTTCATCTCATTCACCCTTGCCTCAGGATGTGGAAGTATCTAGTCGACCTGAACGAGTTACTAAAATTCGTTCACAATTTAAAGCCTTTCTTTCTGAAGCAACTGGCTTTTATCATGATCTGATGTTGAAAATTAGAACCAAGTATGGTCTACCTCTTGGTTTATTCTTTGATGGTCCTGAGAGTCAGAATGTTGTGTCTAGAGATGGGAATAAATCCATCGAGATGAAGAAATGCATGATTTCCTGCCATCATTGTCTGATTTACCTGGGTGACCTTTCGCGTTATAAAGGTTTATATGGGGAAGGTGAGTCTAAAACCAGAGATTTTGCTGCAGCATCAAGTTATTATATGGAAGCCTTTTCCCTTTGTCCTTCAAGTGGGAATCCTCATCATCAGGTAATTCTTTTGAACCATTGGTGGCTCGCATGAGTGAACACTATGGTTCTGCAAACTTTAGAGATTTGGTTGAGTTTCATCTTTAGCTATCTCGTTTTCTTGCTGTGAAAACCTTTTTATATTGTTCACAGCTTGCAATACTGGCTTCCTATTCAGGGGACGAATTGGTGGCAGTATACCGCTACTTTAGGAGTTTGGCAGTTGATAACCCTTTTTCAACGGCAAGGGACAACTTAATTATTGCATTTGAGAAGGTATAGCTATACGTCAACATGCAGTTTAAAAAATAAATTTATTTCTAGATGTCAAGTGGAATGGGTTTTTTACTTTTATTGTTAATTGGAAAATCTCGTCTGTTACATCCCCTAGATACTTATTCTGTTGAATGGAAAATAAGATAATTGGTAGAAACTTGGGGATTATATGTTATAGATCTACCTAATAACTTTGGACTTTCTTTTTTTGGGTAGAATCGCCAGAGTTTCTCACAGGTTCTTGAGAGTGCAGAAGCTTCATCAGCTAAGAATGCACTGGCAAGAATGAATAGAAGAGGAAGAGGAAGAGGTGTGGCGACTTCAGTGAAAGATGATAAAATGGGAGCAAGTCCTGTCAAGGAAAATCCATCTAGTACGCATGAAATTCTTAAATCCTTCAGCACTTGTTTTATTCGACTAAATGGGATTCTGTTTACTCGCACAAGGTATTTGACTTACAACATTGATAGTTTATGATATATGTAGACATTATTTTGTGATATTCACCGTTTCTGTGTTTTTTTTTGTCCTCAGCTTGGAGATGTTCGTAGAGGTTTTGTCTGTGGTGAGAGGAGATCTGTTTAAACTTCTCTCATCTGGGACTGAAGAAAAGTATAATTTTGGTTCTAGGCCTTCAGATAATGGTCTTATGATTGTTAGGCTTGTAGCCATTCTTATTTTCACAGTTTACAATGCGATTCGGGAAACTGAGTATCAGTCATATGCTGCGAACTTACAATGCTCAGTTCTGCGTCAAAATGCCTGTACTGCCATTTTTGAGGTTATGGGGATCATTGTTGAGAGATGCATACAATTACAGGATCCTTTAACAAGCTTTCTTTTGCCTGGTGTGCTGATTTTTATGGAGTGGTTGGCTTGCCAACCAGATATTGCAGCCGGCAGTGAAGTTGAGGAAAATCAGGCCACTGCTAGATCATTCTTCTGGAAGAGTTGTGTCTCTCTTTTGAATAAGCTTCTGACAAGTGGGCTCATGTCAATTAATGAGGATAAGGATGAGACTTGTTTTTCCAACATGAGCACCTATAATGAAGGTGAAACCGCAAATCGGCTTGCACTATGGGAGGACTTTGAATTGAGAGGATTTGTGCCTCTTGTTCCAGCACAACTAATTCTTGACTTTTCAAGGAAGCAGTCTTCTGAAAATGATGGTGGAGATAGGGAGATAAGAGCTCGACTTCAGAGGATTGTAGCGGCTGGGAAGTCACTTGCCAGTGTGGTTCAGGTTGGTAAGCAGGGCATGTATTTTGATTCAAGAGTAAAGAGATTTGCAATTGGCATTGAGCCGCAATCTGGAAAGGAGTCTGATTTTGAGCTTTCTAGTTCTAATGAAATGTCCGCATGTGATGGGGTGATGAAGATTGAACATATTGGTGAGCAGAAATTGAGTCCAGAAGATTCACAGCTGAATTCACAGTTATATACAGAAATGGAAGAGGAAGACGAGGTCATTGTTTTTAAGCCTTATATGACAGATAAGCGTGTTGATTTTGATGGCTCCAAGCTGTCTTCTGCTGAGGTCTTTGGGCATGGTGGTGGTATTTCTTCGCAGGAAGATTTGGGAAGCTGTGTTGCATTGGTGTCAGCCTCACAAGATGGTTTTGAAGTGCTGAATGATTTAAGCTCAAAGGCACCCATATCTACTGTGACCATTCCCCAGCGTGTGCCATCACTGAATAGTTTCCACACAAGGTCCTCTATATCTCTTGCTGCTGCTCAGGATGTTCCATTGCTAAATACTATTGATACAAGCTCGAGGCCTCCAGCGTCTCTCGCTAACCTCTCCCAGCATGTGCAGCCAATCCAACCAAGTGCTTCGAAGTGGCTGCTGGAATCTGAAAATTCTATTGCCAATGGGTTTAGTGAGTTGAATTTAACGGAGAATGGGCTTGTTACAAAACCTCGATTGCAAAAAAGCTTTGGATGTTTGCAGCCTGCAACATTCCCATTCCCGTGTCCACACGCTGTGAATCACAGTTCTGGAAAGGTGCATCCCATTCAGGTTTCTGATACTGTTATACCTTCTAAATTAGATTCAGTCATGCCTCTTGGAGCCAACTTTAATAGTCTTACGTCTTCGGCTTTGCCAGCAAGTAAAACAAAATACCCAGTTAGCCGACCAACACGACATGTTGGTCCTCCACCTGGATTTGTTCCCCCAAAATTTGCAGATGAGTCCTTCTTTGACATTGGTTTGAATGATAATTTAACAGTGGATGATTATAGTTGGCTAGATGGATATGAGCTCCCATCATCCACAAAAGGCAGTGGGTATACCAATTCCAGCAGTCTTTCGGCTCAATCCTACCATCATGTGCCTGTGGGCAGTAGTCCGACTGGGGTGGTAACAAGCTTCCCATTTCCTGGAAAACAGTTTCCATCTTTGCAAGCTCAATCAGAAAATCATATAAGTGTTCAGGACTATCAGGTTCTTGATCATCTGAAACTTTACCAGGAGCAACAGATGCAACAGCAGTTACTTAAGAAAGTAAATCACCAATCTGGTCATCTGCCAGAGCAGTATTGGGGACAGCTTCCTCGGGAAGGTCATTTCTTTGTGTGAGATCACCATGGCGGATGATGGTATGTCTTATCATTTCCATTTTCAGCTTTTTAGCCCAATTGATGATTTGATGTTGCTGGATTTTCGAAGATGATTTTAACTGGTAATGCCTTCTTCTTTTTTCACATATATATGCACACGCAGTTCGTTGTACTGATTTGTCTTTTATGTGGTCATCAAGAATCTTCTGCTGTGAACATCCTGTGGCATGACACGGCCAAGTCTAGTCTCTGTGTTTGCCTGACAATGTCATTTCGTTTTTCCTGGAGCATGGATTATCTCAATGTGTTGCAGGCACCTGCATTTGGACAGGTATCTTTCTGCAATTCGTCACCCCCATATACATAGTTTTGCTTTATTCTTTTAATGCTAGGGCTTCTTTCCTGTAGGCAAACTTGCTTGCTATACTTGAATGCTGCCATGATCTTTCATGTATGTACGTGCTTATGATGAATAAATTCCTTTGTTTTGATACAGCTATTGTGAGCTCTCCGGTCCTGGAGAATGGTGATCACTGGTAGAGAAGTTCAAGATATTTGAATGACGAATCACCTTCTGGGTTGTGAATGGGGTTGGCATGTAATGCGTCTGGATGGCCATGGGGGGGGGGGGGGGAGTGAATGACTATGCTAGTTTAATGTGAGGGAAAGAGGTCCGCCTGAGGGAAGCTATAATTTCATTATCATAGCTGGAAGATGAATAGTTTTTGGGGATGAGACTGCTTCCTCAGAATCGGACGTAAGTCAACTTTTCAAGGTTTTGTTTTGGGATATTGGGTAATAAAAGGGGTTTGGTAGTAGGGATGACACTGGCAATTCCAGATATTACTTGTTCTTGGGTCTTTATATTGTTGATTTCCTGCAAAAGTTTAATGTGGGAGCTTGAGATTGGCTCATATATCTTTTCATTTTAATTTTGAAACCGTTGGCTCATTTACTTGGAAGTGTTTGCTTAATAAGATGGTTTCATGGTCATTCTGATTGTAGGATTTATCTGCTTTGTTCTCTCTCTCTTTTTTTCCAAATTTTCAATAATAATAGGCATCCCACCAGTTGGTATCTTAGGAACTGCACTGTTGAGTAATTATACATACAAGATTTCGATAAGTTGAGTTGAACTCTGAATAGACTCGACGTAGCCCACAAGCCCAACAATAGGATGCTATTGTTCGCTTTGATTCGAAACCATCATGGATTTGTTATTCCAAGCCCAATGTCCTCGCTTAGGCCTGAAAGATTAGTCATATTGTTGTGGAAACTCCTTATATACTAGATGCTCCTTTCTTTCTTAATCCCCATGGGATCTTATCGTTCCATCCCTTTAAGGAGTTTGCATGTCCTTGGGTAATGGTCATGTAGATTTCGAGCATAGCCTTGTCATTCTCCAATTTATTAGCCGTTCTCCATGCCAAATACTGACCCATATCTGCCCATCACTATCATGTATCATGTTTGATGTGGAGTCTAAGAATTCACTTAAATTATGTGCGTCCAATTTAATTGGGATAACAACATGTTGGGCTCTTAATCATTTTGGAATTGATATCACAGTCTGCCATAGTTCCACAAAGTTCACATGATAATAAATTAAAAAGAAAAGGGTGTATAAAAACTATATAAGCACCATTACCATAAACAAATATGATAATGGTTCAAAGTAAAAGACAATGCACACAGCCTATTAGGTTCACACAACAACATCGTTGCAGCATAAGTCATCCAGACTAACTGGAAAAATAAACACATTTTAAATACCATAATGCGTATCTGCTCGCATATTTATTAAACGTTTTTCCATTAAAATTCCAGAATTGATCCCTTCTGGAAACCCCAAAGGCAGGTGCACAAGCTGCGCTGATGACTCTTACCTTCCGTAACAACAGTTATTGATTAGTAGTGTCACGCCATTCCGCTCCGACATGCCCTTCAGGCCTGCACCTCCCGTTTAAGCAATGAATCTACTGTTCTTTTCATTTCTCCAGGTAGCATACAATGACAACCGCCCAATGCTTCCCAAACACTATATGGGCAATCCACCCATTCAGAAAGGTGATGTATCATCATAAGTGCCAATTTTCAAGCCCTAACCTGATCACAACCACCGTTCACTGCGACTGGAAAGCTCAGCAAAAGCTGTATGACAAGAAAATTATTCACCAAAATAAAAACAAATGGAGAACAAAAGAGCATGTGATAATTAAGTATATGCACATAGTGACTGTTGTACATATTAGTTTACTCAAAACATTGGCATGCTATTTTCTAAAAAATTCTCAAATTTGCACCTGCTATTGAGCTGGCTCGACAGACAGGTCAGGACTGGATTTCAAAACACTGATAAAATAAAATAAAATAAAAATTAAAATCTAATGAGAACTTCTTACAATAATCTTTGACTATCCATGGCTCTAACAATCATGCGGACAGCATTAAGTGTTACTTAGCAAATTTCACACGATCAAGCTGCTTCTAGGCCCTTTATGGTAAACAACTCCTATGCACAAGGCTTCAGCAGTGAGCGAGGTCGAGAAAAGGCCTAATATACGCAGATCTTACACCACATAATATCAGAAACATTCAACCTTGATGGATGCACAGCATATCTACTAATTAGACCCAACTTAACAAACATATCCAAATCAATCCATCCATTTGAAAATACAGATGTTCAATGAAATAAAAGTATACTAGACAAATCACTGCCCTAATAAAACTAAAAACACATCCATGAAAACTGCAGACAGTATCCTCAATTAAACAAGAAAAGGAGTATAATACGACATAATTGAGCAGATAAAGAAGGATACCAATTTGGACGCAGGTGCCAGCAACATCAGATTATCCAACAAAAACTGCTTAATATCGGCAAGGCTGCGAAGGCAAACACTGAACCAGGTGGTCGTTGAGTCTGGAGGATCTTCACTGCAAAAGGTTCTTAAGAAAAATGAAAGATGGATCAGCAAAATTAATAAGCATTAAATAATAGTTACACAACAGCAAATCAGTTATAATTACAAGTATAAAATGGAGACTCATGAAAACTAACCATCCATATCCTCATAATGATCTCACACAATGAAACGACCTTCATGAGCAGGAACTCCCTTAAACTGCTCTGGCAGTGGCATAGGTTGCTGCATTGTTTTGCCAAGTTGTTGTTGCTGCAGCTCATCGTATAGCTTCAGATGATCAGGAATCTCGTACTCCTTCTGAATTCTATAATTTTCCATTTGAGGTTGCATGGTTCAGAGTTGTTTTCCAGGGAATGGAAAGCTAGACCCTGTCGTGCTGTTGTTCACATTCGCATGAAGGTATTATTGAGCTGTGTGATTGGTAGTTTTTGTGAACCCCATGCTTTTTGCTGATGATGGCAGCTGATATCCATCTAGCCAGCTATAATCATCCATCCCCATATTACCGTTCACATTACCAGACAGCGACTCATTTAAAGGTTTTGGGGGAACAGGGCTAAATCCAGGCGGAGGACCAACACGACGAGCTGGACGGCTCACAGGATTCTTTCTGGTGACTGCTGGTAAGGCTGATGACGACTTCACATGCAGACCATCAAAACTTTGGTCTGAAGGCATGACTGAATCAAGTTTAGAAGGTATTATAGAATCATAAACTTGACCAGAAAACCCATTGCAAGAAATGGGATCCATAGAGAGTTGGAGGGGAAGAGAAGCTGCAGCAGACTGCATAACTCCAACATATTCTTGCAACCTATGCTTCATCAGAAGCCCATTCTCCGAAAAATTCAAATTGTTTAACCCATTTGCAACCAGAACTTCAGACTCCCTCAGCCACATTGAAGTACTAGGTTGGATTGGTTGCAAAGACAATGGAATAGTAGAAAGAGATGCATTTGGCCACCCATTTGCATCAAAAGAATTCATCATGAGACTACCATTATGGGGGGCTGAAATGGTACCAGCAGAACTTCCAATATAACCCTGTGAAGCATTAGAAGAACTTCTGAGAATCTCAGATTGCAACGAGCCAATGCAATCAGCTTTCTTATCACTCACAGTAGGTTTGAAAACAATGACCTCATCCTCTTCTTCTCCATCCATGTGTAACTGCAACTTTGACTGTAAAAGTCCCAATCCCAATCCCATTTTCTGCTTACCTAAAGATTCTTCTGTCAAACCATTTAAAACAGGGGCTTCAATAGAATCAATCAGCTCATAATCAGCTATTTTAGGCTCAACACCAACAGAAAATTTCTTCCCCCCTGAATCAAAGTACATGCTTTGCTGCCCCACCTGAACAACACTTACAACAGCCTTTCCAGCTGATATAATCCTCTGAAGACGAGCTCTCTTTGCTTTCCCACAACCATCACTTCCAAGGGATTGCTTCCAGGAAAAATCAAGACTTGATTGCACATGAGCAAGGGGAAGGAATCCTCTTAACTCAAAGTCCTCCCATAATGCAAGCCGATTCGCAGTTTCACCCTCATCATATCTGCTCGTGTTGAAAAAACATGTTCCATCTTTGTCCTCCTCGGTTGAAATGACTATATTGTACAAGAGCTTATTCATAAGTATGATACAGTTGTTCCAAAACAACGATCGTGCAGCAGCTTGCTTTTCCTCTACTTCACTCCCAGCTGCAATATCTGGATGACATGCTAACCACTCCATAAATATCAGCACACCTGGCAATAGAGAGCTTCCAGAAGCATCATGCAGTTGTAGACATCTCGTTACAATGAGCCCTGTAAACTCTGTTAGAATATGTAAGGTTAATTTAGTCATTGCACAGTATTAGGGTTGTATATGAAGAAAAGAATGAGATGTAAGAATTACGAGTTTTTTCGACCACTGTCTCTTTCGTAATATGGTATCGGAGCATAGGACGAAAACGGCGGTCGACAAGTTGGAGCATAACTACTCGCTGTTCTTCTCCTGCGCATGCTTGCAGCAGCCGCTGCACTTCCTCTTGCGGGAGCTGCTCCACCTAATGCCATCTCTGTAACAGATCGCGGCAATCGCTCCTCCCTATAATCGAGTCGACAAGTCGGAGCGTTGGACGACGATCGACAAGTCTGCTGGCACTCGTCAGAGGCTCTTCGGTTCTTTCGGAGGTCTCTGTTATTTGGATTCGTGGTTGCTGTCAGTTCGAACCCGCACCTGGTGGTCCGATTTTGTCTCTGGCCTCTTCTTTGTTCTGGTCTCTCTTCTGTTGGAGAACCTGTCGGAGGTCTGATCTGATTTCTTCGCTTTCTGGTGGTTCGATTTTGCTTCTGGCTTCTTCTCTTTCTAATGGCATCACTCTCTGGTTGGTATTCTGTTCTGGTTTCATTATTCTGGTAGACTGAGTTGTCTCTACAGTGGTTTGTTTGGTACGAGTTCTCTGGTTGGTATTATATTACTACTGAGACTTTGATTCTCTATATTTGTGCTGTGATTATATTCTTTGTTCTCTGGTGGGTGGCAATCCGATTGAGATTTTGTGAATTGCCCAGTGTTTGGTTGATTTTTAAGACCCATGGCTGACACTAGTGAAAAGAAGGCAATTGCCGAGATCATCCCTACATCTTATCGAATTACAGACAGAAAATTGAATGGTACAAACTATGGTCATTGGAAACGAGTCATTAGGAGATATCTCTCGAGTATTGATATGGAGAAACACTTGACCGAGGATGCACCGACTGAGCAGAGGGCCAAGGCACAATGGCAGAAGGAAGATGACAAACTTTTCACTTTAATTCAAAATACTATGGAGAATTCTGTAGATGACATGATTGGGCATTGTGATAGTGTCAAGGAGATGTGGCAATATTTAGAAACATTGTATTCTAGTAAGCAAAATCTGTTTCATGTTCATGAGCTACTAGCTGGGGTATATCGTGCAGATCAGAAGGGACGCCCTTTACTTGAATATTACACTGACTTCAAAACCAAATTTGAAGAGATGAGGACTTTGTATCCTATTACAGCTGATGTAAAAAAAATGCAAACCCAACAGGAAGAGGTCGCTGTTCAGTGCTTCCTTGCTGGGTTGGAGTCACAATATGAGATTGCTCGTACTCAATTACTTACTGATTCAGAGTTACCTTCCCTCGCTGAAGCATTCTCTCGCTTGCGCAAAGTTTGTAAGGATTCTAGTCACGACACCTCGGGAGTATCTGCTGTTTCTAGTGATACCTCTGCTTTATTGGGCTGGACACCACCAGCTGGTGGTAATAGGGGTGGTCGTAGTGGTAGTCGAGGAGTTCGTGGTGGTGGCCGTGATAGTGGAGGGCGTGGAGGTCCAAGGATATGTTATTATTGTGGTGAGCAGGGTCATTTGAAAAAGAATTGTTGGAAACTGAATGGTAAACCTTCTGCCTCTTCACGGTTTGCTAATGCTGTCACTCAGGAGGGTATTTTGCCTACTCCTACCGGGGTTGTGTCTTCTTCCATAGCATCCAAACCTGATGGCCATATTCTGATATCGACTGATGAATATGCTCGACTTACTCAATGTCAAACTACCCAGCCTGCTGCCACTCTTGTTCAGTCAGGTAATCCAACTGCATGTCTTTCTTCATCCTTCGGTGATTGGGTCATTGACTCCGGAGCCACCAATCACATGACTAGCAATACAGGTATTCTTTCTTCATTTCAGTCTTCCCCCACTTTACCAAATGTCACTCTAGCCGATGGTTCAAATGTTCCTGTGCTTGGTAGTGGCACAGCCTCGCCCACTTCTACTTTATCTCTCTCTTCTGTTTTGTGTTTACCTCATTTCCCTTTTAATCTATTATCTGTCAGCCAAATCACTCAAGCATTGCATTGCTCTGTTCACTTCTTTCCTGATTATTGTCTGTTTCAGGATCTGGTGACGAAGAAAGTTATTGGTAGAGGTCGCTTGTCTAATGGTCTGTACGTTCTTGCTGCTGAATCTTCACCAATGCCACGGCCAGTTGCTTCCACTAGTGCTACCTCATTTTATCAGCTGCATTGTCAACTTGGTCATCCTTCATTACCAGTTTTAAAGCGTCTTTGTCCGTCTTTAGGTTCAGTGTCTCAGTTAGCGTGTGAGGCATGTCAGTTTGCCAAACACCATCGAGCGTCTTACGTTCCTCGAGTTCATAAACGGGCTGCGTCCCCCTTTGAGTTGATTCATTCCGATATTTGGGGTCCTTGTCCTGTTATGTCTCAGTCTGGATTTCGTTATTTTGTTACATTTGTTGATGACTTTACTCGGGTAACTTGGTTATATTTAATGAAAAATCGTTCTGAGTTATATTCTATATTTTGTGCTTTTCATGCGGAAGTTAAAACTCAGAATAATGCCTCTATTCGGATTTTCCGTAGTGACAATGCCAAAGAGTATTTCTCTAACTCTTTTTCTTCTTATCTTGTTCAAAATGGCATTGTTCATCAGTCATCTTGTGTTGTCACCCCACAACAAAATGGGGTGGCTGAAAGAAAGAATCGTCATTTGATGGAAGTTGCCAGGGCTCTATTATTTCATATGAAAGTTTCTAAGGTCTTTTGGGCAGATGCTGTTCATACTGCATGTTACTTAATCAATCGTATGCCTTCCTCGATTCTTGATGGCCATATTCCTTATTCGGTTATGTTTCCTTCGCAGCCTCTCTTCTGTCTTCCCCCACGTATATTTGGATGTGTGTGTTTTGTGCAGGATGTCCGACCTAAAGTCACTAAACTTGACCCGTGGTCTTTGAAATGTGTCTTCTTGGGATATTCTCGTCATCAAAAAGGGTATCGTTGTTTCTCTCCTGATTTAGGTCGATACTTAATCTCAGCTGATGTTACATTTTTTGAGTCTACTGCTTATGCTAGTAGTTCTTCTACATCTCCTTTTTCTCCCGATGATGAGTTTCTTGTCTACCGTATATCTGAATCTGATCCTCCTCCTGAGTCTTCTCGTCCTCCCATCACTCACACATACTCTCGTCATAGCTGGCACCATCCTTCGGCACCTCCAGTGGATTTTTCTGTGGCACCTATGACAGACCAAGACACTCAGCCTCTACCTACCTCTTCATCTCCAGATTCGAGTTCTCTTGCTCCTGATGCTAGTCCTGATTTACCTATTGCTCTCCGTAAAGGTAAACGATCTTGTACCTATCCTATCTCTTCATTTGTTTCCTATAAAGGTCTATCTCTTGTTTCTCAGTCTACTATTTCTTCTCTTGATTCTATTACTGTTCCTAAGTCTATTTCCGAGGCCCTTTCTCATTCTGGGTGGAGACAAGCAATGGAAGATGAGATGTTTGCCCTTAAGGAAAATGGTACTTGGAATCTTGTTTCCCTCCCAGTTGGAAAACATGCTATTGGTTGTAAGTGGGTCTTCACTGTTAAAGTGAACCCCGATGGTTCTGTGACTCGCTTGAAGGCTCGGTTAGTGGCAAAGGGCTATGCTCAGACATATGGTGTTGATTATTTAGAGACATTTTCTCCCGTTGCCAAGATTGCTTCTATTCGATTGTTTATTTCTCTGGCTGCTACCTATCATTGGCCTCTACATCAGTTAGATGTTACGAATGCCTTCTTACATGGTGATTTGGTCGAAGAGGTCTACATGGAGCAACCACCCGGGTTTGTTGCTCAGGGGGAGTCTGGGAAGGTATGTTCTCTTCGGAAATCATTATATGGGTTGAAACAATCTCCTCGTGCTTGGTTTGGTAGATTTAGTGAAGTGGTTATTGAGTTTGGATTGTGCCGGAGTGCTCTTGATCATTCTGTTTTCTACAGACAATCTGAGCTAGGTTGTATACTTTTGGTGGTCTATGTTGATGATATTGTGATTACTGGGAGTGATAGTGTGGGTATTACTGCTCTCAAATCCTTTCTTCATACCAAATTCCAAACAAAGGATCTTGGACCTCTCAGGTATTTCTTGGGTATTGAAGTGTCACGTAGTAAGCAAGGTGTTTTTCTATCTCAGAGGAAATATGTACTTGATATACTCAATGAGACAGGGTTGACGGATACTAAACCTTGTGAGGCACCTATGGTGCCTAATGTGAAATTGGCTGCTGAAGATGGTGTTCTACTTGCTGATTCAGAACAGTATAGGCGATTGGTTGGAAAACTTAATTACCTTACAGTGACGCGGCCAGACATTGCTTTTCCAGTAAGTGTGGTTAGTCAGTTTATGTCATCTCCTCGGACATCTCACTGGGATGCAGTAATTCACATTTTGAGGTACCTTAAGGGTGCTCCAGGCCGTGGTATTGTTTATAAGGATCACGGTCATGTTAGAGTAGAAGGAACGGGTCGTGGTGTTGTTTATAAAGATCACAATAACATTGGAGTGGAAGGATTCTCGGATGCTGATTGGGCAGGTTGTCCTATAAGCAGACGATCTACTACCGGTTATTGTGTCTTCGTTGGCGGGAATTTGATATCATGGAAAAGTAAGAAGCAAAGTGTGGTGGCAAAATCGAGTGCAGAGTCTGAGTATAGAGCCATGGCGCAGTCTATTTGTGAACTTATGTGGGTTCGTCACTTACTTGAGGAGATTGGTATGAAGGATTCGGCTCCTATGCAATTGTGGTGTGATAACCAAGCAGCTATTCATATTGCTTCTAATTCAGTGTTTCATGAACGTACAAAACATATAGAGGTTGACTGTCATTTCATTCGAGAGAAACTCCAACAAGGAATGGTTTGTCTTAGGCATGTTAGGACTGGAGATCAAATAGCTGATGTATTTACTAAACCTCTACCAGGGAGTCGGATAACGAATATTTGTAACAAGTTGGGCATGATTGATATCTATGCTCCAACTTGAGGGGGTGTGTTAGAATATGTAAGGTTAATTTAGTCATTGCACAGTATTAGGGTTGTATATGAAGAAAAGAATGAGATGTAAGAATTACGAGTTTTTTCGACCACTGTCTCTTTCGTAATAAACTCAAAGACGGAAGTAATAGCATTCTTAAGTAGAACTGAACGTTGTAAAATGTCAGCATAGGATTGACTCTCAACTTCTTGATTCACATTATGCACTGTGAATATGAGAATGGTTATGAGCCTAACAATAAGAACTCCAACATCTGCAGCACGTGAACCAAATTTGTAATTTTCTTCAGGCCCTGACGAGAGAAGCTCAATCAAATAACTTCTAACCATAGAGAATACTTCCCCAAAAGTCTCCAAGCTGTGAAAAAAATAATATTAATATGGTAAAAATGACCATGCCTACAAGATATTGACCACAGTTAAATGTCAAGGTGAGGTACCTCGTGCGTGTAAAGAGGATGCCATTTAGTCGCACAAATCGAATGCTGAAAGCTTTAAAATCTTCAGGTGTACAAGATGAATTTTCCTTCATGGAACTAGCTTCCACTTTACTATCTTTCAAGATTGTTGTCCCAACTTTTCCTCTTTCTTTCGCATTCATTTGCATTGGTGCACTCTTTATTGGTGTACCATTGGCATCACCCACGAGCTGGGAAAAGCTCTGCTGATTCTGTTACAAATGCACATCATGTAAACACAATAATTTATCATACACCATGACTGCTCCACAAAATAAATTTCAGCAGGACTAACTACTAACTGTCCAAATGAAAGCCATGAAAAGTGGCAAAAGGCAAACGAAAATCAAGATCTAATTGGAATGTCATAATGGAAGAAAAATTACCTTTTCAAATGCAACAATTAAGTTATCCCTAGCAGTTGAAAATGGGTTATCAACTGCCAAACTCCGGAAGTAGCGATATATTGCCAACAATGCATCCCCAGAGTAGGAAGCCACCATTGCAAGCTGATGATAAGAAAAAACAAGTTCACATTTACCAAAATCAAATAAATATAATCAGAAGGCTAGATGAATACCAAACAGGTTAAGGAAGATCATCAATTATTAGTCAAATACAAAACCTGGTGATGAGGATTGCCACTTGAAGGCCAAAGTGAGCAAGCTTTCGTATAGTAACTTGATGCTGCTGCAAAATCTCTAGCCTTTGAATCACCTTCCCAATATAAGTCCTTATAACGCGAAAGATCACTCAAGTAAATTAGACAACTGTGACAAGAAACAAGCCCTTTCTTTGTCTCTGTGGATTTATTTCCATCTTTAGAGAGAAAAATCTGAGTCTTTGGATCATCGGAGAAATATCCCAGAGGTAAACCATACCTTGCTCTGATTTTGAGCATAAGATAATGATAAAATCTTGTAGCCTCAGAAAGAAAGTTCTTAATCTGGGAACGAATTTTTGCAATTCACTCAGGTCGGGCGGAAACTTTCCCACCCTGAGATGTGGCTGAACCACTTGGAGCAAGAGCAGCATTAAAGTGTCCTCGTAGCTCCTCAATCCGGCCGTAATGCAACTGCCACAGAGCATATTCTATTTCATGTTGTTCAGAAAAAGCATGATCTTCAAGGATAATTGCTTCGTAATTTTCTTGCATCTGTTGCCAGGCATTAGGATCTGATGGAATTCTGGCCTGGGTCGACCTTCGATGCTTACTCTCCAACTTAACATTCTAGAGAGAGGGTAAAAAAGAAAAATGTGATACATATGATTCTCTTTTAGCTGTTTTCTTCCCCTTTATAATATTTTGGTAGGGGGGGGGGTGCAATTTTTATTTCATAGACCTTTTTACCAGGCACCACTTGATACATGATTTGGCGGAATCTAGAAACTAAACATCTTTGCAGCTTAATAAAATAGCACGTATAAACCAAAACCATTGAAACACAGATATCTCATATCTAATACCTTGTTGTAAAGGCGTTGAGCACGCTCTCTCGATGAAAGATCCAGTGAATTATGCATCATTATCGTCATCATCTATAGAAATACACTCCATCAAGTTCCTCCATGAAGAAAGAAGTTTTGTCTGCAATATGTACCATTTGACCTGTAACACAACTGCAGAGCATAAGCCCGCCTATTGTTCCTGTATGCTTAAAAGAAAATGAGATGAGCTTATGTTGTGAAAGCATGTAGTATGACAAAAAAAAACTTTGTACATAAGTGAAGAACTTCAAACCAACTTATGGTACTTTTAAGAATATCATTGGATTAGAATTGCAGTTGTGCTTACAAAGTACTCCTAACTCCTAAGCACATCAAGATAGAATTTCGAATAACACTCCAAGCAACATCACTTGCAAGTTACAACATCTTCCCAAAGGGCATATATCTTTCAGAATTAGAAAACTCAACCTCTCCCATCTAAGTCGATATCAAACGAGAGCACATTTTAAGATTTCCAATGCATCACCTATAATAGAGTGCATCTATGTGCTAAAATATAAGAAATATACAAAAAAGTGTGTGTATCTCATAATGTACAAGCATCAATGCAAATGCTAGGGGAAAAAAACAGAGCTTGACGCATTATTATGAGTTTTCTACAGCCGTTAAACATGGGGGTAACATCAATGATATCCATAACAGTTTCCAAAATCAAACCAAATATTCATACTACTAGCCATTATTTAGTAAACCAATAAATTCGATATAGCATACATCAGTGCACCTAAAACATCAGAGATGCCAATGAGACATTCCCTTTTTGTATGATAACACACTACATAAACGGCACCTCGATGAACTTTCTAGCATCGCCAAGAATATAAAAATCAAAACTTTAAAACCCCGCATCACTATGCATATGATAATCATTAGGTGCAACAAAAATCCAGTTCAACACTGATGAACCCTACTCGAAAAATTAGAGTCAAGGAGCTGAAGAAAAAGCTCAGAACGATCAAAAAACATTAGTGCAAGCAATCAAAAGAGCACCAAAACAGAATCCCCAAATCCCATACAAAGCATTACCTAAAACCCACCCAAAAAAATGCAAATTCGAAAAAGAGACCAAAAAAAGAAAAAGAAAGGGAAGACAATGCCCGTACCCAAAATCAGATCGGCGATGATCCAGCGGTGGAATCGCGAATCACGAAGAATTCCGAGAAAGCTGAGAGCATGAGGGAAAGTCGGAGAGATGGACGATGATCTAGGGCTTGGTGCAATTGAGGGGCAATTTGGGATTTAACAAGTGTTTTGTGGGCTTTGGTCCTAGGCAGCCATGATCCATGATACCCTTCTTTCTCAAGTTTTTTTTTTTTTTTGGTAAATAAAAAAAATTAGGGTATTGATTTTATTTCTAAAGTATTGGTTAATACAGGTGACCAAGGATGAAAATTGGCGGCATGTTTAATACAAACAAGTGATAATTGGTGTTTTTAGTGTCGGACGAGTGAGTAACGCGTAAGAACCTGTCTTTGGGAGGGGAACAATTTAAAAACTAATGTTAATACCTCGTAGGTTGAGGAGCAAAAGAAAAAATCTGCTCGAAGAGGGGCTCGCGTCTGATAAAGTATTATCCATCTATCAACGTTCACTTAAATGTCTAGAAAAACAAGAACTTGAATTACGATTCTAGTTTGGCTTTTTTTGGAGATATTAAAACAACACTACTCTATTGGTCTTTGACTTAAATCATTGTCCATAAATTTGTATGCAAATAAGGAATCATATTAGATGATTTGATCTGGGGTTAAACTTGAATTCAATTTTTACAAACTTTAATAGAATTCAAATTTAGTTTAATTAATCTTGGATGAAAAATGTTACAAAATGACTATGTTTTTTTTTAATACTATTGATAAATTTATTTATCATTGGAATCGAATTTTGGACACACATGTCTAACTCAGTCGATTGTCAACCGAGTCACCTCTCATTTTATAAAATGATTATGTTTTGGTTAATCATATAACATTCAATAAAATAAATGTTCATCATAAGTGGACATTTGCTGTTTTTGGGTTTAAGAATAAAAATGGAAAAAAAAAACAAAGGAAATAAAGAGAATTATAAGGAAAAACATAATGAGAAGAGAGGGGATATCCGGATATATGATATATCTCATTTTTTTATAAAAGGGAAAAATAAATTAATCTAGATAATAAATAATTAGAATGCAGAAAAATAAAACAAAAAAGAAAAAGGAAAAAGCATTGAGCTTCAAGAAAAAAAAAAGAAAAAAAAGAGACAGATGTAGAAAAAAAATTTAAGAGAATAAAAAAGAGAAAGGAAAGTTTGCAACAGAAAAGGACATGAGAAACAGGTTGGAAGGATCTGTCCTTCCACTCTCTTCGATAACCTTAGAAGAAAACAAAATAGGTTCCATTTTCAAGGAGTTGAGAAAATTCATTGGTACATATACATAAAATAATACCCCATCAAGAAAAAGTCAAAAAAGATTCAATTTTTAATCATCAACGAGCCACTGCCCACTGGTTAGGGTTTTTGTTGTTGTTGTTAAGCTCTTCTCCTCAATTTCTGCTTCTGGGTACTGCTCAACTGGAGATAAGATTCAGTACTTCTCAAGCTCTGACTCTCATGGTGGTTGTGCTGCTTTGAGGGCTTATTTCAGTCCCGGTTCTGGCGTTCCAAGAGAAGAGTGTGCTGTGAAGTTTGTTTAAGAGATTTCTGGGTCTTTTTTTTTTGGGTTTGCTTAGTCTGGAGGTGCTTTGTTTTGATTTTTGTTGTATTAAAATCTCTGTTTCTGCCTTTTGTTTTTGTAATTTGTTGGGTTTTTTTGTTTGTAGAGGTATTTAACTATTTTCTATTGTAAAGCTCGCAAATTTCTCGTTGAGTGTGCTGATTAATGGGAAGGAACCTAGTGAAGAGAAAGTTTGGATTTTAATTGGAGAAGATACCGATATAGTTTAGGATTTAAAGATTTAGCTACTGGGTTTTGGTTGTTTTAGAGAAAGGTTGATTTTGTTGGCAATTAAGGTGGTGGTTCGTGGTGATGATTATGGTGATTCATGGGTGGTAAAGCAGCAGATATTGGTGCAAAAAATTATAATAAAGCTGTGACCGGCATGCCGAGCTTCGTTCCTCCAGTGATTCCCTCTTCAAATCCCATGTATGTAACTTCCTGTAAAGTGACTCTGTTTAATATGAACTCTGTTATTCCCTTTCTTTACTAATTCCCTCCTTTCATTTTGTTTGTCACGTTGTGTATGATACTATGTTGTTGTTAGTTGGTCCTTTTATGCTTAGATGGTTCTTCTTTTGATGACCCTCAGGTTTTTTATTTGTCCCAATAAGTTAAGTCCTGTTTTAATGGTGTCCGAATTGATGATGGCTTCTGCCTGCACAGAGATTAGCGGGTGGGTTTGAAAATAAAATTATGTTAGCATCTAGAGCAAAAAAGCAAAGGAAATGGGATATGAGGATATGTGTTTGATATTAAAGTTTGAATTTTACAGCTTTTGTTTGATTAGTTGTTTGGGCCTCGAGCTGAGTCTCATACTCCCATTTAGCTGAACCTAACAAAATTGCCGTGGTCTTCTGGAGGTGAAGTTTGAGAAACCTCAGAATCTTTGACTCAAAGGAGATCTGTTGATTTCTTTATTGATAATTGGTTTAGTTTCGTCATTTTGGTATTCCTCTTTCTGTACCAATCTGCTTGAGGCTTTTCCCCAGCCGCCTTGTGGTTCTCTTGGTTGCACACCCATTCAGAAAAAAAAATGCATTGGGGTATTGGAATTTATATTATGAGTATATGGAAATAGTAAATCAGAACTCAGAAGTAAGATGAAAGTGAGTACAGTTATTATTATAGGTTTGATTGTGTGCTGACTCCTGCAGCCATTGTCAAAGCCTTGCATTGTCACTATTATTTTTCTCTCAAAATGGCTTGCAATTTGACATGTACTTTTCGCAACATCAATATTCAATAGGAAAACACATGTGATGATTGAGCAAATCCACTTACTAAGTGATTTTTCCAGCTTGTTTATCTTTTGTTTATCCGATCATATTCTCCTCATCTACTATTTCATGGTAGTATATATTGAATATGCATATCTATTTTGCAATGTGAGGTCAATATTGTATTAGAGTTTGATCCTTCGTGATTCCGAATTAGGTATTGGATTTGCCCTTCTTGGATCAAATCTGGTGCCAGTTCAGTCCCAGTGGGGAAGATAGATTTCATAGGTCATGTAATTTTGTTATGACAGGGAACTATTCCAACGATATACATTACTAACTGAGTATGTACAATGGTAGAGTTCATTGGTACTTTTTTGAACTGATCTTTATACATTGAATTTGATTGTTTCAATTTTATTATTTACGATTGTGATGAACTATGGCTTTCAGTGTTGCTGAAGAAAACAATATCCGTTCCTCTAGAATCTCAGATTTTGCAACACTTGAGCAGTCTCTTGGATTTCGGATAGAAGATGCTGCTGACCTTAGTAGAAGTATGTAGTTCAGATCTTTACTTTCTCCATCTTTGGTGGCCTTTTTGTTATCAATCCTTCAAGTTTTTATCCTTCTTCAAGTTTAGATTCCGTAGATGTTTTAGGTTTCCTTTGTACTATATGGAAATCTCTTTCTATAACATTTGTAAAAGGTTCTTGACTGAACTACCTTCAAGACACTAAACTGTTTGCTTTTGGTTTGTTCTTATGAGTAATATTACGGAGGTATCTCCATCTGGGAATTAATTTAACTATTTTCATACCCTAGCAAAATAGTTCTGCTATTGCCAGATCGATGCCCATTTGGATTAAGGAGTCCACTTACTCTTCAACATTTACCCTACAATCTGTGATATGTCTCCAATTTTTCTTGTACATTGTGAACAAAGCATTATTATCACAATAACTCAATAAGATGTGCTGTTTTCCCTTTGCTCAATGTTTGAAAAGCACAAAGTTTCAAATGGTTGCTGCAAAATGTTTGCCTCAAATACGTGTTATAAATATGGAAGCTTATGCTACATGCTACATGGTCCCTGGTATCATTATGTTGTGATGTTATGTTAGCTTAGCTCATCAATTGTGTTCCTCTCTTTAACGTTCGTTTATGAAAGTAAATAGTGAATATTCGCTTCATTGTTTGTCTTTCTATGGTTCGACTCTAGATCTAACCAATTTTCTGTTTGATAAATAATTCTAGATCCTGTATTTAATCAACTAAAGTCAAGCAGTCAGGCAGGAAGTTCCAACGTTCAATTTGGCGCTCTAAATAAGGTGAATTTTATACTCATTACATTCTAATGATTTCGAACTCTAGTCAGTCTCTCTCTCTCTCTCTCTCTCTCTCTCTCTCTCACGAATGCACACATGTTGCGGTCAGCATCTTGTACCCACAGATATGAACTTTTCTGCTGCCATTGTGGGTTCCCAAACTTTAGCACCGCAGAAGGAAATACAACCAAATCTGGTTTCTATGCCTGGCAGTCATCATGAGAACTGGGGAGAGTCCAATATGGCAAACGCAAGTCCTAGAAACGATACCTCAACTGATGATACGGATGAAAAAATTCAAAGGGTGATGGTCCTTATTCTCTTCATTTTGCATACTCATTTCCATGGTCGCATCTCTGATTTTGATCTCTCTACCTTTCTCTCTCGCGCACGCATATGCACGGTCTCCTTCCTTGCTCTGAATCTTAATTTATCAATTTCTTTGTCCAGGGTGATAGGGGTCAGTCAACAGCTATTCTGGCGTCCAATTCAAGTGACAAATCCAAAGAAAAAACAGGGGCTCAAAAGGTCAAACTAGAAAGCTGAATAAGTTCTTTTAAGCTTTGTAAAACATGGTTGTATATTTACTGATTTACTGCTTTAAATCATTATCTTGCAGACATTGCGTAGGCTGGCTCAAAATCGCGAAGCTGCCCGAAAAAGTCGATTAAGGAAAAAGGTAGGGTTTTCTCTGATTTGGATTATTTCTACACCACTTATTTAGTTTTATTGCGCATGTCATCGCTGCAATGGGGAGATGACATATATGGTTGATATGGTTTAAATTTCTTATGTCATTGACGATACGATGCTCATGGTGAAAATTGTATCTTTGA
The DNA here is from genome assembly GCF_013401445.1 of Tripterygium wilfordii. Lineage (NCBI taxonomy): Eukaryota > Viridiplantae > Streptophyta > Magnoliopsida > Celastrales > Celastraceae > Tripterygium > Tripterygium wilfordii. The sequence goes on along the minus strand of NC_052236.1, from coordinate 12,073,832 downwards.
ATTCCCGTTATTGATGTTTTTTATTTTGCTCCAGGCATATGTACAACAACTAGAGAGCAGTCGACTGAAACTGTCCCAACTTGAGCAAGAGCTCCAGCGAGCTCGCCAGCAGGTTTTTCTTTGGGTTATCTGTTTCATAAAATAATTTTGCAGATCAGTGGACACAGTTTTGCAATTATACATGCGCTTTCGTAAATTTTCTTCAATGCAGGGTATTTTCATTTCAAGTTCTGAAGATCAATCACACTCAATGAGTGGGAGTGGTATGAATTTTTGCTCTCTCTTTTCTGCCACCCCCTCCCCCTGGCCTCCTCTTCTTCTCTTTTTGTTCCTTTGGGGAATAGAATAGGTAATCCTTTCTTGAAGAGAGCATATAGTTTTGGAAACTGATTTACTACTTTGTATGTTCGCTTCTCATAATTCATATTGACAGAGGTTCAGTATGCAAACTTCTTACAGTTGTTTGTAAAATCATTGAAGTATATTTGGATAAATTTGTGTTAATATGCCTGAAAGTTGAAATAGGTCCTGAAAACCCATGGTGTTCATAATTTTGTTATGAATATTCATCTCAGGTGCATGTGTAGATTCCATATTTAACTTAAGTGCTTGTTATTGGGGTGAGTATTGTTACTGCCCGTGTTCGTGTGGTATGTTATTATGCATTTACCCAATGCACCTTTAAAACTGTTATTTTTGTGACAGCTATAAAACTCGTTTGACTTTTCATTGATTCTTGGGCCACAGGTTTTTTCTATGACTTATTAATATGAGCATTTTTAATTTCTAGTGGTAATCTATACATTTGAATATAACATCAAAAATTTTGATGTTATTGCTCGCATGGTGGATGCCTAGTGGCTAGTGTTTGTGTTTCTTAATTTCTTAGTTCTGATATTGCTCTACTGTGTTATGGGAGATTGTGTTCTAATTGATTGTTTTGGTCTTCAGGCGCCTTAGCATTTGATGTAGAATATGCTCGGTGGCTAGAAGAACACAACAGACATATCAGTGAGCTAAGGGCTGCTGTCAATTCACATGCGGGGGACACTGAACTTCGCATTGTTGTTGACAATGTCATTACGCATTTTGATGATGTTTTCAGGCTTAAAGGCAATGCAGCAAAAGCGGATGTCTTCCGCATCTTGTCTGGAATGTGGAAGACACCAGCAGAGCGGTGTTTCATGTGGATTGGTGGCTTCCGCTCATCTGAGCTCCTCAAGGTAAGATTTGTTATTTTCTTTTTCCTCCATCATACAACACACATTAGAAAGCGACAATAACTGAGCAGATATATGCTAGAGAGCTCTCCAACCTTGAAATCTCAAAACCTTCGTAGGGTACTAAATTGTAAAACTCCACACATACCAAGTCACATGGTATCCAGTAGTGCCAAAACAGCCAATACCCAGGCCTTTTAATCACGCAAATTCCTTTATTTTCTTATACTGATAGACCTCTGACTGCCGCTAGATTTTAGGTTTCCTCAAATAGAGAAATCAAGGTTTTTCATATCCAACGTGATTTCGTGAAAGAAAGGGTGCGTGATTCCCTTACAAGAAATGTCACATGCTAGTGACAAGAATGCAGTATTTGTAGGGTTTGGGAAATGGGAACATTTGGCTTCAGCCATGGATCTTGCCATTGTGCTTGTGAATCTTGGCATAGTTATCGAGTTCTTTTCATATTTGAATGCAGAATTGAAGACGATTTGTTGATCTCTCATTTCAGTGATATCCTCTTTGGAAAATGCTCTGAAAGCGCCATAAAAAAGTCTTAATAGTTGTGATTCCTCTCTGGGTTCTGGTTATTCCTTTGTAGGATATTCGTTCATTCTCATTTCATTATATGGCATGATGAACATCTAAATCATCTCCCCCCACCTGCCACCCTAAAATGTACCTCTGTTTTTAGTTTCTATTGTCATTGGCATTTGAACTACTCATTCCTGATCAGTGAAAGACGTGATTGTCTTTATTTGATTCAATCTCATGTTAAGAAAAATAATTAGTTAGGGTGTGCTAGTTTGTTTGTAAGTCGCCCAGGATGCGTTGATCATAGAATTTTCTCAACGCATGTAACGATGTTTGATTTGTTTTATCCTTTATTTTGTTTTCCTAATGAATTGAAATTGGTGCAGCTCCTTATTACTCAATTAGAGCCTCTCACTGAACAACAGTCGATGGCCATCTACCACTTGCAGCAATCATCCCAACAGGCTGAAGATGCTCTGTCACAAGGGATGGAGGCTTTGCAGCAATCTCTGGCTGAGACATTGGCCAATGGCTCACCTGGATCTTCATCTGGGAACGTGGCAAACTACATGGGTCAAATGGCTATGGCCATGGGGAAGCTTGGAACTCTTGAGGGGTTCGTTCGTCAGGTAATTTCTTTCTTAACTTCACATACCGAAAATGAGCTTCCTCAATTCTGTTTACCATCCTCTGAAGGATTGGCAAGTAGGCATATGAAATTATAGAATTTGGGCCTTGTAACTGGTGTTTGAGGTGACTGTAAAATTATACACTAAGATCATGAAAAAAACCGGCATATGTGGCCAATTGCTGTTACCATACATGGGTGCTCTTCAACCTGGCCTTGTCGTCGAACCATGTCCTGGTTCAAGTCCTACGAATAACTGCATAGTTAATTTTATCAAATATGTCATTTTAAGTTAAGTGCTTTTACAGTTAATCAGATGCATGTCATGAGTTCAAAACCTGTAAATAGCCTCTCCTCCATAACGTGCAGGGTAAGCCTGTGCACATTTTGCCCCTTCCCCGACCGCACCTCTACTGCTGTAGCCTTTTGCATGGGAGTAGTTTAACCTTTAATTATCGGGGGTTTTTTCAGTGTATATGCACAACATAATTTGTTTGTCTGCACCTTCTTTGTCTCATGGCTATGATGCTTGTGCAATTACCAGGCCGACAATCTACGTCAACAGACATTACAACAAATGCATCGTATATTGACAACCCGGCAATCAGCCCGTGCCCTTCTCGCAATAAACGACTATTTCTCAAGACTCCGAGCCCTCAGCTCTCTCTGGCTGGCTAGACCTCATGAGCAGCTGTAGATTGTATGAGATTGTCTTGAAAAGCATGATCACCTGAACTGATAGGAACTATACATGTAACCCCCCATAAGTTCCTCCTCTGAAGTCCTCACCGGCCGGCCACCTTAATGTAATTATAGACTTTCCATCTTGTAAAATTACATGTATCTCTTCTAGGGTGCTTGTATGCTAATCTTCTAGTCTTGTAAAAAATTATTTTGGTCAGGTTTGATGTTTGTTCTCTAAAGAATTGTAGAAGTGATGGTAGTTTTTAGGGTACATCTATTATCTTGTATAATGTACACACAATTGTTTTTTTTTTTTTTTTAATACAGAGAAGGGAGGCTCGAACTCGAGACCTTTATGAGAGATATCAAACACATGAGTGTCATATGAGCTACTCGTGGTTTTGGTTCTCTTGTATACCAATTGTTAAATCACCTTCTTGTCGAGATTTTTGCATAACATGTATATAAGCATTTATTTTCAACAGTTTTTATGGCTTATATTTTTTTGGCCTTTTTAAGTCAATGGACCCTTAAAAAAATAGACAGGCAGAGACAAGAAAACAAAAGGATAAACTTGTAAAGAAGAACAATGATTGTGACATAACACCATATTATCGTAACACTATTTTGGAAGGGGAACATTAGTACAAATATCTTCAAGATTCCAATATTTTTGTCAAGGAATCCATAATTGACTTATACAAAGGTATATATCTTTTGTCAAATGGGTTGTTGCCTTGACTCTCAGGTAATATTCTAAGCCAAATTGCTTTTGGATTTGCAATGTTGTTGGTTAGATAATGGCCACGATTCTCCATATCATTGCTTGGGTTTGTCGGTCTGTCGTGTTATGGTTTGTAGTCTTTATTTATGTGTGTATGATAAAACAAAATGAAAGGAAGTGATTGATCTAATACTGTGAATCACAATTTGATTTGTGAGGGGTCCTAGCCCTTTTAGTAATCACAACTTATACATTATCAAAAGGGATTGGATTTCGTCTTAATAAAATCAACTAAATTATCTAAAAACACACAAGAGGAACCTCCTTGTCTCAAGGAAAACCCAATCTTCTCCTTAAATTGTATGGCTCTCCCTCTTATCTTCTTACCCTCTTTGTCCACCATGAGCCTTCTAATAGCACTCTCTATATCCTCTCTCTCCAATTTGTCCTCCAATTGGACACCAACCCTCCAAAAATGGCTCACAAACCTTGCATTAACCCTTTGATCACCAAAACATGGCCAACAAATCATAGGGACCCCTTCACAAATGCTCTCAATTGTAGAATTCCACCCATTGTGTGTCAAAAACCCACCTATAGATGGGTGTGCCAAGACTTGCTCTTGTGGTGCCCAATCAGTGAATTTGCAAGCCCTTTTTGACATAAGCTCATTCAACTCCTTGGGGAATAAATCAACAAGGTTTGACCCATTTGAGCCATGGACTAGCCCTGGCCTAACCACCCACAAAATGGGTTGGTCACTATTGGCTAGACCCCAACCCATCTCAATGAACTCATTCTCACTTATTGCAACTAAACTCCCAAGGCTCACATATATGACTGATTTTGGGGTTTGTGTGTCTAACCAAACAATGCAAGGATGGTGATCCTCCTTGGTCAATATGGGCTTGGTGGTTAAAGAGGCTTTTGAGTGTTTGTGGAGAGGCCCAATAGGGAAGATTGGAACCAAGTGGTTTTCTTGGATGTTCTTGAACATCAATTGTTCAAGACAAGTGAGAGAGTTCCATATGATTGCAGAAGCAGTCATTGTTGAATTGTGAATTGTAGTAGCAAATATCTCTTCCTTGGCTTCTTGGTAGGATGTCTTGAAGATTGGCATGTCCTTCACTCTCAGGGTTGGAAATTCTTCAAGTGCTTCCTCCATTTGATCCTCTAAAAAAAAAATCATTGGAACATCTTGTAAAGGAGACAACATATTTATTTGATAACAACCCATCAGCCGAAGTGATTAAGACATATATTAGAATTGAGTGGTAACCAAGTTCAGGAACCGACTCCCGCTTACCTATCCCAAAAACAAACACCACATATTTATTTGACAACAACCCCTCAGCCGAGATGGTTAACGCATATACTCGAATTGGGTGGTACCTAAGTTCGAAAACCACCTCCCGCGTACCTACCCAAAAAAAAAGACTACATATTATGATTGATGAAAGTCATACACACCTTGGATTGGAAGACATCCTTTCCGCTTGAAGAGAAGTGAGAAGCCATAGAAGGTGGCAGCACTACTTGTCCTCAAAACAATCCTAGGAATCTCCAATTCATCAGCAACAGAAACAGAGAAGTACATGGCAGAATCATGGATGATGCAGGAAACATGATCTCTAGAGCCATCAACTCTCACCATCATCCGAGCCAAGCAATCTCTAAATGGTTCTCTACACTTCAAATTGAGTTCCAACAAGAATGGCACAACATCACCATCAATGGAGGAGGCATCTGGTAAACCACCATCAATTGATTCATAGAAGAACAAGTCATTTGGATGATGATGATGATGAGAAGAGATTTGGGTGTTAATAATTGTGATTGTAAAGCCTTTGGAGTGGAGGAGTTTTGCCAAATGAAGCATTGGATTCATATGGCCTTGTAAAGGACATGGTACTAGCACCAAGTGAGGACCACCGGTTCTTCTAATTCCTTTGTTTTCCATGTCTTGTGAATGATTCTTTTCAAGTCATTTGAGGCTTCTATTTAATGTTCTCATTTAGGAAACCTAATAATGTCTTGTTGTTGGAGTGGTTGGAACCTTTTTTGATAATTTATTGCATGATTGGGATTATTTGTCAGAACAGCCAAACCTGGTCTCACATTCCATTGCACCTCCTAACTTGCACTATTTCATTAAGTACAAGGTTTGATTCTTTTCTAAACAAAAAATGCTTTCACTAGACACTAATCAATGGGAATTGAAGCAATCAACTCCTAGCCCAATGGTTTAGAAAGAGTTTTTCCCTATTTGGAGGTCGTGGGTTAGATTCATACCTGAACCATTAAATGAAATTAGTAAATTACCCTGTATTTGCATGACATGCGTAGTTTACAAGCCCACGGGTTTACCAATGCACACCCAATGGGTAGTGCCTGCATGTTTCCATGTAAAAAAAGAATCATTGGGAATTGAGAATTAGTCCGATTGGTAGGCTATCTTGCCATGAAGATTGAGGTTGGGGTTTTCTAAATGGATGGGGTGTGGTCCTGTGGATGTATTGCCCCAAGTGGGTCTTATCTCTTTATGTACAAAAACAGATAAGAAGACAAACCCTAATAACTATTCACCAATCCATAAATGTATAGTATATAGGTATATAGATACAAACAGACAATGGTGGATGAATGGTGTAGATTTATTCTGAGGGTAATGTTTCACATGCCAAATCCGAAAAGACATGGATTCCTCCCATGAATGGAAAACAGCTTTCACAAAAAGGTGGTCCATGCAAAAGGTCTTAAAACTGTTCACGTGGGTATCAGAATGGAACCAAACAGGCTTTAATTTCATTTTGTCCAAAGAAAGCAGACTTGTCATGATCTACACATCACCATGTGTTAAAACTCCACCGAACCGAAAGAGTAGACGTTTGATGCTTTTCATATGAATCAGGTGTACAAGTATTAACCCCAAATCTCATCAGATGTAAAGGCAGTACCGACACGCCAAAACTGCCGTCGCACCCGCACTGAGTGCGGCAGGGACTCGGTAGAATACGTATGTGGACTCGTGTGGGATGTCTGGCATTGAAGAACAATTTCAGCCGATAGACATCTGTCATCTCCAGTAAAACTCAATTGCTAGCTGTCATCTCCACTAGAACAATTTCAGTCTGACTCAAAAATATTAGACAAACACCTTTGCAGACAATTTGAGTCTACTTAAACTCCTTTGCAGACAACAATTTGAGACACAAACGTTTAGAACTTTGGCTTGGGCTTCCCTAAGGCTTAGTACAGCTAATAACTTTTGTCAGTTGAGTTTGACCCACACCAATATTTAGATGACAATGGTCATAATTTCAATGAAACTTTGGATTAATAATTTAATATATATAAAAAATCTTTTATTTGCCGAGTCCTCCCGCACTCACATCTTGGATTCTTTGAGGATTTGCGAATCAATGTGTCCCCGCATCTTGTGTCGTCGTATCCGAGTCGGTGCTGCCTAACTTCTACTGCAGAGACCCTCGCCTGATGAAGCAACTGCATTAACCCCTTTTCCACCTCGATACATGCACAATAATGACTAATCATCATTCTTTGTGACCTTTCCTTATTAATTCTTAGTTCTTTCCAATGTGTATTTCTTCGAGAAAATATTCAAACGGTTCTAGTATGATGTGGTGTGCCAAAACCAATAGGATTATGACATTTCATGGATTGTCATGTCAAATCATAGGGACATATATGATTTGTCGTGATCCTATTGGTCTTGGTACCAATCACCTATGAAATGTCGTGATCCTATTGATCTTGATACACCGCACCAACGTATGACATTACATATCAAAACCACTGAATGGTGAAAATATTTCTTCACTTCACAAGTATACAATCATGAGAAAAATACAAGAGTTAAATAGTTAATTACTAAGTTATCCTTTGTTCGGTTAAAATAAGTTTTTATATGGATTTGTCATAGCATACTTTGACATTGGTGACTCATAATGTGGAGAGTAAATACAAAACAATATACAAGCGGGGAACCTACCGTCAGTTCTTTACAAATGGACTACCTGCATGGATGAGGCTGCTTAAGGGGACTGAGACAGAGGGGAAAGAGTGGGAATTCAAGACAAGTACTATTCATCTGCCACTGCCAGTTGCAAGATCAAAGAACCCAGAGGTGCCTTTTTCTCTGTTATTTGCATGTCATTTGTGTGGATTGTCTACGGAATTCGCGTGTTCCTGATACAGGGGACATATATGTTTCTAGTCACAATCATTCTATGCTTGCCAAAACATCTCTATATAATCTGCTTGATTTTTTTATCAACAGAACAAAGTTCAGATGTAGCATGGTAATGGATGTGCAAACCGTAAAATCTATTTCAGTAAATTAGCCACTATTCTAACAGAAAATTGAGTAAAACTCATGGTAGAAACTCCAGATTGTATTGCATGGATAAAAGAGTATTACCTTGCAGAAAGTAGCTGAGAACCTCTGGGCGCACTGGTGCGACGTGTCCTCTTATCATGCTCCTTGCTTTCTCGCATTGCAGCGACTTCCTTTTCCATGGAAGCCACTTCTCTACGCATCTTTTTGGCCTCAACTTCCATTGCTTTGTTCAATGTTTCAACCTTCTTTGCCAACATCTGCTTTGATTAACATTCAGACCATAAGAGTCAATTAAGTGTCAAAAGGAAAATGAAGTGGGGGAGGCTGCAATTACTGAACAGAAGGGGATTTTGTCTGACCTCAATTGCATCATCCTTGTCTTTCAGGCTTTGGTCTTTTTCATGACAGGAGTTCCTCAGAATTATAACCTCCTTCTGCAACATGTCATACAACACCCCTGAAACATGATCTTCTTGTTCTGTCTTTGATTTTGCACTTGCTGTTCCATTGGCACTTTCGTTATCTGTGGCAGCTGTCTCTGTGATTTGGACCTCATTGGCACTAACATGTGCATTGCCATTCCCAGTCTCCACTTGCCTTGGCATATCTTTATCTAGTGACCTACTCCCCCCATCAAATGATCCTGAAGACATCTTGGCATTTCTTAATAACGTGCTGGCACTGTTGGATCGCAATAACCTAGACTGTGAATTGAACAAATTCTTAGATAAATAGCCATTGGAGGATGAGTGTGAATAATTCTCAGCCCCGCCAAGCGATTGCCGTCGTGAACGCCCATTGTTTATACTTCTTCCATCGGAGGCAGCGCGGGAATTACTAGTGGACGCTTTAAGCTTTTCTTCCAAAACCTTAAACCGTAGTAGGTATTTTTCCTGAACAATCAATCAACAAATGGGATTAGCAAGTGGAGATTATGGAAACAGGTAGGCTGGAAACTAACAAAGTCAACTTACTTTCATTTGGGCTTCAGCCTTTGCTGTGCGCTCAGCTACTGCCAGCTTATCTCTAAGTTGTTGCATTTCCCCCTAGAAAAATATGGAAGGTCACATCAAGTCCAGTATGGAAAGTTAATACTTGAAATGAGCATACATAACATAAGGCGCAAAAGGAAAATTACAAGAAATGATAACAGTAACGCAACTCTAAAATAAAACACCTAATATGAAGAAAAACAAGGCCAAATAATTGACAATTAGCCAAGCCATAAAAAGATCGGCAATTAAACACTAACTTGTAGCTAAAATGTTTTCATAGAGTCGTAGTTGATCGTGCCCATTAAGTATTAAGTGTACATAGTGAAAAATCTGGTCACCCTGAATATCCATAGTGAAAAGGCCATGTAATCACAACTATATATAGCAGAAAAGCCACAAAACATGACCAGCTATTATGACGCCATATGGTATAATAGACTTACAGAAGGTCTGGGGTAAATAAAAATTGAACAAGGGCACTAAAGTCATAAAGTACCTGAAAAAATTTTCTTTCTTCAAGCCACTGCCTTACTGGCATAACCTTGTCATTGCCATCTTTCCACTCATTTGCAACCACAGTGGCAACCCGGTTTGCAGAAACCTTCGCACGAGCTACTTCCCGCTCCAGAGTTTTCCTATCCTCCTATTCATGCTTAAAAGTCAGAAGCAGTTTTGGGAACATATGAAACTCAGAATGGAGTACCAGGAAAGATGGGAATAGTTGAAGATCCAAAAACGAAAGTCATTACATTCATTTCTTGTACTTTTCGTTGGTAATCCCGCACTGCATTAGCCGCGGCCCCTCCAGCCAGAACAGCTTCCTCCAGCTCGCGAACAGTTTGGGTTAGTTTTTCAACCTCGGCAACCTTTTGCCGATGCATTTTATCCAAGATTCTGTTTTCCTCCTGGAACATAAGCAAGACATATCAAATGGAAACTGTTGGCTGCACAGGAACAGCCCGTATGATTTGCCCTCTCAAAAGCTGCAAGCCAGCAACGCAAGGAACTTGAATACAAACCTGGCATATTTCAATCTGCTTGATTAGCTCTTGATTTTTGTTCTGCAGATCATCAACCAAGGAAGCTTTTGCCACAGCAATCTCTACAGTTCTCTCAGCTTCAAGTAAAGCAGCTTCTTTAGATTTTGTTAGTCGATCAAGTGCTCTCTTGTCCTCTTGCAATTTTGCTGCCTAGAGAGCAGAAGATAACACAGCTTTGAGAAACATCCCCTCATATACTTCATCATGAACATGAAATAGGAATTCACAGAAATGGATATGACTATTAATCCCAATAAGAAATTCAACATCCTGTAAAGTTTCCAAACTCCTTAACCAAGATTCGCAGGAGTAAGAATGGATGACAACCACAGTGCAAGTCCTTGGATAAAGTAAGAAATCACAAACTATAAATGAGAAGTTCAATCTCACCTCCATTCTAGAAAGTTTAAGTTCGGCTTCCAAAGGAGTGATGATAGCTTCAATAGGAGGCATCTCATCGTCTTTCTGTGCAGCATGGACTCTGCGAAGTGTGGCTTCTGCAGCAAATTGTGCGGACAAAGCGCCCTTTTTCTCATCGTTTATCTTCTTAACCTCAAGGTTCTGCAATTACAAAATGCTTATTACAGTGAACAGAAAATTGCTTTCGAGGTTTGGCCACGGAGAAGGAAACTCTAATCACAGAACAATAAGTCCATACAATACCTTGCTCTCCAGAAGAGCTTCAGTTGCTTTAAGCTTTACGTCCACCTTTTTTAGCTCATCTGTCAGCTGATATCATACATGAGAACTAAATAAGCTGCCTCATAGAACTTGCTTACACTTAAATGTCTTTAAATACTTCAATCTCTACTGACATCTCTATTTTCCAGAAGGTAACAAGGATTGTTTTCCAAAAAAGGGGATAAATATAGTTGGAAAATGAGGACATAGAAAGATGTTTGTTGGTATATTGTCAGCAATTCACCATTTCATGTGTTTTCAATGTAGGAATAGTACAGCAGGTGTAAATATTATCGGTAGAAATATTCAAGTTTTAGAATTTAAAATTTGCAATCTGACAAGATAAAAAATACTGTACTAAAGTCAAAGCCAAGGCATTGTAATACTGCCACAGAAAAAAATTATCGCATTCCACACTGACTTACCCAATGTCAACAAATTAGAGAGAGAAGGAGAGCTAAAGTTCAGCCTGCTGGGAATGAAAACAATGGATACCTAATGTGTAATAGATAAATTACCCAATAATTGTTGACAGGTTAATTAAATTTACATAATTGTGTGTCAATTGCATTAATGCTGATATATCGACGTCAATCATATGGCCACTAGATGACATCCTCAAATATCTTATGCTTTTTACATTACTTTTCAAATTTGGATCGTTTGATAGGCATGACAATTGCATGCATCTTATCTCATATACAATCCATGTCATATAATTAGTGGAGAGTTCCATTAGATGGAATCAAAATAATAGTGGGCGTGTAATTGTAAAGGGTGAAGAAATGGTGATTCTCAGTTACATAATCTGAAGTGAGAGCTAAGAGCACCTAAACACTTCGTATGCAAATCCATTAAGTAAACCCTCTAGTTTCAAGTACCCATCAAACCTTTCAATGTATGTGTGCTTAATTCAACTTCAAGATGTGCAGAATACATCTAAATAATAAGAAAATTACAATAAAGCATCAATAAGAATAATGTCCACTCCACAATTTTTTATGTTTATAGAACAAGTCCAAGTCCCACTATAGATTAATACAGTATGTCTTCAACTTATGACTCTTCGAATACCACATAATTGTACTTTGTCTTAAGCGAACATGCTTCACAGTTTGATAGAAGAGCTCACATACTGCCCAATGCGTCAACAGAACGAAGGAGCGCTCAACCCGTCCCACAATCACAAACATAACATAGATACCAATATCATTTATTTTTTATACATAATGAAAATTTTATACAAAACTGAGATAATTTGAAAGACACAACTAAAAGTTTCAAATCCAACCTTCTAGTGGACGCTTACAAATAGCGCTACCACAATTTCCTAGCAGAGGAGCTTTCTAGTTAATCCATAATTTTTTTTTTGAGAAATCCCTTGGAATACTAGCGACACAATCGGTCATCGAAAGAACCAATCATCTAAAACGGAAGTTAAACAGATGCGTTGGCAACAGAATTTCCAAAAAGCCAGAAAAAAATGCATGAGCTCTCATTCTATACGACAAGAACAGTAAGGTACAATTCATCATTACCAAAACTAAGATAATACCACGTTCATAGATATGCAGGAAAATCTGTAACCATGACATAATATGATTCAACCAAAATTTAAAGCTATAGTAGCAAAGAAGAAGAAGAATAAAAATCCGTGTGATTAACTTCAGAATCAAAAACCACAACATACAAACTACCTCTTCAACTGCCTTCTCTTTGAGCCTCTCTGAATTCCTCAAGGACTTTATTTCTGCAAGTGCCTCCCCAAGTTCCCTATCTTTATCTGCAAAATTAGCATGAAAATATCATCAAATATATCGCAACTACCTCCATTCTGCGTTCTGTAACAAATAGAAGTCCCACATTTACTCCACTTCCCCGATAATACAGTTTCCAGGAATACAAAACGAGACAGAAAATTCAAGAAGTTCTAACCTCGGACTTCGTTTTCCAGACGGCTCAGCTCGACGCGGACGGGATCGGAGCCGTGTAGGAGAGTGATAATATCATCGACGTCAGAGCCAGCTCGCGAAATGGCGGAATAAACGCTCGGCTTCGGCTTTCGCGCCTTGAACGAAGCAGAAGAGCTCAGCGCCGGCCTTGGTAGCTCAGCTTCCGCGCCGTTGCTTGTAGCGTGGTAGTTTCCGTTCGCCATCGCCGGGAAAGACAGAGATCCGGTGCTTCCGAGTTCATAAAAGGTTACCGTGAACTCAGAGAGAAACGGAGAGTGAGTGCGACCGTAGTTGGAGGTTTAGGCGGGTGTTTAAATGTTAAGGACGGAGATTATTCAAAAAACCGTGGAAGGAGAGGAGAAGATACTGTACGTTCGTTCCCACCGTACCATCAATCAATCAGGCTGTTCATTTGTTTTTATTGGGAAAATCATGCAGAAATGGGACCCATCGAATATATTAACGTCTATGGTAACCTGGATTCTCTCCATATTGTCGAAAAGGCCGAAAGATAAGTCATGTTTCATCGAATGTTCAGACGTTCTATTCCAAATAATCTGAAGATTAAAATTTCGAGTAGTCTAACGTTTAAAATTGTTCTATTTTGGTAATTCGGACATATTTTTCCACTTTCGATAAGATTTCTCCACGTTCGTTATATGCATAAACGGATTAATAGAAAGATAAGTTATGCAGAAGTTTCGGTTCGAACAATCTAAAATTCAAAATTGTTCTATTTTAATAATTTGGAGCAGATTTTTCCACTTTCGATAAAATTTTCTCACATCTCGTAATATTCATTAATGGGTTGATGCGTCGAAAGCGTAAAACTCTGCTCGAGTTATCAAAATGAAATAATTTGAACTTCATGTTACTTATTGAATTTGAACATTTAAACATTCGGTGATGAATATAAGATATATTATATTAACCCTTGTTGAAAAGGCATGCTTATTTATAGAATGATTGGAAGAAATCAATTATTGTAAAGTGACTTAGATTATGAATCCCATAATCACGCCAATAAACCCTAAAATAAAAAACTACCGTTGTAGTGGTGGGCCAGCACAGCATCTTGATCTTGACTTTTGTGATGATGGTGATCATTCAGCGGCAAGAGCTTTAAAGCAATGGTGGGCGTCAGAGCAGGGAATGATTGGGAGGCGAAAAGCAATCGGCATATATGCTTTAGAGAGAGAGAGAGCGAGCACGAATGGGACAATTGCACATGCGAGTGGTAAAGCGTCGAGAGCACATGACAAGGCGTGATTCTAATTTCTAACCAATGGTGGGTCCTTTTCTTTCTATTTTTATTGGATTTTGTTCTTACTTTAACCGACTCGTCATACACCCGAGTCAGTAATTAAAGTAATAAGAATGGTGTATGTGATTAGGGTTTGAATCTCTCTCCCCATTTAAAAAAAAAAAAAGTACTCGTTATCATATTTAAACATTTTTCAATTGAGAATGACATCAATATTCTAAACTCGGACAGAAGCCCTCACACACAAAAATTTCTCATCTGATTACAATGTAAATGGGGTCAAAAACAAGCACATGGCTGTAAAGATATCGCTTCCAATGGGAATCATACTCAGTATTGAATGACATCATTCGAGTTTCTCTTTTAAACATTATAAATTCGGACAATCAAGCCCTCACGCACATAAATAAATATGGGCTCATCGCCATCATCTAAACATTTTCAATTGAGAATAACATCATTCGAGTTTTTCTTTTAAACATTATAAACTCAGACAGTCAAGCCCTTGCATACAGAAATGTCTCACCTAATTATAGTGTAAATTGGGTCAAAAACAAGCATATGACTGTAAAGATATTGCTTCCAGTTGGAATTGAACTCAGTACCTTCCGAGTCCGTATGATTTGACCCTAGAGAAATTTATCACAACGATATCACCCAAGTGATTACCATCATCTAAACACCCCACACATACCCTACTTAATCGATCAAAATGGTCAGAGTTGGGTGGGATAAATTTATTTAGCTCCACATTGACATCTTACAACAACTCATCACAAGTACTTCGGGAGAGTGATGATCTAAGTTGGTATCTGAAGACATTGATAAATTATGAGATGTTAGGAATAAGAATTATTACCTAGAATAGATGCATTGAGCAAGTATTCATATGAGATTGATGCATCCTACCCAAATACGCTTGGTAGATCCATCCAACACCAATTTGAATCCAATCCATAAATATTAGTAGCAGCATTAAAAATGTCAATCAAGGAGGTTATCTAGAATTGTCCATTCTATGTCCTAATCATACAATTGAATATCTCATCCAACCACAATATCTAGATTCTGAATACGTGGCATACTGTATACGGTATCCACCTGTCGGGTCCAGGTTGGGCTAACAGAAGATCAATCTCCAAATGCACATGAACTATAACTAATGCAATGTAGACAACACGGCTAACAGAAGATCAATAACACTATTGTGTTTTTCACTTCAAGGAACAACTTGAAAGTTGGCCAAAAGGGCAAAGTAAAATGCTCCCCCCCATATACTTTCTTGTAAGCTTCTCATAGACTAAACATCAGAACAAGGGTTTTCTATTTGTGAATGCCCTCTCTTGAAGCAAAGATTGCACAGGTTTTTTTACCTTGATAGAACATCATTACCTTCTTTTTTTTGATAACCAAGGAACCACCTAGCCAAATATGCCCGCTGGACAGCTGAGTGAGTGTAAACACCAACCCCCACATAGCTTCATGCCAACTTCGCTGAGATACCAAATCAAGTTATTATCATGAGTACACATGTGCTTTACCAAACCCATATAACTGTAAAGACACCACTGGTGAAACTATCATTGGTACTGGTTGCAGGTAGGGTGTAATACATCATATTTGCAGAGTCATACAGACACCGAAAGCTTTAAACCCAAAACAATTATTTCACTTCCATGTAACGTCTATATCTTCAGCTATACCAGGAGGATTCACCAGTGATACAAGTCAATATTCTGCGATACGTGGTTTATAAAGCTTTTTTAGAATGGGAAATTGTGAGTTGTGATATGTAAACCATTTCCACAAAATCTTTGGCACAACATCTCACATATATCAATTCCTAAAATCGACGGCCATGATTCAACAATTCATAAGTAGACACGAAGATATTCTTATATTCAAACTTACGTTTCCCTCAATACTCGTAAGGAAAACAGCTACCACATATCAAGATACAATACAAATGTGCTAAAAGTGCTGTTGACTTGAATATTCTGACCTCAAGTACTCTTCAGCGTGGGTGGAGAACCATTTCCTAAAGCAGCTTTGCGATCCTGTTGAAAATGTTCTCTCTGAAAAAGAGATTCAGGGTAAGCATTGAGCACATAGGGAGTAATAGCCAAAAATACTGTCAAATCAGTCTATCAAAGCAAACAACTTAAACAAATACATTTTATGTTGCAAAAGTCCAGATACAGATATAAAATTCATTAGGCACAAGTTAAGCAATTAGAAACCATATAGACTAATGCTGACAATTCACAGTTCATCCCTCGAATTATTAGCAACGTTTGAGAACACATACTCCAGTAGAAAAGAAAGACAATTTACCCGTCTTTCCCAGTAAGGAAGGAAGCACACAAAATCATACACTGGACCAATGGTAGACACTAAAACTGCATTAAGTCCTGTGAAAACCAAAAGTGCAGTCATAGGCCGGGTTCTGTGCGGCATCGTTCGTTATGATTAGATCTTAGCTCTGCAATCAGAGAAAACACGGTTCAGGAATTAGTTTCCCCAAATAAATTATATTGTATGTGCTATGTTGAAGGGTGAGAAACTGTAGAAAGAGAAAGGAAGCTACTAAAGGATTGCACAAGAGCTCCTCACCATGTGAATTTAAATTCACCATTTCCCTCCACACCCTCCCCCCCCCCCCCCCCAAAAAAAAGGAAAGAAAGTTGAACAATAAAAAAAAGGATAACTAAGGCCAATACAGTCCGCGATGACCTGCAACCTAAATCAAGTACATGAGGCTAAGGCATAATATGTCCGCCCGTGCATTACCTAGTATTGACAACAGGAACAAATAAGGAGGCAAATGTGCTTGATAACGCTCTCTCAGAGTAAGTGACTAACAAAAAAAGCGGGAGTGAGGGGGAGGGGAGAAGAAAATATTAACAACATGAAGCAACAAGGAGATATAAAGCATGATAATGGTCATACAATATATAAAAAACACGAATACAGCCTAACACTAATTTTGATCTAAATCTGTCAACAAAGTAGTAATAATGAGAAAAACCATCAAATGAACAACGCGCAAAATATGAGAGTTGTAAAGGAAAATTCGACAACGTGGGACAAATTATCAAAGGGAATGGTGCTCCCACCTAAGCACATTCTCAAAGGTAACCAATATCCATATCAATCGAACTCATGTTTGTCTAAGGTTATGGCTTGAAGGGTTGGCAGCATGACCCTAAAAATGACTAAGCAATCCTGATTGTCACCAAAAAATAAACCCAGGGCTGAAGTAAAAACCAAACTAACTCTGGACTAGCTGGCAATGTCTGTATCAGCTGTATTCATGTTTGCAGCTCAACCCTTCAAAGAGCTTCAGCAATACGTAATTTCTTGTGGGAAATTAACAAGAAAAAAAAAGAGAAAAATGAAATTCGACCCAGATGTCTGACAACATTACAAATTATCTTAAAAAGATACAGAAAAAAAAAATCACTGTAACAACACTAAATTTAACCGAATTTGGGAACTTAACATACATTTTGAGCAGAAAACCGCATAAAGAGAACCACCAGCACATTTTAATCCACATATGAAGGAAATATCTCTTACAGACATTTCATCGAACATTCACTGATCACTATCTAAACCCCCGATTCCTCATATCTAATTAGCTATCCATACACCAGGAAAAAAAGATACGAGATTGAATACAGCAAGCGCATAGCATTGGTAACACTCGCTTACCTCGAAACCCTAGTTTATGGTTGTGCTTCCTTGATCTTTCACAGGCCTACAACGGCATAGCAACTGAAACTGCACGGCGGCAAATTCGTTATCAGAGCCACAGGAGGTTAACATAGTTACATAGGTGCTCCAACGTCAATCTTTCACCGTCGCTTATTTGGAGGAAGGGTCACGTGGAAAATAATATTCTCTAAAAATATTATTTCAGTTTCTTACAAAAATGAAAAAAGATAAAGTACGTTGTCATATTTTTTTTCCCTTTGGAATTGATAAGTCTAAAATTACAATATGACTTTGAAAATATAAATTTACATGTGCAAATGACACTATGTGTTAATTTTCCGCACATAATTTCAATCAAATCTCAACTAGTCCATAAGATTGCGGAGTCTTTCATATGGTTATGGATTTATCATTTAGTTGTTCAATGGACAGTTGAATGAATTTCACGTTATCAAAATGGTGATCGAAATAATCTTTTCCATGACTATTTATAGTTAATCTTGTAAATAAATTTGCGCTCTCAATATTTTGTTTCACAAATAATTTTTCCACAATAACGACAAAATACGTTTTTAATTTTTTTAATTTGTTTTGTTTTGTATAGCTATATTTAGAAAAATATAGCTTTCAACAATGAATTTATTTTGATAATGACGCATGAAGCATAAACTAACCCTCAGCTTTAAAAATATCATCAAACACCATAAAATTTATTTCAGATCTTATCAACTAACTCATATTTTCTAAATATAAACTCTATCAAACGAACATATATATAATTAGTTTTGAGATATTATAAGTGCAACCGTTAAATATATCATAACCAAAAATGGTAGATCTAGGTGGTGTTTGATGCTCTAATTTTTGACTTACCCATTTATTCCGTATGCTAGTTTAATCGTTATAACTAAATTAGTATAGGAAAATGTTATCCCGTGTTCTTAGGACATTGGATAAATGAGACAAAAAATGTTTTTGGAATATAAAAAATATGTATTTTAAGTTAAAAAATATATGTAAATTGACTTATTATCTAAAGATTCTAAACACTTTTACACTTGCCAAAACATATTATTAAAAACATTTCTAATAAGTATTTGAGTGATAATTTAATAGTAAATTTTTCTAAGACCAAACAATCTGGACTCGGAAGATAATCAAGAGTTCGATTTTTACTAGGAATCAGCTTGAGCTCAACTTATCATGTCATTATGTGAAAAAATCTAAACTCATACCGGATGTCCAAAGGACAAGCTTGTATCGTCAGGTAATAAATTTTCGTGCTTGTGGGCTTGATAGCCTTAGTCTCGACTCATATAAGATGTTAAAAGAATAAGGTTGTATGGTGTCATTTTCAGGTGAGAAAAAACATATTTTGGTCATATATATTATTTATAATTAAACCTCTATAAATTAACACCTTGCGAGCATAAAATTTATTAATTAATCGAGATATTATTTAATGGATAAATTAATAATTTTTATAAAATAATTATAGAAATTTTTTAAAAATTTATTGTAAAAAAATAATTTTCAAAACTTGCGTTGGCGAGGGTAGGGTTTAAGAAAGGAGGGTTTATCCTGTTTTTACAGTCAAAATCGAAACTCCCAAACTTCATGGCGCTTATTTCGAGATTGAGACCTCACTCTTCTCATCTTCTTCCCCTTCGCGTGCTCCTCATGTCCTCTCATTCTCCTTCTCCTGCTCGATTCCTTCATTCGCACTCTTCTCTCACTTTTCTATGTCGCCCTTCCGTCGTTTCCACTCGAAGGTTCTCTCTACCTGTCTTGTTTATTTTTCTTTCATTTTCTGTTTGTTTCGGGAGAAAACGCTTGTAAATAGGCGAGATTTTGCATGGATTGTTGTGTTTTTAGTTTCTTTTTGATAGTGGGTGTCATTATACTGAAAATTTTATTTTCCATATTTTTTACGGTACTTTTTGTTCGAATGAAAATTGTAGAATTTGTTATAGCGGTGCATGTTTTCTATTGTATCCTTCATGAAACATTCGGGTTTTGAGGGTAATGCTGGGATGAGTACTTTATAAACGGTTTTGCAGGACGAATTATCCACTGAAGAGGGTTTACACTCAATTATTAGTTCGAAATGTGTCTCCGGCTAGGGCATTCATGTCATCTAGCATCGCAACTGAAGCTTTTAAAGAGAGTTCGAGCTCAAAGTCATATGGGTCTGAGCAAATCCAGGTGAAGTTTAATGGATATTATACCGCACTCTTCAAATATCTTACATAGTTTATGTGCCGAAGAATAATTTAAAGCAATTCATTGAACCTCGCTTCGAATTTGAATTTTAGTATGTGTGTTTTTTTTGGCATCATGGTTTTCGATACAATTAGGTGCTGGAGGGACTGGATCCTGTTAGGAAAAGGCCAGGAATGTATATTGGTAGCACGGGACCCCGTGGTTTGCATCATTTGGTAACTTCGTTATTTAAACTAGATTTGATTTATATAACTCCGGCTATTGTAATTCTTGATTGTTATGGTTAACATCAAAATTTAAAGTTATTCATGCACGTATTGATTTTTCTACCTTATCTTTAGGTTTATGAAATATTGGATAATGCCGTTGATGAGGCTCAAGCTGGATATGCTTCAAGAATAAATGTTGTCTTACATTCAGATGGCTCTGTGAGCATTGTTGACAATGGACGTGGGGTAGGAATAATCTTTGATTAATTTTTACTGTAACAGTTAACATATTTTGTTTTGGATGTGGCGGGATAAAGATAAAGCCATTTGGATTTTTATTTTCACATGTAGATGCAGAATGCTCTTTATTTTTTTTTTTTAAGAAAAAGCTTCTCACCTCATATTTATATTTATTTGATTATCAAACCTCGTCCTCATTCCCTATATTCTTGTGATATTACTTAAATTGGGTTCAACTTAACCCCTATTTTTACATTGCGTATTGCAAATGGAATATGCTATAGTGCTACTGCTACGATTTTTTCTCAATTTGATTTCCACATTCTAGTACTCAGGAAATGGAGTTTTACATGACAAATCCTGACATTAAGCTTTGTTGAATACGGGGCGAATTGTGCTTTATGGTACACTGTGTTCAACTTCAGTGTAAAATAAACCTTACAGCCCTTCATAATGGTACTGGGGAGTGGGGAAGACTTAAGTATTGAGCAACAACCATGATAAGACGGTCTAGAGGAAATCATTGTAAAGTTTTCCTCCATATATGACCGGGTTCCTTAAAAAACATTTGACAACGAGTTACCCCACGCTGTTTCCTGGCTTCGGCGCCTTTTTCTGTGTACTTATGTAGTTCTGAACATATTATGGGTGTGGTTGTTCTACTTTGTACTTTATGGTAATTTACTTAATAACCATGCCAGTTTTTGGCAAGTCTTACTACTATTTAACATGCTTCTTTTTTTATGCTTGGACATTGCAGATTCCTACCGACTTGCATCCAGTGACAAAGAAATCTTCCTTGGAGACAGTTTTAACGGTATTGTAGTTTGATGGCAAACAGACCTTTACATAATGACTTGGAGCTAAATATTTTTGAAGGACATTCATTTTAATTTAAATTATCCTTGTGATTGAAATTCAAGAACCTTGAATATTTGAACAACATAAATTCTTGACAGTAAATTATAGAGCTAAAGGGAGACATGAATAAAAGGTTAAACAACTCCCATGCACAAGACTTTGCAGTGGGCGGGATCGGGACACATTAGATCATTCCATTAAATTCATGTTACTTTTTATCAATGTTTTGTGTTGAATTTTAGCTAATAGAATTAATATTTGCAACTAACCATTGTGACATCTACTGCGATATTATGCAGGTCTTACATGCTGGTGGCAAATTTGGAGGTTCTAGTAGTGGCTATAGCGTCTCTGGTGGATTGCATGGTGTGGGTTTATCAGTTGTTAATGCCTTATCTGAGGTTTGCTCCCCTGATCTTAATGGTTTTAATTGACAATTTTCCTCTCAGAGTTTTTCTTTAATGATGAAGATGGCATTAATTAAGAAAGGCGTCAAGGGCACCCTTCACAGGGCTATAAACCAATTACATCTAGATCTAGAACATCGAATAAACTTTCCTCTATGACTTTGATAAGTAATTTTTACCAGTATCAGGTAAATTATGATTTTTTGTTGCGATATTATTCTATATTTCAAATTATGATGCTACCGGCCTCTTCCTTCTTTTTTATTCGTCTGTTATTTTCTTTCTTGCAAAGGTGACAGACAGACACTGGAAGAACACTTATAAAATTGTAAACGAAATTGTGAATTTCAGTTGTTTTAAAATGGTTTGCTGAAAAATCGCTAATCAGGACTATTTTCATACATATTTAACCATGCCGGGATCATAAATCGAAAGGCAAAATTACGTTGTAATTTTTTTTTATTCAGATTTCATCGGGTCTTGCTTGATCTTTGTTCCTAAACTTGTTGGTTTTGTGACCAAGATAAAGTTGTGTTGTTTTGCAGGCATTAGAAATTATTGTCTGGCGTGATGGGATGGAGTATTCACAGAAATATTCTCGTGGGAAGCCCGTAACAACTTTAATGTATAACGTGCTTCCAGCTGAATCAAAGGATCAGAAGGGAACAAGCATCAAATTTTGGCCTGACAAAGAAGGTTTTTGGTGACTTTTAAAGTCACATATGTTTGTGGTTATCACCATATGAAACTAAATAATTTTGAGTGATAATTAATTTTGAAGATCTTTATTTGTTTTTTCAAATTTTTTACATTTCTGCAGTATTCACTACCGAAATTCAGTTTGATTACAACACAATTTCTGGAAGAATTAGGGAGCTTGCTTTCTTAAATCCAAAGGTAAAGTCATTTCTTTCAGTTTGTCAAGCGTGATAGATTTGCTTTGTCTTTATCCTTTTCTAGTCAGGAGGTCATTCGCAGTTCAAGGCTAACTGTTTCATTGTGCTCTAATGCTATTAGCCTATTGGATTGACCTTTGCAGCTTATAATCACTCTTCAAAAGGAGGACATTGACCCAGAGAAAAATCAGTATAATGAATATTTTTATGCCGGGGGATTGGTTGAATATGTGAAGTGGCTAAATACTGACAAGGTTTGAATTCTTTATACTTTTGTTGTGATTTATGTCTTTGGAAGTAGCATTGTTAGCGAGGAAGCTGTTGTCTAATGTCTGTGTTTTATTTTCTTCCTCTAAGAATTGTAAAACCATGGGTTGACATTAAGTTGGTTTTATTAATCACATTACAGTATTACTCGGTTTCATGTCATCGTACTAATCCTTTCAAACCTCTATTTTCAAGTATTATTTTGAACTCAATTAGCTAATTTACTCGCAATTTCCTCGGTTAGTTATTAAATTGTACTTGTTAAAATAGCAAACTGATTGAGATAACAGGATTTTTTTGATATAAAGTTTAAACACTTTTGTGGCCTGTGATTTATAAGGTGCCAACAAAGATTGGCTAATGGCTGGATTTTATGATGCGTCATTTATTTCTCTTGTGATAATCAATGTGCAAGTTAGGTATGTGTATGAGCCATGACTTATTAACTTATTATTGCTTAATGGCTGGCATTTCAGAAGTAAATAAAATACAATTCTAGATGCTAATTTGTTCATTTATTTTTCTTGTTTGATTCTTCAAAAAAAATTGAACCTAAGATGGGTAGTTTTTTGGTATTTCACATGACATGAATGGATTTCATTTCCTTGTCTTCTTTTATTTATTTTTTAATGAAATCAACCATAGGGTGTTTGTACTTATGACTTATATAAAGATTCCTGTGGAAATACAATTAATTTGCCTGTGCGTCTGGTAAAGAGATGTTTTACTTTCTCATTTACTAAGAGTGAATGGCATTATATTGTATGGCATTGAAACTGAAATTTCTTTGATACAGAGACCGCTTCATGACATTGTAGGCTTCAGTAAAGAAGCATCTGGAATTACAATTGATGTAGCTCTCCAATGGTAAATCATTTCTACTGTCCTGTGCCTCTTCTGAATCTTTGTTGGCCTCTCTTAATAGTATAGATCTTTTTTACCAAATGCTTGATATTTTACCACTACAGCACTACAAAAATATCATTTTTTTCGTCGGGGATCTGATGGATCTTTAGCTCATCTACACATATACTAATTCACCTCTGGATTGTATTCACATAGCAAGTTGCAGCTTACGCACATTATTTTTTTTTTCTTAGAAGGGAAACTATTGCATCATTATGTGTCAGAGATTTCAAATTCTGAATATTTTTTGTGTTGGCCCTAATTGTTACGTGTCAGAAATTTTGTTGAGAACCATCCTTTGAAATATCTCCATGACTCGAGTTTCGTCTTTCATTCTTTGCTAGGTGTGCAGATGCATATTCTGATACTATGCTGGGATATGCTAATAGCATACGTACTGTTGATGGTGGCACTCATATAGATGGTGTTAAGGCTTCGTTAACCCGAACTCTCAATAACCTAGCAAAGAAGTCAAAAATTATCAAGGTGCGCCTGTTTTAGTCTAATTTGTGAGTTTGAGCTAATCTCATAACCATTTGTGATTATCTTTTCCCCTTACTCCTTACATTTTTGTTTATGCTGTCTTATGCAAGAAATGTTGGATTTTGTGAACCCCTTTTTTTGTTGGAAGCTGATGTTGGGAGGGTGAAGGGTTGATATAAGAAGGATTTGAGATAGAAGAGAATTTTGAAGAAAGGGAAAGAAATTTAGGGGAGAGATTATTTGAATTCCTAAACTACAAGTTGTAGTTCATAAATCTTAAATCATCAACTATAGTCACTACACCTCTATAATCTCATTGATGGGTTTACGTAGGCAACCCTGGACTTTGAACTAAATACCAAGAAAACAAATACAAAGAAGGAAACCCAAAATTTCAAGAATCTCATAAATTTAAATAGACTTTATTTCAAATCCTAAACGCAAAACAAACACTTTTTTGAATGTTCGAGAGATATTTATTGAAATGAAGGCACCAAATGCTACTGCCAGTTTACATCCAAGTACAAGAAACGCAATTCCATTACATCTACAACTAAATTAACATTTTTATTGCAGTTTATGTGGGGATAAGGTCTGCGTACATCTTGTGTGTCTCGACCTCGCCCACTGCAGGAGCCTTGTGTGCGGGTGTGTTGTTTACCCTTTTAACTTTCTGCCGACTAGCCAGTGGTGTTGCTGCATTTGTTCCATTTGAATTCTTCTTGTCTAACATGGGCACACCTAAAATCCTTTGGCGGTGGTCCTCTATCTGCATCCTTCAACTATCAAATTATGCTATTCACTGATTTTAGCTATAACTTTTAATATATTGGTGGTGGTGAGGCGGTAAGATCATCATCATTATTATCTTCACAGCCTTTACCCAAACACTTTTGGGGTTGGCTATGTGAATGCATATGAGAAACTACAGAGAATCTGTCTGGTGAATTCTTCTCTGATGTTCATTCCTATCCAAAGCTACACCCTTAACGAATTCTAGAGAGTCCATGTCATTATCAAAAATCTAATGGGCCTTTGAGTTTTAGTTTGATCTGTTGGCACTTAGGACACAACATTTGATTTTAGTGCGAAAGAAATTTTCTTGAAAATTCATATGGAATCAGTGGGGGAAATTGGTGAATATTCCAAGCTGTAGCTTGCCCACTTAATAACGCTGCACGGTGTGCTTTCGCTCTTTTCTTTCTTTGGTATATGTTATGCATGATGAAGGACCAAAGGTTTAAATACAAGGTGCTTACCTTCTGTAGGGAGTTCTAATACATATAAGAAACAAAAACTTAAACCGTTTCCTAATGACTCAATACTGAACTCATTTTGATATGATTCACGTGAATAAATAATTTTTTTTGCCTTCTTCCAGGATAAGGAAATTAATTTAAGTGGTGAACATGTAAGAGAGGGGTTAACATGCATTATCTCAGTTAAAGTTCCAAATCCAGAGTTCGAAGGGCAGACAAAGGTATCCTATATTTGTTTTTCATTTTCATGGAATACCTTCTTTTTGGCAACTTGATACTGGCACTGTAACTGCTTCTCCCTTTTTGGCTAACATATTATGCTACTTGCTTTTCTGCCTAACACTGAAAGACAAGGTTGGGAAATCCAGAGGTACGGAAAGTGATTGATCAATCTGTTCAAGAGTATCTCATGGAGTACCTGGAGTTGCATCCAGATGTTCTTGACTCGATCCTTTCCAAGTCTCTAAATGCGCTAAAGGTGCTTTTCTTATAGTTAATTACTCATTTCTTTCCTCTTGACTTGATATTCAGTACTTCAAATAAAGGTGCTTTGTCAGGAACGCTCATGTGGAAGCTGTTTGATAGTTGTGAAATCAAACTGTTTCCTTATGTCTCTATTTTCTCTATTTAGGCAGCTTTGGCAGCAAAGAGAGCAAGGGAATTGGTGAGACAAAAGAGTGTTTTGAGATCATCGTCTCTTCCAGGAAAACTGTCAGATTGCTCGTCGACAAATCCTGAAGAATCTGGTATAGGAGTTGGAATTAAAATGAAAATAAAAATTTAAATTAACCTGAGAGGCGAAAAACGAAGTTCATATTCATGTTTCTATAAGTGAATAATCGTTAATTTCACAAATCTAGCCATCTTGTAACTGGTTCTGTGTCACCCCGTAGTGCTGCAATAAGTTCCTTGTTTCAATCAAACTTTTTCGCAAACAATTAAGCTTTGCAAAAAGTGAAATTCAAAATCATTTTTGTACAATTGAATTGTTGTTAATTCTCAAATTTAGCCATCTAGCAACTGTTTCTTTGTTGCACGTCCTTCGTGTTGCAACAACCGAACAGTGAAAGGTTCGAGTTCTTCCTGACACTAAAAACAACATTATTTATCAAAATAAGTTATTGTGTCTATCAGAAATATTGCAAAACTAGATATGCCAAGTTTGTTGGCTTCAAATTTTTTGTAAAAGCGTTCTAATTTGTGATGATTTGCATTATTACTTTCTAGCATGTAAAACTGTAAGTCGTCAACATTTGCAGAAATTTTTATCGTTGAAGGAGATTCAGCTGGTGGAAGTGCCAAACAAGGCCGGGATAGACGTTTTCAGGTAATGTTTTTGCCACTGCTGCTAGATGATAATTTGACAGGATCATGTCATTCCATCTGCATAGTTGAAGTGCGTGTAACTATTAAATGAAAGCTAAGGGACTTCTTGTGACGCACTTGCGACATTAGAGTGTTTCTAATATTTCGATTGATATACTGGTTAAATGATTTAGCGACTGTTTGGATATTACTGTTGAAATATATTATTGGTTGCTGTTAGAATATGTATAAATGATGTGAAATGCCTCAACCCAACACGTTAACTTATTGGATTGAATGACAAAGTAACTAATCTTAACATGGTATCGGAGTGGGAGGTCTTGGGTTCAAACCTTAGCTTCCGCAATTTAAAACTCCATTTGTTATTGCTCCATATGTAGGCCTTTGAGTGTGTATGTTGTCACCTCAAGTGAGGGCCTTGTGTGAGACTAGTTCTAGTGTTGGCTATCAAATTGTCCAGGCCACACGTGAAGGGAATGTTAGAATATGTATAAATGATGTGAAATGCTCCAACCCAACAAGTTAACTTATTGGGTTGAATAACAAAGTAACTAATCTTAACAGTTGCTATTGAAGGCCTAGATTGGGAAGATAAGGAAGTTTTTAAATCAACTTGGAAAGTTGTTTCCATTGGTTTAGTGTCGTATTGTATCAAAATATGACACAAACTGCCTTGTTTTATATCGTTCTTTCGCTTTTTCCAGAGACGTGGGATGCCCACAAGTGTTGCTGCTAGAACTAAATTTAATATGTCACATTAGATTGAATTTTCTAAGATAATGATTGGTTCCTGCATATCATGCAATTTTCTGGTCATGCAAAGTCTTTTATAAACTATTCAGTTATATGGTTTTGCTAGAGAAATATTAATTATGAATGTGTTGTTGTTCAGGCTATTCTTCCCCTGAGGGGCAAAATTTTGAACATTGAAAGAAGGGACGAGGCAGCAATGTACAAAAATGAAGAGATTCAAAATCTCATCCTTGGCCTTGGCCTTGGAGTAAAAGTACTTAATTGTTTTTTCCTCTTTAAATCCTTGTAATCTCTGGTTTTGTTATATTGAACTCTACGGCTCATTCTTTTTGTGAATTATTCTTGGTTCTAGGGTGAGGATTTTAAGGAGGAGGCTTTGCGTTACCATAAGATCATCATCTTAACTGATGCAGATGTGGATGGTGCTCATATTCGAACTCTGCTACTGACATTTTTCTTTAGATATCAGGTATTTAATGACTAAAAAAGTTATATACAGCATTACTTGACATATAAGAACGAAAGAACACAATAAGAACCTTCTTGAGATGCATGATTAGTTCTTTCTTTGTTTACTTTTTGAGTGTAATAGAAGTTTCTTTGGAAAGGTAAGCCCACGGGGTTGCCCCCAAAGTACAAAGGAAAAATATAAAAAGGGCTCCAATTTTTTTGTTTTGCATGGTGAGTTTTCAATGAATAATCAAATTGATGGAGTTTTCCTTGCTTGCAGAGAGCCCTATTTGATCAAGGTTACATTTATGTTGGTGTTCCACCCCTTTACAAGGTTTGCTTTCAAAAGGGGTAGATAGATGGGAACATATTTATCTTAATAGTTTAAAAATTAAAACTCATATTTGTTAAATTGACTAGGTTGAGAGGGGAAAGCAGGCCTATTATTGTTATGATGAAGCAGAACTGAAAAACCTTCAGAGATCATTCCCTCACAATGCATCGTATAATATTCAGAGATTTAAAGGTATGGTATTCATTTCCAATTGGGGTTTGTGCATGTCCTTGGTGGATGTATTGTTACTTGTTAGGGAAAATATCTACTTGATGTTTGTATTATTGTTCTTGGATCCATGATGTAATTTTCTTTGCATTGTGCCACTCTTAAAATTTAACAAAGTTTACAAGTTTAGTTAGTGGTCATTATTCCTATTTTCTATCAAAATTATATTTTTATTTAGGGTTTATGTGAAATGCAGGATTAGGAGAGATGATGCCTCTACAATTATGGGAAACAACAATGGATCCAGAGAGAAGGCTGCTGAAACAGTTGAGAGTTGAGGATGCAGCAGAAGCAAATGTTGTCTTTTCGTCCCTCATGGGTTCCCGGGTAAGTAGTTATGCATAAGAATAATTATTTGCTTCGTGTGCTTGTGCCATAAATATGTGTATGAATTGCCATAAAAAAATATTTTTGGTGGTTTGTTATGGTCCCCTTTTTTAAGATGAGAGTTAATTTTGGGACCTTTAGTGGTCCGAGAAATTGTAAATAACATATTTTTAGTGCATATATCTATATGCGTGTGTTCATGGTTGTTGAGAAATATTATACATCTGAAGTGAGGTTAGCATTCTTCTCTCTTTCTTTAGCAGACTTTCATTTACCTTTCTCTGTCTTTGCAAACTTTCGTTTATATAAAATTTGATCTGCCAGTGCAGTGCAAATGCAACCGTTTACTCTCTTTTATGTTTGTACTCGCACATCATACCGTTCTACTGGATGATAAGATAAATCATTGAAATTTTATTTTCAGGTGGACACCCGGAAAGAACTTATCAAGAATGCTGCCAGCATGATCAACCTCAATCAGCTAGATATTTGAGGGTACCGTTGCTTAGGGACGATCAAGTTTTATATTGCGTGATGTTAGGGTTACCCCTTATTGTGATCTCTGGTTCGTTCTTCATGGGCGTCATTTTGTCAAAAGTACCTAGCGCCCCTGCTCACGCAATTAATTTTTCTGTAATAGCAGGCGTGAAATGTTTGGATGTTGTTTTGAAGGGTTATGTATTTACTTGTACGAGAAGCTGTAATTTCCCATTCATGGTTCACGTTGGTGTCTGTTTAGGTTATCCCCCATACTCTGTCTTCAGAGTTGTGAATTCTCATTTCTTTGCCTAAGGATCAGTCATTCATATTATTTGCCATGACTAGCAAAATGTTCGATCGATTGATAGTCTTATTCTTTAAGGCCTCTGCAATTTGACACATTGGTCACTCATAATCACAGGAAAGACCCTAGAATGAACCTCTGGCCTCTCTCAGGGGCTGCCTCTGTCCCCTTGGCCTGCCATTGTCACTGTTCTGCCCCTCACCCACCACCGCCACCACAAGCAGCCTCAACTCGCTACTTTCCATACCGTGGCAACCACCAAATCTTCGACCACCACAACTACAAATCCTATGCCTTGTCAAGCAAGACTAATGTTGAGATATTGTGGCTTGAGCGTTCATTTGTGGATCTCTCTATAATCAAACCGTATGAATTCTAAGAAATCTTGAGTTTGATTCTTACTATGAGCAATATCCATGTTCACACGCACGTTGAGTTTTGACCCAACTTACCCTAGGTGGGGGAAACTTCCGATGTTTGACATTTTATTGCAGCATCATGTGTATAACAATCGATTTTGAAGAAAATTTTTCTTAATTGAATCTGTTGGCAGAATTTGGGGAAACAGAAGAAATCTGGACATAAGTGCAAACTGAAGGCAGAACTTGCAGATCATGAAAAATCAGATGTTGAGAGTATACATCAGGACGTTAATGTATATAGAGAGAATAACAAACGAGCCCAGTAAAAGAGCTTGTATCTTAAAGATTCCTATGAAGAATAAACTGTTCAAACAACTACAAAAACATAAAAGTTGAGCAAATAAAATAAAGAACATTGAACTAGGGATGTTCAAAAGGAAAGTTGAGAACCAAAGTAACTTAACTTGTCCAAAAGAAATATATATATATGTATCAGTCCAGCAAATCCGAGACTGGTGTCTTTCTAAATGCATTGACCTGGTCCAGTTGTGCCGCCAAACCCTTGTTCGGGAATATGTTATCCGCCCTCATTCTGTCCCACATTCCATATGCTGGAGCTTTGGCATTAGTATAAGCCTGCATTAAAGCACCAAACATAATAACTCGAGAAGCATACCCAGCTTGCCTAATCATATGAAACATCTTTTCAGTGTTATGGATATCTCCCCTCTTAGCATATTGATTCATAATGACAATGTAGGAATTAAACAATGGCTTCATCTGAATCTGTTGCATTGCTTTCTGCAAGACAGAGTCAGCCTTTTCAACCTCTCCTGCGTCCACATAGAGCTTTACAAGTGCATCCCAAATGAACGGGCCAATACGACATCCACTATCAGCCATGCGCTTAATTAGATCTTTCCCCTTGGTCAACATCTTGTGGTTTGCATAAACCTTCAATAATGAAGAATACTGTCTGGAAGAGAGTTTTTTATATTTCTTTGACATCCTCTCAAAAACTGCTTCTGCTTCATCAATTTTCTTCAGCATTCCCCAGGCTTCAATGGCAGCCATGCACTCATCAAGTCTGGGATCTGACTCACAGGCCTTCCAAACTCTTTCAACTTCATCAGCCTTTCCAAGTGCTGCATAAAGAGGAAGTAAAGCCCTACAAGTCAATCGATGCTCCTTTAAGTTGCTTCCTTCCATCTCTTTCAAAATAGCCTCAGCCTTTTCTTTGAGACCGCCATAGACATAGTGCTTAGCCAAGACTGCCTGTATGTGAACATCAGGTTCAATGCCTTGGGCCTTCATTGTCTCCACAATTTGAGCCATCCCATCAATGTCATTTGCTTTGCCTTTGGTGTCTATTAGGATTCTGTAAGTAAAGCGGGTAGGCTTGATATTTTCTTTCTCCATTAATAATAATACATCCGCTATCTTCTTCTTGTCAACCCTCTTATAGAGTAAGAGTAACTGGTTATAAGTGAATGATGTGATTGTCAAACCTAAGTCCTTCATCTTGTTGAACACCTCCTCTGCTTTCTTCACATTGCTGTCACTAACACAGTTAGCCAACAAGGTGCGGTAGATCACTTCCCCTCTAAAGGATTGAGGAATCTTTGAGACATAGCGTTCTGCCTTCTGGATACCATGCACCTTGGCTATCAAGTCAAGGTGAGAAGCATAGTTTCTCTCAGTACACTCGAGACGCTTATTTGACTCTAACCACTCTGAGAGCTGGAAATTGGCAACACACAAACATCAGACTTGCCAGATGAGAGAGGCCAAAGCAAATATAGTAGCTACTGCCCAAATAAATACTTGTACTTTTTTTTCGAGAAGGAAAATGCTAGTAATGAATCACTACTCATTAGCCTCACCACTTAATGCATGCAAAGCCAGAAGAAATCATTCAGCCTACAAGTCCAATTTTATTAGCATAGTCTGCCCGCAACAGGAGTAGCCATGTTAAAAAAGAATGGAAACACTA
This sequence comes from Tripterygium wilfordii, assembly GCF_013401445.1. Classification (NCBI taxonomy): domain Eukaryota; kingdom Viridiplantae; phylum Streptophyta; class Magnoliopsida; order Celastrales; family Celastraceae; genus Tripterygium; species Tripterygium wilfordii. Next base: position 12,041,725 of record NC_052236.1, on the reverse strand, counting down.
AAAAAACTGCATCTAAAATAGATTCAATTAAAGATACTGTCAATGCAGGCCATTGTAGGGATGGCAACGGGTCGGGTACCATTCCAATTAGGAAATACCAAAACCGTTTCCATTTAAGATACTCTATACCAAAACCGTTCCAAAACCATTTAAAAAACCATTTAAATTTCCAAACCCGGAACCGTTCCATAACCGTTTACCATGGGGTACCCGTTTACCATTTAACTTTTAATATTTTTATTTTTTTCTTTGGTGATTATGTTAATATAAATTAATATGGAGTATGATTTATATTAATTATGATTTTATAATTCAAATTAGTATAATTTATAGTTTTATTAGTATGTTTCTATAAATATATATGTTTTAATATGCTTTATCATGTTATAATTTAGTATCCTAGTAGTATACCTTTATAGATGATTTATAATATTATTACTATAATGAATCTTTTTATTAAACGGTTCGGGTACCCTAAACCCGGCATCAAAAACCAAACCCGACCCTAAATCATGACGGGTTTGAAAATCAAAACCAAAACCGTTTCCAAAACCTATAGGATCGATTTTCGGGTTTTAAATGGATCGGATACCCTGCGGATAGTGCTCGGATCGGTTTTTTTTGCCATCCCTAGGCCATTGTAGGGCCGTTTGACATATCCTACTAATTATGAAGAGGAGGCAGGGAGGAAATTGCAACAAAACCAATGAAAAACTAAAGAAATCAATTCTTACAGAGAAGGCAAACTAAGATGTGCAAAAGTGAGAAAAGCAAGGAGAACTCTAAATTGGGCTACAAAATAGTATGACAAACAATAATACAAACCTATAAAAGTCATCTAACAGGTACCAAAATGGATGTACTACCTCACTCTTCCTACCACCAACCCAGCCCAAGTCTCCATAACAGCTCTTACCGCATTTTTATTATCAACAAATTCCCCACAAAAAAAACACAACCATCAAGAAGTCAGTTTCTATGCATTCCATCTTACATCCCATTTCAAAAAACAGTCATTAGTGAAACTTCTGAATAATCAGTGATCATTTTCCCAACAGTATTTCATATAACACAAAGAAGCTTTCTTTTTTATCTTTCCAAGGAGAGATGCAATCATGTTTTAAGAATATATGTAGGATGACATAACAGCAAAATTAAAATAGAATGGACTTGACCACCCATACCGTTCGATTGCAAGTGACAATGAAAATAAATAAAATAAAAAACAATTCAGTGCAAAGAACAATAATATAAATGCCCCTTCCCTCCTTTCCCACTCCTTACAAGTAGTCAAGTATAAATTCATATTCCCACAAGTTTAATCAATAAGCTAGGAGACACAGAGCAAAGTTAACTACCTGTAAAGCCCTTCCATACATTCGACGTTTCCGCAGATTGAGTATGGCTATTGCGATCACTTCCCGACCCAAATATTTTCCTTCCTCCTGCCACTTATCAAGAGCAGTTTTAACAGATAAACCTGGGGCCGCAATGATGTCCTTAACGAGTTCCAAACCTTCCTTTTTCCTTGATGCTGCTTTCTCACCCAACTCTGCTTCAGTATCTAATAATTCCAGTTCATTTTGAGAGGGCTCTTCATTATTTTCATCGTCAGATAGCTCGGGTTCAGAAATCACTTCACCCTCGTCCTTAGTTGCATCAGCAGTAGCTGGTGCTTCAATTTCAGAGAATCCCTCTTCCGAGTCCCTCTCGCTTTCACTGCTCTCCGCACCAGCTTGGGAAGAAAGAGCACGTCTCCCAAAGGAGAAATTTGAAGGAACATAATCTGCGTTACACATTTGAAATATAGCAGACGCTCCTTGAGGAAACTCAGCAATGACATCGATAACCTGGAAATCTCCATTTCCAGATAATATTTCTGATTTGGAATAACAAGCCCGGGAGATTCCTCCGCTCAATCCCCGGTACCTGAAAAAGAAATCAACATTTCAATACACCATCAAAAAATCATCCCGAATAACTCAGCAGAACACAGACATTTCCTTCACTCTCAGATTCATCGCAGTTTGACAAAAGAAACAAAATACAATTTATAAACACCATTAACAGACAGAGAGGGAGGGAGGGAGAGAAATACCTGAGGGGGTTAGAAGCTCGACGAAGAGCCCACATAGTGAGCGACTATAATGGCGGTTCTGATAAGAAGTTAAGAAGAACTCTACACCTCACTCTCCCAGTCTCACCTCTCCAACGCTCTTAAAAAATATTTAGGTATTCGAATCCTAGTCCGTATGAAGTGACAAAAATATTTATATATTCGGATTCTAAGGTGACGGTGATGGGATTACAAAAATTATTTATATATCCGGATTTTAATATGGATTGAATTTGAAAGTACTTAATTGGATTAATTTATATTCGGATTTGGATTTCAAACATATAATTTATGTATGAACTAAATTTGAGTTAATCCAGATTCTATAAATTCGATCACATTATAGATTAGATGAACTAAATTTGAGTTAATCCAGATTCTATAAATTCGATCACATTATAGATTAGATAGAGTTTTATCAGCCTTACCTTGTACCTACAGCGATATTTTTCTGGCCCACACCTTTTGTCTGAAATAAGTAAATGCCCAGAAAGAATCGGCCCAACTTAATTTTTTTTTATGTGGGCTAAGCATGACTGACTTTCGGCCTGTAGTTTAACAAAAAATAATCGGGCCTTACTCATGAAACAAAGACGCTTGGGCTTTCATTCAGTTGCGTAGCACACAACCAATTATCTGAACCCAATAAGCTTTTGGGCTCGAGGCCCAAGTTAATAACAGGACCAGGTGAAAAGCTACCCTTAATCATTTTGCTATTTTGTGATGGAAGCAGCAAAATCTTTGGTCTTTGATTTGTAGTAGTGGACCAACTGGGTGCTGGCATTCTCCAAGCCGAGAAGGCAAAAGGAACTGCAGCTGGATTTGGAGAAGCAATATACTGCTGAACTTGGAAGAAGAGACGGTCGCATAGTTGGTTTACGAAAATGATAAAAATCTCAGTATTTAATATCTAAGCTGCTAAGTTGTTGGACAAAGTTCTACATCGGCTGGGTACAGCAACAATATTCAGTTTATAAGGGGCAAGCCTTCCTCTCCTTAATAGGGGTCAAGGGCCCAACTTTATGAGATGGTATCGGAGCTAGAGCCCAGACCGGTGTGCACTCGTCCTCGATAAGAAGTTCACTCATTGAGCATTGGGCAAAGATACCCAGTCCACGAGTGCGAGAGGACTTTGGACAAAGTCTCACATCGACTGGGTACAACAACAATATTCCCTTTACAAGGGGCAAGCCTTCCTCTCCTTAATAGGCCTTTTAGGGGGAGGGCCAAGGGTCCAACTTTATGAGATAAGTTTGACGCACATTATTCAGTTGAATTCGTGAGCTTCATATTTTCTACATTATCATGTTAGGGATGGCAAAAAATCAGTTCCGGGGTCGAACAACAACACGTGTCTATGAAATATTTACATGTTTGAACCCTTAATCCGGATTGAATTTCGGACGTACTTATTGACCAAACCCGAATTGGTTTAAATTCGGACAATAACGTAATCCGAGTTAGGGTCTGAATAAGTAAACTAGACAAGGTTTCTGTGTTTGGACCCGGACCCGGAGTCGATTTTAAACCTGACATAAATTTTGTGTTTGGACCCGAATTTCAGACATATAACTTATGTCCAAACTTAGTTTAATTCGAGTCTGACAAATTCGGTTATTCGAACAAGACAGAGTTTTGCTACCCCTACATGATGCCCATGAAATCTTGTGCGTATAACTCAACAACTGAGATAATTGAAATACCAACTACTTGGATCCCTGGTTGGTTTATGCTTTTAAGTCTGTGCACTTGTTCTTTTTATAATGCCATATAAGATATTTCATCACATTTTGTTCTTCTATGCTTATTTCATATGAGGACTTTCTTTGTATTGCATAAAAAAGATGGGTCTTCTTGAATGATTTATTGTACTTTCCAATAACCAAATAATGTAAGTACTAAGTACCACATCAAATCTAGAAGATTACACACAAATCTCAGAATAAGGTATGTGACAATGATTGAAAGTGGGGTGTTCTATCCCTTCCAACATATAAATTATCAATAATAATTATTTTTTGGACATTCGATATGTGGCTAAACTCAAGCTAGACACAGTGCGCACAAAAGTTTCTCACTTGAGGACATGATAAGTTGGGTCAAATTCTAACGCGTTATAATATGATTGTATTACTCCCTGTGGGAACCGAACTCACGACCTCCCGAGTCCCTACGATTTGGCCCTAGAGAGATACCAACTAGGTTAACCGATTATGATGTTGGCCTAGTGATAAGATGCATGGTCGTATTTGAAGATATTGGTCCCACTTGAATATTGCTGTAATTCCAATTGCTATCACAAACTTAAACCTCACAACAAGTTTGGGATTTCTATAAAGTTGGTAATTCTCATATGATTCTTGTCGTTGTTCCTGTCCTGAGCCAGCCAAAGCCATGGTTGTTGCCAACTTTGATATTTCAAAGGTCGGATTACCCCTAAAACCTTGATTCAAAAGTTCTATTCAATCCTCTATCAAACTAGCAAATAGACACAATACCAATGAGAGAATTCTTCACTATGTGTTGAGGCATATTTGCTTGGTCGGTGTTAAAGATCCCATATCGGGAAGATGTGAGGATTATTCCTTCTTTTTTCTATGTTTATTGAATTAAACTTAGCCCCATTTGTTGTTGTTAGTGTGAATGGCGGCGTGGATTTCTGATAATTGGTGGATCCTCTTATGGTCATAGACTTATAGTAACACTTTCACACCATACCAATCTATCTTCCTATGGTCATAGACTCATAGTGATACCTTCATAATTTCCTTGGTTGAGAGACTACTTTTGAGGAGTTGAGTTTGCTATTCAAGAATAATTCTAAGGGAACCAGAAGATTTGGGGTAGATCAGGATTCCCTCTTATGTTACCCCAAACATTGTGAAGATTCTTAAAGAGTGATGAGAAAACAACTTTTAGGGTTTTCTTTTGTGGGGATTCCATTAGGAATGTTGACATCACATTTGAAGGGGCTTTTTTATGCCAAATGATGGTCTACTAGGGTTTATTCTTTTTTACTACAATGGATTAATAAATTTTTAGTTTTCGTTCGGAATGTAAATGGTTGGTTACGATCGATTTTTTTCTTCGATTTTTGATATGAATTTAACCGACAAATTAATCGGTTATTTTGATCGATTCTAAATATTTTTTTTGAAAATAATTGACCAATCGATTGGCGTGACAATTGATTCAATTTTTGTGATTTTTTTTATAACTTTTGGGTAGGGGAGGATTGTGTTGCAATTTCTTTTCTTTCTTCTAAGGGATGTTGATAGTTTGGTAGAAGTTGGGGAAAGGATCAGGTTGGGTTTTTATGGCTTTCTGACAAATCACATTTGACAGCCACCAAGAAAGTTAACTCCTTTCTTCATTACCCACATAAACTATTGGAAACCCATAAATCAATCTGTCATCTACAGCCATTTTCTCCATCTTTAGAGAAGATTAGGGTGATAATTTGGAGGGATCGTCTACTGATACAAGTTTTGTTGTCATATTCTATGCCCTTTCAATATTGCATTCCAAGTGTTTGGGGAAATTACAATTCTCTCTGCATTTGACAAATCTTGGCGTTTCAGTCACCTAACTCTGGCCCATAACTAACCTAATCATATCTGTATTATCCTTCAAGATTCCTGCTTGTTTACCTCAAATTCATAGATTTTTGATAAATGGGTCTCTCTGAGCAGCTAAAATCTACGTTAGATTTTATTGTTTAACTGCCATTTGGCGGTGGGAATTCACTTTATTGAGATACCCAACTGCACATTTAAAGAAGCCGGTGTCTACTGTGTGATCCAGAGTGGAGCAATAATTACCAACATTTAAGGCTTTGTCGGTTGTGGCTTGTGCGGATGTCCCTCATTAATGGAGCCGCAGTTGGACAGTTCCCTTGATTTGTAGCCTAACTGGTACTGTCTTCGTCTTCGTGTCCATTGCCCTATTGGTGGGTCTTTAGGTGTCAAGGACAAGGTGTTTGCAAAAAAGTATAAAAGAGAGATACAAACATGTTCACTTGCTTATATTCGCCTTTTATGGTGGTTGGGGTTTAGAATCACTGGTTGAATTGTAATTGGCTTACTGGTTCCTCCTCTGAATCATCTCATTTGATCATCAAAACCAAGTACCCAAATGCTTTTCTTCCTGATTTCTTGCTTTTCTTTCATCCTGCTCTCCAAGTCATCCTCTTTAAAGCCACTCCTCCCAATGAAAAGTGACTGGAGATTGCTGTCACTTGTTTGGTTTTGGGAGGAACTATGTAGTTTCATTGTCTCTTGGTTGCAGAAAGGTAGGCTTGCTATTAGTTTCTACCAAGTTTCCCTGATCATGCCATTGAAGAAGATCAATCATGCTGCTAAGGTGGAAAATGTAGAGGAAGAGAGAGTGATCTCTTTGCTGGATTGGCCAGACTTGGCCTTGGAATGCGTTTTGGAGCGGCTTTTGCCTGCTGGGTTGTGTAGCATGGCAGGAGTTTGTTCTTCTTTGAGGGATAGGTGTAGAAGTGACCACTTGTGGGAGAAACCCATGAAGCAAAAGTGGGGTAAATTGATTGGTGATGCTGCTTATAGAGAATGGCAGTGGCATCTAGCTTCGACAAAGAGACCAAGACCAGCCCTACTGGGCCAGAACAAACAAAAGGGGCTATTGAGTTTTGTTCAGAGAATTTTCCCTCTATCTTGGATTAGACCCAGATTAGAATGTGATTAGACCCAGATTAGAATGTGAACAACTGCCAAGAAATTCCTTGCCAGTTGATTCAGTCATGGCTTTGTATCTCTCCCTTGAGAGTGGCAAATTCTGGGTCCCAGCTCAGGTCTACAATCGAGAGAATGGAAATGTTGGGTTTATGTTGTCTTGTTATGATGCCAAGCTTAGCTATGATTCACGGACAGACACCTTCCTGGCAAGGTATGATCCATTAAATTCCCTCAAATCATCCTTACTTTATGTGTTTTTACATTTTCTTTGCACTCCCAAGGCTAACATTAGACTCTGAAAGTTGTGATCTTTGTCTGATTTTTGTGTCTTCAATTTTCAGAATATTAAGCTCTTGGCCAATGCCAATTCCTTTAAGTTCATAATTAGCCAAACAAAATGAGAAAAACCCTATTAATTTGACCCTGAAATGGATATGTATCACAGATACTCGCCTCGCGGAAGGCGAACGATAGAGGAAAATATTGGATGGGATAGGATAAGAGCACCAGCTGTTGACACTCCTTCAAATGTTCTTCATATCTCTGACTGCCTAAGTGACCTAAATCCTGGTGATCATGTTGAGATCCAGTGGAGAAGGAATAAGGAATTCCCATATGGTATATTTCTCGAATCAATTAAAATTTAATGTCTTCATGTGTTAAAATTTTCACAAAATAGGGTAAAGAGCTATTGTTTTGAAATTATTGCATGGCTCATTGATAAGCAATGACTGTACTTCTAACTTTGTTGCAGGTTGGTGGTATTGTGTTGTTGGTCATCTGGAATCGTGTAGCGGAAATGAAAGTTACTGCCATTGTCAATATAGTGGTAGGCAAACTCCCTTAAACTCTGAAATTTATGTTAAGATTTTCCCCCTTTAGTTTGAGGAGAAAATGTGGTAGCCTGGTAGCCTGGCACCTCTCTACTTGCTCTCCTGTTAGTTGGTGAAACTGTGGATCAAGGATTTGTATTTGGCCAAACTTGGTTATATAGGGCACTTAACCATTATTACATGGGATGCACCCGCACCCTCTTGTCTTCAGAAGGGAAGGCTAGTGCTGACAAGCGAATACATACCTGCTTCTCGTGGCGAGTATAACCCTTTGGCTCGTTGGTTCATTCTCAATGTGCCCTCCTCTGGTCTTCCATTCAAAAACTTCCTTGCGTTCCTACCGGACTCTCTTCTTATTGTCACTGTCTGCCTATTCTTATTTTGATTTGATTCCTTGTCTGGAAAGAAAACTTCCAGTCACAGATACATAAGAATGCATCTCATGCAAGAAAGTTCTTGTGTACTTCTTTTTGTCAGTTTTGGCCAATGATCTCCAATGGTTGTCATTGTAGAAACTCACCAAATAATGTCTCTCTGCTAACAGATACAGTGATATTGGAGTTCAACCAGTACGCCCCCGGGTCAAGCTGGAGAAGAACAACAATTAGCAGAAAGGATCATCGAGAAGGCGGTGACGAAGCTGGTGGGTTTTATGGTGGAATTAGAAAGCTTTACGAGGACCATGAGATTTCATTGTGGAAGAGCCTTTGGCCTGCTCAAATCTTGGAATGAGGAGATTACAATCAACGAACCCGGATTGTGTTTATATGTTTGGATACTAACCTAAATTGGATTTGGATCGCACTTAATTGATCAAACCCGGATTGATTAAAGTCCAAATAATTAGGGTCAGACATATAACTTATGTTTAAATTTGGTTTAATCTGAGTCGGACAAGTTCGATCATCTGAATTTGATGGAGTTTTGCCACTCTTGTTAGGAGGCAGGCCCAAAGTTAGGTCTGCCTATTTTGCGGGCCGGGCCGGGCCAGGCCTGACTCAGGACTAATAACTGGCATATAAAATAGGCAACCAAACAAATTTCAGAGCCAGAAAAACAAGAGAAGACGAAGAAGTAAAGGTCGTTGATTCTTGGCTCTTTCACTACAGAAAGCGAAAGATGAACGGCGGCCCCTCTGGTTTCAGTACGAACTCTAAATTTATTCATCCCTTATATGTTTATATGTGTATATGTACGTTATCTGTGTCTGTTTAATGCTTTGATAAAGTTTATTATCGGGTTTGTCCGCATCACAGACAATGCTCCAGTCACGAGAGCCTTTGTAATTGCTTCTGCTCTCTTCACTATCTTCTTTGGGATCCGGAATCGCTCTAATAAGCTTGGATTGTCGTTTGAGGTACTCATTTCTTTAATTTTGGCTTTCCGATTCAAAATTTTGACGCATTTTGTTTGTGAACGAGTATTCTAAACTGGGTTTAATTTCGTGCTTCTTTTCAAGACCTGGGTTTAATCGATCAACATTTTATGTCATATTTCTTTGGGATTTTTCATTTTCTAGTTTTAGAATTGGGTCTTGCGTTTTGTGCTTGGGCATAGTGGCAGCTTGAAAGGGTTCTTGATTTTTGTGCTTTTTTGTTTTTAAACTTTAAGTATTTAATGTTGGGCTTTTTTTTTATGCTTGTACTCCCAATGATCATCTTGACGGGTTCACTTAGTTGGGATCTGTGGTGTATCATTATGATGCAAATTTAGCTATTGCTTTCTTTTTAGATGTAATTATGGAAGAAAAAATACTTGTATTTGGTTCTGTGGTTCACTATTACAGATTCTGTTAATGTCAAGTTACAAAAAATCTAAGTTGATGATGTTGTTACTTTCTGGCTGCAAGACCCAAAATTTTCGAGATTCATCAATAAAAATCAGGATTACTATTGACTGACCCTCAGAGAAAAGTTAACTTCCTGGAGAATTCTGTATGATCTTTGACAAAATAAACTGAGTAGAATAGCGAAGAAGTAAGAAAGATCCTGTAAACTCGTTTGCTGGCGATATTGTCTTGCAATACATCCTTGTATAGAATGCCGCTAGTTCGCCAATATCACGTTTGGATTGCATTCTTATTTTCTTATCATTGGTTATTGTGGCAGGATATTTTCGGCGGGCTTCACGTTTGGAAATTAATTGTGTCGGTTTTTTCCTTTGCTTCTACGCCAGAGCTTGTATTTGGACTTTATCTGCTATACTACTTCAGGGTATTTGAGAGACAGATAGGTTCGAATAAGTATTTGGTGAGCAATTTTACTTGCTGTAATAAAGTTATGTCAATTACTCAATTTGCATACACATGCTCTTATCTCTGACAATGGCCATGTTTGATCAAACATAGACCTAAAATATATACTTCTGTGATGCCATGTACATGACTTACAGAGGACCATGTAGTGGTTTTACTTGTTGATGGTGTTATGTGCTGATTATATGTCAACTTTAGGCTCTCATTTTTGAACCTGGGGTTTTGATCATGGAAAGAACAAGTTATAAGCATTATGGATGTTCCATTCACCTGACGCAGTGTGATTGCACTTAGCTTGCTGTAAACAAACCAATTCTGAATGGTTATCCGACCTGGTTCTTTGTGGTTGTATCCATGCTTAGAGAATAGAGATTATACATTGTTGTATTCTCAGCATTGGATACGTCTTTGGTTTGTTGATAATAGTTTTTTTTTTTTTAAAAAAAACTTTCTTGATAATAATTATATTCCCTTTTTTTTTTTTTGCAATCGGGCTATCAGGAATCAAGCAAAAAAGAAATGATTGCTTTATGCTTCTGCAGATGTTTTATTTCTGTTATGTTTAAATTTATCTACCCCAATGCAGGTCTTTGTCTTGTTCTCTGTAGTAGTTTCGCTACTCTTCGAGGTTCTTGCTTTAGCACTTCTGAAAGGTATTTGCCTGCTAGACAGTGTATATTAAGTTAAATCCTAATTTTTATTCATTAATCTCTTCTCCCTCTGCTAATTATCAGTCATATATATTTATTATCTTTAAGTTTCTGGTTGGATCTTAGTTCCATTCATTTCTGAAATATCGGGCAAGAAATGATTTGGGGAAAAAATTAATGAGAAGTCGAAAGCTAGATTTTTTTTTTTTTTAGTTTTATTTCCAGGAGCTTGAGGCCTCACCGATATGTTTGAACTTCTAGCCTATCGATCAAGAACATTTTACAGCTGTAGCATTCTCCTCATGATTAAAATATGGGATTGTTTCTGCAGATTTTGAGTATAATTCTTATGTAAATTACACATATTGTGCAGATCCCGCAGTGAACTTAATAACATCTGGACCCTATGGGCTCATATTTGCTTCATTCGTGCCCTTTTACTTTGACATTCCAGTTTCGACATGGTTTCGTGTTTTTCGTGTTCGCTTCTCTGACAAGTCTTTCATATATCTTGCTGGCCTTCAGGTAAAGGGTGCACATTGTTTATTTTTTACTCTGTTTCTCAAGATTCAAGGACCTAATATTAATATCTCCCTGGCAGCTTCTATTATCCGCCTGGAAAAGATTCATTTTACCAGCGATATGTGGCATCCTTGCTGGTTCATTGTATCGTCTGAACATTTTCCGCATTCGTAAAGCAAAGGTTATATTTCACACTCAATCTTTGAGTAAAGGGAAACTGCTATGTCCTTTTCTTTTTCTTTTGTAATTGTAGGTCAACAAATTATATATATTGGCTTAGCATTGTGCCTTGGCTATTCGTGAGTGCATGGTTATGAATTTGAATGGAGTTGGGATAGAACCAAAAGAAAAGGTGCTAGGATTGACTTGGATCGGATTTTTTTCCTGTCAGAATTTTCAGGAGCATTTTCTCCGTGGGATATCTTAACTTGGTGTGGCGATGTTGTAGCTTCTATACGGATGGGGTATATGATTTTATGTTAATGCTTACACTTTTTAGGTTACATGTGATTTTAGCCAGAATAGAAAGTGCCATGTCTTTAAGTTGTGGAGAAATTAAGTTCACGGGCTGTATTTGAGAGATTCCTATGACAAATTTCAATATCTAAAGCAAGGGCTGTCCATTGAGCTACCCATGCGGGTTGCACTTTAAGTCTTTATCTAGGAAAGATGTCAAGTGAAATTAGTGCTGCAAAAGTACTTCTCTTCTTTTTCGCCAATAATTCGCTCCGACTTGAAGTTTCTGTTTGAATCAATATTCAATTTTTTTGGAATCTCACTTTTTTTTGCATATGTTCACTGACATAAAAATGCATGTCCAATTCCTGCATTACAGGTCCCAGAGTTTTTTGCTTCATTCTTTTCTCGATTTTCTTTGCCATCCATGGGGAGTTCACCTGCAGCACCAAGTCGAACTGTACCATCCTACCCAGGTCGCCGTGTGGAGGCAAGTATATCTACGGAATTTTTTCATTTACCATTTTCTTGAAACATACAATTATCTACCAATTGGAATGATGATAGGTTGCAGGTTGGAAGCTCGGGCACCATTGTGTGCATTGTTTTCAAATTTCACTCTGTATTGGTTTAAACTTGTGTCTGATTTTGAATAGCTGAAGCAGAAAAATCATTGAGATGAATGACCATTAGTTTTAGATGCTCCTGAATCCCAAACCATTTTTCTGTCACTTCTCTTGTAATATTAAAAATTGGTTTGGCCTGGGGCCTGGGTGGAATGATTTGACAAGCATCTACTGGACAAACAAACTCTGGCTGGATTCCCCAGGGCTGAATTGGAACTTTTTTTTTTTGTTTTTGTGGCTTTTCTTCTTTGATTCAGTTACAGTTTGCATATAAATTAAATTTGAACTTCATGTAGTATAGGAGCCTTTAACTTAATAAATCTAAATTGTACTTTTATTTTATACAAGTCCATCATTGCCGACTCATTCACTCTAATGATCTCAGAGAACCTACCCCGCGCCTTCAGCTGCAGAACCACCAGAGGATGCAATTGCCACTCTCATCTCTATGGGTTTTGACGGGAACTCAGCCAGGCAAGCGCTTGTGCATGCTAGAAATGATGTTAATGCAGCTACGAACATTCTTCTTGAAGCGCAGTCCCACCACTAATGCATCAAGGCTTTGGACAAACTGAAGACCGGACTACTGTGAATTGTGGAAACAAGATTTATTGAGATTTGAGGATTATGGTAAAACTGTTATTCCTATTTTGATCAGGAGCAACTAGCCTTTTGGAATCTGCGGAATCATGTAGGGTATCATGGTGAAGGGCCTTGTCATTGATTCGTTTCTCTGTTCATTTTTATCCCTGATCTTTTGGGTTTTGTAGCTGCCCATTTCAAGAGTTGTATTAGGAGCTGGTAGATATTGTTCAACACCATATTAGAAAAGATTGAATCTTTCTCTGAGGGGTAATGTAGCTTTCGGTGTTTCTGGTTGTTAACTTGCTGATAGACATAGGATGTAATATGGTCTATTTACATGCTAGAGGCGGCATTTTACTTGTACAATTGGAGTTCTTTTATAAATTCCCCTTGTGGTCTCTCCTGAATGCATATCTGCATAATTTGCCACTTCTTTTGCCAACCAGGTTAGCATGTCATATTGATTCCTAGTGTCGAGACTAAAAAATTTAACATCGGATTGATATATAATCCAATCGAGTGGCGTATAAGTAAAGGTTCGCATTTCTTACTCAACAAATGTGTTTTCGAGCTTAAGTATTCCATAAACAGCCCGGCATAACAAATTCATGCGGACTCGTGGTCCAGAGCATACAGTATTTATTGATGTGTTTCAGATCTCCAACAACGGATCATTGGTTGAGATGAACTTGATCTCACTTAACTCTTAGCGCAAGCGGGATCATGAGTTCAACTCTTATGGGTGTTTTTATCATCGCAATTTATAAAATGGGTCATTGCTAAGCCTAGCACGTACAAATGTTATCCTGTGTTATCTTTCAGCCGCCGCATGTTTGACTACATTCTACATACGCGGAATAAAATGTATCGTAGACTCTACAGGTAAGAAAAATTGGTGCAAAATTTTTTCCTCCTCTTGAAAGAACTGTATAAATCAAATAAAGAAACGCGGACAAACTTTGTATTGTAATTGTACCAAAATTTTGTGATTCTCCGCTCAAGGCTTTGAGCAGCGTAAACTGCATGCTTGTATTTTGACGTGCACGGATGGCTACAAGCGCAAGCATATACTATTTCTGCTTGACAGAATTGTAATGCTCGGAAGCTAAGATATATATGAGAACACTTACAGATACAGTTTCAGCTTCCCTCTTCGTCCATGGTATAAACAGGTATTTGCCAGTTCTTGGTGTTCTTCTTCGGATCATCAGTCAGGCTGAGATCTGTATCATCTTCTTTGTACGTTCTGATGAATTTTTTGGCGCCCGTCATGATTAGCCTCTCGATCATGAACAACTGGTAATTGTTCTCGATCAAGGGATCGATTATATGGCTGAAATTCGAAGAATATGCCATCTTGTACCTGCAAGTAAGGTTTTTTTTCGACCAAGTAATCGTATGAGAATTTCAAGAAGAGTTTGAAGTTTCAATCTAAATGGGAAAGTGGGGAATTACAAGAAATTAGTTGTTATTGGAACTGATCAAGGTCCTGAGATAAATATGAAATGCAACCGAATAAACTCCGACTTTTGGCCCAATGGAAGAATATAGAAATCAAACAGAGATACCCGCCTTACGCTATCATGGCATTTCAAAGGAATCCCATATAACATCTTAAAGTCCGTATAGAAAAGGACATGCACGTCACCCAAAGACCTTAGATAGATGCATATCAATTCTTTTTTCCCGAGACATTTTCAATTATCCACAATTCTAACTACATAAGAAGATGAGCTTGAGGCTTGAGAGGAATTTACCTAACTGATAGAGGAGCGAAAAAACCAGGAGTCCTCTCATTTGAAGCAATAAAAAGAGTTCGTCCTGGCGGGACCCATTTTTCAATCCTGCGCATAATAAACTCTGGACGTGTGTCCCTATCCAGATGAGGATGTAGGGTCCTTTCAACCCCAAACCTGTCCTTCCTGGTTTTTATTTTGTCACCCCGACGGACATGGATGGCATCATAATCGCCAAGAAGAGCCTTGACCTGTCAAAAAAGAAACAAATAAAATATATTGTCAAAGTGGAAGACATGGTTGGCATGTGGGGATGATATAAACCCTTGAATTTCTATAGACACGCAAACTCCCTTCCCTCCCACAAGAAGAGAAGAACATCCAAATCTCTAAGTAGACTACACTCCATTATAGTATTTGTTCTCAATTTCTCGAGCTTTCTCAGGTGCTTATGAGACAACGATTGAGAACTCAAGGACTTCTCATTTGAGTGAATTGTCCAACTTCAAAACGAGCTGGCAGGTGCCCTGGCTAGCAGAAGTTCACCTTATCACTGTCATTGTTCCACATGAAAGTAGATTCCCTCGAAATGGTAAGGTTAAGGTCAAGAAGGTCACACAGATAAAAATATATTCCATCAACTAAATACTTCCTGTAGATGAATTTTCAATCACTAAATAAGATTTACAAAGAACTTGGCATAAACATATGATACCCTGCTAGGCCCCCATCACATCTCCAAGTTAATTTTTAACAAGCATCATAAATGGTTTTTAACAAGTACTCAAGCACTCAGCATAAACATACAATATACTGCTAGTGTCAAGTGCGAACACTTGTCCAGCCCCCAGTACATCTCCAGGTTAACTATTTGCTCAAGCACGGTAACTGAAAATCTGAAAAGCATATTACCAAGAGATTGGACTGAATTTTGTTTAATAAAATGGATTGCATGTCAAATATGTGTGTTTGTGTGCGTGTGTGCAAATAAGAGCGTAAAAGAGCACATTCTGCGGAAAGGGGAGGAAGGCATTACATCATAAATAAATTATCTTCAAATGCAACAACACCACAAATTTATAAGGACAAAACTAAATGATGTTACATATCACAAACCTTGTTTGCTGCATCCCTTAATTTGGGTGCTGCCATAGTGGGGAGAAATGAATATGGCAACATTATGGAACTACGATTCTTCCGATCCGCACACTCCATAAACCTGAACGACCATCAGTTTTAGTGCCTATGTCAAAAAGAGGGAGGAAAATGTAACAATAATAAGAAGTTTTAGCTGTTTCATAAATAAGTGCAGGAAAAACAGTCCCAATGACTAATGACAAAATGAGAACCATGCTACAAGCACATGAACTTCTGTTCTTTTTGGATTTTTAACTGGACCGTGATAGGATTGTCCCACATCGAAAGATGTGAGAGCTAAGGTGTTGTTTATAGGGGGAGGTATGGGCCTCCCTTAGTACCCAAGGTTTTCTAGTATGGGCTGGGAGGCCTTGGGTACAGTCGGCCCATATGAGTGGGTGTCGGTTGGGCCTTGGGTGCTAAGCGTGTATGGGCGCGACTCTATCAATGGTATCGGAGCATGATCCTGTTGTGCCTTCAACTTGGGGCCGCGCCTGTGGAGTGGCCGGCCATGGTGCTCGACCAACGGGGGTGCGCCTGCCGGAGTGGTCTGCCATGGTGCACGACCAACGTGGGCGTTGGTCTTGAAGGGGAGGGTATTGATAGGATAGTCCCACATCGAAAGATGTGGAAGCTAAGGTGTTGTTTATAGGGGGAGGTATGGGCCTCCCTTAGTACCCAAGGTTTTCTAGTATGGGCTGGGAGGCCTTGGGTACAGCCGGCCCATATGGGTGGGTGTCGGTTGGGCCTTGGGTGCCCATCGTGTATGGGCGCGACTCTAGAAAACCTTGGGTACTAAGGGAGGCCCATACCTCCCCCCTATGGTCGTGCACCATGGCCGACCACTCCGGCAGGCGCACCCCCGTTGGTCGAGCACCATGGCCGGCCACTCCACAGGCGCGGCCCCAAGTTGAAGGCACAACAGGATCATGCTCCGATACCATTGATAGAGTCGCGCCTATACACGCTCAGCACCCAAGGCCCAACCGACACCCACCCATATGGGCCAGCTGTACCCAAGGCCTCCCAGCCCATACTAAAAAACCTTGGGTACTAAGGGAGGCCCATACCTCCCCCTATAAATAACACCTTAGCTCCCACATCTTTTGATGTGGGACAATCCTATCAGACCGCATAATTATAACATGTGACATCCAATTCCAACTTTATCAAAGGGTTCAAAACCTATAATCACTTTTTGTGTATGGGCAAGTCCTTTCAACAGAAAGGTAAAGACGAGAAAAGCCCCTAAAATAACAAAGACGAGAAGAAACACTAAATGGACTTCAGAGTAGTTCCAGCATCAATACATCTAACACACCTCAAATCCTAACTTTCACAAATTAAGAAAAGAGCAGCAAATTTAAAACTTTTAGATTACCATGAAAGAGGACTTGCTGTTCGATTTATGAGCAAGATATTTGAGTAGCGTCTGTTCTCTTTGAGATCAACTCTAGAGACCCCTTCCACGTGAGCAATCCCTCTAGCTCCCAACTTCATACTTGTAGATAATACCCGGTGCCACATTTTTGAATTGTCTACAATGACAGGTACAGTTTGGGATATGAGGTCAATGTCGTACATAGAGTCCATGGCACAGGAGTTTGCTGCCCACCTACAAAACACAAAGACCTATTCAGATCAGAAGGCACTAGTCTTTTGTCTTTGAGTATCTGACCGAACACATAATTAGATGGTAATAAATGACTAAAAGAACCCAAAGCCTCAAATTCAAATACAGCATTTGGACCAAAGCTCCTCAATAATAAATCAAGATAATCAATTTTTCCCACATCTTCACCTTTCCTGTGAACTTGCATTGTCGGAGCTATGAAGAATCCCCTTCTTGTTGTGTATTGGATTGATACACATCCTAGAAGGCATCACAAAAGTTCTGCAAACAATAGGGAAAATTGTAAAATCCTGGGCAACATCATGTAAAGAGTAAGACTACTTAATAGTACACTGAATAGTGGTTCATTTACAGAAAATAGAAAACAAAACACATTTTTTTTAGATTGCATTACAAATGGCTAAAACTTTACAATAATGAACATGTTAATGTAGAAGTCATTCCATTTATTGGCATTCATGAAATTCTGTTATCATCTTAGATTCAACTCCAAATGAATTAGCTACTCTGAAATCAAAAAAAAAAACAACACATAATCTGCATTCTGCAATCACTTGAAGCAAAAATAGAGAGACAGGAGCTGCAAATGAGAATTGAGAATAGACACCAAAGAAATTACACTTATTTCAGTATCATGTGTTAAGAAGCCCAGTTCATTCAAAGTTTGATCTTGAAAAAACATCGAACCCAAACGAACATCCAAACACCCCAGTAAGACAGATTATATATTGACTTCATATATATGTGGAAGCAAAAGTAAAATCCAAAATATTAACATACATAAGCATACTAAAACTTGAAAATACCGCAAAATACTATCCAAACTAAGCCAAATAGCTTGACTATTTGTAAGCATATTGAACATCCCAACAACTTTTAACAGTTTTTTTTCCCCTGAATTTCCCATTTTCACACGATTTCCCACTAAATACAATCCACAATCAGCTTTCTAAACATACCATAAAAAACACTGGAACTTCTAATCTAGAAAACGAAATATAACAACTCCATGCAAGGAATCGACAAACACTATGAAGTTAAAACAATGTGATCCTCACCTACCTATTTAAGAGCATAGCCTCTTCAAGGGCGCACCGGAGGCTAGATTCCTGATGACCCAGTCCTTCACAGGACTCGCAATGCTTGCCAGGGCAATCAATCCTGTTTCCCCAGTACAATACCTTATCAGGGAAGACATGGGTTCTCGAATTCTTGTTGCCGAGATTCACCAAGTTTTGTAGCGTGGTCTTTGTAGACGAAAAGGAGAACTCATTAGTGGAAACCAGAGAGGAAAACAAACAGAGCAAGGCAATGGCAGCAAGGAAAAAGAAGAGAGTGAGAATTGGGGATCTGGGTTTTGATTTGAGCTTTAGGGTTTTGTTAATTGTCGCCATTGGAACTGAAGATGAAGAGATGGAAGGAGAAAGGAGAGATCTTGAGTAGTTGACGATTTGAGCATATCGTTATTTTAGTTTTAGTAGACTTCAAGCAATGAAGGTGGTCTCATGAATCATTAGTTTATTAGATTAGATCTCGCCACCTGATCACATCCCTAATCATAATAACAAAACATTATAATGAAATATTAAAATATATTATAGGCGTTACAATCGTTTAAAAGTCAAAGTGGGTTAGCAACAACCTACAAATATGCTTTAGGTTGAAGAGAGCGTATTCTCTAAGTATATTCTGGTTCACCTCCTTGTGATTGGTCAATCCCTGAAATCGACTCTGGTAATTGCGACTAAGGCAAATGATGAGAGCGAGATGAAGAGAAAGGTTGGGTGGCAAGTTGCCTAAATAGATGATGATGATATGGATAGAGTGTTCCAATCAAGAACGTCAGTAAATGCAGAGTGTATAGTTGTGATGCTTGTGGCGGTCCATGTGCCTATTTGTGAATAGTCTAAAGTGTTCATAGTGGATTTGATATAAAGTGTAGGCATTGAGCCTTATTAGTCAAAGAATTGAATGGGCTTTGAAGCATAGCTGAGGAAAATGGGCCCGACCATTTTTGGCCACTACATAGGACTCATCCAAGATCGACGAGACATTTGTTTTAACCGATAACCACATCATACAAACTTGTCCTTTGGACAATCGATATAAGCCTAACTAGGGTCGTCAGGTCCGTACACACAAAAATTTCTCACCTTACGACATGGTAAACTAGGCCAAAATTCAACGCTTGGTCACAAAGATATTGCTTCTGGTTTGAATGAGTCCATACAATTTGACCCCAAAGATTCACCACTAGACTATAACCCTAATGGTTTTTTTTTTAATACTACTCATTTAAATCGAACCTTGACACACATATCACCCTAATGGTTTCATATTAAACTCTCAAACAGTAAATCTCAAAGTACATGAGTCCTAACCAAGTTATCATGATATTCCAAGAAAAAGCTCTTATTTGGTGATTATTTTTACCTCCATTCACGGTTCACCTAACTTACCTTACATGCATGATTGCCAAGGTAAGTAATGAGTGAATATGATGGCTTTCAAAGGCTGCAACACAGCCACAGTAGAAAGTAAGAATTGCACGTACGGATAAAACTTCTGATCATAACTTCATGTGGGTTGATGATTATATAGAAGGGAAGACTATTAGGGTTGGCAGTGCAGAGTTGAAAGGAGAAGTTTTTGTGTAAAGTTGAGAGCTCATACATACATACATATCATATCTTGTGCACAGCTCACAACAATAAAACATATACAAGTAAGAAATAGACAGGACATCTGTAATGGTCACTGCAATAACTTTTCCTACACGAGCCATCATCTGTGATGGTCAATCCAATGACTTTTCCTGCACGATCCCTTGTCTATGATGATCACTGACTCACTGTAGTGAATTTTCATGCAAGAGCTCTCGTCTATGATGGTCATTGTAGTGACTTTTCCTGCACGAGCCATTGTCTATGATGATCACTGCAATGACTTTTCCTGCACAAAGCCCTCATCACGTTCCTTTTCCTCCAAGAGCCCTCATCGCGTTAGAACGCGAGGTATATTATTTGAAACAGCTTACTTCTTCATAAATCAACTCTTCAATTCTTCAATTTGATTGATTTTGGCAATCAAAGCCTTTCCTTCTATATTGATCACATGAAGAAAACTTTACTATTAAAACTCAAAAAAAAAAAGTGTGATGGGTACAAGAGATAAACCCAAGAAACCACAACCCACTTCAATCCCAATCTATTTGCTAAATCCCCTAGAATACACTTTCTCATTCTACCCTCATCTGTACATATCATCATCTAAACAATCACAAAACAGGAAAAATTCAAGAAAATATAGAGAGAACTTGTGGACTAATGAAGAAAATGCTGCTAATGTTGCTGATAGCAAATGCATGCCATGAAGGCTATATCTTGAACTTTGTAGCAACCCTCTTTGGGTGATCAGGATGAAGCTGGTTTGTCTCGGATCACATCGGGCACACGGTTTTGTCTCCTTTGGACATTTCAGCACAAGGAGAGCGATAATAGAAGTTGAACTAATACTATGCCTAGCAGGTCTTCAATTTTAAGCCTTCTGAAATGCGCGCGAGGAAGCACCGTGGAGAAGTCTTACAAAACCCAAGAAACTCAGCTTTCCATCAGTGTGTCGAATCCAGTCCTGAAGAACTACATGAACAGGTACCGAGGGGCTCAGCCCAAGTTCCTGTAATAAACCAAAATTACAGGAAAATCAGTATCGCAACCAATTTGCAGATAATACATTCTTGCTTCAGGTTTTGTATAATTGTTGATGTGGAAATGGGGAAATTTTGGATTTGCATCCCATTCATTCTTAGAGCATCGTAGCGTTGAATTTGAGTCTCTTCCTCCAACATCACCTTGAAAGGGACTTAAAAAGAAAAAGACCATAATCGAGGGACATGAGCAGGGAACGGAAAAGAGCATACCGAGGCAAGTTCTTCTATCATAATAGGTCTGTTTCCATCTTTCTCAAACAACTCGTAAGCACGACTCGCATGTTGCTCCCAACAATCCATTCCTTCCAGCTGATGCACACTTATGGCAGCTGCACAAAAATCTTCAAAATCTAGTTTTCTGTACTGAATGGAACCAACCTGGATCGAGTAAGGATGGATTATCAGCTAACATTTTTTTATCATTATTTTCATTCCAGGAAGTAAATCTGTCTAAATAGAAACCAATTACAATGAATGTGATGGAGTTACCATCTGGACATAATCAAGGACCCGGGAATCCTTCATGGCGTTTGTGGAGTTCCTCACCATTGCCTGCTTATTCAATTGAAATTTAGAATGATGAGAGATAATAGATAATACAAATGTTACATAAGATGATGACACAGAAAATAAAGAAATGAAGCTAACCGTTTTAAAGTTCTGCATAGAAATGAAACCATTTTTGGTTGGCCCTAACAATGTAAACTGTTCCCGGAGATAAGCTAGCTGAGATATGGTTAGAGTCTTTGCAAGAGCCTGTCACAATAGCAGAAGCTTACTCTATGAAATTTGTTGCACCACCCAATTAAAGTTTCAGACATAAATAATGATGAATAATGAATGAGGAGGAACTTCAAAATTTTGCAAAACCTTAAGGCGATAAACTACTTACCCCCAGCGCTGATTTTCGTAAAGAAGAAGAGCATGTATAAGCTCGTGCAAGCTTAAAAACTATCGTGTCCAATGGTATCTTTAGGTCATGATGATTGGCAAGCCATGGATGACCTGAACACAATCCCACACAATGATATTAGAATCCTATTATCTTAGAAAGATGTGGATACCTATTGTCAGTCGTGTTTAGATATACACTTGTGGGATACAGAAAATCAAAGTGCTGTACTCCATTGATTAATTATCAAATTGTTTGAAGATCCAAATGAGTTGCAGGAACGGAACAAATGGTGGAAACAATAAAGACGGTTGGCAGTCTAAAATGGCCAAGATAATACATGCAATTGTAGGGGAAGCGATATTATCAGGATAGAACAATTTTAAGAATGGCTTCAGTTACTTACTCAGAGCCTGAGCTGCAGTTAGTCTCTTCCGGTAATCCTTATTTAACAATCTCTTCACAAAATCTATTGCCTCAGGGGATAAAGATGGCCAAGGAGCTTCATCAAAGCTTGGATCTGCCTTAAGGACAGCTCGGAAGATGCCAGATTCCGTCCTTGCCCAAAATGGTCGGCTCCCACATAAAAGAATATAAGCTATCACACCAATACTCCACATGTCTGCCTCTGTCCCATATGATCTATGCAGAACCTCAGGAGCTACATAATATGCACTTCCCACAATGTCATTGAGTCTTTCATCTACAAAAAATTTCAACAGTCAAAATCCTACATTCTGTAAAGAAAACGGGTATCAACAGTGTAAGGGGCTGGGACACAGTCCTCATGTTATAGGTCATACCAGGCTTAACATAGTCAGAGAGTCCAAAATCAATTGCCTTCAAAGTAGAATTCTCCTCTTTGGTAGTAAAAAGAAAATTCTGAAAACAAAACGTCACTCATTATGATTGGAAAAGGAAAATCCACCAAATCGGAAGAGTAACTTCAGCAAACACATCTCTTAGAAACTCCGACCTCTCATTTCTTTAGTAATGAAAAATCACAGAACTGTGTGTGAACTGCAACTAGCCTACAATAGTAATCAAAGCAGAATCGGAATCCAAACCAAGCTTTAATGTGGTCATAATAAGATATTCAAAACTGCCCAAAATTTGGGTAGAGCATGTCATATCTTGAACGAGATCATTATCAAATAAATACATGAAAAATAACCTAGGGTAAAAAGGTAAACTACTCACACGCACAAGGCTTCCACAATGAAGAAGGGATTGGGAAAGGCAAGACATACAATGCCCTAACCCTTCAGAGCGGATGCTGTTTCCGATAATCAAACACAAACTCCTAAGGTGTGGTGAAAGAAGGTGGGTTTGGGAAAGGGCAAGATGTACAAAGCCTTACCCTGCATAGCAGAGGCTGTTTCCCATAATCAAACACGAACTCTAAGGTGTGGTGAAAGAACAGCAAAGAATGGCAAAGTTGCTAACGGGAGGTTTTTCAAGTTTACAACTCCAAGAATAGAACCAAATAGGATTCAAGGCATTCTTGTTATCATTTTACCAGTAGTTCTAATTTCATTTAACTAACAATAGGGTTTCAATATCTTTCAACCACTCTTAAAAGTCAATCAACTGAGGTTTCTAACAGTCATGCTTAGATTTCACATACATGCTGACCTGCCCTCGAATTCATGTCTGATACAACATTGACAGCAGCACATATCAACAAATACAAAAATCAATTCTCTTTATCAGTCAGTTACCTCCGGCTTGAGGTCACGGTGAACCACGCCTTGGAGATGACAGAAGGCAACGACACTTAATATTTGAACCAAAACAATCTTTGCATCTTCTTCCGAGTATTTTCCACCCCTTCATAATGTGAAAGAGAATTAAAAGGTTACAAAGGAAGGAGATGATTAACCATGAAAAAAACTATTTGAGACAGTGTGAGTACCTCGAGAGTATTCTATCCAATAGTTCACCACCTTCACACAACCTGAAAATCATAACACACATTAGGGGTTCATCATCATCATCTAAGCCTTTTATCCCAAAAGTTTGGGGTCGGCTACATGAGTCTGAGAAAATCAAAGGGAATCCACAAGTGTATTCGTTTCCACCATTGATTTCTATTTAGGATCAAACACGCATTAGGGGCTAAGCTCCAAAAGTGACCACCACTGCTATGACTTCTTTACATGAGAAATAATTAGAGAATAATGTGTTAAAAAGAACTAATTACGTAAAATTCTACATGCCAGCCATATATGCGCATTATTGCCATGTGTAAATGTCATAATCTAATGATCATTGTGAAATATGATTATAGATTAGCTAAACCAAAATGCAGTAAAAGTATGAAAGAGGTGAAGCAACTCAAACTTACTCCATTATGATATAAACACTCTCATCATCCTCATAGGCATCATAGAACTCTACTAGGTTCTTATGTCCTGTCAAAGCCCGTAATATCTTCACCTCTCGTCTTACATCCTCGATAGCAATAGCGGTGGTCATCTGCCAAACATGAACATTTTCAGAAGAAGAAAACAATTCTTCATGGATATCCACAATCGACAGCCAAGAAAAAAAATATTTATTGATAAATGTTCTCTTGTACTCAGCCCAATAATCAGGGAGCAATAGACCTTCCTATCAAGAAAATGACATTAACATCATGGAGAAACCAACGACGTGCCTTCTCTGGATGGAGTGAAATAGCGAATAATGTCAAAATCATAACAGCATTAACCGACAGCTACTTTTCACTAGACTGACCAAAAACAATGGTGAAATCAAAAGGTCGGCATCAAATAAAACGTATAAAGCTCCATCATTGTATCCATCTTCAAACTTTGTCATTTTCGCATGATGCCGATCATGCACGCATCTATTATTGTCTTCATCAATACAACATGGTATTAGAATTAGATCCACTTTTAAACCCTGCCATAGCACACCACTCTCCTAAGTAAACACCACTAACTTAGAGACTGTCACCAAGAGCTAGAATCCTCACTATGACCACAAACATACAACAATGGCATAACAAGACAAATCAGAATGGAAAGGATGCTGGCTCCAAAAATGCAAACAGACCACATGATATCCTGTCCAGATCAAATTCTCCATTGCAGAAATTTGCATCACATATATAACATACAAATTCAGTAGAGATTTTCCTAATAAAACAAGTAAATTCAGGATCAAACCTTAGATTTTGGGATAACTTTGACAGCCACATCCTGGCCCTTCAAATTTCCTTTCTTGGCTCTGGCAGAGCAAGTATACCCAAAATGCCCACGCCCCACTTCTTCACCAAGCTCATAATGTGACAGAAACTGTTTAGAATACCCAAAATTCTTGTCCAAACCGATCTCTCCCTCAGTTCCCTCTGGGATTGATGCCTCGTTGGGTTTGACAGAGCCGTGTCTTCGGGCAAGCAATGAACGTATGTGTTTGGCCGGAGATGGAGGCGGAAAGGGGCGTTTGAACAGGCGTAGTGGAGTGGAGGTCACGCTCGATATCGCCGGCGAGTTCTTGAAGACACTTCGGAGAGGACTTGGGCTGTAGAAGGGGAAGTTTGAGGACTTGTTAGAGCGGGAATTCAGCGGTGGATCACTCTCACTACTAATTGTCAAGTTATTGAGTTGATTTTCTGGGTTCTGAATGGGTTTTCCATGACAAAGTCCCATTGAAACAGAGAAGTGAAAAAAGTAAAGAAATTTCGGTCAAAAAATATCAAAACTTTGTCCCAATCTAAGAAGGTCAAGAAGGATACAGTGAGAATTCAAAGAATTGAAGTTCATGAAAGAAAAGGGGAAAAAAAAAACTGAATTTTACAGCTTCATTAAGAAAACCCAGAAAAGAATAGCACTAGAAACTGAATTCAACGGCTTTAATAAAGCAAACCCACAAAGGGAATCAATCGCACTGTGAATTCTCTCCCAAATCTATTCCCAGGAAAATCCCAAAAGTCGAAACCCAAGAAAATGATTAAAGACTTAAAATCAAATGGAGAAAAGAAAGGGACAAGACTTTGGTGACCAAGAAACAATGCCAGATGGATAGAAAAAGAAGTAGAACAGATTGTAGGTGAAGCTGTAAGAGGAGACAATGAGAGGAACCAAAGACAGAAAAATATAACCAAATTTCTTACTTTCTTTTTCTCCTAGACGAAGGAGTGAATGGGAGGCAAAAGCACAGGGGAAAAAGTAAGCAAAAGATGCTTAGCAGAGGCAGCAAGAAAAGTGAGAAAAAATAAAAATAAAGAAAACCAAGGAAAACCTTCTTTTGCTTGCTTTTCTGTAAGCCTTTTCTGTTAATGGTATTTGAGTGTGTTGTGCATTTTGTGATTGTTGAAGAGAGAGAGAGAGGGGAAGTAATAGAGAGATGTTGATTGTCTTCTCTCTCAAAATAAGAGCATCCACATCATATTACCTAAACATGAGTCTATCTGTAAAATTTAGAGATTTTGTCAAAATAGAGCTCTGCATCAGATTACCTAGAGGTTCCTTATTTTACAGAATATGAACAGTAGTTCCCTACATCTAGAGAACCACTATTCACTTCCCTAAACATAAAATAATATTTTTTACTACTTTATTTTCTCATCTCTACTCTCTTCTCATTTTTTCCCTCATCTCTCTCCTCACTCCTTTCTTTCTCTCTCTTCTTTCTCTCTCATCTCTTTCTCTCTCCTCTCCTCACATTTTGACTCCTTTCTCTCTCATCACTTTTTCTCTCTCTCTTCTTTCTCTCTCCTCTCTCTCTCCTCACTCCTTTCTTTCTCTCTCCTCTTTCTCTCATCACTTTTTCTCTCTCTTCTTTCTCTCTCCTCAATTTTTTTCTCTAATTTTTAATAACATTAATTTATTATTTTAATTAATATATTGTTTTAAATGTAATTAATTTATTATTTTAAATAGAAGTAGTTTATATGAATAGAATAAATAAAGGAAAGAGAAATAAATATTATTTTAATGCAATAGAGAATATGATAGGTAATCTGATGCAGTGTTGATTGGATAGGGAATCTGTAAAATAGGGGAAAATGACATTTTGTCTGTATTTTAGGGAATCTGTTAAGAGAAACTGATGCAGATGCTCTAATAATGGAAGTGGGGTTGGAAATTTGGATCCTTCCAGGCTGTCCTTATGGATCCCAAAAAACTTGAAGAACTCACAAACAAAAACCTTGAAGAAGAGATATACCTATATATATAGATTGGTATATGTGAACAGTGAAAACAAGTTTAAGAAAATAAAAGAATTGGAGAGCTGCCATTGTATTGTCTTGTGTGTTCCAGCTTTGACCTGCTTTTTGTTGGGCTCTGTTTCTTTTTTCTTCACAATCCAATTTATATAATAGAATTGCTTGAGTTGGATTTGTCTTTCTATGAAAAAAATTAACACTTAATTTATATATTATATATAAATGCATCATACACACCATAAACCCCTCCACGCTAGAGGCAGGAAAGACGGGCCGAAATCCATGTGAGAAATAGTGCCCAGGCGTAGCAATCTCTCGCATTTGGAATGAGTTATCACAATTAACTTCATCATTCCAACCAAAACTCTTTTTTTTTTCACACACCATAACACCAATCTTGCATGAACATGTTGAATTTTTGGATGAGACTTTTGTGCAAACCTAACCTTGTTGAAGAATTCCAGACAACTTCATATTTGTCAACTTTTTTTTATTTTCTTGATGTTCTTGATCAACTTTCTAATCTTTTTGTTCATATTATAACTCTATCTAGTTTGTGAAGACCACATCTATATTACTACTTTCTAAGTACCCAATTCTCTTGTATTGTAGGGATTCACCCCTAGTATATATAAACATTAAAGAATCCAAAGAAAAGAAAATGTGGCCATTTATTTTTTGTGGGGATCTGAAAAAGGGTATCACTTGCAAGGAGCCCAAGTAGTTATCTCTCCAGACGCAGAGGCATAAAGAATTTCCCTCGAGATTGGGAGTTTGATTCTAAGTTTACACAATTATTTACAAGTGGTTTGTGCTGAGTCTCCGATCAACTAACCTATTAGGCATGTTTGCACGTGTCTTATCCAACCTGAGTTTGGATTTAATGGATTGTCCAAAAAGGACATTTCTGCTGAATTTTTTTGGTTACCAAACAAATGTCTTTTTTTTAAGTTGTGGATGCACTCCCCTAGTTCGAATACATGAAATTCATATGTATTGGTTTGGCTGTAAACAAGTTTATTATTAAGCTAATATGTGTTGTACGAGTAGGTCTATCTGACCCGTTAATGACCCCCAAAATATGTATATGCATGTTCAAATTCAAAAGTATTGAAAGAGATCAATAGTAAGGGTTTTGAGAAATATATATAACAACTAATGTTGGAGTATTAATTATGGTGTTATATATAGATATGGTATTATTAGGTGGAGACTTTAAGGAGCAAAAATAATTAGTTTTTGATTATATATGTTAGCATGCTATATATGCATTAACTAATTATTTATCATCCCATCAAAAAAAAAATTATTATTTATCAATTTTTTATTATACAATCCCAATCATCAAAACAAATTTAAATTCGAAACTTGAATTAAACCAAATTATAGTTTGATTCATCATATGCCATGCATGGCTTGTTTATTTCTTATTAATTATTGCTAAAATTTGCACGATAATAATGATTGAATTTCATTATATTTTTCAAATTTCCATTATTGTATAGTTATAAATTATAATTAGTTAGTTATACAAACCGCCCTAGTAGTTCAATCTAGTTCAAATTAGAACATCAACATGATCATGTCTATAGTTGTGAAGTGTACTCATTGATATCAATGATGTATTCCTTTGTTAATTTATATTATTATTGTACCTTATTTCAGTTTAATTCATGTAGGTAATTACTTTCATTTGGATGTCATTTTAATAAAAAACAAATTAATACTCCCTCCGTCCCATTTTAATTGTCCTCTATTCCTTTTTGGGATGTCCCAAAATGCAGGCCCATTTCAATTAATTAAAACTAATTTCATACATTCTTCCCATCTTACCCTTAAATTGAAAAGCTAATGGAGTGAATTCCCAATGAGTCATTGACATCTTAATTGTCCTCTATAAATGAGGGTATAAATGTCAAATTGAAGGGGAGTAATGCAATTTCTTAAACTGTGTGTAAAATTGAAAGAGACAATTAAAATGGGACGGAGGGAGTAACCGAGAACGATACCATATAAAATTTTCACCTATTAACAAGGTAAGTTAGGTCAAAACCCAACACGCGGCCACAAGGGTATCCCATGAAAATCGAACTCATGACTTTCTGAATCCATATTATGTAGTTTATACACAGGCTTATAGTAAAAAAAAGTATCATATTATGATGATCAATAATTATCAATCTCTATGGTGGGTGATTTCTATCAAAATCACAATGTTGATTTTGATAAGTATTCTCATGACCACCCACCAACCCTTGAACATCAAGTGTATCATGAGAAAGTCTAAGGTGTTAAGTATCCCTTTAATTCAGGCTCAAACAACGTCCTACTATTCAATCATAATACTCATTTATCACTCAATTTATTTAATTATCCAAAACTTGCACTAGAAAATGTGTCAAATATATACACCAAACAATTTTTTTTATAATCAACGATACCATAAAAGTTTGTTGTTTTAACATCCGATATATATATGGGTTTAAACTGGGATCATCATATCCGCACGCGCAAAAATTTCTTACTTGACGACAGTGTAAAAAAAGCTATAGTATGTGAATATATTAAAGAGCTATGACCATTTATACATACACTTTGCTATGTATGGACAAATATGCATGTATGTATATATACGTGTCTGTGTGTGTATATACACACTAGATTTGGTCAGCTCTTATTATAAGCTTGTGTAGGCAAAAGCAGAGAAGGACTTGCACTGATTCCCGCCCTTTCATTGAAGGAATGAAGTTGCTTTGTGCTTACAAGATAAAAAGGAAAGGAAAGGAAAGGAATAAAATAAAATATTCTTATTCTTCCATACCCTATTCACCACCTCTTCTTTTCAAAACAAAGGAATATAAAGTTGATTAAGAATTTGGAAGAGAGAACAAATTAACAAACAGTTAGATAGAGAAAGAGAGAGAGATTTTTATTTCTATTTTTGTTTCTTTTTATTTTAGTAATTTAAAATTGTTAGTGAACATGCAAGAACATGGAATACAGATATATATTCCACCATTTTTAAGTCATTTTTAGTCAAATGTTTTTGGTTAGAGACTTTTGATAATCAAGGGGAGAATCCAATGGTGATTTGGGCGCTAATTAAGACGACAAAAAGTCTAATGAGAAGGTGTTGAAATTAGGATTTTTTCTTTTTTCGGTTGGTGTTGCAATTTAGGCCTTAAGATGTGGCATTTTGTGTCAAATCAAAAGGAGATTATGGGTGTTGAAAGTTTGAAACTTTGTGGTATTGTAATGTTTTTAAACTATTTGGGTGATAGTCTAGTGTGAACATTTTTGGAAGCCAAACTGTATGGACTCAAAAAGTAATAAATTTGTTTTCAATTAAGAATAATACCCTTATAGTCACGCTTTGGGTTTTACCCCAACTTATCATATCGTCAGGTGGTAAACTTCTGTGCATGTGAGCCTAACTATCATAATTTAGGTTCATATCGGATGTATATATATAGTATCATTCTCAGTTATTGAAAAAATACTTTAATTTACACGATAATAACATAGAACAACACTATACAAGCTTGGCCTTTGGACATTCGATATGAATCTAAACTCGGGTCGCCAGGTCCACACGCACAGAAGTTTTTCACTTGATGACTGGATGAGTTGGGCCTAAGGCCCAGCGTAGCCATATGGGTATTGCCTATCACCCTAGTGGTTCTAGGAACAATTTAGTCCTAGAAAGATTTATCAACTAGACTATCACCCTAATGATTCTAGGAACAAATACCCTTGTGGCAACGCATTGGGTTTTGCCATAACTTCATGTTGTCAGAAGAGAAATTTATGAATGAGCGGGTCTGACAATTCAAATTTAGGTCTATATCGTATATACAAATGATAAATTTATATAGCGTCGTTATCTCTATTAAAAAAATATTGTAATTTTTGGCACCATAATGCCTTGAGAAATGCCATGCCCAATTGGCCATTATGTTGCGGACAATCATTATTAAGAGAAACCAAACCAACCCCCACTTTTATCTTTATTATGATATTGTTAGGTGACCCACCAAACCCTAGATTTCTTTTTTTCTTTTTCTTAAAAACAGTTAACTAACAAAGAAGGAGAAAAGAAAGGAAAGGAAGATTTTGACCAAGAGTGGGAACTTAGGAAGAAAAGAACAGCAATTTTTGGGAGGTGGACTGACTGATCATTGGAATTATCACAGTGAGTAGGAGGGTCCCCCATACCACTTTGAACCAGAATGGTGTACAGACCACAAGTCTTTTCTGGTGTTTATTTGTAGTATATTCAGATTTATCTCGGTGTAGTATGTAGTCTGATGTTGTCTAGTTTACTCGGATTTAGCCCAATACAGTTTATAGTCCGGTGTTTGTATTTTCTTAGTATAATCCGATATTATCCGACGTTTGAAAATTTTTATATTATTTTTGTGGTGTTAGGTTTAATGGTTATTATCATTAAATGAAATATTGTGATTTTCACTCTTTTCAAAAAAGAAAAGGAAAAAACACAAGGCTGCTTTCTCTCTTCTTTTTTTCCCAATTATTTTTTTTTTCAATTTGGACACACGTTAACCATAATAATCAAGTGGTTGGTTGGTTGATTCTATGAGTATTCCTGGCCCAAAAAAGATTTTTATGTGCATGTTGGACAGACATTGGGATTGAATATTCTCCTGCCAAAAAAAAAATGCAGCTTTTTTTTTTTCTTTTTTACACATTTGATAATTATTCCTCCCACATTATGCTTTATATATTTAACAAATATTATAGGTAAAATTGGATTTATTACAGTAATAGAATTATAATCAAATCAGTATTACCATGTATATGTTTATAGAATCTAGATACAATTACCTTTCAAAAAAAAAAGAATATATAGATACAATTACCATAAATAAGTGTTTTATTTTTAATTTTTTATTGAAATTAAGTACGGGCCTAATTGATAGTTTGGGCTGGAAATGTGCTTATTTTTATTTGTAGGCCCAATCATTTGACAAGATTGTAATTACCCGAGCCAACAAGCTTTTGCGCTCAATTGTTTTTCCATCTATTTAGCGGCCCAAGTCCATAACCGGCCCAGTTGGAAAAACCATTTCGAAAAATCTAATACAGGAGCCAGGTTTGATTTGTAGTAATGAACCATCGATTAATGGATTTCTATGGCCTATGCCTGATTTTGTGGCCCGAAATAGGGTCCTTTTGTTTTAACCTAATGTGGTGAGCCAAGGTGAGATGAGTTGTGGTGACAAAAAGTATTTGGAGCGTCATTAAAATTTTTGTGAAGAGGTGATGGTAAAATTAGATATTTTTCTTTGATATCACTTAATTTTTGATGAATTCATTTTTATAAAAATATAAACTCAACAACAAAATTGTTTGACGGTAAAATCGGAGAAAAATATCTTTTTTTTTTACTCAGAAAATGGATCAAGCCTTCAACTTCAAACTCATCATGATCTACTGTGCAGATATATCATAACTCACTACTCGGACAAACACTTTTTTTTTTGTCCGAACACAATGTATTCAAGTCAAAAACGACGCGTTTGACAAGTGCACGCTACCGAACGCACCCCGTTTAGTTTACATATACACATGTGGGCTTCTTTAGTCTCACGTCACGTGAAAGGGGACGCAAGTTAGGGGATTGACCAGCGTTTGAAGTTTGAACGAATGTGAAGTCGTGGACTTGACTCACCTACTAATTTCAACCCCAACATCCCATTGACCAGTCAACGGACTTTGTTCCTGATTTTCCAAGTGATTTCACGTTATTTTCCCCGAAAGTTTAATACCAAATTATTTAAGTCAACGCCAATTTAAAAACAATAGTCCTATGTAGTTCATATAGTGATAGTTTATAAGAGACCGAGTTTCTTAAACAAAATTTTAAAATGTTTTAATTCTCAAAATATATATGTTAAATTTGTTAAGAAATAAGACATTCAGAATCAACTCATAAAACTCTTTCAAACAATATCCAATATCGATTAATTTTATTGGGTAAATCTTAATTTCATTGTTTTTTTCAATGGAATTTTAAAACACAATGGATTCAAAACTAAAACAATGAATTATAGAATATACTTTTAAAAAATAATGAAATTTATATTAAAATAATAAATTTTGAATAATGAATTCTGAGATAAAATAATTGAATAAAGTTATTCCATTTAATCAATGGAATAAATTTGTTAGGTTTTGGGTTACCAAACTTATAATAGGCTATATGTCATTTTCCATTTACAAATTAGAAAATCCACGTGTAATACGTGGCGCTTTCCACGTATAAATACACGCACATTTCACTGAACTCTGGTGAAATTATGGAGAGTCGCGTGTCAGCTCTGTTGGAGCCATGGGCGGACCTAAGCGACAAGGTCGTGATGGTAACCGGTGCCTCGTCGGGGCTTGGCCGGGATTTCTGCCTTGACCTCGCCAGAGCCGGTTGCAAGGTCGTGGCTGCGGCTCGGCGCCGTGATCGTCTCATCTCACTCTGCGACGAGATCAACCAGCTCCACCCGGCTGTTTCAGGGCCTCGCGTAGTGGCCTTTGAGCTCGATGTTTGTGCCGATGGAGCCAAGATCGATGAGTCTGTACAGAAGGCTTGGGCCGCGTTTGGGAGAATCGATGCCCTTGTCAACAACGCTGGGGTTAGAGGTAATTAATTGGATTAGGTTTGTACTTTTGTTTGTTTGCTCGGGAAATTTTAGGAAAGGGATGTTTGGATTTGGTTCTGCGGTCAAATTTGGACTTTATTGAGTCGTAATTTATTTTCAGGCAGTGTGAAGAATCCATTGGAATTGTCAGAGGAAGAATGGAACCATGTTATCAAGACAAATTTAACAGGCACCTGGTTGGTGTCTAAATATGTCTGCAAACGTATGCGTGATGCGAATCAGGGAGGATCAATCATAAACATTTCCTCCATTGCTGGTATTGATCGGGGGCAGTTACCTGGAGCTGTAGCCTATGCTGCTTCGAAGGCTGGCCTGAACGCCATGACAAAGGTAATAGCAACTGATGCTCTGTTTGAGTGATCGTTCTCTCAAGCACAATTGCTATAATATTAAGGAATTATGAAGTTTTCTTGGAATCATATCGTTTATCATTCTGTACATGAAAAGGAAGTAATTTCATAATTATAAAGACTTTTATGGGCATAACTAATTTAATATTTACGAGTGGGAACTGAAGGTATGAGAGTATTCCTTTCCTCTTTCATATGAGCACTTTTTACATGTTCAAATGAAGAGGGGGAAATGGAGATAGCATGAAAATGGCATTGCTAAATTGATTTGCCTGTATGAATTCTGTGCTATATGGAGTTTTCTCATTTGTTTGTACTATTTTGTTGTGATTTTTATGAACACAAAAGTCACGTTCTTTGATTTTTGGGACGATTGAGATTGTCTCATATGTTCTTTTTGCCCCATCCAATATGCTAGCTGATTTGAAATCTGCCGTTGCTGACATGTATTGTAGAATGCCAATGGATGTTCTTAAGTTTTTAACAGCCATGCTTGTTTCGATGAACTCTAACTTGAGCTTGATTCTAAACTTATGCCGCATATAAAGAAATCTCAAGCCGGGCCCATATGGACAGGCTTTCTAAAATGGAAAACATGTTCACACAACTTACAATTGGACATGTAAAGTCTATTGGCAAAGAATCCTGTTTAGAAGCTTTTCTGTCTGTGTTTTCTTAGTTGGATACCACTTAAATGTTTGGTGTAATAGTGTTTTAGTTTGTGTTTATCCATATGGCATTCTTTCAGACCCTGTTTAATGTTTCGTCCATGGATCCAGCTTCTAGTTACTATTGTAGGCTTGTAGCTACATGCCCTTTTGTTATATATCTTTATCAATGACTGTATTGTTCCAAGGATCAATAATGACAAATGTTTTATCAGACGATGGCGCTTGAATTGGGGGTGTACAAGATCAGAGTGAACTCGATATCTCCTGGACTATTCAAATCGGAGATCACACAGGGTCTTATGCAGAGAGAATGGCTAACCACTGTTGCCATGAAAACGGTTCCATTGAGGACTTATGGTACTGTGGATCCAGCATTGACAACGCTTGTTCGCTACCTGATCCACGACTCTTCAGAATATGTCACCGGAAACATCTTTATTGTCGATGCAGGAGCCACTCTTCCTGGGGTTCCCATTTTTTCTTCTCTGTGAAGATCTTTGTCTCTAATGGTTTAGCTCGGAACTCCCATGCAGACGACAGAATTTCAGTTGGCTTTAGTTTTAATTGTGTTGGGAGGAGAAGCTAACCTCATGGTACTGTAATTCTTTGGGTTTCATACGAAAACTCATGATGTATTTGCTCATAAGAATGTTATATCCAAAAACGTTAGCGACACTATATAAGTTTTTTTTCCTTTGACATTCGATATGGATCTATTTGTTCCCAATGAGAATTAAACTCTAGACCTCCCTACTCTAAATATGGACCTATTAGTTCAAGTGGGAATTGAATTCAGGATTTCCGAGTCCAAATATGGACCTATTGCTCCCTGTAGGAAAATTAGGATCTCTCGAGTTTGTATGATTTTCTCTCAAAGAGATTCATCAATTAGGTTATCATTAAATTCCTTGGTTCTTTATATATCTTCACCTATTTTTTATTTTTTTTTGTTGCTCTTTTTAAGGTTTCTTTTAGAAATTTGCATCCTAATAATTTTCTCCATGGCTCTGTTTGGCAGAGCGGAAAGCGTGATTTTCAATGCTAGCAGAAATGCTGTGAAAAATATGTTAAGCTTAAAGCTATGAAATATGCTGTGAGTTATTTGGTGAACTAAAAACTGACGCTAGCAAAAACTGTTGAAATAAAGTATTATAATATTATTTTTTTGATTTTTATATTAAAATTTATTATTAAATTTAATATTAGATGAATATAATAAATATAATTTTAAGCATAATTAATTTTATTAATAAAATAATTAATTTATTAAAATTTATATTTTAAAATGATGTTGTTAATAATTTAATCTTAAATTTAATTTAATAAATGTGATTTATTACTCAAATTTGAAGTATAAATTTTAAAGGAAAAAAAATAAACATTTAATATTACATGGGTCCCATGTGTAATAAATTGTTATACATGCAGAACAGACAGAATATATTAATAAAGAATTTATTTAAATAATATATTAATAGAGATATTAATGTGACTGTAGGTTGAAATTGTTTTTTAATAAAAAATAGACAGAATATATTAATAAAGAATTTATTTGAATAATATATTAATAGAGATATTAATGTGACTGTAGGTTGAAATTGTTTTTTAATAAAAAATAATAAAGTATAATGATATGTGGGGCCAGTGTGGGCCCCAAGTTTTACTTTTTGAAAAAAATAAATAGGATAACGAAAACGCTTTATAAGCTCCCATTAATACAATGATATTGGGAGTTTATAAAGCACCAGCGGATCCGCTGTTTCCGCTTGGCACAGCGGAAGCCGGGAGCGGCGCAGCTAGAGGATCCGCTCCGATTTCTACTGTGCCAAACAAGCAGCATAATAAATATACAAAGATGGAAACATTGAAACCACAAAATGTAAAAAAATAAAAATGAATCAATTAATATATTTCCCATTTCAAAAAAACGTAATGGCCTTTTTTTGATGAAGTTTGGGCCTATAGAAGCCCAATGCCATTGCTAGCCTACCCCAGTAGGCAGTAACCCCACACGGCCACACTCTCCACAGTCCGTACTCCACGCTCTCCGCCTGCTCCTATTCCTCTCTTTCTACCCGCCTTTCTGTTTCCGTTCAAAAGAATCCTCACTCGGAACCCAAATCGGAAAAAAACTCTCTTTTTGAGAAACCCATTAGTCTCCGATTCTCCCAATGCCTGCCATGAGCGATTCTGAGGAAATGCAGGACCCGGTGTCGGTTTTCATGTCTCTTGATGATTGGGATGAGACTCCGTTCGACCAACAACCAATCCAATTTTACCAAACCCAGAGTCTTGGCTTCGTGAAGGCCAACATCGTTGACGTCCAGTATTATACCGGCGTAGTTTCTTGCGGAGAAATGGTTGCCCTGGTCTGTGAACCCTGGAATCCTTTTGACAAGAATGCGATCCGGGTCCTTAATACCCATTCAATCCAAGTCGGTCACATTGAGAGCACTGTTGCGGCAGTTCTTTCGCCTTTGGTCGACGATAATAAGATCTACTTGGTAGGTGTAGTACCCAATGCTTCTGGTAGAGGCAATAAGGATACAATTCCATGTCAAATTTATATATCTGCAAAACCTCAGAACTTGGAGACTATGAAATTGGTCCTTTCAACTAGTAGGCTGGAGTTGATTTCGCCATTGGATATGCCTATTGAGTTGGACGCAGCTGTAGTGAGGGAAAACCCGGTAAGAAATGTGGATGATGTCTTCAAGTTCGTAGAGGAAAATCTGAGCAAGAAGGCCATGTTGGTTTTGGAACCTCAAAAGAAGTCATCAAGTCGGACCTATTCTTGCATCAGAAAGAGGGATTAGGTTGGATGGTTCACAGGGAGAATTCTAATGAATTACCACCTTTTTGGGAGGAAGAAGATGGGCAGTATGTAAATGAGTTAACACACTATCGCACAGGTGAGCGGCCAGAGCCTTTACGCGGTGGGATTCTGGCAGACGATATGGGGTTAGGGAAGACGCTGATGTTGATAACTTTAATTGCTTTGGATAAATATGGGAGAAATGAAGGAAACATTGAAGTGATTGGTGAGGAGGATGAGGACACTTTTGTCAATAAGGGAAAGAAGGATAAGAGCACTGGAAAGGGAAATGTTTGGAATAAAAGACACAAGAATGACAATTCCCGTTTACATGGCAATGTAAAACAGAAGTCTGTGGGCAGATTGGATAAGTGCTCGACATTGGTTGTATGTCCTCCAGCTGTATTTTCAACATGGATTACACAGCTAGAAGAGCATATCAGACCTGGAAAGTTGAAGGTATATCTGTATTATGGGGAGAGGACTAAAGAAGTCGAAGAGTTATAGAAGTATGATATAGTTTTGACAACTTATACTGTTCTGTCTGCTGAAGCATTATGGGGAGATTCTCCTGTGAAGGAGATTGACTGGTGGAGAATTATTTTAGATGAAGCACATATCATCAAGAACGGAAATGCTAGACAAAGTCAAGCTGTCACTAATTTGAGTTCTAAGCGGAGGTGTGTTGTTACTGGAACTCCCATCCAGAATGGCGCATTTGATCTGTTCTCTTTGGTGGCTTTTTTGCAATTTGAACCATTTTCTATTAGAAGCTATTGGCAAAGCTTGATTCAGCATCCACTTGCTCTGGGGAAACAGGAAGGGCTTTCACGTCTGCAGGTACTTTACTATTAGTTGTTTTATAATTTAATGCTTTGACATTGAAATCTCTATTCCAAAAATTTATGGATTACACACGGAACTTCTCTTCGCCTAGGCAAATAGTATATTTGTAGTTTACCATTTGTGATGACTTGTTGATTCATTGACTCATTGAGTCTATGACGAAGTAGGACTATGTTGATCAGTGTTACTGTTTACTACGATCCCTTGAAGATTAGTTGCTCAAGTTCCATTACTAGAACTTTGGGATTTATCCTACTTGACCCTTGAATGGGCTTTTGTTATTTATTTTTTGGGGGAGAGGGTGATTGGGTGGAGGAAGAATGGATTTCAAAAAATGTTGGAATTTTTCTTTTCGATCTTTTGCTGATCTGCACCATCAAGAATAATTGCTACATTGGCTGTTCTTTTTAGAAAGAAAACTCTGGATTTGGAAAACAGAAGAAGTAGTTCTATTAGTGGTGATACTTGAATGATAAATGTGTGTGTGTTTCCCAGTTGCCAGCCTATATGCAAAGTAAATTTGATGGCTATCATGAAGTGTGCATGTAATTGCTTCTCTGTGGTGTTTGACCAAATCAATCACGCCACTATGCCATGTGTGACTAGGTGTTACCTCACCTCATATTGAGGAGTTTGTGTGTCAAGTGTTGCAAATCGATGCACATATTTGTGAACTTTTTATGTCCAAGCTCTGGCATTGATGATGCTCGCATGCTGCTTGAGGCTGTAAATATGCTAAACCATATGCAGTAATTGCCATCCACGGATCGGTGCTTTTCTTGGATAATTGGTTCCAAATCAAGGGGAGGCTCAGTTGATTTGATTAAAAGAATAGAAGAAAGTTAAAATTCTATTTAAACTGCAGATAACAGATGCAAATAATTAGTGGGATTTGGAGATTATGTAGATCAGGTATCTGCATCTAAAGGCGACATGGCCCCTGATGTCTCCGTGTTCAGAGCATCCACAATGGTGCTACTTGTGCACACACTCCAAATTTCACTAAATTATATTCTATATCTTCTCATTTCTCTTAGGTGACACAATTTAATTGGGTGATTGGGTCCCACAATCTATACTATTCATCAACACTCCATACATTCCAACACTCTA
This sequence comes from Tripterygium wilfordii, assembly GCF_013401445.1. NCBI lineage: Eukaryota > Viridiplantae > Streptophyta > Magnoliopsida > Celastrales > Celastraceae > Tripterygium > Tripterygium wilfordii. The sequence continues at coordinate 12,002,231 of NC_052236.1, read as the reverse complement.
TATTCATTTTCTTTATTTTCTCTCTCTTCTTTTTCATAATCTCTCTCTTATTTTTCATCACCTCTCTCTTCTTTTTTATCTTCTCTCTCTCTTTCCATCATCTCTATCTTACTTTTCATCACATCTCTCTTCCTTTTTCATCACCTCTCTTTTCACTATTCATCAATTATCATACACTTCAAAGATCAAGTATGAACTAATTTTTCAAGTGTCATTTTTTATCACAAGTGTGCATGTAGTGCTTAACTTATCAAGAAGGTATGATCTTTTTATTCAGTTGAAAAGGCTTAAACTTAAGTTGTCTATTTTTTACGCTTCTCCTTTTTAGGTTGGTAAATTTTGCTGTTTCTAATGGCAACTTAAGGTATGATCTTTTCATACCCCGTACGTAAAATATTTTTAATATCAATTCTTTGTTGGGGGTTATTTGATCTTTTTATTCAGTTGTGACCTATGACAACTGTATGGACTGTTTTTCTTCATCTGCTGTTTGTTTTCAGAAATGTCCTTCATTTGTTATTGTGTGGGAGAATTTCATCCATATGCAATTTTTCTTGTCTACCTTAATTTTAAACATGATGTGCTACCTTTCACAGATTCTAATGGCAACCATTTCTTTGCGGAGAACAAAAGATAAGGTGTTGGTTGGATTACCATCTAAAACAATAGAGTCGCACTACATTGAACTTTTTGAAGAAGAACGCAATCTTTTCAATCAGATAGAAAGGAAAGTAAGGAGTCTTGTTAGGGATTACATTGACTCTGATGGTCTGATACACAACTATTCAACCATAGTTAGCATACTTTTGCGGCTTCGCCAGATATGTGTTGATAGAGCATTGTGCCCTGCAAATTTGATATCGCTGATCTCTTCTGGCAAAATAGAAGGTATGAAAAGGCTTAAATTTAAGTTGTCTATTTTTTACGCTTCTCGTTTTTAGGTTGGTAAATTTTGCTGTTTTTCCCCCCTTCTTCTTGTTTTTTTTTGGTCATCTGAAACATTCATTTGTTAGTTCTTTTCAATCTATCTCTAACATGCATTAGTTCCCGCTGACTCTACGTTCCTTCAGTAGTTTGTTTCCTAAACTACTTGTAGTTTTTTTTTTTTGCGAACAAAAACCATTTGCTTTTTTCTAGAATCAGGAGTGAGCAGTGTTGTTGGGTGAGCTTCCGAGCTTGGCCAAAGTGAACAAGACATCCTAAGTAGCTTATTCTGCAAAAAGTCTTATGTTATTGTATTTGATATGGCGTTTATTGGTGATTCGGTATAGATTTTGTCATTTCCTTTGCGTCGCCTGCTATCACCTATCAGTTTAAGTCAGAAGGCATATTATGAAAGACCCACTGGCTCTCTTATTACTTAAAATTTACTAATCCACTGAATTTCAGAATATTGTTGTTTACCATTTTTCTACTTGGTGACTTCTGTCTAATCCCTTAAGCTGATTCCGCCCAGATGTTTCAAATAACCCAGAATCGCTGAAAAAGATGGTCGCTCAACTCCAAGACGGTGAAGATTTCGACTGTTCCATTTGCATTTCACCACCAATTCATATTGTAATTACCTGTTGTGCTCACATTTTCTGTCGCCCCTGCATTCTGAAAACACTGCGACGCACCAGGCCGCGCTGCCCCCTTTGTCGTCATCCTTTATCACAGTCCGACCTTTATTCAGCACCTCCGGAAATGAACCTGTAAATCCGTGGTGTTTTCACAATTCCGGAAGATGCTGTTATTACTCGAAGAGCCGCTGAAAGCAGCCGGTTTCAAGACGTTGCGCTTGGATGGCTCGATGACTGCGAAAAAGAGGGCTGAAGTAATCAAGGAATTTGGACTTCCTGGACAGGATGGACCAACTGTTTTGCTTGCAAGTCTTAAGGCCTCAGGTGCTGGCATTAACCTTACTGCTGCTTCCAGGGTCTACTTGCTGGAGCCATGGTGGAATCCAGCAGTTGAGGAACAAGCTATGGACCGTGTCCACCGGATTGGTCAGAAGGAGGATGTGACGATTGTGAGGCTGATCGCGCGAGATAGTATCGAAGAGAGGATATTAAGTTATTAACCATGCAGGAGAAAAAGAAGGTATTGGCAAATGAAGCTTTCAGAATGCAGGGACTGATCAAGGATCGCAGGGAAGTTACGGTAGATGATCTCCGCGCTCATATTACACCTGCTCATACACCTGTGTACAGAATTCTGGATCTTATTAAGGGTACTTTTGAAAAACAGTTTGCTTTTGGTTTGGCTTTGGTAGCATTTCACCAGCTTTGATGAACAACTGTGAAAAACTCTCTTTGTTCTTCCTGATTATTGCTTAAGCAAACATGGATAAATCATAAAATCTGTCGAAGAATTTGAGCTTTTGAAGTTAAGAAAGTAGTTTGCCTATGCTGCATTGTTCATGGAATGTTGGGGCAGCAGCTTTTTCTCAGTACTTTCTTTTTTCTCCACTTTCCCGAGAAAGTGGAAATATTTTTCTACCCCAACAATAATGTCACCCACCCACTTATCTTGATTAGACGACCATTAAAAAGGAATCGTACGCGTGGTGCAACTGTATTGGCTACCGCTATTCTATAGCTGTCCACTCAAATGCACCGAAGTGTGTGACGTGGCTGGCTAAGATCTTACACGTCACGCATAAAAATCCAAAACCACATGAATCATTAAATGTGTACAGGTGTACGTGTATGATCCGCTTCGTATCCAACAATCCATATTAAATAAAAAATTTTTAAAAATTATTTTTTGAGGTCTCAGACATAATCTAAATAGATACATTGAGTCGAGTAGGTTTCACAAACAGACCACGGGTTTTGGGTTGAGGGGCCGAACCGAGTTTGATAACTATACCTACCATACATGTGTCCTAATATTAAACATTTGCTTGATTTGGTTATTGGATTTAAATATCCGATTCATTAAGAACGTTAATTTCATGTCATGTATAGTTATAGACTTATAGGCAATAAATCCATTAAATTGATTACGTATCATTATATAAGATTATCTTTCTAATAATAACCTTTTCTTTTAAGAAAAATGTAGAATATGTAAATTATATAAAGAAGAAGAGATATATGGACATAAATTGGTGTATAAGTAATAAATTTGTGAAATCATTGAAAATATTATTATTTTGAAATTTTGAAATTGATGTCGTTTCTATTGGAGTTTTCGATAATAGAAACAACTATCAAAAACATGTTTGATTGTCTATTTTAGAAGACACACAGAAATAGAAAACGCTTAAAGCATATTGAAAACAGAAAATGAGAAACATATATCATGAAAAAGATATAAAAATTGTGGACTGTTGAATATGAACTCGAAATGTCATATGTCAATTTTGTTATGAATTTGATTTTTGTTTAGAATAAAAAAAATATATGTTTGACTCGTAATTATGATCAAAACACATTTATAATTTTATTTTAAAAAGATTTAGATAACTTAAATTTATTAAGGTGGATCTATCTGCTGTAAAAAAATAAAAATAAAAAATTACAGCAGATCCAACCACTCACGAAGAAAAACAAAAACGAACACGGGTCCCACTTCGAAATGCTAACGTGGCGCATTATTCTGAAGCCACAAACGACTGCGCTGTCACTTTAGCTGGAGATCGAATCGCCGAGTTTGAGCCTCTCTTCGGCTCTTTGCCACCCGACTCTTAACTGTAGTCTGTAAAACTATCCGACAGGTTTCTTCTCTCCGTCTCCGGCGACTCAAAGCCCAACCGAGTCAAAACCCAGTCTCAACTCGGTCCTTAAACTGCCTACGGTTCCCCATCATGAATGCAAAATAGAAAGCTAATAAATTTTTTTTTCCCTATTTTTTTTTTTGTTTTGGGAAAGAAATAAAGCCAGAGAGGAAATATTTCTCTGTGTTCGGTAAATTTTAGCAGCAGCTGGTATTTGACAGAGAAATCAAACGCAAGGCATAATATAGGGAAAGATTGAGAAACCCAAAAAGATAATCAAGGAAAAAAGAAATCTTTTGCATCTATATTCTGGTTCTTGTATTTTTGTTTGGTTCCTCATTTTCTGTCTTTTATTTTGTCTTCCTCTGGTAGAAAGTTCAAGGGGTGGTTTTTCCGGGAAAAAGTTAGTCAGATTCCGGTAAAAACATCCAAACGTTTGTTTGTGTCACGGCGTCTGATTTTTTTCCCCCATCTTATCTTCTAATCCTATCTTGACGTAACCCATTACCTATCGGAGCAAAAACAGAGAAGGAAAAAAGAAAAAAGAAAAGAAAAAACCAGAAATAGGAAGGAAAGGAAGAGAACAGAAAGCCATATTCAACAGAAAGTACATTCCAGGTCAAATTTGTGATAGGAAGCTTGAACCCCGTTAGCCTTTGATTTTCGATCATGTGTTCCCCGCAGAATCGGTTCTCTGATTTCTGGGTTTGTTTCAGAATGAGCTGAAACTTGATTGTTTGATATGAAATAATCAGAATCTCATGAATATTGGTATTGGGTACTCCTGAAATCGCACGAAGACTTACTTTTGATTTATTGGGGGATCATCGGAACACGATTTGTTAATCCGAATTAGGTCGAATCCGATCTCATTTGGTCATAAGCGATGAAATCGGCATCGCTTGATCACTGGAGGGACTATTTCCGGTCGGCGGACTCCGATATTTTTGACATCATCGACCATGCGGTCATGGTGGCCGCCGCAGATTGCCCAGAGGAGTTGCGGCTTCGAAGGGATCGAATTGCGGAGAAACTGTTCTGTTGCAGATTCAACCGGTGCTCCGATCAGGTCGAGTCACCTATTACGGGTCGACCCGGTTCTGCTATATCTGATGATGGCGGTGATGGTGAGCACGATGACAGAGGGTTCCAGAGAGAGTTTGGGGCGGGAGGGAGGAAAGAAAGTAAAGTGAACAGCACAAGTAGAGATGATCAAGACAACGAAGAGATGCAGAATGGCACTCCCATGGTTAGCAACTACAGCTCTGAAGATGCTGATGCTTTGACTGATGAGATTGAAGAGGCTCATCAAACCGTTGAAGAGGTCTTGAGGATCAAGGATATTCTACATGACAGTGAAGATGAGGTATATATTTACTTTGCCTATTCACTTTCTGGCAAAAGCTTTTTCATTGAAATTGAGTTTCATTGCTTTCATAGATGCTTGGATTATTAGGTTTTGTGGTTTCTGTAGAATGTTGGATGGTTTTTGAACTCTTATTTTCCTGTTTCTAACTGGTAGTGTTATGGTGGTTCTTGTAACAGTCTGATACAGTGTTGTATGATTCATTGAGGCGGCTTCAATTGATGGCTTTGTCTGTGGACATTCTTAAGGTTTGAATGTTTGATTGAGTTTTTTCTTAGCTGGGTTGTCATTGCTAAATCAATTCTTTTAGTCGAGTGTTTGGACTCATGGTATTTGTCTTGCTTCAGGCAACCGAGATAGGAAAGGCTGTTAATGGCCTAAGAAAGCATGGATCAAGTCAGATTCGCCATCTTGCTCGGACTCTTATCGAGTATGAGTTTATTTCCAGTGAATAAGTCGGGTTTATATGTGCCTTTTACATTTGTTGCCTGCTTCTTATGATCGTTACATTCTTGTCATGTAGTACTTTATGGAATCAGCATCTATGATTTCATAATTCATGAACATTATATGCGGTATGAGTTCAGCTTCACTTGTTACACTCGAGTTTAGGTTTACCACCTAAATGTCTGCCATTTTTATTGATTGAGAATTGATTGTGCACGATTCACTGTCATTTGATGAGGATGCTGATTGTCTATTTTTTCGTGCATTATACATGGTAGTTTGGTGGTCTTTTACAACTAATTCATGTTAACTCGATTGCATCGAAATTCATATATGGAAGTCTATTGGATTTACTTTGGTTTGTCATTGGAAATTCAATGATGCTGGAGCTATTGGAATTCGTAGTTAGTTCGCCTACACCGTAGGCAATTTCACTAGTATATGTGATGTGATTAGTCATTTAGATTAAATCATATTGCCTTTTTTATATATAATTGACTCTGTCTTGTGCATTGCAGACTATGGAAAGAATTGGTGGACGAGTGGGTTAATGCCACAAAAGCTGTCGCAGGAGGTAGTTTCGTTGTCATATTCTATAAACGTACTCAGTAATCACAACTCATGCCATTTCATATTAGAAAATGTTTATTGAACTGATTTGATCGAGAATTTGTAGGAGAGGAAGGTACTCCAGATTCCGTGAATCCATCAGTTCTTGATGAAGAAGAAGGGCTTCCTTCTCCTCCTCTAGATGATGGAGTTTTCTTTGCTACCCAACCTACTTCAATGGAGCTCTCACAGGTATCCCGTATCCATTTCATTTCATTTTGCTTTCCTTTGTTCTTTAGAAATGTTTTGTACTTTAACTTTGAAAGTGAGTTTTAATTTGCCATCAAGATTGTGGACTGACTGCTCTTTATTTCTCTGGGTGTCACTTTGGATCCATTATATGAAGTTTTTTGATGGGATGGATGATGATGGAAGTGAGTTGCATTTGCTCTTTCTTTTGTCTATCATCGGATAGCTCTTGTTCTTCGATTCTCTAAACGGGAATGTTGTTTCAGATCCTCGGAATAGTGGGGAATTCATCAAGAATCGTGCAAGTGGCAGAAGACCTTCCCCGAAGAACCAAAATATCATAAAGAGGAAACAGCAAACTCAAAATGAAGGGAATGGATTTACGAAGGAGAACAAAAGCAAAAGCCATCTAATTAAGAGACAAGAAGCTGTTTTGGAGACCAGGAAACCCTCAAATGTGGCTTCTGGCCCGGGAAGACCTCAAAAAGTAGGTAAGGAACAAAAGGTCGTTAGTGAATCAAAGCTTCTGCAAAGATCGGATAAGGTTACTATCCAAAAAAAGCCTCTCAGTGCCCCGCAGGATGTGAGTATTAATTTTTTTTCTAATTCTGAATCTATGAAGCTAAGAGTATTGCATTGTTCTGAATTCATTCTTTGGTTCAACTAGAAATTCAAGTGTTCGGATGAAGTCACAGTTCAAAGGAAGCTCGAAGCCACAAAAAGAAAACTCCAGGAGAGTTATCAACATGCAGAGAATGGTACGTCGCTTAACAGACTGTAATTCGCTTTTTTTGTTTTGTCCCTGCATTTTGGTTCTTCATTTGTTAATCGACGCGTGAGTTCTTCTGTTAACAACTTCTGAAGTGATTAATTGAAGTCGGAGATCTGAGAGAGTCCATTAAACTTTCTTGCTATTTAACAGCCAAGAAGAAGAGGACGATCCAGGTCATGGAGTTGCATGATATCCCTAAGCAGGGTCTTGGCCATAAAAATCAACCTATGCGGGCAGGTAATCATAACCGGAATAGGGCACAGGGACGGCGGTAGGTTTTGTATATCTGCACAGAAGTCTTGCTCGATTTGTCAGGTTTCTTCCATCTTGTAAACCAGCGGAAGAAACCAAATAACTCCCGGATTCAGCATGACATAACCCACTCGGGGATCGACTGCAAGCAATCCATTGATGATTAAATAATCCACGGAGACACTCTCCAACTCTTGTTCTACATTTAACAAATTGTGGAATAGGAGACCCTTTTTTATATCCGGATTGTTAACTTGGTATTGAGTCGGATTTCCTTTTGAGAATCATAAATGGGATGATCAATGATCCTCCGATCGATCGATCGATCGCCACCATATTTCATTTTCTTTCAATATTTTGTTTCATGTAGTTAGAGCACTCCATTACACATGCAAATGTGCACAAAATAAGTCCCTTGACCATCTGTAAACTTACCTTTATTTGGATATATATATATATATGAAGGTCGAATGTTCATCATTGACATTCACATTTATTTTAATGTTGCCTTGTAACTTTTTGTGGTTGATACATTTGAGTTGACAGTGATTTATCAGGTGTTTGATACATTTTTTGGTCAATTTATCATGTCATCATGTGATAAATTTATATGCGTGGGTCTGATGGTTAGAGTTTAAACTCATTTCGGATATCGTTTGACAAACTTATATGAATGTTATTCTTCCGTATCGAAAAACAATGTAGAACTCGTTGAAACTCAACATTGGTGCTTTTAATGATAAGTATAATAATATGGTTATGATAAGAAGAATATTTGGCCAATCAATTTGAAATGAAAATTAACAAATAATTAATGAAAACAAAATTCAATTTCATAGAACAAAATTAAATGGCAAAAAAAAAGTCCAAAAATTTTAATCAAATTTTTTTTTTTAAAAAAAAATCGAATTGCATGTGATATCCAATTAAGGTCCGCCTTGACCATTTCTCAGTCGTGAAGTGTGGCGTGTAGGCCCCACGCGACACTCTTTTGTCTTTTTTAATTATGGCCCAACTTTTTTGACTTAATTTATAAAAAATGGTTAAATTATAATCTCTATTTTATCCCCAAATCATGTAGAAGTGTTAGATCTTAAGGTGGCTCTATATGTGTTTTATAATCAATGACTGTCTCATATGTCCGTATACCACATAAACTCGGGTTAAAATAGAATTATAAATTGAAGATTTGTAGCATTGCTCTCATTTTATATGTTCGAGAGACATGTTTTGACTTAATGAATATACCTGAATCCGAGCCGAACAAAAAAAAACAAATGATTAATACACAAAGATACCAATAAAAAATAATATAAAAAAAGTACCCATAAAGTTAATTTCCATACTTAATGCAATGTTCTTTTTAGATTAAGAGGTTGAGTATTTAATAATGGAGATAAGTAAAAGAGAATTCTAATTTGTGTTTTTGTTGCTCATCCTTTTATGTTTGGCCTCTTCATTGGCACTTGTTTCAATCACTTTACTATAACTAGAAAAATCATAATTAGTTGATCAATAGCAACAAATATTGTAAGTTTATTATCATTTTATTTATAGAGACAAAAAGAATTGAGATAGGGTTAGTTATGAGATTTTGTTGCCATACTTGGAGCCACATATACCAAATTATTAGGTAAACCCAAACAACAACCAACTAACTAACTAACCCTCAAAGCCATCAAACACTAAATTCAAAAGCAACATCTCCTTTCTTGTAAAAACTAAAAAGGTCAAAGTTGTATTTTAATTTTGGCATATTTTTTTTTGCCTATCCAACGACCCATAGAGATTATATTATAGAAGGGGTGGACCATTACAATGGAAGCATTATCCTTGTAGTCACGCACTAGTTTTGACTCAACTTACTATGTCGTCGAGTGAAAAAATTTTACGTTCACGCGTTTGACGGCCCGAGTTTAAACTCATATCAGATGTTCAAATGATAAATTTGTATTGTGTTATTTTCGGTTAAAAAATAGTGGATTATTGAAAATTGTGGGCCTAATTATAAGAAATATTTGTGTAATATGTGGAAGCCCATAATTATTAAATATTAATTTAATTGGAAAAATATTGGAATCAATTAATGGACCACTAGACCTAAAAGTTGTCAGCAACATTCGACAATCAATAAGCAATGACATCAAATATTTGGACAAATCCCAAGATTTTCTCTCTTTGCCTTCAACACTAGGATTGTAGAATGTGATAATGTTGGCCTTTTGTTATCGAGGTGGGCCTGACTGCTGCTCTGGGGCCAGCCCACCAACAACTTGGTCCGCCACTCCGCCTCAGGCTTGTTCATGCATCAAAATGCAAAACTCAACAGGAAGAAGAATGAGTTTTGTTGTGATAGAATAGTTGGTTATCTCAATAGATCTAGAACGTAAAGAATCATGTCCAAGATCGAGAGTTCGATTATAAGCTAACGTAACTATATTCAAATGGTTCGTGCCAAATTAACCTATCGGGTGAGTTTGTGCAATACCTAACTCGACTTAAATTTGGATTTAGTGAGTTGTCCAAACCCCATTTTTATTTTGAGTTCTGTTAACTCTGATATTGTTTCTCCCTGTTTATAGTTTGAAGGTTTGTCTTTCTATTGCAAAAAAAAAAAAAAAAAGTAGTCTGGTATATTTTTTGTCTAGGAAAAAAATAGAGGGGTGTCCAATATCTGTTTTGGTCATTTTTTGACATAAATTTAACCGACCATTCGATCGGTTTGGCAATCGATTCGGTTTAGCATGATTTTTTTGGACAACCCTACATAGGAAAAGAAGTTACTTACCTTGGTTTTTGTTCACTGCATTTTTCTATCTTTCTTTAAGGATTTTGAAACCCAAGTAGTAAACATGAAGAACCTAAGAAGGAAGGAATCACTTTTTTTGTTCACTGCATTTTTCCATCTTTCTTTAAGGATTTTGAAACCCAAGTAGGAAACATGAAGAACATAAGAAGGAATGAATCACTTTTTTTTGGCAACCGTGAATGGTATGATACAAATTTGTCTTTTGAACATTTGAAATGAACATAAACCCGAGCTATCAGACATGTGCGCACATAAAAAGTCCTAAGTTGAGTCAAAACCCAACGCATGATCACGAGAGTATTGCTCCCAATAAAAATCAAACTCATAACTTTCCAAATCCATAATGTTTAGCCCAAAAAGATTCACCATTAGCTTATAAGTAATGAAGCACATACACAAGCAAACCAGTACACAAATTGGGTATCAACAACAACAGAATATATGAGAATGACTTACTTTAAGATGGCAATGAAAGATGAACAAATCCATAACAAAAGTAAATGCCAAAAACATTGGTACTCTCAAAACATCTACCCCCGTTCCCTCTCCCAATGTTCCTCCTCCCACCAGCAATCACTTACCCATCCATCATACAGGCAAATACAAAAGTAGAACAAAGATACAGAGAAACACAGACATGCGACATATTTCATTCATCGTCTTTAGATATTATCCATTCCTTCTTCTTCTTCTTCTTCATCCTCGTACTCACCCTCATCATCTGCAGTTGCATCTTGGTACTGCTGGTACTCAGACACGAGATCATTCATATTGCTCTCAGCTTCAGTGAACTCCATTTCATCCATGCCTTCACCAGTATACCAATGCAAGAAAGCCTTTCTCCTGAACATGGCAGTGAATTGTTCACTGACTCTCCTGAACATTTCCTGGATGGAGGTTGAGTTACCAATGAAGGTGGAAGCCATGGAAAGCCCTCTGGGAGGAATGTCACAGACGCTGGATTTCACATTGTTTGGAATCCACTCAACAAAGTACGAAGAGTTCTTGTTTTGAACATTGATCATCTGCTCATCCACTTCCTTGGTGCTCATCTTCCCACGGAACATGGCAGATGCAGTAAGGTAGCGGCCATGCCTAGGGTCAGCAGCGCACATCATGTTCTTAGAATCCCACATTTGCTGGGTCAGTTCTGGGACTGTCAGGGCTCGATACTGCTGAGAACCACGTGAGGTCAAAGGAGCAAACCCTACCATGAAGAAGTGCAGGCGAGGGAAGGGGATAAGGTTCACAGCAAGTTTTCGCAGGTCAGAGTTGAGTTGACCAGGGAACCTGAGACAACAAGTGACTCCACTCATGGTTGCAGAGATCAAGTGATTTAGATCACCAACTGCAACAAATTATCAGAAGGAATGAATACACAATTCATGTTGAAAAATTAACCAGAGAAAGATAGCACAAAAGAGTGAAAGACCCACTCCAAACCAAGTTTCTTACTACTGATCTAGAGCAATGTTCATGAAAAATTTACTCTGCTACTACCCTAATTAAGAACAGAGATATGTATGATGGAAACAATTTTTATCTGTGTACTGACATAACCAAGGACAACATTTCTTCAACTGTGTTCATAGGACCAATAAGAACCATGCTACAGAAAATAGTGCGGAACTCAGGCAAGGAAGCATTTGATCTTCCAAGATCACTTTCAGATGCTAGTAAACTAAGCTTAAAACTCTATCACATTTCCTTTAATTGGTGTCCGTGCATGTACACAAACCAAACAAATATGCAAGACCACAGATCAGCCAGTCATAAAACTGAAAGAAGGGTGGTAGAAGTTTCCACTTACAACTTGGAGTCGTCAATTTAAGAGTCCTGAAGCAGATGTCATACAAAGCCTCATTATCAAGAACCATGCACTCATCTGCATTCTCAACCAACTGATGGACAGAAAGGGTGGCATTATATGGCTCAACCACTGTATCTGAAACCTTTGGTGAGGGAAAAACAGAAAATGTGAGCATCATTCTGTCAGGGTACTCCTCGCGAATTTTTGAGATGAGCAATGTACCCATCCCAGAACCAGTTCCTCCACCCAAAGAGTGGCAGACTTGGAAACCTGTACAAGTTCAGCATAAGCCAAATACCATAAGACAGCTACTTCGACTTCTTATTAAGCATTTCCTTCATACCTAATAAATATAGGTGAAGATCTAATATGACTGCCAAGCATGGAATTAAAAAAATGCAAACTCATAAATTATTTGTGTCTTCCCAAAACCCATTGTACCTTGAAGGCAGTCACAATTTTCAGCCTCCTTTCTCACAACATCAAGAACAGCATCAATAAGCTCTGCACCCTCTGTGTAATGACCCTTTGCCCAGTTGTTCCCAGCACCAGATTGCCCAAAGACAAAGTTGTCAGGCCTAAATATCTGCCCATATGGACCAGTGCGAACACTGTCCATAGTGCCAGGCTCCAAGTCCATCAGCACAGCACGAGGAACAAACCTCCCACAAGAAGCTTCATTGTAGTAGACATTCACACGCTCAAGCTGCAGGTCTGAGGTGCCGACGTACCTTCCGGTTGGGTCTATGCCATGCTCATCACAGACAACCTCCCAGAACTTGGAGCCAATTTGGTTACCGCACTGTCCACCTTGAACATGAAGGATTTCTCTCATTTTTCCTGCATTCAATCCAAAATAACTCAAGATCATTGAAAGACAAGCATGTTGAAGGAAAAATCTACACCAATTGCCTAAAATTCATTGAAAGATCAGGTAATTCAATACTGTATGTTCAACGCAACTGAGAAAGACAATGAAAAATGCAGTACACCACATTAACTAGAGAACTCACTGATCTAGCTGTTGAACAAAAACAATATGATAAAAACCATACGATTCATGAGAATATAGTAGTTCCAAGCACTCAGAGTGAATCAAAAGAATGGATATATGATAATTAGTAATGCTCAAAGAAAATAAATCCGATGATCTGACTGGCAGTTAACGATTCGACTACTTCAATTAGTAAATCAGGCGGGAACCATTCAAATTGTAAAAAATTACACTTCATAGTATGCCAATCAACGTTAAACTTATAGCAATCTAAAGAGTCCATCAGTGAGTTACAAAGGAACCAAAACATCATAGCAATGCAACTTAAATCTCACTAACTAGTACGAAGGCTAAAATTGCAATTTAAAACAAAAATCACATAGATCTGACAATTTTACATCTAAAAGTTCAACAAATCTGTGCATATCAACGCGAGCAACAAAACACTTAATCAGGACAGAATTGAAAAAACAATAAACTGAACTTCACAATACCGTACCCAAGAAAACACTCTGCCAAGGCAAGATAAACGAGAAAATCAACTAAAAAAGATCAGATCGGACACAAAATCATGCATTCCAATGGCGAATTGCACTTGCGAACTGATATCTTCAGTCTATATGTTGCAATCCAAGTAACTTCACAGTCCGATACTAATTTCTACTAATGTACACAAATTCAACTTCCAAACAAACAAAATCACGCAACACAGTTGAATTGCACACACAAGAGGACTACCGATCTTCAAATCTCCGCACATAAAAGGAGAGAATTGTCACCGTCACCGACTATAAACAAATCTGCACTCCGTAATTCATAAACCACCAAACAAGATCCATAGAGAGATTAGAGAATTACCTGTAGCAGAAGTTTGAACGCTGAGAACAGGAAATCAAGAATCAGAGAGTGATGAGTGTGAAGAAAGAAACAATGAGGGAGAGATAATTGTGAGGAGTCGGCAGCATAAAGAGCAGTTTATATATGCGATAGAGGGAAAGACTGGAAGGGTGATCAAAAAGATCGTACGGTGAGTATTATTTCCCTCCTTTTTTTCTATTACCGTAGTTGATACCGTTGGATGGACTTGATGGACGGCCGGGATCTGACGGTGTCAACGAGGATTTGTATTTTAAAATTTGTTGAAAATTCAGGGACATATATGCCCTCAGCGTAATTGACCGGAATGTCCTTTTGACTGATATTTCAGTTGGTTCTTTGAGAAAATAACGGGTGACCTTTTCCTTTTATTAATTTTATACTAAGATATATAATTCAATTTATGGTATATATCCTTTTTAATTTTTTCAACTTGGATTACATTAAATGGTTAGATAAAAAAGAAGAAGATTTATTGTTAACATTTTTGGGAATCAAGAACGCATCATACAAGTTTGTTCTTTGCATTAGAATTGTCCAAAATTATCGATCATAATCGAACCCGAATCGATCGGTCAATTATTTTTCATAAAAAACTATATATTTCTTTAAAGAAACGACCGAAGAAACCTACTAATAGACAATAACCAACCGATTATTCAGTTAAATTTATGTTAAAAAACCAACCGTCAACAACATTACTTTGGGCATTCGATATGGTCATAAACTCAGGTAAATATACCTGCACACTTAGATTTTTTTTACCTAATGATGACATGATAAGTTGAGCCAAAATCCAGTGCATTACTACAAATGTATTGCTCCCAATGAGAATCTAGATTCAAGACCTTCCGAGTTCATACGATTTGGTCTCAAAGAGATTCACCAACTAGATTATCGCCCAAGTGATTATCAAATTTGAAGGCATTTTAATAAAAAATTGTGAAAATTAATTATTTAAAAAAAACTATATATTTATTCATGCTTAGAATCATGGAGAGTCAATTATGGAGTCATTTAAAGTTATTATATATAAAGATTCCATCTAAATCATGTGCGGGCCATGTAATTTGGCAAGCAATGGCATCAAAGGTATCTACCTTCCACAAATTGCAACAAACAATGACATATATTTTAGTAATAGAAAATTAAAAATATAATAAACTAGCAACCAAATCTCTAATTAACTAATTAGATAAACATTAAAATAAAATAGAAAATCACATTGTCCTATTGTTCTTGTATATGAACCGACACTGGAAAGGGATTTTTGTTAAGTTGTCTTGTCAATAATTCTCTCTTTTAAGTTACTTGTACTTGCCATAAAAATTAAAATAAAAATATTTTTTTCTTTGATTATTTGTGGTAATAAGTAATAACTATTGAGTTTCCTTTTGAAAAATAGAGTTTATAAATTATAATTCTTATTTTTTTACCCTTTGATTCTATCTTAGAAAATTTCTCGTTTTTCCTACTCGAACTCATAATCTCTTGATTCTCTTTAGTTTGGAAGAGTGAATACCCAAGTGACGAGCCAGCCTGGCTGGTCATAAATTGACTTTAATTAAGACGTTTTTAAGATTAACCTTAACATATACTTATATAGAGATTTGATGTGGTTGCAATGAAAAATCCAATTGAACATACTTAAAACATACGAATCAATCAATAGCTTTCTAGCCTTCTAATTCTTAATCAAAACGCAAAGAGACCACTAAGAACCCTAATTTGTAAGGGCACAAAAGTCATTCCAATTGATAGTTGCCGAATGTCCAACAATTATACAAGGGCAAAATCGCCAATCAACACAAAGAAAAATAAAAAAATCCCCTGAATCCATTAAAGCGACCATGGTGCGGACGGATGAAGGGGATAATAACACATGGACTGTTCTGAATGGTTCGTGGATCTAGTCGCTGCACGCGCGTGGTTGATTGGTTTAGGGAGCGAAGAAAGAGACAAAATTGGTGCAATAAAAAGCAGCAGAGCACATGAACATTTGGACATGCGACATGTGACCGGCCACAGTCGACAGCTTTATAAACTCTGGTTAGAAATCTAACCCACGCACCCCAATCAATAAATAATGGAGAGGGAGAGAGAGAAGTCAGATCTGCAAAACGGTGACGCTTGCTTGTTTTAGAGGCTAAGCATCTGATCTGAATCTCTGGTAATGTGGAACCCTACTGGTTATTTATTTGACAATTGATTTGTAAATGTTGGGTTACATGGAAGACTACGCAATTTCTAATAACCAATTTAGACATTGGTCGAGGACCAATATGACAAGATAACGTGTGGGGGCATTCACAACGTTGGGATAAGTAATGGTTCATCTTGTAATTGTGATGATAGAAACATTCATGAGACTTGAACTCACAACATCCCGTATGCGCTAAGAATTATCACGGTTAAGGTCACGATATCAGTCAACGATCCAATTTGAATCTCCCACGTGTGTCACAACTACTAAACCTTTTTTTTTAAGGGGCTTGGGTCTCAAGTCTCCACACAAAAGGGCGACTTAATAGGTGGAGTGCCAAACTGATTTCATCTTGGGCCTCAATGATCTTATATGACTATATGAGTATATGATATTCCTTTTTGGGCCAAATGAATTGATTTTAAGATTCTTAAGGCCCAGCGGCAAAGAGCTCACTGACACTAAGTCCAGACTACTAGGTCCAGAGAAAGTGGTGGGCTTTTTTACATTCCAAGGGCTCAGGCCCATTTCTTGAGTGGGCCTATTTATCTCTACTAAATATTTGTCAAGGAAGCTTTATGTGAACTTTAACAGCCTTGGCAGCTGGTCTTGTCCACTATGTAATTATACTGTTTCTCACGTTGACGGAGTTGATTTCTGACATTTCATGTTAATTCAAGATTCTTAAATTCAAAACCTCTCACCAACATTTTGAAGACACATTCTCGGTAAAAAATACCACCGAATTACATTATTCTCATGTAAGAAAACTTCCAAGAGTATACAATACACGGATTTGGAGGTTTTACTCCTTTTGGATGGATCCAAAGGGTTATTCTTCATTTTGAAAAGGTTCACACAATTAAAAAAAGAAAAAAACATTTTTTGGATAGTTAAAAAGGAGTAATAATAAATGATTAGGTGAGCATGACGCCTGTAATTCCTAAGGTGGCATTAACTTAATTCTCTGCTTAATTAAGGGGATTAGGGACAATTGGAGGTTGGACATGCAATCCTTGTCACATGAAGCCAAAACATATACACCACATCCACTTTCCATTAGACCAAATAGAAAATGTCTTCTTTCTATTTAGCGTACTTACCAAAGAAAAATAGCGTGGGAATTTTTTTGTTGTTGTTGTTATTAATTAGCCAATGCGTAAGTTGGCTGGGGATGAATCATTCCGATTACGGACTTAAGTTCGACACCACACTAACAATTTTACGACTTATCATCAAAATGTTTGAGAAGAATGGGATGATCCAAACATCAAGAATGTACACGAACAACTCATTCTTTGGAGATTATGAGTTTGATTTTTATCGAGTCATACATGAGATTATCATGTGTTCATCTGACACGCATGAATTGCGATTATCGTAGAGGCTTATGAGTTTATTCAATGCATGCTCCAAATGTGTGATTAAGGATTGACAAGTCATGGAGAAACATACAAATGAAATCTTGGATTTGGGTCCTACCCATGTGAGAGTTTTGAATATTGGAAGGCATTTTCATGGGTTTTTTTTCCTTCATAAATTCTCTTATGGTAGGGAAAAAAAATATTAGAGACCCAACTGTATTTCTCTGCCCTTCATAATTGCTTTTGAGAATGAAAAGGAGAATGACAGACTTGTAGACTACCAATGTTGTTGGAATTGACTGTCTTTTGGTCTGGGTTTATTGGGTCATGGGTTGTGGGTGGGTTTAATTCATTCCTAAAATCCAAACCCATTTAACTAATTAATTATTGATTTTATTTTTTTGTAGATTATATTAACTTTGAATAAACATCAAGGTCTAAAGTTGTGGGTAGTCATTAAGGTTTTATTTGATAAAAATTGGATCCTATGACAAAAAAGAAAACTATTATTAATGGGCTGGTTTAGTATTATTATACAATTTACTAATATTATTGTCCAAAACAGGGAATTAGAGAATCAAACCCTAGCGCGATTGAAGCGGGTAATCCAATATACTTCTTTTAATTATGGGGCCACATTTTGTTAGCCCTAATCATGATTTCAAGCCCCCTAATAATGATTTCTTAGGATTTCACTATTAAAAATAATGATTTTTAGGGGCAAATTTTTACTCTAAAGGTCACCTACCAACCAAATGCTCCCCACCCACACTTGACAAACAAACAAATCTTAAAGTTGAAAGCATCATTTGCAAGACAACTAATCCTTCTTATCTAACACAGCCATAATTTCGGCACCAAAATTAATCATAGTCCACGCGGGACGCGGCACGACTCACGTGATATTATGTGTCGTAATCTGATTGGAGAGTGATTGTCACGCGATGTTGGGGAGTCTATTTATTTGCAACATCAGTTTAATTAAATTAATTAATGAAGGAAGTGGTTGTTCATCTAATCAAAAAAATTGTGATTATTACGTGCTTAATATAACATTATAGACTAACAAAAGTGGTTTGATTGACAATTAACTGATTAACCGATTAGACATATGTGTGTCCAAGATTCGATTTAGTTACAAATATATTTCTCGATAGTATTTAAAAAAAAAAACATTCTAGAATTACTAAAACATCATCATCATTCCAACCCATTTTTGGCCTTATAAAAGTATGCATGCATTGTGGACCCTACTAAAAGTGCAAGGCCTAAATTACCTTGAAACCCTTCATCATAAGTAGTATGAGCTTATGGAGTCTCTTTCTTTTCTTTTCATTTTTTTTTAATTCTTTATCCTTTTATCTATGGCTTACAATTCTTTTATATTTTTCTGATATGGCAGCATAATTTTTGGATAATTAAATAAGGGTTCCTTCTTGCATATGATTTGGATATAAAAGAATTATTATGGAGAGTCACTCACACAATAAGTCATCTCATTAGGGATGTAAATGGTTGATTACGATCGGTTTTTTTTTTCCTTCGATTTTTTGACATGAGTTTAACCGATCAATTAGTCAATTCTAAATAATTTCTTTTGAAAATTATCAACCAAACAATTGGTTTGACAATTGGTTAGATTTTCACGATTTTTTAACACCCATTCATCTCACTAAATCGGTGGTAATGTCACTTTCTCTCATTCATATTTCTTTCTATTGAAAGATGTTTCATTGCTATTATTTCATTCTCGAACGATCTGCATTAATTATACATTACGATAAAAAAACTTCTATGTTGATTTTCTTACAAAGTCGAGAGTGCACTCTGAAAATTCACTAATCGTTTGGATTTCTCGTCATCATAAAACAAGTCGTATTTGCTTACTGATAGCGTAGGTGTTTGTTCGGTAAAATATTAGTCTTATTTTTTATCATTCGATATATCAAAAAAAAGAAAACTAATATGTGTGTAGCACATGTGAATCATTCTACTTTTTTGGATCATACAAAGCCCAAGCTCAGCTCGAACCCTATAAACCCGATCTCGGCTCTAGCCCTATAAAAATGTGGTGAGCCGAGCTTGGCAATTCCATGATATTATTTACTATATAAATAACAATTACCAAAACGTGTATATTAATTATTTACACCCAATTCTTACACACAAATTAGATTTGGTAATGGCAATTCCGTAGATGATCACATGGAGAAGGTTCTTTTCATGCCCTGCTAAACGGCCTTTGTATTGGAGAAGCACCCACAAGGCCACTATGGGGCTCACAGAGAGAGAAGTGGGCCTAAGCGCATGGAGCCATGGATGGAAATGATGAGTTGATGACTGATGCAGAGACCCCAAGTGTTGGAGAGATAGAGGGGGAGGGGGAGAGAGAGAGAGAGTTTGTTGAAGAAGAGACACATAGACAGAGAGGTCAGGGACAAAGACGCTTCTTTTGCTTTTTTCCTTGACTTCCTTTTAAAAAAGCAAAACCCAGAAGCCATTAATCCTCAGGTTCTTCTTCTTCTTCTTCTCATTTCGCATTTCACATTTTCTCTGCACTTTCTTCCGTCTATACATTTGCTGTCCTCAAGTTGCTAGAGGAATCTTTGAGCATGCAGCAGTGTTAGCAGAGCTATATATAATTTGTGAGTTTTTAGTTAAATTTTTGTACATTTTTTGTTGCATTACTGTTTTTTTGTCTGGGTTTTCAGTTTTAGGAATGCTTTGAATGGCCTTTGTTTAGGATGTGAATTGAGTGGTTGGGTTTTGTTTCTGTCGATGTTTTTTAATTTGATTTTATGTGTTGAATACTTGAATTACTGCAGATTGATGAAATTATTGTTTTGTGGAGAAGTTTGGCAATGTGGGTTGCTGTTATTGGAAACTAGTTAAGAGATATGTATATGGTCACTTGATTCAAGATCAAAAGAAGATATCTTGTATAGGATAATTGAGTGAATCCTTTCTCTTACTATATTTATGTTGAAATATTTACTTTTTAATAGATTCTCTTTAATGTTATAAGTTTGTTACTTGTTATTAGAATGGACATTTAATTTTATGTTTGCATCTTCCCTTTTTCTATTTCTTCTTCAATATCTTGAAATACTTACTGATTCAGGATGGAGTTTTTGGCTGGAAAAATCTATTTCATTAAAAGTACGTTTGCTGATGTGACTCTAAATCTTGAAATTTGGTGAAATATGGTCCCTGATAATTTGCTTTGATGAGTGAGATCACATCTGTACTTCTGTCGACAAGAGCATGTTTCCATTTTATATGCGAATGCATCTTAGAGAACAATTAATCCCCTATTTTCCCATTGCTTTCTTATGCCCTGGCGAGTTAAACCTGTAAGTGTTGTTTGTTTCCATTTACTTTTTTGTTAAATCTTTGTTCTCTCTTATCCTTTCTTCTCATTTGTGTCAACATAGTCCTTTTCAATATTTTTTTATACGGTAATGGTGGCGTGTAAGTTTGATTAGCCATGGATGACCTGTTAAGTTAAGGGGATTCAAGGGATGAGCGATCTAGTGCAGCCTCTCAAGGAAAATAGTACATGAATGTGGAATATGCTTTATTGTCCAATTACCAAAAGCATCTGGTCATCTAGGTTACGGTAATTGATGAAAACAGAAACTTTATTGTATTTGCAGATGTTGAATTTCTATTTTCAAATGGTATATTACTTACGAAAATTGATGGTTATTCTGTTAGATGTCCAGTAACCGAGTATGTTTTTCTTATGATGAACAGAGAATCTACATTAAACCAATGACGAAGATAAGTCCTGAATTTGAAGAAAATATGCCGGCAGAAGTAATTCTTCCTGTCTCAGCTGATGTGAGCTTTGCCTGTAACCATTTCCCAAAATATAAATTAGGCCCCGATAATCAAATTTTGGATGAGCCTAAGGAGGACAACAAGGGTCCATCCTTAAAGGAGGTTGTTGAACGGGAAACTTCTCAGCTGTCAGAGCAGCATAAGCGCCTCTCAGTTCGTGATCTTGCCAGTAAATTTGACAAGAACCTGTCTGCGGCTGCTAAGTTAGCTGATGAGGTCTGTAGACTATCCATTTTATCTTGTATGAATCTTATTATTTGAGTTTCTGTCTATACTCATTGTATGGATGCTCTCCAACAACAAATGGTTGAACTAGAGGTGGTCATGTCTGTAATTCATTGTTTCAATATTCAATGGTTGTCGGTTTTTTCTCCATTTAGTGCTCTTTTTTCGCTATAAATTAAAAGACTATTGATTTAAGCTTACGCAAATCACCCACTATTTACCACCTTCATTATTGAATTCAGGCAAAGCTTAGAGAAGTTGCCTCTTTGGAAGGGCATGTTCTTTTAAAGAAGCTGAGAGATGCATTAGAATCTTTAAGAGGCCGTATGGCAGGACGACACAAGGAAGATGTGGAGCAAGCTATCTCTATGGTTAGTTCTTGTTCCTTCCCCTTCGTTTCTTTTCTATTCTCCACACGCATGCTTGGGGCACGCTATTCGTTTGGCAACCGTTTCATGTATTACAATTTCAAGAAGATATCCTTTCCTTCTAATAATGCTCACATACAAGCACCTATTTAATTTCTCGGGCGACGGGTATCCTATGATTGCATTGCAATTAACAAAGTTAATTCCATCTTACTTTCAGGTGGAAGCTCTAGCAGTTAAGCTTACTCAAAAAGAAGGAGAACTAATTCAAGAGAAGTTTGAAGTGAAAAAGCTAGCAAACTTTCTCAAACAGGTCATTTGATGACATTTTAATATTCCCCAAGGCTTTTCCCGACAAATGGTTTTTCTTTCCGTCTCATGATAAGCTTAAGGGTTTTGAATTATTGGAGAGCCTAGTTGTTGATTGGATACTAGGGCAAAGAAGAATCCATGTGTGGTGGATTCAGTGTACTCTTTTTTTAAGGATTGACATAGATAACCAAAATAATTGGTAATAGGTCTTCTTTGGTGCCAATGATATTTCAAGACTTTTGTTCCATCGAACGTATTGCCCCCTGGATCCCGGAATAGCGACATGTACTAAATGTCCTGTCCAAGCCAAGGAACTTACTCCGAATAGTCCTGACAAATGATGATTGAGAGTTGGCCCTCGATCTCTTTGAAGCACCCATAAATATTATTTTGTGCAGTTAATATTCAATTCTAGGTCCATGTTGGTTAAATTTTCAGGACATTTTAACTGAATTAGATTCAACAGTCATCTCTAGCTCTTTAGTCTAAAGTCATTGACATGCTTTTAGTTTTACATTTTATGTGAATTCTTTTTAGTAGTATGATATTGTTCTTTCTTATTGAATTATATTACAAATTTTTATCCAGGCATCTGAAGACGCTAAAAAGTTGGTTAACCAAGAAAAATCCTTTGCTTGTGCTGAAATTGAAAGTGCTAGAGGAGTGGTGCAGAGGTTTGGGGAGGCTTTAGAAGAAGAAGAAAGGATTTGCGAAAATTCCAAAAACCAGGCTCCCGTGAGTTCCTATTATTTTATTTTTGTTATTTTAATCTATGCAAGTGACTAATTTTATCATCCAGAAGTATCATTTCTCCAGAATTGAACAGACCATCTATCGCTTTTTATTATGCAAGGCTTGTTATTAGATGTATCAATTATGGGATCGTTAGGTCTTTGGCCATTACAGGAACAATGGGATGCCCACAAGCTTGTTGTTCATTTGATTGAGGTCAAAACCTGACATTGACTAAGAAAATTTGTATTCCGTTTTACGTGGATATTCCTTTCAGGTTGTTCAGGAACTGATTGAGGAGGTTCAGGAGGGTAGAAGGATTAAATTGATGCATCAGCCAAATAAGGTGAACCGGCACTTTTTCTTCAGTTTTCCTATTGCACATAGGTTATGAATAGTTCTTACTTATATCCAGAAGTATGACTACAGGGGTATTAACATGCTCAAGGCTTGTGGTTTAATTATTTTATAGAGGTTGATTTTGTGCAACTAATTGTTTTTGCTTATTTTCTTATAACTAATGGTTTTTTCTGATTATAGAAAATACATTATTCATGCAGATGATAGATATGGAACATGAACTTCGTGCTTTAAGAACTCAGATTCGTGAGAAATCTATATTTTCTGTTAAGCTTCAGAAAGAGGTCTGTAAACCATTTCTTCTTGTTTTTGCTATGTATTGAATTGTAATTGACCAGTTCAGCTTGTGGGTTTTGGTCTTGGCGCTTTAATTACTGTAATTAACAATATACTGTGGCCTTTAATTCATTTCAAGAAGGAAAAATGGCGATGTCTTTAATTGATAGAAAACAGTAATAGATGAAAAGTAAAAGTTCTATGCTGAAGTGAAATGAGTTGGGGTTTCGTCCGCCAGTTGCAGTCAACTCTAAAACATTGATCCCTTTAGATTAAATCATCACATGGTGATCAGCTACTTTCCTGCAGAAATGTGATGTCCTCGGATAAGATAATGATATTTAAAAAAATCATATCAAAACCAATCATAATCTGGAAACAGCCATCTAATATATCATGGTAAAAAGGAAACTAGAGGTTTGGTAACTCTAATGTTCCGTCTTTGACACATGAAGCTGTCAGTAGTTGCATGACTCTCTTTATCTTAATGTTTCTGCAGCTTGGCCCTTGCTTTATTCATTTCTTTGCTCTGTTTATGCTGAGAACTTTGCTTGTAACTAAGTTCTAATGCTTGTTCGTAGATCTGTGTATTGACCAATGCTGAAACTTGGTTTTTGATTTTTCTCTCTTATTGATGCCCCTCCTCCCCCAAAACCCAATCTTTTTGTCCAGCTTGCAATAAGTAAGAGAGAAGAGGAAAACAAATCCAGGTTATATATGTTAGATGGTTCTGAATCACTAGGTTCTTGTCTACGACTACGGCCTTGCTCAGATAGAGCTACACTGCTTTCAAAGTGTTCATTTCAGTGGTATCGAATATCATCTGAAGGCAGCCAAAAGGAAGTTATTGCAGGTGCTCATTAATCACTTATTGTGGTATATTGGCCTTATTTTCCTTTATTTTCAGCAGTTTCATTGTAGCATGTTGATAAAATGAGCGAGCTAGTAAGATGAAATTTAGGTCTCACATTTTTCATTTTTCTTTATCTTACACCAGCTAAGTGGGTTGTAGTTTCAATTTAACAGGTGCCAACAAATCAGCTTATGCTCCTGAACCCATTGATGTGGGACGAATGTTAGAAGTTGAGATAATCTCGAATGGCCAAAAAGTAACTGTGACAACTGCTGGCCCAATTGATCCTGGTACGTATTATAAATGTGCATCTGATTTCTTTAATGTCAGTGTGGATATGTGGTGTTTTGCGATTTCTGTTATCCATCGTTGTTGTGTGAGAAAAATATTGATTTAGTTGTCAGAATATTGATAATGATTGTGAGCTAATGCTTACAAAATTGAAGAAGAAAGGCTCAATAGTCATTTTGCTATATTTGCAGCTGCAGGTTTGGGAAGCTACGTGGAGACACTATTGCGAAAGTCTAACTCTGAATTTAATGTATGGAAACTTACATTTTTCTTTTCGTTTCTTATGTCATCTTTATGATGAAAACTATTGTGCTCAATAGTCATAATGTAGTATATTGATCATTTACGGACCAAGAAACACTAAGGGGATTATAAGCATTGTCGTTTATAAACATTTAGGGAAAAATAAACAAATTACAAACAGAGCAAAAATGATGTAGTTATATATTGCTGGTGTATTTCTGATTGCAGTTTATTTATTTTGTAGGTAGTTATATCCCAAGTGAATGGACAAGATCATCCTTCACGTTCCGTTCATGTACTTAATGTGGGGAAAATGAGGATAAAGCTCTGTAGAGGGTGGATCACAAAAGCTAGAGAAATTTATTCTATGTCAATGCAGGTGTGTTCCTCAGCTCATATTGGAAATAGCAATCGGCTCTTTGGACATTAAATTCGTTCAACTCTGATATGAATTATTGACTTTGTTGAGGAACATTCAGAGGAATTTCGCTTCCTGTGAAAGTGTTTTAAGTACCAGTAGTTATTTGGCTTATTTCTTGGAAGACAGATCCTTTCTCTTTCCTTTGGATTAAAGAAGAAGATAAACCAAGTAAAAACAGGTGAAAGTAATTTCTCAGTGCAATGCTGGGTAACAAAGGGTTGTTGACTGAACCACTTGTAGTTCATGAAAAAAGTGTATTTACTTTATGATAAACGTATTCCATTTAAAATTGATATCGCTATCCTTCGTTACTCTTCACTCTTCAGGACGGAAATTTCTAATCATTACTCTTTCCTATCTCTAGCTATGTGGAGTTAGAGCGGAAAGCACTGCTGCAGCCAAGCAACTGTTTTGGCAAGCGAGGAAAGGGCTATCATATGTTTTAACATTTGATTCAGAGCGAGAAAGGAATGCAGCTATAATTGTTTCAAGGAAATATGCTCAAGATTTCAATGTGAGACCCCTTTCCCTTTCTTTTCCTTTCTTTAGCATTTTTTTATGCCAAATGCCATAGATGATAGAACATAATGCCGAATCCTTTGATTCATTCTTCTTTCTTTCAACCTATTCTTTTTTGCTCAAAAGCTTAAAATGTTTTAGCCGTGAACCTACCCAACCAACATTAGCTTTGATCTTTCACTTGACAACTCTCGTTTTCTTGCGCTTGAGAACTCATGTTTCTTCTTCTCCTTTTTTTTTGCATTTATTATTAAATGTTGAATGAAAGAACAACGTCCCTAACAATGTACTTGAAGCCTCATGTAATAATTTCGGTATGCAAAAACACGAAATACCGGGGAAAGGGAAAAAAATAGATGACTTTTCTGAGTTTGCTTGCTTGCAGTTTACCTTTTTGTTTGTGCATCGACTTGAGCAGGGTTTTTGAGATATGAAATTGTATTTTGACAGGTGATTCTTGCTGGACCAGATGATTGAGCATAGAAGATAACTGAAACTGACCGAGTTTTTCTAATACCGCGAGGGAGATGATATGCATGTGTGTGTGCATGGTGTGATGATTTTCTAATATTCAGGTCTCTACTAATATGTGGTTTTCTGGTGTTAGGCATCGTTTTTTGTTTGCCTAATAGGTCTGTTGTAACAAGTTGATGAAATTTTAATGGATTGGTTCTCTTGTGGCTGATACTGTAATGCAGACGCAGTTATGTTAATCAAGTCCCCCTTATTGTCTATGTTATGGTCCATTTTTACTAACTTAATATTCATCATAACTATGTTTCGGTGATTGAGAACGATACCATCATGCTATCAGGCCCGTGCGTTATTGGCCCGAGTTGGACCCGACTTGGTAATTTTTAAGAGGTCCATGGCCCGCCGATAATCTTACTACAAATATTTTGAGTTATCGGGCTACTAGGGTCAGATCGGGTTACACCTGGTGGCCCGAATTATATAACACATTAAAATTATGATGATATGATAAGTTGGGTCAAAATCAAGCGTATGACTACAATTATATTGCTTAAGTGAGAATTGAATTCAAAATTTTTCGAGTTCATGCGGTTTGGCCCTAGAGAGATCCATTAGGTTATCACGCAAGTAATTTTCCTTTCTTATCTCCCTTATTTAGCTCTCTCTAATCTAAAGTGCAGTCAATCCCCCCTCTTGTTCTCCTTTGTGTTGTCTTTTTCTTGCAATATATTATCTTGATTTAAAAAAAAACACACAAACGGTAACTTTTTTTCTTTTTGTACAAACTGCACTCCCCAACGGCTATAAATCTCAAAATCGCTGCGTCGCCGTTGGATCAGAATTAGATCGTACCGTTATGAATTGAAAACCGTTGTGAGTGAATCGTCGGCTCCTCAGCTTCATAAGGAGAGCTCTATATCTCGCGTTCCCTTTCCCATTCAATTTCTCTGAAACCAAAGCCAGAGAAAGTTTCAGAATTCAGAGAGAAATAGAGAGAGATTGATTTCTTGTTCGATATCGGTTTTGAAGATATTTTATTCTAGCGATTCGAGATGGCTACGAGACCGGTTGTTCCACAACAAGCGAGAGGTATATTGAGATTTTGTTTTTTTGCTTTCTTTGGTGTTCGAGGAATGATGGGTTTTCTCTTGCAATCTGGATCTGTAGTTCGTATGATGTGATTGTTGATGTTTTCTTTCATATGGGTTTAATCTAATGTGATTCTCTATTTATTTGCCATAGGTCTTATCGAGATTTTACCGGCTCCCTTTTCCCTTCGATTAATCTATTTTTAGGGTTTTCTCGTGCAAAACCCTTGTTGTTAAACGTGTAACTAAAATATCAAATCTTGGAAATCTTGTTGTGTTTTCTCTTTTGCCATCTGTTTGGCTTCCCAGAAAGTAAAGTTATCCGTTTTTCTCTGGATTTAGTCAGTATTATTTTACCTTTCGATGCCTTTGTATTCTCTTCCTTGATTTTTTTTGTCATGGATGTGTGCCATAGGTGAGGGAGTAGTAGGGGCCGGTAGACAGAAGAAGAATGCAGCGGTTGGTGATGGAAGAAACCGGCGTGCACTTGGTGATATCGGTAATCTTGTAACTGTTCGAGGAAATGACATCAAGCCTCAAGGCCAGATTACTCGTCCCATAACAAGGTTTCCAATCCCTCCTTCCCTCTTTCACTGTATCTACACATTATACATAGTTACATACATGTATATATAATAATATATCACCATTTCTTGGTTCTTTTTGGCTGATCTTTCTGTATCCTACAGGAGTTTCTGTGCACAACTACTAGCAAATGCTCAAGCCGCAGCAGATGCGGAAAACAACAAAGTTGGTATTGTTTTAGACCACGTCTTTGTTCCAACATATGTTTACTGTCTAGAATCTCTTTCAATTATGTTTGGGATTTCTTTGAATTGCAGAAACTAGTTTGCGTGAATATCGATCAAGCACCTGCTGCTATTGTTGATGGAGCTGCTGCAGGGAAAAGGGCTGCTGCAGGAAAACCAGTGCCAAAGAAAGTAGCAGTGAAGACGAAACCAAAAGAAGTCATTGAGATAAGCCCTGACACAGAAGAAGCTAAGGCAAAGGATAAGCACGAGAAGCAATTGCAGAAGAAGAAAGAGGGAGGAGAAGAAGACAAGCCCAAGAAGAAAGCACCCACTCTTTCTTCAGTCCTTACCGCTCGGAGCAAGGTAACTTTTGGATTTTATGCTTTTGATTATTTGATGTATGTCTTGCAACTTCAGAGGCAATTGTTTTTGGTGATTTTTGTTTTAATTTGGATCAAACCTTTCTTTAGGCTGCTTGTGGTCTGGCTAACAAACCAAAGGAGCAGATTGTTGATATTGATGCGAAAGATGCCGATAATCACTTGGCTGCCGTTGAGTATGTTGAGGACATTTACAAGTTCTATAAACTAGCTGAGGTACATTAATTTCAATTTCAATTTTCCGGGGTATCCTTTCTGCAACAATATCTGATATGTTATGGACATCTTTCGATTTTGTGATGTAGAATGAAAGCAGGCCTCACAACTATATGCACTCACAGCCTGACGTCAATGAGAAGATGAGGTCAATTCTGGTGGATTGGTTAATGGATGTCCATCACAAGTTTGAACTTCAACCCGAAACTCTTTATCTTGCCATCAACATAATCGACCGGTTCCTTTCAGTAAAGATTGTGCCAAGAAGGGAACTGCAGTTGGTTGGCATCAGTGCCATGCTTATTGCCTCCAAATATGAAGAAATCTGGGCCCCTGAGGTATGCATTCAATGCATTCAGTTATCTTAATTTCAAACCACTTTCTTGGTTCTGATTCCATTATCAAATAATATATTTCATAAACTAACTAATTGGAAGATGAACTCTTACAGGTCAATGACTTGGTGTGTATTGCAGACAGAGCTTACGACCATCAACAGATATTGGTAATGGAGAAAACTATATTAGGCAAGCTTGAATGGAACCTGACAGTGCCAACGCATTATGTATTCCTTGCTCGTTTCATCAAAGCGGCTATCCCTGATGAGGAAGTTAGTAATTCTATTCCTTCTCCCTCTGATTGTGAATTTGAAAAAGGGTTTCATGCAGTAGACTTATATTTTGCTTAATTTTGTGAAGCTGGAGAACATGGTGTATTTTCTTGCTGAGTTGGGTATGATGCATTATGACACTATAATGTTCTGCCCATCAATGGTTGCTGCATCTGCAGTTTACGCAGCTCGCTGCGCTCTGAATAAGACCCCATCTTGGACTGAGACTCTGAAGCTTCATACAGGATTCTCAGAACCACAGCTTGTGGGTTGTGCGAAACTGCTGGCATTCTTCCACTCAAAGGCTGCTGAAAGTAAGCTTGAAGTTGTTTATAGGAAGTACTCAAACCCTGAGCGAGGAGCCGTTGCGATACTCCAACCAGCCAAATCTCTACTAATGCTGAGTTCTGGCAATCAACTATAGTGTGGTTTTTAGGAGATTGTGATTTTTTTTAGATTTGATGTTGTGGGTGTGAACAGTCACTATTCTTTGTGATTTTCAATTGAGAAGATAATAGATAACAGATTTATATGATTATATAGTTCCTATTTGAAATTGACAAACACATTAGTGAGAGTCATCTGAACTGGATATAGGCTTCTAATATGCCTTTGTTTCAAGATTTGGTTGAGGAAAAATAGTTTGTATGATCTGCAGTAGAGTTGGATTGTCTCCTAGTAGTGTGGCGGTACATTTTATATGGCTGAGATTCCGTCTGATACCACAGTGGTGCGTCACAAACACGCGCACTGAAAAGGCGTGGACAGCATGTTGTCGGAATCTTGAAAAACTCCTGCTCCGGGTATAAAATGCTGAAAACAAGATCCCCCACGAACCCTCTCTCCCCCCACCCATCAATCACCAACGTCAATGGCTTCATCGCCGGTTCGATTATCTCTTCCCCTCTGTCTTTCTCTGTCTTAGCAAACCAAGTTTCAGAGGGAAAGAAAGATGCCCATCTCGAAATTTTTGTTCTTTGGTTTTGATTAGGACAATATATAAACTCATCTTTATCTGGTATTTTGTTGGTAGGTTTTGGATTTGGGCTGAATTGGGTTTTTGAGAGAAGATTGAGAGGAGAAGAAAGATGAGGGAAGATGATTCCAATTGGTTCTCAAGATGGGAAGAGGAGCTTCCATCGCCAGAAGAGCTTACGCCCCTCTCACAAACCCTAATTACTCCTGATCTCGCTCTTGCTTTTGATATCCGAAACTCACACCACCAACAGCAATCGCAGCCTCCTCCGCAGTCGGGAGGGCTGCAATCAACTCCTTCGCAGCCCAACTCCGGTGAATTCGCTGCCGATTCTGCTGAGTTGGAGTCAGGGTCTGGCGCCGGGGATGAGCCCGCCCGTACCCTTAAGAGGCCACGGCTTGTGTGGACTCCACAGCTCCATAAGCGCTTTGTGGATGCTGTGGCCCATTTGGGGATCAAGAATGCTGTCCCTAAAACAATAATGCAGCTTATGAGTGTAGATGGGCTTACTAGAGAGAATGTGGCGAGCCACTTGCAGAAATACCGTCTGTATTTGAAGCGGATGCAGGGATTATCTGCAAGTGGTGGCAATAATGGAGGTGGAGGAGGCGGTGCTGCTGGTTTGGCCTCGGGCGATCCTGCTACTGACCGTTTGTTTGCAAGTTCTCCGGTGCCAGCTCACTTTTTGCACCCTGGCCGGCCCAATTCGGACCATTTCTTGCCGTTTGTTCCCGTGGCAGCAGTGCAGCACCATCACCATCAGCAACATATGGCAGCTGCGGTGGCACATCCACAGTTGCCGGCTCAGTACCATAGGCCGATGGGACATTTTGGGTCTCCGCCCAATGGACAATTTGAGCATCCGTTTTTGGCCAGGCAGACGCAGTCTGTGCATAGGATGGGGGCACCAGTGCACAGTCAGGTTCCAGGATATATGGAGGATTTGGAGTTAGACAATGCAAATGGAGGGAGGAAGGTTCTGACTTTGTTTCCAACTGGGGCAGACTGAGTTTGGGTAATCTGTTGGCTACTCCTACTTTGAACTACTCTTTGATTTTTCTTTTAGTTTCAGCTTCTGGGTTTTCTTGGAATTGATATTTGGTGGTGTTGCGTAAATTTAGAGTCTTTTGATGCTTGTTAGTCACCTTGGTGGATGCTTACTTGGTAGGCATCCATTAAATTCTGAATTTCCATTCCAGATCAAAAGTTTGCCATTTTGGTTCAGTTACCAGTAGGATTGGTCATTACCCCTCGGAGAGTGCTTTGTCGTGCTAGGTCACTGACATATGCTTTGTCTTTATTTGACCCCAATAATGGATTGAATCAAAACGCATCGTCCATTGTTGTGTCTTCCAATTCTGTGGAAATTTACCCCTGTAATTAGATTGTCTATAGCCGTTGTTATGTTTCTGAATTCTGACAAGCTTCTAGTGATGAATATATCAGGCATGATGTCACTCTGAGGCAAGAATGTTCCCAACTGTCTATGATATATAGTGCTACGATATTGTAATATTTGGTCAATCTGGATTCATTGGAGGCTATGCTTTATCCCACAACAGTGTGGGAATCGGCTTGTGTCTCTTACACATCTTAAAGTCTTCTTGCGAGGAGGTTTTTGTTGTTGGCGTTACTGGTGGAGTTGCTAGATTAACAAACTCTGACAACTTTGAGCTCTCAGGTGAGGATAATAACATGCTGGCAAAGGGAATTGGTGTCCTGTAGCTATCGAATAAAGAGTTGATTATCTTTTGTTGGCAGATTCAGATCCGAGTTTAATCTAATGTCATTGGAGATCTATTCTCTTATGTTTCTTAGTCTAGTGTTATATAGAGGTGAGTTGTACCTGTTGTACATTGTGTGACTCCATAGAAGACTTTAAGAACCCAATGCCAAAGGGATTCACTGAAAATCCTGATGTTGTTAGAATGTAATGCACTTTGAACCTTGAAGTAGCTTTACCCTTAATAATTTTATATGTTGCCTTTTTTTTCCTTTAATAGACTGTATGGTTATGTTATTAAATTTTCAAGAGAGGGGAATCGTACCTTGCACCTTTGTTGCTTTTGTTGAATGAAACATCATGTTGCATTTTTGAACCGCTCGACATTTCCTTTTCATTTAAGAATGCATTTGCATGTGACCCATCATCATATCATTGTTTCTCTATGTTTTGGGTTTTGTCATTTGCTTTCAAATTAATGAGACATTCATACATAAGAGGAAGATTTAATGGACTTCAATTAAGTTTCTTTTCCGGAATAAAACTTCAATTAAAATTATCGTATGCTAGTTTTATAGAAAAAGGTAATGTGAATGTATTCTTGGAGAGATGAGTTAGGAGTGTATGGCATTCTTATGATTTGAGACATGCCTAAGTCATCCCGCAAGGGTATTTTGTGCCTTTGCGCTATGCTTAACGTTTTAAATTGTTTGTATAGATTGAAAACCTTTCTATAGATACTATGAATGGATCAATGGAGTTTTTTTTTTAAATCTTGAAACCTTATATTTGTTTGCTGACTGGACTAAGACTCCAAGTTTGCTGCATCTAAATTCTGATCCATTTTCTTGTTACTGGAATGTGAAATCTTGAAATTTGGAGCTTGGTTCGTGATTCTCAAAGTTCTGAAAAAAAAACATCCAATACGTATCAGGAGTCAGGATCACCTGTTATGCTTATCTTATAATGTTTGCGTTTCTAATTTTTGCACATCTTAGGTGGATACAGGAGGCTTCTGCTTCTGTGGTGAAGTTTGGTGTAGCTGAAACGTGCACTGCCACAGCCTTCTTTTTTTTTCCTGCTGATAATTTGCTTTGATTTTTCCAGTTTTCCTGACAATGTGAGCTTTGTCGTCGCGGTAGCTGATCCTTGACACTTTGTTTTCATAAAAATATACATGGCATTTATGATTCTACTTCTTTTTAATGGATTTGTTATTCTACTTGTATGGATTGGTACTTCAGTTGTGATACCAGTGTTGGTTTTCAAAGTCGAACGTGAGTTTTTAGTTGTTTTTACCTTTGGCTGAGAAAGTGACGACTGTTTCTGGAATAGAGCTTGTTGTTTAAGAAATTTAGTCTCATTACGCTGCAGCTAAGCTGGATGTCAAGAGCAGAATATGAACAAGTTTTGCTTCTGCAGTGTTTCATGCTTCTGCAGTTTTTCAGCCGCTGAGGATTTAATTCTCAAGAACTTTGTGAGTTGAGAATAGTGCTTAATTCAAAAATCCAAGCTGTCTAGCGAGGCCGTTAGATAACGATAAAAAGATTCTGACGAACTTTTGCCCATAATTGGTCTTTCATATCTGGTTCTTTGTAGGGTAAATGAGGATCTCCTGTGAGATGTTTTAGTTGCAAGTTCAAATCTTTTTCATCATGCTAGTAAATCAAATCAATGAGGAAGTGTAAAAAAAAGTACCGAGTTCCAAACAAAAACTACTGTACATGGAAGGGATTAGTGAGAGAGCTTTAAACAAGAATTTTTGCTTTGCTAGCAGGAACTTGTACAGTGCCAGTTCAATATATAAACAAAATGATCCAAACAACTGGAAAGCTGCAAGAGATAAAAGTAATATAACAGTTTCACCCGCGCTTGTTGAGGCGGTGAAAGAAACGGTGCTTTCTCCTCCTCTTAGAATGCCTTCGAGATTCCTTTGTCGCAACATAGGGAAGGAATTGCACCTGCATACAAAGCAAAATATCTCTTCATAACTAGACAATAAAAAAGCATATGAGCTCAGCCAAGAATGTTTCATGAACTCTTTCCACTTTAAGTTTTTATTATGGCATAGGATCCCACACAGCAAAGTATCAGAGAAGCACTTCCCAGATTCTGTAAGCAAACTATACCAATAGATTTTAGCAAAACATAACCTTTGAACCTAAAGCCAATCATAGCATAAGATGATACCATATTTCCTATGGCGACCGCAAATAATGAAGTCACAGAGAGAAATAATTGGATACAATCTCACAAACCCACCTGAGAATGGTTGCGGATGCCCAAATCCTGAAGTGCAGAGTTGTCATCAATCAGCTTTTGATTATGGTATGATAGACAATAATTTGCCCACACATGTTTCCTGAAAACCCAGAAACTTGTATCAGTCTAAGAATTAGTTTATGCAGTCCTTGAAGTGTGAGGTTCAATAAAGCCTGAAGAACTGAAAAATAAAGTTATTGAATCAACCAAGAGCTAATTATTGAGCTCATAAACATACCATGAAATTTGACAATCACTCTTCTTAGATAATTCCATTTCGTTGACTTTCTTCTCGACGGCAACGTTCAAATCGTTGATGTTAGCCAAATTTATCATCTCCACCGAGCCAATGAAAGGATAATTTCAATTCAAATAAAGTGTTCGAAAAAAATGTCAAATAGAACGCAAGAGTGACAGCTTGGTTTGCCATACTAAAGGAGATGCGCATCGCGCTACCTAATTCGAGGCTGATGAGGGTCTCAACATTTGATAAGGTGGGCTTCTTCGGAACGTCAGTAAGTATATGACCGTCAAGTAGAGAGGCCAGTGTTGCCTGTAACTTGGCTCTCTTTACGTCGTTGCTGTTGTACCCATTCGCCTCTTCCACGACATTCACACTCTATTCCGTCGATCGTGAGCCCTATGTTTAACAAAGTCAAAGAGTTGCAGTTTCTTCCATATGAGGCGTAAAAGAGGGGGCATAACTCGAAAGCCCATAAGCAGGCCCAAATATTACTCTAATCGATGGGGACTGTCAGGCATCACAGTCTTCTCTTTTACGCCTCTGATGGAAGGAACTACAGCACTGTGAGTCTGTTAAATACGGGACTCGTTAACCATGGAACAAAGCGTGAATGTCGTGGAAGAGGCGAGTGGGTACAACAACAATGACGTAAAGAGGGCTAAGTTGCAAGCAACATTGGTCTCTCTCCTTGACGATCCTGTACTTGCTGATATTCCAAAGAAGCCCACCTTATCAAATGTTGAGACCCTCATCAGCCTCGAATTAGGTAGCGCGATGCGCATCTCTGTCCTCAAGTTAGATAGAACCTCCTTCGGTAATAAATGGCAAACCAAACTGTCACTTTTACGTTCTATTTGACATTTTTTTCAAACTGTTTTATTTGAATTTAAATTCTCCTTTCATTGACTCGGTGGAGATGTGGCGATGATGAATTCAACTAACGTCAAGGATTTAAAGCTTTCTATCAGGAAGAAAGTCAATGAAATGGAACAATCTAAGATGGGACATCACCAAATTTCATGGTATGTTTATGAGCTCAATAATTAGCTCATTAGCTCTTGGTTGATTCAATAGCTTTATTTTTCAGTTCTTCAGGCTTTATTGAACCTCACACCACAAAGACTACATAAACTAATTTTTATACTAATACGAGTTCTTGGGTTTCAGGAAACATGCTCAGTATTGAAACCGACCAACCGATTATGCTCAATATTGAAAACCATTATCAGCTAATAGTTGGGCCGATTTTGTTATCAACCGACCTAACCCATGCCTAGTCATAAAGAGAACCAAAAATGCAGAGCAGAAAAGAAAGAAAAAAAAATACTCCTTCTAGGCTCATTGAGATTGGGCTATTTAGACCTCTTATTGGGATACGTTCATTATTCAACCAAAGAAATGCACATAGTCGAAAGCTCGTAAGCATACCCCAATCTTACTCTAATCGACGGGGACTATCAGGCATCGATCCTCTCCTTTATGCCTCAAATCAAAGAAACTGCAACACTGTAAGTCTATTAAACATGGGGCTCGCGATCAATGGAACAGATCGTGAATGTTGTGGAAGAGGTGAGGGGTGCACAGCAACAATGTAAAAAGGGCCAAGTTGCAGGCAACAATGGCCTGGCCTCTCTCTTTGATGATCTTGTACTTGCTGACGTTTCGAAGAAGCTCACCTTATCAGATGTTGAGACCCTCATCAGCCTCGAATTAGGTAATATGATGCGCATCTCTGTCCTCAAATTGGACAAAACCTCATTAAGTAATAAATGGCAAACCAAGTTGTCACTCTTATGTTCTATTTGGCATTTTTTGAATTCGGCTAAGGTCAAGAATTTGAACATGGATTTCCAACAGAGCAGTGAGTCCATGAGCATGATCCATAACACGAATCAAATAGATATGGCAGTTCATTAGCGCATAGAAAGGATATTCAATACTCCTTACCGTGAGATTTGAGTACAAAACTTAAATTCCAACAGATGAAAGAACTGCTTACCTGGAATACTTTTCCTGGTAATTTTGCAAGTATCCACATGATTGAAAACCAGGTGACATGCATTATTACTAGATTCAGGCAAAGCTTTGAATATTGAAGAGACACCTTTACCATCTTTACTCAAAAGCTGGTTGATCTTACCTGCAGTTTCATGTCGCTAGCGAGAAAAGCTCAATTTTTACAACCAAAATAATCTTTGAAAATAGTGTGAAAATAGAATCAAAGACTTCTACCAGTGTAATTGGACTATATCATCCATACCGAAAATGAGATGACAACACAGGAGCATAACAAATCAGTTATTGCATCTACTAAATCAAACCAATGAGGAAGTGTAAAAAAAGTACTGAGTTCCATACAAAAACTACTGCACATAGAAGGGATTAGTGAGAGAGCTTAAACAAGATTTTAGCTTTGCTAACAGGAAGCAGGAACTTCGACAGTGCTAGTTCAATATATAAACAAAATGATCCAAACAACTGGAAAACTGCAAGAGATAAAAGTAATATAACAGTCTTCACCCACGCTTGTTAAGGCCGTGAAAGAAACGGTGCTTTCTCCTCCTCTTAGAATGCCTTCGAGATTCCTTCGTCACAACATAGGGGAGGAATTGCACCTGCACAAAAATGCAAAGTATCTCTTTATAACTAGACAATCAAAAGGCATATGAGCTCAGCCAAGAATGTTTTCTTATTAAAAAAAAAGAACATAAAAGCAATTTCATGAACTCTTTCCTCTTGAAGTTTTTATTATGGCATAGGATCCCACACAGCAAAGTATCAGAGAAGCAGTTCCCAGATACTGTAAGCAAACTATACCAATAGATTTTAGCAAAACATAACCCTTTATCCTAAAGCTAATCATAGCATAAGTTGATACCATATTTCCTTTAGCAACCGCAAATAATGAAGTCACAAAGAGAAATAACTGGGAACAATCCATATGTATAGATGGTTAGAAGGCACAAACCCACCTGAGAATGGTTGCGGATGCCCAAATCCTGAAGTGCCGAGTAGTCATCAATCAGTTTTTGATTAAGGTATGATAGACAATAATTTGCCCACACATGTTTCCTGAAAACCCAAAAACTCGTATTAGTCTAAAAATTAGTATATGTAGTCCTTGTGTGAGGTTCAATAAAGCCTGAAGAACTGAAAAATAAAGCTATTGAATCAACCAAGAGCTAATGAGCTAATTATTGAGCTCATAAACATACCATGAAATTTGGCGATGACCCATCTTAGATTGTTCCATTTCATTGACTTTCTTCTTGACAGCAAGCTTCAAATCCTTGACGTTAGCAGAATTCATCACCGCCACATCTCCACCGAGTCAATGAAAGGAGAATTTCAATTCAAATAAAACAGTTTGAAAAAAATGTCTAATAGAACGTAAAAGTGACTGCTTGGTCTGCCAATTATTACCAAAGGAGGTTCCGTCTAACTTGAGAACAGAGATGCGCATTGCGCTACCTAATTCGAGGTTAATGAGGGTCTCAACATCTGATAAGGTGGGCTTCTTTGGAACATCAACAAGTACAGGATCGTCAAGGAGAAAGACCAATGTTGCTTGCAACTTAGCCCTCTTTATGTCATTGCCGTTGTACCCACTCGTCTCTTCCATGACATTCACGCTTTGTTCCATCGTTAACGAGTCCCGTATTTAACAGACTCACAGTGCTGTAGTTCCTTCCACCTGAGGTAAAGGAGGGGAATGATGCCTGACAGTCCCCGTCGTTCGACTATATGCATTTCTTTAGTCAAAAATGAGTGATCAAAAATGTAAAAACTATAAAAGATCAACAAAAATTCAGATGCAGTGACCATTGCCAATTTCCAGTTTTCCACAGGATTATGCAAGCAGCCAAGCAGGAACTAAAATCTAAAATTAACATAATACCAAAAACGAATCAAATGGAAATCCCTAAGTCAAATGGCAAAGAAAACAAGAAAAGACCGCGGCACAAATTCTGAAATTCATTGTGGTTAGTGGTTACCCATACCAAGCAAAGACGAAATCACAAATCCCATCCCAAATCAAATACGAAATTCCATCCCAAAGCAAAGACGGCAGTGGCACCACCTAATTTGAGAGCAAATAGAAATTACCTGATGGTTCTTTCCCAAAACGAAGATAGCGAAGCAATACTGCAATACAGCCGTCGGGTTTGTGTTGTCGTAGTCGTACTCGTAGCGAGTCTGGAGAGTAGAGCTTTGCGAGAGTGTGTGAGGTGAGAGCAGCGACTGAGATTGACCGAGTTGAGAATGTGAGATAGACTGAGTCTCCCGTACTCGTACAGTCGTAACTCTTTTAGTCAGGTTCTCCTCTATCTTATAGGGTTTTGCGACCGTGTGATTGCGACTGAAAATATAAAACCTTAACTAAAAATAAATATTTTTTACTCCGATCTTTCTATTTATCCATTTTTCTATTTTAGACTATCCCAAAACTAGTATTACTTTTATTCATTAATTATTATTTTTTTAAATGTATTCTAAAATTAATCTTATTACTTTAACACCGAACTTCTAAGGGAAAAAAAGAGAGTTATTTTAAGGTCAAATTTAGAATATCGGAGTTATTTTGTATACTTTAATTGTATTAAATCACGTCTCTTTAAAAAAATTGTATTTT
Source organism: Tripterygium wilfordii (assembly GCF_013401445.1). NCBI lineage: Eukaryota > Viridiplantae > Streptophyta > Magnoliopsida > Celastrales > Celastraceae > Tripterygium > Tripterygium wilfordii. The sequence continues at coordinate 11,963,036 of NC_052236.1, read as the reverse complement.
CAAATGATAACAAATAAATTGAGACGAATGGAGTATATATATTTACATATTGAATTAAAAATTATTAAGTCCGCACATCAATTCTCAAAAAAAAAAAAAACATGCCAAGTTACTTTGTAAATCAATATTGATTTTATTGAAAAAATGTTGAAAATGGAAGATGATGATTGACAACAGCATTATACGAATAACTACAGCTTCAACATCTTAAAAACAACATTATTGACACTTGAAAGAATGGTTATGACGTAAAGATAAGTTTTTTAAAGTTTACTTCAATTTTTGTCCGATCCACAAAGTTCCACCGATTTTATGTCTAAAAAAGGGCATGCAATTGTTGTTTTATTGAACCAAAAACGACATGCAAGATCGGTCTAAGTAGATCGACACAACATACCATTTCTTGTGTAACAAAACGGCATGTTCCGTTGTTTTTGGCAGAGGAAACGGCACAGTATTATCATTTTCCTACATCAAACATGAACTTGGTTCGTTGATTCTTACTTCACCAGATTTAGCAAAAATCAAACACATCTGGAGCAATTATGGACAACCACATAATGCTATGTAACAAATAACACCATTTATTTTACCAAAAACATGAAAATCGCTCAGTCATTTTTCATGATGTTCGAGACAAATTTAAAGGAATTGAGAACAAATATTGTACATGTTTTCACGCTAGATGAGTTGCTACGCCGAATTCTCCTTGGTGTAGAATTCGGTGGTATAGTGTATGTAAACTTAACAAATATGTATTTCATATATTTACAAGTAAATTGTAGTTTGAGCTATTCATTATTAAAATGTTAGCATAAACTTAGTAGTTTTTGAGCGTTCAAATAAAATTTATTTTAGTTATATAGTCTACTAATGTTACTAATTAGTCTATAGATTTATAGGCCCCATTTGGATAAGCATTTTTAGTAGCATTTATACTACTTGTTAGTATAAATTCTACTTTCTATCCAAACGGGTTTTTTTGACACGTAATCCGAGACATTTTTACTCAGTATTTTATGCTATTTTTGACATGCTACTTGTATGAAGCATTTTAGTAACATTTCACTATCAAAAGTCAATATTGTCCCCATTAATTTTTTTATTCCATTTATAGCCTCACTTCATGTGTTATTATAAATTAATTAATAAATACATAAATTTATTGATATTATAAAATATTTATCATTTAATATATGCTATTCAGTAAAAATGTTATCAACAAAAGTTCAACCAAACACCACACAACATACTAGTAGTATTTTTGCTATTAAAATTCTCCAATATTTCTGTCATCATCATTTCTGTTAGCATATCTGCTATTTTCAACATGCCTTACCAAACTAGGCTAAAGTACTAGTACAAAGGGGCTTTTGGTCCAATTTCTTTTACATGTCGATTACGTTTGAGTATTTTAACAATCATCAACTATCCCACCTATGGCGTCATTGATGGTTGATTATCAATTGATCGGTAATGGATCCGTTGACATATAATAATTGATAATGTGAACGGACATCTAGGTGGGTGATACTTTCTTCCATGAAACTGTTATTAATTATCTTTGTGGATATATTTATATATGATTTTCTGTCAAAAAACATTATCCATAAATGAAATAACGACAAAAAAATAAAGATACAGTGAAAAACGGCCCACACACAAACGGGCCCAAAGTCTTCATCGTCGTCTCCTCATCGATTCCTCCGGAGCCTCACAACTTAAAAACCCTTGATTTAACGGGAAAGGAAAAACCTCTGAAGTGGCGGCCATGGAAGATTCTTTCGTCGCAGAGCCACCACTGGAGCCGAATTCGGACGCGAATGTCACGTTTGACTCGGATTGTCTTCAGGTTCCGCCTCTTGATCCTTTTTTGGGTGATCAAGACTTTGACCTAGCCGAAAATTTCGATATCGAGTTATGCTTCGACGATTTCTTCCCCTCCGAGAACGAGCCATTCCTCATCCCTAACCACTCCGACTCCACTGTTGCTCCTCTCCAGTGCGTTGATACGAACGCCGTTCAACCGGAATACCAGGGTTTATCTCCGATTTCGATTGATCAATCACTCTCTTCAGATCCTAACGAGTGTTTCAGTAACGGCAGCCGTGACATCCCCATTTCTGTGTCGTTTGAGTCAAGGAACTTGGCAGTTCCGGGTAAAATTCCCGGCGATCTGACTGCCTCTGACGTTAGTCAATACCTGAATTGTTCTTCGGAGGAATCGGGGAATTGTGGTCTTGCTGATGGTGGTCCAGCTAGGGGTCCTAATGTTGCTTCTCCAGTGTCATCTCAGGATTCCAGGAATAGCGGCTCTGGTGTGTCGGAAGCCACGAATTCCCCGTTATCTCCTGATTCTGGAAATTTTGTGGTTGATCAGAGGGTAAAGGAAGAAGGTTTGGGCAACAATGGTAGCATTACAAAGAGGAAGAAAGAGACTAGCGATGACACAAATGGGGACGCAAGAACTAGTAAGTATCAAAGATCAGAAACTGGTAATAATACGAGTTCACGGCAACAGTTGAGTGAAGAAGATGAGAAGCGGAGGGCAAGGCTGATGAGGAATCGTGAGAGTGCGCAATTATCAAGGCAGAGGAAGAAGCACTACGTGGAGGAGTTAGAGGACAAGGTGAGATCTATGCATTCTGCTATTGCTGAATTAAACGGCAAGCTTTCCTATTTTATGGCTGAGAACACAAGTTTGAGGCAGCAGTTGAGCGCCAGTGGCATGTGCCCGCCACCTCCAGGAGTATATCCTCCAATGGGGGGGCCCATGGCCTATCCCTGGGTTCCTTGTTCGCCATATATGGTGAAGCCACAAGGCTCTCAGGTGCCCTTGGTCCCAATTCCTAGGTTGAAACCACAACAGCCTGTTTCGGCAGCAAAGGTGAAAAAGACTGAGAGTAAGAAGAGTGAAGGTAAAACTAAGAAGGTTGCTAGTGTTAGTTTTCTGGGTCTGTTATTTTTTATCTTTCTATTTGGTGGATTAGTGCCTGTTGTGAATGTAAGATTTGGAGGAATCAGGGACAATGGTCCTGGTGGGTCTGGTGTTGCAAGTCATAGTTTCTATGATCAGCACAGTGGAAGGGTCTTGGAAGTCAATGGTCATTTAAATAGTTCCCATGAAAATTTTGGCATGGGATATATTAATGGAAAACTCCATGTAGGTAAAGCACACTGTGAAAAAGGTCATACACGAGGATCAGAGAAGGAGAGAGGATCACAGCCTCTCTCCAGTTCAGAAGAGTTTGCCCATTTGGGCAATTCTAGCGAGCCACTTGTTGCATCCCTGTATGTCCCGAGAAATGATAAACTTGTGAAGATTGATGGAAACTTGATAATTCATTCTGTTCTGGCCAGTGAGAGGGCTATGGCCTCTAGAAAGGCTCCTGAAAAGAAGAATAACGAGGAGACTGGTTTGGCCATTCCTAGAGATTTGGCCCCAGCTTTTGCTATTCCTGATGTTGGAAGCAGCAAGGGCAGGCATTCTCGAGCATACAGCAATCGAATTGAAGGGCAGAGAGCTCTTACGTCTGGGTCTGCTGATGCTTTGAAGGATCATTTGAAGTCATCTGCAGCTGATGGCAAAATGCAACAGTGGTTCCGTGAAGGCCTTGCAGGTAAATTTGTACTCTTTTTGTCATTGGATTCTTTATATAGGTATTACAGGATGCTGTATGTTATACAATACAAGTATTTGAGTGAACAAGTTATTGTTTTAGTATATTAACTATTGAAGGAGAAATGGAGAATCATATCTTTTTAAAATATAAGACGTGCATAAAGTTTCTACAGCATCCTTTGATGACATATGGTAACGAAGGTTTAGTTTTTTATACAGTTAGTTTGAATGATGGCATTGATAGGTGGTGGTGAGATTGTTTCCATTACATGGGCGCACCTAAAGAAGAGACCCTCTGCAGTGATTATATTAGTTTGGAGTCATGAGGAGACCTTTTACATTAGTTTGTACTACACTTTTGAGTTATTCTTGTCTCTCTAAATGTTTTTATGTATTGATACTTGCTCACGTCCTTGTTGTTTTCCAGTTGCAGTTAAGCTTTACATATATTCTTTCTTGATTTTCCATATTTTAGACAGCACAAGTTTAAAATTATTTAGCTTATGTTCAGATGACAAAGTTTTTTTTCTTCTAAAATCCTTGTTTATATAATGAATTCCCCATATAATGGCTTTCACTTCATGCTTTAATATACTAGATATATATGTTTTTTTTTCATTTCCTTGTTCCGTGTAATGTTAAAAGATACCAAAAAAGTAGAAATAAATTGACTTTTTGATTGCCATAACTTTATTTTCATGAGAGGCTCTTTGTTGGGTTTTGATCACACTTAATATGATTGTTTGTTTTTTAGTGCACTTTGCTGCTTCATTTGAATAAGTGGCAGGTTTGTCATCTGTGGCCTTCTCCTCTTTCAATAAATTTGCTTCACTTATCAACCAAAAAGAAAGAAGACAAATCTATAGTACATATATAGCTGACATTGTGATGTAGAAGCTTGTGCCTCTTTTTGTAATTTAACTGGTTACCTGTAGGACTATCTCTATCTGGCACCTTGCCACTCTTTTTTTTTCTCTTGCCAAGAGCAAATTGACTACTTGCTTGTTCTCTATTTTGTGTCCAAATGACGAGTTTATTAGCTCCAAATTCAGAATAGCTACTTCAAGTCATGTTGCTCTATGAAATCCGTGGGTAATGTCCATGTGGGAGTGAGGTTGTGTGGTGGAAGTTTCTTATCTGATAGTAGCAGCAATATTTCAAATCATTTCAGATGCCTTCTGTTGTCTTTTCAGTTACCTTACGATTTTCTGACACCCCTGGTTAAATCTCTTTAGAATTTTCTGGAAATAATGACATGCTATTTACTAACCTTCAATTCTGTGGATCAATCCTTGCAATAGTTTACCAAGTACAAAATGTAACTTTGGACAGAAACCACGTTATAGTTAAATTCTTATCTCCTCAATTTCAGTATGCCTATTGATGATAGTTTCTTTCACTTTCTCCTTGGCATTCTAAAACTTACATGTGCTTGTGGTTTCTTTTCCCTGTAAGTTCAATACCTGGAGTTCGAGTTGGAATTGGCCATCAAATGACTTTTATTTTTGATGTTTGTGTCCTAACTACTTATTGCCCCTGGTTGTTTCCTTCCCAATGTGCAGGACCAATGTTGAGTTCTGGAATGTGCACTGAAGTGTTCCAGTTTGATGTCTCTTCCGCGTCTGCTGGAGCTATTATTCCAGCTTCTTCAGTTGCCAATATCTCTGCTGAACACAATCAGAATGCAACTCGTCACAAGACTCTCAACAAGAGAAAGACTAGAAGGATTCTTCATGGTCTTCCTGTTCGTTTTACTGGACGAAATCATAATATTACTAGAGAGCATGTTAGAAGGAATGCTGCTCAGGAAGGCAATTTTCAGCATAACAAATCCGTTTCTTCTATGGTTGTCTCTATCCTCGCTGATCCCAGGGAAGTTGGCGACGTCGATGTGGATGGTATGATTGCTCCAAAATCGCTTTCTCGGATTTTTGTTGTTGTGCTTTTAGACAGTGTTAAATATGTTACCTATTCCTGCGTGCTTCCCCGAGCTGGTCCTCATCTAGTTACGGCTTGAGGGATGGAAAGCAGTTGGGAGTTCTTGAATGACAACTAGGTGCAATTGTTGACACCATTTTTGTAAATGATGGAATAATCGGGTACTTAGGTAGAACTCCTAACTTCATTATACACCGTAGTTGCTCTCAACTATGAGTACTATGTACTCTTTTATAGTTTATACTGATAGAACTATAATCATATGTCCCTGCTGAATGATGTGTGGTGGACGTTGGATGTTCAATAATCTCATGTCATCTGATTGAGCCAGAGAGCTGGTAACAAGACATTTTGTGTATGATGATTTTTTCAGCATATGTTTTTTTGTTTAGAAGTTAAACTAGGAGAAGGCCGGTGTGTTGCGGCTGGTACATAAGCATTGTTGCTGGGGGTGTAAATGATTGGTTTCATTTGGTTTTTTTTTCCCGGTTTTTTGACAAGAATTTGACCGATCGGTTATTTTTTTTTAAAATAACCGATTGGTAAACCCTTCGGTCGGTTTGTTTGGGGTAATTCCTTAGGCACTAATTGTTTTAGTGAGAGTAAACATAAACTGTTGAGCACATTGCAGTTGTTTGATATGGTTTTTGAACATGTGGAAACTTGCCACTTGAAAAGCATAGTCTATGACAACTATATTTGGAAAGATCCTCAATAAGCCCTAATCCACACATAACACAAGCTCACAGATAGTAGAAGCCCGACAGTCCCACAGCCTGGGCATAAATTTATATGAGCCCGTCGCCCAGAAGATGCCTAACAGGCCCATAGCCTGAGTAGAACATTATACATGCCCACGACCTAGGCAGAAAATTATACATGCCTACAATAACGACTTAGGGAATAGACTATGCAAGCACACGAATTGGAAAAGCAAGGACACGATAGGCTCATAGCCCATTCTGACTCAACTAGGACGCCACATGAAGATCACGAGTGTTAGACGCCTATAAATACTGAGGTCTCGCCACTTTGAAAGAATATCGTTTTCGGGGATATTAATTGTGCTCCCTCTTTTATCTAGAGTTCTATTTCCTCCCTCTAAAAGCTTTCAGCCACTTCATTGCCTTGATCATCAGAACTTTCTTAGAGTGCTTTTCGTTCGACGGTCTACCTGACGACATGATTGTGATTTAGAATCTCGTATCTACAATGGGATAATTTTTATGCACAAGTGCCATGAAATCTTTGGATGCATTTAAATATGGTAATATGCTAAATAGGATCCTTATATTCTTTATATTCATTTTTTTTACCGTAGTGCTAGGTAACCCATGGGAGTCCAAATCTCTTAAAAGAAATTTGAAAACATTTTAAGTCTCAAAATACATATTAAATTTTTAAAAAAGATTACATATTCAGAATCAGTGCATAAAACTCTTTCTAACAAGATCCATTGTCGATGAGTTTTATCGGGTAAATCTTAATTCCATTGTTTTTTTCAATGAAATTTAAAAAACAAATGAATTCACAATTAAAACAATGAATTCTAGTCCGTGCTTTAAAAAATAATAGAATTTATATCAAAACAATAAATTTTGGACATTGAATTCTGACATAAAAGAGTGAAAATAAAACTATTTCATTAATTAAATCAATGGAATAAATTTGTTGAACTCACATAACTACCAAACTGATGGGCTATATGTCATTTTCGTATTTTTTAATATTGTCGAATATGAGAATATTAGATTTACTATTTTTAACAATTCCCTCCCAAAATAAGAAAATTGTCTCGTTCTTATCAAAATTAGCGACATTTAAATATTTAATTTTTCTTAATAAATATTTATTAATAATCTAATCACTTAATTGCCCTTGGTTTCTGTATCTGTTTCTCCCACCCAAACAGTCCTTTTATACCGTTTTTTCTCTTTTTTCCAGGGCAATTCTCTGTTTGTCTGCCGAGAAAACGCAGAAGAAAACCAGAGAACGGCGAAGAGAAAGTAGATTCCGGATCGGAGGGTTTGCCGGGATGGCGGAGGTTTCAATGTGTAGTAGCAGCGAGAGGGCTGAGCTGTCGCCGGAGGAGGAGAGGGTTTTGGTCAGAGACATTGCAATTGCCGCTGAAGCAAATAGCAAAGAAGGCGATACCTTCTACCTTATCACTCAAAGGTTTCTCTCTTCTCATTTCTCTCTCCTTTTGTTTTCCAATTTTTATCGTCCTTCTCGAATAGATGATATTGGTACCGTGAGGATTTTTATTTGCCTCTTTTCGTATGTACTGATATTTAGGTATATGAACTCCTTTTGAGTTGTTTTGATATTATCTCTTGGGAATTAGGTTTTGGAATATTGGCTGCCCAAGTGCATTTATGGTAATTTTTGTTGATGCTGTTTATGAAACATTGAAACTTATTTTTCCGTTTCTATTTGCATTTAGGATTGGGTTGCTCTTGATAGTTTATGAACTAATGGATGAAGATGTGTTCTCAGTAATATAACTATGCGAATAGTTTGCAGTGCTACTGATCTGTGAATTTGGGTTTGATGTTCATTTAGTGTGAGGTTGATGTTATGATGTGAGTACTTTCCCTACAGCTGTATGGTTTCGTTCTTGTTGCATAGGATTTTGTGGTTTTGTTGTGTTTGTAGTTATGGAGGATGTTTATATTTCAAAGTACTTTTAAGATGCATTGATACTTTTTTCTTGAACTGCTTGAGCTCTGCCATATTGATCTCTGTTTGCACTCAATCTAATCTAATTATCTAAGTTTATCACATTATTTTAGGAATAGAGATACTTTTTTTCTAAAACTGCTTGATGTTTTTGTTAAGAACCAGGTCAGGTGCACGTCCATACACACACTCAACAGGCCCATACCTTCCTCCACCGTCCACACATGGGTTGATTGTAACCAACAGGCCAATGGGCTATTACCTAGAAAACTTGTTGGCTGATTATGGAAGACATTTGCCCTTCTTATCAATAGATCACAACTCCCACATCTAATCGACGTGGGATGTTAGTATCAATACCCCTGCTTTACTGGGCGTCGGCTGCACTCAGTGGGGGTCTTTCACTGGACTGGGGTTCTTACTTGTACCACCAGATCCATTGGTAGCCCTTTTCGTGGCGGCCCATCCAGTCTCATACCTGGACGAAGGGAGATCCAAACACCCACATGCGTAGAGACTGAACAACTCCGATATCATTGTTAAGAACCAGGCTAGGCGCACGCCCATACACACACCCATCTGGCCCATACCAACCACTACCCGCACATGGGCGGGTTGTAACCAACATGCCCAATGAGTTACTACCTAGAAAACTTGTTGACTGATTAAGGAAGGCATTTTACTTCCTTATCAATAGATCACAACTCCCACATCTAAGCGATGTGGGATGTTCGTAACTTTGTATAAGTTTTCCTTGTTGATTCTCTCTTTCTACTCAATCTTATTTAACACTACAAGCCGTAAATCCTTTCGAATTTATATTACTATTGATTATTTCCATTAATTTCCTCTTTTTTTTTGGCAGCCGTTGTCCTTTCCATAATTATCCTACTTGATAGTTATCCTATCCAGCAGTGGCATTTGCTACTTTAAATTGTAAATGTTCAAATCCTCTTATTGTGTGTTCTAGCACTCTTATATCTGTTTCCTTTATCTCTTTTTTTCCTGAGTTGTCACATTATGCTTCCAATAGGTTATTTCAAAATTCAAATCCTCTTTCCATATTAATTATTGTTACAAGCCCAGCCTATGTTTGATTTGATGTATATTTCTTCTTTGCTGTTCTTTCTTCTGTTTTGTTTTCATGGGCTCGTCGCATGTTTCGTTTACTTATATCTCCTTGGATGTGAAAATTAGAACATCTTCGGGATTTTTGTTAGGCACATACTACGGTAGGACCATAGGACATAATAATTTAGCAGGGTATTTTCAGACTGAATTCATACTGAATCTACAACTGGTTTTTTTTATGCAATAACTACTATACAATAACTTCTATCTGGTCATACGGATTGTAGATTGTTGATAGATAAAATCCATTGCCTTGGGTTCCAGTGTGGTGATTTTGGATTCCATTTTGAAGCATACATGGATTACGGTTTTGAAGTTTGAAAGACTAATGCTTCCCTTTATCTTTGATTTGAAATGTGCCTTTTGATGGTTTTTAATTGCTTGTTACAGATGGTGGCAATACTGGATTGATTATGTTAACCAAGATCAGTCAACCAACATAAATGATGGGTCCTCTTTGTCAGACCATTGTGATTCGGGTGGTTCAAGCGGTTTATATAGGCCAGCCAGTATTGATAACTCTGATTTGATAGATGATGCAAAATCAGAGGACCCTAACATGGGAATTGAGATTCATGATACTCTGTTAGAAGGTCGTGATTTTGTCTTGCTTCCACAAGAAGTTTGGAATCAATTGTATTCATGGTAAGTTTTTCACATGGGATTCTGAATTTCAAATTGTCTTTTCAAATTTCCTAGTTTTGTACTTTATTTCAGATAGTTAATTTTTGGGTCCTTAACAACAACCACTAGACTATATGGTTAATGATCATTATGATAGCTATTTCAGAAGAAGTACAGAAAGTTGATTGTGTGTAATCTTTTATTACCTTATGAGTGAAATTCCTGTATATATCTTCCATGCATGCCATTTTTAGTTCAAAAGAAAATTATTAATAAGGCAACTATAAGATAATTGGTTGGGTCATGGATAGTATTTTTATCATCTAATGAAGTCTAAGGATATTAATGGTATTGTTTTCTGGGTTTAGGTATGGAGGCGGTCCAACATTACCTCGGAAAGTAATCAGTTCAGGTCTTTCTCAGACAGAGTTGGCTGTGGAGGTGTACCCTCTTCGCCTTCAACTACTGGTAATGCCTAAAGGAGACAATGCAACTATACGAATAAGCAAGAAGGTATTATTTGAGAGATGACATGATTTATTACTTTCTTCTGTGTCTGTATTTACTTGTTTTTTGGTATACTAAGTAAATTCTGAATTTGCTTCCATTAAGGATTGAACATTTTATGCAGGAAACCGTAGGGGAGCTCCACCAGCGAGCTTGTGAGATTTTTGATCTTAACTTGGAACAAGTATGTGGTGGAGATGGACTTTTCTTTCTTTGACTTCAGAAATTTTTGGTTCATTTCTGATTGTCATTTTCAGTTTTACTCTTATATATTAATGATGAAAATAAGAGTGCGGAGACTTATAAAGAGGGAAATGATCTTAGGTGGAAGAAAAGGTGTTTGTGTGTGTGGGAAAGACAGTTTTCTCTTTAATATCCCTTTCTCTCTCATGCACATGCTAAACATTAAAAATATTTGCACAACAAGCTTGCAAATCCCAACAATCTACAAGGATAATATTAGATGCTATCCTTTCTTGATGTTAGTTGTCTTACCTTCATCTAGCCTCCTACCTTTACTACAGTGTATTTTGATGAACTGTGTGAAAGATCATTAAGTTTCCGTACTAAGGCTCAATCCAATTAAGTCCGTAGCGTTTACCAATACCGCCATATCCTTTTTTTTTGGTCTCATTATTATGCCATTCTCTTTTTTTCTTCTTCTTGCATTTTGATAACAGATATGAAATTGTGTCACAAATGAGTAATACATGAGTATATAGACAAGAGAATGAAGAGAAGACCATACTACCCTTCTATACTAAAAATATACAAAATACACATCTCTAACACCCCCCCTCAAACTCAAGGTGGGTCAAACACCGAGAGTTTGCCAATAAGAAGCTGATGACGAGAAACAGTGTGAGACTTCGTGAAGAAATCCGCCAACTGTGCAACAGAATAAGTGAAAGGCAAGGAGAGAACATCCGATAGAAACTGCTCACGAACAAAGTGACAATCAATCTCAATGTGTTTCGTCCTCTCGTGAAAAACAGGGTTGCTGGCAATATGGATAGCACTCCTGTTGTCACAATGCATCGGTGTGGGTCCAGAAATATGGACACCCAAGTGACTAAGGAGACGACGTAGATGAACAATCTCCTTAGCCGTAGTGGCCATGGCACGATATTCCGCCTCCGTGCTAGAAAGAGAGACTACATTCTGTTTCTTGCTGCGCCAAGAGATGAGAGAGTCACCAAGAAACACACAGTAGCCTGTAATAGAGCGACGAGAAGTAGGATCACCTGCCCAATCAGCATCTGAGTATGCCTGAAGAGTGAGAGGCGAGGATGATGATAAGTACAAGGACCTAGTCATAGTCCCACTGAGATACCTAAGAATCCGAAGGAGAGCACCATAGTGAACTGAGCTGGGAGCAGACATAAACTGACTCACAATACTCACAGCATGAGCAATATCCGGACGAGTGATGCATAGGTACACAAGCTGACCAACAATCTGCCTGTAGCGAGTCGGATCAGGAAGAGGCTGACCATCAGTCGGACGGAGCTTCACATTAAGCTCAAGAGGAGTGTCAACACTGCGAGTATTTGAGAGAGCAGCCCGACTGAGGATGTCAGAGAGATACTTCTGTTGGGACAGCAGAATGCCATGATCAGAACGAGTAATCTCAATACCAAGAAAATACCTGAGAGAACCAAGATCTTTCATCCGAAACTGAGACTGAAGGTGTCGCTGAAGATACTGTATGGCAGCGGTATCATCACCTGTAATGATCATATCATCCACATACAACAGCAGAATCGCCCGCCCCTGAGGGGATGACCGAACAAATAGAGAGTGATCCTGAGAACTCTCAGTAAATCCAGCCTGAGTCACCACCTGACGAAAACGCTCAAACCAAGCCCGAGGGGCTTGTTTGAGACCATAGATAGCCCGACGAAGGCGACAAACATGCTGAGGAGGAGTCCGAAGTCCAGGAGGGGGTTGCATGTAAACAATTTCTGAGAGATCACCATTGAGAAAGGCATTCTTCACATCCATCTGAAGAAGAGGCCATTTACTAACTGCCGCAACTGCCAATAAAGTGCGAACTGTAGTCATCTGAGCAACTGGAGCAAAGGTCTCATCATAATCAATACCATGCACCTGAGAAAAACCTCTAGCTACAAGACGCGCCTTATAGCGCTCAATGGACCCATCAGGTCGACGCTTGACCCGGTAAATCCATTTGCAGCCAATAGGCCTAACACCAACAGGAAGAGGAACCACATCCCAAGTCCGAGTCTCCCTAAAAGCTTCAAACTCCTCAGCCATAGCCTGCTGCCACTGAACGGACTGAGATGCCTCACTGTATGTACTAGGCTCAGACTCCGAATGAAGAGCAGTAAGAAAAGCAGTAAACTGTGGAGCATAAGTGGAAACAGAACTATAACCATACCTCTCCACAGGACGTCGCTCGCGCTGAGGATAGCGAGGTGCAGGAGGATCCGTACTAGCAGATGATGGACAAGTGATCGAGGAGGATGAGGTAGTATCAAAACTAGAAGATGGGACATAGTCAAGATCACGGGTGTAGTGAAGAGGATAAGGAGTAATACCAGATGAAGGAGGAGGAGGAACAATATCAGTCGAGGACGATGATGAAGATGGAGATGGAGGATCAGGTACAGGGGGAACGTGATCAGGGCCAACAGAGGACGAGGAAGATGGAGGATTAGGCTCAGTAGGAGTAGAATCCGAGGGAGTGGAAGAGATTGAAATATCTAGAATGGAGGTAGAAGAAATAGGAGGAGAGAGAGTAGAAATTTCAGGAGTGGGTAAAGGCGGAAGCGTAAGAAAGGTAAGATCCTGAGATGTCGAGAAGAAATAAGGAACATCCTCAAGAAAGGAGACATGACGAGAGATACGGACGCGCCGAGTCAAGGGATCGTAGCAACGATAACCCTTGTGTTCAGCACTGATACCGAGGAGAACACATTTGACAGAAACAGGAGATAATTTGGAACGCTCAGGAGGAGGTAATAGGACAAAACAAGTGCAACCAAATGTGCGAAGACGAGAGTAGTCAGGTGGGGAGCGGAAGAGCCGCTCATGAGGAGAGATACGACCAGGGAGAACTGAAGAGGGAGTAATGTTGATAAGATTGACTGAAGTGAGAACAGCCTCAGCCCAGTAAGAACGAGGCACAGAAGCCGAAAGTAGAAGTGCCCGAGTAGTCTCTAGAATGTGTCGATGCTTCCTTTCAGCAACACCATTCTGCTCATGTGTGTGAGGACATGAGTGTTGAAAAATGGTACCGTGAGAGGAGAGCAATGAGCGCATACTAGAAGACAAGTACTCAAGAGCACAATCAGAGCGAAGCGTCTTGATGCGACGACCGAACTGGGTGAAAATCATAGTGGTAAAGTGCTCATACACAGAGAGAATCTCAGAGCGATGTTGTAAGAGATAGACCCAAGTATAGCGAGTAAAGTCATCAATAAAGGAAACATAATAACGATAACCACAAATAGAAGGGAGAGGTGCAGGGCCCCAAATATCTGAATGTAATAGATCAAAAACACTAGAAGTTTGGGATACACTGGGGGAAAAGGGGAGTGCTGTAGCTTTAGCAAGCTTACAACCAAGACAAGGACTCAAAGCAGAAAAAGGACCACGACCGAGAGCTCCAGACAGGGAGAGACTCTTCAGTCGCGATTCAGAAATATGACCTAATCGTCTATGCCAGATATCAGGAGTAGGAGAGGCAAGACCACAAAAACTGGGACGCGAGGAGGGAATGTGGAGGGACTGGAGATGATAGAGGCCACCCACTCTACGACCACTGCCAATCACCTGGCTGGTAGACGGATCCTGCACACGACAAGAAGAGGGTGTGAATAAAACATCATAGCCAAAATCACATATACCACCAACAGAAATAAGGTTCATGCTCAATTGAGGAGCATGAAGAACAGAGGGTAGAGAGAGATGGCCTGAGGGCTCTGAGGTAGTAGTAATAGAGCCAGCCTGAGAAACTCTCAATGGAGAACCATCAGCAGTGTAAATAGAGGGAATAGGAGGTGAGGGACTACAATCAGTCAACAGTGAGGCATCAGAGGTCATATGATGAGAGGCCCCAGAGTAAAAAATCCAAGTACTAGACATACCAGTGGCTGAGAAAGCAGAGGGTGCAGGAGTGCTACCAGTGCTAGAAGAAGTAGTCATCTGCTCAAGACGCTGTTGATACTGCTGGAACTGCTGAAATTGCTGAATATCAATCTGAGGCAAAGCAAGAGCAGGAGCAGGAGCAGGAGAAGGAAGTGCATGAGTAACAGCCGCAACAGTGGAAGTGGAGGCACGACGGCCGCGGCCACGAGGTCCAACACGACGCTCGGGGTGGAGCTTCCAACAGTCATCTATAGTATGACCTGGCCGCATGCAATGAGGGCAAGTAGGACGACCAGAGGGAGCTACAGCAAGAACACCGGAGAAACTAGAGGGTGCAGGAGTAGACTTGACCCCACCTAGTAGGTGAAGACGAGTCTCCTCGGCGACTAACTCAGCAACTGCAGTCTCGAGGCTGGGAGGGGGGTCACGATGTATAAGCTGACCAACCAGAGGACCAAACTCGGGGCGGAGAGCCATCAGAAACTCGTACATGTGACGCATATCCCAAAAAATCACATCAGCAGCAATATGACTGCCAGCAGGGAGAAAAACCTCCAACTCACGCCAAAAACCACGCATGTGGTGATAGAACTGCTGAATAGACCGATCATCCTGACGAGCAGTAGCAGCCTGAGTGAGAAGTGAATACTGACGAGCCCCACTGCGTTCAACAAAACGAGAGGTAAGAGATCTCCAAACAACATGGGCAGCTTGAGTAACTAGATCAGGACGGAGAGCCGGGTCGAGAGACTCAATCAGATAACTGGAGACTCGGTTAGTTCGAAGAGTCCAAGCAGTTAAAACATCATCAGAACCATCAGCAGGTGGACCATCTGTGAGATAAGATAAGAGCCCTCGGCCAAACAAGGCATTACGAACCGTGGCACTCCAAGTAGGCCAGTCACCGACTGAAGTGAGCCGAAAATCAGTCGAAGTGGGAAGAAAATCCCGAGGAAGGTCAAGGGTGGTCAAACCAACGGTCGTCGATGATGCAGCCGAGGTCGACAAAGACCGAGTGGCAGAGGAACCAGTCCCCGTCAAAGGTGGAAAATCAGCACCAAGAGTTGCCATCAATACAAACTACAATTTAAAAAAAAATCTGTAGGGACTAAACTGTAAGTTCAGAAAGCTGGAGGGACCAAACTGCAATGTCAGAAAGCTGGAGGGACCAAACTGCAATTTCAGAAATATGGAGGGCCAAACTGAAATGTCAGAAAGCTGGAGGGATCAAACTGCAATGTCAGAAAGATGGAGGGACCAAATTGCAATTTCAGAAATATGGAGGGCCAAACTGCGATGTCAGAAGATATAAAAAAAAAAAAAAAAAAAAAAAAAAAAAAAACAGATCTGGCTGGGTTGGCAGAGTGGACCAAACAAGGCAGAGAGCACCGATCTGGACAGTGCTGGTCGGCAGAGAACTGGGCCGAGAGAGATGAGAGTAGAGGCGCACTAGAAGAAGCTCGCCGGCAGCTGAGAGATCGGAGCTGGGAGCTGGCAGCTGGGTTGGCAGAGTGAACCAAAGCTGGTCGGTAGAGAACTGGGCAGTGCTGGTCGGCAGCAGAGATCTCGCCGGAGCTGGACTGAGAGAGCTGAGAACAGTGGCGCACTGGGAGGAGCTCGTCGGAGAAGAGTGCCGCACGAAAAAAAAATTGTAGAGAAAAAAAAACTTAGCTCGATACCATGATAACAGATATGAAATTGTGTCACAAATGAGTAATACATGAGTATATAGACAAGAGAATGAAGAGAAGACCATACTACCCTTCTATACTAAAAATATACAAAATACACATCTCTAACACATTTCAATTAAATTGGACCCACTTAATTCATATTCATTAAATACCGATTTCTATATTGAATATCTAAAAGTTTTTCCTCGTTTTTGCTTATCTTCTATCTTCTTTTCTCTTTCTCGACGACCCATATTTGGTACAATCAGAAATCATTCTATTATTTAGATATCCGCAATTCAATATATATGTATATACACCACATACATATTATATATGCCTTTCTTTCTCTCATTTTTTCGTGAAATTTCGAATACTCGAAGGATCACTTCTTTTTTTCGTCTTAGCTTCCACCTTTCCGAATGAAACGAAACGTAATGTTTCATCATGATCTAAATTTAATTTATCTGTATTGCATCTTTCTATTTCATTTTTTCTTTCCCTAGAGCAACCCTTCCATAATTCTAGATAATTCTAATCTAATTAAAAATAACGAAAAGAATAGCGAAAACGAAAATTTATTACATCTATTTATTACATTCGAAATTGAATTTCTACAATGTAATAAATTCGATTTCGATAAATCTAAACTCACTTTTCTCACCTCCAAATTGCATTCCAAGTTTCCAACCAATCAAGGAATTGAGCCTTTTTTTGCTATTGCTTTTCCTCTCTTTCCATCCATTTTACTTCTCACCACTGCTGCCACTATTACTATCATCATAAAGGCCTTACTCCCAAACCATTTGGGTTCAGATTATGATAAACTAATGGACATTCCTCCTTAGGTTGCATGAATATCTAATGTTTCCTTACGTGTACAGGTGCGCGTATGGGATTATTATGGCCATCAGAAACATGCTTTGATGAGCGACATGGATAAAACACTTGATGATGCCAATATACAAATGGATCAAGATGTGAGTCATTTTGAGTTACCTGTTTTTATTTCTATTTTTACAAGTACTATATATGCCATATGAAGAATTTCTTGCCTACTGTGAGAGCCTTGTACACAAGAGTTGTTTACCTTTTTTCTGTATTGATGTACATTTGTTGTTGAGTGAACTCTCTATGTGCTAATAAAGTGTAAGTTTAAACCCTCCTTTGTTAAATAGTGGTTCAAAACTTCAAATTCAATGACTGAAATAAAAGTCTCGTCGTTAGTAGTATAATATGCACACACTAATCGGGGGTCGGTGTTCATCCCTTTCTCGTTCGTTATAATGATGAATGAGCTTACAAGATGTATCCAATATGAGGTTATTTGGTGTATGTTGTTTGTAGATGATATGGTTTTAATATGGGACCATATTAGGACTTGGGAGTTAGTTTGATGTTGGAAATGTGGAGACAAGTCTTAGAACCTTAAGGGAGCTAAGTAATTAGGATTAAGAGAGAATAATGAAGTGTAAGTTCAGTAGAAAAGGGGAGGAAATGAGGAATCAATTAAAATAAATTGGAAAGAAAGAATAAAAAGTGAGATTTTTTTGTGTCTTGGTTTTATAGAACAAAAAAAAGATTGACAAGGATGTATCCAATTTGAAAAAATTCACCCATTTTAGGTTGAATGCCTCTAGTACATTCTAATTTTATCTTCCAATCTCATTGACACCTTATATTTTTATTCTTGCTTTTTAGTTGTGTGCCATGTACCTGTAATATATTTTTCTCGATAAGTCATGTTTTCATTTAAAATTATTCGAACCAGGTCCTGAGGAATAGGTTACCATTAGGCCAAGAGCTCCTTTTTAATTGCGCTTATAGTACATGGAACTCCTTTTGATCATGTAAGATACAGCGTCAAAGTCCAATAATTTATAGCATCCCCTATTTATCTGTCTACTAATTTTCTCTGTTAGGCATGCCATTCAAAAGTTATTCGAGAAATCTAAGATTCTCTTAGCCTCCTACCGAACTTCATTAGGCCTCTGTACTCAGACATTTTATTTATAGAAACCATTGTCTGCCATTCCATGTAACTGTTAGAGTGGAGTTTTCTTACGTATACAAACATAGATGATGTGAAGTCTAAGCTTATTAATTTTTGTCAGTGCTGCACTTTGACATGTTGGACTGCTTTTTATGTCCATGGTTTGCTTTTTATGCTGCTGATTCAGATTGTTCAAACAGTTACTATGGTGTCTGTCAAGCTATTGTTCCTTGGAGATGGCATATATATCAGGCATTTATGATGTTTCACTATGTATTTAGGTTTTAACTTTTTTCAGGTTGCATTTATTGCTTCAGCTTCACTGATGGTGGTTCTTACCGTGGCTGGTAGATGTAACTTGATTAATGCCTCTGTAGTTCATGAATGAATAATTAAAGACACATCCACTGCTATGCATTCAAAAACTTAAAGACAATCATGTGACACTAGCACATGCCAATGCATATATGACGATGTTAAAGAAAGTAGCCTTGTCCCTTGCTTGGATATTGGCTTGATTTTTCTATATTCTGTTCCTTTTCTTTCTCGAGTATGAATTTATTCTAATGTACCATTCATGCTTCCTTTTTCACCATATAACTTCTTCTTTTTTTGTCTCTTAATGGATTATAACAGATTCTTGTGGAGGTCCTTAACGATGTCAATGGTACTGCATCTATTCGTTTTATGATTTCTGTAGATAATGGATTTTCAACGAAGGAAGCTACTTCTATTCTTATGGAGCCTTCTAAGTCAAGCTTATCAATTGCAGGATGTTTTTCTGCAAGCAAGGGTGCTTCTAGAAACTGCGGCTCAGAGCTGTCTCAAAATCATAACCTAGCAACAACTGGCCGAGAGTTGGATAACACATATGTGAGCGTTGGTGTTACTACGAGGGGGGCTTCTTGTGGTCTTACTGGTTTGCTAAACCTAGGGAATACTTGTTTCATGAACAGTGCAATACAATGTCTTGTTCACACCCCAGAGTTTGCTAGATACTTCCGCGGAGATTACCATCGAGAGATAAACTGGCATAACCCATTGGGCATGGCTGTAAGTGTCTGATCCAAAGATTAATATTGAGCATTGAAACTCTTTTTCTTTAAGCCCTTAATATCTTTCTGGAAATACAAGACATGAGGTAGAGCACAGATGAGAACCAACACCAAGGATTTTTTCACACATTAGCAACAACATTTAGCATAAACAAGCCTTTTGTTTTCTACTTTCTCTTCTGTAGTAGCACTTAAGTTTCTATCCACATTATTGTTTCCTTGTAAGACATAAATTAAGCATGATGTGTTGATGGCTATTCTTTACCTGGAGGCTTAAAATGTTTCTTTGGGACTGGCTGAGTTGGTTTTTGGTTGCACATATACCATTCTTGGGTAGTTATTGTGATATTGGAATATGGATTTTCTGTACAAAACTCTCAAGTACGAATTCTGCAAGAGTTCCCAAGAAAGACTACTTAGTGTAGAGAAATTTCTCCAAACTGGGTGGCACACTTATGTTCTTGGCCCTTCTCTGGTGCTAAATTCTTGTCTTAACAACCCTATAAAATCTTAACAATGTTATCTGTTATCTAAGCCTAGTGCATTATTCAGCAGCTACAGCTATTCAATTTTAATCTAACTTTTTGCAGGTTACCATCCTTGACCATGGAATGTTTTCAGCTAACTGTAGGACCTTCTTGAAATATCTTTATACTTAAAATATATCTGCCTTTGATGCTTTTGTTTTTGCTATTCTGGATGGTTGAACATCCTAACTAATTGCTACTGGAAATATATGCAACCACTCGTCAACAGAATGAATTGACTGTGTTGCTACTTTAGATCCATTGAATAGAAGTGGTCCTTTTGTAGGGTGACCTAGCACTAGCATTTGGTGAATTACTTCGAAAGCTGTGGGCACCTGGACGAACACCAGTTGCTCCTCGACCATTTAAAGCAAAGCTTGCTCGCTTTGCAGCTCAGTTTAGTGGATACAATCAGCATGATTCTCAGGTTTTTCCTCAATATTAAACACTAGTTTTGTATGAATTGCTTTGGTTTGGTTTATTCAATTCAAATGGCTTATGTTACAGGAGCTTTTGGCATTTCTTCTTGATGGTCTCCATGAAGATTTGAATCGTGTCAAACACAAACCTTATCTAAAGTCTAGGGATGCAGATGGCCGTCCAGATGAAGAAGTTGCAGATGAATATTGGGCAAATCACACTGCCCGTAATGATTCTATTATCGTTGATGTGTGCCAAGTGAGTGGTGGTAAATAAAAATTTTATGATTAAGAATATCATTATTGTTGATGTGTGCAAAATAAGTGTCATTAAATGAAAATCTTAAGATAAAGATTTCAAATTGTTAATGGTAAATGCACCATTTTTTTGCCATAGAAATGAAGTGTCCATTGTCTATTGGATAGGACAGTGTTCACATCCACAGGAAGGTTTGGCATCTCGATTGGCATTTGTCAAAATTATCTTGCATGCATCACGAGTTTTTTTTTTTAAAAAGCATTCTCATTGATATATTGAGGATGATCAAATATGCTATTAATGTATCATGATTTGCATAAACAACAATGATTGGCTTGCCTGCCATTGATACTAAAACATATGGACTTATGTGTAAGTTTCATAGCTGCTTGTCTGCTGTTTGACAGGGCCAATACAAGTCAACTTTGGTTTGTCCAGTGTGTCATAAAGTCTCTGTTACTTTTGACCCTTTCATGTACCTCTCCTTGCCACTTCAGTCCACTACCATGCGGTCTATGACAGTCACAGTCTTTACTTGTGATGGAACTGCATTGCCCACTGTTACTACTGTGACTGTTCCGAAGCAGGGGCGTTTCAGGGATTTGATCCAAGCGGTTAGCAGTTCTTGTTCGTTGAAGCAAAATGAGGAGCTTAAAATTGCTGAGGTTCATATTCTTGAACAAGATGAAACATATGTTCATGAGATTTCTCAGATGTTTTTTAGTTACCCAGATTTGTTGTTTGCAGATAAGAAACCATTTGCTTCAAAGGCTAATAGAGGACCCATTGACATCATTGTCCTCAATCAAAGATGATGACCGTCTTGCTGCCTACAAGATTCCAAAGTCAGTGAAGAGCTCAAAATTACTTCAGTTGATACATCGCTGCCAAGAAAAGTAAGTACAGTTCTATGTAGGAAGTAAACAATGCACTGCTCCTAATTTGGCTTGCAATTTTCTGAGCTCAAGCTTTGTGCTTCCATGTCAGTGTGTCATGGTTATAAGACAATCTTTTAGAAACGTTAATACGTTATAGTTATATAAGACCACTAAGTTTTGGTTTGTTTTCAATTATGCACTTGTAGTTGGTTCAAATCTTCAACTGATGTGAATGTACAGATATCAAATAGATTTGACCAACTCCTAATAAGACATTTAACAAAATTGTCTCTTGTTAGTTGGAATTGTTTTGTGGTGTGTGGGGCTTTCTGATTTTTTATTTAACTATTTTTGCTCCTATGCATCTTAGGGAGACCAGCAATACCCAAGCTGCATCACACTGGAAACCTTATGGAACGCCTCTTCTTTCATCAATTCCACTTGATGGTGAAACTACAAGGTCTGAAGTTCAGAAAATAGTCCAGAAAATGCTTTCTCCTTTGCTTAAAGTTGAGTGTCTTGGAGATACTGATTTTTCTCAGCCTAGCAACTCGGACGAAGCCTCAGATCAATCTCATGATATTAGCCCTGATGAAGCATCGACCAAATTCAAATCTGATTCAATAAGGGACATTAGTGGCTCTAAAATGGAGACATGTTCAGGATTGCCTCTTCAGATGGTCGATGAAAATAATGCCTGCATTGATCTCTCTGTGGAGGAAGAGAAGGCCATCACGCTGTCCAAGTCATCGAAATTTATAGTTGTATATTTTGATTGGTCAGAAAAACTTTTGGGGATGTTTGATATGAATTACCTAGAGAACTTGCCAGAAGTCTTTAGATATGGCCCTGTCATGAAGAAAGCTCGCAATGAACCTCTATCCTTGTACACATGCCTAGAGTCTTTTCTCCGTGAAGAGCCACTGGTACCTGACGATATGTGGTTAGTCAATTTTTTCCTTCTTCTCTTGTCCTCCCAACTATGCATGCACTTGGTAACAGCAAAACAACGTAGAATTATATCGCATAGAGATTAACAACTTCATTCTTTTGCATGTCATATAGAGCCCCCACTGCACTGTCTTTTAAAAGGTGTTGCTGTTGAGAAAAATCACCATTCATCATTTGAATTCTGAAGGAATTTTACCCTCAGCTAATATTTCAGCTCAGGCATCTTTCCTCAATAAGTTGTTATCTTTACATTGTGCATTTTGTGAGATTATCGCTTTGCTTAGCTTAGTTGACTATTATTACACTTGTTTTATTCTTTTTTTTGGTCTATGCTGCTTGATTTTAGGTATTACATATGTAAAATATGCGTTTCAATTTGTCGACTTCTTGAAAATTTAAACACCGTGTTGAAGTATTAATCTATATCTGTTGAAGGAACTGTCCACAATGCAAAGAGCAGAGGCAAGCAAGTAAAAAACTTGACTTGTGGAGGCTTCCCAATGTGTTAGTCATCCATTTGAAGAGATTCTCATACAGCAGGTCAATGAAGCATAAAATAGAAACTTTTGTGAACTTCCCAGTTCATGACTTTGACTTGACAAATTATGTAGCCAGCAAAAACAACTCCCAACGACAACTGTATGAACTGTATGCCTTGACCAATCATTATGGTAGCATGGGAAGTGGCCACTATACGGCGCATATTAAGGTGAGTAGCAAACATTTGTACCCTTTCTTAATATTGTTGCTTTTCTTTCTTCTTTTTTATTGAGGCTTAGGAGCTCTCTTAATAAGTGCATGATTACAAGTTTGGATTATTATAAAACGTCTTCTATATTGTTAGTGAATATATGCTGTTATTGAGCACTCAACACTTCCTCTGATACTAGTGTTCTGGTTTATTTGGGGTCCGTTTATAGGACGGACCGTCCCGTGGATATCTTTGCTTTGGAACAAAACAATTAGAATTAGGCTTGTTCAACTGGAATGTGTATTATTCTGTTGCAGTAAGTATATTTGGAGGCATACAGAAGATAAACTATTCCTTATCTAACGACTTGTTTCTTCTTAATTGATTGTGGTACAGTAGTCACCCGCCCAGTTGCCTGGCATTCATTTGTACCTCACTTTACTTTTTTAAATGTATACCATTTGTGCAGCTTTTGGATGAGAACAGGTGGTACAATTTTGATGACAGCCACATATCACCCATAAATGAAGAAGAAGTGAAGTCAGCTGCAGCCTACGTTCTTTTCTATCGCAGGGTAAAGACCAATGATGCGAATGGTAATGGAGCAGTCCGGGGCAGATCATACCAATAGCTGCTCCCAAAAGTGCTCTTCCGAGCTGTATGTGTATTGTCAAGGAGCGTATGGAATCATCGTGAGTTTGAAATGCAACTTCAAAGAAATAAATATTTGTTTAATTCTCTCTACATTAGTGTGCACTCATGCAATATTTTTCTTCTTCTTTTTTTTTCCCATTATTTGTTCTCTGAGCACGAAGTACTCTGATGCTTAGAAGATTCTTTGTATTTAAAGATTCATTAGCCTGTAGCCATTTCTGATAATTGTTAACACAGTAACTGAAATTGGTAAATAAAACTTCATTCCTTTGAAATCGAGTTTTATTCTAGGTGGTGTTGGGTGAGAGAGAGGGAGGTGGGAGGGAGAGGGGTTGATTTTTTCGATCTTTCGAATATTTTTAAATGATTCTATTCATGCCCCATGTCCAAGCTTGTGCTGTGTAGTTTTTCTCATCTACTGAAATGATTGATGGCTACTTTCATTCTTTCCCGTACACAATTAGCATCTGATCATGTTGGCTGTTTTGGCAGATCCCTTGGCTTTGCGCTCTGTGGTGCAATAGGAGTAAGATCGATCATGCGGCAAGTGGCATCATGGCAAACTCTGTTAAATGTGATGCATTTATACTTGTTGGTTCTAAAAGGTTGATGTGGGGGTTCCATTGAAGCCCAGGAAATTAGAATGATATAAAAGGTGGAAGGGAAGACCTAGGGTTCTTGAAGTTCTGCACAGATAAATTTAAATTAGCTTAGACTGTAAGCTTTTGCAGCCTGCCGCCCTTTATCTGCTGAACTCTCAATTATGAATTATTTATACTCCAAATTCTGAAACTCTGTATAATTGTGTTAAAGAGGCCATTTGTGAACCTATTTGAGCCGTTCTACAAATTTGTATGTTCTGACATTAGCTATATGTATTTTCTAATAAATATCTCAGTTTAGTTCGAGCCTATTTTTGGCCTATATACATCCCATGGGCCTAGTATATATAATAGGGGTGGCAAAAAAAATCAGTTCTAGGTCAGACAACATTATGTGTTTAAGAAATATTTACATGTCTAGATCTAAACCCGGATTGGATTTCGGACGTACTTAATTGATCAAACCCGGATTGGTTAAGTTCGACAAATAAATTGGACAATAACCTAATGTGGTTAGAGTTCGGACAAGTAAATCAAACAAAATTTATATGTTTGAACACCGACTTGATTTTAAATCGGATCAAAATTTTTTGTTTGCACATGGATTTCAAACATATATCTTTTGTCACCCTTAAGTAACCTAGTCAGTCTAAACTGCAAGCTTAGGTCGGTTGCACTGACCCATCGAAAGCTGAGCAGGAGTGGAATGCTATACACCAAATCTAGCCTGAAACATATATTAAGAGAGAGGAATGAGGTGGCAGGAGCTAGAAGACCATCTTATTATGTGATATCAAGGCCCATATGGGAGATGGGAGATGGGAGGTGGAGGTGGAGGTGGTAGTTCTCTCATTAAGGTCCATATGGAAGGGATGGGGGAGTCTTGTGTGTATGGGATGTGGGAAGCTTTCGATATTAGGAATGGGTGAATGCAAAGGTATGGTATGGGTGAATGAATGATATCAAGTCTAGGCAAGGTAGGTTTTCTTTCAGACCATTCTTCCCAATTTATGATCCTCATTTTATCCCCGATTCATGTGAAGCGTTAGATGTTAAGGATGTCGTATATGTGAGTATATAAGCAATGATTATTCCACGTGTTACATAAGATTGGTGGTAAAATGGGAATCATAAATTCGAGGTATATAACATTGCTCTATTGATGCCCTCTTGCATCTTGTATTCTTTTAGCTTAAAATATCATGTTGTCATCATCAAAACCTTTATCCCGAAAGTTTGGGGTTAACTACGTGTGTTTACGAGAACACCAACGAGAATCCACCACATGTATTCGTTTTCTCTATTCATTTCTATCATGGATCATACACTCATCCACTTCTTTTAAGTTAGTATAATTTCTTATTACTTCAAGTCATGTCTTTTTAGTTCTTTGTCACCTTCTACTCTCTCCAATAAAAATTCTCTTGTTTTTCTTTACTGCCGCATTGCTATCTCTACGTTAAACATGTCCATACCATCTTAAACGATTTTTATGTAACTTATGTTCAATAGGTGCTACTCCTACCTTAAATCTAATAATTTTATTTTTTATCCTATCTTTCTTAGTGTGATCACACATCCAACGAAACATTTGCATTTCTGCTATGTGTATTTTAAAAAATATATATATAATGTGCATATAAAAAAAGTTAGTAATAATTTTATTTGAGATAAGATACAATCAAGGGGCTTATAGTAGGAAGTAGAACCCACAAAAATACCACATAATCATACTAAGAATGCATTCGGCCCATTGGGCCAAAACAAAAACAACAGTTAGGCCTAGCCCACAAATCTTTCTTTGGCATTGAACAGCAATCCACCCTGCATCCTGAGAGTCAATGATAGCAAGGACTCGCGACACTTTTCCTTATCT
The DNA here is from genome assembly GCF_013401445.1 of Tripterygium wilfordii. Classification (NCBI taxonomy): domain Eukaryota; kingdom Viridiplantae; phylum Streptophyta; class Magnoliopsida; order Celastrales; family Celastraceae; genus Tripterygium; species Tripterygium wilfordii. The sequence goes on along the minus strand of NC_052236.1, from coordinate 11,936,844 downwards.
CGAACGTCCACTTCAAACCTCCCAATGATCGAAGACGCAATCGCCTTCATCTGAACATAAGCCAAATCTTTCCCCAAACATATTCTCGGACCGGCATGAAATATCGGATACCGAAACGAACTCTCCTGCCGATACATCCCGTTCTCCAACCACCTGTCCGGACGGTACTCCAGACAATCCTTGCCCCAAATACTCTCCATCCTCCCCACCGCGTACGTGTTATAAGTGTACACACCAAATTCCTCAGTGTAAATTAAAATACACTTAAAATTTGATACAAATTACAAATATTTAAATCAAAGTGGACTTGATCTCTTCTTTTGACGTATTCCACACGAATACAAAATCCTCTGATTTTTAGTTGAGTGCTTCAAACAAATTCTACGAATTTGTAATAAAATCCAGTTGGATTTGAGTGTTGGACTTGAATTTGGGATTTGATTATCGGACTTGAGACTTGATGAAATTCTAAGAATTCTGGATTTAGAGAACTTGAACTTCACTTCCGGGACTTGACTTAGACTTGAGACTTGAAGGAATTCTAAGAATTCCGGATTTAAAGAACTTGGACTTTTCACTTCCGGGACTTGACTTGGATTTGAGACTTGAAGGAATTCTAAGAATTCCGGATTTAGAGAAGAAATTTGAGAGAGTCTTTAGATAGTTTCTCTCTACTCCTCCTCTTCTTCTTCTTTTTTTTTTTCCAAATGAGCTTGGTATTTATAGGCAAAGGGAGAAGTGGAATTTACTTATGTACCCTCGGCCTTAACCCTTGACATTAAGGGTATTGTAGAGAAATCACTTAATCAATGATTATCCCTTTAATTTTATTTTATTTGAATTTGATTTGATTTGTATTTATCTTAGATTTTATCCATTTAACAATATTTTGGGCTTCATAAATTATTTTAATTTAGAGCCCACTATTTTATTTAATTGGGCTGCAAATTTTTTTGTGTCTACAAATGCCCCCTCAAGACTTAAGTTATCAAAGACTAGATAATTTAAGTCTTGAATTATCTAATAAAATTTGCTTTATATAATCACAATTTGATTTGTATTTGATAACTTATAACTAATCTCACTTGATATAGGAGAGTTAGACTTATATAAAGCCAACATGTGCTATAGAGTTTGTATACTCACTCTTTCAACATCACGCATAAAAGGTGAGACAACTTTAGTTTTTTTTTTTTCACCACCCAGCCGTGATTATTTTTAGAAATTTTCATCTCATACATATATATATGATATATATATATGTTTTGTTTTTAAAGCAACCAACCTTGACTTTCATGGCTGTGATGTTGCATGGCGCCTACGCCATAACTATACATATACATATACACACATGTGCATATGTATTCTTTCTTCGGCAGCTGAAATTTATTTATTTTTTCCTTCTTTCGGAAGCTGATTTTTTATTTTTTTATTTTTTTAATTTAGATATGGCCTCCCGCAAACCGTGTTCAGCCCCGAAGACGGATTCTGAGAGTAGCTCAAACTCGAATCCACAATGGATTACAGAATCTAGTAATCCCAAATTTAAAGGGAAAACAATTCGTTTTCCGATGGCTTTTGTTGGACTTCACTCTTCTACAGGCATGCAGGGTCATCTTAAATTTCACGTCAATAGTGCAATGACTGGCCGTTTTGCTATCCCCGGTGTCAATCGATTTCAAGGTTTGGATATGTCTTTAATTAGCAGATCCAAGGAATTGGCATCCACGGATGCCCGTCGTCTTGGCCTACCTTACTTGTGTATTGCACCACATCATAATGAGGATGACTTCATCCCACGACCTTTGATTGCCGAGAATATTGGGAACAAATTTATTAGATGGGGGACATCTTTGAATCCCAGAGGAGAGATTTCATATCTAAATGGCTTTTGGGAGTGGTCCAGACGGGTTGCTAGACTCCTTAAGGATAGAGGCTTGGAAGATTTATCATTAGCAGTCCAAGCAGCAACGATGGAATATCATCGTCCCCCTTCAGCATATCGGGCTTTATGTGAGGTATGGTGTCCTGAAACCAGTACCTTTGTGACGAGGCATGGAGAAATTGGCATTTCTCTTTGGGAAATGCGAGATATTTCCGGATTGTCTATACTTGGTGATTATTATGAAGAGGTTATTCCGAGTTTTAGGGAACTCACTGATGGAAAATCTCTTCCAGATTCTTGTCTTCATCTCTTTAAGGCTTTTCAACATATAGCCGGAGAAAAGGTTATTGATCGAATCAAGCATGCAGATTGGCTCAATTTTTGGCTTAATGGGGTTTCTCGGAAACCCAATCCTCGAGGAGACTCGAAATATAAGAAATTATCAAACTTGGGAAAGTATGAATTTCTAAAAAGTGGAACAACAACAAAAGTGTGGAGACCCATAGTCATTCCCAACCAAAGTGTGTCTTCTGAAGACATCAGAGATCTAAAATGTTTACAGGCGTTAGATCTTGAATTATCTACCACCAAGATTGATGAGTTGGAGATAGCTGCATATCTCTCTATTTGGCTTTGTAGATTTGTCCTTCCATCAGGCGATGACCACTTAAGACCCGCAACTTTTAAAGTTGCTTCCCGGATGGCTGCAGGTGTAAGATATAGTCTGGTTCCACCTATTTTAGCAAGTATTTATAAAGGTCTTACACAGACCTTTTCTTCTGAAAGAAAGGATCTTGGAAGAATTACTCAATCATTTCCAGGGCACTTTCTTTATGGCTGGGTAGCATTGCATTTCCCTCGTGGTATATTTGATATCATTGACACATCTTTTGGGCGTCCTACACTTAGGAGATATTCTGGAATTTTAAATGTCTATCAATTTTGGGAGCCTAACATGATAGACTGTCGGAAACTTCTTCGTGGAAACATGGACTCAAAAAACTTTAAGTGGGTCGTGAGTCATCCTCCGAAACAAGTTGGTGACCAAACAGATGTTGGAGACTTGTCCGAAGAGATTCAAGAATTTATGATGAGTATTCGACCTGGCTATTTACCATGTCGTCGGGGGTCGTCATACACTTTGGAAGCGTATAGTCCACACCGGTTTTCAAGACAGCATGGATTCAAACAAATCAATCCTGGGTCTCCGAATATACATTCTTTTGAATTGAATCCAAGTACTCTTTACAGTTGTTGGTTATCTCTAACAAGAGTAGGGAGTAAGGCAAAATTTCATATTCCGGGGCCTTGTACTAATATGTGCGATCAAATTGATCGAAAGTATGAGAATTGGTGGGACACCACGGTGGCTCCCATATTGCTTAACGTTTCTACTACTGTTTTGGAGAGTAGTGAACGTGCTGATTTTAAACTTGTTGAGAATATTGCATCTACACTTTCTCGGAGGAAAAGAAAAGCTGGAGAAGATGACTCCATCCCATTGCCACCGAAAGAGAAACCTCTCATTGTGGATTTAGACGTTCCAGAGGAACGTGCTTTAAAGAAATCTAAAGCTGGACCTTCAAAGGCCAAGACAAAGAAAACTTCAGTTGATGAAATAGTGCCAAAGGTAAAGTCTGCAATTGTTGCAGTTGCACCTGAAGGAGCACATACTGATTTTGAATCTAACTTTGATTCTGACGATATACCACTGGTTAGGAGATCTACTCGTTTACGTTCCGGAAAACAAATTGATCTCAAAACTAATACCAAGGACATTCCTGCGGAAGCAAAGAGTGATATGAATCTCTCTCCATGTTCTTGGAATAAAGGTATTCCTTTATTTTTCTCTGTCTTGTTATCTATTATTTGCCCATTTATTGATAATAAACTTTTTTTTTTTTTTTTTTTTTTTTTGGGTAGCTTTCGATAAAATTCCTATGAGTGAGATGATTGGTGCCCTTGAGGGCTTTGCTGATGAAGGTAGCCCAAATGATTGTCTATTAGGTGAACTTCCCGATAGTGTTGGAGAAGGTATTATTCCATCCACACATTCTTTAGAGAATAGAAGCCTAAACTTGACAGATGATGGGGCTACTTCAGGGACATTGGGTCAGAAAGTTTCCAGCACCAAATCCCAACAATTGACTGTTGTTTTATCCGCATCAACGAATCCTGAAGATAAGTCACCAAATCTTTTAAATGAGCATGAAGAGATGCTCCGTGAAGCAATGACGGCATATCTTGAGAAGGAATTTACCAAGGCATTGCATGGAGGCCTATCCGACTTGAGAGGATGGTGGACTCGGAAGTCATCTTGTTATAAAGACTTCTGTAGTCAATTTTTTCACATTGATATTTCTCCTTTAATGGCAAAGGTGGTTGAATACTTGAATGACATTGATGACTTCCTTCACGAGGAGAATGACACCATGCGTTTTCCATCTTTAGAAGAAAAGCAAAAGCAGTTGGCTTCTTTGGAAGATCTTATTTCTGCTCGTATGCTTATTGTTCCAGACTTGACCAAGGAACGTTGCAAGATAGAAGCAGAACAAAAGGAAGTTAGACTTGAAATTTCTCGTCTAGAGAAGCGAGATAATGTTTTGTCATCCCAACTTGACTCCTTTGATGAGAAAATGAAGAAAGAAAGTGATGACCTTAATCAATTGAAGGAATCACATTCAAAGCTAGAGAAGCTCCAAGTTAAGGATGCCACTACAACTAAGTCGATTGCTAAACGGAAGGCAACTTTGGAAGATGGATTCCGTGGGCTAGCGAATTGGATCAAGAAGAATTAGACTTCTCTATTTATTTATTCTTTGTCATTTCGATTAGTTTTTTTTTATTTTTTATTTTTTATGTAATGAACATTCATATCAATGAATTCATTTGCTCCTTTTTTAATGCTATAACTTGGCGCACCATCAAGTATGCACATATAAGCATCAAAGGTATTCTCATTAAAGAAAGGAACCTTAAATCATAACATGAATGTACATCTTACATGCTTTGATTTTGTCTTTTCGAAATGACAATACAAAGAAATTTTTTTCTTTGAATTTGACTGAACTTGAAAATAAAAGACAAAGTCTTCTATTTTTATTTGGATTTGAACTAAAAGACAAAGTCTTTTTTTTTTTTATTTGATTTGACTGAACTTGGAATTTCCCAAGCTGCCTACGTACTCCTTTTGAGGAGATCAAGTCAAACGTAGTTCCAAGGAAATTTTTTTTTTTTTTAACTCTTATTTTTGCCTAGACCGCCCTTTCGGGTTTTCAATCTAGCGAGTTTTTTTTTTTTTTTTTTTTTTTTTTTTTTGATGCCATTCATAGTTTATACTCATATGGGCAAGGAGTATTACAATTTAATTCTAAGCGTAAAAACGCTTCAAGAATTTTCCATTGATAGGTCCGATCCGTAGACCGTCCTTGTCGATAATTTTATAAGCACCATTTGTGTAGACTTCTGTGACTACATATGGTCCATCCCATTTGGGTAGGAACTTGCCCCCAGTCCGTCGAGTGATCACAATCGGCCTCCTTATAGCTAAGACCAAGTCTCCTATTTGAAATGATCGAGGATGTACTTTTTTATTGAAAGCTCTGGACATACGAGCTTGATAGCATTCCAGTCGCTTTTGAGCTTCCAATCTTCTTTCGTCTAAGGACTCAAGTTCTTCCAACCTTAATTGAGCATTTTGCTCTGTAGTAAGGCCTTCTTGAATAGCAATCCTGAGAGACGGAATTTGACATTCCAGTGGTATTACTGCTTCAACGCCATAAACCAAAGAATATGGTGTGGCTTGTGTTGGTGTTCGATAAGTTATTCGGTAGGCCCACAAAGATTCTCCTACCCTTTCATGCCAATCCCTCTTTGACTTGGAGACCACTTTCTTTAGCAAAGTGCAGAGAGTTTTGTTAAAGGCTTCTGCAAGTCCATTTGCTGCTGCGTTATACATGGAGGAATTGTGTTGGACAAAATGAAACTTTTGACAAAGTTTGTCCATTAGATTGTTATAGAATGGTTTCCCATTATCAGTAATGATATATCGGGGAACTCCATATCTATAAATGATTTGACCTTGGATGAAATTGACAACGGTCTCTTTTTTAACTTCTTTTAATGGAAGTGCTTCCGCCCATCTTGAGAAATAATCTGTAGCTGCCAAGATATACAAATGGCCAGCAGACGATTTTGGAGTTATGGGTCCTACAACATCCAAACCCCAGGCATCAAAAGGCCATGAAGCAACAGTCGGATGTAAGGGTTCCGGTGGTTGGTGTATAAAGTTCGCATGAACTTGACAAGCTTCACATCTTTTAGCATATTCCATGGAATCTTTCACCATGGTTGACCAATAATATCCCATCCTTTTTATCCGAAAGTGAAGTTTTGGTCCGGACTGATGAGCACCACATATCCCGGAATGAGCTTCTTCCAATACTTGATTCGCTTCTTCTTTGCTTAGGCATCGAAGAAATACACCATCAAAAGAACGCCGATAAAGCGTATCTTTGTAGTATATGAATCTAGAGGCACGTCGCCGAATTTCCGTTTTATGGCGATGATCACTTGGTAACTTTCCATATTTAAGAAAGTCAATGATTGGTTGCCTCCAATCCTCATTTTCAGTTGTATCAACTGAGATATTATGAACTTCTGTTTCATCTTCAGGTGTCCATGATGGAATTACCCATTTTTGAGAAATGGACATAATCGCGATATCTTTATCGGAGTTAGCCAATACAATAGCTAAGTTAGCCAATGCATCTGCTTGTCGATTTTCATTCCTTGGGACATGAATAATATTAACCATGTCAAATTTTTCCAAGAGCTTTGCCGCATGCTTCTGGTAAGGAATTAAATTGATCTTCCGGACTTCATATTTTGATAAAAGTTGATTAATAACCAACTTAGAATCTCCGAAAATTTCGAGTTGTCCGAGCTGCATCTCTAAAGCCATTTCCAAGCCAATTATCAAGGCTTGGTATTCCGCCACATTGTTGGAACACATCTCCATCAATGTGAAGGAGAAAGGCATGACTTCATTTTGAGGGGTAACAAAAACTACCCCAGCTCCTGCACCATATTTTCGTGCAGCACCATCAAAGAATAATTTCCATGATGGTATTACATCAGTGAAAAAGACTTCTTCATCCGGGAATTCTTCTGGAAGCTCCCACTCTGCTGGAATCGGATGGTCCGCTAGGAAATCCGCTAAAGCTTGTCCTTTTATAGCCTTTTGAGGTACAAAAGTAATATCAAACTCTGATAGAAGAAGTGCCCACTTTGCTAATCTTCCAGATAAGACTGGTCTTGACATGATGAATTTAAGTGGATCCGCCTTTGAGATCAAATGAATAACATGTGCAAGCATATAATGTCTTAGCTTTTTTGTTGCAAAGACTAATGCTAGGCACACTTTTTCAATTGGTGAATAATTTAGCTCCGCGCCTACCAACGTACGACTCACGTAGTATGATGCGCTTTCCTTCCCCTCGTCATCCACTTGTCCAAGCAGTGCTCCTAATGATCGCTCTTGGGCAGCAATGTATAGGATTAATGGTCTACCTGGAATTGGTGCCTTTAATACAGGCGGATGTAGGAGGTACTCTTTGATATTATTAAAGGCATTCCGACAAGTATCATCCCATTTAAAAGAAGTGTCTTTTTTCATCAACTTATTGAATGGGTGGCATCGTCCAGCAAGGTTTGAAATAAACCTTCTAATATACGCGAGCTTCCCTTGCAAGCTTTTTAGCTCGTGTAAGTTAGTCGGTTCTGGCATTTTTAAAATGGCATCGATTTTTGTTCGATCAATTTCAATACCTCGATGCCTTACGATGAAGCCAAGAAATTTTCCAGAAGTGACACCAAAGGCGCACTTGAGAGGATTCATCTTTAATTGAAATCGACGAAGTCTTTCAAAGATAACCCGTAAATCATCTAAATGATTTTTTCGGTTTTTGGTCTTTACGACTAAGTCGTCCACATAACATTCCACCTTTTTATGCAATATATCATCAAAGATCTTCTGCATGGCACGTTGATATGTGGCTCCGGCATTCTTCAATCCAAAAGGCATAACTTTGTAACAATATATTCCTTTTGGAGTACGGAATGCAGTGAATTCCTCATCCTTTGGGTTCATCCGAATTTGATTGTATCCAGACGAACCATCCATGAAGGATAACACTTCGTGTCCGGTAGTTGCATCAACCATTAGCTCCGTGATGGGCAATGGAAAATCATCCTTTGGACATGCTTTATTTAAATCTCGGAAGTCAACACAGACCCGTAATTGCCCATTTTTCTTCATCACTGGGACAATATTGGCAATCCATGTCGGGTATTTAACTTCTCGAATGAATCCAGCTTCAATAAGTTTATTGACTTCATTTTCAATTTTCGGGACTAATTCCGGTCGGAATCGTCTTTGAGCTTGTTTTATGGGACGTACTCCATGTTTGATAGACAAGTGATGGACAACAATCTTTGGATCTAGTCCTGGCATTTCTTTGTAAGTCCATGCAAAGACATCCATATATTCTTGCAAAAGCTGGATGTATTTTGTTTCTTCTTCTGGACTTAGAAGTGCGCTTACAAATGTTGGCCTTGGATCAGCTTCAGTTCCTAGATTGATCTCCTTGAGTTCATCAACCGTAGCTTGCCCCCCATCTTCTAAGGTAGATGGTGCCGATATGGGTTCTTCATCAGAAGATGAGTCGGAACTGAATTCTTTTTCAGTCACTTCCTCAATTGTGATGTGATTGACAGAAACAATCACCTTGTTTTTACCTTTATCTTTAGCTAGAGCATTACGTCTACGACGTCTTTGTCTCCTTCGTTTCTTCGGATCCTCTTTCTGGACTTTTGGCCCAAGCCTAGAAAATACAGAGACTTTTTGTACAGACTCCATTTGGTTTGATGTTGACGGATTATCACCAATCCGTTCAAATACTGAAATTCGAGTATTTTGCTTTTGTATTTGGCTTTGAGCAAGAGGCTCTACGGGCTTGTCATCATTATACTCAAAAATCTGTATCATGATTGGATTGGCCGATGCTTTCTTTGCTCTAATTCGGATAGGGTGTGAGTCACGAGATTCATGTCCCAATCCGTGTTTTGGTTGTGGAATAGATATTCCTTGTTTATTTATCACCGGAGCTTTTCCACTAGACAGAACGGAATCAAGGTCGCCAAGTTTGCATGGCTTCCCTTTTCCGTATCCAGCGTTCTCCATGAGCTTCTTTACACGTGGATCAAACCACCCATTTGAGTGGTTTCCCAAAGTTTTAGGAAGCTCAGCTTCCTCGGCATTTTCTTGTATAGAATTTAAGTCCACAATTTTCCCAATAGAAGGAATCGGAAGGATTAGGTCTTCCTTGAGAATGTCAACATCTCTCTTTGACAACTCAATTTTTGATGATTCCTTTACAAAGGTTCTTGATAAGATGTCCTCAATTGAGTCATCTTTTACGTCATTTTTTGATTCCGGAATCAACACTGGAAGGGCTTCTTGGGGCATATCTTCCTTTTGGTAAAATTTTGCATCCGCAAAATGAGATTCTTCACTTGCGAATGGCTTTGATTCGGCTACAATGCATTTTTCCTTGCCATTTCGACTGTACTTGAAGCATTGGTGCCATGTTGAAGGAATTACTCCATTTTCATGTAACCAAACACGTCCCAAAAGTAATTCATAGGATGTTTTGGAGTCGATTACATGAAATAAAGCTGATGATATCAAATCATCCATCTCAATCTTTAACCGGACTGTGCCAATGGCACGTTGTCCTTTTTGATTGAAACCTTGGATTGTGAGTTTGCTTTTAGAAAGCTCATTCACTGAGATTCCAATCTTTCTCATTGTATGAATCGGCATAATATTTACAGCAGATCCACAGTCAATGAGGATTCGAGATATTTTGTGTTCTCGAATAATTCCACTAACATAAAGTGGCCTGTTGTGAAGTCTCGTCCCAAGCTGTAAGTCATCGTCCGTAAAGGTAATTGTTGCCATACAATCACCGGGACTAACTTTTCTTATTTGGGAAAATATTTTCCCTTTGTATTCTTCCGGATTGAGCAGTGTTTGAACTAGCGCCAAACGAGTATCTATTGGGAGTTCAAGGACTTCCGAGATGTTCATGTCAGAGGGAATTTCTTAGAGTGAAATAACAACTCCTTTCTTCTCAATGCTTGAGGCTTCCATCTTAGAACCATCTCTTTCTTCATGTGACTCTTTAGAGTCTATTGCACTGATCACATATGATGTCATATGTTCATCTAGAAAGTAATCTTTCGGAAAGTACTCCTTAAGAGTTACTTTCTTTCGGGGAGTTGAATGAGTGCTTTCATTCTCAACCTCAACATGTGTCTTTCTTCGATTTCTTCTTAATCGATTCTTAGACCGAGATTTTTTATTTTCTCTCCTTCCGAGAATAGGTATTGGACTTGGAAGAGACCGGATTGGTGAAGAGTATTGTCTTTTACTTTTCACCTCTATCCAACCTTCATCTTCACTTTCAGAAGATGAATCATACATTTCTGGTGGTGAATCCCACACATCCAGATCATCCGTCATGATTTCATATAACGTTGGCCTATTTGGAGCTTGTGGCCTCGGCATTCCGGGATATGCATAGACAGTGGTGGCTTCTCCATCTACAATGAACTGGACTCTTACAGCTCCTTCAGGAAGCTCAGCAGTCAGTTCTATATTTGATGATTCCTCGTTAGTTATGGACGAGGGCATCGTTTGAGCTTCCATTGATATTGGAATGGGGTCAAATGACCCAAAAGCCACCATTCCGCAATTGACCTCAACATTGTCAGTAAGATCGAGATCGATCTTGTTTTCCCTATTCAACCGCATGATTATGTCTTTGAAGACAAAACATTTCTCAATCGGATGACCAATGATCCGATGATACTTGCAGTACTTAGGATTATCAGTTTGGCCAATTTCTTCCGGCCGCTTTGAAGTAGGAAGCTCTATGAGCTTCTGTTCAAGTAATTGGTCTAGAATCCCAGACACTTCGGAATCCGCAAATGGGTATTCCTTCTCTTGCATTTGTTTCAAGGTTGGTCGCTCCTTGACTTGAGTTTGATCTTTACGAGTCTTGGACTCGAATTTAGATTTAGATTTCTGTGTAGAAATCTTAACTGGGTCAGTAGTAACAGCCATGGATTCTTTAGTCCGTGAAGGCTTTGAATCCTTTTTCACTTCTTTCTTTAATTCTCGAGGGTCACTTGGCAAATGGCTTCCATGCCTTGCTATTTGGATTTCCAAGTCATGAGCTCGGGTTGCAAGTTCCTCGAAGGAATGTGGCATATTAGCTTGAAGATTGTAAAGTAACCCCCAATGCATTCCTTGAACACACATATCGATGGAGGAACTTTCGCTTATACGTTCCTTGCAATTTAGGACAAGGTTCCTCCAACGTTCAATATACTCGACCACAGCTTCTTCTTTATTCTGCCTCATTCTTACGAGTTCCGGGAGGCTAACTGTCCGTCGGGTGCTATAAAAGCGAGTTAGAAACTCACGCTCAAGTTGATCCCAACCTTCAATAAAACCAGCTGGAAGGTCAGTATACCATTCAAATGCAGCTCCTTTTAGGGAACGCACGAATTGTTTCACCATGGAATCACCAAATGTACCCGCATTATTGCAAGTTTCGATGAAATGAGCAACATGTTGCTTTGGGTTGCCCTTCCCATCAAATTGTTGGAACTTAGGGGGTTGATAACCCCATGGCATGCGGATTTCATCAATCCGGCGACTATATGGCTTTGCATACACTAGAGATGATTGTGGGGCTCCACCATACTGAGCTCGGATGGTGTCTACGATCATGTTTTGGAGTTGATTCACAGAGAGTGAAGCAACAGATAAGTTGGTCGAATCGCGGAGAGCATTTTGTGCTGTCAAGCGATCTTGCTCTTCTTGCTTTTGTTGAGCTTTAAGAGAATTTGAACTTTCTGGAGCTTTACCTTCTCGTGAAACAAAGGTTTCACGGCTCGGTTCCGTGATTGGTCCTAAGGAATCCAATCGGTTTATGAGTGCAGCAATTTGTTTGTCCTTCTCTTCTAAGGACTTTGTCAATTGATCAATGGTGACATTCATTTGTTTCACCTGATCTTCGGAACTTGTTGCCTCGGTCATCATAACCGGCACAGGAATATCTGATTCCGACGTTGGGATGTAATTATCCCACTTCCGTGATGTGGATTCCTCATATGAGGGGTTGGAATATACATATTCCATTCCTTTTGACTTGAGAGATTTGGATTCGGATTCAGACTCCGAATACGAGGTGTAATCAGCCCACTTCCGTGATGCCAACTTCACGGAATGAGGTTTGGACTCGGATTCATCACCCGAGGAGCTAGAATATACATATTCCGCCTCTTTTGTTTCATCTTTGATTTGAAGGGATTTGGATCTAGATTTACTCACATGAGACTTCTTTTGACCCTTTTTTGAGAATTTCTTAAGAGGAGAAAACAATTGTGATTCTCCGGCTTTAACTCGCGTACGAGTTGCGTGAGAGACGTCATCAGTGACATCAATCTCCTTTGAAGGAATCGTGGATTCCATAGTTTTGACTTAGACTGAATTTAATAAATTCAACTAAAAGATGAGAGGAGAAGAGTGTCCCACCGAGCGTGCCAGAAATTTGTACACACCAAATTCCTCAGTGTAAATTAAAATACACTTAAAATTTGATACAAATTACAAATATTTAAATCAAAGTGGACTTGATCTCTTCTTTTGACGTATTCCACACGAATACAAAATCCTCTGATTTTTAGTTGAGCGCTTCAAACAAATTCTACGAATTTGTAATAAAATCCAGTTGGATTTGAGTGTTGGACTTGAATTTGGGATTTGATTATCGGACTTGAGACTTGATGGAATTCTAAGAATTCTGGATTTAGAGAACTTGAACTTCACTTCCGGGACTTGACTTAGACTTGAGACTTGAAGGAATTCTAAGAATTCCGGATTTAAAGAACTTGGACTTTTCACTTCCGGGACTTGACTTGGATTTGAGACTTGAAGGAATTCTAAGAATTCCGGATTTAGAGAAGAAATTTGAGAGAGTCTTTAGATAGTTTCTCTCTACTCCTCCTCTTCTTCTTCTTTTTTTTTTTCCAAATGAGCTTGGTATTTATAGGCAAAGGGAGAAGTGGAATTTACTTATGTACCCTTGGCCTTAACCCTTGACATTAAGGGTATTGTAGAGAAATCACTTAATCAATGATTATCCCTTTAATTTTATTTTATTTGAATTTGATTTGATTTGTATTTATCTTAGATTTTATCCATTTAACAATATTTTGGGCTTCATAAATTATTTTAATTTAGAGCCCACTATTTTATTTAATTGGGCTGCAAATTTTTTTGTGTCTACAATAAGTAATAAACCAGTCCTTCCCTATAAACGTACCGCCGGGCTGTATATCGGCGTTTAGGCAAGCTTTTGTATTGACGGCGACCGGTGGGTATAATCTCATTGACTCCGATATTGCAGCATGTAAATAGTGCATATCTCGGATTGCATCGAAACTATAAGTATAAGTATCGCCGACATTCTTCCGGTATTTCTTCCGAATCATTTCAAGCTCGTTCAATATCTTTTCTTCCGCTTCCTTGTTAGATGCCAGAAGCCAAAAGAACCATGTTAGTACAGAAGAGATCGTGTCTCGGCCAGCTAGAATGAAACTTATAACGACATATCGGAGAAACTCGGGCGAGTTCTCGGTATCCACAATGAACCGGGAAAGCAAGTCTTCATCTTTTTTCTTCTCATTTTGTTTCTCCAACCTGGAACGAATGATCTTATCGGCAAAATCATAGACGATCTTTATTGAATTCCTCAGCGATTTCTCTGAACCCAAATTGAAAAACTTCTTGAGCGTCCATAAAATCGGTAATGGATACAAGAACCTCCCTGAACTAAGCCGTGAAGCTTTTTCAAAAGCTCGCATGAAGTCACTACCGGCATTTCCATCTCCTCCGAGACAACATGGATCGACATTGAATGCAAGTTTGCAGATACTGTCAAACGCAAACCTTTCCAACATGTCCTGTAAATCCAAAACTTGTCCCGTCTCCCCTGCTTTTGCAATCATTGGAATCAATCTCGTCGAAATCTCAATACCAGCATTCTCCACGCAGAACTTCCGAAGTGACTTGGTATTGAATTCATGGAGAGAAGTTTTTCTCTGAAATTTCCACAGATCCCCATTGGAGTTGAAGATTCCTCGACCCAGAAAATCCTTCAAGAATATGATAAACTGGTTCTCCCCTTTAGGGTAGTTTTCGAAATTGGTCTTCAGAATGTATTCGACAACATCCGGATTCGCCGTAATGATGCTGTGAATTCTTGACGGACGGTATAATACGGCGGTGTTGTTGGGGGCGTTGATTAGTATTTCGGTTGTCCAGTCGAGGAACCGGAACTTGTTTTTCAAGAAATCAGGGAGGACTCCGAGAATTGGGTATGTTTTGAAGCCTGTTTTGGTTTTGGTTTTGGGTTTGTGTTTTGAAGTGTTGATCAGGTAGAGTGAAAGCAGAAACAAGAAGGGGAGAGCGAGGAAGTAGAAGAGAACTTCCATGGCTGGAGCTTAATTTGATTCTGAGGGGGGACTCTGTTCAAAGAGAAGAAAACAGAGTCGGAAGGATAAATTTGTGTAACATGGGCATTTCTGCTGACGTGGAAGGTGACGTTTCTGCTGACGTGACATATGATGTGGGCCCACTTAGCCTTTGATTCTGGTGTGCTTATGATTTAGGATTAAGACCCAATGTATAGGCCCAAGACCAGTTAGGCGACAGCATGGCATCATAGCAGGGTGAAAGTGCTGGCCCATGGGAATTATTTATCTGTCCAAAATGCCTCCTATTTTTGGGCGTAGTGGGCTGGGGTTTTTGGGCCAGGGTTCTGTATTTTCTTTAAAGAACGATTGGATTGGGCCACTTTTTGCTAACTCATGCACTATAAAATCATGATGTAACACGGTTTTGAGAGAGAATTGGAGCCCCTCGTAGCTTCAATTTTAGGCCCAGTAATAATGGCTCCACAAAAATTCATAATTATGTGAGGTGTTCGGACAGAAAAAGAGGGCCCATATTTATGCCCAAAGTGGCTATGATAGGCCAAAGAGGCTACATGTGTTTGGTGTATGTCCAAAAAGACCATACAAATTTGAGGCCCAATATGATCCATAATTAGAGAGTCTTGTGCGAGGGGAGTGTTGGAGGCTCACATTGAAAAAATACAAAAAATTGAGTGGTTTACAAAACAAGTGTATGGACCGAATTCACAAGTTATGTTTTTATGAGAAATAATCGGTCACCCATCTACATTAGTTGTAAGCTTGATTTTAGGCAGAGTAACATGGGCTCCCCGAATATTCATATCACTAGGCCAAAAATATTTTCTTTAAAAAAAATGGATTGGGCTAAAGCTTTACTGGGCCAAAGCCCATTTTAGAAGATGTCAAGTTTTTACAAAGAAAATTGGGAAAATCATGGGCCGGTACCAGTTTAGAAACTTATGGACAAATAAGTCCAGCCCAAAACAGCTTATCCCTCTAAGGTCCACTTCTTGCTTAAGTACAATTTTACCCTTGATTTTACTCCAAAACCACGAAAGGGCAAGTTTTCAGCCCAAACTCATTTTAATGCCAGGCTTCAGTTGGTTCCCCTCCAAACTCTGCAATACTTATGCTCGACCCCAACAATAACGCACAGAGCAGGTGCCTTGCAACAAGAGCAAATATGTCCAAACAATAAACTCAAAAACAAAAACGTCTGTGTTCCCCTTTCGCATTCCCCATTACTTGCCTATAAAAAGAAAACTCAGCTCCAATGAACTAGTCATACTTTCTGTCCTTGAGAACCAATCATTTTCTACCTATCCACCAATGACTTTGAAAGGGTCGTGTGGGTACTGATCATTGACAAAAGGCCCATCTCAAGTTCTCAACTACTGGACAACAATAATGACCTCAATAAGAAATCAGGCACAAAATTATAGTAGTATATAAAGCAGCAACAGTATCAGAAGTGCCATCTATCTTGAGTCAATCTGGCTTAGAAAAAGAACTTACATGGCACAAGAATTGTACTTCACGTCCACTGGAACCTCGGCAGCAAAGACATGCACCATCCTTCAATTGGTCGGTCAATTTTACTGTTTCAAAACAGTAACATTGGTCAGTCAGTATTATTATTTGGAAAAAATTTCAGATCCGACCAATTTTGGTGGTTGTTCGTCATACCACCATCACAGTTGGACTCCCCTTACTGATACACACAATGCCCAACCAGGTACGGCCTAAAACGGCCACCGGATATGGCCGTTTTAAAACAGTAACATTGGTTAATGTTACTATTTCAAAACAGTAATATTGGTCAGCCAGTGTCATTATTTGGAAAAAACTTCAGATTCGGTAGATTTCGGTGGCGGTTTGTCATACCACCACTACCGTTGGACTCCCCTCACTGAGACCCACAATACCCAGCCAGTTGCCGCCCAAAAATGGCCACCGGATATGACCGTTTTAAAACAGTAACATTGGTCAATGTTACTATTTCAAAACAGTAACATTGGTCAATGTTACTATTTCAAAACAGTAACATTGGTCGCCCAGTGTTACAAATGTTACTGTTTCAAAACAGTAACATTGGTCGGCCAGTGTTATAATTTGAAAAAAAAACTTCAAATCCGATCGATTTAGACGACAATTTGCAATACCATCATCACCATTAGACTCCCCTCATAGAGACGCATAATGCCCAGTCATATTTGGACCAAAACGACAGCCATAAAAATATATGAGAGAGAGAGAAAGACGTAGTAAAGAGAGATGTAGTAGAGAGATAGAGAGAGATTCAACAAGAGAGAGAACGTTTTTGTGATGAGAGAGATGTAATAGGAGAGATAAAATTATTGTGATAAGAGAGAGATGTAGTAGAGAGAGAAGATATAGTGAGATAAGAGAGATATAACATATAACAAGAGAAAAAATCATATTAGATCTAATCCTCTTTGAAAAAGAGCAAAAAAGGAATAAGATAAAATTTAAATGATTTAAATATTATTAAAAATAAAAATGGACTTATGAGGGATAAAGTTTTTTAGAGTGGACCTAGATGTCCAACAGTTTTGAAAGTGTATTAATATGTCATTTTCCAAAGAAAATAAGGGCAAATGGAAATTTCTAAATATGGAAGATAATCTTGAATTAATGGAAAATTATCAGACTTATATGATCATATATATCCTGGTTTGACCTAAGATAAGAATAGTTGGGAAAGTCAACATTCTACTTTCTATATTATATTAATTATTTACCACAAATTTCATGGATTATTTTCTATGCAAGATACATATATCAGATATGACATATGCCTTTGTAAGTATATATATATCTATTAATATGTATATACATGAATTACCTTATAAATATAACCATTTATAAATTAATTTATTGCATAAAAATAAAATATATATTTACCCAATAAATAAATTTCCTTATAAGTATATATGCATGTATATCTTAATATTTTTAAGCCTCAAAAACAGCTTATTGGTGCATTAATTAGCATCATTTTAGTCAAAATCTGACTTTCTAGGAACCTTTTGTGGCATGAGGAGGATGGGCGCAAACCCTAATTAAACTAGCTAATATTATATACATTTAATAATAAGTAACTTAAATTTTTTGGCTTCTAATTATTATTGATTAATTTCCATTGTATGGACTATATGATTGAATTTCTTTGAAAGGCCGTCAATTAAGCTAAATCTATATGCTCTTTTTTTTTTGTAACTGAGAACGATGTCATACAATAAGTTTGCCCTTTGAACAATTGACTTAGATCTAAACTTGTGTCGTTAGGTCCGCGTGTACAAAGTTTCCCACTTGATGACAGGATAAGTTGGGTCAAGGCTTTGCTTGTGGCCAAAAAGGGTATTACTCTCAGCGGGAATTGAACTCATAACCTCCAAAGTCCATACGATTTGGATCTAAAGAAATTCACCAATTAGAGTATCACCCAAGTGGTTCTACATGCTCTTGTTTTCTAAGATAGATGAAGTACTATTTGATAAAATTAGAAGAAAATTAGGCACATATATCCCTATATAGAAACCCATTCATACATATATATCAAGATATGGAGTCGATACGTTGGTTTCACTTGATTATCTTCATATTTCAAGCCAATAAAATTAAATCTTGACTATATTACTTACCATATATAGTGGATTTAGAATTAAATATTGCTCATACTATAAATACCTGCCTTCACTTGCTCTTATTCCACACACAAAACAAGATTTTAGTCCAAAAATGTCTGACCAACTCCCAAGCAAGGGTGTCCAAGCTGAAATCATGAAGAGAAATGCTGCTGCTGAAGAAGAAGAAAAACAGCCAATTCCTTGTCTCAGTCTCAATCTCAATCTCTTCAATGACCGCAACAGCAATGGCGCTGCGCCTAGGAGAGAACTCAATCTATTGGGTCATCCTCCTCCTCCTGCTCCTGCTTCTACTTCTATAGTCATCAATGAACCCGGAAATGAAGTTCCGGGTAATTTGAGGGCTTCTGGTGGTCAGGATGGGAGAAGCTTTGGTTGCAAGTACTGCACCAAGAGATTCACCAACTCGCAAGCGCTTGGCGGGCACCAAAATGCCCACAAGCGCGAGCGAATGCTGGAGAAAAGGAAAAAGGGAATGAAGATGGCGTTAGGGCTAATCGATCATTACCCTAATTTTGATTTCTTCCCTTATCATCATCCATCTATGGTTGCTCCAGTTTTCCCACCTCCTTTTGCTTTCAACAGGTCATCTTCTCTTGGTGTTAACATGAACTCCATGATCCACAAACCCTACCCTTCTTCCTTTAACCCTAATGGCCATGGACATGGATATGGTGGCTACAATGGGTTCCAAGGACCTGCTGCTTCATTCTTAAATCATCATATCCCCATGCATGATGGCCATTGGGCTCCCACCGCTGCAAATCCATCGCTTGCGGCTATGTCATCTGCCGGCTTCAATCGCAGAGATCTTCAGTTTGGGAATAATTCAGAGGGTGGTGCTTAATTGGCCTAGAAATTAATCTTGGTGCTAATAGGAAGAATCTTATGTTTGATTTTGATTTGCTAATAGAAAACCTTGTTTAACAGGAAGAACGGCTCAGTTTCATAAGGAATCATATGTTGATCTTGGTCTGAAATAATCATGAGTATGTTTAGGTTAAATTCTTGATGTCTTTTTGATATTTGCGTTACTATTTGATTAACATTTTTTAGAGTTATAGCTTTAAAATCCGTCTTACTAAGTCAAGAAATACTTAAGCTTATAAAATGTCCATCAAAATTTTATTTTATTTTAACAATGTAAACTTTTCTCAACAATATGTCATTATACTTAATTGTGGTTATATATATAGCTACCTGTGATTGTTTATTTTTACAACAAAGTCAAGTATTTATGGTCAAGTGGGTTATAAATTGTTTGTTCTTCGATGACGACATGGATACTCTTAAATATCAAAGGTACGTGTAAATATCATCAGCATGCATGGTTGAAAAAGATAGTTGACCAATGAGAGCTGGTTTGGTTAACAATCGACTAGATTAGACATATGTGTGTCCAATGTTCGATTCCAATGTGGAACATATTTCTCAGAGGTATTTCAAAAAAAAAAACAGACGATACGTGCAGGTCGAACAATGATGTCTAGAACAAGCAGCGGGTAGGATTAGCCCAATCCATTTCAGGAATTGTTCACGCTCTAAGTCTAAGGGGCGCGTGATTTTATCCTTCAAAAAAGTTCTCAAGTGTTTTAAAGTTGGGCATACATTAATAAATCACATTATATTGTTAGCTAACACCAAATAGATGTGGGACTTTTTACAAGTCTAACACTCCCCGCAGTTGTGGTCTTGGCAATACAAGACCCAACAAGTGAACAATATGAGAGGTCATTAGAATCTAGCTAGCTTATGCTATGATACCATGTTATAATTTAAAGAAATATTGAAAGAGATGAGAAGAACGGGGTGAGAGAGGTTTATGCCCTATCCACTTGAGGTACTGTCCACACTAGGTCTAAGACTCGCGTGGCTTTATCCTTCAGAAGGCGTCTCAGGTGTTCAAAATTGGGCTCGCACTTATAAACTACGTACATCATCGGCTTAAGAAACTTTTTACAAGTCTAGTTGAAGGTTTCAACCATTGTTATAATTATAATCTAGCTTTGGTTTTTAATAGTCAAGAGACTTTTGCATATTAAAAGTGTTAAGATAATGCCATTTATAATTTTCTATCTCCTGAGCAGACTAAGCAAAGTCCATGCTTTAAGTCTATATAAACCAGTTAAGCTTACAACTCAAGCACATTCTTGTTCTAAACAAGAAGAACCAGGTATTATCAAATACTCTGTTGGTGCTTCATTATAATGTATATACAACAGTCTTACGTACGGATCCTAGTGTTTTCTTTGTCACAGCTATCCCAAATCCTGAGATGGATGCACATAACATTTGGGATAACTAAGACAAAGAATAATACTGACATCCTTAGCATTTTCGATGTATATATATATATATGGTCTATATAATTTAATTTTCGATTCATTTTGTAGAAAGATGAAGAAGCCATTTCTCAGAGCCATTGTTGCAGGATCAATTTTGCTATTGATCCTTGAAGCCACCATTGCCAGGAAGTTTGTGGTGGAAGATGAGATTGATTCCAAGCACATGTTTGGCACAAATCAAGGGAAGATGGTGTATGATGTCAACCCGAAAGACGGCGAAAACAGCGAAGATTATCATCATCCTACTATGGTGTTTCGTGGTAAAAGTGATTTACCAGTTAATGGTAGTGATAGTGGACATGATGGACAGGGAAGGCGTTAGGATTCTACTAGAAAGAAAAAGGAAGCTAAACCATGTTAGTGTGTGTGTGTGTGTATATATATATATATAAGAAGTGTACTTTCATAACTCAAATTCATCATGTGTATGGCAAATGGTGAATGTACAACCAAGCCAACGTGTTGCGTCTCGAGTGGAAGCAGCTCCATGCAGCTTCAGCTTCAAACTCACCATCATCCGATGACACCGTAACACACCGCTAGGCCAAATAATTATTTTTTACCCGAACACTGGTGTGTTCAAGCCAAATATTGCACCCAATATCACGGTCATTGTCTATCTCTTCCTCCTCCTCCTCCGCCTCTTATGTTCAAACCCACTTTTTGGAGAGATCTCAATTAATTGTTAGTGTGTTCTGTTTGGTGCAGCATATTCCACAGAAAATACGTCAGTTATAATTTTCACCAAATATCTAATAACTTATTTCACAGTTTATAAACTAGCGTTGAAAATGAAAAAATAAACTCTGTCAAACAATATATATATAAACTAACGAGTTGTGCTTGATTGATTGCGTTCGTCGTGTTCCTTCGTCGCCTGAGTCGATTTCATTTGAAACAGTAAAGGAACGAACGCGTCGATAAGGACTAGTGACTGTGAAGGATTGATGCGTTCCAGGTGTTTTTTAGTGAAGGAGAATCTCGAAGGGAGAAACGAACGCGTTGATTTAGATTGAACGTGAAAGAAGGGGGTAAAGCGTGAAAGATATAGGATACGGGAGGGTGTATCTTGTAGTTTTAAATCTCATCTGTTTGATTGATCCAATGGCTATTAAAGAAATCTGTAAATTACACCCTTACGAGAGAAAATTTGTGTGTATATATATATATATTTGTTGGGTATGCAGTGATTTGAGCAATAGTTGCAGTTGGTCACAGGTCACATTTCCCATGGTCATTGCATCCCTATGACTGTGACATGCCCATTTATATAAAAGACAAGTTGGTTTTAAATTCATTTACTTAACTGATATTCTTCATTTGCTTACTTGGTTGTTTATTCATGGACTTATGATTGGCCTGTAATATGTATCTGGTTTATATATATGAGGCTCTGATTAAAAATGAGGAGACATTATTTGTGATGTATAGATAAAATTTCTCTTAAATTTTAAAAAAAAGCTTTGACTCAGTCCAATGGATTGACTTGAGTCGATTTATTAGGACATTGGATACGGCCCATTTCACTCATCCCTCCAAAGCCCAAGCCCAAACTCTGGAAACTTTATACAATGGTCAGTGATTAAGGTCTTCCTGCCATAAACAAAATTTTAAAGACCAGCTTTGACTGACTGACTGACTGGTGTTTTTGGCGGTACTAGTTCTCGTGCTGGCCAGAATCATCGTTGTTAAAAGAATCAAGTAAAGATCAAACCTTTTAAGGATAGGCTAGTTAGCAATCTCTACAAACTTAGAGATCGAGTACGTCGCCTGAGTTCAGGAGTTCAAACTAACATTTTTTTTTTTTTTGGTGCAATTCTGGTTCCATGAACTTGTCCTTCTTTCGGACTTGTAATCGCATGGGCTTTGACCCAAATATTACTTGTCGTTAGCGTGGTGCTAGCTGTTTTGGCAGCCCGAGTTTTATGCCCACGGATTTTGACCCAAGTCTTACTTGTTGATAACGTGGTACGGATAGTTCTGACTGTCTTAGTTTTACGTTCACTCAGCTGTTCAAAGGGCATTCTAAGCTAGGACTTAATTCCCTGGTTACAAAAAATGGGTGCAAATGACATGGGTCGGATTCGGATACATAACAAGGAGGTTCAACCCGTAGGACCCATGTAGGGACAAGTTTACAAAGACTTCTCAACCATTTTGGAAACATCTAAATCCCTTTGAATCAGTCAACAAGACCAATTGCGTAATTGGTGGAGAAAGACTTAAAAGTCTATGCTGTAAGTCTATATATATAAACCTGTTTATTCATCTTCATAAAACTTAACCAAGAACAATATTTGTTGGTTAAGCTTACAACTCAACAACATTACTGTTCTAAACAAGGAAGAACCAGGTACAATCAAAGACTCTGTGTTAGTGTCTCATTAATGTATATATAGCAGTCTTATGGATACCGGTGTTTTTTTTTTTGTCACACCTATCCTAAATGTTGAGATAGACGCAAGCGATTTCATATGAATTATTTGAAATAGCTAGGACAAAAAACACTGACATACTTAACATTTTCGATGTATATATATGGTCTAATTATCGATTCGTTTTGTAGAAACATGAAGCCATTTCTCAGAATCATTGTTGCCGGATCAATTTTGCTATTAATCCTTGAAGCCACCATTGCCAGGAAGTTTGTGGTGGAAGAGGAGATTGATTCCAAGCACATATTTGGTAAAAATCAAGGAAAGATGGTGTATGATGTCAAGCCGAAAGACGGCGAAAACAGTGAAGATTATCATCATCCTGCTATGATGTTTCGTGGTATGAGTGATTTACCAGTTCGAGGCAGTCCCAGTGGACATGATGGACAGGGAAGGCATTAGGATTCTACCAGAAAGAAAAAGGAAGT
This sequence comes from Tripterygium wilfordii, assembly GCF_013401445.1. Lineage (NCBI taxonomy): Eukaryota > Viridiplantae > Streptophyta > Magnoliopsida > Celastrales > Celastraceae > Tripterygium > Tripterygium wilfordii. The sequence continues at coordinate 11,913,471 of NC_052236.1, read as the reverse complement.
TAAACCATGTCACCTATGTGGTAGGGATTAACCCAATCCATTTCAGGTATTGTTGCACGCTCTAAATCTAAGGGGGCGCGTGACTTTATCTTTCAAAAAACGTCTAAAGTGTTTTAAAGTTGGGCATGTATTAATAAATCATATTGTTAGCTAACACCAAACCGATGTGGGACCTTTTTACAAGTCTGACACTCCCCACACAAGGGAACAATATGAGAAGTCATTAGAATCTAGTTTATGTTATGATCCCATGTTATTGTTGCAAAACATGTCCTTCGCAAACACACTTAGATAATAGAACAATATAAAAAAGCAATCGAAAATAAGAGAGAAGAGAATAATAACGCAAGATTTACATGGTTTGGAATTTGCTTACGTCCACAGGGCCTACGGCTGTTTTCACTATATGAATTCCAGTTGTGCTCGACTGGTACGCTACACTCCCATCTCGCATAACTTCCCCTTTCTTAAATCTTTTAGGTATTAAGTACTACTTCTAACATGAGCCATTATTTAAGAGTTACAATTTGCAGAAATTGAGAGGGATGAGAAGAAGGGGGTGAGAGAAGTTTATGCCCAATCCACTTGCGGTATTGTCCACACTAGGCTAAGACCCGCGTGGCTTTATCCTTCAAAAGACGCCTCAAGTGTTCAATGTTTGACTTACAAATATAAATTACATCGTTGGCTTAAGAACCTTTTTACAAGTTTAGTTGAAGGTTTCAACCATTGTTATAATTATAATCTAGCTTTAGTTTGTTTATTATCAGTACTCTTCTGCATACCAATTCCAGTCAGACAATGCATATTAAAAGTGTTAAGATAATGCCATTTATAATTTTCTATCTTCCGGGCAGACTAAGCAAAGACTTATCTGCAAGTCTATATAAACCTGTTTATTCATCTTCATATAAGTTAAGCAAGCACATTTGTTGGTTAAGCTTACAACTCAACAACATTATTTTTCTAAACAAGAAGAACCAGGTACTATCAAAGATTTTGCATTTGTGTTTCATTATTTAGTGTATATTATGCTCTAACTACGGAGCAATAGCTCAGTTTGTTATATCTCTGGGCTTAATGCGGACGATGTTAAGGTCGAAAATTCGAACCAGCTAAGAGTATTTTCCTGAGTCCATGGACCTACCTTCCCTAAAGGGGGATAGGACTTAAGAGTCCGATTTCTCCCACATGGGTTTCGGTCAAGTTGGCTAGGTGGCTCCTTGCGGATCACCAAAAAAAGTATATTTTGGTCTAATTATCGATTCATTTTGTAGAAACATGAAGCCATTTCTCAGAGCCATTGTTGCAGGATCAATTTTGCTATTGATCCTTGATCTAACCATTGCCAGGAAGTTTGTGGTGGAAGAGGAGAGTGATTCCAAGACGGCGAAAACAGTGAAGATTATTATCATTCTGCTATGCTGTTTCGTGGTAAGGGCGATTTACCAGTTAATGGTAGTCGTAGTGGACATGATGGGCAGGGAATGCCCTAGGATTCTACAAGAAAAGAAGTTAAATCATGTCAGTTTATATATATATATATATATATGTAGGGCGATTTACCAGTTTCTGGTAGTCGTATTGGACATGATGGACAGGGAATGCCTTTGGATTCTACAAGAAAAGAAGTTAAACCATGTCAGTTTATATATATATATATATATATATATATAAGAAGTGTACTTTCATAACTCAAATGTAAATTCACAATGAATTTTCAAATCGATTTAAGAACATTAGTACATTCTATTTTATCTCTGAATAATCTTTACAAATTCATCATGTATATGGTAAAAACGTGAAAAGTTTGTCCATAGAAAGAGTTGAACAATTTCAAACCATCAAAGTAGTTCGTTTAACTCTATTTATTGTTTTTAGATGTCTAACATACTAGTTTTACTATCATAAAACGTTTCGTAACAAAAATATGTTAAAAGACCATACAACAAACATATAAAAGAACGAAAATATAAGAAAAGGAAAGAAGGACATCCTACGAGCATCTCAAACAAGAGATGCAAATGGAGAACAAAATGGCCTAAATCAATGCAGTAACAAATAGGGTAATAGAAAATGATGATCCCTTTCTTGGATGCGAAATCCGATAGCAGAGGAGAGAGAAAAGGGAGATGCAAAATTGGCAGCCTTGGAAGAGAGTTTGATTGAAAATATTTGATAAGTTTTGGGTTTTTCATATATGAAGACTCACTGAGAACAAAGTGCATTATAGGATTCATTGGTTTTTCTATTTCTCCCATGTATGGCCTCTTCCTCTTGATGACCTATGTTTTCACCATTGATTTAGAACATATGAAACCTAAAATAATGAACTTCACTTGTTATTTCACTCATCCACACCCTCAAAAATTGAGTTCCATTTTAAGTTATATAGGTCTGCTCACATGCGCAGACCCGTGTTATACAAAATCATGCGGGCTTTTATTATCAGATCAATATAACGGCTGGTGTTTCCAGATCCATAAAAAACACAAAATATCTTTTTCTTCAGTCTTTGGCGACAGAGACGGAGCATTCTTCTTCCTCCGCCGCTGTGTTCTTCCGTCGTACATCGTTCTCTGACGACCGCGACAGTGAAAATGAAGCCACGAAGCTGCCGCACCTCTCACAGTGATCCTCGCAGTCGTGGTGTAGAGCAATTGATAATCAAGCTCAAAATTACAGCCTAGAATTGACTAAGATCTCACAAAAAAAGCACAGAATTTCACCTTTCCATATCAACAATCAAGCAACAAAAATTATATTTCGTCAAGATCGCAGTCAAGAATTTCCTAAGATTCTCCCAAAAAGCATCAAAAAAATTGTCGAGTGAATAAACCCTATTATGAACAAGTCTGCAGTGCGGCGGCGCGGTGTTGGAGGCGAGAGTCTCGAAGATCTGTCTGTCAGTGGGAGGCGAAAATCGCGAAGCTCCGTCCATCGGAGGTGGGAGGCGGAGTTCAGGGCTGATTTTGGGTTTTTGAGTATATTCATATTAATCTAAGCCGTTAGATTGCATCCCCAGTTGGTCACAGGTCACAATTCCGATGGTCAGATTGCATTCCTATGACTGACATGCTCATTTATATAAAAGACAAGTTGGTTTTAAATTTATTTATTTAACTGATATTATTTATTTGCTTATTTGGTTGTTTATTCATGGTACACAACTCTCGTGCACAAACTCTCTCTCTCTCGCAATGAGCAATGTCAGGGACACACGATTTCATACAAATCATGAAGAGCCCAGCTTTACGATTTCACATGAATTACGTGCTGCCAACATTTGGAAAAGGCTGGGAAAACGTTTTCATTTTCGATTGATTTGCAAGTTCATGTATGTTGTTGCTTTCTTAAAGAAAAGCAATTAGACAAGCTACTACTTCGCCTCATCTCTCCATCAACATATCAGATGAACCCCATCCCCCAACACCCACCAACCATATCCTAGATCTCCTTGAATGCAAACACAAAGATGGGGAGAAAAAGGCCAACAAGGTGATCAACACAGAACTAATTCTGAAGTCAAAAAATCATACCTGTTCGACTTGCATCGGACGAGAAACAAGTTGGATATGCTAATACATTTCTCTGTTATTCTTTCCTCCTTACAATTTCTGAAGAAGAGAAATACACAAAACAGCAGCAAATGCACATTGAGAGGGGCCTGCCACCTATGTGGCTTTGACCAGAAAATGCATCTGCTAGCTTAACTTTTTTTTTTTTTCTTGATTGATATTTACATTTTACACGCAGAAAACAACGTATAGCCACTCACATGTGAGGCAAGCCATTTGCATTGCTCCCACTTACAAAACTTCTCTGGTTTTGCATGATTCCATTTGAATTATTCGGGCAATTGAGTCGGCTCAAAACCAGAGAAGTCATTTTTACCTCAAATGGATTGTTTCTCCTTTGTTGTTACAGATGTAATACAAGAGCTAGGAAGAGTGAAAATGCCCATCGGATGGTATGAAAATCTGCAGAAGCTGCAAGGACAGAATATTAGCATACTAGGTTTATCATTTTGGGTATTCATATATCCCAATACCATAGCAGTATTTTCATAATGCGACTCATCCGACCAATAGAGAGAGTAATAAAACAAATTGTATTAAATAAGCCTTGAATATCATCTCCTGTTTAATTCTAAAAAGTTAGGTTACCAAAAACACTCACATGAAGATGGCAATGGTGAGGGCGGAAGTGATGGCCTTCTGCCAGGATAGCCTTCATAAGGATTACGACTTGACGGTGGCTGAACATGAGCATAAACAACATTTGGCAAAGGACTGGATGGAGGAATTGAACTGGAAACAGGTGCAGGTGGGAGAGAATTGACACGCGGTTCTGGTGCTGGAGAGGAGTAGTGAGGAGAAATATATGGTGCAGCGGCAGGGGTTAAATGAGACTGCTTTTTGGTTTTCCCGGGAACCCTCTTTTGGATCCCATTTCGGCAACCAGGAGGCTTTGCCTCATTACTTATCAGTGGAGCAGGTGATATTTTCTCTGGAGCAGGTGCAACTTTCCGAGGAGGTGTGGTTTTCTCAGTTGCAGGAGCAGGTGCAATTGCTGGAGCCAGTTGGACATCATGGGGGTGATGGTGGTGGTGGTGGTGGTGATGGTTGTGATGGTGAGGATGGGATTGGGGTTGGGGATAAGGAAGAGGTGCAGGCGAAGGTGACACTGATGTACCAGTACCACTACCATCTCCACCATGAAGAGAGTGTTGCAGGATAGATGAAAGTCGAACTTGTTTTACCCTGCCGAATACTGTGTTATTAAGGCCAAGGTTTCTTGAATGAGAATTTGTGATGGTCCGTGCAAGCTGCTTTAACCTTGGCATTGAGGGAGTATTTCCAACTGCTAGTAAAACAGATGACTGAACTGTAGTGGGAGGAGCCACTGTTGAACCTCTAGAATTTGATAAGCTCACATACAAATTCTGCACCAGCACAATAAAAGCCATCAAAATCTGCATAGCGCGAAAAATGACTACAAAAAATAGTTCTTGGAATGGCAAACAAGCATAAAACCCAACTATCTGCTCCCAGAGTTTCCAAGAGATATAAATCTCTTAAGCTCCGAAAGAAAAACTACACAACAAAGCAAAAACCCCTTTAGAAAGTGATACAGTACAAAAATCTGAAAGAATCTAGGTAACACAAGAGGGGGGGGTGAATTGTTTTACCCTTAAAAATATGTCAAATTTGAGTTTAAACCTACTGATTTCAGATTACTTTAAATCTTATAGAAACTTGATATTAGTGAATATAAGCTTGAGGTCTAGGTTAGTTCAAGTAGGAATCAAGTACTAGAACTAAATACAACAAGCACACACACAAATAAACAAGTAAAGAGTAGGGTAAGAGAGTGCAAACAGATTTATAGTGGTTCGGCTACGTATAGTCCTACATCCACTCCTCAAGGCTCCTCCTTGAGAGTTTGAATCCACTATGATTTGCTTGTTGAAGAGCCAAGCCTCTCTCTTTACACCAGCTGTTGTTTAAAGTGCCAACTTCACTTTACAATGGCTGTTTTGGCTTACCAAGTGCCAGCCTCACTTTCTTGTGATTTTGTAAGCTAACCACCAGCACTTAGACTCTTAATTGTGTGTACAAAGTGACTCTATAATGATCAAGGAGTGTACAATGAAGCTCGAGTATTTTCTGAGTAAGAATGAAGGCTTGAATGCTTGTAAAACTCTCAGAGAATTGGAATCAAGTTCTGTGTTGTTCTATGGAGTATATAGAAGCATTTATATGCACTAGAATTCCTAAACATGACCGTTGCATGGAGCTAGACCTTTTTGACTTTTAAGGCTTTGTGATCTTGAAAGATTTCAGCTCCCATTTGCAGCTATATTTCACTTCTTGTCTTCTCCATTTATTTCTATCTCTTCAATAATTCCAACTTCTTTTACAGCCAACTTTGACTTCTTATCTCTTTCACCTACTTCATTGCTTTTCTTTTCAACAATTGCAGCCATCTTTAACTTTTTGCAGTAACTTGAACATGTGATGTTTGTAGGTGCTAGGAAAGTCTTCATAATTTAATTTTCAGCATGCTTTGCTAGCTGCCATTTCAAATCAGCTGCTAATCTTTCTTTTCTGTACTCATTCATTGAATTTCAGCAAGCTTTGACTTTATAGGATGACAACTTGTGATATGCTAACTTGTGTAAGATTAGTAATGGCCAAAACAACAAGACAAATCATAATGAAATCTGAAACCTGAAACTTAGTGACTTGTAAGCTTGATTAAAAGCTTCATGTCTTGATCTTTGTTAGCCTTGCAAATTAAAGCATTAAAGGATAGAAACAAGTTCAGAATATAATTAAGAATGCATAGCAAACATAGAACACATATTTTGATCAACATATAGAATGCACACTTCATCATCAAAACTCATATCATAACATTCTCCCCCTTTTTGATGATGACAAAATATGTATGACTTAAATCAGATTTAAGTCTTGATGTTTGTCAATTTGTCAATGTTTCTCCCCCTTTTTGGAATAATCAAAAAGAATAATATTGAATGCTCCCCCTGAAATGATGCATGGTAGAAACTAAGATGTTTGAGTTAATCCTAGTTCATGTCTTAAGAATTTAAATCTCTCAGAATTCAAGGGCTTTGTAAAAATGTCAGCAAGTTGGTGAGTAGTGTCAATGTATTCTATGCTAACATTACCCTTTATGACATGGTCCCTGATAAAATGGTGCCTAACATCTATGTGTTTGGCTTTGGAATGATGCACAGGGTTGTTTGATAGATTGATTGAACTTGTGTTATCACACATAATTGGGATTTTTGAATATGTGAGTCCAAAATCACTTAGTTGTTGTCTTATCCATAATAGTTGACTACAACAGCCCGCTAAAGCTACATATTCTGCCTCTGTGGTTGATAGAGCCACACTGTATTGCTTTTTAGAATACCAGGAAACTAACATTCTTCCTAGAAATTGACATGTGCCAGAGGTACTTTTCCTATCAATCATGCTGCCTGCATAATCAGCATCAGAGAAACCAAACAAATCAAAGTTTGATTCTCTAGAATACCATAGTCCTAAAGTAGGGGTACCATTTAAGTATCTAAAAATTCTTTTGACAGCTTTTAGATGTGATTCCTTAGGATTTGATTGAAATCTAGCACACAAACATACACTAAACATGATATCTGGTCTACTGGCAGTTAAATATAGCAAAGATCCAATCATGGATCTATAGAGTTTTGAATTTACCTCATTGCCTTCTGAGTCTATGTCAAGTTTAGTTGTAGTTGCCATAGGAGTTGGAGAAGGTTTAGCTTTGTCCATTCCAAATTTGATCTGAAGATCCTTTATGTATTTGGTTTGATTGATGTGTGTTCCCTTAGGCGTTTGTTTCACTTGTAAGCCAAGAAAATAGGTAAGTTCACCCATCATGCTCATCTCAAACTCCCCCTGCATTCTTGCAGCAAATTCCTTGCACATACACTCATTAGTAGCTCCAAAAATCACATCATCAACATATATTTGTACTAGTAGTATATCTTGATCTTTAATCTTAATAAACAAAGTGTTATCAATTTTCCCACGGCTAAAACCACATTGAATTAAGAAGCTGGACAGCTTCTCATACCAGGCTCTAGGAGCTTGTTTTAATCCATAAAGAGCTTTATTTAATTTGAAAACATAATCTGGATGTTTCAAGTCTTCAAACCCTGGTGGTTGTTTAACATACACTTCTTCATTAATTTTTCCATTTAAGAAAGCACTTTTAACATCCATTTGAAATAATTTTATTCCTTTGTAACATGCAAATGCAATTAATAGTCTTATGGCTTCCATTCTAGCTACGGGTGCATAGGTTTCACCAAAATCAATGCCTTCTTGTTGATTATAACCTTGTGCAACTAACCTGGCTTTATTCCTTGTAACTACACCACTTTCATCCATTTTATTTCTATAAATCCATCTAGTACCTATGATTGATTTATTTTCTGGTTTTGGAACTAGTTCCCATACATTACATTTTTGAAATTGATCTAATTCTTCCTGCATGGCAATAACCCAATCATTGTCATCTATAGCTTCACTTATATTCCTAGGTTCAATCTTAGAAATGAGTGCAACAAAATTGAAAACATTAAGAGATGATAACCTGGAATTTCTGGTCTGAATTCCTTCATGTACATCACCAATTATTTCTTTTGGTGAATGATATGTTGTGTACCTTGGTTTCTTTGGATCCACTACTATGGTTGGTATTGAAGTTGTGCTTTCATGAGTTTTATACTCATTTTTCTCTTCTTGTTTCTTAGTTCCAAAAATGTCAACTTCCTCTTCAGAGTCATCTTCCTTCTCTGGAGAAATTGTACCAGCTTTTTCCTTGTTTGTTAATTCTGCAATTTCTGTTACTATATCCACATTTTTCTCACAAGAAGGTGTTAGAGTAGATAATTCATCAAATTTAACATGTATTGCTTCTTCAACACATTTAGTTCTTTTATTAAACACCCTATAGGCTTTACTAACCAGTGAGTAGCCTAGAAAGATACCTAAATCAGATTTGGAATCAAATTTGTCTAGATTATCCTTGGTATTTAGAATAAAACATTTACATCCAAAAACTTTAAAATAATCAACTCTAGGAGGTCTTCCATTCCACAACTCATAAGGGGTTTTCTTAAGAATAGGTCTTATTGTTAACCTATTTGAGACATAACAAGCTGTATTTATTGCTTCAGCCCAAAAATACTTAGGTGAATTGTTTTCAAGCATCATAGTTCTTCCAATTTCTTGTAAAGTTCTATTTTTCCTTTCCACCACACCATTTTGCTGTGGTGTTCTAGAAACTGAAAAATTATGTGAAATACCTTGTTCATCACAATATTTTACAAATTCATTGTTCTCAAACTCACCTCCATGGTCACTTCTTATTCTAGATATGCAACAACTCTTTTCATTTTGCAATTTCTTTACTAGTTTTGAAAATTCAGTTAAGGCCTCATTTTTATGTGCTAAAAATAGAACCCATGTAAATCTTGTATAGTCATCAACTAGAACAAAAGCATAAGATTTTCCACCAAGACTTTTTACTCTACTAGGACCAAAAAGGTCCAAATGCAATAGTTGTAATGGCCTTGAAGTAGAAACTACATCTTTAGGTTTAAAAGAGCTTTTCACTTGCTTGCCTCTTGTGCAAGTATCACAGACACCATTATTGACAAAATTCAGATTTGGAACTCCTTTAACTAGCCCTCTTTTAGTCAATTTAGCTAAGGTGCTCATACCTATATGTCCAAGTCTTCTATGCCAATTTTCAATTACTAATTCAGATGCAACTAAGCATTTTACAGAACTTGCATGTAACATTTCCAAGTCAATTTTATAAACGTTACCTTTTCTGAAACCAGTTAAAGCTGTGACATTTTCAGCACTTGTTATAAGACATTTTTTCTTAGAAAAACACACATTAAGATCTCTATCTGTTAATTGACTAATACTTAATAGATTGTAAGATAAACCATCTACCAAGAGCACATTTTCAATGCAAACCAAAGAGAGATTACCTATAGACCCTATACCTAGGATCTTACCCTTTGCATTGTCTCCAAAAGTTACATATCCTCCATCTTCTTTCTTTGTGAAGGACGAAAACAATTTTGGATTTCCAGTCATATGTCTAGAACACCCGCTGTCCAGAAACCATTCACAAGCTTTAAGGCTTGATTTTAGACAAACCTGCAGAAAATTTGTGTTTATTTAGGTACCCACACTTTGTGGGGTCCTTGGTGGTTAGTATCAACAACATATGTTCCTTTAGGAACCCAAATTTGGACAATTTTTTTATTTATAGTTCTTGACCTGAATCTGGAATTTTTAATTACTGAGCTGGTAGAGGCATTAAAATCAAATTTGCTTCTTTCTAATAATGTTTCCTTCAATTTAGTAGGATTGTATCCTATCCCTGTTTTATCTAGATATTGTTTTTGCATAGATAGGATGTTATCAAGCTTGTCTGAACTAGCATAAAATTTTTTAAAAGACTCTTCTAAGCATTTGTTCTTTTCTTTTAGACATCTAAGTTCTTCTAGCAAATCTGAATTATCAGGCATAGTAATGTCCTTAAAATTTTTCAGCTCCTCTAGTTCTATGTTTAAGTTGTTAAGCTTGCTTTGTAATTTACTTATTTCTTCTAGACATGCTTTCTCTTTATCTTTCAAGCTAGTATTTTCCTTTTTCAAGTTCTTGTTTACAAAGATAAGTTTTTCATTTTGATTGCACATTTCCTGGAAAGATTTAAATAATTCATCAATAGAAATATCATCATAATCAGAGTCCAAATCAGATTCACTAACCTCTGCAGAAGAATGAGCTTCTTCCTTAGCAACTAGGCAAAAGTTTGCCCTGATATCTTCATTATCAGATTGGTCCGACTCTGAAGAATCTAGATCCCAAGTAGATTTAAGTGCTTTCTTATCTTCTTTCTTCTTATCTATGTAGTGTGCTCTTTTCCTCCTTGGACATTCATTTTTAACATGTCCTGCTTTGCCACAATTAAAGCAAACAACTTCATCAATTGTTTTACCTTTTTCATTTCTTTTGCTTCTGTTAGGAAACTTCTTCCTGTACTTCATAAATTTTTTGAAATTTTTAACCAGCAAAGCTGTATCAGCATCACTATCATCTTCACTATCTTCATGGGAACTATGTACAGCAAGTGCAGTAGTTCTTTTCTTGTTGTCCTCTTCTTCCTCTACTTCTCTATCCTTCAATTTTAGCTCATGAGTCATTAGGGAACCAATGAGTTCCTCAAGAGGTAATGTCTTCAAGTTCTTTGATTCTTGAATTGCTGTCACCTTGGCATCCCACTTTTTAGGTAGAGATCTTAGGATCTTTTGAACTTGATCTGCATCTGAAAACACTTTACCAAGAGCAGTTAAATCATTTACTAAACCAGTAAGCCTTCCATACATATCAGATATTGACTCATGAGGTTCCATTTTGAACAACTCATACTTATGAACAAGAATATTTATTTTAGAGTCCTTAACTTGACTTGTCCCTTCATGCTTAACTTCTAATTTCTTCCATATATCTCTAGCTGTTACACATGTAGAAATATGATTATATTCTTGTCTACTTAGTCCACAGTGTAATATGTTTTTAGCTTTTGCATTATAGGACACTAACTTCTTGTCATTTTCACTCCATTCACTTCTAGGTTTATCAATCTCTGATTCTTCTTCACCTTTCTTGATCTGTTTTGTTGGTTTATATGGTCCATTTGCTACAATTTCCCATAACTCAATGTCATTTGATTGTAGAAAAATCTCCATTCTATTTTTCCAAAAAGCATAGTCTTTTCCTTTAAAGAATGGTGGTTTATTAATTGACATTCCAAACTCTTCAGCCATCTAATTCTCTAGAATGTTAGTTCTTATGAGAATTTAAAACCTTCCTCTGATACCAATTGAAAGAATCTAGGTAACACAAGAGGGGGGGGTGAATTGTTTTACCCTTAAAAATATGTCAAATTTGAGTTTAAACCTACTGATTTCAGATTACTTTAAATCTTATAGAAACTTGATATTAGTGAATATAAGCTTGAGGTCTAGGTTAGTTCAAGTAGGAATCAAGTACTAGAACTAAATACAACAAGCACACACACAAATAAACAAGTAAAGAGTAGGGTAAGAGAGTGCAAACAGATTTATAGTGGTTCGGCTACGTATAGTCCTACATCCACTCCTCAAGGCTCCTCCTTGAGAGTTTGAATCCACTATGATTTGCTTGTTGAAGAGCCAAGCCTCTCTCTTTACACCAGCTGTTGTTTAAAGTGCCAACTTCACTTTACAATGGCTGTTTTGGCTTACCAAGTGCCAGCCTCACTTTCTTGTGATTTTGTAAGCTAACCACCAGCACTTAGACTCTTAATTGTGTGTACAAAGTGACTCTATAATGATCAAGGAGTGTACAATGAAGCTCGAGTATTTTCTGAGTAAGAATGAAGGCTTGAATGCTTGTAAAACTCTCAGAGAATTGGAATCAAGTTCTGTGTTGTTCTATGGAGTATATAGAAGCATTTATATGCACTAGAATTCCTAAACATGACCGTTGCATGGAGCTAGACCTTTTTGACTTTTAAGGCTTTGTGATCTTGAAAGATTTCAGCTCCCATTTGCAGCTATATTTCACTTCTTGTCTTCTCCATTTATTTCTATCTCTTCAATAATTCCAACTTCTTTTACAGCCAACTTTGACTTCTTATCTCTTTCACCTACTTCATTGCTTTTCTTTTCAACAATTGCAGCCATCTTTAACTTTTTGCAGTAACTTGAACATGTGATGTTTGTAGGTGCTAGGAAAGTCTTCATAATTTAATTTTCAGCATGCTTTGCTAGCTGCCATTTCAAATCAGCTGCTAATCTTTCTTTTCTGTACTCATTCATTGAATTTCAGCAAGCTTTGACTTTATAGGATGACAACTTGTGATATGCTAACTTGTGTAAGATTAGTAATGGCCAAAACAACAAGACAAATCATAATGAAATCTGAAACCTGAAACTTAGTGACTTGTAAGCTTGATTAAAAGCTTCATGTCTTGATCTTTGTTAGCCTTGCAAATTAAAGCATTAAAGGATAGAAACAAGTTCAGAATATAATTAAGAATGCATAGCAAACATAGAACACATATTTTGATCAACATATAGAATGCACACTTCATCATCAAAACTCATATCATAACAAAATCCTCTCTTCAAACAACTTCTGGGCCTCACTCCTGCTCCCACTCCCGGAAAACAAACACCTAGAGAAAAATTCTTAGGTGGAAATTTTAAACATTTCAAAGTGACAAATACAATCGCATTTTGGAGTTGTCCTCAGACACAGACTTCATTCAAATGGAACATTTGTACAAAACCCAGAAATAAAAAGGAAGAAGGGAAGATTGCCAAACCTCGTAGGGTGCTAGGTGCAGTCCAGACTTCAGCTGACTTGTCAGCTCATCGAAATTCACTTGTATTTGATATATAGAAAAGTTCAAGGTGAAGTTGAATAGGATTTGCACTTTCTGCAAAAGAAATGCTTTCTGTGGAGGGATCACAGTAATTCCTCCAGGAAATTTTAACACCTCAAACAAGAATGGCTTCCCAAACAGGGACGTTGTCAAGTGCAGAGATGATTGGTTCACAACCAAAGCTAGAAAAGATGCCCTGATCAAACTTTCAGCAGTGGATGATATTCTCAAATCTTTAATTTCAGAATCAACCCCAAACACGACCTTTGTTATGCTTGATCCAGCTGAAGGTTCTAAGGATAACACAACAACCTGGTTGAAAGAACAAAATCAAATTAAAATAGAGAAGTAAGAAAATTGCAATCAAAAAAGATCTGAGAGAGTATATACTTTGGTAGTAGGAACACCTATCTCATCAAAAATGTCATCCTGAAGCTGCAAGAAATTGTCTTCAAGAAGCTGAACCGACTTCCCAACGTTGAAACTTGCTACTATATCATGATCTGTAAAAGAGATGACAAATTTAAAAGTCAGATGACTTCATTTAAATAAATTTGAATTATGCAATCAGCATACAAAAATCTTTACTCGAACTTCTTCGCTAATATGATCTACAAGATATTAAAGGGAGGTTCATGCTATTATAAACGTGTAGCATGCTGCACCACTTACATTATCAAAGCACGGAATGAAGCAAAAATTATAGAAATTAATAGCATCAAATCAAATATTCAAACTAGTGTGAAAAGGTACAATAATGTCTGCCCTCTCCGTCAAAAAAAAAAAGCAAAACCATTGGTGGCACTGCAACTACACAAACACTGGAATTTACCAGAGGAAGACTGCATCACTGTAACACAACCAATCAGACATTTTCTTTTGAGAATGTGGAACCTCTCCAGGATAGGGCACATCGGACTGGACCCAATCCTGAAGACCAATGTTGGGGCACAGTGGACCCAACCCTACATAGAAAACCAAGACCACTCTTTACAGCTGATCGCAGCCATTCCACTGAGTCTCTCTATTCAGGTTCACAATCAATCTGATATTGTCTGTAGGATATAGCAGTCAACAGTCACCATGATGAAGATTTTCTCAACATTCTAGCAATACCGAAATCATGTATATATTTTCTTTTCAAACTTCACATTTCGAATTAGTTACTAAAATCAGACATTGATAATGAATGATCAATGATATCCACTAAATTTACTAGGATTAGATACATAGCAAAACAGTTTGAGAGAGAGAGAGAGAGGGAATATATATTCGATTCCAGAAGATAAACACTTCCCCTTTTCAAGGTTTTAATATTCAGAAAAGAGTACAGAAAAAAGTTCAGATTTTCAGCACGTCAGCTTCCAGACCTAGAGTAAAGCTAATCACTTGCAGAAGTTTATCCCATTAAAGCAAAATTTAGTCTCTCTCTCTTCAGTTAAATTATTCACAAGCATCTGAAATTGAAACCAACACACGGTATAAAAATAGCACAATACAACTGCTCTTAAGCACACCAAAACAATATTTTCTTTTACAGCAAAATATTCACCTAATCTCAACTCAACAACCCAATTCCCCTATAATCCAGAGCCAGTAATAATCCTGCTTGTCCTTAACATGGAAACGAGAGTAAAACTCTGATGCTACATGGGGTGCAACTCATAATGATGATGCAATGAAACACAAAATAAAGATAGAAATTATAAAGAGAATAAGGGATTAGTTTCAAGATGGAATCAAATAATGACAACAACTAGTTATGCAATCATGAATCTTCAATCTCACAAGCAATGAAGGATAACCATAAGAATACAGTCATACACACGCGCAAATACACACAAAAAATTGTTCCATTTCGGCAAGAATCAATCTTCATAAGCAAAATAATTTGCGCTGCTAAATTTTCCTTGATGAGTGTTGCACTGATTTCTATCTTACTAGGTTAGAAAGAATTGTTTTTACTAGTTATAAAGATAAATTACATGGTTTTTACTTGTTTGATAAAATGCACGGGGTGTTGGAAATTGATCCCGATGACTTGGGAACTTCACACTTTAACCATTTTTACAACTCTTAATATGCTGTGCGGCGTATTTCAAATTGACCAAAACAATCAGTAACACCTAAAGCAAAAGCACAAAGACAATTAACTAAGCTGTTTCCACAAGTGAAAGACCAACACACATGATAGTGGACTTCTAACTGAAGGTAGAAAAGACAACTTTAACGCCTTAACCTCAATAAGTGTGTACCCCGCAAAAACTGCTTAGTATAAAGCTTTGCTCTATGCGAGGGTGGAGCACTTGTCCTATAGGATAGTCAATGACGTAGAGCCCCTCTAAACAAGAAACAAACATGGCATCCATTAAAGGTAAGTTTCCAAGAGATCAAACTTTTTGAATATCCATGTAACATAATTGGCAGCATAAATCAATGCTTCAGTTAGTCAAATAACAAGAATGGTCTACCATAAAGTTTATCACCAATTAGCCAGCACTTTAGTGTCAAAAAAATATCAAGTGCTGATCCTCAAGTATTGACAATTATCCATCAAACTTGGAAACTGATTACATTTAACCTTCTCCAAACTAGATAAAAAGGGGATATTAATAGAAAGAAACACTTATAGAAAACTTCACTTTAATAAAACTTCACGAACCAGAAAACAGCATTGATGATTGAACATGAAATCCATAACTATTTGAATAAGCATAATCGGCTTAAGTAAAGCAAAGTTTCTTACTTTACTAGTAATATGGTTAAAACATCCATATTTTTGAATCAAACTACAAAACTATAGGTCTGTCTAACTACCCTGGAAACCCAGTTAGCTTAAAAACAGGAAAGCAACAGATTGGAGCCTTTTTATGGCACTTTGTACCCAAATAAGATTCTCCTACCTAAGTTCTTCGTTCAGTACCATTCTGGAAGTTCTTCATTCACCACAATTACAGTCTTATGGATGCCAAAAAGGCACCCCAAAAAAAGGTTTAAAAAAACATAATTCTAGTTATTCTTCCAATTTACTGTATGCTTAGTGATCAAAATAAAATTAAAAAAATGGTTTAAGACTGCGTCCTTATCCCCTTCATTTTCACCAAACTATTACCCACCACCACCAACAACAGCAGGTCCTAAACCCCTTTCAGAGCACAATGCACGTCATATAACATAAGCCAAAACGGTTGATAATTCTAAAGTAATTCTTCTCCACATAATTTCTCATCAACCAAAGAAAAAAGAAACGTCAACAACCAAGTAACAATCCACAACTCCAAAATACCCCCAGAAACCAAATTTTCGACAAAATAGAATAAAATTCAGATCCACTCTATATCGCAAGTATGCTCATCACCCCCAAATTCTCATAAGTATGAATTGAATTGAATTTTTTTAAAAGACCCTCACCTCTGTACTTCACATCAAGATCCAGATCCCGCTGATCTGTAGAATGTAAAAACGGTGGCAACCAAAACAAAGCAGAGAGAAACACCGCCATAGATACCAGCAACACTAACAAGCATCTCAGTCCAATGAGCTTATGGACCCCACAATACCGACAATACCCAAATCTCGCCTCCGCATTCTGCTCCACAGAAACATCAATCCCCTCGGTATACGGCAACGACTGCTGTTCCTCGAACTTCCCCATAAGTAATACAAGCAATGCAGGCAAACCAGGTCATGGCCCATAGCCGCAGCTTGGTAGGTGAACTTGGCCTGCGTAGCCTCCCATTTTATCCCACAGACAAAATGCAAAGAATCTGCTGGTGCTTTGGGTATATGGGTTTGTGTTTTTAAATATGTTTTAGGGTTTGAAGTTGCAGAAGAGAGAGAAATGGAGGAGAGATAAAGAGTGGAATAACTATCTGCAAATGACAAGTAAAGGCTTTTAGTAAAGATGGTGGTGGTGGTGGTGGTTTATCTATTTTTGTTTTTTTTTTTAATTTAAAATATTACTAATTTAATATGTAAGAAAAATAAAATGTGGTTAATTTCAGTTACTTATTACAGTACACAAACCGCGCACATTAGTCACGGTAGTTCCACATTTGTTTGACTCACTTGTATCTAAAGAAAAGGATTAAAAGGTTAATTAGAGATGGCACGTAAACTCAGGCCGTCAAATTCACGCACAGAGAAGTTTTCACCTGACAACAAGGTAGTTGGGTCAAAACCAAGCACGTGACCACAATTGTATTGTTGTCAAATGGGAATTGAATTCAAGACTTTATAAATTGATACGATTCGACTCTCATGCACCTAAAGAAAATGATTAAAATGTTCCCATGAACTTAATTCAAATTCTTTTTTTTTAATTAAAAGTTTATCTATAGTAGAGATACCACTACTCATAAGATTTGAACTGTGTTAGGATATCAATTAGGACATACTAACAACGACTTAAACAATTAGGTAATTGTACGGGCCAAAATCCGAATTGGCACCAAAACAAGATATCATAGGTCCACGATCTAAAAGACGCTGAATAAGTCCACGGCTTGGGCTAGAAGATTTACATGCCTGTGCCCTGGATGACCGATCATCTGCTATAGGCCTTCGGTCTTTCAAGCTCCTTCAGAGGCCCAAAGCCTCATTAAGTCCTGTAACTAACATACTCATTGTGAAAACCCAAAAAAAAAAAAAGAGAAAAAAAAAAAGTGAAGTGTCCGGACACCCAAACAAGTGTCCGGACACCTCGAGCAGTTTTTGAGCAGATATGCAATCTGTCTCATTTTCTTCACAAAGTGTCCGGACACTTTATGAGCCGTCCGGACACTCGACGATAAATTTCAGTTTAAAACACATTGGGACAGTTTTAGTTTTAATTCTTTCACTGGTTTTGACAGAGAACGCCGAGAGAGAGAGAGAACTAGAGAGAAGAAGGATTTTGGTGTGAATCAAGGAGAAAGAAGCTTGACTTGAAGATTTTGGACTTTCTAAAGCTTGGTTTTCAAGATTTCTTCAAGATTGAGGTAAGATTTCCATGGATTTCAAGCTAGGGTTTATGGGTTTTGTGGGATTTCGTGAAATTAGAAGTTTTGGGGTAAAAGATTGTTGAGTAATCAAAGTTTATGTATATTAATGCTAGATTTGAGCTTGGATTGAAGTGTGGAGATAGGAGGAGAGGTGGTTGTCCTAAGGTTTGAAGATTTGGGCAAGGTGAGTAGTTTACCTTCAAATTTTGAGATAAATGTGAGTAGTTGGTTTGGAAAATAATAATTTTGGGATGTCAATTGAATTGCAAATGCGTGTATGGTGTAGGTTATTGAACTTGGAAGATTGGTGACTAGAGTTGTGGTGAGATTTTACTCAAACGAGGTAGGGATTTTCTTAACCCTTAATCTCAAACACTATTGGCTACCCGAATTATGTATTAAATTCGTTAGTTTCCGCCTTTTTGGTCAAGGGGAAACAAGCCTTGGATTGGGTGCGATTGTGAACTCAAATCTATATGTTGTGTGTTTAATATTGAATGCATTACCCGTGGACACTCGGTCATCTATCGAGTAGTCGATATTCTTAATTACATGGTTGAATGACATTGCGCGCAATGAATTTAGTTGCATGACATTCATGTGTGATGCTGCATTTGTGCATGGTGAAAGTGGTGGGTTGGATTTTGGTATGTACGTCAACGTGCACTAGTGGTTCCGGTAATTGGCTCTAGTGGCATGATATGGAATATTTGTGCGAGCATGTGCTAGTGGTTCCGGTTAATTGGCTCTAGCAACATGGCTCGGTTGGATGTACGGAATTGCATTTGTTTGACAACATGGCATATTGTTGCATTGCGTTATTTCCTTATAATATTCCGGACCGTTTTTTTTATTTATACTCCTATTCGGTATCCCTACTGAGCCTCCTGCTCACCGTTTCATTTTTTCCCCCTCCTCAGGTGATATAGGTACTAGCGCTAGTGCTCCGACTACGGATCAGCAGGGAGGAGCGTGACGCGGATGGCCTGGACTTGTGGTGATTTGTTGTTTATTTTGTGTGGTCTTTGATTAGTCTTAGGCTTAATGGTATATTGGGATATATACGAAATGTGTGGGATGAATGATGATTTTGGATGGTTAGGCTTGATGCCTGGGTATGTATGTGTGTATGATGAATTATGTTTGAGATGATATGGCCGGAGGCCCTGGATATTTAGTTTGGTGTTATGGGAATTGTGTGTTTTAAATTGTTATGTTTTATGCAGGAGGCATTCTCCGATATACGGGGAGGTGCTGCCGAATTTTTGTGTAAAATTTGTGTTGGTATAATGGTGAGTTAAATGTATTGAGTCTTGGTTTTTTTGAGTGGCGGCACGTGGGTGCACACACGTGTTGCCAATAAGTCACGTTCCTGGGACGGGGCGTGACACTCATGACCTCAATAGATAGGCATAGGCCCAAAGCTCGTCCAGCTCAGCACCCATGTGCCATTGGTGGATCCCATGAGTAAGATGCCTATAACTACCAAGGTCCCTCAGCCTTAAAAATATTTTGTTCTTGAAGGTATTAATTAATTGCTCTCCCTATCTATAATTACATTTTCTCCCGCTAAATGTTTTCATCCACTTCATTGACTTAAGTGTCAGAGCCTTCCCGACAGAACGACACCGACGTTAAGATTACATTCGACGGTCTTCCTTGATCTTCACAGGTCACTGGTGGACTCGTACAACAAAACATTGGTAGATTCACCACATCTATAATTTGACACCTTTTGAGATTTCGAGTTAAAAATTTACAAAATTCATTATTTTTTTAATTTGAAACCTTAATCATTGTTGAATTTAGAGATTTTCGTATTATCTTTAGTTATTTATAGGTCAAATGGGCACTTCTAATAGTTTCACTAGAAGTGTTCACATGATCTACCTAGTCACTCGCTTGGGCTAGCAGTTGGTATTTGAAAGCGAAAGTGCTCCTCTCTCAATGGGCCGGCCAATTTACGAATTTATTAATGAGGCCCACGTGTTAGTTACGGAAGATAAGTGGGCCCACATACGGATTATTTCACCTCTGATGGATCATTTCTCAAGGCCCAAGTTTTCGAAAAGAAGTCCAACTAGAGCCAGGCCCAGTAGTCGATAGAGATGGGAGCCGCAACGAGTGGCCCAATATTGCACCATCCAAATAGATTAGAAGGAAAGTCCCACCCCCTCTCCGTTAAGAAGATGTTTTTTGATCTTAGTATTTAAAGTGAGAAGGTCGAGGAAGAACAAAATCGCAATTCGGTTAGTAAAATAAAAAAAGGATTATGCGTTGAGAATGGTCGGGATAGCTCAGCTGGTAGAGCAGAGGACTGAAAATCCTCGTGTCACCAGTTCAAATCTGGTTCCTGGCACATGATTAATTTGTATTGAGTATCTATTCTATCAAATTGATTTATATAGATATTCATTACATTAATAGTATGGATCGTGATCCATACTTATCCATCTAGGTGTGGACCTGATATATCCATAGAAATCAAATAACCCAAAGTAGACAATATTTTTTGATATGAGTGGGTTGGGATTTCTAACATGACATCGGAGCGTAGTATTGGTCCAGTTGGACAGTCTTATACATATCCACTTGTTATGTTGTGTGTAGCATTAACCCGAATCCACAAGTGCGAGAGAGTGTCAAAACTTATTATAATTCAAATTTCAAATCGTTTCCAGCTATCCATGAATTGGTACCAATCTCTTATAAAAATGTCACAATAATTTTGGCTCGGGTTAATATAATTTGTTAGCGCTCAAAGATTGATTATGTTATAACTCAATCACCAAATGTTCGAAAGTTCTAAATCAATTATCTAAATTTTAAATTTGTTTCATTTTGATAACTCGGGTAAAAATTTAAAAATTTCATTTCATTTTGGTAAGTCAAGCGGATATTAGTATTTTTGGACAAAAAAATAGAAAACAACTCGACATGATCGGATTTTTTCCCGCAATATCAAAATGGAACAAATTTGAACTTTCGATTACTAACCGAGTTGTAACATGGCAAATCTATCAGTAATAAATACAGAGCAGAACCACTGAATATTTTTGGTTCTAATCTTTAACGCATAGTATTATTTTTTACTGTTTATATCCCTTATAAACGTGATTTTTTCCCACTTCACTGCATCGAAATTCCCTTTCTCGCACGCTCAAAATCTCTCGCTAAGCTCAATAGCTCCCCCTCTCTATCTCTCGTACCCTAATTTCTTCTGATTTCGTTCTCTCTCCGGATCAGAGATGGGCAGAAACGTTGTCTCCGATGAAGATGAAAGAGGTGAGTTCTTCGAAGAAACGCCTAATTTATTCGTTGAAACACGGCATATCTGTGATGTCGGGATATTAGCTGGTATTTTGGCTCCAATTTTGCAGATGAGGTCGGGCTTGAAGATGAGGACGTGGACAGGGAACCTTTGGACGCCGAAGAACTCGATAATCGGGATGACGATGAAGAGGAGGAAGAGGAAGGTAAGGGTTCCATTTTCATGAAATATTTTTGGAAATTTTGGGGTTCCCATTCGTATCGTTTTTAATGCCTGGGTGGTTTTTCTGGAGGTTTATGGGATCATAGCTTCGTTAGGATTTCTGCCTTGTTCCTTCGTCGTGTTAATTGGTGTTTGCATGCGGTAGTTTCTTAAAGATTTTTTTGGAGGGGGTTGGTTGTGGACGATACTCGGGTTCTTATTATCTGGGCGTGGAAATTTTGCATAATACAGTTGCCCTTATAGATGCTAAGATTGGCAGAACGATTTGTGGGTTCATATCGCAGAGCTTGCTGATACGTGGCAAAAGAAGGGACATGCTGTGAGTGGTATTGGCATGAATACAAAGAAGTTGCTGTTTGATGTGGTTAATGCTAATTCAAACCAATTCTGTAGTTTTGTTAATTCTTAAGGAAAATTTATAAGTTTCTTTGGGTTTACATTTTTTGATTGATACACTGTGACTTTCTGTCACCATTTATTCCCTTGGCCATATATGTTTATAGTGTGTTCATTCTATTGTTTCTTTATTATATCTGTATATATCTTTACACATATGCGTGTGTATAATCCTCCTCGTTAGTTATTTCCCTTCGGGTGTATGTTCGTATTTTTTGTTTTTTGTTCTTACGTGAACACTATATACTGGATGTTCTATTTGCTTGAAAATCTTAGCTAGTGTTGGTGAACTAGGAGTTAAGTGCATTACTTATTCTTCGTTTTTGCAGAAGATGGGCAAGATTTTTATGAGAAGGATGGCTTCATAGTTGATGACGAGGAAGAAGAGGATCAAGACGAAGAAGAAGAGAGGGCAAGCAGCGACGAGGAGAGACAGAAAAAGAAGAAGAAAAGGAAGAAAAAGTGATTTTTTTCTCTTCTATAACAAATTTTAATATTTTATCCATCATGAATGACATTTTATGAATAATTTTCGTGAGATCTGGGAAGGAAAATAAAAAGTTTGATGGCCTTTTAGACTATTGGGCAAATCACTAGTTTTACAGTGTTTTCATGACATTCGATGAATAATCTTCGTAATGACTTCATGTAAAAACTTCTCAGAGAATCGGAGGATGTCCTCGATGAAGATGACTATGAGCTGCTTCGGGATAACAATGCGTTTTATCCACGTATGAAGGTTGTAATTCATCCTCCGGGCTTTTCCTTCATATTTCGTTTCTTCTTAACTTATAAGTTTCTGCTTGCACTAGGAGATGTTTGCTTGATTTTTTTTTTCCTTTTTTTAGGAGAGCAAAAAATTTAAAAGATTGAAGAAAGCTCAGAGGGATGAGGAAGGATCTGGATTTTCTGATGAAGAGTTTGACGGAAGTGGTAAAGGTGGAAGGACTGATGAGGAGAAGCTTAAGCGCAGATTATTTGGTGATGAGGAAGGTATTTGTTTTCGAATTTTCTTGTTCAATTGTTGTTTTATTTTCTTAAGGGAAGTTAATAGCAACATGAAACTGTAGGTGCACCACTGGAGGATATCGCTGAAGAGGAGGAGCAAGCAGAAGAAGAGGAGGATGCAGACATTGGTGAGGAGGACGAAATGGCTGATTTTATTGTTGATGAGGAAGAAGTTGATGAGAATGGAGCTCCTGTGAGGTATAAGTTGTATGGTGTTCCTTTGTGTCTGTTCTCTTACATATTGTGATTTCCTTCTTATTAATTTGTTCATTGTGTAGACGGAAAAAGTTGAGGAGAAAGAAAAATAGACAAGCACCGGGTGTTTCATCATCTGCTTTGCAGGAAGCTCATGAGATATTTGGCGATGTTGATGAACTCTTGCAACTTCGAAAACAGGGTCTAGAGTCCAGTGAATGGAAGGAAAGGAGACTTGAAGATGAATTCGAACCAATTGTCCTTTCTGAAAAGTACATGACTGAAAAGGATGAGCAGATCCGGGTGACTGATATTCCAGAAAGAATGCAGGTTTTGTAATATAATTAATGTAGACACAAGCACACATACGAATTTCTGTTCATACTATATTTCCTTTTGCGCATGGAAGTGAACTTATTCTTGTTTGTAGATATTTGAGGAAAGCACTGGTCCTCCTTTAATGGATGAAACTAGTCTGTTAGAGGAGAGCAGCTGGATAGAGAATCAGCTGAATCAACTTCCAAGCATTGTTCCACCCTTACCTGTTGATGATAAAAGGCCGTCTGTAAACAGAGATGACATTATAAGATTTTTGGAGCTAGTGCATGTGCAGAAGCTAGATGTTAGTACTTCTTGATTTACTATTTTAACTCTTTATGAATACATTTTAGTATAGAAAACTTGTGCCCTAGTGGTAAAGTCGCTTTATCACAATCTAGGGTCACTTGATCAAATATTGGAAACAACCAACTACAAATTTTAGGGGTTAAGGCTGTGTAGATCTTGCTGATCCCCAGCCCTTTGTAAATTGTGGGAGTTTTTTGCTCGGGAGTCGTTTTAATAGTTATATATCTGGATGTGGCATTTTTCTTAGAGAGCCATTTCATTGTCTTTCAGATTCCTTTTATAGCAATGTACCGGAAGGAGGAATGCCTTAGCTTGTTGAGAGATCCTAGGCAACATGAAGATGATGGTGAGAATCAGGATAAATCTGGGTTAACACCCACAGTAAAATGGCATAAGGTAAAGACATTCTCATGGAACCAACAGTGCTTTGCTTTTTGATAAAATGGATTTTATGCAGCATCTGAAAAGTTAATTTGTGTTAATTATGTAGTTACTTTGGGCAATTCACGACCTCGACAGAAAGTGGTTGCTTCTTCAAAAACGAAAGAATGCACTTCATTCATATTATAATAAGCGATTTGAAGAAGAATCTCGCCGGATATATGATGAAACAAGACTCAACTTAAATCAGCAGCTTTTTGAATCAATTCTCAAGTCGCTCAAAGCTGCAGAATCAGAAAGAGAGGTTGATGACGTGGATTTGAAATTTAACCTGCATTTTCCTCCTGGTGAAGTTGGTGCGGATGAAGGGCAGTATAAAAGGCCGAAAAGGAAATCACAATACAGCATCTGCAGCAAGGCTGGGCTATGGGAGGTTGCCAGCAAGTTTGGCCACAGTGCGGAGCAATTTGGACGAGAGTTATTTTATGTGGAGCTGGTAAGTTTGGATTTACTTGGTGCTTTTATTTTGTTTTTCAGAGATGTAACGCTCCTGCTTCATCTGACTTTAGAATGATGAATTGGAAGATGCTAAGGAAACCCCGGAGGAGATGGCATCAAACTTCACTTGTGCAATGTTTGAAACACCTCAAGCCGTCCTCAAGGGGGCCAGGCACATGGTAATATGTCTTTGGTCTTGCTTTGTGTATTTGTGAGTACAAAGTTGTTTGATGCATGCTGCTCCTAAAAACAAATTGGTGGCTGTACGATGGTTGATCATAGTTTATGTTTTAACTCCTTTTACTGGTTTTGCAGGCTGCGGTGGAGATAAGTTGCGAACCATCTGTCAGGAAATGGTTCCGCGGCTTCTTTATGGAGAGGGCTGTTGTATCTACAAGTCCAACTCCTGACGGGAAGTTGGCTATAGATTCTTTCCATCAGTTTGCTGGACTTAAGTGGTTGCGCGAAAAGCCATTGAGCGCATTTAAGGATGCACAATGGCTGCTTATTCAGAAGGCTGAAGAGGAGAAGCTGCTTCAAGTCACTTTCAAGCTGTCAGATGAAACTCTTAGTGCATTGAAAGAAGAGTTTGATGGGCATTATCTTAGTCGCGGTGTTAGTAAATCTGCTCAAGTTTGGAATGAGCAAAGGAGGTTGATATTGCACGATGCAATATATAGTTTCCTTATACCTTCGATGGAGAAAGAAGTACGATCTCTGTTGACTAGTAAGGCTAAAAGCTGGTTACTTTTAGAGTACGGTAATGCGTTGTGGAATATAGTCTCTGTGGGGCCATATCAAAGAAAGGAAAATGATCTTTCAGATGATGAAGCTGCACCAAGGGTGATGGCTTGCTCTTGGGGCCCCGGAAAGCCAGCAACTACTTTTGTCATGCTTGATTCATCAGGAGAGGTGCTAGATGTGTTGCATGCAGCGTCTCTCTCTTTACGGCCTCAAAATGTTAATGACCAGCAAAGGAAGAAACAAGATCAACAACGCGTTTTGAAGTTCATGACAGATCATCAACCTCATGTTGTGGTTCTGGGAGCTGTGAATTTGTCTTGTACACGGCTCAAGGACGACATTTATGAGGTAAGAACTGCTCATTGTTGGTTGCCATGTTCCTCTTTTGGCCAAAAATGGATTACAAATTTACAACTTTCCTAGGCTTTTGTTATGCCCCATCTTTTCCTCCTATGTTATTTCACGCGAATTATCTTTCTGTTTTCTCGAAGTGTTAGTAGTTTCTTCATAATTTCATGTGGTGTCTATCTAATACATGTTTCCTTGTTCAGATCATTTTTAAGATGGTTGAGGAAAATCCTAGAGATCTTGGTCATGAGATGGATGAGCTGAGCATCATATATGGGGATGAATCTCTGCCTCGCCTTTATGAAAATTCTCGTGTCTCATCTGACCAGTTGCCTGGACAGCCAGGTAAATTCATTGTGCATATACTCTTTTGAGAAGGAAGTTAATTGATGTATCAAAAGTAACCAAAGAGGGCATCACCCATTTAAGATCCTTTATAAGAGATGAGATCTCTTGCATCAAGGATAGCTTTTCCATCTATATGGATATGGCAAGATCTCGCTGCATCAAAAACAAAAGGAGTTTAACCTTTTATCCTTGAACATGTCAGAAAGAGTTTCCATGCCTTCTATAGCCTTTTTGTTTCTTTTCTCCAAATGAACCAAGAAGCAAAGTTATAGTTGTACAAGCTTTTGCCCCTGTTGTTCCTTTACCAACTTGCGAGGCCGTTATCCGACTCTCTAACCATTCAATACCCACAAGACTCAAAGCCATGTCTCTTAGTTTGCTAACTCAATCAGAAGTAGGTGTCTGACTGTCTCCACTTTTCTTTACGTAGGAAACATTTGTTGCCAGGCAATTCACACCGTTAAGCCTCTTAATTTTGTGCATGCTTGCAGATATTTTATAGTCAATTTAATTTTTTAATGTTGCCAGGCATTGTCAAGCGAGCTGTTGCTCTTGGTCGATACCTTCAAAATCCACTGGCAATGGCTGCAACACTTTGTGGACCAGGGAGAGAGATTTTATCTTGGAAACTTGATCCTTTAGAGAACTTTCTCACTTCTGATGAGAAGTATGGAATGGTGGAACAAGTGATGGTAGATGCTACCAACCAAGTGGGCCTTGACGTCAACTTGGCTATGAGCCATGAGTGGTTATTTGCATCTTTGCAATTTGTATCTGGGCTTGGGCCTAGAAAGGCAGCATCCTTGCAGAGGTCTCTGGTAAGAGCTGGGGCTATATTCACACGAAAAGACTTTGTAACAACCCATGGACTTGGTAAAAAAGTGTTTGTCAATGCAGTTGGTTTTTTGCGTGTCCGGCGGAGTGGGCTGGCTGCTAGCAGCAGCCAGTTCATTGATTTATTGGATGATACGAGAATCCATCCTGAATCTTATGGGGTGGCGCAGGAGTTAGCGAAAGATGTTTATGATGAAGATATCAATGGGGATACAAATGATGATGAAGATGCACTTGAGATGGCAATAGAGCATGTTAGAGACCGGCCTAACTTATTGAAAAGCCTCAACATTGATGCCTATCTGGAGAGCAAAAATCGTGAGAACAAGAGAGAGACATTTGATGATATTAGAAGGGAGTTGATGCAAGGTTTTCGGGATTTCCGTAAACCTTATAAAGAACCAAGTCAAGATGAGGAATTCTACATGATTTCTGGTGAAACTGAGGATACGCTGGCTGAAGGTATGATTGTGCAGGCTACAGTCCGCAAGGTGCTAAGTCAGAAGGTTATATGTGCGCTTGAAAATGGATTGACTGGAATGCTTTTGAGGGAAAATGTTGCTGATGATTGGAGGGATAATGTTGAGTTGTCTGATAGGCTACATGAAGGGGACATACTGACTTGCAGGATTTCATCAGTTGTGAAAAACAGATATCAGGTCTTTCTGTCTTGTAAAGAGAGTGATATGAGAAACAACCGTCACCAGCACATTCGAGACCTTGACCCCTACTATCATGAAGACCAGAGCAGTGTGCGAAGTGAGCAGGAGAAAGCTCGTAAAGAGAAGGAGCTTGCCAAGAAACATTTTAAACCAAGAATGATTGTTCATCCCCGTTTCCAGAATATAACCGCTGACGAAGCAGTGCAGGTGTGTCGTAATTTGTAAATTATGGAACAATCAATTTTTTTGTCTTTTTGATTATGCTTAGATGTATGGTACAGTTAACTGAACCATGAACTTTTATAATAGCTATATGATATATGTTGAGTTACTTGGTATCTTAGATACTCATTAGTTATTTATGTACAGTTATTGTCTGACAAGGATCCTGGTGAAAGTATTATACGCCCCAGTTCTCGTGGACCTTCGTATTTAACTCTAACACTAAAAGTGTATGATGGAGTTTATGCTCACAAAGACATAGTTGAAGGTGGAAAAGAACACAAGGACATTACAAGCTTGCTTCGCATTGGGAAGACACTGAAAATTGGGGAGGATACTTTTGAGGACTTGGATGAGGTCAGTCTTCTTTCTTGTGGGAATTGCTTTTGGTGGCCTTGGATTATGCTTCTGATGCTGATTTCTAATGGTTGAAAGTTGGTGTTAATATCAACTAGTGAATTAGCTGATTTATCTACTCAAAATAAATAAATAGATGTGCTCTCAGAATGCTTTATTATCTACAAAGTTATAACTAGCCATTTGGTAAGGAGAGGATGTTTCCTTCATTATCATCGATGGATGAAATACTTCTGTACTTAGATATGTCACTAATGACTAAACTGCTTAGAGATTTGTATGATGTTGATGCTGACACATGCATCTTTGAGTATGGTTTCTGTTGTCACACATTTATGTGTGACCATGTGAGGGTGTGGGCATAATTTCTGATGAGAATTTGTGTGTGCCTGTTGTGGTGCAAGCAGATGATACCTGATCTGTTCCTTAACAATGTAGGTAATGGATCGATACGTGGATCCCTTGGTGGGTTATTTAAAGGCTATGTTAAGTTATCGCAAGTTCAGGAGGGGCACTAAAGCAGAAGTGGATGAGCTTTTGAGGATTGAGAAATCAGAATATCCAATGCGGATATTATATGCTTTCGGCATTTCCCAAGAGCACCCAGGCACATTCATTCTAACTTATATACGTAGTACAAATCCGCACCATGAGTATGTTGGTCTCTATCCAAAGGGATTCAAATTTCGGAAAAGGATGTTTGAAGACATTGATCGGCTTGTGGCATATTTCCAAAGGCATATTGATGATCCCTTACATGAGTCGGCACCGTCTATCAGATCAGTTGCTGCTATGGTGCCAATGCGAAGCCCTGCATCTGGGGCATCTGCAGGTAGTGGCTGGGGTGGTTCCACCAATGAAGGTGGTTGGAGAGGGCATTCGTTTGATCGAGATCGATCTTCTACTCCAGGTTCAAGAACAGGTAAAGCTTTTAAATATATAATAAAGATATGTAACTGCCATCTTTTGCATGCCCATGATAGTATTCTAAAGCATATTATCTATTTAATTTTTTGTTCCATTCCTTGGACTTTTATTTCATGTTATGTGGAAGGTTTATTACGATGTCTGTTCTGGGATGCTCTGTATTGCAATGCATTTTTTTGGGCGTGTTTTAGCTACTTGTTAGAGAATATTAAAAACTTGATGCTACTTAACCGTGGCTGGATGAAAATTTTAATCGCCTACATTGGGGCCCAGACATCTTCTGCAAGCTCACAGTCTGTTCTAATTTTGCACCTCTTTCTTGTGCTCCGTATTTTTATTATCTTAGACTTCTTAGTGTACAATTCAGATTAAACTTCTTCAGATGGTTTATTTATATTATTGTTCTCCTCTAAACTTCATTGTACGATTCAGATTCTATTGTGTTGCATTTACAGGTCGGAATGATTACAGAAATGGTGGTGGGCGAGATGTGCATCCAAGCGGGTTACCTAGGCCATATAGTGGGCGTGGACGTGGTCGAGCCTCGCATAACAGTAGCAGAGGAAACAGTGGCAGCAATGAGAGGCAGGATAATAGCTATGACACTACTTCTAAATGGGATTCAGACAGCAAGGATGAAAATGATGGATGGAACAAATTCCCAGGTGCCAAGGTTCAAAACTCTCCTGGCAGAGAAGCTTTCCCAGGTGGCTGGGGCACTGGTGGTAGTGGTGGCGGTGGTGGTGGCAGCAGTCGGGGTGCTACTGGTGGTGGTGAAAAGGGAAGTGGTGGTGGCGGCAGTTGGGATGCTGCTGGTGAAAAGGGTAGCAGTGGCAACAATACTGGCTGGGGGACAAGGTAACGGTGGCGGTGGTTCTGAACTTCTGATGATGGGGACTCCGGGTCGGGTGCAAGTTCCAAGAAAAGCTCTACACCAGCAAAACCTGACAATGGGTGGTCTGGACCCATTCTTCTAGTCATGAACCATGATTTGGTAAGCGTCTCAGGGGGGCTTGGTGTAGCTATAGGTTTTCGGTGAAGTATGATGAATTTTAATCTTTAACTTTCCTCAAGTCTCTTCTTGGCATCTTTATTCTCCTGGCTGAATGGAATGTGGCTAAGGCCATGATCCATTATCCATCATTTTACTTTTCTTCTTTTATAAAACTTTTAAGTTGGTGCTTCCCACTCATCCATGAGTTGGATACCGTTGTACGTAATAAGACCCACATCATCTTATGCACAAGAGTTGTTTACATTTTTCACCCTTTATTATTCCAAGCTTGGTCTCTTCATAAGGTTGTTCCACTGTAATTGTTCTCAAAAGATACAGAAACAACCATGACACATTCATGGCATTGAGGTACAAGTTGAATTATCAACAAAAATCCGACTTGGGATTGGCAAAGAACTGCTTAATCAAAAGCCAGTAATGATTGGGGGATCTCAGTTATCTTCGCTATTGAGTTATACGTATAGGATTTCATGTGCATGATAACTTAAACAATTAGGATATAAATTGTTGAGATTTTTATCATTTTCGATCAAAAACAAGGGCAAAGATGCCAAGAAGCAAGAGAAGGTACTCTTTTTTACATTCCCAAAATACCACATTCGTTGCTTATTTTCCAAACATAAAAAAGCACCCATGCAGAAGAAGAGAAGGTACAAACTAGACATTAGTACGGGAAATTTAAGTCATTTACATAAGAAGTTGCAAAGTAGAAACAGGTATAATCACATTTAAACAGCAGACTCGAGAGTACTCAAGGGTTCAGACCACTTCCACTCCAAGAAGGTGTTTACTATAATTGCAGGCACCAAGTTATTATCAAAGAGAGAGAAAGTAAGCCATGATCCGAGCACTGTAATAACTAATAACCTAGTCGAAAGGCCATCCAGAATACCCCATTTGGTGATTATTGTCATGCATAGTTGGTGAGCTGTTTCTGGTTGTTCCATTATGCCTCGAGCCAGAACTTGAGGAGCGGAATGGCCAAAGGTAAGAGAATGGATTCCGTCTTCCTTGATTATCCCTACCATTTTCTCTTTCATTGTTTGTGCTGCTTCTACTTTGACCACTTGAGCTTTGACAGCCATGGCTGCTACCGGATGCTTGTGGTGGCAGCTCTTGGCGACACACAGGGCATGAGTTGTGCTGGACTAGCCATGGCACTATACAGTCCGAGTGATACATATGGTTACAAGGCATCTGTCTTACTTCAGATCCCAGCTCAAATTTTTCATGGCAGACAGGGCAGTGAGAATCAGAACGAAGATGCCTCTGTGTGACCTTGATGGTTGGCATTGCGTTGATTGAAGATCTGGTTGCTGGGGGAGGACCTCGGCGATCATTAGCCGAGAGCTGTTCAAATAGTTCCTCCAATCCAGGACCAATAAAATAATCTCCAGCATTACCTCGTCCTCGTGTGAACCCAATTCCAGGAGTCCCATTAAAAAAAGCTTCAAATTCACCATTTCCGGCCAGCCTAAAAGGAACTTGACCTCCAAAAACCAACAAAGGACCAAATCCCTCAGGAATAGGATCTGATCTCCCCCTGATATCATGGTTATAGTTTCTGTCTGCTAATCGCTGCCTCATAAAAGCTGAGAAAGCTTCCATAAGCCCAAACCTCTGGTCATGATCTTCATCATTGTCCAGTCCAAAGTAATCTAAAGGGCTGACACGCACCATATCATCAAGTTCTTGAACAAATCCTCCACTACAGATGGAACAAAGTGCATCTTGTCCTTGCAGTCTGACCGGCTGCCTGCATCTGTGACACCAGTGGGTGTTCCTGCTATTCGACATCTTCCTCTCTCCTCCCTGAACAAAGCCTCAAAATATAATATGAATTCAAACTTGTGATTCTCACAAAGAAAGAATTAACAACAATAGTTCTCAAAACTTCACAAAGCAAGCAAAGTGAGGCAACAATAACTGTCTTGAATCTTGATGCCAAACTCCCTCCCCAACCCCCCAAGAAAAGAATTATAACTGACAATTTAATGGATAGATATCTAATCCTAGTTGTACATCTAAAGTTTCCGAAAGGAGCTTAGTTACACGGTACTACACTAGGAACAGTGAAAAACAGCATTGAATAGAATTCATCACAATGCAGGCTGCAACTCTTAGCAAGAACAACATTGGATATGTTTCCTTCTCTTTAATTTTGTATATGGAGATGATATGAAGATTAATCATGATATCTCAACGATATTCCCCAGCCTTAACCCACACCTAATCAACTTTTATTTCCACTATTTTCCACTGTTAAATATAACAATTCTGACTACAATGCGCCCTATGATCCACCAAACATTTAACATATCTATCTGCCTTCAGAGCTCTGTCCAGTTGCATCATGATTTGCATGAAGTTCACATCAGACCAAAAATACTATATATTTGAAATTTCAAACTCAAGGCACAAGATTTTCAAAGAGGATAGTCATTGATTTACAAACAAAGAGACATTTTTTAGCCAAAGAGCAAGATTGGTAATGTTCTATTAAATTGCTAATAAGTTTTCACATCAGTCTGCCCACAGATTTGTCTGTCCAATATACAAATGATGCCCACCACTAGGAGTAAGACTGTCTGGAGAAAAGGCGAGAAGCGAATGAGTACCGTCCTCGGAATTGCTAGAAAACAAAAGCTAGAAGTTTCCGCGAGTAAAACACTACTCTCAATCAATTCCCCCGAAACTTGCAAGTAATACCAACAAAACTCAGATCAGATTCAAAATCACAAGGATCCCAAGAAAGTGAAGAATCACAAATTTGCATACAGATACAACTCTGAGAAAGCAAGCAATTAATCATGTTGAGCTTATCAGACAACAGTTCTACTTTATTTCCATCTCAAAATCCTTTCGTCCGTTTCAACAAGTAACAAAATCAAATCAGGAAAGAAAAAAGAAAAAAAAAAACAGTTCCAGTTTCGATTGCATTTCATTTCCTAAACTCTCTGCAACCAAACAGACAATAAAAGCAAAAATTCCGTTTCCTTAAAAAGACTCAAAAACACAATGAAGACTCAAAATCGCGTAAATACGATTCTATGATATCAGTTAAAGTCAAGTCAAGCAATGAGATAAACAATCAACACAGTTACCAAATCTGATGCCGTAAGAACGTACCTTCGAAGGAGATGAACTACGCCGATGGATCCTGATGCGATGAACAACGATGAGGGAGAGAAGGAAAAGGATAAGAGTAAGAGAGGGTTGGGGGCTGAAGGTTGAGACGGACTGGACTGGTTTTTGGCTTATCAAGAACCTCACACGTGCCACTCTTTGTGCCAACTGTTATTGTTCTCTCTGTCTGATTGTCCCTGTCTGCATCATTACTCGCTCTTCGTTGTCTCTTCTTCATCACTCGCTGGATTGTTTTTTTGCAACTTCTTACTCCAAAGTTTTTTTTTTTTTTAAATTATTATGAGTATGGATTAAAAATTCATGTTTTAGACACATTGATTGGTTAAATTTATGTCGAAAAATCGATCGTTGAGAAAGTAAGAATTGGTCAGTAAATCTAATGATTATTGTGGATAATCGATAACACTCCGACGTTCAAATTAATAAGCTCATACTTTTTCTCATTTCTTTTTTTTTTTTTTTTTTTGTATTTATAGTGCATACAAGTCGGTCCTCCTTGATTGAGGGGATTGACGGGCTTCCCTTTTGTCAATGGCTAATTTCGTGCCATTGATCTTATGCCCTAATCATGAGATCCTTTTCACTTATTTCTCTCGATATGCTCCTCACTGACATGTGTTAAATCTTTTAAAGGTCCTTTTCATAATTTTAATAATGACGATTTTATTCATCTACACTAAATTTATCAGTTATTTTTGGGATAAGTTTTGAAAAACTTTCACAAATAGTTTAAAATAAAAAATTTCGGACTAAACAAACTCCTCTACTTTATGTATCAGGGACTCATATACCAAATTTTCATGTTGACGTGACAAAGAAGTATCGTTGAGTATCTACATGAATTTTTAATTGTTATAATTTTTAATTTTTAATTGTTTTAGTACAGGGGAAGGGATGTGAGAGGCTCGAACTCGAGACTTATATGAGATACCACACACATGAATGTCGTTTGAATTACTCGTGGTTCTCATATGAAATTAGAATTATTTTTTTTTGCACCAACATATGAAATTAGACTTTGATGGTTCCTTTACCCAAATGCTTAATCTTCCCCTTTTGAATTAAGAAAATCATGCAATATGTCTGGCCTCTACTCAAGACCTAGCATATGGTCACCATCATCAAAATGACAAACTATTGTAGGTATCTAGTTGTTTAAAATGGGCCATATTTTTGACACCCAAAAGCCTGCAACCGTGCAAAGTCCATATCAACATTGGGCTAAGAAATGGCCCAATGTCAATTGGCAAACAGGAGGCCCAAAATTGAAGAGATGCTCCGTAGGCCCATTAGGACCTCGAACCTCGAACCACGATCCGATCCTCCACCAGCCCCCACTACACTTGAGTTACTTTTTTGTACACGATTTGACGATTCGATTCTCTATTATCAGGTGCCACCGTAAGCATGACTCTCAGATGATACTTGCGATTCTATGATGACACGTGGATAATTACAACGGCCGATTGTTTTCTTACATTGCGCACAACTTGTCCCGCATAAGATACGGTGGTCTGAAAAGCAGTATAGTTCCTCACTATCACCATGGGAAGGCGCAAAACGACAAATCGCGAGTTAGAAATCAAATAAGCAAAATTAAAAACCCATGGATGTTATCGGGTTCTCGGTCTTGATGATGTGGGTATTTACTCAAGACAGCAAATCTGAATCAGGTATTTTGAGATTATTTCTAGATCCTGTTGTTTCTTCAGTTTGATTTCGAACTGATTGCATGCTCTGATCTTCCCTTTTTTGGGAGTTTTATCACTTCACTTCTCTGTGTCAGAGGTAATCATTTCTTTTTTGTTTCTCCGCAACCTGCTTGACTGTTTCTCTCAATCTTGTTTTCTGTATTGCATGTGTATGTTCTTTATGAGTTATGGGTGTTAAATTTCCCTGCTTTTCATCTGGGTTTTGCAGGAATTTTGTTCTGACACCGGAACAAAAGTTCGGTTCTTTCAGAGGTTACTGGGTGTTTTCAGATTTGGGTGTGGCTTGTGTGTTACTGAAATGAATTCTGTTTAAAGACGTGTTGTTGAAATTGTTTTCTGTAGATTTAAATTCAGAAGATTTTGTGAAAATTCTAGCTGTTCTTTCAGTAGAGACGTATTGGAAGAGAAGTAAGACATGCATATAGATCTGTAGAGCTGAAGGTTTTCTGTGCACTACAGATGATGTAGGTATTTGTAAATTGTGATATTTTTGTTTGGAAGAGATTATAATGGAACAATTCCAAGGGCAAAACTCAACTCCTCCGTCCGGGTCGATTGATAAATCCAGGGTTTTGGAAATAAAGCCATTGCGGTGTCTAGTTCCAATTTTCCCCTCTCAACCAAATTCTACGTCATTCAATACCCCTCAGGGTGCTGCCCCCTTTGTTTGTTCAAGCCCATCTGGTCCTTTCCCTCCCGGGGCTGCACCTTTCTACCCGTTTTTTGGTGTTCCGGGGTCTCAAGGGCCCCATGGACACAATCCTCAAACTACACCCAGTCAAACTCCACCTTTT
Source organism: Tripterygium wilfordii (assembly GCF_013401445.1). Taxonomy (NCBI): domain Eukaryota; kingdom Viridiplantae; phylum Streptophyta; class Magnoliopsida; order Celastrales; family Celastraceae; genus Tripterygium; species Tripterygium wilfordii. The sequence continues at coordinate 11,877,770 of NC_052236.1, read as the reverse complement.
CGCTTCAACACACCAGTGTCGGATGCAGTGCCCATCAATTCTTTTCGGGCTGGAGATACAACACCATCTAGGAAGGTTACCAGGAGAAATGCTAAATCACAACCTCAAGATGGTGTTGCAGGGGAAGCTGATACAGATGCAGAGGGGGTAAACACTAGATTGCGGAAGAAGGGTTCTATGGATCCAGAAGTGGATAATATTCTCACATCTTTGAATATCATTACACTTGATCCAGCTAGGCAAAATGATGGTGACAAGGACTCAGTTGAATATGCACTACTGATATTTGATTTACTACGAAGGAAGATTGCACAGATTGAAGACTCGAAGGGATCATCACCTGGAATAATCAAACGCCCTGACCTAAAAGCTGGTACAATCTTGATGACAAAAAATAGTCGGACAAATGCTACGAAAAGAATGGGATCTGTGCCTGGAGTTGAAATTGGGGATATTTTCTTTTTCAGGTTTGAGCTTTGCTTGGTGGGATTGCATTCACCATCAATGGCTGGAATTGATTATCTTAGGGTGAATCTAGAAGAAGAGCCTGTAGCTGTCAGCATTGTTTCATCTGGAGGATATGAGGATGATGTAGAGGATGGGAATGTTTTAATATACAGTGGTCAAGGTGGGAATCTAAATATAGATCAGAAGCTTGAAAGGGGTAATCTTGCTTTGAAGAATAGCTTGGAAAGGGGTAAAGAAGTAAGAGTAATCAGGGGTGTGAAGGATGTAGCAAATCCTTCTGGGAAAGTTTATGTCTACGATGGTCTTTATAAAGTTGAGGAGTCATGGGTTGAAAAAGGAAAAGGTGGTTGCAATGTGTTTAAGTTTAAATTAATTAGGCTCCGTGGCCAGCCTGAAGCATTCACGATGTGGAAATTGATTCAGCAATGGAAAGATGCCATCTCTTCAAGAATTGGGGTTATACTGCCTGATCTTACTTCTGGGGCAGAGAGTTTACCTGTTTCTCTGGTTAATGATGTTGATAGTGAGAAGGGCCCAGAATACTTCACATATGTTCCCACTATCAAGTATTCAAAAGAAGCAAATTCAACAGATTTTTCTAGTGGCTGTGCCTGTGCTGGTGGTTGTCTGCCTGGTAATCAGAACTGTGATTGCATTCAGAAAAATGGAGGCTATCTTCCGTATGTTGCAAACGGGGTTGTTGCAAATGCTGGGCAATTAATTTATGAGTGTGGACCTTCCTGTCTGTGCCCTCCTAATTGCAAGAATCGAGTATCCCAAGGAGGCTTGAAAGTTCGCTTAGAAGTTTTTAGAACTAAGGATAAGGGTTGGGGTTTGCGGTCCTGGGACCCCATCCGAGGCGGAGCTTATATATGTGAATATGCAGGGGAAGCCATTGATAATTCTAACATAGAGGCGCTAGACAGGGACATGGATGATTACCTTTTTGATGCTACCCGCTCTTGTCCTCCAATCCTTCCCAGTGATTCCAGTGAGGATATGAAGATGCCATTTCCTTTAGCTATTAATGCGAAGAATGTTGGGAATGTAGCTCGTTTTATGAACCACAGTTGCTCTCCAAATGTAATCTGGCAGCCGGTTTTACGCACAAACAATAAGGAGCCCGATCTCCATGTTGTGTTTCATGCCATTAGACACATCCCTCCAATGACTGAGTTAACCTATGATTATGGCATGCTCCCACCTGAAAAAATGGGCAGGAGGAAGAAACTTTGCTTATGCGGGTCTTCAAAGTGCAGAGGATTTTTTGCAATTTGACCCTCGGAGGGAAGGTTAGGCTCTTCATTATGTAACTTAGTATCTTGCTTTGCCCGGAATAAAATGTTTACAGTTTATGTTGTCTTCTTTTTTAATATAAACATGTTTATATTGTTGGTTTTGAATTTTTTTTTAAAATTGTCTAATATCTAGTTAAATTTTTTTAAGGTTTGTAGATCTTTTCTCTGCAAATTATGAAAAACTAAAACAATATCTCATAATTACTGTTTTTTAAGATTGTTAAGTGTGTTTTAAGAAGTTTAACCCAAGATAATGATGTTACTGCAGCAGCTTCTTTTTTTCTTTTCTTTTTTTCCCGTCATAACTCATGTTAGCCATACATCAAAAATAATGCATGACTGCTGATGATGAAAGGAGTCAATATTGCATTTACAAGGTGAATGTTCTTGATTGATTTAGAGCCTGTTTAAAATTGCTAGTCTTTTTTTTCCCCATGAGATTTACCATGTAAAAGTTACTTGTGGGTGCTAATGTGGATCCCTTCTCTATCAAGATCATGTAGCATTCATTGACATGCTGTGAGTTTAGTGCTACTGAGCTTATTGTACTACATTTAGACTATCATGTTCTGAGTTCTTGAAGAGGTCCGGGGCATGACTAGAAGCTTGTCCAGGTGTATGAGCTTCTCTAATGACTTTTTAGCGAGGAAACACAGGTGATAATTTATCCACTAAGACTTTGGCCGTAGGACTTAAAAGACTGATAAAATAGTTAGTTATCTGAGATCAATACCTGATATTGACCATCTTAGTTGTTGTTTGATGTTTTGCATTGTAATTGAGGAAAACAAACTCAGATTTTGGCTGACTTGGAGCCAAATGAGATCGACTCCATCTAGTATTGGGTGGTGGGCGAGGTTGCTTAATTTCACCTGGATATGCGAGTGTACCTCTGAATCCAGAAGTGAAGGGTGACTTTTTCTGTAGTTAATTATCATCTGAAATATCCCCTCTCTCTCTCTCTCTCTCTCTTGATCTCAAATAATTTTCTCAAAATTATCTTTCCGATGATGTACTGCTTTATTGTCGTATGTTTATTCACTTGCATATTATTTGGGTTTATTGTTGTATGTTTATCATGTTCTCACCCTTTTCTATTTCTTTGTTCTCAGATGTCTCCTAGCTGGCATGTAGTGAAAGAGCTTCAACGTAACCTGGTGAATCCATGTCAATTTTCCGAATTTATTTCCTAGGAGGGTTTTTATATTCAAGGCTGTGCAGACTGTAACATCAAGTACTCTTTTGGTAACTGTAGTAGAAAGGCACCTGGAAGGTTATGATCTTCCAGCTAACCTTCCAGCATTGTCATGTACTAGAAGTCATGTTGTAACGGTAGCTGTTGTACGATCAACTTTGCTTCTCTCTTGTAGATTAATGCAGATCTGTCAAGTTGAATAATTAGCTGCTTGTAATGGTGAAAATTATGCATCCTTTTATTTGTTTTGCTTCTGATTTTCACTATACTGTGGTGGGCCTGTTTCTTTGTCAAAACAATGGAGAATTTGTTATTTAGTTATGCTTGATGTTTATAGACTTCTTCCTGGCTAGAATGGAATTCCGGAATTGGTAATTGTCTGGTTCAACGAGGGAAAAGCAGTTGGCGTTGGCGCTGACGCTGACGCTGACGGTTGATTGCAGGTGGCTTATGGTTTCGGAGCAGGTAGGATGCAAGTTTCTTTTCTTCTGAAGATGAATGAAAAGGGTTAGTGTTCACAAATCCTCCATGGTTATGCATTTCATGGGGGTTTGGCTTTTTGCTTGCACTAGTCTGCCTCTTTAAATGGGAATGAAAATGGAGTAGGAAGCCATAGAGGGTTTTTATTGAAATGGTGATAGTTTATCTGGTGAGGTCGGGAATTCGATTTTAAGCCCATCCCATCCCTCTCATAGTAGTAGATCTTAAGACTGATCAATGGGGTGTGAAGACATCAATACCCTTATAAAGCACAAAAAGAAGAGTGAGATCTCATCCCATCGTTTTTGGGTGAGATTTGGTCAGACATTGCTTTCATATAAATGTTTAGTTATATACTTACGAACCAAATGTAACTTTAATATATTTGCAGATTCCACCAAAGCTTCTTTGCTGAGGAGATGGGTTTTGATGGTCAACAAAACATACAATTTAAGGAATATCTGGTTGTCTTTCTTCACAAAGCCTGCAATAACAAATCAACCAGCAATGCAACAAGAAGTAAAGGAATTTTTAGTTAATTAAAGTTGCATATTATAGTAAACCATGGACCTTTGTGGTCAAAGGTAAATTATTAGCACCATTGTTGTCACCATCTCCCAAATCTTGGAAGAAACTTGACAGATTGTTATGTGTAATTGCTGACCTGCCCCACCTTTGGAGCTTTTGTCTTCTTTGTTCTTCAAGAAGATTGATTTATATACCATTTTTCACATACATAGATGGACAAGGATATTGGTCTAAATGCTTTAGGACCACTATCCACGACCTTAATTAGAAACAATGTTTGAGGAGACCAATAACATTGTCTGTGTATATATATATATATATATATATATATATATATATATATGTATATATATGTATATATATATATATGTATATGTATATGAGTTGTGTTTCTCAGTTGGAAATTGAGGAGCTGGCATTTGGCTATGTTAAGCATGTAGCAGGATAGCAGCCAGGAAGATGAAGTCAAAAGTAACAATGTAGCATAAACGGCTGAGTTAGTTCGTAGTTAGATTCTGTGTGGCTGTGTGCTTACAAACTCTTGCATGATTCAAATTTGGTTTGTCAAAGATTAAACCCCACGTCGGATTAATATAATCCAATCGGATGGTATATAAGTAACGTTCTAGCACCTCACACACATGTGTTTTCTAGGTGTAAGAATTAATGGTGACGGTTTATGAAGAACAAATCCGTACGAACCCATGACTCATAGCAAACAGTAGTGTTTGGAATTGGATTTCGAGGATTGTCAAGACTATATCTCATATCGGAATGACATAACCGATTTACATGGATAGGTGGTTAAAAACTAACGATATTCTTGATGTGTTTATTAGACGAAATTGAAAAGAAAGTAATGGGATGTGCAATAAAGCTTATCACGTTGGTTCAAGGGTGGACTGCTTGGACGGTTGGACCAACTTGAAGCCATAAAATAAATAGAAGGCAACAAATGCATAAATAAATAAATAAATAAATAAATAAGACACCCGCGTGAAAGCTGCGAGAAATTGAAACATCCGCCCAGGCCTCATCGTTGCCAGCGTTTCTGGCATGGCATCAGAAGAGAGACAGAGAGATAGAATCTATGTCTCGGTATAATATCCCTTTGATATACAGGAAAAAACTAAGGAAAGATAAAAGGGTATAATTTTGGCGAGCAGAGAGAGGCAGCTGGTTTTTGATCCAAAAACCTCTCTACCTCTCCATTTCTCTATTCACTCCTCATTCGATACGCTTGTACACAAAATTTATGGATTACCTAGATTGGAAAGTTAGAGTCTTCTGATCCTTTTTGATGTTGTTTCTTGGGTGATTTCTTATGTCCATAGTGTAGGTATAGAGAGAATATTTTGTGATCGGAAGAAGAGGAGGAGGAGAGTTGAGTTGTTGTTGTGATTAGGAATCCAAATCATCGGCCATAGGGGGATGGCCCAGGATAAACCTGTGAGACTCTATCAAGCTTGGAAAGGAAGCAATGTAAGTCTCCATCTATTTTTGGTATTTGCTTCCAATTGGGTTTTCTTTCCTTGTTCATTGAATGAGACTGGTTGATCATGAATTGAATTGGGCGTTTGTTATTTCTTTTGTTTGATTTCGTATATCTGTTCTTTAACTATCCCTAATTACGGGATCCTTTCTTCTTTATTGAGTGCTACTTTGATTCTAAGATTGTGTAGTTTTTGAATTCTGTTTGTAAAGTATGGTCTGGGTATATACACGAGGATCACTGTGCGCCGGGGGGGGGGGGGGGTTGGGGCTTAAAGACGAGGGGACTGCTTTTTTGACTGAATTTCACTTTTAATGCCTGAGTTCATGACCATGTTAGCTGAGCATGTCTAGCCTTGATTTTATCGACGGTTTAGTTGATTTATTTTTCTGGTTCTTTAAATGTTCTAGTGCAGTTCACTATAAAGGGGGCAACCAGGATCCTCAATATTTTTTTTCCACTTCTTTAGTATGTCTGGTAATTTTTACTGATTATTAATTTAGCCACAACAATGCTCTGATTTTCAAATCAATTATCTTATAGGAGTTCAATTGTAGATCCAATTAAGTCAAACGTGTAGAGACTTTAGAGTTTAGACTGATAGATAGTTGTCGTAATGCCAGCTGAGTTAACATCTCGTCAGCAAAAAAGGAAGGAAAAGATTCTGGTGAATTAGTCCCAAACATCTCACTTATGACAGCTTTCATGACTATAGGCTTATGGACAAAAAGTTTGTAGAGCTGTTGGTGGAGTCTCTCATTGTGAATTAAATTTCTGGCCTTAATGAACTATGATATTTTATTTTCAGTTTCCGTAGTCAAATTCAGGCATTTTCTTCTTCTTTTTTTAGTCGATTGGTTTCTTATGCTTGCTGATACACACACACACAACACACGACAGTTGGAATATTTTTGGAAATGTGCGTACGGCATGACTATAATTTCTCTGACCTGGCTTTATTCCATACTATTTTGATGTTGTCAGAGATTTCTATGTGGGGGGATGTTGATCTTCGGTCCTGATGCGGCATCATTGTTTCTGACTATACTGCTTATTGCTGGCCCTGCAATCCTTTTTTGCATAAAAATCTATAGCAAGATCAATAACGAGCTCACCAGACATCCTGGGAGTTGGTATCCTGTATTATTTATTGGCGCTGCTCTCACAGTTATGGTATGTAATTATGTATACATTCACAGCCTGGCTACAATGTGTATTAAGTATGCACAATTTTGAGGACCTTGTTAAGAATCACAACAAGCCGATTCAAATACAATTGAAAGCACCAATTAACAAAATAAAAGATAGATTTGATTGATAAAATTCAAAGAATTGAACCCTAATACAATCTCTCACGGAGAAAGCAGAGATTTGGAATATTTGGACAGTTTTAGCTAATAAATTGCAGCTCTTGTTATGTTAAAAAGTAAAAACTATTTGATTGGAGTTTATTTTGTTTTTGTGCCATATCACGTCCGAGATCAGCCTTATGATTCCTGAAGTTTATACTAACACTTCTCCATTGTTTCTGGTCGACTGTATGTTTGTTCACCCTCTTCTAAAATTATTATGCAACCATTACTTTTAATATGCCTACGTCCTTTGACAAATGTTTTCTTAAATGATCTTTTCTTAAGTCATTATATAGTTACATGACAGTGGACAGCTAAGTTTATCACACTCTGGAGCTCCTTACAACATCTGAAACACAAATTTTATACCAAGGTCAACTTTTTTGCAGGATTTATTATTTCTCTTATTGACCTCTGGTAGAGATCCTGGAATAGTCCCCAGAAATTTAAAGCCTCCAGAAACAGATGAAGCTTGGGAAGTAACAACACCATCAATGGAATGGGTTAATGGTAGAACCCCTCACATGAAATTACCTCGAATGAGAGATGTGAATGTGAATGGCCACTCAGTAAAAGTGAAGTACTGTGACACTTGTTTGCTCTATCGTCCTCCTCGTGCTTCTCACTGTTCAATATGCAACAACTGTGTTCAGAGATTTGATCATCACTGTCCATGGGTTGGTCAATGCATTGGAATAGTAAGTACATTCCTGCATGATATTTTGAACGTGGTACTGAATGCTTGTTATTGAATAACAAATAGGAGTTTCTTGTTTTGCCATGAGTCCCAACAAAATACGTGCTTGATAGAGTCGTGCCCATACACGCTCAGCACCCAAGGCCCAACCGACACCCACCCATATGGGCCGGCTGTACCCAAGGCCTCCCAGCCCATACTAGAAAACCTTGGGTACTAAGGGAGGCCCATACCTCCCCCTATAAACAACATCTTAGCTCCCATATCTTTCGATGTGGGACAATCCTATCAATACCCTCCCCTTCAAGACCAACGCCCACGTTGGTCGAGCACCATGGCCGACCACTCCGGCAGGCGCACCCCCGTTGGATCCTATCAATACCCTCCCCTTCAAGACCAACGCCCACGTTGGTCGAGCACCATGGCCGACCACTCCGGCAGGCGCACCCCCGTTGGTCGAGCACCATGGCCGGCCACTCCGCAGGCACGGTCCCAAGTTGAAGGCACAACAGGATCATGCTCCGATACCATTGATAGAGTCGTGCCCATACACGCTCAGCACCCAAGGCCCAACCGACACCCACCCATATGGGCCGGCTGTACCCAAGGCCTCCCAGCCCATACTAGAAAACCTTGGGTACTAAGGGAGGCCCATACCTCCCCCTATAAACAACATCTTAGCTCCCATATCTTTCGATGTGGGACAATCCTATCAGTGCTTTGGAAAGTGAAGTTTGTAAAGTTGAGCTGAGACTAAGTCATTTTTTCCCCTTCTGTTTGTGATTGGTATAAAACTGTTGATACAATGATTAAGTTATTGTCTACCAAATGACCTTAAGGAACTAGACAATAACCTCCTCTCTAGAGTACTTCATATGTTGCATTTATGCTAATGTCCTTTTCATTCATTAGTAGAATGTCTTCTAATTTTTTTTTGCAGTAGTTAGAAACTAACATCGCTTTCATGTTGATTTGAATGCAGCGCAACTATCGGTTCTTCTTCATGTTTATATCAACAGCAACCATTTTGTGCATATATGTCTTTGTTTTTTCATGGATCAACATTCTCGAAAAAGAGAAGAATATCTGGAAGGCCATGTCACATGATGTACTGTCAGATTTGCTCATAGTCTACTGCTTCGTGGCTGTGTGGTTTGTTGGCGGCCTTACATTTTTCCATCTCTATTTGGTTTGCAAAAACCAGGTGACTTTCTTTCTAAAACGTATATTAATTATTTCTATATGAAAGTGTGGTGAATTTGTATCATATTTCTTTTGCAAGCTAATATTCAACCACGAGGTTCATGAAAACGCTTTGCATATGTTCAGCATGCCTGACGAAATGCATAAAAACACATGCACAAACATACATACCTTGCTGGATTACAGAAGTTGTATGTTCCTGCTTGTGCTTTGTTCTAGGAACACATAAAAAAGCTACCTATTTGGACAAATGTGCACTAGTTTGTTTTCTTGCATGCTTTATTCTGTGCAAACTATGAATAATATATTCAGATACTAGTTAGCTGTGCAGATCTCCCCACATCCCAATAAGAAACTAATTGTATGATGGTTGACTGGTTCTTTTCAACCTTGGCTTTCTCATTTTGATCCTGTTTTTGACAGACTACGTATGAGAACTTCCGATACCGATATGATAAGAAACTGAATCCGTACAATAAGGGACTGATGAGAAATATTGGCGAAACTTTTTTCTCCAAGATCCCACCTTCAATGAATAATTTCCGGTCTTTTGTTGAGTTCGAAGATGAGCATAAGGTAGTCGGATCTTTTACCCCTATTTATGGAGAGGATATTGTTAGCTCCAAGGAGAAAATTGACATTGAACTGGCAAATAACCTTGCCGACAATAGTGCTTATTCACTTCCTGAAATTCTACGAAATTTGGATTACGATGATGAGGAGGATGACTCAAAAACAAAAGAGGAAGAAAGAAAACCCACTTTTGGTCAACTGTTCAGGACTGAGAAAGATATGCTAGAATCAGGGCAAGTCTGTGTTATTGCAGATGAAGGAACTGAATCCGTTCAAAGTACTACCGCTGGAGGTGGAGGAGGAGAATCTGCACAACTGTTGAATTCTGAAGGTGGAGCAAGAGCTTCTGTTCAAAGTTCCACTTCTAGTGGGGAGATTAAGCCTGTGGAAGAAAGTAGGGATAATTGCAGCTCCCATCAAACTGCAACACCAGCTCTCCAAGTATAGAGGTCAATATCTCACATTCCTTTCATTGCTGATCTCTTCCTTCTCTGTTTGTTAGACAAGTATATTGCTCTTTGACCGCTAAAGTAGAAATAGTATCCTCTAATGTAGTTTTGTTGTTCTGTTTTTATTTACTGATAGTGTAAAAGAAAGCTTAGTTTCTACTTTTATTCAAGTTGGTTGTGTCGTTTATCACACATACCCTATGAGTTAAGATAAGAACAAGATTGTAAAGTAGGCTTTCAATAAAGGAGCAAAATTTCTATCAGCCAAGACTGTTTGTGTTTATTTATGAATTAGCTTATTGTGACAACAATACGCGACAGGCACGCTCAACTGTTTTGCCTTTTTCGTTTGTGAATACATTGTTTAATAGGGAAAACTTGGGCATTTTGATTTCTTTTAATCCAATCATCATACACATATACATGTTTGCAGTATGAATTCATTTTACACAAGAAATAAGTTGAACTCCAATGCCACAAGATAACAAAATAAAAAATTGTCCTTCGTATATTATTTCTTGAGGACGCATTTATATCCTGTCCAGTTGTTCATGTTTCTCAATGGATCATCTTTGATTTAGCCTCCATTCTCATCTAAGCTTCCATTCAACTCTAGCAGTTCGTTTTTTTCTTTCTTTCTTATCCTCAAGGCGAACATGTGAGCTAGTGGTAGAGTTGTAGGGTGCAACCTAGAGATCATAGGTTCAATTCCTGAAAATAACCTCTCCATATATTATGTGGGGTTAGATCTGCGTACATCTTGCATGTCCTCGACCCCCCCGGCCCATTGTTGGAACCTTGTGTGCGGATGTTGTTTACCTTTTTCTTTCTTATCCTCCCGTTGGTATTGATACATTTTGATGACAGGTTCTGCTGTAAAACATCTCTTCTTTGGCTCAAACATTTTGAAGTGGATGTGAAAGTTCTCCTCATGTGTTGGAACGGCTGTCCCATTTTGGTCATCCAGGTCTCGCGATCGAATGCAGGTTGTTTCATTGGGAAAGGAGAGGAATTTGATTGTCTGCTTACATCCATTTGTTTGTCATAAAGTTCAGACTCCTGTTTGCTGTATGTTTGTAGATGTCACACATTTGTCCAATAATGGTGAAACCCGCAGGTGAAGGTATCTGTAAGGGTAAAAGGGCCTGTAGATACTGTCATACGTTTTTCATATTTGACAAACACAGATTTGAAGATTTTCTTTATATTTGCTTTTAGACTTGTAGGACTTTCCTGGAAAATTTAATTCATATCACAGAAAAATTGTATCTCACTTGATTTTGAAATGGTGCAGTTTGCTTTATCCTCTGCCCTGGATCAAGCATAAGATAATCTAGAGGGTTGAATTTGTCTTTTTAGCTGGAAAACTTCACCCAAACACTATATCAATAATGTCCATTTTGATCCAAAGATTCGCATGACTTTGTTTTTCTTGCGTTGTCGCTCTTGATTTTGGGTCCAGAAAACGTGTTTGTTGGAGAATTGGAGTGCGCAACGGCAACACTAAGCCTACATAACCATTTTTATACCACTCAGGTTGAGTTATGTGATCTAATGTGTAATAAATTTCTGGATAATGAATCTGTCAACTAGAATCTGCTGTAATGAAAATATCACCACTAGTTTTTGCCCAAATTCATTACCAGTTATCACAACCACCAAAAAAAGCAATCAAGACAGTCCTATAATCAGTTGCCACGTGTCAAATGCCCATTTCATCTCATAGATTTCCTTGGATGAGACTCAATCCCAAGTCTACCAATCATAAACTCCACTCTTATCCAACGTTCTCTTTAGTCCCTTCTTCTTCAAAGAAGCTCAAAGCTCACAACTTTGCTCCCAAAAATGGCAGCAGAGATGGCGCTTGTGAAACCCATCTCCAAATTCAGCTCCAATACTCCCAAATTTGGCAACCCAGGAAGCAGACTTTCATATTCAAAGTTCACCACCATTAGAATGACAGCCACTTCACAACCAACCACGGCAAAATCAAGCAAGAAAGCTGCCAAATCTGCAATCAAGGAGACCCTTCTAGCACCAAGGTTCTACACCACGGATTTTGATGAGATGGAGACGCTCTTCAATACAGAGATGAACAAGAACCTGAACGAGGCTGAGTTTGAGGCTCTGTTGCAGGAATTCAAGACTGACTACAACCAGACACACTTTGTGAGGAGCAAAGAGTTCAAGGAAGCTGCTGACAAAATGCAAGGGCCTCTCAGGCAGATTTTTGTGGAGTTCTTGGAGAGGTCTTGCACTGCTGAGTTCTCTGGGTTCCTTCTCTACAAAGAGCTTGGAAGGAGGCTTAAGGTCTGGTTTCATATAGTTCTCAAGGTTTTTGATAATATGCACAGCTGGAAATGCATTCCCAATTTTTCCTTTCTTGGGTTAGATTGGGCTCTCTGAATGGCAAATGCTTATAAAATTAACATTTTTTTCATTTCTTGCTTGACTTGTTAGTGAATTTGACAAAGACCTGAGTAAATGGTCCTTGCCTGTTCTTTGATTTTGGGATTTCATTTTAGCTCAAATTACATTCTGAAAATGGGTTAGAATTGGGCTCAAATTGACACCAAGCCTTTTAATGGCATTTGTATCAGAAAACCAATCCAGTGGTAGCTGAGATTTTCTCTCTCATGTCCAGGGATGAAGCCAGGCATGCTGGGTATGCAAAATTATATCCTCCTTTGCTCTCATGTGCATCAGTTTTTCTAACCACCATTAGTTCAGTATTACTTAAATGACTATAATTTTTACACTGTTTGCAGGTTTTTGAACAAGGGTTTATCCGATTTTAACTTGGCATTGGATTTGGGTTTCCTGACAAAGGCTAGGAAATACACATTCTTCAAGCCCAAATTCATTTTCTATGCTACTTATTTATCTGAGAAAATTGGGTACTGGAGATACATTACCATTTACAGGCATCTCAAGGCCAATCCGGAGTACCAATGCTATCCCATTTTCAAGTACTTTGAGAACTGGTGCCAGGATGAGAATCGCCATGGCGATTTCTTCTCTGCACTGATGAAGGCACAGCCCCAGTTTCTCAATGACTGGAAGGCTAAGCTTTGGTCTCGATTCTTCTGCCTTTCGGTAATCTTGCCATTCTAGATAAACTCAGATATTCTCATCCCCACTTAGACTGCTGATTGATCTTCTACCTATTAGTTTTTGCATCTTTGACAATGTCATAAATATGTTTTGCAGGTCTATGTGACTATGTACCTTAATGACTGCCAGCGTACCAATTTCTATGAAGGCATTGGACTTAACACTAAAGAATTTGACATGCATGTTATCATTGAGGTAAGACTATGCTTATATCGCATTTTCATTTCTATAGGGATGACACTAAGCTCAGCTTTGGATGTCTGAAAACTGCCATTACTAACTCATAATGCTAATGAGTTAACGTTCAATGCATTTTCGTCGATGGTTTGATCCCAACTCTCTCATAGAAACACACAAGTAACATTAGCTTTCTAAACTGGTCGAGCGTGTTTTGAATTACTGAACTTTTGTTCATAATCAAGTTGTTTATCTGGAATTCTCTTTATGCAGACAAACCGCACAACCGCAAGGATTTTCCCAGCTGTGCTGGATGTTGAGAACCCAGAGTTCAAGAGGAAGTTGGATCGAATGGTCGAGATTAATGAGAAACTGCTTGCAGTTGGACAGAACGAGGAGAATTCCCTGGTCAAGAACTTCAAGAGAATTCCCCTTGTTGCAGCATTGGTTTCTGAGCTCTTGGCCGCATACTTAATGCCACCCATAGAGTCTGGATCCGTCGATATTGCAGAGTTCGACCCACAGCTTGTGTATTGATACCTTTTGAGTCTCAACCTTCATCACTTCTTTCATGTTTAGCTTCAGTATTGCATCAAATTTACTTTGGAAGGCTCGACCTATGGAACCGATTGAATCATATATGTGAAGAGTGCATATTTATCTGTTCTAATGATAGTGCACACATTTCAGTGCCCGTTATAGTATCAAAGGAGCACGGAGCTATACAAAAAAAAATAAAAAAAAATACTGGGATCCGTAAAACTGTTGTTCTATGAAATATGCCAAGGCCATAATGAAACATCCAACGGATGAGACAGAGACAGCAACTATGCTATGTCATTAGCACAACTTATGAAAGCAAACATAAGCTGTAGAGCAGGATTACTGAGAAGACAAAATACAATGTATAGACAAAAGAAAGCAGAACAATCATATTCTGCATAAGAGTTACTGGTAGTTTCAAAGTCAATTTCGAGCAGATGATTGGATATCATCCGGCTACACTAATTGACTGACTCGTAGGGAGGGATAACGAGGGAAGATGTGAAACATAAAATGAAAAATCTGTACAGAATAATGACTCAAAGGAATACTTTGCAAAATACAGAGAATTTCTTCAGTGCTGTGTGGTGGTTAATCTTGTCCACATTTACCTTCTCCAAAGCTAATACGTTTGTTCATCCAGCAGAGTTAAAACGCAAAAGAATTGGAATTCATTCATTCAGATTTAGTCTGCTCTTTCTGTGGCCGAACTACCAATCTAAATGTCCATACAGCTAGGAGAGTTGCCTCTATCGGTGCAAGCCAGTATACGAGTATGTGCTCCTTGGTTATATGATCACCACGAGCATAAGCCCATCCCATCGCCTGTAAATTTCGAAAAGGTTTATCAACTGTGTGTTCTTTAAAATGTTTCCAGGACTAAAAGGACAGAAATGAGATACTGATATGCCAAAGATGAGTTCTAGATACTTACAGATGCTGGGTTCATGCATCCACCCGTCAGATCAGACCCGAGTACTTGAAGAGCTAACTTTGATACACTTGATATCCAAGTCTTCATGAAAAAACTTCCAGGGATCTTTATTGCTAGCCCGAGTGAGATGATAACAATTGCAAATGTTAGAAATCCTTCAGTCAGTGCACCATGATGGATTTCAACATTCAAACGTGGACCCAGTCCTACTTGAGGGAAGATGTCAATCAGGATCCTAACCCCGGTAATAGATCCGATTACCTAGATGAAAGAACAGAGAGAAGGACAATGCGTTACCAATTGAATGGAAAAGTTCAATGATATACGTCAGGAAAGTGCAAACACAGACTCATCCTATCAAAGACGAGCCAAATAGAAGTTCTACATTCTAATACTCACCTGTGAAAGTTTATCGACTAAAATAATCTAGTATAGCTAAAACAATAATACAATGAAAAAAAAATCCAATTCAGAATTCAGCTGAATTCAAAGATATGAAGATAATACCAACTTGAGTTTGCCAACAAAATGTTAAGGGCAGCAAGAACCAAGATCAAGAAACATCAAGAAGCTGAAGGAAGATGAGATCCTGGTGATATCAAGAGCAACAATGATGGTAGGAAATATACAAGGTTCTCTAGTTTGCCAAAAACAATCTCTCTACGGTCTATCAAGGCTTCTTTAGGTTCTTTCGGCTTTGGTTCTCATTGGTTGCTTTGTTGCCTCCACAATTTACTGGATTTAGTAGGCAAAAAACTCAAGTAGGTTGGTCTTAGTTCTCATTGAGATGTCAGTGTAGGGTAGATCAAAGACGGCAGCTTATGTTGTCATGAGTTTGGCAAAATGTCAGCAATATTATGTATTGACTGTATTCATATCCCTACATTGAAAGCCAGTAAAACCCTTCTCTTTTCAAGATTTTCAACCTTTATGCTCATTTTAATTGCTGTGATGGTGTGCAGCATATTATAAACCTGGATTCCTCTAGCTGTGAAGGCCAACAAAAATGCCAATTTCTCTAATTTCTCCATTTCATAGGCAAGCCAACAAGAAGTTTAAGAAAATTCAAAATCCAACCAAACAAACCAATCTCTCTATGCAACCCTTTCCTTCCCAAGCTAAATAAACAACAAAATCAAGCGAACTCAATGCAAATGGTGAAAAGGAAATCAAACCTGAGCAGGAATTCTAGCCCCAACAGTGAAGAGAAACTGACTGAAATCCCCAGAAATGGCAGAAGAAAGAACAGTGAGAGGATTGTAACCCCCTCCTTTGCTAATCTTCCCCAAAAATGCAAAGAAGAACATGTTGGCGATCGACAAAGCACCCTTGACAATCTCTCCTTGATGGTCATAACCCAGCCCCAAAATCTGGTACACAAATATCTTTATCATAGCGCCCGACCATGCATACATGAAAGAAATCACGAAATCCGCTACAATCAAACGAGCTTTCGCCATTGGAATGGAATTACAAGATCCGGGTTTTGTTCTTATCTTGATTTCAATGATTTATACACAATTTTCTCTGCTGGGTCATGGTCATAGACGTCGAAATTGCCCAAGAATGCATACAAAAAGCAATAATATATCTCTCAAGCGCAGCCGTTTTGTTCTTTCTTCTTCAAATTATTCAAAGTCGTGTGCTGTAAACCCGTGGTACCCGACATTGATTTGCAAGGAGAGAGGGAGGGAGCTTCGGATCTGAACTAATCAACGAACTTTCCCATGTATTACTCCGTTGTCGGATTTAGACTCGTTGTGCGCCGCCAATTATTTTTATCACGGGACCCCCGAAATTAGGCAATTGCGACACAAAACGCAGAATATGGAGTCGTTTTATTTCTGGACTAAATAAATATTACCTTGGACTAGGGGCTTCTTATGGAAGGATTACTTTTGGTTACTGAAAGATATGATATAGTTCAACTCGGTTACTGAATTTTCAAACATTTCAATTTGAAACTTAAAGTTTAAAATTATTCCAATATACACATGAATACATTTTTCACTATTCAGTCACATTTCTTAGTTTGATTTTTATGCCATGTCAATAAATTTATTGCTCGAACAGTGAAAAATATGAGATAGCAATAAGACACGAACACCAACACAGCACCCCGAAGGGCAAAAACCTGTGTTGGTAACCGAACTTATCAACTACTCACACACACACTATCTAACCGATGTGGGACAACATATGGTAAACATAGTGTCAATCAAACATCACACACACACGCTTAGGCTACTGCCGTTTAGCTTTTTTTGAAAACCAACCACACACGAGATAGCAATAAGATATGAACACCAACACAGCACCCCGAAGGGTAAAAACCTGTGTTGGTAACCGAACTTATCAACTACTCACACACACACTATCTAACAGATGTGGGACAACATATGGTAAACATAGTGTCAACCAAACATCACACACGCACGCTTAGGCTACTGCCGTTTAGCTTTTTTTGAAAACCAACCACACACGAGATAGCAATAAGACACGAACACCAACACAGCACCCCGAAGGGTAAAAACCTGTGTTGGTAACTGAACTTATCAACTACTCACACACACACTATCTAACCGATGTGGGACAACATATGGTAAACATAGTGTCAACCAAACATCACACACACACGCTTAAGCTACTGCCGTTCGGTGACCGAATTATGCTCGATCATATTTTTTAGTAATCAAAAATTGCATTATGCTGAACTCAGGCCTAATATGGACTTGTCTAGACCCAGCCCATTATAATCAGTTTGGTTCAAATCTGGCCTTGATCTAGATGGGCCTCGACTGAAAAAGCCCAGTCCATTTCTTGACGGAAAAGAAACTCTGTATTTGTAAGCTACGCAGATCCAAACCCAACACCCCCTTTCCCTTGGTCTCGCAATCGGAGAAGAAGAAGAAAGGCTAGAAGAATGAGCAGCATCGGAACTGGTTACGATCTCTCCGTCACCACATTCTCCCCGGATGGCCGTGTTTTCCAGGTCGAGTACGCTTCCAAAGCCGTCGACAACAGCGGGTATTTCGAATTACTACTCTCTTATTCTCTTTTACTTTTTAAAATTTTCTGTTTTTGGGTTGACTGTTTGATTTTCCGTCGGTTTTGTTGCTTGCAGGACTGTTGTTGGGATCAAGTGCAAAGATGGGATTGTTATGGTAATGCTAATCTGTAGAGGGACTGTTATTGTCTTTTAGCGTTTAGGGTTTGTTTTGATTGGTTTTTTTTCCTGTTTCAGGGTGTGGAGAAGCTCATACAATCGAAGATGATGCTACCTGATTCCAATAGAAGAATACATTCTGTTCATCGCCACTCTGGCATGGTACGATGTCTATGACCTCACTCACACTGGAGTAGAATTTCTGTTATGTACCTTCTCGGTTCGATTTAATGTTTTGAACTGTAGCGGTATCATTGTGAACAACGCAATTCCTTGTTTGGTGTCCAAACTTTCTCTCTATAAACCTTACGTGTCTCTTCCTATTACAGGCTGTGGCAGGATTAGCAGCAGATGGTAGGCAAATAGTCGCAAGGGCCAAGTCTGAAGCTACAAACTACGAGAAGTGTGCTTTGCAATTTGCCTTTAGCATTCTACATTTTGTCATTTTCTGTTTTGTGCAATATGCCGCATCTTGTGTGTAGATTGACAATTTGTTAAGGAAATGTGTGAAAAGTAGATGTTATATGGGGCATGGCTTATATTTATATTTATCAAGTCTGATTAGTAGACTCTGAAATACAATCGTGGATTAGGACTTAGGAGTAGACAATCCTATTTGATTTCCTAAATTTGGTTTTAAGTAAATATTCGGACTTTGGAGGTAGTCAACTAATCTTTTTAAATTTTCTTTTGCTGAAAGTGATTTCCCATTTGAAGGTCTTGGCATGCAAATATGTTCTTCCATTATCAAGCAACACCATTTTCCAAGGGCACCAGTTAGTAACGCCTCTAGAGTCCTGCATTGTTAATAAGGGCACTAGTTAGTAACACCTCTGGAGCCATGCTATATTAATAGGGGCACTAGTTAGTAATACCTTTAAATAAACTAGAGGAGAATTTTTTTTAGTAGACACATTGGTCCTAAACTATAGTTGTGGGGAATCATCTCACATTTTGATGTAATGGTAAAGCTTCATCTCAGTTTTTAAAGAAATTATTGTGCAGGGTATATGGTGAACCGATTCCTGTGAAAGAGCTTGCTGACAGAGTCGCGAGTTATGTTCATCTATGTACTCTATATTGGTGGCTCAGGTTTGAGGAATAAAATTAGTTGACCTACTTATATTTATTTTCTCCTTCTACAAGAGAATAATTGATCGTTCTGCAGACCGTTTGGATGTGGAGTAATTCTTGGAGGTTATGACAGAGATGGACCGCAATTGTACATGGTTGAACCTTCTGGTGTTTCATATGTAAGTTGATTTATTTGCAACTACTGCTACAATTGATTGGTTTTAGTGCCCGATTTTGTTTATTTGCTCGTCAATTCTCTACCCTCATGCCTTAAAATATATTCTTACAACTATGTGTAATTTTTTTTTTTGTTGGTGGCATTTTCTCTAGAGGTATTTTGGTGCTGCTGTTGGCAAGGGAAGACAGGCTGCTAAAACGTAAGTAATTAAAAGTGATGAACTTTTATTTATTGAATTTTAGTGTTATTTATTATTAGTGAAATGTTGATGGCAATCTATCTTTTGCTGCAACCTTCTTATGCCAAAAGAACACAACCTGAACCATGCTAAATGATATCTCCAATTCTCTCTGTCTGTGTTAACTTGTATGTATATAAATTTATCTTCCTAATTGTTCAGTATATCTATTGCGAAATGCTGCAACATTGGCATGGTTATAACTACAAATGTAGAGGTTAGTGAAGAGCTGAACGATGTCTGGTGATAGGCAAGCAAAATTAGCTGATTACAGGTAAAATCATGATGCTAAAGGCAAACAAGAACGAGATTCGTATGGGCATTGTCTTTGTATTTTACAAGCTTACAAGCATATGGTTTTATACACTAGTTCAACTCAACTGACTTTGAGCTGAACATAATCAAGATTTACCGCAAGACCAGTGTGGTTATGAACATCAAATCATCAATATGGAATTTAATGGATTGAACATTTTGTGCGCACTGCCAAATGGACATAAACCTTTTGATTGTGTACATTTTGCTTGTCCAGAATAATCTCTTAATCCTTACATTCATAATAATAGACAGTTCTCAGTCATGTGTATTCACTTAGGTACTATATGATTATATTAATATCTTATCTGACTGTTTTGTTGTTGGTTAGGATGGTCTGGTTATATACTTAATTTTCTCTTTAGTGTGTCCAAGTGATTAATCACTACTCTGTTTTGTATTTTTGAGCTTGTTCCATTTTCAAAAAGTTGTCTTGCTTGTTTTTATACACTATATTGACAGATTTAAGTGACGCCACTGATATGCTTAAACAATATTTGACAGAGAGGTCGAGAAGTTGAAGCTTTCCGAATTGACCTGCCGCCAAGGAGTTATTGAAGTTGCCAAGATGTGAGTTGTGTTATTGACTACTTTTTGGATGATAAGTTCTATCGTCACTATTAGTTGGTATCTGTATCTTGTTGATTCCTCAGTATTGTTCAAACTTATGATGTCATTATCTAGTTGTGGTTTCATCTCTTCAATCTTAGGAACTTAAATTTTCATACTGTTGTTTGCTTTTGCATCTATTATAGAAATCCCCATGGTAAGAATTGTGATTGTGATTGTGCTGGCAAACAGAAAGCCGTTGAGACTTGCATTGGGAACATAGATGAGTTGTTGTTTATGTGGAAAAAAAACCAGAGTGAAGGTTCATAAACTATGATATGAAAGATTAAGTAGTTATCCATTGGTTCCAGTTTAAATGTTTAGTCTTGAACATCTACTGAGTTAACAAAGATCCTTAGAAGAAAAAAAGAGTTGACAACGATGATGGATATAAAAATGAAATGATCAGTAGGGAAGAACAGGCACACTTCATCATTGCCTACTTGGGGGTTTAGAGATGATATAATTGATTGGATTGTATAATATCTATGCTTAAGTTTGCTGCTAATTATCCGATTGCCTGATGTGCAATGGAGCCAGTATTATTTGGCATATTCTGATACTAAAGATTTTTGAATGCAAATTTAGAATTCTTTTTATTCCTTTGACATTCTCATATAATGCTAACCAGAATTTATGGAGTACATGATGAGGCAAAGGACAAGGCATTTGAATTGGAAATGAGCTGGGTGTGTGATGAATCAAACCGCAGGCATCAGAAGGTATTTCTAGCTCTTTATGAAGACAGAACTAACTTTTGGAATTTTATTTATTTTGGACTCACTTTGCTGCAGAATTCAGTTTTTTGGGCCATTTCTGGAACTTCATGCTTCTTTGGCTATACATTATTACATTGTCAAATATTTTTAGTGCTGAAACAGATCTTATCTAAAGGAGTTGCAAAACTTGAATGTTCTTACTTCTTAGATTTAGTTTAACATGCATCCCATGTTGAGTCAAAACTTCAATCCAAGCACACTTTCCATTTTTTTCAATTGCATATCATGTTTATGGTTTATGATTATAAATAGCAGTTTACCTAATTTGTCGACAAATATCTGCCCTGATAGGAAAATGTCTAGCCACAGGCAAACATGTGACCTCAGTGGTAGAGTTGCAAGGGTGTAACTTAGAGGTCCTAGGTTCAATTATTGGAAGTAGTCTCTCCGCATATTACATTCTGCCTTTCCCTGACCCTAACCACTCGCGAGAACCTTGTGCACGAGAGTTGTTTACATTTTTTTATAGAAAAATATTCGGTTCGGAACAAGCTTAGACAGTTTATCATCAGAATCATCTATTAAAATCTGGCCCTCTTGCTAATCAGCCCTCTAATATTGATTTTGCCTACAGTGATGTTCTAAATCAATAGATGAGACCAGACTGACTGTCTTTCTGCTTGTTGAGACTGTACATTGTCGCGGCAATAAGGCTGGTTCCTGCAGTTAATTTTCCTTTTGTTTCTATTATGATCAGGTCCCAGATGACCTTTTAGAGGAAGCCAAGGCAGCAGCTAAAGCGGCACTCGAGGAAATGGATGCAGATTAGAACCTTTGTCATATTTTCCCCCTCCCAACAGTTGTATTTCTTTGATGATCATGGAATCATTCGAAACATTTAAAACTTATGTTAAGATAGACTGGCAGGTTTACTTACTCCCTGTATCATTTGACTGTTGATTTTGAACTGAGATACTTTTTAGTTCAAGTAATTCATGTTTGCTATCTTTGTAGTAGATATCCTACTGTCAATTATTATCAGTTCATGAGGCAGTCCAGAAATATGATGCCAATTTCCCCGAACGATGATATTCAATGATATTATGCTCCATTCTGAACCGTCAACCATGCCTGTTCAAATCACAAATAACTTCCTAAAGTGAGTAACCTACAATTGCCGATAACTTTGCTCTCCCTCCAGCTTTGCCCCCTTATATGCCACTAAGTGCCAGTGGTAATTGAGAATGATATTATACAAGTTTGTTATTTGAACATTCGATATAAACCTAAACTCGGATCATTAGATCGTGTTTACAGAAGTTTCTCACCTGACGATAATGTAAGTTGGATCAAAGCTTAACGCGTAGACATAAGAGAGTCTTGCCTAACACGTGGACATAAGAGTCTTGTTTTCAGTGGAATTCAAACCGAGAATCTCCCGAGTCCATATAGTTTGGTCCTAGAGATTCACCAACTAGACTATTATTCAAGTGGTTATCGCCAAGTATTGATACTGTTGAAGAGAACTGAAATGTGAGAGGATTATGAAGTTTTGGATCTGATTGATATTTCAGAGTATATTTCAGGATCTATTCAATTTCAAAGATAATGAGCCAGCTCATATAGGCAGTGGAGCATGATCCTTCATGAATCCAATGACTACTTTGATAGCCTGGAATTGCAACTTTACCTCAAAATTGAGAAAATTGCCATTCATTTTTTTGGTAGAGCTATGGATCATTTGACATTGTAAGTTGGGTCTGTATTGCTCATATTGGGAATCAAACTCAGACCTCCAAATTCATACACGATTTGGCCCAGAGATTCACCAACTAGACTAGTGAGCTTATTATCCCTTAATCCCTTTTGCGCAACATTGTGCTTTAAAGAAAGTGACATTAATGGAGAATATTCAAATTGCTTAAAAGATTAAGGGAGAAGATATAGCTCTCATGCATGAAATAGCCATCTAGCACATTCAGATTCAACATTTAACATCAGATCTCAGGCTTCTTATGTATTAAGCAGCCAAACTAACTTTATTCCATCACTTCTTAATTATACATTCAGGCTTGGACTGGCTGTTCCCTCTTCATGTCAATGCTCTCCTCTTGCTTGTGAGTATCACCACCTACCTCTTCAGGTGTTTTCTCGTCGAGTTCTTTCTTGGTTTCTCCATTATCCAGCTTGTGTTTATCATCCAAAACATCAGTTTTTGGTTGAAGGATTTCTTTAACCCAACTTTGGAGCTGCTTTGTTGCTTCCTCATCTGTTCCAAACCCACATTCATCACTTAAGCAAACAAAATTCTCAATAGACTTGAGGCATGTGTAGCATTGCTCTAGGCCATTAAGCAATCAAGTATATTGCAATCCCCCTTAAAATCATGAAAGTCTGCAGATCCAATCAAGGATTCCTGGTTGTGGATGTACACCATTAGGTGCTGATACTTAATTTAGGGATCTAAATTATGAAGGACTCACCTAATCTCGGGACGGTGTGGCCTTGAGGATGCCTTATGATGAGAGGATTCTCAAAGGCAGTTGCAAGCTCCTCAGAAGGCAATCTCAACCAGTCCTTGGCTCCAACGAAGTGTACTGATTTAACCTTGATGATTTCTTTGTAGGCAATGTCACATATGCTTTGTTCTCTGAACCTTGATCCGGATATCGACACAAACAATTTCATCGGTGGATGGTCTTTTAGTACCTTCCCCTGCAGTTTCGCCGCGTTAATTCTTTCCCTCTTACTTTTACTTCATCTAGTATGAGGAAAACTTGACAAATTACCTGAGCTTGATATCCAAGCAAAAGGGCTGCCAAGGTCGAGCCCTGAACCAAAACAGAGCAATGCAGTTGTCCAAGAAGTTTTTCTATGAAATGTTTATGCCTATTGACATCAAATTATGCATATATGTTTGTGTAAATATATATATATACCTGAGAGAAGCCAAGGAATCCATCAAAAGGGCCTTTGCTTGTGATGTAGTCACACAAGTAAGAAATGCATTCTTCCAAGTTTGTGTACTCGGTGAACTCCTGATATACAATTAAGTGTTATGCACTTGATGAGTTCAGAGTTCAAACAAACATATTTACAAACATCTTGTCTTCATAGAAGACGAAGAGTAATACTCTTACTTTGTTGAACTGGAACCACTCAAAGTAAGGTGCTGGGAAGATGCCTTCTATATCAGACTTGCCTCCAGCAGGATATATTCCATCTGGGAAATCCTGTATATATATATACACACACACATAGTTACTATACCTGGTTTGGTTCTAGCCAGAGTTCAGTTCTTATGACAAAATGATTAATGAGGAGTTTCAGACTCAAATTCTGATAAATTGAGATGATTAGATAAAGAAATAAGAGGAGAAGAATGTGAGATACCAGGTCAAAATTGGCGAATATAGAAGGATCCCATTTGCTGATTTGCTTTTGAAGGAACTTCCCACTGGTTCTGAATCCATGCAGACAGAGTATCTTCATCTTCTTCTTCCTCTCCTCTTCTTGAACTTCCATTTTTTCCTTCCTCTCCATCTCAGTTAACGTGGCCACTAAACTGGCTTTTATCAAGCATGGAAGTGAGTGTTTTGGGTTTGTAGCTCTACCTACCCCCATAATTTAAGGCTCCAACTACCCTCTCTACTAGCCTGGTTTGGTTGGTTGGTTGCACGTGTGGTTCCCCTACACTTGTAATGTGTATCAGTGGGTCATTGTTTGTTGACTAACTTCTTGGTCAATGTTTTGCACATATTATATTTGTTTATTCTTTATAAGAATGTTCATAAAGACGAAGATGTAGTGGTAGAAGAAGTCATATGCACTATTGACAATTATTTGTTAGATAAGCTTTATTACCTATCCTAATAATAAAAGGAGAGAGTATCTTGACCATTGGATGATCAAGATCCAATGATTGAAATTTAAGCTCTTAAGATTATCGAAATAATTTTAAATAAATAGTCGTAATTGAGTTACAACTCAATATAATTGTTTGTGTGCCGTGCGTGCTACGGTGCCCAATGGAATTGACTCCCTTAGAAGAACATATACATGCACGGCAGCAATCAAGTGAGGAGAGCGTGAAAAAGAATCAAAGAAAGTCTTTTTTCTTTTCCCTATTCTTCTTACTTTCTCCTTCACCGATTTCCGTTGTTGATCAATCAAGAAATTTCGAAGATCTTGATTGTTGAACATTCGTGGCAGCAAGGAGCACAATATTCAATTATCCAGACATGTAAGAGTTTTGTCACCCCTAATTTTAAGGTCCTTGCATCTCGTGAATGCAAACCCTAAAAACAATAAGAATCCCAGACATTCAGGGATATATTTAACCTTAGTCCACCATATTCAAAACTTAAGAACAACATCAAGATTCAAACTTTCAAGTATATATTTAGAATTTTATCATCTACTCATCGTGTACAAACTTCTAAAAAACAGAAATAGAGTTGCAATAAGATGCAAAGAAATGAGTCAAACCATCCTTCAACAAATATGCAATCTTCCATGGAGGTTAAAGTTCCAAAAAAGGCCAGAAAAGATGTGAAAGATATAAAACAGGAAATAACTTTGAGTAACAACAAGACATTGCAGCAGGAGACATTACACTAACATAAACACAAGGACCACTACTTTCCTTGAACACTTGATATTAAGGCATGGAATAAAAATTGAGAGAACGGAAATAGGGAGTCACACCATACCCTGCTCCACTTTCTTTTTCATTTTTTTTTCCTTTTCTAAAGATGACCTATGATCATCACTTAGCCATCATAACCTTCACGAACTCCTCGTAGTTAATCTGGCCATCGCCGTCCACATCGGCTTCCCTTATCATCTCATCAACCTCTTCATCAGTGAGCTTCTCACCAAGGTTTGTCATCACATGGCGGAGCTCTGCAGCAGAGATGAAGCCATTTTGATCCTTGTCAAAAACTCTGAAAGCCTCTTTCAGCTCCTCCTCAGAGTCAGTATCTTTCATCTTCCTGGCCATCAGGTTCAGAAACTCCGGAAAGTCAATGGTCCCATTACCATCAGCATCAACTTCATTGATCATGTCCTGAAGTTCAGCCTCAGTAGGGTTCTGTCCCAGCGATCTCATAACGGTTCCAAGTTCCTTGGTGGTAATGCAACCTGGAAAATCAAATGACACAAGATGTAGAGTAAGCCCACGATTCTCAGAACAGGGTGATAGAACATCTCACCCAGACAAGAAAAGGAACAAACAACTAGGGTATCAAAATGACAGACGATTATGGTACACAATTATATACACAAATCTAAGAAACAATCTAGTATCTATCATTTCACAATCTGAACAACGGCACCATTGGTCCAATTCAAGCTGTAAAATGGCTGGTACACACTCAATTATCTCACACTACAAGATAACCACAGGATACCATAGAAATAAATGGAAGTGCATAGAATATGAAAGCATGGCAGATTCCTATAGCGAGAAATGGAAACTACCACGGGTAAAGTAGTTTGTCGATCCCCACATATTACCCAATTAAGACCGGTAAGCTACAAGGTAACATAATAAGGATACCCCGTCAATACAATTACTATTCCAGAGTAATTAACACCAAAGTATAGCCATGGGCACAAAGGCAACAATTAGACAATAACTTTTGATCCTCAAAACCACCAAAACAAAAGGTTTCACATACAGAATGACATGTTCCACAGAGGTACCTGGAGAACAGATTCATACACACAGCTAATGCTTTACACGTGTGATCTAGGTTAGAAACCTAGAACAAAAACATCCACAATCCATATAACACGTAAACTTGCATCTATTGAACGTTTCTCCTTCAGACTAAACACTACAGAACGAGAAAAGCTCCAGTCATTAAGCCGCTAACGTAAGCAATCAATTAAACCACTTTCTTTCCCGATTTGGTTAAACCAAAAGATTAGAAGCTCAATCCGTCATCATCCAAGGAAACTAACATATAAAGACTAAAACCACATCCTCATCACGAAATAGAAATCAAAAAGCGATCTGAAAACCAGAACAAATACAGAACCAGATCTAACAATCCGAAACCATGAAACAAGTACGTAAGTATAGAAAAACAGAGAGAGAGGGAAGGAGATGAACCATCGCCATCCTTGTCGAACAAACTGAAAGCTTCCTTGAACTCGGAGATTTGGTCGTCGGAGAGTTGCTCGGCCATATCTGCGTTCTTGCTTTTGATTTACCGCTTTTTCTTCTCTATTTTTCTGCTTTTTCAAAGAAATGCAGAGAGCGAGTAAGACCCAATCAAACAGCTAAGAGAGAAAGATTGCGATTCGTTCGCTTTTTTGGTGTGATGTCAGTGGTGGTGGCGATTTTATATGGGCCTTTCCTTTTCTCTTCAATACTAGTATATATATATTCCCTGCATCCGGACGTAAACCATTCTTTCAATTCCCCCTCAATGCGAATTACCCATTCCGCCCCTTGTGGATCCTACTATTTTCGTCCCGGTTATCTCAAATGATAAGATGAACTCATACGATTTTATATGGATTCTAGGTTTTTGCTTCCGCTATCCCAAATACTTGGCATTTTTTTTCGTAAAAATAAGAATTTTTGAAAATGACCATTGTAGCCCTCTCCTTCTTTTTTTTTTTTGCCTTTAAATGTTATAGTACAATTTTCCCACACAAATTACAAAAACATGCATATTGTGTTCTTTTTGTCCATTGTAATAGTGTATGTATATTAGGGCTGTATGAAAATTATCCGAAAAATCAAATTGAACGATCGGTTTTTTTAAAAAAACATTTGATGAGAACTGATTAAAAATCGATCGAATAATTGAAATAACCGTCGATAACCGACCGATCGATTGACTAATTATTTTTCCAAAAAAAGACAGTTTACAGAGCGCACAATCAGATGATTTTTTTTGTTTAGAATTTCATTATTGTGAACTCATTTTCATCCTTCTCATTGTGATCAATTTGAACTTCTAATGGCTATATTACAATTTCTACCTAGTGAAAATTAATAGAGCTAAAATTTGAATCTCATGTAAATTAACTAACTCAAAACATGGGGTTAAGTTTGTTGTCTTTTAAATAAGGAAGGTCTAAACTTTATTTTTAAAAATCAAATAAAACTCGGACATATAATTTAGTGAAAGAGTCAAGTTCTACAAGTCTACAACATCATATTGTTCGTAGACAAATGTGATGTACACAATACTTTATCCCACATAATATATTAATGAACTATTTTACAGATTTTATATAACTTATAGAGTT
The DNA here is from genome assembly GCF_013401445.1 of Tripterygium wilfordii. NCBI lineage: Eukaryota > Viridiplantae > Streptophyta > Magnoliopsida > Celastrales > Celastraceae > Tripterygium > Tripterygium wilfordii. Next base: position 11,849,699 of record NC_052236.1, on the reverse strand, counting down.
TTTCTTTCTTTCTAAAATGGAGGAGGAGAATCCGATCATGGATCATCAAAGTGATACACACCATCATGATCAGTTAACTAAAATGAATTTCTTTGATTATTATAGCTAGGCGGGGTTGCTGCCAGCCATGAACTTCAGTATTACTGGTCGACAGTAATTCCCGCTCGTCCATTTATAATGATAACGCATAGATATACGCGGTTTGTACGCGGCGTGTGAGCTCATTTGTCTTGGGTTGACTTCCACGTTATCCCTGCGTCGCTCTCGCACTATTAGGGCAAATGCAATGGGATTTAGGTTGTTGGGCCAACATTTTTGTTGGCCCGGTCCCACCTCTATTACACAAAAAGTCAAGTCAAACACGTATTCTAATACAGCCACATCAGCAAAACACAAATTTCTATACACTTTTTCTTCCCACACACTTTCTCTTTCCACCCAACCCAACAACATTCCATTCCTCCATATTATCCACAACAAAACTACACCAAAATATCAAATATCAATACATCCACATCAGCAAAACACTTATCCCAGTACAACCACATAAGCAAAACACATTTTACAATACAGCCACATCAGCAAAAGACAACATCTTTATTGGCCCAATACCACTTCACCATTGCATTTGCCCTTACTATTATCAGGCGGCCATATCATTGTTTGGACTAATTGATTTTTCAATTAGATGCTTTTTTTTCTTTTGTAAGTCTTAAATGGAGAATGAGAATAGTATAATATATATATGTAGGGGGAAGGATCTCTTTATTTGTCTTCATATATACACCACTTTGTAGACGATATTATTATATATTAGAGTATAATATGATACTTGTCTTTATCATGGAGATCAACCATAGACAAACTAGACAATTTAGTCACCAATTACGTACCAAATATACATTGAGATACTAATAAGAATATCGGGTTAATGTAACTTTTGGTCACTTAGTCATTGAATGTTTACACGTTTCATCTTGAAAACCTAAAGTTGAAAATTGTTCTCATATGCACACACGGACAGATTTTTCACTGTTCAAACAGATTCCTTATATTGATTTCCAAACAGATTCCTTATATTGATTTCTTATGTCACATTAGTAGTTTGACCGCCCGAATAGTAGAAGATTTACCCGAGTGTTCATACTGGAATAGTTTTTAACTTTGAGTTCTCAAGTTGGAATGTTTGAACATTCGGTGATCAAGTTGGACATGGTCAACTCTTTCAATGACAAAAAGTTGTATTACCCAAGAATCATATGATGTAGATGAAAAAAAAAATGCTATGCATGTTCTTATAGATGACCTACAATCAAATGTACATGTTATACTTTTAGGACACTAAAAACGTAGTCTTTTCCTACAAGCCTCAAATGGGACATAACAATATTTCCTACATAAGTAGGTACCATAAGTAAATCCCAAAACCATAACTTAAGAGCTCAAGAAAACGTGTCCTTAAATGGGGGGTCAAATGTGGTATTACTATGCAATGCTAGAAACGTAGTCTTTTCCTACAAGCCTCAAGTGGCAAAGAACAAGAATGAACCTCAACAAAACACTTCATATCTCTAACAATCTCATCAACTAAGTCTCTCCAAATACGGTCATGTAATGCCAACCCTATTCTTCCAATCTCACGCTTCTCGCCCCAATCAATGTCCCTGCATATCTCATTCACAGTCTCTATCATTACCTTGTCATTCCACATTTCGTAGTAGTCTTCATCAATATTGCTGCTATGGATATTGCTTGTCTTGGCTTCAATCCATTCTGTTGGCATCAACTTTTCTGTGAAAATGTTGTTGCCGATTCCCTCTTCTACAGGTTTTATAATCTTCCGTTGCTGTCTTTGTTGTTGTTGTTGAGTCATCACTCGAGCTGTAGAATAAAAATAATTTTCAGTATGGGCTATGAAAGTCGATGGCAAACTTAGACCACCAACATGATATTGTAGGGCCCGAGCTATCACGATCCAAGAATTACTTTAAAAGACGTTATGTTAGTCCATATAAAATACTTTACAAGCCTGCACTCAAACGATGTGAGATAAGGGATTTGTCATACGAATTCACATTATGACATAATTCAATTCAATCGAGTGGTTTATAAGTAAATTCTAATCACTATGTCTTTCCAAAGTTGGTTCTGTAAAACAATAAAGCCATAAAGCTGTATTTGTGTCTCCTTTGACTGCATCATGAAAAGATCAACTGGGTAAATCCAAAAAAGAATTCCAGTGGCAGACAAGCTCACCAGCTTTCCTTTTTTCTTCTTCTCTCTTCATCACAATTATATCACCTTACACGGTCTAATAATTATGATCTCTACCTAAAGTTTTTAACTTAATTGCTTATTTTTGTTCTTGATTTGTCTGGGTTGGATTTGGAAAAGCTGCCCAGTTATTTTTGGCACTTATTGTGTCTCCCATTAAAACAGTTATAATTGCATAAACAGTAAAAACACTAGATGTTATCATCATCACCATCGTTGCTCTAGTTGGAATCCTAAATGATACTACTATGTGGATATGGCATGGGGCTGGGGCATTTCCTAGAGTTACTATGTTATTTAATTTTACTAATGCTACTTAAACGAAAGATTAGTAACTAATAAATAACTATGCAACTAATTAACTCAACCAAAGACCACCAACCAGAGGAGGTGGCTTAATATATAGTACATTCGAATAAGCACATAAAAATTAAAGTTCTACTGCAACATCAAATAAACCCCTTACCTTTTCATGCGTAGGAAAGATTTAGAATTTCACATTCCCCATATTTAATTAGTTCTTTAATTTCGGATTAACATACTAAACTAGCTTAATTAGCTACACAAGAAAATCAGTTTAAACAAATCCAAAAAGGAAATGCAAAAATGCTTAGGTTTTGTTTGGTTTGTTTTCTGTTTTATCTATTTCCTTCTGTTTTTTAATTTTTTTCCGTTTTTCATGATTTTCCGTTTTTCGTGTTTCCTAAATTGTTCAACATGTTTTAAAATAATTTTCCATTTTTTCATATTTTCTAAAATGAGCAACTAAATGTATTTTCCTATTTAAAAAAAAACACACACACACAAAATGCATGAAAATAAGTATACCAAATAAACCGTTTATTTACATCCGAAACACTAGTTGGAATGATAATGATGATGTGTATCATCTTGGTGATCAAAGTATGAGTCCCCCTTTCCCCCTTTCCGTTTCAAAAATATATATTTATTTATTTCTTCTAATTAGCTCACAAAAATAATTTTTTTTTTGAAATACCGCAAAATCGAGTCACTTGTTGGTATAAAAAATATAATTAAGAGTGAGTTAGCTAGACTTAACTCACAAACCATGACACTTGTATATATTTATGCTAATAAATAAGCAAATATAAAAATATTTTTATGAGCTAATTAATAAACCAATCAAAAGAAGGAAAAAAAAAAGACGCCTGCATCGGGAAAAGCTCACCGTTCGCGTGACGTTTGGCGTCCCCTCCACTAACAGCACAGCGAGCGAATTCGTCGAGAACCACGTGACGATGATGAGACACCACCACTGGGCTCGACGAACACCGTTTGATCTTCTCATCTCCACTATCTCCTCCGCCGGCAGCGCTAACATTATTCTTAACAACCTCGATGATCTTCTTCAGCGCATTCAAGTCCTCGTCGCATCTCTCCAGCGCTCTCAATAGCTTCCGCCTTTTCTCCACAGTGGATTCCGGAGTCATTACTGGACCTTCCTCCAGCCCCATCAGACGCGCCACCAGTGCCGGTGGAGCACGGAAGTTCTCCGGCGAGTTAACCGAGTTGGATCGCCGGATCTCGGCGGGCAATGTCGGACTTCTAGGTACATCGCAAGAGAATCTCTGGATTGTACTAATTTTATTTTCTTCTTTTGAAATTTCGGCTTCGATATTTGCCACTGAATTATTTACCGATTTCTTTGGAGACGAGACTGCGTTATTTTCCTGCCTTTTTCCTGGAAAATATGAACGTTTCTCAGCAACCAAACAGCGGCAGTGAGAATTAAATAAAAGAAAATCAAGTGTGGAGAGACAAACCGAAGGTGAGGAATCTACGGCTCTGGTTTGATCCGTAGACGAGTTGGAAAATGCCGGACATGCAGCCGATGCTCTTTGTATGTAGATTTTCCGGCGAGCCTTCCCGCCGCGAAGAAGACACGGCGTCTTGTCTCTTCATGGCAGTAGCTCTCTGGGTGTTTGTGTGAGGAACTAAAACTAAAAGGGTTGTGTTTGGAATTGATGGAGGTCTTTTATTAATGCATGCGTGAGTGAGAGATTTTAGAGATAACGGTAATAAATTGGTATGAAAGTGAAAATGTGGTCTAATCTCTTGTAATCATGAAAAGTGATTACCTATCCTTTAAGGATTAATACCACTTTTACACATCGAAAGATAATTAGTGTTTTAATTTGCACATTGTTGTTTAAAATGTTTCAATTTAGTCACCCAACGATAAAATTATTTCACTTGGTATCTAGGGTAGATTTTATAACTTTGAGGCAATCAAACTACACATGTGACACGTTGACTGTCCAAATATTGATTGACACATGTGCAGTTTGACTGTCCCAAAGTGAAAAAATCTGTCCAAGAAATAATTTTATCATTGGGTGATCAAATTGAAATATTTTAAACAATGATGTGTAAATTGAAACACTGACTATCTTTTGATGTGCAAAAATGATATTTATGTTTATTTGTATGGGTGAGTGGTATATAAACAAATGTCCAGCTATTGTCATATAAATGACACGTCTTCTTGGCCTAATTAGTAATTTGGAGACGGCCGAGGAGAACAAATTCGTGCAGGCCTTTGGTTCAGATCGGACAAAATTAATTTTCTGTGTTTAGGCTAGATTTTCTAACATGATATCGGAATAAAAACTCACTCCATTTGGACGTGACATTTACCCGTGTCCACTTGTTGAGTATCGCATAGACAAACCAACAAGTGCAGGCCTCGGATTGCATAACTTAGGTGAGTGGTATATAAGCAATGTTCAGCTCCTATCATATAAATGACGCGTTTTCTAGACCTAAGAACTCTGGAGATGATCTAGAAAGCAAATTTGTGTGATTCTTTGACCAAGAGCGGATAATATCACTTTAATAATATGTTTAGGTTAGATTGTTCTAACAACAAGAAAAGAAAATGGCACGAGAATTCAATGACACTATGATATCTATTACAAAACAGTTGTTGAGTTGTACAAATGGCCAGAAAACAAGTTTGGAGTGTATAATCTATACACTTATAGTACTATATACTATTCGTCTACTCCTAACAATACATTTGTTTTCATTCTAAAATAAAGTTCAATAATTTACAATTTGACAAGATTGAAGAGTTGTCACTTTCTTATGGACATAAATCTGTTGATGCTAACTCACACTCTTATATCTTTATGGATGTGCATGCTTTCACCAGCTTTCTCGTGTATTGTGATATGTTGGGCCCAATTAAACCCCAAGCCTCATCCGTATGTACATGTGCCGGTCACCTGACCCAAAACACTATAAATACATGAGGCCCCAACCTCGTTAACTCTCTCAATTACTTAAGATACATTCAATGTGATCTTGTAGGATTGTCGAAAGCCTCGTTCAATATTTCATTATTGATTATAGACTTTTGGGTCTACAACGCGCTTTCACCAGCTTTCTCGTGTACTGTGATATGTTGGTTCTGTATGGATCTTTAATTACTATATACAGAAGGAAGGGGGGAGTGGAGTAGGATTGAAACATTCAAACATATCCCCTCTGTTAGTTAGAAGCTTATGGGGCAAGATGCCTTAGCTTTTAAGCTCACTACTCCAATCTTCTCTCTTTTTTTTACTTTTTGAAATGCTCATGTGTCATGCATGTGATTGTGAAGTCTTTTATAAAAGTTGCACAACCACCCCACCACCAAATATGATCATCGCCTCTGAAGCTAGCGCATGCTTCACGCTACATCATTTTCTCACACGCTTGGTTACTTCAGCCTTACACCATCATGGCTAGAATATCACCTAGTTCAATATGTCTTTCGGATAATTGAGTAGGCGTAAACCTCAGAGCGATAGAACAACTCACATCTTACTGACAATATGTAAAACTAGGTTGAAGCCCATGCGGATACGGGTCCTCCAGAAGTGGGTCAAGCTCACGAAACCAATATTCCACAATGAAATATCTCGACTTGTTGGTTTGAATTCTCGATTTTGGGCAATGTAAGATCTAAATCTGAATAGATAACCAACTAGGCTGTCACCAATAAACCCATTTCATATCATTCGATTACCATCCCGTCCTCTCACAATGTGTGTGCCACTAACGTAGACTCATGTAGGACCTTTATCGGACGATATAGGAGGGGATGATAGAGCATAAGCTTGAAGTAAACCCCCGCCTGGTGCCATGTCCCAACAGGGGTACGGGAAATAAGGATTAATGGGCTACATAGCATATCCCACGAAGATATGACCTATTCAGGACTGAAGGCCCAACCTCATTCTTGAGCTGGCTCTTCAGGGCAAATTTAATCGTCCACGGTCCAGGGAGGAGACGAATTGGACAAAAAATTCTCAATAACAGATGGGAAAAGAGGGGGAAAAAAATAAATAAATCTGAAGACATCATAATTTTCTCATCTCACCTGCTTCAGTGTGACATTCCAACGAATCATCTTTGTTCCAGTATATAAGCCACATCCAAGAGATGTAATAATAATATCTCACCCCAATGACAAAATTTCCACTCCTTACTTTCTCCTCACTCCTCAGGTCTTGAAATTCAAGATGGTGAAATACACAAGTAATATGATTGATACTCAAACACGCTGCTGAATACATCAGTGTGTCACAGTAAACTCCGTACATTTCATCGCTTCCGTTCTGCTCGCCACTTGTATACTGGTTTGGAGGTTGGAGACGCAATCTCGTCTTCACGTAATTTTCGCTTCCGACCATTTTTCTGCAAATTAAACAGGAATTAAAATTTAAAACTTGGATTGCACCACCTCATGGTCAGGTCAGCAAATTGATGTCATGCAAAATCCTTTTTTTTTTATGAATTAATATTGATTTAATATTTTGTTGTCTTTTTGGCGTATGAGGATTCAAACCTTCAACCTATTTGAAATCCTAAGGAGTGGCAATCGCTAGGCCAATAACTCATTTTTTAATCATGGAATATCTTAAAATGCCCAAGTTTGACAGAATTCAAACTTCCGCTCCACTTCGTGACATGGTTTATTCAAGCCACCAGGTTGGGTATTTGCATAATTCAAGTATTCTAGAAGAGCAAAATTTGAAAATCTACGATGTTAATACCTGTAATTCTTTCTGCAGTGCCATATCCATATATACTTTTTCCAACTCGTTTACTCTCTTCTTCCTTGCCTCAAGTTCTCTGTAAGAAGCAGCTGTTTTCCTGCACACAATAAATATATCATGAATGAACGCAAGGCAAACTTGTCAATGCAATTAGAATTTCAGTCGTTTTTTAACAGCGAAACACTTCAAGGTTAAACTAGAACAAAGATGAAAAAAGTTGAATTTGCTAGCTCAACCAAGGTATGCCCATGGAAAACTACAAGAAACAAAGTAATAAATAAGTTGGCAGCCAATATCAAGAAATAGATAAGTTCCTATATATGAGGCTTCAATACTGGGAAAAAGATACATGGAAGTCCAAAGGTGTAATGGAAGTACACAACAATAAATGAACCATTTTTACCTTACAATACCATCAGGGAAATCCTCAGATACAGTTACTTTTCCATCTTTGGGAAATTGAGACTGCATTTCTTTGGCCTCCTCCCTGTAATATAACAAGAAGAAAGAAATGACAAAATATCAGCAAAAGGCTGCAATCGGAGAGAAAGGGAAGCATCTGTAGAGGCACACATATCCCACTGCATAAAATTGGAAAATTTACACATTTTACCAGTCACAAACTTCTAGCATATTCATATCTCATATAGAATTAGCGCCACAAGTAAAAGATGATGAAGTGAATATTTACAACCGTTGGAGTAATGTACCAACTAAACAAATTTTTAATGCATATCAAACAGACCCAAAAACTATCCATAAGAACTTAATAAGAATGAAAAAGATAAATATACCTTCCCTGAATGATGTGAATAAAGTTCCAAACAGAAATTCTCCTATGCGCACCTAAATTGCGCACATAAAATACTCACCATTTTTTAAGGGTGTGAATGAGTGAAATAACAAGTGGTTCTCATGGTCAAAATCAATGGTAAAAACATAGGTACGTATTTTTAAGTTCGTAATTTAAATGCGCATATGAGAATTCCTCAAGTTCCAAATACACGACAAGTTGACAGAGAGACAATAAATCAAAACAACATGTACTATTATCAAATTAAGATATGAAATGTCTTGTCTCTACTTCAATAAAAAAAATAACAACAAAAAAAAGGAGTAAATCTACCAGCTTGTTTAAAAAATAATCAGATATTCAGGACTTTACATTGTATCCAAAGGACGAAAAGTATTAAAGTTCAACGTGAAAAGGTTCTATAAATCCATGTCATTATTGAACGAAAAGAGCTCAGAAGGTAGCATATGGTTTAATCATCTCAAACATTTTCTTGTTTCATTCTAGACCAAAAAGGATCACTATACATCACTAGAACCTGGGGACTCCAAGGGACCATCAATATGTATATACTGTCACCCTTAAGGTTACGTTCCTGACACCTTTCAGATTGGCTTGTAACAAAGAGGCTATGGTTAGTAACCTCACTGCTGGTGTTTCCCGGTCCTTATGCTTCACTAGGGAGGCCCAATATTGGGAGATTGACCTTTTCATGACCTTTTGGAAGATTCTCTATGATCATTTGCAAGCCGCTTTCATGAGGATGACAAGATGTGTGGGTTACTCTCTCCTGACTTTATTTTATCCGTCAAGTCCTTTTATACTTATCTTCTAAATTTCTAATGGCCAATCGTATTGTAGAATCTCGGAGCCTGCGCTGGAGCTGTGAGTGGCATAGATCTTCTTCCACATCATTTGGTGTTATGATTAAGAATCTGCCTTTTTAACTTCATTTAGAATTTTGGACAGGTGCTTGACAATCATACCTTCAGCGGCAATGTTCTAAAAATGTTACATACATGCCTACCAAATCATACTTTACATTCCATACAGTGAACACTTGGTAATAATAGGCTCGTCATATTAATAACAAGCATACTAGTATGTCATATAACAACAAGCAGACTAGTATTATGAACCACAACAGACCAAAACAACGCATGACCCAATTGAGCATCAAAAACTATACCTCATTAATCTATTTGGTCGAAGAAGGGAAAACAATACTTTAAATTCTCTCATCGACAGTAACTTGAAAAGCAATAGCCAAGACATATAAATTAGAAACTAGGAAGCTCAAACCTGTCTTCTGCATAGTAAACATGTCTGTTTGATGGCTGACCATCAAGTGAGTGCAGCACAGCAGTTAACCTTTCTATTTTCTGCGGCAATACAATTATTAAAATTGACAAAAGAATCAGAAAATGTTCTTTTTCCAAAAAAAAACCAGACGAAACAAGTAAATCACCTTCTTATCACTCTGCAATTTCTGAAGAATATATCCCATATCTTGGGTCTTCATCAACATGAGTTCTTCATGAGTGTATTTATTCGCCTCGCTCCTGTATTAAACCACAAACAATCAATGAAAAACAGCCTACATAACGAAAATTCTAATAAAAAACAGTAGCAAAGAAATTGAAAGAATACTGTGTATTACTCTGGTTTATGAACTCCATTAACAGTCTTAGTTTTGATCATCTTGAAATAGAACTCATCCGGGTTCCTAGAAGCAGCTTTCTCCTTGAGCCTCTGCAAAGTAAACAAACCCCCAAAACATACAGAATTAGCACAAATTACACAATAATAATTCACTCAAAAACTAAAGAGATATCAGTAACGCGAGATACATAGCAAGTAACATCCAATTACTCTACCCGTAGTGTCTCCTCTTTCTTGTGAAACGCTTTTGCACGAACGACATAGTCCTTGTGTTTTTCAAGAATTCCAAACTTCTTCCTCGATTGCCTGGCATGATTTTCATGAAACTTAAACCATGAATTCCAATAACATGCAATGGCAAATAAAGAAGGCAGTGAGATCACTCACGGTTGAGCTCGCTCCTTGTGAGCCTTTCTAGGGATTGCATTTTTAAAAGAAGACATCTTTTGAAGCTAATCAAGCAAAGCAACGAAATCACCTCCACGAACTGAGCTGCAAAAACGAAAACAAGAAGGTAATCACAACCAATAACTGAAAGCACAAGAGAAATATATACAAAGATTAGCTCACCAGTGGCAGACGAAGGAACAATTTGATTGATTGGACAAACAGAAACGCAGTCCCTCGAAGGTCTCGATTCCGCGATAAACCCTAGCAAGCCGACTGGGTTTTTTGTTCCTCTCGGTTTCCTTGGCAGCGGGAGAGACAGTGAAAAGAGTTAATAACCCCAATTCTTAATAACCATTAACCCCATAGTCTAGGCCCACTTTTCAGGCCCGTAATCTTCTTACCAGACCCGTTGTCTTGGCCCACTCTTCAGGCCTGTAATCTTCTCACCAAACCCATTGTCTTGGCCCACTATGTACTCTTTCCTTTTTTTTATGATAGGGATCCGGTATCCCAATCTACGCGCATGATTTTATGTGAATCATGGTTTTATATGCGTTTAACTCAAAAGTTGTGCTAACTAAAATACCAAACTTCTGGATCTTTATCATTTTCATTTTTTTCCCTTCATTTTAACAATAATAATGATAGAGATCTTAGCACTTGGTATCCTAATTATCCAACTATTAAGTTGTACAATTTGATGTGTATCTTATGAATTCACGAATTTACTGAAATCATGTACGTTTAACTGAACCGGTGTGGGGAATTTATCATTTTCGTTTTAAAAAAGCATTTGAATTTTGGATTGTAGGGTCCACTTCAAGACCACATAAACGACGCCGTACTTTCGACGCTAAGCTAACTTGCACACAGAGACGACAATTTCCTTCCCCTCTCTCAAATCAGAATCCAAATTCTAGTTCTAGATAATTATCGTCAGAATCAAGAGCCAGCCAATCCGAAACCCTAGTTTCCAACGTTCCGGGCTTTCACTGCAAGTGACTCGCGATTCCCCGCTTTTCTGACTGTCGAAACTCGGCGTCCGCCGACCTCTTCAATTCCGTTTATGGTAACAGTTTTGAGGCCTCAATTCGATTATCTTTGTGGGTTGTTAAAGCGAGAGCAAATGATAGAACCTGGAAGCTCACTCGTTCGCGCTTGAGTCTGTTGAGGTAAATTCCAGTTTTAAGTGTTTTTATGTAAATTTTCCCTTTTTGGGTTTTGAGTCTGCCCAACTGCTGATAATTAATTCGGTATATATTTCCTTAAGGATTCACTAGATTTTCTAATGGAGTCTGTTTAGGAATTTTCGATGATTAATTATAGCGTTTTTAAATGTTTTAAGTTTAACTTTGGTGGGTTCTTTGCTTGGTAATTCTTATGGCTGCTGAAGTATCAGCGTTATATTGGAGTTTCATAGTCGCTGCCAATCTTTGATTTTATGTTGAATAAGATTATTTTTGTTTGAGGAAATCAGAGCTCATTTCTATGATTTTCCTTATGGTATATGCGCCAAATTGTAGTCTGGAGGGCAAATATGTATCATGCCAAGAAAATTTCAACTGCGAGCTTAGTGCCGCATAAAACTCAAGATGCGGAACAAGTTGCCAATGTTGGAAGTTCAGGTGGAGCTGGAGTAAAGACTAACACTCCTCCTGGGGGTTCTGGGAAACAGCGTTTGCGGTGGACTTCAGATCTTCATGACCGCTTTGTGGATGCAATCACACAACTTGGGGGACCAGATAGTGGGTATCTTGCCTTTTAGTTTCTGAACTTGTTGTACATTGTTTTCCCCTTTCTTTTTATTCTGATGATATAGTATGCAACAGATTAGAAAGCAATCGACCATAAATAATAAGGAAAATTTTCATTTTGGTTTCTATGTTTTTGGTTATGCATTCATTCCATGTTGTATTAAATTACCATTTCCTTTGCATAGATAGCTAAAACTTTATCTTCGTCTTGCTAGCAAACGAAGGGGACTGTATTTGCTACTATGGTGGTGCATTGATCCTCCTGCAATTATGGATTGAGTGCTTTAACTTTAAGATGTAGGATTGATATTTATCACTGGTTGTATGGTTGACATTTGGTACGTTCTAGGAAATGAGGCCTTATATGATAACTTTGTTGATAAGCTTATGTGGGTATAGTTCTTTTTTAGTGTTGTAGTTACTGTGATATAACGCTTCTCGATCTATGCTATCTTTGTCTCAATGCCTCTTCTGGATCTATTTTAAGATGACATGCATGGAAAGCCTTTGCATTCATTTGCATATTTTTTTATTTTTTGTTTTAGGGGCAACACCGAAAGGTGTCCTAAGAGTGATGGGTGTCCGAGGACTTACCATTTATCACGTGAAAAGCCATTTACAGGTATATAATGTGGCCTTAACATTTCCTTTGGTCTACTAGACGTATTGTGTTGATGTTGATATGTCTTCCTGTGCATGGAAGCAAATATAATCATTTTTCATTATTGTTTTTACAGAAGTATCGCCTTGCAAAATACCTGCCAGAGTCTTCAGCTGATGGTAAAGGTGCCTTATTTTCTCTTATATTTTTGTGCCAATCATGCCTCCCTTTCTCCTCTTCTGCTCAACACTGAACAAAATGAATCTGAAGTTTGTAAGTTTCTCGATAAATTTTAGGTTCCAAAGACGAGAAGAAAGGCTCTGCAGAAAGCCTATCTGACATGGAGTCTTCCCCGTGAGTACTCTGTCTTCTTCCAGAGTTGTTATACTTCTAAAATTATTTTAATTGTCTTTCATGTTCTCAACATGAAGGATGTAATTGGGGAATGAAAATTATGAATACCCTGGCTTTCGACACTAACATCACCATAATTTCATTCAGGGGGGTTCAAATTAATGAAGCATTGAGAATGCAGATGGAGGTCCAGAAGCGTTTACATGAACAACTTGAGGTTCGTGTTTTATGCTTGCTTTTGATAAAAGATGATTTTTTTTCTGCATCCTTTTATCGTGTATTAGTGGGTGGGGCAATGTCGAGTTTTGTGATTTTGTCCATACAAAAATAAGAACTAAAATTTCAGAACTTTGGGTTTGTTTTAAGAATTTTCACCTTTGTGATAATGAGAAACCCAATGCTTTAATAGGGTAGTGTTATATCCTCATGGAGAATATGCATTCAATGATATATATCACTTGTGTTGTAGCCATCTTCTCGTAGGGTAGCTGTAATCAAATTAATATTTAGTTCTCTAGCATTATCAACATGCTGTAATGGTTATCTTCTGAGGAAAGATTAACAGGAACTGATTTTTCAAATTTTTGTTATGCTGTTATGCATTCGATTTGAACAGCTTTGTCAATCCAGTATTGTACATTTCAAGCAAGTTTGTTCTGGAACAATATCTTGGAGAATTTCCAGTGGTACAAGGAGCAACATTTTTACATAATCCTCCTCTCTTTTTTTCAGGTGCAGAGGCAGTTACAAATGAGGATAGAAGCCCAGGGGAAATACTTGCAGAAGATCATTGAGGAGCAGCAGAAACTAGGTGGGGTGCTAAACGCTTCTGAGCCACTGGCCGAGGAGAAAGAAATTGCCTCTCCTAAGATGCCTCGAACTGCCCCAGCTGGGACGTCTTCTCCTCATAAGAAACCAAGGCTGGATGATGGTGCGAGAGATGACAGCTGTGGTTCTCCAGTTCCTGCAGAAACCTGACCAGAAGAAATGTCTTAATTGAGACCAAAACTTGTATCTTGGACATGAGATTGAGAGAGAAGATGAAGGCGGTGCAAAAAAGCACCTCTGGAACAGGGCCTCATGTGTAAATCTAAATAAGAGCTCTCTTTGTTGTTCGTAACATGCTTGTGCAGATATAGTCATATAAACCATGCTTGTTGGAATTGCATACCTGTAATCCATATGTAGTTATATAATTCAATACAATTGTGTAGTTGTTTCATTGCCTACTCTGTAGTTGACAAACAAGCTGAGATTCTCAGAATACTGTACTACTCTTTTTTGACCAGAAGCTTGGATTTCATCCAAAGTGTTTAATATTTTGAATTAAGAGCTTGTTAAGATTTCTTACCCTAAGGAGGTCGAGTCCAAGGGACCAGAGTTTGAGTAGCTATCTGGACACCCTACAACTTGCATTGGTGCTGAGAATGGACAGATCCAAGAACTTGGAATTAACACAGCCAAAATCACATAGTTAACCAGTTCAACCAAGTTCTATCTTGGAGGTTCCCTTCTAACATCTACTACCCTGAAAAATTAAGTTCTCAACGAGGGTGCTTTTGGACAACCCACCAAGTCAAACTCCAGTCTGGTTAGGCATATGCAAACCTACTCGACATGTTAGTTTGGCCAAGACTTAGCGCAAACCACTTGAAAATACTTAAGCCCAACTCGGGCCAGGCTAGGCACACGCAAACATGCCTGACGGTAACCGAGAACAACTCGGCAATTGTGCCCTTTGGACAACCCATTAAGCCCAACTTGGGCCGGGCTAGGCACGCACAAACTCTTGACAGGTTGGTTGGATCAAGGCCCAACGCAAATCACTTGGAAACAGTGGTGTCACCTTATAATCGAACTCCTAACCGTGGGCAAAATTCTTTACGTTCCAAGTCTGGGGAGATAACCAGTTGGAAATATCACCAAGTAGTTGGCAATGCAGCAACTTTGTAGCCTATGTAAAAATAAAGTGTACTCCTATGACCAAACAGGCAAACATAACTGCCAAACTGCAGTAAGTGTTAAGCGATACTGTAATCTACACTCTGTTGAGAGAAAGGAACAAATGAACAATCAGGCCTGTCCAAATCCAAGTTGACATCTCTCCAGAAGGCTTGAGTAACATAATTACAGGGCAAATCATAAGAGCAAAGATAAAATCAATACCGCATTGGCTGAAACTTGCCGGGCTTCATATGGTGAAAGCACTGAATATGGTCTCATTTAGTAGGCTTTTATAAGAGTGTAATAAAATGTAAAATCTATTCTATCAATCATACCATCTAACCACAAACAAATCCTTCATGCATCAACCGCGAATGCAGGTCAGTCAAAATGCCAATTCATGGAGTTTCTTTGCGTAGAAACGAAGTATTGAGGACTACGGATCCTCAACGATATCACTATCTACCACAATGAACAGGGATCAGACATACTTATAAGAAGCATCACCAGAGCAAAATTTGATGAAAGACAGTTTAATATGAGAAAACTAGGAAATCTCCTTGTGCATCATGACTCCAATTTAAGCGATAAAATGTACGTACAACGAAACGGTTCATATTTTGGGGAGGCTTGGGGGTGAGTAACGAGCAACAAAAGAGCTCGAGAGGAGAAGCTCCAGTGGCAATCACCTGAATAATGCATCTTTTAACCATTATGCAGTGACAAGGAAAACATCAGAATGGGCCTGAACTCGTTCTCCGCAGCTGATGCTTAGGCTCGATGGGAGGAGCACTTGGCAAGACCTTATACAATTCCTGAAAGGAGAATTCAATAGGAAAAACAAAATCAGACAGTAATTGATTCTGATATTCAGAATGACAAAACCACATTTTTTTCTTTGTCCACTGGCACGTGCATGCACTCAGGTTGTATGCCTACAATGAGATATCAAAGCTAACAGAAACACTTCAAGAAACAATAATAGAAATTCAAACGTCAACCTTACCATGTTTATTCAAACGTCAGTCGTTAGCAACAAAATTTGTCATGGCGAACAGCTCCCAAGTTCTAAACAAATCTAACCACTCGACTCTCGCTCCATAGGACTCCCGTGAGATTGATCTCCATTTCAACCAAGTTGGTATGTCATATTCTTACAGGCAATCTCGCAATCTACAAGTGAACTCATGCACTTTGGACTATGTTGAAAGAAAGAGTTCAATATGTTTTTTACTTCAGCGGATACACAAAAGAAGACTGCTGGACAAAACATGCATGTCTGAACAAAGAACCAGGGGGGAATCTTAAATTTTGAGAAATATTCCATTAGTTGACATGGATACTATTACCCTAACCTGCGTAAGACGTTGCGACCAGTAGAAAGGCTTCCCCAATGAAGTTTTACTTCAGCTCAGTTTAAATTGGCCAGAACAATTAGATTTTAACAAGTGAATTGTTTGCCTAGTGTTACAATACGTATAAATGATGTGATATGCCCCAACCCAATAAGTTAACTAATCTTAAAATGGATGATTAGGGCTTGAAAGAACTTGAAATTAGGGCTTTAAAATGAAAAGCAAGGCTGGGTTAAAAACCTTAGTCATAGGCATCTCAAGAAACGTAACAAATAAAGAGGCTTGAACAAATTTTTGTTGTGGTAGTGACGTCAAGAAACAAATTCACAACAACTTATTCGTAGGTGTCTCAAACCTTGACTTCCAAAAATTAAAATATGAGAGTAAGCATCTTACTAAGACTCGGATTGATGAAGAATCTATTGAATGGGAAGACGAAACATGTCCTATCCAATAAAAACTAAAGTCACAAAAACCACAATGAAAGAGACAAAATGATTGTTTAATCCATATTTCTGGATCCACAATGAGATCATTCCAGCTATCCATCTAGAGATTATCTACGGATGGGTTAAACCAATATGTGGTGCAACAGATGAAGACTGTTATTGCAGCATTGAACAAACAATGAGCGGATTGTGAAGATTGTTTATCGAATACATACTAAAAAATCCCATCACGGAATAATGTTGATGACAACATAGTAGGGGACATGAACTAACTACCTGCATCCATTTCTTGAACTACTATGGATGAAAAATTAAGAAGCAAGGCATGATCAAGCAACTAAGATACACAAGAGTCAATACCACAAAACATATCCTAGTATTGACATTAAATCCTCAAATTATGGCATAATTTGTCCCATAATTTGCTCCTCAAATTATGTAACCTTTGTCCCATAATTTGCTCATCAAATTATGGAACATTTGTCTTAAAGTGTAATGTTTGATCCTTATATATATGAGGTTGTAATTGTATTGTTTGATCAACATACATACACATCAAATATTGCCTCTATTCTTCTCTACAATTGCTCCTATTTTTCTACATGGTATCGAAGCAGGTCATGCTGTAGAAACATTACAGGGAAATATGGTAAATTATACCTCAAATCCAATTTCCCTTATAAATGAGTTTGCAACCTATCTTCAGGAGAAGGGAAGAGTAAATTACACCTCAAATTCAATACATGGAGCTTCTGGTATAGGACACTCTAATTCCACAACCCTCCTTGGTAAGTTTGTTGGGTTCTTATCAAACTCGGGACATCAATCCAATGACAACTTTGAAGGTATTTTCAGTGCATTCTCTACTGCTATAGAATTTAATACCGTGCATGATTTTTGGATTGTTGATTCTGGTGCCACCGATCATATGACAAATAAATTAACCAATTTGTCTGACTTCAAAAAATTTTCTACTCCATCCCATGTGTCAATTGCCAATGGGAATGGTGTTCCTGTTCTTGGTGAAGGTAAACTTAAATTGTTGTCTAAAGATGTGACTTCAATGGCTTTATATGTTCCATCTTTTCCAGTCAAGTTACTTTCAGTTAGAAAACTCACTCAAGCTTTAAATTGCTGTGTTATATTTCTTCCTCATGAGGTACTTTTTCAAGATCTTGTCACTAAGAAGATCATTGGTAGAGGATTTTTTCTACAAGGTCTTTACTACATCTCAGGAAATTTTCAACCTAGCAAAAGTACTCAAGTCTTGTTTTTTCCTTCTTCCTCGACAGATCATGTTCTCTGGCATCAGCGTTTAGCACATCCTTCAAATAATATTCTCACTAAATTGTTGCCAAATGTTGATACCAATTATTTTTCTTGTGAAATTTGCCATTTGTCAAAATCTACTAGATTACCTTTTGTGTCTTCTTCTTCTAGAACTACTAGAATGTTTGAACTTGTTCACTCCGATGTTTGGGGACCTACTCTTGAATCAATTGATGGTTTTAAATACTTTGTTACATTTATTGATGATTTCTCACGTGTTACTTGGGTGTACTTGTTGAGATCAAAAAGTGAAGTTATGAATATCTTCAAAGATTTTCATATGCTTGTTCAGACTCAATTTTCCTCTAAAATTCAAACACTTCGTTCTGATAATGGCACAGAATTCATGTCTAAAAATATGACACAGTATTTATATTCTCATGGCATTGTGCATCAGACTAGTTGTGTTGGTACTCCTCAACAGAACGGAGTAGTAGAACGCAAAAATAGAGACTTGTTGGAAAAAACTCGTGCTTTGATGCTTCACATGCATGTTCCAAAAGTTTTTTGGTCTTATGGAGTATTAGCAACAGTTTATATCATTAATCGGCTTCCGAGCCGAGTGCTGTCTTTTAAATCTCCCCTTGAAGTTTTGCAGGGGAAAACTATTGATGTGTCTCACTTGAAAGTATTTGGTTGCACTTGCTTTGTGCATATACAAGCAGCTCATCGTGATAAGCTTGATGCCCGAGCTGCTAAGTGTATTTTTCTGGGGTATTCTTCGACCCAGAAAGGGTATAAATGTTATCATCCTGATTCTCGAAGATTATTTGTCTCCAGAGATGTTATGTTTGAAGAAGCAACACCTTATTATACAAATTCTCAAGATGATTTAGAGGACGTGTTTCCCTTGCCTATATCTGAGATTATTTCTGAAGGGGTTCCTCACAAGCCTAATATTGCTGAGTTTGTTCCGCACCAGGCCACTGAAAATCCTCCAACTGGACAAGCTGAACTCCTTCCAAATGTGCTAGCTGAAAATTTGGTTGAAAATCCTCCACTCGAACAGCCCGAGAATCTCCAAGATGTGCATGTGCTTGCTTCCACTAATAATCATGAGGTTTCACCGTCATTGGTTCGACGGAATCCTACTCGAAATCGCGTCCCTCCAACAAAACTTCAAGATTATGTCACTTTTTCTGCCTGCCATCCTCTCTCCAAGTATGTCACTTATCATCGTCTTTCCTCAGCTCATGTGGCATTTCTCACCTCTATTTCTACTGTTCATGAACCTAAGAATTTCAAGGAAGCAAATTCTCAGGAAATATGGCGACAAGCTATGGGTGAAGAGCTTCAAGCTCTTGCTGAAAATCAAACTTGGAGTGTTGTTAAACTTCCTCCTGGAAAACAACCAGTGGGGAGCCGCTGGGTATATAAAACTAAATTTCACTCGGATGGCACCATTGATAGACATAAAGCTCGCCTTGTGGCCCAGGGATTTACTCAAACCTTTGGTGTAGATTACAAAGAGACGTTTGCTCCTGTTGCTAAGATGAATACAGTGCGTACTCTCCTCTCAGTTGCCGTAAATTGTGGATGGTCTATGAGTCAAATGGACGTCAAAAATGCTTTCCTTCATGGGGATCTTGAAGAAGAAGTCTATATGAAACTACCTCCAGGACATCCACAGAGTTCAGATTCTTCCTTGGTTTGTCACCTACACAAATCAATCTATGGGTTGAAACAATCTCCGCGTGCTTGGCACGCCAAGTTAAGTACCGTTCTTCAAGAGGTTGGTTTCTCTCGCAGTACAGCTGATTCTTCCTTGTTCATTCGTCATTCTTCCAATACTATAGTGGTGGTCCTAATTTATGTTGATGATCTTATTATTGCTGGGAATAGTATTGATGCTATTTCTCAACTCAAAACCACTCTTCGATCTCGATTTCCTATTAAGGATCTTGGTTCCTTAAATTACTTTCTTGGCATTGAAATGGCAGTTTCCAGCAAAGGTTTATTTCTAAATCAAAGGAAGTATATTCTTGATTTGCTAGAGGAAACCGAAATGATGAATTCAAAGCCAGCATCCACTCCACTAGATAACAAATTAAATCTTGATACAGCCAGTGAACCTTTACAAGGAGTTAGTGATTACCAACGGTTGGTTGGTAAGCTCATTTATCTCACTATTACTCGACCTGACATTGCTTATGGTGTAAGTCTTGTTAGCCAGTTCATGCACGCTCCTACTCTTTTCCATTTGGGCATTGTCAAACGAATCTTACGTTATCTCAAGGGTTTTATTGGTCGTGGCATAATTCTAGCTAAGCATGGTCACTTACGGATTACAGGATATAGTGATTCTGATTGGGCTGGAAATGCCCTTGATCGAAAGTCCACTTCCGGCTATTGTATGTTTGTTGGTGGAAATCTTGTTTCTTGGCGTAGCAAAAAACAACATGTGGTTGCTCGTTCTAGTGCTGAAGCTGAATATCGTGCAATGGCATCCAGTGCATGTGAACTAATATGGCTTAAGAGTTTGCTCGCAGATTTGGGTTTTCCAAGTAGTCTTCCTATGACTCTCTTTTGTGATAATCAGGCTGCTATGCATATTGCTGCTAATCCCGTGTTTCATGAACGCACAAAACATATTGAAGTTGATTGTCATTTTATTCGTCATCAAGTTCAGAATCAAGTTATTCAAACAGTTTACACTCGAAGTCATGATCAACTTGCTGATGTTTTTACAAAGGTTTTGTCTTCTGGTCATTTTCACCGATTATTGTCCAAGCTTGGCTCAATCAATCCTCTTGATCCAGCTTGAGGGGGAGTATTGACATTAAATCCTCAAATTATGGCATAATTTGCTCCTCAAATTATGGCATAATTTGTCCCATGATTTGCTCCTCAAATTATGGAACCTTTGTCCCATAATTTGCTCATCAAATTATGGAACATTTGTCTTAAAGTGTAATGTTTGATCCTTATATATATGAGGTTGTAATTGTATTGTTTGATCAACATACATACACATCAAATATTGCCTCTATTCTTCTCTACAATTGCTCCTATTTTTCTACACCTAGTAATGACAAAAGCTGCAAGTAATATGAAAAATAGAGCTTACACTTTGTCTTCTGAGTATTTTGTTTTCCTCTTCCAAACGCGAGATCTGGGTCTCTAGCTCATGTGTATAAGCCTGTCCTCCAAAACATAGACTCTCTTAAGTACATATTATAAGAAATGATAATCAACAAGAAACAAATTTGATCAAATCTTAACTTGTTTCCTGGCTCGTGACCGCGCTGCAGATTCCCTGTTCTTAATCATCCTCTTATGCCTCCTTTCAACCGTCTTCTCAACCACGTCTCCTCCAAGAGCAGCCCTTTTCCGCCCAGCTGCTGCCTGTGTATCTGAAAGAGTGCCCATCAAAGAAGAGGGGGACACATTCATTTGAACATCACCATAAGGGCCTTCCATCATACTCAAAGCCATAGGCTGTTGAATCGGATGGCTCGGCATAAAAACAGGCATCATATTATCCAGATGCTGTTGCTGAGGTTGCTGTACTGAAGGGAGCAGGAATTGCATCCATTGATTCTGTTGTTGTTGGCTATATTGTTGCGGCACCCGAATTGAATCAGCATCAACTCCTGCTCTCGCCAAGAAATCTTCAAGGGTCATCTCACCAAGAGTTGCTCGTCTTTCTGGTTCATTATTCCTTTGTTCTTCCTTGTCATTCATCTTCAGTTGTATCTCTTTCCATACCTCATCAACAGTCTTCTTACTAAGATCTCTGGACAATGTGAGGCTACCTTGCCGAGGCAAATGATTTTGGGGAGCTGCACCACCATTGTCGATGCTGTTGAGAAGCTCATCGAGATTCATGCTCCCCAAAGGTTTCCCCAAATTACCCAACTGGTTCTGGACCTCATCAAGGGTGAGACTGAACATTGAACCTTGCCTTGCCAAAGATTGAAGATTTGGCTCTCCAACTGCATCACCTTCAGAACCCATTGTCTCAATCTATCATTTATTATATAAATCAATCTCCAAATGCCTATATCTATATGGCCCTATTTGAAGAACAATAAATACCTTCAATCAAACTGACCACAATAGGGTAACAGAACTCAAACTCGGTTCAAGAAAAACCAGACACCCACTAAAGCTTAAATGTCAAACAAAACCTTAGAAGCATTAAGAGAGACTGAGAGATTCAGAACAGAAATCAGAAATGCAGGCAAGTCGAAACGAAACCCAGATCAAATAAGAACTAGAGAGTGCACATAACAACTGCAAAAACCATATATCAACCCCCTCAGGTAATAGGACGAAAATGAAATCTTCAGAAAGTCATCTTGCGTGGACTAGGTTTCAACATTCTACACAAAAGAACAAGAACCCAGATATCAAGCTGCAAATAGCCAGAGCAAGAGCGGAATATGAATATATAGACTCTAATAGAAAAACCCACCAAAAAATATACATACATACATAGCTATATATACATATATTTATGTGTATGTATAAGCAAGAAGCAAACAATGTATGAACTTTGCAGAGAGGAAAAGTGAAGAAGAAAGAGAAATTTCGAGTACAAAATGAGTGAAGAATCCGCACTTCTGTCGTATATGAATTAAAACAAAATACCCAAAACAGAACAAAAACTCAGAGAGGCTTCACGGATCCGATTTGAATCTATAAAAGGAAATTTTTAATTTTCTTTCTCGAAAGTGAGTGGGGCACTTTCCAAGATAACTCACATTTCTATCCACAATGCGTTTTCTTATAAAAGAACGTCATGTAATAACTCTACAGTTAAGTGTATTTCTACGAAAACACTATAGCCGTATGGACTCGATATATCAATAAGAATCATACAACTCAAATCGGACAATATTGTTGATTTGTATTGGATTGAAAATTATAGTAGATCATGAATTCAGTATAAAGAACTAAAAGAGCTTGACAATGGTTTTCATTTTATAACTTTAGAGTAACCATTCGTGCATGCTTATCAAAAAATCTGGAAAGTCTTGCGCTAAAAAATCATGTGAAAAGCTTCGGACTTCTATACTTTACCATATTTAGTAATTTCCCAAAAATGAAAATAAGGGCTTGAGTTAAAGATGAACAAGAGGGGAACAACCACTTAGAAATTGCAAGCACAATAATACCAAGGGTGTTCCTGGGGTGGGGCAATATGGGCAGCCGTCTAGGAATCATCAATACTGTCTCATATTTTTGAAAAATTACCAGTGTTATATTACTAGTCACAAATCCATTTGAGTAATATAGGACATTTAGTTTTTTTTAAGAGGGTCATTTTTAGAGTTAACTCATGTATCCCATTGAATGATACGTTTCAGGGATTCTTAGATTCATTACAATGGAACACAAAATTAGATAACAAGAAGTGAAGTGAAGAGTGCATGCCTAGTGAGTTCCAAGGTTTGAGGGGGGAATATTCTTTATAAAAAGGAACAAACTTTTCTGAAGCACATGTATGCCTTATGGTATGCACGCATCGGCATCAGGATCCGCGTGTCCATTCCACCAAGAACTATTCCACGTGCACACTGTCTCTTTGTAGTTTGTATGCCCCTTGTAATCCAAAACTATACTCGCTCTCGCACTCTATATATACAACTCTCTCTCTCTCTCTCTCTCTCTCTATATATATATATATATACACACACATATATATACATGCATGCTTGAATGTATGTATGCATCACCTGTTTATTTGTCTCTCCGTGGGTTTGCCTACTTCCGGGAAGGGGTTAGGAGTCTTATTTATCTCGCATGGACTTTAGTTTTGTCTTACAGGCCATTAGCGTGGTATAGGTTGTTCTTGTGGCCTGAGATTTCATTTCGGTATCTCCAAGTCTGATCCCGTTGAGAAAAGTCTCACGTCGCTAAAATAAAGATTTAATGGGTAGGTTATAAGTCCAAATGTTTCATCGACTTAGTAAGAAGCGTTTTAAAACTGTGAGCCTTGCAAGGCTGTGGAAGGTCCTGAACCGCCTTGGAAGCCCTGTAATGGGTTGAGCTTGAGAAATCGAATAATATTTTATAATAATAGTCAAGTTTGAACTTTTAATTAGGGAGTTTATTGTTGTTTCCTAACATATCCAATGTCACTAGCCCCAATAGTTGAAACTCATGACAGCGCTCTTTAGATGTACCAACAACTCCTTGACTTGCAAACTCAAGCGAATCTAGATTCCATCTAGAATTACTCAACTACTCACTACTTAAAACTCCAAACTCCAAAGAACCAATGCATCCATGTTGTTTCACAATATACGTGAATGGCTAGGAAGGGAAGGCACAAGCCCAAGATGTATTTAGAGTTTTAAACAACCAAACCAAGTTCATACATATACGAGCCACCCTCATGGATCAAAGACCATGTAATTATTTGGTGTATGTGGGAGGGGGACTCACGTGTTCGAGATTTCTCAGGTACCCTCATGGATCAAAGGCCATGTAATTATTTGGTGTATGTGGGAGGGGGACTCACGTGTTCGAGATTTCTCAGGTAAGATGGAGTCCAACATGATCATGTATTGGATGAGTTCTTTGTTAAATAAGAGAGCTTGGGTGGCAGGGTCCATATTTACAAATATGGGCCGGGCTTGACTCAAAACGACAAGACCCAAACCTCTGTTCTTATGTACATATTGAGCTTCCGTGGTTGGGCCCGATGGCCCAAATGCTGTTCCAAAATAGCCAACGATGACGTGGGTAGATGACATTCGGCCGAGGAGGGCGAAAACTACGCTAAAGAAGGGAAAGGCATGGACTGACACAGTAGTATGAGCTTCGAGAGCCGACTTGCAGTGTTATCCTCTCACTTGTCTCTGAAACCAGCCATGGCCTCAGAAAAAGAGGCTGCTCTTGCAGCCGTGCCATCTGATTCTCCAACGATGTAAGCTTCTGCTTTTCAATTTCATCTCCCGTATTCTGTGATTGGGTTGTCTATTTTTTCCCTAATTTGAATTGATCCGGGGGTTGTTTAAGCATTCAAAATTGTATCTTTGTGTCGTTAAAGAACTGGGATTTAATTTTTTGGATTGAAAAATGATACTGATTTGCTTATAATTGTCCACTTCTAGATAAATGGTTGAAGGATTGGATAGAGTCACAAGAAACATTGCAAGATCTTTCATAAAAAATGGAAGGAGTGTAAAAGTTAGGTGCTATCAGTATCATTTTTCTGGATTAAAATTTTACCTTAACTTTTAGTTTAATTTTGTCGGTGAGAGAATTGGAATGTATGGGTTTCATCTGGTTTTATATCTCAGTTTAATTTTGTCGCAGTAGAGTTTTATCTCTTGGTCTATGAGTCTCTCTCTTACACAACATCATGGTCTAGATTTTTTTACTTAGCAATTGATTTATTCGCTCAATCTCTGTGCAGATTTGACAAAATTATTAACAAGGAAATACCTTCAACTGTGGTGTATGAAGATGATAAGGTAATAACTTGATGTATTCCTATTGCTGATATTTTCTTCTTTTGCTTGTTGATATCATTTTGTTCAGAGCCTTCCTCTTGCTAAAGTTCTTATCCTTTCATGTATGAAATGATGAAGTAGTTTGTTTTAGAATCCTGGTTCTGTTGGGAACTTACTCTTGCGCTTGCTTGAAAGTAGAAAAAACCGGAGCGTGTCAGTTGACTCTGGTTGGTTAGAATTGATTTCAGCTTTGAAACTGATGGGTTTCTGATTTCCTGATCAGTTCACCTAGTTGGTTAGAATTGATTTCTGGATGTTGCAACTTCATATATACTTGGTCTTCTGTTTCCCGACAGCATACGGTCTCCATGAACATTTAGGATGTTTGTAAAGCCTTTTATTTAACGTGGATGGTGCCTGCGGATCTATTGATGATTCTTCTTGGACTACTGGCTGTTAAGCTTCTTAAAAGTTGTCCTATTTTATCGCATTTGTTCTCAACTGCCATCTAATAAGACTTTCTTATCCTTTTCTTCTCTTTTTCTGAGCGCTTGATATTGACTTTATGTATCAATTGATTTGGAATTACTGGTTTTCCTGTTTATTTTGTCTTTTCATTTTTGCAGGTCCTAGCTTTTAGGGACATATCTCCCCAAGCTCCCACGCACATTATAATCATCCCCAAAGTCAAGGATGGTTTAACTGGAATCTCTAAGGTACTTTGCAATTCTTGATCTTTCTTAGAGCCAAGGTAACAGCAAATTTGGATTTTGGGTGTTTGCCGTATTAGAAACGAAGAGCTACTTACTAAGAATGAGTCATAGAATTGATATCGTTTAATCAAAATTTGATTTATTCTTAATTGCTTTACTGAATTCTACTCCTGTACCTCGTACACACACTGGTGTTTTCTTTCCTGTAATTTGTGATTTTTAATTGGCTTACTACTTTGCACTTTAGAGAATACTTTGAACCAAGACAACAGAAACCTTTTGTTGGGAGATTTCATTTTCTTACGATTTTTACCTTTCTATCTTAAATTAGTTGCACTCTGTTTCCTAGGCTGAGGAGAGGCACATTGATATTCTCGGCTACCTTCTTTACACCGCAAAGCTCGTTGCCAAACAGGAAGGTCTTGAAGATGGCTACAGGGTCGTGATCAACGATGGACCAAGTGGATGTATGTAGTTTATCTATCAATCGTGCTTAAGTAAACAGTTTTGGTTTAAGATACAAAATCTTTAAATACCCGGAAAAAAAAAACATGCAGATTTCTGTGCATGGAAACTGAAAAACAGCAACAAAGAATAGTAGAATCGATAACACGTTATTTCGAGTGGTTCTTTCTGCTTTTCTGTTTTCTTGTATCAGATTTAGAATTATATTTTGAGTGGCTTGTTTTGCTGTAGGTCAATCTGTTTACCACATTCATGTTCACCTCCTCGGGGGACGCCAAATGAACTGGCCTCCCGGCTAAGCTGGAATCACTATTAACTTGGTCCGAGCGGAGCTGGAGGAAGAACTCCAAGATAATATTACTGCCTCACCGACAGTTCCCAGATATAAGAGTTGGCTTGTTCAAGTTAATCTCCAGTGTGTTAACTTAAAATAAAGGAGGTGAATGGATTAGATGTAAAGAATTAGGGACCTGCTGGCTAGCGGGTTTTAAAACCTGTTGACATAATGACTCCGTTTGGTAGAGCTTATTTGTTGTTAAAATAAGCCAGCTTATGAGTTGTGAAAAATAAGCTAATTATTTGAGCAGGATATTCTGAATGAGAGCCTTTTTTTATGGTGAATTTACGCACAAGGACAAACCTTAAAAATAAGGGACAAAAGTTACAAGCTTATCGAATACAAAAGATGGAAAGTTCTCTCCTTGCCTTGATAACAAATTCAAGGTTTAAGAAATGAAGAAATTTGCGAACTGCTTAGTCCTCCATGAATCAGACAAGCATCACACTGACGAAGACTCGCCCTCCATCGATCTCTTTCTCCGTCATATAGTACACCACCATAACCAATGAAAGTTTCTTATCTCTTTTTATTGATTGAAGTTTCTTTAGATCCTTATTTTTCAATCAGATCCACGAGTGCAGAAGGGTCACTGAAAATGAAGTACCAATTTGAGAAAAATTTGGGAGGTTTTGATGGTGTAATTCCTATCTGAGAACTGTGTTGCGAATGCAAAAGGATTTGAAATACCATTTATCAATGGTAGAAGGCAATGTAGTGCCATTTATCAATGGTATTGAAATTCCTTGTGTTTTGTAAAGATTTTCAGCACCTGTATTTGTATTCTCATTACAAGTTTTCATTTAGTTATACCAAACATTGTAAAGGAATGAGATTCCAATCAATGGTACCAAACTAAAAAAGGAACACTATGAGCAACCA
Organism: Tripterygium wilfordii; assembly: GCF_013401445.1. NCBI lineage: Eukaryota > Viridiplantae > Streptophyta > Magnoliopsida > Celastrales > Celastraceae > Tripterygium > Tripterygium wilfordii. Next base: position 11,821,925 of record NC_052236.1, on the reverse strand, counting down.
AACGGACTCTTAATGGTATAAAATCAAGGTTTTAAAAACCGAATCGGTTATCGAATCAGAAAATTCTTTAATTCATGGTTCAATGATTCAACCGGGTTCAACATAATACATTATTATAAGTATTTATTTAATACAAATGATAAGTAAAAATATTTTATATTTTACAGTACTTAACCGGCCGATTTATGGATTGGAATCAAGCCCCATCACCGGTTGAACCAGTTTGACTGGCCAGTCCAATTTTCAAAACACTTAACAAAACTACAAAAGGAACACCATATAGGATGGTAGTTCCAAGCAATCTAAAAACAGAATAGTCATAATGATTCGACCCGTGTATAGTCCTAATTGTTTAAACAAAATGGTGAGTTTAGATTAGGGATGGCAAAAAAAAAAGGAACCCATGCACTATTCATAGGGTATTCAATCTGTTTAAAATCCGAAAACCGATTCTCTAGAGTTTGGAAATGGTTTTTATTTTGATTTTAAAACCCGTCATGGGTTAGGGTCGAGTTTGATTTTAAATTTCGAGTTTAGGGTATTCGAACCGTTTAATAAAAAAAGTGAAAAATAGTAATGACATTATAAATCGTCCATATAAATATTTACTACTAGGATGCTAAATCATAACATGACAAATTATATTAAATAAAATAACATAATAGAATAATAGATCATACATTCATATTATAATAACACATAAATCACATTATATTAAAAAAGAGACTTGAATTATACATGTATAGAAGTTACAAAACAAAAATACATTTATAGAACCATACTAATAATACTAGTTATACTAATTTGCATTGTGCTACTGATACAATATTGCAAGATAAATCATACTTAGTATTAATAGAATAATTTTATTAATGATATAACATTATAAGATAAATCATACTTAATATTAATATAATCGTACTTAGACGATTGATTCAATTATTTTATCAGATCATTATTTAAAAAATAAAAAATATTAAAAATGAAATGGTAAATGGTAAAAGGTTATGGAACGGTTTTGGTATGCCCTAAATAGATGGATACCCGACCCTTTGGCATCCTTAGTTTAGACAACATACAAAGTGGACTTAATGTCCAGCAGAGCCCATGTTAAAAATGTACCAGCCCAGCTTGAATATAAGATGAGAAGCCCAACTAATGAACTGGTCCATCCATTCACCAGAAAGCCCAAGCCCAAGCAAAGCTAGCGGAAGAGACTGCATAAGCCGAACCTCCAAATGAAGCAGAAACTCTTGGCTTGTCGCGAATTCAATCGCCTTCAATGTTTGGTACCTCAAATTGCAGTGCAAACTCATGTGAAGTGCCCAAGTGTCTGCATTCAGTAGCGTCGGAGTTGGCTTGTTTGGGGTCTCAAATTCCGGATCCATCTTCTTCCTCATCGCGATCAATCCCTTCGATAAGGCAGTACCCACCAGCTCAGCTGCGAAGCCAACGGCGGCGAACATTACACCCTTGTATACAGAAGTACCCAAGCGTTCAAACAGAGAGAATGCTCCCGATAGGAACCTGAACATGTGGCCTTTCAGGCAATTAGCGAAAATCGAAGGTAGACTTGAATATGCAGAGGCAAAGGCGCCTGCAGTTGGCGCTAAAAGGTACATGCAAACGAAATTCAAAATTGAACCAACTTCCATTTGTGGATAAAAGGAAATCGTACCCGTTAAGGTCGAAGTTCGGGCCAGATCTCCGTCCATTCAAAAACAGCCCCATTGGTCCAAAACTGTCTTTCTTATCGTCCGAACTTTCGTCGTCTCCGCTTCCAGAGCTCCACCACCGATTACAGCCGCCGGAACCCCCACTGCCGCCGCTGGGTCCGATCCCGATATCTCCATCACCGGATGAGATAAGAAGTTTCAAACTGGAAGTGCGATCGCGGCGGCGGGTCTTGTTGGCTAGAGTAGGTAGACGGAGATTGTTAGGAGAAATCTCGAGATTTGGAGTAGTTTGGATAAAGGATTGGCGATTTAGGGAGTAACTACTGCACTTAGAGATCGAGGAGTGGAGACCGGTCATGGCGGCGGCCATACTGCTCTGGCGGGCAGCGAGGGAGAGAAGCTGGTGGCGGCTTTGATGATACTGGCCGTCACCAACTCTCGAGATTTATCTTTAACTAGTGGTATAACCGTGCGATTATGGAAAGAATTTCAATATCCTTCAATATGCACTATTGGCAAAAAGATATACTTGACCATATGCTTTTACCTCCTCAAGAACAAATCTTTTTTTATTATTTTTTATTTTTTTCAATTACCAATCGAATCACATTTTGTTCGTCATATCCTCCCTACTTAAAGCATTGGAACTAAAACATCAATATAAATGTATCGGATAGTATAAATAGAATCGATTGACCTCTTCCAGTTTCATTGTTCTTACGGATCGAAACTCATCAGAAAATAGAAAATGAAAAACAACCATTAGAGATAATTAATTACATTCCTCACTCACATCAACATCTCTAACATTGAAATTAGTTATCACCAAGATGTATTTAACCTTTGTGTTAGCCAAATAGAGTTTGCAAAAACAGTAATTAATAGTACAAAAATGTTTGCAAAGAGTCTTTACTCAAAAAGAAAGCAAAATTGAATGGAATATATTTCATTGATATGACATTAATGGTAGAAATGTGAAGCAGAGAATCAAGAAAGATTTGTGTGTGCTTCATATACATGTATCTGCAGGTATTCCAGATATAGTAAAAAAATCTCTAGGATACCAAACTTCAAGAAGTACGGTGGTTTGACTAAGAACGAGAAAAACCCAGGAAACAAATAGTCTAAAGTTTTAAAATTTCTGAGAAAAGTTATAGTCTTTACTCTTTAGGTGTGGGGATACATGAAACTTAATGATGCAGAACTAACTCCATGAAGAATTCTATAGGGAGACGGTGATTTCATTGATCCTGAATTTGATATCAAGAAATTCATACCTATATACCAAATACAGTATCTGAAAAGAGAATTGATCCTTGAATTTTCTACTTGAATACCTATATGCGAAGTTTGAAATGCAAGCTACTTTTGGTGCAGATATTTCCATTTCGTTTTTCTTCGCTGCTCAGGTAATCATAAACAGGGAAAATTACCAGACAAAATCCACAATCGAATAAAGATTCTTACAATTGAATGTCGGCCTTTTCATGAATCCAACAATTGTCATGGAAGCTTTGACCTAGTTTACATCTGTAACAGTAAAAAAAATTAACCAAGTACTTTATCAAAATCTTGTACCCATGTAGGCTTATTAGAGTTGTTCACGTGTAAATTTCCCATTGGAAATAGTTAAAAAAGAGAAAAAGAAGAGAGCTTTAAGAGAGAAAAAAAAAAGAATATTTATATACCCGTATGGGTACATGTATAAATACGTATGACATTGATTCAATACCTAGCTTGTGTCATGTGCATGAGTAAGTGAATGTGTTGATTGATTAGACATGGAATTAAACATTTGGCATAAGGATGTCAAATATATATATATATATGATGTAAAATCGGGATAGGATGAAACAAAAGCAATGAAAGGTAACGATGAGAAATAAAAGAAAAGTAACCAATGGAAATTAAAGACTTGAAAAACTCACAAGAGATGAATGTGCCGTGTAGCCTTGGAGAAGAAATAAAAAGGGGCGAAAGGATGGCTTGACACATGGTGACCTAGGGGAGGTTAGATCTTGTAGAGAAATGTACATGAAAAAGTGACTATTTGTGAGCAATAAGGGGGGGAAAAAGCCATGGCATAGGGAGTTTACATATGAAGAAAAGGAGGTACCGTGCATGTATGGAAGAATAATAAACTATAGCACATGATAGAGTGACAAGTGGCAAGTTGGAGGAAACCAAGGCTAAGAGAAACCATATATAATATGATTGTTATGGCTGCGCATGGGTAAAAGAGATTTAGCTAACATAGTGCATGATTGCCACCTGGCAAATTTATGAGAAAAGTGGATAAAATAATGGGTGACACAGTCAAGCAAAAGAGGAGAGAGATTGTATGTTCATGAAAAAGAAAAAAGAGAAAAAGGGCAAAAGAAAAGAAGAGAAGTAAGAAGTATAGAAAAGAAGGTAGCAACCGACACAAGAAAAGAAAGATTTGCGGAAACCAGGAATCAAAGTAAGCGAAAAGTTAATTTTTGGTTTGATTATGTAAGAAACTTAACAGATCACTCTCTATAATGGGTAAGTGTGATTTATATATTGCTAGGGATTAGCAAGGAATAAGGAAGAGCTTGGCAACAAATAGAAAAGGGTAAGAAAAGGTAATTCCTACCCCAACTCTTGGGGAATTAATAGGATGATATTGTGTAATTGATGCATGAAACCCGTGGGTATGGATTAAGGAAATAGAAGGTACGTATATATGGGGATTATGTGTTCTATCTATGAATGATCAAAGAACATGCATGTGTAAATTAAGAGTGGAAATAGTGTTGGATCATACAAATAATCATCTTAGGAGGTTCAGTATTTTAAACACAATCTATTCATGAAAATAATTAGTTTAACATTAAAAGAAATCATTGAGGTCTTACCTTGGGAATGTAACCGAATTAAGGACATAAATACAGAATAATATTTGTGATAATGTGATTACTTCACCCGAAACTAAGAGGATAAATTGATTAGGAACCGAGAACGTCGGACCAAGTCTTGTCTACGATAAAAGAAAATGAAGATCCCCCCTCAAGATTGAAAGTGTCGGTAAAGGTGAGGGTTGTCATTGCTATAACATTAAAATATTTTTCTTTAAGTAAATTGTATACCATTTGATGTGTTAATGTGAGGGTTGCTACGGCTAGCACATTATAAATGTCTTTATTATGAATGTCTAATGAAAAGTGTTATCTTTGCATGTGATATGTTTGTTTGGAAGGAAAATTATTTTTTTTTTTTGGAAAAGGAAAATATTTCTATGAAATTACATGGTTTCGAGAGAAAGAATTCATACTTGACTGTATTGCGAGTTTCGGTTAAAAGATTATTAAGATGCTAAATTATAACATGATAAATTATATTAATAAAATAACATAATAGAATAGTAGATCATACATTCATATTATAATAACACATAAATCACATTATATTAAAAAAGAGAATTGAATTATACATTTATCGAACTTAAAAAAAAATTATACATTTATAGAACCATACCTATAGCACTAGTTATATTAATTTGAATTGTGCTAATGATATAATATTGCAAGATAAATCATACTTGGTATTAATAGAATCATTTTATTAATGATATAACATTGTAAGATAAATCATACTTAGTATTAATATAATCGTACTTAGACGATTGATTCAATTATTTTATTAAATCATTTATTCAAAGAATAAAAAAATTAAAAGTGAAATGGTAAATGGGTATCCAATGATAAATGGTTATTGAACGGTTTTGGTATACCCTAACTTAGACAACAATATACAAAGTGGACTTAATGTCCAGCAAAGCCCATGGTAAAAATGTACCAGCCGAGCTTGAATATAAGATGAGAAGCCCAACTAATGAACTGGTCCGTCCATTCACCAGAAAGCCCAAGCCCAAGCAAAGCTAGCGGAAGACTCTGCAAGAGCCGAACCTCCGAAAGAAGCAGAAACTCTTGGCTTGTCGCGAATTCAATCCCCTTCAATGTTTGGCACCTCAAATTGCAGTTCAAACCCATGTGAAGTGCCCAAGTGTCAGCATTCAGTAGCGTCGGAGTTGGCTTGTTTGGGTCTCAAATTCCGGATCCATCTTCTTCCTCATCGCGAGCAATCCCTTCGATAAGGCAGTACCCACCAGCTCAGCTGCGAAGCCAACGGCGGCGAACATTACACCCTTGTATACAGAAGTACCCAATCGTTCAAACAGAGAGAATGCTCCCGATAGGAACTGAACATGTGGCTTTTCAGGCAATTAGCGAAAATCGAAGGTAGACCTGAATATGCAGAGGCAAAGGCGCCTGCAGTTGGCGCTAAAAGGTACATGCAAACGAAATTCAAAATTGAACCAACTTCCATTTGTGGATAAAAGGAAATCCTACCCGTTAAGGTCGAAGTTCGGGCCAGATCTCCGTCCATTCAAAAACAGCCCCATTGGTCCAAAACTGTCTTTCTTATCGTCCGAACTTTCGTCGTCTCCGCTTCCAGAGCTCCACCACCGATTACAGCGGCCGGAACCCCCACTGCCGCCGCTGGGTCCGATCCCGATATCTCCATCACCGGATGAGATAAGAAGTTTGAAACTGGAAGTGCGATCGTGGCCGCGGGTCTTGTTGGCTGGAGTAGGTAGACGAAGATTGTTAGGAGAAATCTCGAGATTTGGAGTAGTTTGGATAAAGGATTGGCGATTTAAGGAGTAACTACTGCACTTAGAGGTCGAGGAGTGGAGACCGCTCATGGAGGCGGCCATACTGCTCTGGCGGGCCCCGGGGGAGAGAAGCTGGTGGCGGCTTTGATGATACTGGCCCGTCACCAACTCTCGAGATTTGTCTTTAACAAGTCGTATTACCGTGCGATTGTGGAAGGAATTTCGATATCTTTCAAAATGCACTATTGACAAAAAGATATACCTGACCATATGCTTTTACCTTCTCAAGTAACCAATCTTTTTTTTTTTTTTTTTTCGAATTACCAATCGAATCACAATTCGTTGGTCTTATCCTCCCTACTTAAAGCATTGGAACTAAAACATCAATATAAATGTATCGGATAGTATAAATGATATCGGTTGGCCTCTTCCAGTTTCGTTGTTCTTACGGATCGAAACTCATCAGAAAATAAAAAACGAAAAACAGTCATCAAAGATAATTAATTACATTCTCCACTCACATCAATATCTCTAACATCGAAATTAGTTGTCACCAAGATGAATTTAACCTTCGCGTTAGCCAAATAGAGTTTGCAAAAACAGTAATTAAGATGGCACCATAGTACAAACATGTTTGCAAAGAGTCCTTACTCAAAAAGAAAATGAACATTATATACACCTCCTTTTTTATTAAGTACACCCCACTCTAGTTTTTTTTAAAAGATTAATAAGGTGTACTTAATAAAAAAAATGTAAATAATGTTCATCGAAAAGAAAGCAAAATTGAATGGAATATATTTGATTGATATGACATTATTGAAAAAAATTGTGAAGCAGAGAATCAAGAAAAGATTTGTGTGTCCTTCAAATACATGTATCTGCAGGTAGTACAAATATACAGAAAAATCTCTAAGATACCAAACTTCAAGAAGTAGGGTGGTTTGACTAAAAAAAGAAAAACCCATGAAGAATTCTATAGGGAGATGGTGATTTCATTGATCCCGAATTTGATATCAAGAAATTCATACCTACATACCAAATACGATATCTGAATAGAGAATTGAGCCTTTAATTTTCTACATGAATACTTGAAATGCAAGCTACTTTTGGTTCAGATATTTCCATTTCGTTTTTCTTCGCTGCTCAAGTAATCAGGAGCAAAGAAAATTACCTGACAAAAACCACAATCGAATAAAGATGCTTGCAATTGAATGGCCGCTTTTTCACGAATCCAACAATTGTCATGGAAGCTTTGACATAGTTTACATCTTTGCTTATAAGACATCAATTGGACCATGTGCAAATAACCCAAAAAAAAAAAAATTTGTTGCGGGGGTCACTTACTTTTTGATGAGAATCAATCTTGTATATGACAGAACCATGACAAACCAATCTTTAATAGTCATTTTCACTTTAACAAATTTTGCTTCTTTTTCATTGAGAACCCCATTTTCTCTGTTGGCTATCATCTTGCTACTCATCAAAGTTTGAATCAGCCCTTTCTTTGGGTCTGCATTTTGGAAAGACTCATCATTCTTATCATTCTCCCGGAAACCATCATATGTAGAGCCACAAATATATTGTTAAATTTTTCGTTTTGGAAAAACAGCGGTATCAAGCAAGTCAAGAGAAAGAAATTCCTTGCCTCAGCAGTAACAGTGGTATGGAAACTGAATTTCTGAAAGACCCTTATAAACTCCTCATCCTAACCATCAACAAGCAACGAATGTTTTGGAAATTACATCAAACAGTTTGTAAGCATAACTAATTAAGTACTTGAGTGGATTGTATTTACATCATTTGAAAGTTAATCAACGAAACCTGCAGCTCAATAATAGGTACGACTGATGGCCCCTTTGGCCGGAATCATTTTGGTCAGCTCTAGCGTTCTCTATGAATTTTGCAGGAGTGCCAATGATCCAATAAAAACATTGATTGTGGAATTTTGTTTCTCTCACAGGAATTACATCAAACAGTTTGTAAGCATAGTTAAATAAGTAGTGGAGTAGATCGTATTACATTATTCGATGATCCATAACATTACATACAATACACAGGGAATAAACGATGATCTCTCATAACCTGAGCAGGGCATCAACAACTGCAAATCATCTGGCTCGCTGCCCTCGATTCTTGTCCGACTTTTGGCACCCAAAACATGGTTTATGGACCAAAGAAGAATGTTGATTTGTTCCATTTAAGCGAATGAGGTTATGATGGGCAAACTGATCGGGATTGTAGATTAATTGTTCAATTTAGACCCAAAATTCTGAATAAAGTTCAGTGATAGATTACAAAAGGGGGGCCAAAAACAGTAAAAGGGGTATAAATCAGACAATTGCTAGGAATTATGCCCTCTCTGAGACCCTGGAAAATTCTTCACACAATATATCTACAACTACATCCAAACATTGTCTACACGAACTCTTGATTCCAGTGGATCTTCTTCAGTCACAATCTCCAACTGATCACTTCTTTTGGTTTCCGTTGACAATGATCTCCTGGAAGCAGCAGATGCAGAAGAAGCAGATGGGATTGCTGTCACAATACCCAGATTTGGATTTCTGGGTTTAACAAGAGCAGATAAAAGAAGCATCAGAGAAGCCATTGATGAATGTATGAATGAAACTAGAGGTTTTTTGTTTTCTTCTTCTCCTTGTAATCTTTTAGTAATACAAGGAGAACGAGGAAAGAAACGGATTTATAGGGCGGAATGGCCCATTGGATTTATTGTTGGCTTACATTTTGACGGTTTATGGATTGCTGTTTCATTCATTAATGCCGGCGACGGAGCCGTTGATCTGAATTCAACAGGTTATCCGTGATCCTAGTGCTGCCGCCAGTGGTTTTTTCTTGGATCTTTATTAGCGGCGTTAATGAAGTACTTTTCGTTCTTTAATCATGAGGTGTGTTTCATTTTCATCTCTAAACATTTTTTTCTCCCATTTTCATCTCTCAACTATTAAAAATTATCATTTTCGTCAAACAAGTAATCCTATGTGACACGTCAGATAAATCTGATATGATGAATAATAGGATGTCCCGTTGGATTTTTTCATCGTCGAATTTATTCAAGGGACAAAAGTGGTACTTTCTCATAGTTGGGGGAAAAAAATGGAGAAAAAAAATGAATGGACGAAAATGAAACTCGATCAATAATTAAAGAATGAAAAATACTTTTTTGTCGATAATCTTTATTAAATCCAAAAGAGTGTGCATGAGGCCCCAAGCCGTCTGTGATAGTAAATGTGGCAGTTGGCTGCCAACTCTTAATATACTTGGAATCACCATCCAATCATCCATCCCAATATGTTCGATGCAAAATAAAATTTTCCCTAGTGTTGGAACATTTTAAGTCATTGTGATGCCTTTTTCATTCAAAGGTATTATTTACTGGATATTTTTATGGGCATTTCTATTCTCCTTTTCACAATTTTATTTCAAGAAATTATCTAGCCTATCCCACTCGAATTCATAAGCTTTTTAGTTTGATAGAATGATACCAAAGTTGTGACTAGCCAATCATTAAATTTTAATAATATGGTGAAGTGATCTGTGAAATTTTTTTTTTGAGTAATCGATGAACCACCCAATCCAACGTATCATTTGGATAACTGAATGAGCGTAAATCTCGGGTTTTCAGAACAATTCGCACACCTCTAATGATAGATATTAGTGGGCCGAAACTCTTGCGAGTAGAGACCCAAAACTAGGACAAGCTTATGAAATCAAGATTTTACAAAGAAAATATTTAAGCTTATTGGTTCGAATTCCCAATATCGAACATCGTAAACCCTATATTCGGAGAGATGATAAACTAAGTTATCTTCAATTGGTTGTGATATGAGAACCTGGGCTGGCATGCGTTCGCATTTGGGTTAGTAAAAACTTCGGGATGGTTTTCACCAATTCTGAGAGCTTATGTCATTATGAGCCCATAGCATGGCCAATGTATTGGAGAAAATAATTTCCTTTGCTTTACCACAACATGGGCCGAGCCCCTGATATCTGCAGCCCAACAAAAATGGGAGCATAATCCATTTGCAGGTCACAGCCCACAAGGGTGGAGCCCATGATTCCTGAAGCCCAACATTGTCTACACAATAAGCAAATTCGATTTTATGGGATGTTCCCAAAGCAAATATGATCGCATGACATGCACAATTATTTCCTGCATACACATTTTATGGCTAACATTAGTCATGTACGTTTTATGATATGACGTGGCTTATCCCTTTTTCGGTTTGATCGACAAATCACCTAGTATACCCTTCAGACAATTGAGTGGAGCATAAAATCATGCGGAAGAAATAATACTCATAACCCTTCCTTAAAAATGGACAAACCCACAAAACCAAGAAAATCCCAAGAAAAATACTCTCAGTTGATTAAAATTCCCGACTTTAGTATCATCCTCCTTAGTGATAAAAAATATAATCAATTGAGATATTGCTCCATTGGCTTATCCCATAGTAACCTTGTCCCCACTTATTTGTTGCAAATTTAATGCCTTTTGGCAGTTGATGATATTTCATTTGGTCATGAATGATCAATTTATATATAGTTGTACTATTTAGCCCCATGAACCCTTGAAGTGTCTGGTTTGTGTTGGATGGAAATGACAAAACTTTCAATGGTCATTAAAGGCAAAGGGACCCTAATATTGCTGATCAAAGGAAGGGGAAAAAAAAGGACCCTAATACAAAAGGACTATGGTAGGTTCGGTTTGAAGACATGAATTTGGACAGCTCATCCAATCACCATGAATGCATGTTTGAATATTGTGTGATATACATTTTCCATGTAAGATTCTGCCTCTCACTGTGCATAGTGAATATTGTCCCTTTTTAGCCCTTCATCTAAGTCATTTAGTCCTACACAGATTTGTTATTTATAGATGAGTAAAATTATGAGACATATGGTCTTCGTCAGAACCAATGGGGGAAAGACATGCATCGTACTTGTAATGAGTAGAACATGGGATCAATTGCATGATCTCATGTCCAAGTTAGGGGATCGGTCATGATTCCAAGTTCAAGCTTGGAGATCGGCCTGGACCACATGTCCAAGCTAGGTGATCGATCGTGATCTCACGTCCAAGCAAGGGGATCGATATGGACCCCAAGTCCAAGTTAGAGGATCTTACTTGAGCCCACGTCCAAGTTAGGGGATCGGTTGTGACCACACATCCAAATTAGGGGGATCGGCCACTCCAATCTAAAACTTGGTATCATGGAGTAAATCTCGCAATCAATTATTGAGAGGATAATAAATTCCTTATTTTAGGAGAATAAACATACTATAAATAGTAGAAGGAAACTGAAGGTATGAGACTCCTTTTCCATTTATAAAAATACTCACATTTGTTACAAGATTCTAACTTGAGCGTCAGAGCGTTCTCAGTCACCATTGTGGCCGTCGGACCTATTGACCTTCTTGTTGTAGGTGATCAAGAATTGAAGTGAAAACTTTATATTCTATTGAAGAATTGGAGTTCAAACCCCCCATATTGCATTAAGGCTCAAGTCCAGAAACACGTTAACCGAGTTAGAAGATTTGACTTTGTTATATGATGAATTTTACATCATCTAGTGAGAGATGTGAGATTTAGAGTATCAACCACCTTTACTCGTACCCGCCCATTCGAGCCGGGTGCGATAGTCCATCACCATAAATATTATATTGTCCAAGGGACACCATTTGTTCCATGTGAAAGGTTGAAACTGACCAAACCATGGGGGGCATTCATTTGTTGCATATATATTAGGTTTCATCAGGCTTGTCCATGTTATGACAAAAAAATGAAGGGAAGTACGTACATATTAACAAAAACAATCAAATAAGCATAAGCATGTACTCCTTCAGTTTTCTTTCCAATCCCAATCAATTTTGTCATATCAATAAAAAGAAAAACACTAACGTCTTATCATTTAACAAAAATTTTGTCATATCAATTTTGCATTTAGAGAAAAGTGGTTTTGATTTAAGGACCCAAAAGCTCATGTGAAATCATAAGTAACTAGGTGAGTTTTTATTTTTTTTTTAATGCTTACTAATGTCAAGAAAAAAAAATCACATTCGTCTACTATAATCCAGTCGAGTACCACATAGGTTGGGTGAATATCAACCGAGTGGTTTAGATGAGCAAAAGCACACTCCCACATGTCAATTAGGCCTTTTTATGAGTTTAAATGACTTGGGTCAAGGCTCAGTTGCTGAGCCCATGAGGAAAAAATCGGTGAGGATAATCGGATGTATCCACGGAAACTGGAACCCCAAAACGGACAATATAATTGGCATGTATGAAGTGTGGATTTCTGATAGTTTATAAGCAAATTGCAGCTCCTCTTACATTGAAGACGCCTAAGAACCAATAGTTACGAGTCAACGACACATGAAAAATAAATTTGTGTAGATCCGTGGCCCAAAGCAGCAAACATCTTCAATATATTTAGATAGAGAATTTCAATGATTAACATTTGCTTTAATTCATAATAACTTATGTGCATATATATGTAAATTGTTTTTTATGTTCTCAATGCCATATGCATTACATTACATCCCCCTTTGTTTATTATTGTTGACATTACTATTAGGGATTGTTTTAATCCCAAAGATACAAAGACCTAGAATCTAAGATAGAAAAGTGCCTTCAACTATTATGCTCCGTTATCAACAAAAGGTGGTTTAGTTGGCAATTAACTGTGAGAAGCATATTTCTTAACGGTATTTAAAAAAAAAACTATTATGCTCCGTTTGAGGTTTTGGGGTTGAGTTTGGATTTAGCTTCTTCAGTCAAATGTAGAAGTGATACTTGAGAAGTGTTATATTATTAACTCACTTTTTGATGTGGATGTTTTTTGGTAATGTAATATGTAAAAGTGATTGTTACATATTGGTGTTCTTCTTTACATCTCCATTTGATTCTTCCACATTTCATTATCAAACAGGGTCTTATTATCAGCTTTAGTTATTTGTTTTTTTGTCTATGTTGGATTTGGAAATCTTTGTGTAATAAAGCTTGACTAGATAGTTGATATTACAAACTTATCCACTAATCCACTTGCTTCAGTCTTTGATGTCTAAGAGCAAGTCCAACCGATCCCGTCATATTGGGTACCATTTTTGATAAATTAGTGTGCCACAGGGTACCCTAAAATGGGGATGGGGTATTTGCTATTTGCATACCCTAAAGTTTGGGAATGTGCTACCATTCCCAAATCATTAAAAAATATTTTATGATCTTTATCTCTTCATTTTTCCTTTTAATGTTAGAATATATTAGAAATATTTGATTTGGTGTTAAAATAAGTGATGTGGTTGAAGTGGTGTGAAGAGTAAAAATTTGTAAAATAAGTTTTGATTAAAATAGGAGAAAGTATGTACCAAAAATGGGATATACACTTGGACTTGCTCTAATAGTGAAAAGGACTACATATATAAAAAATAAAAATAAAAAAGGACCTTTTATCGAATTATAACATAATTTTTAAATATTCCTTTTATAGTGTGACGTGTTTTAACGATTGAAACTCGGAAATAAGAATTTAAAAATGTTGAATTTCCATATAATTGTCCACCATAAATAAATCAAAATTTGAAAAATATTAATATTTTTATTTGGATAAAACCCACAAAAAACTATTCCGAGATTCAGACTACTATCTATCCTTGGATTTGAGGGCTCTTTAATTTCTCAATAATTCATTGAGTCTAAAATTTTAGATCTAATACTTAAACTAAATGTCACATCACATATTTTTTTTATCCAAATAATGTCACTGTCATTCTATTCTCACAAATATTTTTTGACTTTATTTAAAAAAAGAAAATGAATTGATATCATATCAGCCATCATATTAGAATTTCAAATTTTAAAATTCAAGGCGAATCGTAATGCCCCCGAATCTTCTTCGATCACCCGCAACCATGGTTAAAATCGAAAGCAAGCACTCATGGAATATGGCAGGGATAGCCACCAACCGGGTTACACCCTGATTCTCAGAAGAAATAAAAATGATGAGAGTATATTTTTGTATCCCAATTAGTAGTTTCTAGAGTCCAAAATGATAGTTTCATATCATAAGACATTCAAAAAAAGAGTTTTATTTTTAATAGGTGATTTGTGAGCTAGTATGCCATGAATTCATTGTATTTATTTGATACATATATCAAAAGAAATAATGATTGTAGATTTCCATATCTTAAGAAATCCATGTAAATAATATCCTCAAGAAGCCTATATATAATACTAATAATAATTATTTATAAACCGAACCAAACAAAGGGGTGTAAGAGCTACATTGTCTTCTCAATGCTTGAGCTAGTGAAAGTTAACTACACAATCAAGACAAAAAAAAACCAGATGACATAATTGTCGGAATGTCGAAATAGATACACATGATCCATATAAATTGTGGAACCTATATGCTCGACATGATTCATATGAAATTGTATGCTTCCATCTCATTCTTTAGGATAATCGAGATAAAAAATACTGAGATGTGTAATACTGCTCGGAGCGAATATGGGCATGGCTCCCATTTTCTATGTTGCAAAAGGAATAGACAGGCGAGAGCTAGCAAGGGGTGGCTTATTCACACTAGGTGCCCTACTACTCACATGCCTCCCCATTCCACTTGGGCCCATCTTTTGTCCTTCATTGGGCCCACACCTCACTGGGTGGGGCCCTACACTCACTGCTTTCTCACAACGACAGCTCAACAACCCATTTGCCTTTTTCTTCCCTCCTCCTCCGCTGCCACTGCCACTGCCGTTCCGTACGCGCCATGTCATCTCCTCCGCCTCCGACGCGGTGACTGAGAAGTTTGTTATGCTTGCTCTCTCAAACCCTTCAGCTGTCGTTACGCTCCAATCAATGCTGACCTCGCTTGGCTCGTAACACTCTGTTGGTGCCACCGACGGTGTCACTGGCTCGTCCAGACTTCGGCGGATCTGCAGATATCTTGATCGGGAATTGAAGGTTGAAGCGTCGTCGAGTGAGTCTCGACGGGTGCAAGTAGGGTACGTCGTCGTTTGAGTGGAGAAACTCTCGATTTCGAACAAGTCGGAGCTGGCATCGCTGGCCATGTCGTCGTCCGTTGGAGTCATTCTCGAGTTGGAACTTGCCGGGAACGTGAAACTCCGACGCGAAATTATTCCAGAGTCGGTGTTCGAGACCGGTTCGTCCTTCGGCTTGAAAACTTCCAAGGATTCCCGTGGTGGGTCCTGATCGAGCGGTGGAGTATCCGAACCATTTAATACCAACTTTGGGTTGCTCAGTATGGGGAAGGTGAACCCAGAACCACCATCATTGAAGGTCCTCCCGGACGGCAATATAGGCTCGTGTTCGACCAAGTTTGAAGCGAAGTGATTCTCTGCGGATATTCGTCGAACACTTGGCATGCCTGCCCTTCTTGACGCCCCCAAAATCTGCAAAGCAGAATTTTCACTGGAAGTCTCTGTTTTGGGGTTGGAAGTGATAATTTCTGTTGGTCGTGGTATCGTGATTTTGGGTTCTGATGGACTAATATTTTCCTCCACCTGAACAGATTTCTTGCCAGAACAAGGACATTTTCGCCTGAAAATCCATTTCACAGAGGACCCTGTTTTCTTATCAGTACTTGAAGGGTTTCGAATTGAGACAGCAATGGCACCAGGAGGATTCGATAACAGACCAGTCTGACTGTTCCAACTAGCCTCTGAAGAAGCAGTCGGCGTTGCATTGACAGACCCGGCTCTGTAATTTCTATATCCATCCACAGAAGAAGAAGCAGAGGAAAATCTGGGAACGTCAGGCAAGCGTTCAAGATTGACGCCATTAATTGGAGAAACTCTCTTGCTGGGTTTCGGGTCATTGACAGTGGTTTCGTTGAAGTACTTCTGGGCATCGAAAATGCTTATCTCTGAATCATCAGGAGCTTGGTTTGGTTCCTCTGTTTGAAGATAAGAAGAGAAAGCTGCATCTCTGGTGTTGGTTTTCTGTGGGAAGGTAATGTAAGGAAGAGAGCCTGGTTCTATAGGAACCAAGATTGGTTTTCTGCCATTAAAGGATTTCATTACTACTGTTGTTGATCTTTCTTCTTTGAATGAAAACTAAATGGAAAAAACTTGACAAGGAAACAGAGGCATATATGTCTCTACTGCACTGAAATACTATGGTGTGCAGTGCGCAGCTATTTATAGGGGTACAAACAGTGTCCCAACATGTACCAATCATGAAGCTGTGAACCCAAAAACTACTTGGACCTTAAGAAATTATGTACTTAAACAACGGATCGTTGGCTTGGATGATGAATTTGATCGCGATAATTCTTAGCATAAATGGAAGGTCGTGAGTTTAAGTGCCATCAACGTTTTCATTATTACAATTTGTGAGATAGACCCTTGGTTAGCTCAGTGTGTGCGAATGTCACCCTATTTTATCTTTTCCGTATTGGGTCTCGGTCGATGTATTAATTGAGAGTTGCGGGGTGTTCCATGTGATCCGAAATTTTCCAATGAATTTTTCGATGGACAACTAGGTAGGTTCTTCTTTACCAAAAAATTACATACTTAGTTCTATTTACTTAGCTTCTATGGTTATTTTGTCTTAGATAACGATATTTCCCAATACATACATGAGTTCAGTTGTAAATATAATCTCAAACATGGAATCAAACTCAGCTATGTACACCTAATCCACACATATCAAGATACGCCTTACCATCCAGACTACTCCATGGGGTGGCTTTTATGGTTACCTTATTGAGTGTTACATATTTCCTCATCATGCTATCTTAATTTGATATTGCCTGCATTTTCATGATTTTTCCATATTAGTCATCATCAAGGTCTTAATCCATCATATTTGGTTCCACCCATATGTGAATGTCTTGGAGTCAAATTTTGCGCTAGTTCATCAAACCGTGGCGTGCCTTAAGAAGTGTAGTTTAAACCCTACTAGGCCCAATTATATCATCTGGTCAATTTTAGGGTTTGACTTCAAGTGTGTCGGTAATTGTCCAATGAATGGATGTGAGATGGGAGGTACAAATATGTGCCTAAGATATTAGCTAACATAGTCTCGGATATCTTTGTTATGGCCAAGATGAAAATGTTGTTTTGCCAATCACATTGAATTGTCCTATTTGACGACAGGGTATGTTGTACCAAAGTCTAAGGCGTGACCTCAAAGGTATTTGTCCCCAATGAGAATCGAACTCAAAATCTTCAGAGTCCGTACAATTTGACTATCACCAAAGGGTTAAAGTGAACTACAAACTATCTATCTCCATTCTAAACTACCCGTGCATTCTACCCGTGCATTTAACGGCTTGTGAATCAACACCATCTTATTGATTTTGATAATCCCCATCAACATATGACATGGGGTGTCAGAACCAGAGGTGGATGGAATATGTTGGCACTGGGGGCCATGCCCCCCAGTGAAATTGTGTAGAACATGTGGTATTGGTGGCTAGTTAAGGAAAAATGTATCATGCCCCCAATGTTTTATTTTAAGGCCCTCAATGCCCCCCGACAATTAGTCAATTACCGAGTGGCCCATCCAATCTTGCATCACACATCCCCTCTTCAAGACATTAATATTGTATTGACTTGTTAGTAATTTAAAGCCCAGCCTGGCAGCCCAACTTACAGTTACAAAGTTATAAAAAAGAGTTTTCAATTATTCTCAAGAATCCTATTTTATAATTGTGATAAATAAAGATGTAATAATTTATTATTTGTATTATCATTATTAGTGATTATCTTAATGTTATATAAATAACCTAAAACAATTTCAAGGGCACTACCCCAAAACCCCTAACTTACTTGACCGTGCTCCTAGTAATTTCAAATCCTGGATCCGTCATTGGTTAGGACAATTAATAATTTCTCTTTACGAATCCTATTACACACCTTTTTGTTCCTTTGCTGTTCTTAATTATTATCTTGATATCCTTCAATTTCCTCAACAATATCTTTACTTATTTCATAGTTATGATATAAAAAGGTCTTAATTAGTATCTTTATATCCTTCCATTCCCTCAACAATATCTTTACTTATTTCATAGTTATGATATAAAAAGGATATATTCAGCAAATGTGTGTTCACCTGCTTTTTCCTCCTCTCTTTTAATGTTATTATTGGGACATATATCCTTATCTTGTCACGTTCAAACTTTTTCTCCTTGACATGCACTAAAAAAATTATTGAGTAATAATAAAGTAGGTTTGAGGATGATGTCTCCCTACAAATTCAAAACCTCAAAGTATCATAAATCCAATCCTCATACACACCAAGTATATTGTCCGCTTTGAGATTTCAATTTCTCTGGATAAATCGAATTACCCTTACGGGTTTGTTCTTCAAGGGTCAGCAAGTGGGATAAGCTCAACTCACTAAACCCATTAAAAGGCCTAATTGAGGTCAAGATCCAACCGATTTGCTATATTTTCGTCCTAACATAAAATAAAAAAGAAAGAAAAGAAAATGCAATTTTAGAACATAGACTTTGTTGTCATAGGATGTCCCATGATCTAGTCCAGTCATCAGCAATATACGCAATACAAAGGAGAAAAAAAGAAACCCTCGACTCCCCCACCACTCCATTTCTTTTGGCCAAAACTTTTTTCAATTTTTGTGACACAAAGCATGGAACATAGACTTTTGCTAACTGGTGTCCTGTCAACTAACTTTCAACTCACTAAAGACTTATCCTGATTATGTCATATTAAGTTATACATGGTTCTAAGAATATGATAATCGGATATCGTGAGAGCACCACAAATTTTCCGTTCTAGGGTTAAGGCCCATACGGCTTTATTCTTAAAAGGGTTCTCTTGGTTCATAGGGATTCTATTTTTATTTATAAATTACATCGGTGGCTTACATATATGACTGACGTGGGTTATGAGTCTTAATTAACAAATAAAGTGAAAGATTTTCAAAACATTTATGCTCACCAAATACTTTCTCAGACTCAATTGCAATTTCGTCTACATGCATGTTTTTGTCAACAATCAAATCCGGGGAATCATGGGAAGATAATGATACATATCATTGAAATTATCACAAAAATAATTCTTCTAGGCCCCCTCTTCTGGGTTCTTCTCACACCATGTTCCTGATTAAGAGGCAAGTTTCCACAAGTGACAATCTACATTATCACAATGGCAATGTGACTGTTAATTAACTTGGGGGGGGGGGGGGTGGTGGTCCCTGGCCGCCCTGCCCTAGCTACAACAATTCTAGGATTAAAAAGCTGTGGCTGTGGTTCTTCCATAACTGTACTGATTGATCTTAGAAGCTGTGTTTGTAGGGTATTTTCAGAACCTTCAAACCTAACATATCAAGTGCTAGGCTTCAGTGTTGGGTCTGGGGCATACTTGATACTTGTGTTCTTGATTTGGTTTAGATATAGGTGGGCTGGACTTTTTGTCCTTAAAGAACCGGTTACATGCAAGTGTTTGGAATTTTCTATGTTGTGGGCTTACATTATGGTGGTTATTTAGGGTTATAAAACGAGGTGGATAAAGGGTTTTGATATCGAGACACATGCATGGTGGGTCTAATTTTGTATAGTGATTATATTTTATGGGTTTATATGCATACCTTATATGGGTTGATATGGTTGAGTGGTTAAGTGTAGACCTCTTAAACCTTGGGTTCCTTTTATTTATTTTTTTGTAATTGAGAAAACACTCAACTCAATATGTCATCGGAATAGTTGAGTGGACGTAAACATCGGACATCTAGAACATCCCACATCATGCTAGTGACAAGTAAAACTTGGCCAAAACTCATGTAGGTGGAAATGAGACTCGTAACCCTTTTCTGGAAGTGGGTCTAAAGCTCACGAGACCAAAAAAATCCTAGAGAAATACTCATAACTGACTCAAACTCCTGATCTTAGCAACCAAAGCTTTGAGACATAACCATAGAGAGCAGCATTTTGAAAAAGAGATGAAGGGAAAGACCTAACCATGTAGTGAACAATTGGCATTTGCGGTATTACCGATCTATCAATCAAAGATGACATGATTATGTACGCAATCGAATCCATTTACAATATTGGTGTTCTAAGTTTATATTCATCCTTGATGATTTATACTTACACATGGTATCATAGCGGTTGTAAAGATTAATTTAGAATCCAAAATTTAGTTCTATGCGACTTGGATTATTTATAAATCGTTATTTTTTTTGTAACATGGAATCCACCCAACTGTCCGCTGGACAATTGATTGATAAAGCTCAATCTCACATTATAATATGTGAAGTGGGGTTGGTGATTGCACATGCATGGTTAGGTTAGACCTTAAATAGGTGCCCCGTGTGATAACCAAAAAGCTCAAGGGAAATGGTGGGAAAATTGGTAAAGAAAATTCCATTGGAGGAATTTGTGATAACCAAAAGCTCCTCCAAGGGTTTCATAACGATCAATAGCAGTATACATACATCATTTTATGACCAATTTGCTGCTCATTTATTGGGAAGAAGCTCTTTCTCATCAATTCACCAGCATTCTGTCAAAAATAGAGAGGAAAGAATGATTAACATCGAAGTTCCAACCTAGTACTTTGGTTGAAATCCGGTTAGGTATGCTTTTAGTGACCGAAAGATTTATCATTTTCTAATTCAATAACGGAAATCAGTTTGGAACAAATTCAAACTTCAGGTTATTAAGTTGCAACATTCAAATATTCGGTGACTGAATTGAAATATGATCAATCTTTTAGTGACGAAAAATATTCTTAACCCGATTGAAAGCCTGAAATCATTGCTAAAGATCGCCGTCGAGTCTTAAGAATATTTTGGGCCCATAATTTAACGTAAAAGGCCCAAGATTGCCCAATGTTAGACCGATACATACTAAAGCCCACAAATAGGGCTCGGCATCGGGCCGGGCCGGCCCGAGCCCAGTTTAGTTCTTCGGGCCTCGGGCCGGGCTCGGGCCGGGCCAAACTGAGAATATGAGGCCCAGGCCCGGCCCGACCCATAAAGCTCGGGCTTCGGGCCCGGGCCCGGGGTCTCACGGCCCGTCACTATTCATCTTCTTTGAAAATTATAAAATTAAATTGTTTATCATAGGATTCGGACTCAAGACTTTTAGATAGGAGAGTAATGAACTAACCAACAAGCCAAACCCACTTTCATGTTATACTTGTCAACTAATTAAATTATTATCTTTACGTACCACCTGTTATATTTTTAACACAATTAAATAATTTTAGTTTTACTTAATGAGTATTGATTTTAAATTTTATATTATACACATCTATAGTTTTAAATAGTTTAATTTTATACTTATTTTATAAAATCTTAGGATTTTAAGATTTTATCAACATTTATGAGTAGATGGTCATATTATGGCTTTAGGGTTAGTGCTTAGGTTTAGGGTTTATGATTTAAGATATTTAGGGTTTAGGGCATTTAGAGTTTAGGGTTAAGAGTTTAGGGCCTTTAGAGTTTTGGGGTTTAGGATTTTGGGGTGTATAATATATATATATATATATATACATATACATACATTGCAATAATATATATACGTGAGACGGCTCTACCTGTTCCCCATGACTCGGCGGAGGTTTTGGGGCCGGCACGCTGGGCCTAGGCCCGCGGGCCAAATGGTGAGCCCTACCCACAAAAGAATAAGAGCCCACCTAGAGATGGTTGGGACTTGGGTGGGCTGGGCCGTTAATCCGACAAAAGAAGAAGAGCCCAGCTAGAGGTGTTTGGGACTTGGGTGGGGTGGGCCGTATGCTCACTTAGCTATAAAATCGTCCCTGCAAAAACCCTAGTTCTCCACTAGGTCTCTCTTCCCTCCTTTCCCAATCCCCCATCCCCCAACATTCCAATGGCCGCCGCTGCTGCGCGACCCCTAGTAACGGTGCAGTCCCTTGAGGGCGACATGGCCACCGATGCTGCGTCCACTGTAGCCCTCCCCGATGTCATGAAGTCCACGATTCGACCGGACATCGTCAACTTCGTCCACTCGAATATCTCGAAAAACAAGAGGCAGCCCTACGCAGTCTCCAAGCGTGCCGGCCACCAAACCTCCGCCGAGTCATGGGGAACAGGTAGAGCCGTCTCACGTATTCCTCGTGTTCCTGGTGGCGGTACCCACAGAGCGGGACAGGGTGCCTTTGGTAACATGTGTCGAGGTGGTCGCATGTTCGCGCCTACCAAGATCTGGCGCAAATGGCACCGCAAGATCAATGTCAACCAGAAGCGCTATGCGGTTGTTTCGGCTATTGCTGCTTCTGCCGTCCCTGCTCTCGTGATGGCACGTGGCCACCGCATCGAACAAGTTCCGGAGATGCCTCTCGTTATCAGCGATTCTGCTGAGACCGTGGAGAAGACTTCCGCTGCTATCAAGGTTCTCAAGCAGATCGGGGCCTATGCAGATGCCGAGAAATCAAAGGACAGTCATGCTATTCGTCCAGGTAAGGGAAAGATGAGGAATCGCCGCTACATCTCACGGAAGGGCCCTCTGATTGTCTATGGTACCGAGGGATCTAAACTTGCGAAGGCATTCAGAAACATCCCTGGAGTTGAGGTCTTGAACGTTGAGAGGCTTAACCTGCTTAAGCTTGCTCCCGGTGGCCACCTTGGCCGGTTCGTGATATGGACCAAGTCTGCTTTTGAGAAGCTGGACTCCATCTATGGTTCCTTTGAGAAGTCATCTGAGAAGAAGAATGGGTATGTGCTGCCTCGTTCCAAGATGGTGAACGCTGACTTGGCCAGAATTATTAACTCCGACGAGGTACAGTCAGTAGTGATGCCCATCAAGAAGGAGGTGAAGAGGGCTACACTCAAGAAGAATCCATTGAAGAATTTGAATATCATGCTCAAGCTTAACCCCTATGCCAAGACAGCAAAGAGGATGGCACTTTTAGCTGAGGCTGAGCGTGTCAAGGCCAAGAAGGAAAAGCTGGAAAAGAAGAGGAATCCGATTTCCAAGGTATGCTGCTTATCTTTTTATGAGAAGTTTTCGCAATCATTTTATGTTCAGTTCAATTCCTGTTACCTTATGTATATATTTATAACTCGAATTTGTGAAATGGGAATTACATTCTCTTGGGTAATGATTTTGTTAGGTGGTTATTGATGATTAGAGGACTTAGCATTTTAGTTGGTTATAGATGATCACAAGACATAGAGTTTTAATAGTTATCATTAGCCCATGTCTATGCTATCTGGTTCATATTGTTTTTTTCGTAATGCAAGTATTATTCCTCTAATATGTGAATTTTTGATTGTGCTGATGTACTTGTTTTTGTCATCTCCATTAATTGTCCTGTATGCCTTATCCAAAATTGTTTCGACAGTGGTTGTTGTATATTTTAAGTGTCTCACATTATTTGGCCATTTGATGGTATACTTTTTTTTGTTACAAATGTTAGTTTACATTGAAATGTGAATGCTGGTGCCGTTTTATGATGCATTCGTTTTTACATTAGCTATGTTTGCTTAAGTTGTCTTCATAATTGATAGTTAACTGATCTTTTTTTCCCTCTGTTTTGATTTGCTTGTAAATTTTTTTGCAGAACTTGCTGATGTAATTTTTTCGTTTTGTTTACACTTACAAATTCTTGCCAACAACATTGATCTGTTCTGTGTATTTATTTAATTGTGCGTACTAGTCGTGTGTTTTTGACCCCTTTTGGAGTTCTATACATTTTGAACAGATAATTCTCATGTTTTTTAAACAAATTTATATTTACAGCACCCTGTTAAGCTTGATAAATTTTATAGTTGTATCTTGAATATTGGTGTCATAATGTCATTTGTATGTTTGCTTGGAAACTGAAATAATAAGGCACCCTCAGAAATTGAAATCCTTTATCAACACATGTCAGATACACAGCATCATTTAGTCCTGTTATCTATATTCTGCCATAGTACATTCTGCCATTGGTGTTTCTTTACCCTTTGAACTTTGTAGGAGGAGTCAGCTGCAATTAAGGCAGCAGGCAAGGCATGGTTTCAGACCATGATCTCGGACAGTGATTATACAGAGTTCGATAACTTCTCAAAGTGGCTCGGGGCCTCCCAGTAAACCAGTTTGCTACTTTTGAAATTTAATTAGAGCATATGTCATTATTCCCTTTTGCAATGGAGTTGACTTTTGGTTTATTTTGTTATTGCTGCAACATAGATGAGACTTGTTTGGCAGACTGTGAGTTTCTTTATGGATGTCGTTTAAACATGGGTTTTTTTCCTTCAAATTTTGTGCCTTAAAGGTTAGTGAATTTTAGTTAGTCCATTGTGGTACTGCACTTTCCTCTGTATGATTTACATAATAATGGTGGTTTTGCTATGGTTGGTTTGGATATATATGCATTTTGGAAAGTTGGGAACTTTGTTTCTTGTCTTACAGAGAACAGATGTATGTCTTTGTAATAAGTTTTGGAATTGTTGGTTTGATAATGTCCTCGACGAGGCCTTTACAAATTTGTATTCGTTGCCGTCCTCATGTGAAGTTTTCTGAGTTTTCTTCCAAGTCCGTAAGGCTAGTTTTCTTGCTTGGTTAGTTTTCTTTCTTGGTTGTTCATTGCATATCATCGAGTATAGGATTACCATATGCAGCATTTCCTGTGGTTTTGAACTACAAACTCTTAAGTCTTTTTGGCTTGGGAAAATAAGGTGCACTGAGATCTGACTTCAATATGTTGCAATTGGTGGATTAGCTCCATTGCAATCGATATGATGTGCTATGTACTTTCTATTAAAATTGGCTTGTGTTTAGCCATCTGTGCTTATCTAATTTTGATTCATCTATAAACCATGGAAATGGTGACTAACTAGTGTAGGATATGATACTAATATAGCAAGTGTTGAGGAACAGCTTAAGTAAATTTCTTGAGAAAGATGATCTGCAATTAAGAGGTCCTATGGCAACTGAGTTGGATTTGGAACAATTGTGTTATTGCTGATTTTTGCTCATTATTCATCTGGCTTTGATTTGCTTAGGGGATGGTTTTCGTGATTCGACTGG
The DNA here is from genome assembly GCF_013401445.1 of Tripterygium wilfordii. Classification (NCBI taxonomy): domain Eukaryota; kingdom Viridiplantae; phylum Streptophyta; class Magnoliopsida; order Celastrales; family Celastraceae; genus Tripterygium; species Tripterygium wilfordii. Next base: position 11,796,624 of record NC_052236.1, on the reverse strand, counting down.
TATTCCGAATTGATCATGCAATCCCATGGATTCGATATGTTTGTCAGGTCGAATATCTTAATAATTTGAATGTAATGGCTTTTGAGGGAACGCCAGAAGTGGTTGGTGTTCAACTTTGAGATAGCGATGCGGCGGTGAAAGAAACGATAGAATTTGAATAGAAGAATGAAAGAGGTGATAAGGAAGATTGAAAAAGACATGGATGGAATTAGTAGAAAACAATATAAAATTAATAGGAGTGGATGAATATATATTTATAGAGGATAAATATACGTGATGAATTTTTGTTAATGTTCTTATAAACTCACGTAGTTTATCTCAAATCTACATTTGTGAGATGATGATGATGAAGCTGAAGTATGGTGACATGCTTAATGCTAAGGACACTCGTATCACTAGTCGATAACATCAAATTCTCAATCTGCACATAAATTATTTGACTGTGGGGGCCACCTCAATACCTCACAGTTCAGTAGCGTCGCCTCCTCAGACCTCCCAAGGTGGTGTACAATGGACTGAATAAAGTAGGATTACACTCGGACCAAGTACAGCCTCTTAAGATTTGTATCCAACATCATCGATTATGAGTAACATATTACTTTTCAGTAATATAATTTTTAGTCATTGAAAAGTATGATTTAGTTCAACTTAGTTATTGAATTTTCAAACGTTTCAATTTTAAAAGTTCAAGTTGAAAAACTGTTTCAATATGCATACACAGACATATTTCTCGCCGTTCGAATAGATTTCTTAATTTGATTTTTTATACCACAATGATGGGTTTACCGTCCGAACAGTGAAAAATCTAACTTTGTGTGCAAATTGAAACCATTTCTTCTCAAATTTGAACGTTTGAAAATTTAATGATTGACATTGAATCTTATTTTTCAGTGACTACAAAATTACATTACCCTTTTTAAGATTTTGGTTTTTGATAAATGTTATTTTTCACTATTTTAAATATAACTATTGACTAAAATAACCTAAATTTGACACTGTAATATAATATTATGCTGTATAAAACAACTCGGCGCCAATAAAATAAGGCTGTTGGTTTTGGTGCTTTTGATGATCCAAAATGGCCGATGACTAGAGCCTACTTGTTCTCTCTCACGTCCCATCTCCCTTTGCAGACTATCCTTCTCTTTCTCTCTAGGCCTACCTTCTTTCATTCATCGGCGTTTCACTGATTGATAGATACAATTACGCAATGCTGGATCTCAATCTTGGTATGGTCTCAAGCACTGATCGGTCCAGCTCCACTTCAATCGATAACAAGTTTCCGGAGCTTTCCAGCAACCAAATGGAAAGTTCTGTAAGCTTCAATTCCTCTTCAGTTGTCAACGCCGGCGATGAGGACGCATCCTCCAACGCCGACAAGCTCGCGTACTCTTTCGGCATCTTGAACAAGGAAGGAAGTAGTACTGTTGCAATTTTTGATCATGATGACGACAGTGGCGACCGGACGATCCAGCTTTTCCCTCTCGATGGTGGCGCCTGCTGGGGGCAGAGCACTGGAGCCGATATTCGAGGCCGAGAATGGTTGGATCTGGGAAGTAGGGCGGCGGAGTATGGTGGGCTTGTGGAGCAGAGGAGCGTTTTTCCTGCTCAGCAACAGCGACTGCAGCAGGTGAAGAAGAGCCGGCGTGGTCCTAGGTCGCGGAGCTCGCAGTATCGTGGCGTCACGTTTTATAGAAGGACCGGCCGATGGGAATCTCATATATGGTTAGCGTTATATTAGTAGCACTAACTGTTGAGTGTGCGAGATAGAGAGCTAGATTTTTAATTTGCAAATGTTTCTTAATTTTGTTCTATCCAGGGATTGTGGCAAACAAGTGTACTTGGGTAAGGAGACTTTCTGATTCAAATCTTCGTTTAAGTAATTTGTAATCACAGTTAGCCTCAATGTTTAATGGTGACTAAAGTGGGGTTTGCTTTGTGTATTTGGTTCAATGGTGATCTTAATTTTACAGGAGGATTTGACACCGCTCATGCTGCAGCTAGGTAACAATGTTTATGTTATATAAATGTCATAGCAAGCTTTTTTCCTTTCTTGATTAACTGTAGTCTGTGGTCTCTGGTCCTGTGGAGAAATATTGTGTTTTTTCTTAATGAATTTTCTTTTTCATTTTGTTGGTGTGTGTATTTGTGTTTCAATTTGTCGTGAGATATGGCAGGGCATATGATCGAGCTGCGATCAAGTTTCGTGGAGTTGATGCTGATATCAATTTCAATGTCAGTGATTATGATGAAGACAACAAGCAGGTAGGAATGGATTATAGGCATTACTGGTGTAATTTGGTCTGATTTGTTTCACTGTCATGTAATATTTATTCTTCAATCGTTGTACAGATGAGTAACTCTACAAAGGAGGAATTTGTGCATATCCTGCGTCGCCAAAACACTGGTTTCTCTCGAGGTAGTTCAAAATACAGGGGAGTGACCCTTCACAAATGTGGGCAGTGGGAGGCTCGTATGGGACAGCTTCTGGGCAAGAAGTGAGGAATACTTTCTTATTTCATATTTTAAGCCAAGTTTTTTTTAGTTATTTTCGGATTCAGCTGCTATCAGAAATAGCTTCTTGCTATCGCCTGCTTTCAAGTGGTGAAATCAACTAAGGAGTAACATTAGGTTCATGATAACAGTTGGAATTTGATTTTTATCTATGCCTTGCTTGCCTATGCAGGTATATATACCTTGGGCTATTCGATAGTGAGATAGAAGCTGCAAGGTCCTAATAAAACATATATTTTGTCACCCTTAATTACATGTCTTGATATGGCCTCTCCTGCTTGACTTGCATTTTATGTTGTATGTATTATTCTCTGCTATCAGGGCTTATGACAAGGCTGCTATAAAATGCAATGGTAGGGAAGCAGTCACTAACTTCGAGCCTGGCACATATGATGGGGGTACTTCCTATCACAACTTATGATTTGTAAAATAATTTTGAATTTTATTGTTGGCCCTTTGTGTATCATCTTTAGTGATATCACAATATAACCTTTAGGTACAGTTGACAATCAAAATCTTGATCTGAACTTGGGAATCGCTCCTCCTCGTATGGAGGATGGCCTAAACAGGGCCAAAAATATGGGCCGCCCATGTTTCCAGCACGGCTGGGATGGCATGGCCATCGACAAGGGAGAGAAGGTAACAGTGACATTATTTTTAGAGATTTACTCTTATTTCTGTTTATCTCTGTTTATGTGAATCTTGGAGGGCTTGTTTGATTTTAAAGTAATACCTCATTTTGGAATTAGTGTGGCTTTTCTGATTAGTTCACTTGGAAATAATTTGTTTGTTCTGTGACAGATTGGACTTTCTGGTTCTGCATCAGTGAGGGTTCTACCACTCCATGGCCCTTCTGTTGCATCTGAGCACTCTTCCATGTCAAGTGGTGTCAGTTTCTTTCCCCTCTATAAGGTGATCCTTATTTAGTGTGGATAATTGCAATCTAGTAAATGCATTGTTTTTCTTCTTGTCTTCTGAAATATTAGTTAATATAGGAACGTGCGTTTTAACAAAAAAACTTGTCTGGTTTGCTTACTTGGTGTCTAGGTATAACAACAGGCACACACTCCTACACTTATATAATTTAGCTCCTTACCGAAAAATTTGATCTTTAATCCTTTTACGACACATCAATCTTTAACAGATTTCCCTTCTGACCCATTATTGAATGCAAGTAAAATTGTTGAGGTAATAGTTGACATTGAAGAGCTCCCTGAGCTTAAATTGGGTATCTGATTTACTAATATGATGGTTTAAAAGGTTCATGGATTCCGTGGACCCTGAAAAGCAATTTTTGTCATTAATATAAATGAATAACTATATTAGTTTTAGAAATTAACATACTGGAAATAGAGAGAACAGTGTGAGATAAATATTGTGCATATTTCTTTTGTAGACATCTATTATGCAATTACTTAACGTAATCATTTGTTATGTTATACGTAGGGAAGAGCAAAACAGAAGAGGATGGAAGTAGATCCTTCACTAAAATGGGCAGGGCAAATCCATACCCCTTATAGTGAGGCAATTTCAGCACCAATCTTCTCTACTGCAGCATCATCAGGATTCTCTTCTTCTACAATTCACACCACACCTTCAGCTTCCCCTGCTCAATTTCACTTTCCAAACATACCCAATTTCTACTGCAGGAGCTGAGAGGTAGATTTATATCCATCTGTTAAAGTTGGTGTAGGACTAGGTATGCTTCTTCTGGGTCTCCCTTTTTCTCTTTGTTTTAAGCAATTCCGTATTACTTGGCTTTGCTTTTGGGTCGTACACCTGCACCGCGAAGAAAATAGTTAAAAGGAAAGGACTATCTGTCTACATCTGTATCATGATCAACATCAAAAGCTATATGGCTTGTGTACGTATGAACAGTTTATATGTGTGTGTGTGGATGCTGATCATTCCAGCTTTTTAGAAAGACTGGCCTCTACCAATACATGTGTTATTGGGGATCCATGCTTTGCTCCAACCCCCCCCCCCCCCCTCCCCCAAGCTAGTTGTTCAAGGTTACTGTTTGTAGGCTTGTGGCTATGAGTATCCTTTACACATTGGCTTGTTTGGCAATGCTGTGAGGTGTGGTGTGGTGCTGTGAGTTATAAAACTGTGGTGCTGTGAGGTGAGTTGGAACGTAAAAAACTGTTTGGCGCATCATTTTTAAACTGTGGTGCGGTGCGGTGTGGTGCTATGAGGTGCGTTTGACGTATCTAAATTACCGTTATATTAGATGACTAATAATATTAATATAAAATCACTTAATGTTTATATTGTACATTAATCTAAAATAAAATAATTGACCTAATTTGATTACGTAGGACAATTCAACATACATTGTAAGCGTTTGGGAGTGCTGTGAGGTGTGGTGAGGTGCTGTGAGGTAAAAAGCTGTGGTGTTGTGAGGTGAGTTGGAACGCAAAAGCTGTTTGACGTATCACAAAAAACTGTGGTGCTGTGAGGTGTGTTGCAACTGAACGCAGTGCAAACGCATTGCCAAACACCCACATTGTGTCTTAAGCAATGCTCTAAAGTATTACTTGGTGTTTGTTTTGGGACTCTATTATTGGATTTAAGTTGGGCTCGAAACCGCGGTCTAACACTTGCCATATGGGCTCAAAGTCTTGCGATAAAAGTTTAAGCCCAATCTAAATTAAACAGTCAAAATATAAAAGCAACATAATCCAGAATCAGTAAGGAAAACGTACGGAATTAACCCGGTCGGGCCGAACTGCCGAAGGGCCTGACCGCCTGACCACCGGCATTCTTCACAGGCCTGTTACTCCACAAAACGATGCCGCATCGTGCTTCTCGTTCATACGTGGAGGCGTGGAGCATTGGTACGGCGGTACAATCACCACCCGTTTCAAGCTCCAGAATTATGACAGCTAAGAACAATCAGGCCGTTGATCTCCACCGCACCATTTCTGGGAGGGACGACACCGCCGTATCTAAAGTCTTGGCTTTCTCACGCGCCTCCCCCGCTTTCACCAGAAAAATCATCAGATTAATTTCCGAATCTTCAGATATAGGAAAGAGAGGGATTTTTGTGCAATTAAGCCAGTCAATCACGCCGATTGGGGGCATCAAAGGTGCATGGTATATCCCTTTCACTGGATTTTCTTCGTAAATATTTGTTATCTAGGTCTTGTTACTGTAGTATTGTTATTAGTTTTTTTGATGTATACAAACCTTGGTCACATCGATTTGAACTCCGAGGCTCTTCTGGTTGAACCAGAAACTGATGCTAATGGGTTTAATGTATCGGAACCGAGTGCTGGTGTCGGTGTTTCTGTGATCGGAACCCTATTGGGTTATGAGAAAAATAGGGATTCTCATGCGGTTAATGATGAGAAAGTGAGGCGTGAGGCAGTGGCTGATGAGATGGGTGGTGGGGGTTTAGAGGGAAATACTGAGTCTCTTGTTAGGGGGTTTGATATGGAAGCCGAAACTGGAAGGGTAGATGAGGGGATTGATGCAAAGGTGGGCGGTGTTAATGGAGATATAGAGCCTGGAATAGATGGTGAGGTAGAGGACGTTTTAGTGGGGAAAACTAATTCCCTTGTTAGAGGGTTTAATATGGAAGCGGAAATAATATCGGTAGATAAGGAGGTTGTGGAAGTACGTGATGATGCTGTAGATAGAGGGCCTGGAATAGATGGTGAGGTAGAAGGCCGTATTGTGAATTATTGTCAGCTTGAGGGGATATCAACAAGAGGGGCTTGTGGGGATTCCATCAAAGTGCAGAATGCCAATGCATTGGAGTATTCTCCTGACAATTCGGGGATGGAACTACATGTCACTAATACCAGTGCAGTTGTAGCTTCTGATGGACTGCAAAACCAGGAGATGGAAATTGATAAACAGGCCGCTGTAGTTGACGATCAAGTTTTGTCCATTAGTGCTCAAGAGCCAGCTGTCTCCCAAAATGCTAATGAATTTAATCCTTTTAATCTCGTTGTAAATCTGAATTCATGTAAGAGTGTGGATGGAAATGGCCCAGATGAGTCTTATGTACAATGTGCTGCATCAAAAGTTAAATTTCGTGTTTCTGATTTGGTATGGGGTAAAGTGAGGAGCCATCCCTGGTGGCCAGGTCAGATATTTGATCCTTCGGCTGCATCAAAGAAGGCGAAGAAGTATTTCAAGAAGGACAGTTACTTGATAGCATATTTTGAGGATCAAACCTTTGCTTGGAATGGCTTGTCGAAAATAAAGCCCTTCCGATCCCACTTTCACCAAATGGAGAAGCAGAGCAATATGGAAAGTTTCCACCGTGCTGTTGATTGTTCTTTGGATGAGGTTTCTAGACGTGTGGAGTTTGGGCTGGCATGTCCTTGTTTACCTGAGGAATCATATTCTACGCTCAGAACTCAGATTTTTGTTAACACTGGAATTCGGGAGGAATCAAGGAGGAGAGATGGCGGGGACAGTTTGCAAAGTGTAGATTCTTTTGAGCCTGTGAAACTTCTGAAGTGTATAAGAGCGATGGCGCTGTCACCGTTTGCTGAGTTTGACAGGCTGGAGTTTGTAACTGCACGAGCCCAAGTGTCAGCATTTTATCGTCTGAAGGGTTATTGCCAGTTGCCGGAATTCAAGATGCTCAGTAGGTTGTGGGAGAGCGATGTAGAGACACCCCCATCCGGTGAAGTTAAATATGATGGTGAAGTGGTTGAAACTGCCACTCCCAAATTTAAAGAGGATGAGCAGCCTTCTGGGATGGAAGATTCCAATAGGCCTAAGGGCGTTTCTTCTAAACGTAAGCTTTCCTCCAAGGATGGTCTGCATACTGCCAAAAAAAGGAAGAACTTATCAGACTTGATGGCAGGGAGGCAAATGAATATGCCAAACGGTGAACTTGGATCACAGATAAACAGTGGTAATAAAGTGAGCTCTTTGAAGTCTGGTAGGAAACGCAAGTCTGTCTATTATACTTCCCATGATTTAGACGTGAAACGTGGGCCAAGTTATTTGTCCAAAGGGAATGATAACAAGTCTCCGCAGCCTAGGGAAACTTTCCGGGTTGGAAAGAGTATCCTAAGGGTTGCCAGTCAACTGAACGGCTTATCTCCGATACTCAAGAATGTTGATGGGATGTCAAGAAAAAATGTGATGAAAAAGGGCAGAGAAAAAGTTCTCTATGGGAAATCTTGTAGTGAAAGACTGATTCTGATAAAGGATTGCTCACCTGAGGAGATGCTATCGCAGCTCCATTTAGCTGCTCAAGATCCAATGAACAGATACAGATTCTTGACATCTGGCATTAGTTTCTTCTTGGAGTTCCGTAACTCTGTTAGCCTAGAGTATGCCAACGTGGAGAAGGACAAACAATCGGAGCAAGAAGTGTGTGGTAATGACACTGGGAAAGAGTCGAAGAATACTGGAATTTGTGAAACTTCTGAGTTGGAGATTATCAAAGACTCTTATTGTCTTAATACGATTGTTCAAAGTATGCCAGAAGAGCCATTGCCACCTGATAACCAGAACGAAGCTGTTCAATTGAGTCCCAATTTGGATTCTAAACGATGTACTGGTGGTGAAATGCATGATTTGGAATCATCAGAGTCATTGAACCGCGTGGATAATAGCTGCGGTGAAGATCTCTCTCCCACAGCTCTAATCCTCAACTTCACTGACATTGATTCTGTTCCATCTGGAGCAAATCTGAACAAGATATTTAGCCAATATGGCCCTTTAAGGGAATCAGAGACTGAAGTGCTGATGAAGAGTAGCCGCGCCAAAGTAGTTTTCAATAGTCGTGCTGATGCTGAAACAGCTTTTAGCAGTGCTGGGAAATACAGCGTTTTCGGACCATCGCTTGTCAGTTACCAGCTCAAGTATATGCGGTCATCACCAGGAAAAGCTTCTGGCAGTATAAAAAGGTAAAGCAGAAAAGGTTTCACATCTGTGGAAGGAAATGAAAATTGTAGTCTTTTAGGATGTTGATCACCATACCTTGCTTTTAGCTTTTTTTTCAGTGCTCTTTTTTTCCTTTTCTATTTTCTGGTTCTTGAATCATATTACTAGATTTTGTTAATGACCCAATTTGATATGCTGTGCGTATTAGGATTGAACAGTTTAGTAACAACAATGTTAAGGTTCTCAGTGTTTTTTTTCCCAGCTATCCAAATGCCGTGATGGATGCATATGATCAATGTAAAATCGTAGGCCTCACTTGATCCATATCAAATCGTATGCGTCCATCTTAGCATTTGGAACCGAAGACTGCTCGTTTTGAAGACTGCTCGTTTAGTAATTGACGTGGAAATTTTTAGAAAGTAGGCTAACCAATATATCTTACCATTTCAGTTTATTTAAAATTCTCCATTACCAGATGTTAGGCATTTCTATAAATTGGTTGCAGTTTTCTTCTCTGCTCTCTGTATGGCATTCTCATAAAAGTGTTTAGGACCTGCTGAAGCTTGGGTTTTTTCCCCATGTTACATATTTCTTGTTTATTTTCTTAGGGTGGAAGTGTCACATAAGTATTGTTGATCTTTGAGATTAGGTTTAATTTGCTTCTGTAACATAATAATTATTTGTGTTACTGTTGAAGGCTGTAGTTGTTTTCTTCCAATAAATATCACTAGAGCTTTGGACATTCCCATTGTTTCAGAGGCAGATTATAACATGATATTCCTAATGACTTTTTGTATAATTCACCCTCTTGAATTCTTCAAATTTTATAACATGGTAATAGAGAATAGACTCGATCTTAATGACCTTCGTATAGTCTACTTGTTGGAAACTTTCGCATCGGCTTAGTGTAAGCGAACAAATTAGAGACTTTTGAAGGATTAAATCATGCGGGTTTTAGGCCAAGAGTGTAGATAATGGCCCACGACAGCTGACCATAGGCCTTCCTTCCACTAGGCCTGGGCTGGCTCTGTTTGGCCCATCTTTTTTCGGGTGCTTGGTCATGGGAGCCCATCGTACACTTTAAGCCTTTTAACGGCCTTTCAGGCCCAGACGCGCTCTTCTTCTCCAAAGTTTGAAAAACCTCTCCCCCTCCCACTTCTCGTCCTCATTTGCAGAAACCGGCAGCGCAATCGTTCCTTCCACGATAACCTAATTTCTGTTCGATCTGTGAATTTCATTTCTTCAGATGGAGGATTCTGAGAAAAATATCAATCTCGAAGTGAATGGGCTTAGTCTCATCGACATCTCGTGCGAGGACGATTTTCTCGTCAAGAATTTTCCTGCTCGTGATCCGCAGCATCAGCAATCCTCAGGTTCTTATTTGTTGGATTTGTTTTCTTAAACATATCACTGAATGGTTCCTTTTTGCGTTTAATTGTGATATGAAGCTGAGCGGCGCTGTCACTCGTACATTTGGTTGCTAGTGGAAACTAGGCGGTGAATTATTTTTTTAGGATTCGATTAATGCGGGGGGCTTTAGTGTTTTATTCTTCTTCTGTTCGCATGGTTTTGCTTGGATTCAAACAGAAACTGGTGTCGAGTTTGAGCCCCTTTGTTCTCATTTAAATCACGAACATGTGTCTACATATACACTTCTAAATGTCTCCAACTGGGCATGCTGTAGATGTGAGTTAAACCATAATTATCTCCTTGACTGAGACTAAACTTAAAACTATTTTTTCAGTAAATTTTCGAGATTGGAACTCATCCACTAGCTAATAATTGGCAATGCAGTTTGTTGCAGTCAATAGTTCATTTATATATTGGTTGGAAAGCTTGAAATGATTTCTGGTATCCCTAGAAGTTCTGTCACTCATCGATGTATGCCAATTAGGATCAATATTGGCCCTTTATTTGCGTTTACAAATAATTATGTTCCAGAACTTTTTTTCTTCCATCTGTATTTTTTTTTTTCCTTCTTTTTTTTTTGGAAATTTCAATGCTCAGAAAATCTTCGGGTTGAATTCTTGGAAGTTGTGGATGCCAACAATGTAGATAACTCAGTAGGATGCCATGAAGAGCCTTCAGGGGAACAAGTAGCTCAACCACAATCACGGGAAAGGATAAGGAAAAGTGGGAAGTATAACTTGCGGAAAAGTTTAGCCTGGGACAGTGCTTTCTTTACAAGCGCAGGTGCACTTCTATAGTTCTATTTGCATTTTGAATATTGGAACTTGGTTCGCTCTTTTTCTTTTCTTCCAATTATATTCAAAATTGCAGACATAATTTCTGGGGGCTCAGGTTTTCTGAACTCTGATGAGTTATCTAACATGATTGGAGGCACTGAAAAGGGCGAAAAACAAGTATTACCTGGAATTCAAGAGGAATTGCATCGGTCCACAGAATCGTTATCTACAATAGAAAGTGATAGTTTGACACTAGAAAATCTTGAGTGTGATTTATTTGAAGACATCAGAGCTTCCATCCAGAAATCCAGCAAAGTTAAGAATACAACAAATTTAAGCAGTAAAGTAGGATCAGAAGCTCCAGACCTTCCTGGTAAGTACTTTTTATTTCTCCTCTTGATATAGGAGAGAAGACCGTTGTTGCAGTCTAGTGAAATTATGTGGGGTTCTGCTTGGGGTTCTACTTTAGCAATCCACCTTAACTCTTTTTGTGTCATCACAATTGACAAAGCCATCCTCTATTCTCGCTGCTGCCACCCCTCCTTCATTTTACAACTACTTACAACAATCTTTGTATCAAGCAACTAGCTACTGCATTCACTGCTACAATTGGTGACACCAACTGCTCCTCTGACATCACCATCTCTTTTGAATATCCTTCCCATGCATTTTTCTCCACTACTTTTGACAAAGTATAACAGGTTCTTTTTAGAAACATCGCAAAGATGATCCCTACTGTTAATATGTTATTTTCTTTTTCCTCAGATGGACTTAATACATAAAAAGTTACTTGCGAGGAAATAAGGAAAAGCCATGACATATACTCTCTTTTTTCCCCTAATCCTGCAACATTCCAATATGCATCCAATAAAGTACTTCAAATTAATGCTTTGATCTTTTGTACGACATTAGGATTGGGTAAAAATATACTTAATATTGCATGCTCTTGCTCTCTTTCTTATGAGCATTTCTATATATTTAGAAAGTTAGCTATCCTATCTTTCTTGAGATATTAAGTCAATTAACCTTTGCTGTGTACTTTTACTGATCTTCTCCCAAACGCACTGTAAATTTTCTTTCAGCTTCAAAGGAGGTGAGCCTTCCTTCTCAAGGTAAGGTGTGTTCAGCTGATTGCTAGCTGATTTGAGTTTTATGTGATATTTCTAAATTTCTTGCATGTCTTAAATAAATTTTTCTGCAACTTCAGAAGCTCAAAGTTGCAGCCAAGAAGCCAAATGTGGGAACGCATGGAGCAGGGAAAACATCAAAACAGGTTCCATTTTCTTGCTCCCATGCATCTTTTCATTACTAGCTGAATGTTTTGTGATAGTTATGCTGTGGTATATGAGTAGCTACCATGGATATGCTAGGAATTTGCTAATTGTATTTAGAATATCAGGCAGTCTATCTGTTTATTTATTTATTTATTTTTATTTCAAGCTGATTTAACTTTATACATTTTTGTCGAAAATGTGATAATTAAATCTTTCTGCAGTTTAATGGCTATTGTATAGGCAGGCTACAGATGTGGTATGGCATCATGGTCTTAAATTTTGACACTGATGTTCAGCAATCATGTTTTACAGTCCGGCGAGTTGTGTAAACCACCAAAGATGTTGGGCAGGGTTACTCCTATCTCAATAGCATCAACCAAGAGGGCTTCGTTGAGCACTAACAATCTCAAAACGGACAAAGATAATGCAAAAGCTTCCACTGGTAATTTGAAATCCAGTTTGTGCACTTATCTTTCTTAGAGACGACTTGCTTTTAGTCTTTTTGTCAGATGTAGTTGACTTGACTTTACATACAATTTATTTAGCTGCTGTGAAAGGGGCTCCAACATTGAGGCAGCCTGCTTCTGGTGGTTTAAGATATACAGTGCCTAAGCCTAGAGCTCCTCCGAAATCTAGTGCCAGTTCATCAGTAGCATCGAGAACAGTGCTAAAAACGTTGCATTCCTCAGTAGATAGCGCTGGAAGTACTTCAGCAGACAGCAGCAGTAAATCTTCTTTGAAATCAGTGACAAGGAAAAATGACTCCAGAATTCGTAATCCTTCTACCCATGATCGGACCACTGAAAGTCCATCAAGAATAACTTCCATAAAGAAGGATCAGTCGGGAACCTCACGTGTTTCATCTTATTTGACGTCTGTAACCGAAAACTCTCCTAGCATATCACCTGCTAGCTCTATCAGTGAATGGTCCTTAGAATCATCTTCATCATCTGCTGCTAATCAAAGGTCTAACATTTCAAGAACTAGCCTTGACACTAGCAGTGGAAAACGAGCCTCTGCTGGTGGTGATACTCTTCAAGGCTCAAATGCTCAAAAGCGCTTGAATGACCAAGGCTCAGATAGCCTTGATTCTCAGAGGTCTGGTTCTATGGAAGATTGTGTAAAGAAAGGTTCAAGAGGAACTCGTGGACTTGTTCAACCAGCTTCAACAAAACCCACCGGCCTACGAATGCCATCACCAAAAATGGGCTTCTTTGATGGGGTCAGTAGTGATTTCCCTACTCATTGCATGAACGAAATAGAAACACTTTCTTTCAACAGGAGTCAAAATAGGTCCTCGGAAGAATGTATGGACTAGAAAGGTTTCCTGGAAGATGCTTGCTCTAAATATGGAGAAATCTATATGCCGGAAAAATCACCTTCATATTTACCTTTCCCCCGTTTTGTTGGTATTATCGTTTCCTGAGATTTTTAACATGCTACTTTTATACTAATTTTTTTATGTTATGCAGATGAAATCAGCATTACGCTCTCCCAGTGGAAGCATGCCCTCTCATTCTGGTTCTCCCACTGGCTTTCTTAAAACAGGGGCAGCAAGTGTCAGCCAAAGTTTGGGAAAGATTGGAAAGATTCAACCTGCCAGAGCTAAATCATAAGTTGTGAGAACCAAACCTGATGCTCAGCAAACTGCCTTGAGCATAAAGCATGGTTTGCATTCACCTCTTCAGGAATGTTCCAGAGTCCTTACCGCTAAAAAAAATGTCAGAGGTAGTCCTCACTTGTCTCCAAAAATTCAGGAGAAAATATCGCCCAGAACTAGTAAAGGTAGCAAGTTGACTACTGAGGTAGGTGGATCTCAAGTATTTGACGTAGCTATAGATGACGCATATTTGGAAAAGGTTGGCAGCCTATATGTTCTAAACAATGCATTACAGGCTTGCAAGGGTGTAACCTTTGTCAGTAATATCCAGATTACCCCTACCAACAAGGGAGCAACCACACCTCATAAAGCGGATGAAGGTAATGATTCAGAAAATTCTCGTAGTAATCAAGTTGGAGCTTTGAATATCAGTATGGACAATCACAAAGAGTTAATCAGTCGTTCCCTTCCTCCGGATCAAGTTAATTTAAGTAGTAATGACAATACTTTTTTAGAGTTCTCAAAGTCAGCATCAACATCAGAAAGTGGAGATAGCAAATTGACAACAGAGGTAGGTGGATCTAAAGGATGTGATATTGCTATAGAAGTTGTACATTTGGAAAAGGATGGCAGCCTAGGTGCTATGAACAATGCACCACAGACAGATAGCAAAGATGTTACCCATGTCAATAGTATCCAGATTACCCCTACCAACGAGGGAGATGATATTTCTGGTGGTCCAAGTTTCATTTGTGTCACTGAGAAGGTACCCCCACCTCATAAAGCAGATGAAGGTGCAATATATTGCCCAAGTTATATGAAAAATGATTCAGAAAAAGCTTGTCTTGTAGATCAAGTTGATGATTTGTGCAAACAAGTTGGAGCTTTGAATATCAGTATGGACAATCACAAAGAATTAATAACTGATTCCCTTTCTCCAGATCAAGTTAATCAAAGCAGTAAGGATAACTCTATGCAAGAGATGTCAAATTCACCTAGAACATCTGAAATTACAGCCAATGTTAGGAAACCTCTTTCAGCAAAGGATTCTTTCTGCAATCAGGACGGATCGTTTGGTGCTTCATCAGGATTGATAGTGGCAGAGGTAGAAAAGATAGATGCCTTATGTTTTTAAGAGAAATCTGACAGAAAACAGCTAAAGATGGTGCGACATTCCAGTGTCAGTTCTTCTCAAAGGTACATGAGTTTGTATTTTTCTCAAGTATGCTTGTAGCCTTGTATAGACTCTATTCTAGAAAACAAAGTCAAAAGTTTGTTGCCATGTTAGAATTGTCTAGACACTCGCAACTTTAAACCCATGATGGTCATTATGAGCTTGTTTCATCGCAACCTACGTAACTTTCCGCATTGCAGAAGTTAGACTCATCATCTTTCTTGAACACTCCATTATAATGGGAGCTTTGTCCCTGAACCTTTTCTTTTCTTTTATAGGGTGCATTTGGTAAAACATATTGAAAGTAGCAGATATAGAAATTGTTTTGAACTTCATAAATGTTCTAGGTTTACTTTTTTTTTCCTTCTTCCATGAGTTGGAAACAACTTCTCTAAGGTAGGCTGCAAACGATCAATCGATTAGGATGTTCTCCAATTAAAATTTATTTGATCCTTGTCTCCTCACTCATACATTATGATGTTATGCAGTTAAGAGTTGGCAAGAGGAAAGGTATGATCCCACAGAATATCTGAAGCTGATCAAGTTCCCGACTGGCATTGCCTGGAATAGTAATGTAAAGTGTATCTGAAATGATTTTTGACCACTCGTTGCTGGAGCGCAAGCGCAAGGAAAACTCTTTCAAAGCATATATTTTATACTGCATTAATAATTTATCTTCTTATTTTTTGTACATTTTTAATAAGAGTCTTCCTCATCAATGTCATAGATGCCATTTTTTTACATGAAATGTATGTTTTTTACTATGTTGATTTTGTTTCAATCAAGTCATTTTTTACATGAAATGTATGTTTTTCACTATGTTGAATATAATAATGACCGGTGAGCTCTACTTCAATGGTCTTGATGATTGGATTGATCTCCCAGTTCTCCACTAGACTAGGATTGTTGATCGCTGCTATGACTACTACCTCGGAGTCTCCTTCAACTATTCTCTTCTCGTTGCCTCGCCTTTGTCGATCGCTTCAGGTATACCCAATTGGATTGGCAGGGCTTCCCCAGCTGCAGGGTTATATCAGACCAAGCGAAGATCACTCACCCAAGTCCCTCCCAACTGCGGCTACAGGCTCTCTCTCGGACTTTCATCAGCCAACCCACCTGAAACAAAGCCTCTTGAACAGTTTCTAGGTATCACATTCAAAGTCATCTTGCACTAGAGTCAAGTCTATGGTTAACCATCAACCAAGGTATTTAAAGGAATGAGTTGCAGGTTAATGAACAGCAAGGTCAGCCAACTTCTCAGTTCACGCTCATGTGCGTACATCCGAAGTTTACAAACCATCAAAGCATTTATCTTGAAGCTCCACTAATTTGAATTAGTAAATTAGTTTCTTGATACTAGAAGGGGAAATCACCAGAAGATGCAATATATTAAATGGAAATAAGATAAACTCATTGGCAACAAGTAACATTCCAAGTCTTTCAAAACTAACAGAAAACTTCTCCATTGCTAATTTAAGACCTCGGTTTCTCCTTCTTCTCCTTGAAGAGAGCAAGAAGCGAAACACCAGACACCTTCACAACCTTAAATCGTACACCGGGAATATCACCCACAGCATGCCCTTTACGTCCAAATCCAGCAATCAACACCTCATCCTACAGCCACATTTGACCTCACAATAAGTATAAACTAAAGAACAGAAAATCAAACAAGCCAAATTTTATAATCAATTGTATCTTGTTACTTACATTCTCTTCTATGTAGTTCAAGCAACCATCATTGGGAACAAATGCAGCAATCTTCTTTCCATTTTTGATTAGTTGCACTCTAGCACATTTTCTAATAGCAGAATTTGGCTGCTTAGCCTCAATACCGCTGCACATTCAAAAACAGTTATGGTGAGTTAATATTAAATTTCCAAGAGGTCGTATTAAATTTATAGCTAAACAATTTGAAACATGGGAACAATAGTCTGATATGGTCTCACATCTTCTCAAGGACAATGCCTTTAGCGTGGGAAGACCCAGCAAATGGCTTCTTCCATTCATTACCAAGATTGGATTTCTTGTATGCCTTGTCAGCCCACCTTTGCCTTCTGCGGTGGGACTTGAGCTTGCGACCAGCTCCCATACCACGTGTCTTCCTGTCATATTAAGGCAATTATTTGCGAAACAAAATTAACAAGAGAAACAACTAAAAAAAAACTATCTTGTCGTCGTAGATCACACAAATGTGAGCCGGGTAACTTAGAATGATACAGACTCAAATATCAGTTTTCAAGACTTTTTATCAGTCTAATGACTTCACCACAAACCAACTTAAAACAAAAAAACAAAAAATGACAATCTTAATATGCTACATAAAGAAACAATTCCAGTGACCATTGCAAACTACAGAAGAGGATTAGAACATATACATATATCCTTGCACGATCTTTCTTCTGAAATTCAGTCTTACGATAACAGATCTAAAGTGTATGGCAAGGACTCTAGCAATTCATTTTCACTAGCAGTTCTTACAAATCGCTCCATATAGAAGGCAAATAATCTAGCAATCCATGTTAACAAACAGTTCGTATAAATCAGTCAATAAAGAATTTATCAACGAATTCAAAATATTGAAGGCTTTCTCGCACCAATTAACTATAACAATTGCTTCTCTTCCAGTTAAATGGAAAAAAAAATACTCCGATGAAGTAAAAAAATGGAAGTGAGTTAAATCCAAAACTGAAACGCTTTCCACAGTAACACTGAAAGCCTCCCGACCTGAGCTTAGTTCGCCAAATTAACATGAATCCAAGATTCCAGACATCAAACGATAGTGCATCATATTCGCCACAAACATGCGGACATTTGCAGAGATAAATCTAGGGAAGGATTCATACCCCATTATTGCTGAAGTTCTTCGACTGCGACGAGGGTTCTACGAGCTCCGAAATGCAGGTAGCAGCGGCTACAAAGCAAGAACCCTAAGTAACCCTACTGATGAAGTAGTTGCTCCGCTTATATAGAGATCGAAATAGTTATGTTAAGCAGCTGGGCCTGGAATTTGGGCCTAAAAAATGGGCTACAACGCTTTAAATATAGAAACCCTAGTCAACTCTTTTTAACTTTTTTTTTTTTATATGCAAGCAAGAGAGAGTAAAAAAAGAGAAAAACACACCCGAGCCACTAGCTGATGTGCATCTCTCTCCCGTTTTCAAAAAAATAAAAGGGAAAACACACACGAGATGCACATTATTTCAAAGCGAAGTGAGGGAGGCTTAGGAACTGGACATGCCATTACTTTTAAAATCGGTTAGTTAATTCTCTTTAGTTTGGAAGAGTAAAAATTTTGTGGTGGGAAAATTCTTTATGGTCTAGATGACCGAATTTTTTATACTTGGATTAAATTGAATTTGGATATAAGTTATATGTTCGAAATCTGAGTCCAAACATAAAAATTTTGTCCAGTTAAATCCGGGTTCGGACCCAAACACATAAATCTTGTCCGAACCTTGATCTGAATTAGGTTATTGTCCGAATTTTTATCATTTGGGTTTGGTTAATTAAGTACGTATGAAATTCAATCTGATTTAGGGTCTGAACATGTAAAAAATTCGTAAACAATGTTGTTGTCTGACCCATAACCGATTTTTGTCACTCCCAAGTAAAATAACTAAGGTTTAGGTTGAATTAGGCGGAAATTTTTAAGCATATATAAAGCTTGTAAACAACTTCAACCGTGTTGAATACTGTTTGGGGCGGACTCAAAACTTGAAAGATCGACCCGATGATCACCTGTTGTGTCTCACTCCATCGATTTCTCCTTCACAATTCAGGGAGAATTTTTTGTTGTTGATCGAATTATTCAAAAGAATTGAATGTGTTTAAGAGAGAGATAATTATATATGGAGAGGAGATGGTCTAATTTCTTTCGATTGGGGTTGGGCCTATGCTAACCTCATAATTGTTATTGGGCCGGACTCAAAGATAAAAATGGAAGCCCCGTATATTGGAAGTAACGTTGAAGGAGAAAGTGGGTTCGGCTTGAAGGCTTTATATGATGTGGGCCCAATAATACATTTTATTTTGTTTCTTCCTTTTGTACCGAACTCAAAACCGGAAAAAAAAACCCGAAGTAAACTGTATTTTATCATCAATAATGAAAATTAAAATAAGTGAAGGAATGAGCAAAATAACACACATTAGGATTAGGTGGAGATGGAGAATCACGAGTAGCTCATATGACACTTATATATATCGTATCTCGAGTTCGAACCTCTCTCATCCCCTTCATCAGTGATAAAAAAATGATTAGGAGGAGATAGAAAACTAAAATCAAGGCTTGGATGAGTACAATTGATGATTAAGGATATTATTATTTAAAATAAAATAAATTATGGTTGATTGTGGTAACTGTTTACAAATGCGATAGATCCCAAGTTTAACTCTTATATCTAGCAGTTTTGACGTTATTTTTTGCATGAGTTTCGGGTCGATCTTAATCGTCGTCAACGCGAAACGGGATGGGTTGACGGTCCTAGGTTAAAACTTGCCCAATTATCTAATGGATTATGGATATGTTGGTTAGAGAATTCTCGAACTATATTATATTAGCACAAACTTAGGGACGGTGGAGCAGGCAAGCGTGGCAGGAAATGAATGGCTAAGATGACAAACGGACATGATTGCATGAGACTGAGTTGGGTGGACGGTGGTAGTGGCCGCAAAGTGGATAGTGACATGTGGTCGGTTTGGGCGCCCATTAAAACGTCACAAAAACCACGTGAATTTTTGACCTGTCAATTGTCTTCCACGTATCATGGTAGGTCCCGCGAACAGTCGTCTGTGAAACGTGGCAAGATATCGACCACTTCTATAAAACATAAACGACGTCGCATTATTTCTCATTCTACGTTTGCTTTCTTGATCCTGGAAATTTCTGGAGACAAACTTTGACTCATTGAACTACCAAAAAAAAAGTCTAGTAATACAAAGAACGATCTAGTAAACTAACAAAGAATGTTAAGAACATGCTGATCTTTTAGGGGTGTTTGTAATCGGTTTCGATCGATTTTTTTTTAAAAAAATTTATATGAATATAACGGATTAAGCGGTCAATTTTATCATTTTTTGTTCGGTTCAATTTTTAGAGGAGAAATATGTAATTTTATTTTATAAAAAAGTCGATCAATCAATTTGATTACAGTCGATTTCGATTTTGATAATTTTTTTAATGGCCCTAGATCATTTTAGCAAATCCAATGCTAATCACATCGAGAGGGTTTGATGATGTCATGATTTAAATCAATTGAAAACTCTTTTTTATTTATTGAAAAGCTTATCGATCGAATATTAGATATGCGTCTACCTGCTATCCTAATGTTTTTCATTTGACATCATGATAAATTGACTCAAAACTCAATACTTGACCACAAGAATATCAATCTCAATAGAAAACGAACAAGAATATTAATCACAATAGAAATCGGACTCAGAATTTTCCGACTCCATACACCCTTAAATGAAAAGGAATTTACAGTCCCCATGTCTCAAGTCATGATCATTGTTAAATGTTCATAGGAGAAGCAATCAATGACTACTTTGGACATGACTAGAACCATCTTGGAAAAAATAAAGTGAAGTGGAGCCACATATTGAATGGGGCGGTCCAGCTAAGCCATACCCAACCATTACTCACTCAATAAATAAACCCCCTCACTACTCTTCTTCACCATTCAACATCAACCACTCAATTCACTACTCAGCAGCAGAGAAGCCATGGCCAAGGACATTGAAGCTTCAGGATTCCAATCCAAGGACTATCAAGACCCACCACCAGCACCTCTAATTGACGCCGAGGAGCTCACCCAATGGTCATTATACAGAGCCGTAATCGCCGAGTTCATAGCCACACTCTTATTCTTGTACATAACTGTTTTAACAGTGATTGGCTACAAGAGCCAAATAGATAACGCCGACCCGTGCGGCGGCGTTGGAATCCTCGGCATCGCATGGGCGTTCGGTGGCATGATCTTCGTCCTTGTCTACTGCACCGCCGGAATCTCAGGTCAGTTTGAAATTGAATTGTTAATCCATTGATTGAAGATTGTGTGTAAGAGTGAAGCTCAAGTGTTTGTTGATATGACCGTAATTGCAGGAGGCCATATTAACCCGGCGGTGACGTTTGGGCTTTTCTTGGCCAGGAAGGTGTCACTGATCCGGGCAATATTGTACATGGCGGCCCAGTGTTTGGGAGCCATATGCGGATGTGGGCTTGTGAAGGCTTTCCAGAAGGCCTACTACACCAGATACGGTGGTGGAGCTAACGAGCTCGCTGATGGGTACAGCACCGGCACTGGATTGGGTGCAGAGATCATTGGCACTTTTGTTCTTGTTTACACTGTCTTCTCCGCTACTGACCCCAAGAGGAACGCAAGAGACTCACATATTCCTGTATGTACAGAATTCCTACCCTCCTGTTCACCATCTTTTTTTCCAAAAAAATTTTCCCGGAGTAATGCAACTTTTGGTTATTCAAAAAGTTCTCAATTTCCAACTCAGTTATGGGTTGTTCACATGGTCTAATATGGGAACTCAAAATTGAGAATTATTCTAATATGCAAGCGGGCAAATTTTTCACTGTTTTGACTACTAGAATAGTCGAAAATCGACCAAAAAAAAAATTAATTTTGAATTCTCAAGTTGGAACGTTTAACTTCGGTGACCAAGTTGGATGAATCCAATCAATTATTTGAGAAACCAAAAATTTTAGTACCACTTTTTCTTTGTCTTAATACTTGATAACTATTGATTGATGTGTTTTTGAATTGAAATTAAAGGTATTGGCACCACTTCCAATTGGGTTTGCTGTATTCATGGTGCATTTGGCCACAATTCCCATCACTGGCACTGGTATTAACCCTGCAAGGAGTTTTGGAGCTGCAGTGATATACAACAATGACAAAGCTTGGGATGACCAAGTATGTGTCTTTAATTCCTTGAAATTACTTAACTTTTGTCTCTAATTAAGGTACCCAATTTGCTGATTGATGATTGAATTGTTGTTTCTGATATAATTGGTGCAGTGGTTGTTCTGGGTTGGACCCTTCATTGGTGCTGCCATTGCTGCAATCTATCACCAGTTCATCTTGAGAGCTGGTGCAATTAAGGCCCTTGGTTCCTTCAGGAGCTCCTCCAACATGTGAATTTGAGAATATGCTTCACCAGCTCTTCCATTGACCATTTGAAATCAAATAATCAATGGTGTTATGGTGGAAGGACTTGAGTTGTATTTTGTATCAAGGCTTTGTATATTAATGTTAGTGGTTGGATGTCAATGGTATCACCTTTGTGTGATAGGCACTCGTTTTATTTGTGCCTGATGTTGTTATTTGCTATGTTTGCTGCTTAGTTAAAGATCTCATTCCAAGTGATATGTGAGAGTAGATTCAATGTTTGGAGGTTTACTGTGGAGGAATAAATTTTAGAAAAAAAAAAAATGGCTCTTGAATGCATTTCCTTGTCAAAATTAGATTATCCAAAGGCCTCCGTACTTACAATTTTTGACTATTAAAAAAAGATGAAGAGTTCGGTTGATCATTCTCCATTTTCTTCATAACATTTAAACTTATTTACGTTCGAAAGTCTTTCAATAAACAACTCGAAGACTCCATAGTTTACTCTTTATCCCGTGCAGGTCATCGAAAAATAATCAAATATTCAAATAATCACTTCATGATAATTAAGCTGACCATTCTAACCAATTAATCAATCAAACCAAATCAATATCAATTCAAAATTTCCGAACTAAGTTTGTGTATTTCTTGAAAGGAAAATGAATGCAAAAAATTGTGCAATATAATTTTTCAATTTGATTTTGGATTTCCCAAAAATAAAATTTGTGCACATTGTCATTTTTGGTAATAAGAAAAGTTAGCAAGTTAGTGAAGATAAAATTAATTAATTTAAATAATAAAAAAGAAAAGAAAAAAGAGATCACATTCGCTTTAGCATAATCTCTCTCGCCCATCCATGGTGATGGTGCCAGTGGATTTGGTGTTGGACAGTGGGCAATCGCATTATACCCCCTCCATCCCCACTCCATACTAATCAGTAATCACGCAACCCATTATCGCAATCTTCATCTTCTTCTCCTTTCTTCTCTCTCTTGCGCTACCAAATCTTCCCTCAGAGACTGAGTAACTGAGCAGGGCAAGAAACCAAGTGCAGATTCTTTTGCCATTTATAGAATTTCTGTTTTATTTTTTATGTTGTTTTGTTAGCGGATTCTGTAAGAACGGAGAGAGAGAGGGGGAATGGGTAATTCAGGCAGCAGCGGCGGGCATGGTCGCCGGAGATATGGTAGTCGGAGGAACCATCCCCCGCCGCCGCCCACCGGGCCTCCTCAGCCTGAAATCTCGGCGAATCGTTACGTATTCGCAGCGGCCACGCCGTACCCGAACCCTAACCCTCCACCGTACTACCAGTACCCGGGACACTATCCGCCTCCGCCGCCCTCTATGCCGATGCCACTTCCGGCTCCGTACGACCACCATCACCGGATGGAACCGGGCCATTGGGGGAGATACCCTTGTGGGCCCATGATGCAGCCCCCGGCGCCTTACGTCGAGCACCAGAAGGCTGTCACAATACGTAATGATGTTAATATCAAGAAGGAGACCTTGCGGCTCGAACCAGACGATGAGAATCCTGGGAAGTTCCTTGTCGCGTTCACGTTCGATGCCACTGTATCCGGGAGGTAATTTTGGTTTTATTCTATATGGATCTGTCTTCTGTGTTTTATCACTCTTGATGTGTTTCAGTATTGATTTTGATATTGTTTCTCATTAGTTTATGGAGGGAACCTGTTTAATGGATGGTTGACCTCAAAGTTTATGACTGCTGATGTTTGAACTGGGTTTTTTAGGATCTTTGCTGTCTTTTGAATGCTATAATTTCAATTTTTATAGCTATTTGTTGAAGCATGCTTGCATGCGGATAAACACATATGAGCTTAAACCTGGATGAGTTAGGTTTCAATTTTGAATGCTTTGCTGTTTGAAGATTATCTCCAAGGTCAGGATGTGGGATTGGAGTTAAAACCTGGATCTTACAAAGTATAAACAATAGAACTTGCAGGTTAAAATTTAGAGTAATTAGAAGTCAGAATGTAAAGCTAAGGTAATCAAGTTTGCTATGCGGATGAAGTAACCGGGTTGAGGATAAGGTGAATAGGATACACAGTTGGACATAATACAATATTGTCAGACAATGTGTTTTTGGACTTGGCTTGGTGTTAGGGTGAACAAAAGTTGTGAAGTTACTATGAGTTTCTTGCTGAATTATGTGACAAAACTAAACCAGAAAAGGGAAAAGGAAAAGAAAAGATGAGCTTTGTGAGATCATGGCTTGACTTCTTATGAGATAGTATTCCAAAGCAGCAATTACAAATGTCTCATTGATTAACATACAGTTGATCCATTTCCTTTCGTTCTTGCTAATCTTTTTGTGATGATAATAATGCGTATGTGGAAGTGTGCTCATATGTGGCCATTTGACACTCTATACTGGTTGGACTTTCGTGTCGTTTTTTAAATCATTTAAAGTGCATACTTGTCTTCAAAGAATGTTATAGTTTCTTAACAGATTTTAGTACTGGTAGAATGAATTTCTTCTTTGTCATAGATATTGTTTCTCTTATAATTCACGCTGCATGACATTCTTGGTAAGAAGTCAAATACCTGTTGTAAGATCTTCAACTTAATAGAATTTGTGTTTTGTTTGCTCTACAAACAGCATTACTATTAGTTTTTTCGCAAAAGAAGGCGAAGATTGTAAACTGACACCTATGAAGGAACACCTGCTTGCACCAGTGACAGTAAACTTTCAGAAAGGTCTGGCCCAAAAGTTCAGACAGTCCTCGGGAACCGGAATTGACTTCTCAATGTTTGAGGAATCTCAGTTACTAAAAGAGGGTGATTCGGATGTCTATCCTTTGGCAGTGAAGGCAGATGCATCCCCCGCTGATCAGAGTGGATCAGATGAAAACCAAACTTCTGGATCCCCAAATTCTCAGATAACTCAGGCAGTATTTGAGAAGGAGAAAGGCGAATATCAAGCAAGGGTAATGAAGCAGATTCTGTGGGTGAATGGGATGAGGTATGAGCTGCAGGAGATATATGGCATTGGGAACTCTGTTGATGGTGACGTTGATGCAAATGATCCTGGAAAAGAATGTGTCATTTGCCTGTCAGAACTACGGGACACAACCCTTCTTCCCTGCCGCCACATGGTATGCAAAGAATTGTTTGTTTCTCTTTTTGGAGTACATTTCTTAAATGAGGGAAAGGACTTGGTATAGTAATCCATGCCAAATCTTCACAAAACTTGTTCTGATATGGGGAGTAGTTGCCATTAAAATGGAAAAAGAAGGAAAAAAAATCAGTGGGAAGTAGTTTCTTGTTGCCAGCTATCTGTTTCTAAGGGTATTTTTGTTTTAGAGAATGTCCTGACCCTGTTATTTAGTATGTTGATGTACAGCAGCTGGTTGAATGAGATTTTTACAGCCAGCTTATACATTTAATTAAAAACCTGAAGTGTCTCATATGCAAATATCAACATGAGTAAATTACTTTGATTTCTCTTTTCATGCTGGGTACTGTCATTGGATACTGCAGCAATTTTATTACCCTAACCTATATACTAATTTATTGACTGGTTGATATAACATTTTTGGTTGGATTTTGGCTTCTTGCTCTGTGTTGCAGTGCATGTGTGGCGGATGTGCAAAGGTTTTACGGTTCCAGACAAATAGATGTCCAATCTGCAGACAACCAGTTGAGAGGCTTTTGGAGATTAAGGTCAATAATGGGCATGAGGAATAAGATAGAAGATGAGCTGCTGCCGCTAGCTTGCTGTATGGTATCACGTTGTTTTCTTCTCTCTTTTTGTTTCACTTGTAATTTTCACATCTGTTTCCCTTCCCTAATGGTCAAAATGGGAAAATGTGATCAATATGCTGCATAACATGGAGAATACTGGCAATACACAAATTTATGAGTCAATGCCTTATATGTGTGAGTGGTTAGTGCCAAGTCCTCTGAATACTTGCTATTTGATAAGAAATATAGTACTGATTATGTTGAGAAGCAGTGGATGAATGTGTGATCCAGGATAGAAATGAATAGAGAAAACAAATACACGTGGTGAATTCCCGTTGATGTTAGACGAAAACAATGGTTTATTGCACATTTTGGTGAGAATGATGTGATTGGAGCACAACTTTTATTTCCTTTAACCATGAAATCAAAAATTAATTTATTCTTCTTAGACAAAGTAGATGTAACATAAATATATGAATCAATTAGGTTGTATTCTTGCAGTAATAGCTGCATATAGGAGTTGATTCCAAGTATCAGGAACACCAGGCAGACACCAATGGCTACAGTCCATGTCGCGGTGGCCGCCATGGCCGTAGACGGAGGGATGGCCGTCTTTTCGTAGTTGTGAGAGAACGGTGATGTTGAGCAAGTAAACAGGCTTTGACATGCCGCGCAACACTCTCTCCACCACCAACTCCGCCGGGTGCGGACCTGCCGGATACCTTGCACCTTCAACTGGTTTTGTTTGTCCCTCACAGTTCTTTGCACTGGCCTCTCCCCAGTCACCGCCCCTGAAACCAACGTTGAATAATCATACTAAACTAAATCAATCATGGCATCATGCAATTCGAGCGTCCAGCTCAATTAGGCATGGTCTCGTGCATCGACCATGGCACCATGCAATTCGTGCGTCCAGCTCAATTAGGCATGGTCTGCACGATGTACCTAAGTCTATAGAGGCCCTGGACAAATTTTAAAAAAGGGGCCGTAGGGATTTGGGGCTACACTAATATAAGCATCATCTTTGAGCTACTATTAATATTTTTGGGCTACACTAATATTAATAATTTTCTTAAAATTTGGGGACATAGGGATTTGGAGGCCCTGGGTGGTGGCTTAAGTTACCCCATCCAATGCCGCCAATTCTACACAATTTTATTCAATGGGAAATTTCATGACTCACTGACTTGAACCATTACGTTCATAGACTCATCCAAGGTTGGTTCTAGCCATGGCACTGTAAAGTGATGCCATATTGCAAAGAAAAAATAATTGACAAAGTGAGATGATACTCATGTGTTTTGTGTGTGAGTGTTGAGGCCTGGGGAAGAGAAGAGGGAGGAGGGAACTGGTTAGAACTTTTTTTTTACTGATTTTGGGTTATAAGTGTTAAAAAAATTAAATAAAATTTATGGTGCCCAAAGCCCTAGCTTGGGCTCCTTTGAACAAGACTCGGCCCTAGTCTCATAGATCTAGCTTATACCTAATCAATGTGAGATACAAGTCTTAACAACATTTATACACCCATTAGGAAGGGGGTTCGTGAGAATTTGGGTTAAACTTACTTGTTGTGATCCGGGGAAACTCCTTGGAAGAAGACCCTGGTCCCGGAAGGATTCACAT
The DNA here is from genome assembly GCF_013401445.1 of Tripterygium wilfordii. Taxonomy (NCBI): domain Eukaryota; kingdom Viridiplantae; phylum Streptophyta; class Magnoliopsida; order Celastrales; family Celastraceae; genus Tripterygium; species Tripterygium wilfordii. The sequence continues at coordinate 11,769,574 of NC_052236.1, read as the reverse complement.
TGGTGTCTATCCATCTTGCCCATGTGTTCAAGCCTTTCTCATACCCTACCAGTCTGTCCATGTCATTGTATGTCTTGTTCCCTTCCTCAATGAATTTCCATCTGCACCCCACATAATTAATTAATCACCACATAAAAGGATTTATAATTTTTTATAGTATTAAAAAAAATTAATTAAAAATAGTTATAATCATTGGCTTAATTACGGTTGTTTTCTTCCCGTGTGAAGCCACCAATGCCATGAATTGAAGACCAATACGTCAATTCCCTTCCACAGTTTTCCACCTTCAATGGAGTCCAGTTTCAGAACTGGTCCCCTGCTTGTGCTTACTATGTCTACCAGAAATGCATTGCGGGAAAACATCACCTTCACATTGTAACTCTGCAAAATACATGTTTAGCTGATCAATAATTGTTATCAGAAATCCTGCACGGCTTTGTTTTTCTAGGAGTACTTAAGCCCAAAAAAGACCTCGGTGCTCTCTAATAACCCATGACAATTGTAGTTATATATATATATAATCACATGTAATCAGTGTATATATCTCACCGGGAATGTGAAAGTGGATAGGCCACCAGTTCTGACTAAGGTATAATTAGCCTCTGGAACTGACGTATGTAACATACAAGTGAGTGACTGCCATTGGTTCAAGCTCAATGAATCTCCCACAAACATGATGCTCTGCCCTTTCAGTTTCCTCAGAAAATCTCTTCCATTAAACCTACAAATCGCCAAAGTAACTTATTTAAGAATATTTTGAACAAAATATATGTATAAAATGCATCGAAATGTTGTCGCTCAAATAAGGATGGCAACGGGGCGAATCACAGCCGCCCCCGCCCCTGCATATTGAGGCAACTTTTACACCCCGTCCCCGCTCAATTCCTCAAAGTACCTTGGCAAGTCGCAGCGAGTTGGTTTCCATCTGTATTTGAGATAGTCTGTGTCTGGTCGACCGTTCTTGAGGCAATCAAACTCCTTCTCTATGAAGGGACAATTGGGTGTCTGGTAGAGCGGAGAATCTCCGGAATCATCGTAAACCCAGCTCCCCTGAAAATAATCACATCCGATTACACTGCTGCTCTTTACAGTTCCCTTTCTACTCTCTACATGTAACAGAGAAAGGAGGAGTAGTACTGCTGCTGCGCTAATGGCAAGAGCACCCATGACAAGTGTGTGGAAGAGAGTTTGGTTGGTGGAACTCACTATGTGTATGGAATCACATATTTATACTTGTGGTGAATTTTTGGTAATATTCTAATATACTCGTGTAGTCGACCCCAAATTTTTGGGATAGATGCTTGGATGATGACGATGATAGAGCCGGCTTGTATTTTGAATTTGATTAAGAAATCAATATTAATTATAACATCAATGACTATTATTGTAATTGATATCAATTAAAATCAACTAAGATTTGACTGAGTGTATTTGAAATGTTCCATTATATTTTATGCCTCACATTAATTTCATAGATAGGGTTCTACTCTATTGATCAAAAGGCAACCACATAGAATGGAATCATGTATGTAGTCTATTAAGCTAAACTAGGGTTGACCCTCATCAGAAACTCTCTCTGAGGTCAAATCGTATGAATTTGGAAGGTTATGAGTTCGATTATCACTGAGAGCGATACCCTTGTGACTACTCGTTGAGCCTTGACCCAAGTTACACTATCGTCAGGTGAAAAACTTGTGCGTGCGTTGGTCTAATGACTTGAGTTTAAACTCATATCATATGTCCAAATGATAAACTTATATAGTGTCGTTTTTGGTTTAAAAAAAAAAAAAAAAGTAGGCAGAGTGTCACTACCGTGAGCGGGCCTTCGGTGGTGTTAGCGCAATTTCCTCCTCATCTCCTCATGCAATATTGGTTGCAAAGATTCCTTATAAGGTTAAATTGATTGATGCAAGTCATGATTGAAATTGAAATCAGCAATGAGATGTTGTTAAACAATAATGGAAAACTTGTTATTATGGAGAACTCGTCACAGCAAAATCAATCCTAATCTCCTGCAGTTGATGCACTAATTGAGATGACCCGTCTCCAACAATTTTATTAATCTAATCGCCACCATAAATGCTAGCATATGAGAAAATCATGTATGAATGTTTATTTAATTAGGAAAATTAGAGATAATTTCCTCAATTAGAAGTTTTATTCCAATAAAAACAATCAAATAAGTTATCTTGCATAAAGCTCATAAAATTTAAAAAATACTACATAAAGGACAAAAAATTAGAAGCATTTATTTTTTTGATTGAAATATCAGGGGTGGAGCCAAAAAGTGATAATAAGGTGGGCTAAAATTAAAATCATAGTATTTTGATTTGTTCGAAAAAATTTAACGGGAGTTTGGGGTACTCCGATTGTAGAAATTCACTATCCAATTATATTAAAGATATTGTCTGCTCTGACCACAGGTCTACACAAATTTGTTCTTCTTGGATTGTCGATATTAGTTCTTAGGCTGAGAAAATTCATCTTCAATGTGAGATGAGCTAAAATGCTACACTTTGTTTATAAAATACTCAATTGGATTCCGTCACATCGACATGAGATTTTAGTCGTGACAGCTATTCAGCCTATTCTTATGAGACTATTGCTATCCATTAGATATATGATGGGCCTTTCACGTGAGCCAAGTGAATCTTTTGAAGCCTACTTTACATGGGCTTATACAAGGCCCAATTCAGTCTCCCAGACTACTAGTCTAGTAGGTAACGTTTTCTATCGACTGGAATCTTCCGTGTAGAGTGGCCTGAGTTGATCTCTCAGAGTCGAACATATGAGCGACGATTTCGAGTTCTCCGATAAGGTTCCTCCTTCATTCAGATTCTCTTTACATAATTTATTATCTTCTACGTCTCTCTCTTTTTTTCTGTTGATTTTGGAGATCTGTGTCAATCCGAATCGGATTTTGGTTTTCCATACTAAGATCTGGAGTTCAACGGTCTCTGTCCGCTATGATATCGTAGTAATTTCTACTGTGATTGGAGGATTCACTATTTGAATGGTTTATTTTGTCATTTTTGTAATGGAACGTGATAATTGTGGATGGTTTGTTCATGTATGGAAGAGATTGTATCTTGATTGCAAGATTTACGTGCTATCCTTTTGTGGAATGTGAATATTACCTTACGATTGGTTGCTGAGAAAATTTGTTTTCTGAGAAAGTTTAGACATGTTTCAGCTTAGAGAATTGTTTGGATTTTGAACCTATTTTTCATCAATGACATGTTACTCAAATCACAATGTCGTTGTTGATATGGTATTGGTAGGGATGGTGATTTTTTTTCCATGACATGCGGAGGAAAATTTAAGTGGCTTTAGTTCCTATAAGAACTTTTTTTTTGCTGTGAAAAGATGGTGTCTCTAATTGTTTGTAGGTTATTTTACAGTTGGCTTGACGTAATTTTCACATACGAAACTGGATTACCTTTTGTAATGTAATGATGTTAGACTCTAGGAATAGATGTGGGGATGTTTGTTTTGCTCCATTGATGAATGTTAAGTTCTTTACTTTGTCATTAACCAAAAGTTTTAGATATCAGCGAATACATCATGTGTTTTTAATTTAGGCATGTAACACAATGTTTTGCTGGATTTATGATATCTTATCTTACCATATTTTGATGGAACCAGCAATAGTATTAGCTATTTAGCACAATTTTCTGGTCAAGTTTTCCAATTCAGTTTGGGTTGGTAATCAGCATTGGATTGTACATAGTAGTTTCATTTGTGCCTTAGGTTTTGTTATAGTAAGAAAGAGGTTAAGTACAGAGTGAGTTGAGGTGTAACCATGTAATCATGTCGGTATAATTTTTGGTCACTGCTTTGAATGTTTATAACGTTAAATGCATTCTGCATCAATTGTTATGTGTGTATATACATATATTTTTGGGCAATGTAAATTTTCCAAGATAGTCATAGTGATAGAGCCATTCACTTGGTAAAACTTAGGGTCGCATGGTAATAGTTTGTTTAAATGCGAATATTGATTACACATTTTCTGTGAATATGCTAAATTACAAAGAGGTCATTAGATGATTGGATCATCGACTCTTGTAAGATAAAATGATCACTTGCCCATCATGACCTTCACTGCTGGCAAGATGCCTTGACAAGTTCGTTTAAATGAAGTTAAGCCTATCATTCAGCTGGTGTCACTTCTGTCTATATCTTTGCATTCTCTGTCCATTGCATTCTGCCTTGTCAGGGTGATCTCTTTCCTTTTATAGCTGCTTAATGTTGTATATTAAGATCAATAACCTTATTCTGTTATTACTGAATGTTTGTGGCCGGAATCTTGTACTTAAAAGTTGAAAGGACTATAGTCATATTATTTTGTTGAAGCTAATGTTATCAAATTGTGTTTACTTCTTTTAATAATATGCAAATGTCATCCAGACTGCTGAAACCAAAGGCTTCAACCCGGGATTGATTGTGTTGCTAGTTGTTGGGGGGCTTCTACTTGCGTTCTTTGTGGGGAATTATGTCTTGTACTTGCAAGCGCAGAAGATCCTACCTCCAAGAAAGAAGAAGCCAATCTCTAAGAAGAAGATGAAGAAGGAGAAACTGAAGCAAGGTGTATCAGCACCAGGGGAGTAGAAATACAGTCCTTGTTTTCACTGTTAAACTGTTCTGCCAAAAATTTATGTCCGTGTTTGAAATCTATAGAATCGCCCTTGTTGTCTCTGATGTTGACTGTTGAGTTTGTACTGGCTAGAACATTAGTCTCACAAGTAGAAGTGAAATCCCATACTAAGGCAGAAGGTATAATGCCAGTTTGTTTCTCGACATTTGCATATTGTCAGCTCATCTTTAAGAATGCTGCCTCATTTGATTGCTTCCCTAAACATCTAAAGTCGGGTGTTTGAAAATTCAAACAGATGGGGAAGCAACCAAATGAATCAACATTTTCTACTGCTTGCTGATTTAGTAACTCAACCATGGAAGATATCAGTGGATGATGCCATGTTTTGCAGGAGCGGAAATACCGCGCGGCAAGGTCGTTTAGTTCTATTGCAGGTTGTATCTATTTGTACAATGGTTACTTGGTCACTGAGCTACCCAATTTGGATTATCCATTTGAAAGTTAGATTCTGCTTAATATGTATTTAATAGGAAAACTGATGATCTGTATATCATCTATTAATCGTATGATTACTAGATTGCCTGTAGCATCATTCATTCAGTTAACTATCTTTCCCTGAAAGGCCGCGTTTGGTTCACCAAAAAAGGCCTGGCACATATTCTTGCATAAAGTTGAAAAATCTTTGTGGCATGGTACATGTGGTCTTTCGAAATGGGGGGAAAGGGGTCTCTTTTCTGCAACGGAAAACAGCCTTGCTGCTACTCGTCCCAGTAACTAGGATCTCAGTGATCTCAGTTACTGAGGTCTATGAAAGAGATTAAAAGTGCAAGTGATGGGTGGGATCACTGGGATTCCAGTTGCTGGGATAAATAGCTTTTTCGGTAATTATGACCCAAACTGGACATTCTGTAGTCGGTGAGTATTTTCCTAATCACTCAAACCGGACATTTTATAGCGGGTGGGTACTTTCATGATCAGCCCTAGATATCCCTAGATAGATTGTTATACTGATCATCCATCCCCACCTTTTGTACTAAAAAAAAACAGGAACTTTTGTTGTTGTCCAACATAAATGGCCATGTATATTTCATTGATGATATAAGCTTAGTAATTACATTTCATAAAGAAAATCTAAAAGTACGATTAATAAATCATACCACCTCAAAAACAAAATGAAAAGGATGTAGTAGAAGAAATCTAGATCTCAAAAGGAATTTAATTAAACACATGCATGTACACAAAATGTTTTGATCATACATGGCTCTCCGATGATACAAGACTACAAATTTTCATGTATATTAAGTTCTTCTTAGACCTAATTTAGATGAACTAAACTGTAATCTCACCCAAAACAGCAAAAACCAATTAATTACTCCTCTCGCAGGTCGTAGCCACCAAAAACTTGCTCATCCATGAACTTTCTTGCCCTGCAAAACCCCCAATGAACAAATCGTCAGCCGGTAAACAACTCCTATGCACAAGACTTCTGCAGTGGGCGGGATCAAGTACAGATATGATGTATGCAACTCTACCACTGTACACAAGATTTCAGTAGTCGGCAGGACCAAGTACATATATGATGTACGCAACTCTACCACTGGCCACATATTCATGTGTGTAGATATATATATATTCGTGTGCGTTTTTTTTAATGTATTAACATTGAAATATGAAATAAAGCTTATAAAAATCAAGGGATCTTACAAAATTTGTTATAGTTTTGGCACCTCTGAGACTAGTCTTGGAGTAGACAGGACGTGCTGCATCGGTTTGTCCATGAATCAAAGGTTGATTATTGCCATGAGAACGATGAACCGGTGGAGGAATTGCTGAATGAGTCTCTGGTCCTCTGTAATCAATCTCATATATTTCTTCAGAATCCAACCCATGATCCGATCCACCTATACATATACATATACATATACATATATATAAACCCAAATCAGCTAAAAATTGCACAAAAATACAACATTATGACCCACAAAATGCACAAACCTCTTGCGATGCAAGGTATGGTGAGTAGGAGAAACAAGAGAAAGATGGATTTGAGCTCCATGGGAGTTGCAAAATAGAGATTAATTCTCACAAGCAGCTGTATATATAGTATATATATACAGGACACATTATATGTGTGAATGAATGTATATATAGACATAGAGGCATGGGAGTCGCGGAAGAAGCACAGCAGATCGGGGGCAGTTTAGGTACTTTACATAGTTAAACTTTTGGTAATTGAAACCGTCACGGTCGACACAGCAATAAGTTGGAAGGCATAGATGTAGATGTGTTGGGTTGGAGCATTAATGGTGCAACCATACCAATTAAACCATATTATATTATATATATATATATATATATATACCTAAATTAATTTCTTCAGGCTTTTATTATATTTATAAATTTGTTTCTCTAGGGTTTTGAGTTTTGATGACGAGCAAAATCGGACTGACTCCTCCATTGCTCGGTTATTCGATTGTTAGGTTTTGTTGACGTATCAAGTGGTCAAACAGGATATCAGGATATAGTTGCTCTGTATATGCATAAGGAACGCTCAAGTCAACTCGATAGAAAATAAGGCTATTGAGATAGTTCGGCACTTAGAGAGCTCTCCCTTTAGCTAATAGTGACCTCAAAGGCAGACCTAGCCTTATTGCACTAGGGGCACGACCCCCAATCAAAAAGAATACACTAATTACACTATATGTATATTACAAAATGACCCTAAGGCCTCTAATGAAAAAAATGAGGCCCCCAGTCCACTAATTCTCACTCAGACCACTAACTAACTTTGACCCAACCCAACACTCATAAGTCCTAGACCATAATTTTATCTTGTCATTTATCAAGCCCACCTGCCAAGCTCAAGCCCCTCATATCCTCTCAATCTCTCAACCCATCTCTGTCCCTCTCCCACGTTGGCAAATAGTTAACAGAGCCCTAAGCCCATGCGATGGGCTATTTCGAAAAATCGATATAGTTATGGGCAATTTCGATTCTTTAACAGACGATGATGTCACTAACCCCTTTCCTTGATTTTGAGTCTTTGGGGACCATTCTCCCTTTTTTTGAACTATTAATAATGTGTTTTTCTGTTTACGGTCTATATTCGTAAATCGATTACATAAATAACCCCAAAAAAAAAATTCAGGGGACGTTGCCCCCGCACCACTTTTGTGCTCCCAGTGATTTAAATTCCTAGGTCCGCCATTGATTGCCTTAATTGCAGGAGAGATTTATGACCCTTTAGATCTCTTATATATTTCCTTCATGTTCAATGATGAGTGCTCCTCAATAACCCAAGGTGCTTTGCCACCTGGGGTTCCCGATGTTATGTTTGTTAGGCAGTGTCAAGGAGTCTAGACTGAGGTGACATCTTGGTTGACCGAGATGCTCCCAGCACGATCTCCTCCTCATTGCAGGGGTAATTTTGGTATTATAAAGTTTCTTTTCTTTTCTTTAATTTTCAAGCTAGACAAGTCCATGTGTGATTTACTATCAATGTCCATTTTGATTAGGGACATCCCCCATTTAGCTTCCATGGCTGGACTTTCATTCCCTCTCTCTCCTTCCAACTCTGTTTCTTTCTGTTTGTCATGCATGCTACAATAAAGACTTAATATTAATCAATGTGATCCTAAACAGCTAGGCTCTCATTAATTGCCTCCAAACAGGCCCTAAGATATATAATTGTTAAAATTCAACATTTGTTTCATCAACCATCAACCTCAGTCTTCTCCTTTCAAAGGAGAATGGTCAAAGCAGAAAAGAACAAAGAAAAAAACCCCAAAAGAAAAAGGTAGAAAATGTTGAATTTCCCATAGCAGCTAGATATTAATATATTAAGGAAATAGATACAGTGAGTCCATGCAGATTCTAAGATCCAATCTCATGACCAACTGAAGAATAACCCTCATAAATATAAATATTGTTTAAGTTTGCCACTGCATTGTTGTTATCAGAAGATGAGAAATGTAGATACACCATTTATATGTATGTCTGGTTTTGACCAACATCAACAGCTAAGCTACTAATAGATGGGAATGGCAGAAGAATGGTCCCTATTTCGTATATTATATCGGAAATGTCATGGATCCCGGTGTTTTTTGTCCCACCTATCCCAAAATTCTAAAATTGATACACATGATTTATGTGAAATCGTGGCTCCAAATGCCTTCACGTGATCTATATGAAATCATATGCGTCCATCTTAACGTTTGAGATAGTTAAAACAAAAAAATATATATTTCAAATCAATTTTACTGTTAATAGTTGTTTGATCAAATTCGGAGTTCTCCATAAAGGAAGGGAACATGGTGGCCGGGTGGTCAATTATCCAGTTGGTCCTAATTCGTTAATGAGAAGGAGATCCACTGGTCTGATTTGATGGGACAGACAATACTGTGTGAATTGTGAGATAAAACCTTGGACTTGGATAGCCTGGCCTGGACTGGTCTAGCATGTGCATAGAGCCAGCTTTTTTGGCCCAGGAAGATCTCTGATAAATCTGCTACTCCTTCCATGGTTTTGGTTCATGTTTTTTTACTTTACAAGATCAACATTCTTTCAACCTGTTCACCGACAGTTTTGAGCCAGCTCTAAACTCAAACCGTCAATTTAACTCGCTCCACGCTAGAGGTGGGTAAGACCAATCAGAAATCCATGTAGGGAGAATGAGACCGAAGTCTACAAAGAAGAGTTAACTCTACAAAGTCTCTCACAAGCATTTGGATTGAAATTGCTGGACTTAAAAGTTGAAGTTGCGAACTTTCATATTAATAAATACTTTAGTTTCAATCCAATACTCCATTTTTCTTTTGACAAGCAAAACATCAGAGTCCCTCCCCCACTGATCACTAGATGGATTTGGATTATAAAAAAAGAACACAAAAGTCAAAAAGCAGACTGACTGCCTGTGCCTGTGCCTGTGCCTGTGCCTGTGTGGGAGATTCCTTCACACTTTCAACTCTTGAAATTTCACATTTTCCACCTTGCTCCTGTGATAATTACTAATCATTAAACAACGAAAGTGTTTGAGTATCAGTACTGTAAGCAGGGGAGTGTTTGGCCCACAACTGAAAAGACCTTTTACCAGTTTGATGTGAAACAAAACACAAGTCTATATTAAACTCCACACAACAACAAGTGCCCCCCCCTCTCTCTCTCTCTATATATATATATACACACACATAAGAATCTAGGGATCTAATATAAGGGTGTAAAATACGGGTTGCTTTTTAATGGTGTAGATGAATGAAATGATAAATGAGATCCACTGTTTTGGATCCCATATATTTCAAATTAATGGTATAAACATACACTCCAACTACATTAGATATACCACATAATAATTGCGTATATAACTATCGGCTTATCAAATCAATTAATTACTAATGATCCTCCTTGGTCTCTTAATTGTTGAGAAAATTAAGCCTCATATGCTTCAACTTAGTAAAACGCGTTCTTTGAAGCCATATAAACCCTGTGATGGGTTCAGTTTGGGCTTGAAAAAGCGAATAATATCTTATAATAATAGTCAAGGTTCGGCTTAGGGGAGTTCATTGTTGTTTCTTAACAAGTGGTAATGGATGTGTTATAAGCCTAAAGTTTTCCTTTAACTTAGCAATACGCATTCTCTAAAAGGCCCTGTAAACCCTGTCATGAGTTCGACTTGAACTTAAGAAAACGGACAATATCTTACAATAATAGTCAATGTCGGGTTAGGGAATCCATTTCTGATTCTTAACAAGTGGTGAAGGAGGGAGAAAGTTTAACTTGAAAGTGGATTGTACATGTGTGACTGCTAACAACAATGTTTTGAAAAATTATAAAAAACCCTAATGTAGTTTCTAATTGGGGAATTGATCCTATTGTGAAGAGCATTGAAGTGGATTCTCGTGGATATATGCTAATGCTAATCATACTATAATTATCTACACATTATTGATTATTCTGTCTTTAATTTTATCTCCAAAGGAACACTTTATATCTTCAATTCAGAAAACACTATGCTTATTAATACTACACATGCATTATTAAGGATGGATGGGTCATCAAGTTTAAAAGTCTACCTTTTTTTTTTCTCAAACAAATATTACATTCAAAAAACATAAAAATTTAAACCGTCAAATATAAACATTAAGTACTCTACAAAATTTAAAAAGGTTGGTCAGAGTATCCAAAGAAGGTTTAAATTAGAAACAACAAAATACACCAAAAGTTTCATCAAATCTAGGGATGGCAAAATTTCAGTGTCATCCGGATGATCGAATTTATCTGACTCGGATTAAATCAAGTTTAGAATTAATAATATGTCTGAAATTTGAGTCTAAAAACACAATTCGAGTATAAATACAAAAATTTGGTCTAATTTAAAATTGAATCTGGGTCTAAACATAGAAATCTCCGGATTAGGCTTTGTCGGATTTTATTTGTCCGGATTTAAATCAATTCAAAATTGGTAATTAAGTATGCTCGAAATTCAATCCGGGTTAGACAACTCGGATATGTATATATTTCGTAAACACGTATATTATTCGACCCGAAACCGATTTTTTTCCACCCTTAATCAAATCCAAGCATGTTTACAAAAAAAAAGTTAATAAATACAGCTGCCTATAGAGATTCTCTCCTACACTGTTGTAATTATTAATACATATATATATATATATATATATATATATATATATATATATAAAATTCAATGAAGTAAAAAAAAATAAATTAAAGAATTAAATCAGTCACGTGAAACCCAACCTTCTTTTCTTCCAGAAGCTCAACTCTGGATATAGAGCCGCTGCAATTCTTGCCGGTTCTGATTTACACCGTGTTAGTATCGAACGCCGCGCAGTCTCGACCTCCTCCATTGTTTTCACTTCTTCGATTCTCGCATCACTAGAAAATCTTTCTCTAATTGATTCTGATTCCGAAACATCGACGTCTGTGAAAGTTATGATCTTTGGGTTCATTTCCAGACCCGTTCTCGACTTTGGACCCGAATCTTCGCTGATGGACTCTGTATTTGACGTGGGATTCTCATCTTCTCTGTTCTCATCCTGTTGTTCTTGTTTCTGCTGCTCCGTTTCTGAGCTCCAAAAGCTACTCGCTAACGATGAGGACCTGTACGGTGCAGATCGGCTTCTAGTCAACAAGAAAGCGTTCTTTGGCGGTGAAGAAATTGAAGTCGATGGATATATTCTACTAGCTTCCTTTATATCTTCTCGTTCATATTCTTCTTCGTCGTCTTCTTCCTCTAGATCTTCACTCTTATTCCCAAATTTCGGAGAATCTTCTCTAGTTTTGCTTCTTCTTCCCTTGAAATCCACATGAAAGAAGAGTACCCACTTGCGCCAAACGGTTCTCATCGACTTGGGCATTTCGAATTTCTTGAAATGGAAGCAAGACAGCGAGTGCCGGATCCATCCGCAACGGCGTCGACCCGGAGTTTGGGTCCGGCTAGGTCGAGTAGATTTGGTACCGGATTGTTTGGACCGCCTGACCCGAACTTGACCCATGCAAGTGACCTTCGGAGATGAGGGCTCTTGGGTCTCAATAGCGGTGGTCTTCTTCCGAAAAACAAACATTGGGCTTGAACGTGACCGTCCTCTGCTTCTGCTCCCAACATTGGTTCTCAAGAACCTCATCAATGGCGGGGGGAACTTCTCGGCCCGACCCGGACTCTGTATGGCCAGCCTCATATTTTGTTCTCTTCAATCTATATTTTTAGTTTACTGAGAAGGAAGAGAAGTGCGTTAGTCGTCCGATTGGGGAGTTTGTTGGGCAGAGATATGGGAGAAGAAGATATGGTGGCCACTTAGTTAGAGTTAGAGGCTCAGGCTGCTGTGTTTTCTGAATATTTATTTGATCCTTGCACGGATTGGTGAATCTCTCTGTGAAAGATTTTATATGGAAAATGTTAAGGATTTTGGTGCGTTTTTTATCCCGGCTATCCTAAATATTGAGATAGACTTCATATGATATATATAAAATCGTATGCGTCCATTTCAACATTTGGGATAGTTACACAATCTATATGAAATCGTATGCGTCTATCTCAGCACTTGAGATAGTTATGACAAAAAAACACCTGGGTATAACAAATGTTGAGATGAACACATTGATCCATGTGAATCGTGAGTTTCACATGGCCCACATGATTGATATGAAATCGTATTAGTTAATCAATCTGATATTATAGGGTACTCCTATTAGTTTAATCAATCTGATATTAGAGGGTTATCATAATATTATGACTCTGATGCATCTGGAAACTGGATTTTATGCGCTGGCAACCGTTGGATCTTGATAAAATTTTCTATTAATGTTAATTACTCAATTTATCCATGATTGGGTGGTGAACTGCAGATCCGTTGGATATGATTTAGAGTGGACATGAGTACCTAACAAGCCTGATTCTTTTACTGAATCAGGTAAGTTTGGTTCATTTACCTTTTTAGATCGGTTAATGATCTTACCACCATTTCTAGTACGATAATTTATCTCTCAAATACAAACAATAAGCATAATTGCTTGCTGAAAAAAGGAAAAATAAAATGCATTTACACTTATAAGCTGACCCAATATGGTTAGCTAACGCAGTGTAGACTAGGGGTGAAAAACCTTTGTCCTGTCTGGATGATCGAATTTGTTTGACCCGAATAAAACAAAATTTGAACATAAGTAATATGTCTGAAATTTGGGTTCAAACAAAAATATTTTGTTCGGTTTAAAATCGGGTCCAAACACATAAATCTTGCCTGATTTACTTGTCCAGATCCTAACCTGGATTAGGTTATTGACCGGTTTACTTGTCTGAATTTAAACTAATATGGATTTGGTCAATTAAGTACGTTTGAAATTTAATTCGGGTCAGTGTTCGTAAATGTAAATATTTAGTAAGCACGTGATGTTAACCAATCCGTAATCGATTTTTTGCTACCCCTATTGTTTGAATGACAGTTATTAAATTTCACATTTGAGTCTGAGGATAGCGTCTCAAAATTTTTATTTAATTATTTATTAATTATGTCTTCATAAAGATTAAAAAAAACACTAAAAATCAAAAGTTTATAAAATAACGATAACTAATAATTGAAAGTTGATTTGTAATATTTTGACAATTGACAGTTTGGCTCACCACCACCTCCTATTTGTCGCTTTGTGAAATTGTTACGCCGACAACAACTAAAACTGAAACGCGATGAACATAGGAGAGAAGATCAAGGCACTCGTTTGCCTTGTTTTAGGGTTACAACCTTCTTAGGTGTGTTCGCCGTGGGCCAATGGTAAGTCCGCCCCTGCTAATGGTTCAGCAGAAAGGACATGTCGAGTGAAACTGAAACATGATGAACTGAAACTTTTTAGGTGCGCTTGACTCCACCGTGGGCCAATAGTAAGTCCTCCCCTGCTAATAGGTCAGCAGAAGAAGGCACATTAGAGAATTAAGAACTCTGGGGACTTGTTGACCTGACCTCGGCACTTTGGGTCATTTTGGCGACCCTCCATGTTCCACTTCCCATAAAGAAACCAAAGGTAAAAGCTTATGTAATCTATGCATTTTCAGAAGACGAGGAAAGGGGTATCCTGCAACACCCCAGGCAGGGCTCCACAAGCCTCTAATCTGTCTCTGCACAAGCAACCAACATCGCACAGTATTTCCACAAGGAGTGGACAATAACTAATGGATTTCCCCAAAAAATAGGGAAAAAGAGTCAACTGAGCTTTCGGGCTTTCTTTCTGGCACTCAAGACAGAGTTTGACTAAGGTCCGGAATCACTTGTTGGAAGAGTATTCGGCTCTAAACACTAGGCATATAAACATAGAACAACGAGTCGTTTCCTTGGTTGAGATAGTGAATTTGCCCGTTAATTCTTAGCATAAGTAGAAAATCGTGACACTACCAAATAATGGGAAGGTGGGTTAAGACTGTCTGTTGTTGTCTGTTTGGAAGGTAATTAATTTGGATCATATCCCGGGCCTGTTCTTACTGGGCTGATTGGGCTTCCTGCTGTGGGCTTAAGAAGCACAGAGATGTCGAGCCTGTCTCTCAATTTAACGGCGTCGTTTTTGTCTTGGTCATAACAAACCTCGCCTATGTCTCGTCGCCCAATCTGATGCACGCAAGGTCTATGAATCGAACCTTGCCGGTCAAGACATCTATCCTGCGTCTCTCTTTACATGTAATAAAGTAATAAACTACAACTTATAAGAAAAGCGTAACCAATTTTCATAATTGCCGATGTCCATTTTTGCTTCCAAACATAAAATAAAATTTCCAACTTAAAACCATATCCGAGTCCAAACACATAAATCTTGTTAGACATACCATTTGCACTTGCTACACTGATAGCCATTCCTAATAGTGTTTCCTATTCTAAAGTTAAATCCAAGAAATGAATATTGTAGCCTGTACCACAAACGCGATCATGACTTGTATCTAAGTGACATCCATTTGCACCAAAAGAAAAATAACAAGCTTCCACAATGAAACTACCACGAGGCCTTTTAGGCAACATATAAACATTTACACCACTCTGATTATGGTAAAACATCCTCTTCAATTGTCTCTCCTACATAAACGAAGTATCAAACCATCAATTCTATAAAATAACCAAGCCATCAATTTCCCATACACGTATCGGTATCAATTGAACTCTTTAAGAATGAAAAAAGAGACATACAATTGATCTCCCTATCCAGAATGACCAGAGGACAGCATTGATCTTCCTATCCAGTTGGAAGGAACCAAAAAGACAATCATTAAGAAAAGATTTCCGAGTAATATTACCTTTCCAAACTGGAAAACATGCCCTTAAGAATGCTACCCAACTCCGAAAGGTATAAAGGTCAGTAAGTCACACAAATGACTAGCTTTTATGCTTCACTTCACACTCCTGCCAAATGAAAATGTTTACTAAAGAAAAAGCTTATCGCCATTCTGTCTCACATTCCTCTCTCTCTCTCTCTCTCTCTCTCTCTCTATAATCCCATATGCAATATAAGAGTTTCAACAGAGACCAACAGCAAGAGGAAATTTTTAACATCAACAATGCTTATGCACTCCAAAGGAAAACGAATGAAAACAATTCAGTTTTCTTCCAATTGCCTTGGAATTACTATCTCTCAATACCTACCAACTTCACCCAATCAACGAGTCAAAACAGATCAATAAAACTAAAATTCCTTACGTACCCATAAGAAGATTATTTTGGAGATGATTTTACCTTCGATCAATTGCACTTAGAAGCCATATTCTTCGTCGCCGCCCTCGCATTATCATATTCGAACTTCAACACATTAGGAGGCATATGAGACGTATCTTTCATATAAAACATCCTTCCAAACTTGCTCTCCTCCATAGCCGGAATGTAACAAGAGAGAACCGAATTCACAAACCAAAACCAAACCGAACACCTGCGCCACCGTCTGGTACCCAAGATAAACCCGAGAATACATCGTGAGCAGGGAAAAACTACATGACAAGAAATTAACCACGAATTTGTTCTCAAATAGGCCGATCCCTCGATAGGTCGAGAGAGTGTAGTAAATGGAAAAGAAGAACATGTACTGCGAGTGACTGGACGGCCAGCCGTGCGAGTCGCACATCTCTAGTAACACGCAGGTCTCCGGACGGGCTTGCTGCACGGATGTCTTGATGAATTCGTTGACGAACTGGGAGACGATGAGTCCGAGAGCAAAAAACATCCCCTGCAGCTCGCGACGAAAGATGAAATGAGAGACGAAGCCACCGAAGGAGATGAAGACCGGTACTAATGAGACCCAGGCGAGGAAATGGCCGAGCTGATCGCCTATCTGGTAGCGAACGTGGGTTAGGGTCACGGCCTCCAGTGGAGACAAGGCGGTCTCTGTTCTGTGGTGTGTGTTGAGAGAGGAGAAAGAGGAAGTGAAGCGATTTTGGGCCTTCGGGAGTCCGGAGATTTGAGTGTCGGTTTGATAAAGCCGTTACATTGATTTTAGTTAAAACGTTCGGGGAAAAAAATTAAGTTTAAAGCTCTATTAAATGTTGTGGGGATAAAAGGGTGTTTGATGAATAAAAAAATTGACATTAACGAAAAATTATGGAGTAAAATAATATTTTAGATTTTATAATATTATAAATAAAATTTTATAATAATTTGTTTAAAAAAATTAGTCTAATAAGTATATAATAAAATAAATCTATTTCATATAAATATAAATCTATTTAATATTAATATAAATATATTTAATATGTATAATATAAATATACATTTATTAAATATATAAATATATTTAAATAGCATGGTTTGACGTGGGTCCCATGCAAAATGGCATGAGACCCATACCTTTTTGACAATCCGCCCCCAGAGGGAGTTTATTCTGGGAGGCCGGTTCTGCCCTGTTTTGCTGGCGGAATCACCCAGCGAATTATATTGTTTGGTGAAGCGGGCCTGTTTCACCAAACGGTCTCCAAGTTGGGTTGTTTGGTCGGCCTTTGTTTCTTGCGAAAAGGAAAATTAAAGTGGGAAGGAAACACGTGGATGTTGCAGTCATTGGCCATGTGGACTCTGGCAAGTCAACGACCACTTGTCATTTTTTTATTTGATATCGTGGAACCTTTTTCAAGACTGGCTTTTAGACCCAGTGCGGTGAGGTAAACCCATACGCATGTATCATACCCCAAGAAGTTTCCTACACAAGATTAGGGTTGGTCGACAGGTCGTTAGTATTTTATCAAGGGATGTGACTCAAAGTGTTAATGAGAAGTTTCGAACTTAAGAATTATGAATTTAGATAAAATATCATGAACCAACTCGGCCAACTCCTTGATGCTAATGACCACTAGTTACTTGATCTATAAACTTGGAGGTAAAAGTATTGAGAGGTTTGAAAAGGAGGCTGCTGAGATGAACAAAAGATCATTCAAGTATGCCTGGATCCTGGACAAGCTCAAGGCTGAGCGTGAGCATGGTATCACCCATTGACATTGCCCTGTGGAAGTTCGAGACTACCAGATATTACTGCACTGGACATTGATCCTCGTGAACACCATGACTTTTGTCAAGAACATGGTTACTGGTACCTCTCAGCTGGCTCTCTGTGCGATTCTCATTATTGACTCCATTGCTGGTGGTTTTGAAGCTTGTATATCTAAGGACGGACAGACTCATACTTGAATCTTCACTGCATCTTCAATACCTGTGCTGGTAGGTAGGTGAGAGTTGGCATGCTTGGAATGGGGAATATTTGTCATAGTACTTTGTTGTTTACTTGCAATGTGGAAAAACATATTGAGATTTGTTAAGTAGCCAGTTTAATTTGAAGCAAGAATCATGCATGTTTTGTCATATTCTTTTGGGTAGCCCATTCATTGAAGAGTATATGACAAATGAGTTCCTTCAAATGATTATATATTGGTGGCCCAGAGAAGTTTATAATCATGATTTTGCCTGTGCAATTCTTTATTGATGCTGAACTGATTAATTAGTCCCTTCTCATCGTAATCCCGGTTTTTGGTGTAAGAGTGGGTGTGTTTGCATTTTCCAAATGCACCGTTTTTGGTTTGAACACACTGTATTCGGACAAAAAAATGTTTGACCAAACGGTGAGTTATATCATTGCACCGTGATGAGTCCGATACTGAAAGTGCAGGGAGTTTCTTTCTTGTCAGAAATCAACAACCCGAACAACCAACTATATTTGTCCGTTTGGGGTTCTAATTCTCGTGAATACATCGGATTACCCTCATGGATGTATTCGTCCCAAGCCCAAGCCCAACAAGTGGGCTAAACCCAACTCACAAAGTTAGAGAGAAGGCCTAGTTGATTGTTAAGGGGAGAACTTGAGTTTATAAATCCCTCTCACTTGGGTCTTCCAACTAATATGGGATTCTCAATATTCCACTCCCGATGCAACGTGATTGATTGCATCAACAAGCATACCAAAGAAACCCTGGCAATACTTGAATCACCACTGCAATACATGTCAACGACATGCCCTTGATATGATGCAAGTGAACATGTGTGTATTGAGTTTCACATTTGATTATTCATTCACCACCAAACCTGCATACATTTGAGTCATTTCTAGGCCAATTTTCTTCCCATGATTCTTCTATAGTCAACATAGAGATTAGTTGGATATTAAAATTTGTTCAATAAATTACTTTGATTTAGTTGAAAGGCTTCCATCCCAACAACTATTTGGTGCAGAGACAGCAACTCAAGCTCTCCATGGAAGTTCCTACATTTCTTTTGCTTCAAGAGACAACCAAATGAAGCAATAGCTCACAGACTTATATACTTATGTGAGCTTCTCTTTCCCTCACTCTCTAAACCAATCTTTTTCACCTATTTCTCTTGACATCTTCAATGGAGATCAGATCAAAGAAGAAAGTTCAATTATGGAAGAAAGCCATTGTTCATTTCTCTCTATGTTTTGTCATGGGATTCTTCACAGGCCTGGCTCCAACCGGTAAGTCATCGATTTTCTCTACTCGCGCCATTCAATCCAACAAAACCTCACAATATTCGCCACAGACCGTACAAGTGTTACACCAGCAAGCAACACCAATTCCTACTAGTTTTAACAGAAGTTTGATCGACCAAACCCCGTTGGCGACTGAAGAACCAGAAGTAATTATACGAAAAGAAGAGGAAGGAGGAGGAGAAGAAGAAAACAACTTGTCACCAAGAAGGCTTATAATTATTGTGACACCAATGAGCAGCAGAGACCGGTTTGGAGCTGTGTTTTTGAGGAAATTAGCTTGTTCCATAAGATTAGTTCCTCCACCATTGCTCTGGATTGTTGTGGAACAACAATCGGGTTCGGATGAGATATCGGAAATGCTTCGAAAAACCGGAATCATGTACAGGCATTTGGTGTTCAAGGAGAATTTCACTGACCCAGAAGCAGAACTTGATCATCAGAGGAACATTGCTCTTAAGCACATTGAACAGCATAGGCTTAGCGGGATTGTTCATTTCGCGGGCATCTACAATGTCTACGATCTGGGTTTCTTTGACGAGCTTCGAGGAATCGAGTAAGAACTTCTGCATTCTTTTTGATCTCAATCAATGGAATCTCTGGTATTCCTTCTAATCAATCAAACAATGTGTGTTATGCAGGGTGTTTGGGACATGGCCTACAGCATTATTAGCAGCAAACAGGAAGAAAGTGATAATCAAAGGACCAGTTTGTGATTCCTCACAAGTCATAGGATGGCATATAAGGAAGATCAACAATCAGACAGACAGAAAGCCTCCAATTCATGTCTCAAGTTTTGGATTCAACAGTTCCATCCTCTGGGATCCTGAAAGATGGGGTCGCCCTTCTTCCTCTCAACAAACATCACAGGTACACATTTATATTTTACCGCAGTCTTACGGATGCTAGTGATTTTTGCCCCAGTTATCTTAAAGGCTGAGGTTGACGCACACGATTTCACATTAATCATGTACGCTCATCTTGTCATTTGAGATAGGTGGCATAAAAAATATTGGGATCCTTAGCATTTTCGTAAATTTTATAATAAACTAAATTATATTGAAATGACTTGAAAATAGTGATATGCACCTATGATTGTGTATATATGAAGTTAAATCGTGGTGCAGCTGGGGTCCATCTGTTATACCAAACGCCAGATATATACATAATTTACACTAATCATTAGGGTTTAGTCCAGGTTTGGCTAACCTCCAACCATTGTAAACTGATTGCATAATTAGGTAATGAGATGATACAACTTGTTTTTTTAATCATTTAGTTTAGGTATCGCCTTTATAGATGTCAAGTCTTTTAATCCCACAACGAATTGACATAATTCAATTGAGCGGTATATAAACAAAGGTCCATCTCATTTCACACATGTGACACGTTTTATGGGTCTAATCACTTCGGAGACGACCCAAGAGAACAAATCAGTGCAGGCCTTTGGCCTAA
This sequence comes from Tripterygium wilfordii, assembly GCF_013401445.1. NCBI lineage: Eukaryota > Viridiplantae > Streptophyta > Magnoliopsida > Celastrales > Celastraceae > Tripterygium > Tripterygium wilfordii. Next base: position 11,749,062 of record NC_052236.1, on the reverse strand, counting down.
AACGGACAATATCACTTTGATGTGTTTGGTATGGATTTAACAATATAACAAGAGATGGGGACTATATATAGCACCCGACTCGAGTGGGCGATGCCACAAGTTTATACAGTGTCAAGTTTTGTGGTGTTGAGCGTGCTAGCGAGTGATGATATGGCTAAGTCTCTTATCCTACATCACCCAAGGGGAAGATGTGAAATACATAATATAATAGGTCAAGTTTCCAAACTATTAACAAGCGTTTTTTCTAGACTTAAACTCCTATTGGCTGGTTTTGGGTCTAGAAAGACAAAACCGTACAAGCCAATATGAGCTGACTCAAAATAGAGAAGATGTTACTAGTGCGGTGGGGCAGGATGTTACACTGTCTGGTGGAGATAGAACATCATGTCACTCAAATTTATATATAAGTTTAGGAAATGCATTTTGTAATGATTTTGGGTTCAATGTGATATTTCTTTTACAGGATTCAATCAAATTTGTGAAAGAAGTAGCACTTGAAGATGAGACAAAGTTGAAGGGGATACCACAAGAGGATTGCTCCAGAATCATGCTTTGGCGTTTTCATTTCCCCATTTTAACATCACATATTACTACAAGCCATCCTTTGACCTCTGGGAGATGATCATCAATGGGGGATCTAATCTTTTTAATCAAGAATTAATAATATTCAAGATATAATATAGTGAGTGTGTTAGACAATTTGGAAATGTATCTTGCAGGAGAAAATTTATTTGTATGATTCTTTTTTAATCAAAATTTTTGATGTTAATCAATCTACAAGGCATTCCTTTCTTAGTTAATTCCTGTATATTGTTTGTTATTACTCAAAAGTAAGGCATAAATGTGCATCTTCGACAACATTCATGATTAACTATGGATACATTCGGTCCGCAAATATTTTATTCTTCGTGGGTCATCATCAATGGTTCTCAGGCCAGCCTCTTGAGCAAATGAGGTTAGATTTAGAAAAATTATATAATAAAAAAAATTCATAAATATTTAGGATGAGAAAAGTCTTTGTATGGTCTGAATTTTTTTGAGTTATTCGTTAATTATGTCTTCAAAAGTATAGAAAACAAAAGTCACTAACCTAGGTGGTAGTGACTCTCCCACCTTTAACAAAGTTATGGGTTCAAACCACGCAAGACGCATGATTTATCTCGATTTATAATCAAAATCATTTGACGGCCCAATTGGGTCTAGGCCTAGCAAACCTGTGGACGAGGCGATAGATAAACATTTAAGAAATGATATACATGTTTGTTAATGTCTTCCTTAATTGTTCCATCTCTACCAAAAGAGAGACAATATGTTTATCAAAATGAAGAAAGAAACTCACTAATCAATTCAATCAAGGTATAGTCGAAGAAGATGATGTTGTCTTGTTGCACTGGAAATTAGTTTAAATGTCAACTTAGTATTGAATTTTGAATGGCGACAATTCCTAACGTGCAAAGTTGTTGGGTTGTCAACAATACCTGGTCCTAAACAAAGTCAATAACACATCCGGCTCCAGCTCTTAACCTGCCACAATAATTGGAATATTAGTTGCCAATTGGGGCATTGAGGTTATTGCACTTGTAATGTAAGATTCACTTCAACCACATTATATAAATAGTGTACCATTGCGTCTATGTGCTGGATTTTGACCCGAGTTACACTATCATCGGATTGAGATCTTTTTTACTTATTTACAAATAATCATTTGATAACCATGCACTTGAGTGATAACCTAGTTGGTGAATAGTGTATCATTGCGGCCATGCGTTGGATTTTAGCCTAAGTTACATTGTCTTACGGTTGAGATTTTTTTACATATTTATGAGTAATTATTTGATAACCATGTACTTGAATGATAACCTAGTTGGTGAATATCTTTGAGATCAAATCGTATGGACTCAGGAGGTCCTGAATTCGATTCCCGTTGAAAGTAATATCTTTGTAGTGATACCCTCACGTTAGCTGAGAAACTTAGTAATGATTTGATTAACAAGCTCCGGAATGGTTTATATGGAAATTCATTAAGTATGTTTAATAATCATTTACACCAATAATAACAATAATAGTAAAAAATTAAAAGAAAAAAGTTTGGTGAGCAGTCACTATATCTGTTACTGAAAAATGAAAATGTTGGAGAAAAGAAGAAGAAGGAGCAGCATCAGAACCTCTGATCTTTCCACCGAAAAAAACAGTGGCTCGGGGTGGAGTGGGACCCAGTGTTGCCCAACCCAAGGAGTGGACCTTTCATACTATTTAGTAGTATTTACTGGGTCTTCTTCGTATTCTCTCCTCCATCATTGATTTCTTCTTTGATGGCTGAGATCTGTTGCTATGGCTGGACCTGTTGATCTTTTTGTTTTGCCTTTGTGGAGATAAGGACCTGCTATGGATTGCACAAACAACAAATAGCTCTCTTTGTGAGATCTGGCCACTTTGCTTTTGTTTCACTGGTATTTCTATTCTCCCCTTTTCAACTTTCTTGGATTGGACCCAATTGGATTTTCTATTTTGTTTTTTGTTTTTTGTTTTTCTGGGTATTAATCTGTTTTGTTTCGATTTACTGTAGCTGATAATGGGTTCTTGTTCTTGCTTTGTCGGCAGAGCTCATTTATTTTGATTTCTGGGTTTTTATCATGTATGCTTCTGGTTGGTCTCTGAGAAAATGTAGATTTGTAATGTATTTTGGGGTGAAGTGATCCTTCCCCTCCCTCATTATTGTTTTCTTCGTAAACATTACCTATATTTGCCATGATTTTCAAGTTCTAATTTTTCCTCTCCCTCTTCAATTTTGTAATGATTGATTAGATTATTACTGCATTTGGTTGAGTTTCTTTTATTACATTGATTTGAGTGTTTTAATATAGTCCTTCTGATTTCTGTCCAAAAAGGGAGCCAGTTGGGGAATGATAATCAGTTAACTAGAGATGGGGAGGAAAGGAAACTGGTTCAGCTCTCTAAAGAAAGCTCTCAGCCCAGATTCCAAGGAGAAGAAAAACCAGGTCTTTTGAGAGAAAAAAAACCCGTTTCTGAGATTCAATTTGTTGGAATTCTGGTATTTGGGTGTATTATGTTTTGATTCAATATGTTCACAGGAATCAAATAAGTCCAAGAAGAAATGGTTTGGGAAGCAAAAACACTTAAATACTGATTCAGCATTGTTAGAAGCAATAACTGCTCATGAACCTCCTCTTCCTCCTCCAACACCATCTCCTGATCCTCCTCCCACCCAGATAGCAGAGATAGCATCAAGTGACACTGCTGATCTCACCACTGCTACTGCTGTTGATTCCTTGGTCACAACAGAGGTTGTTCAAGTCACTGAAGTTGCTCAATTTGCAGGCAAATTTGGAGAAGAAATGGCTGCTATCAAGATACAAACAGCATTTCGAGGATACCTGGTATGACCATATGAGTTGGAACCGTATTATTACAATTGAATCTTGGTTCTGAATGGGTAATGCCTGTTTAGACTTTAGCCTTCTGTTTCCCAATGATAGATGTGTGATCGGTGATGTTGGTATTTGTCTCCGCTCAAGATTAGAAGAAAACTTCTTTTGACCATCTTTGGTAATTTGAGTAACTTGTGCTTATGTCAAGTTGAACTCTCTCTGGCTTTTGTTTAATTGTCAGGCTAAAAGGGCATTACGGGCACTAAGAGGGTTGGTCAGGCTCAAATCATTGATGGAGGGGCCTGCTGTTAAACGACAAGTCACAAGTGCCCTCCGATGCATGCAGACTATGGCTCGTGTGCAGTCTCAGATTCAGTCGAGGAGAATCAGAATGTCAGAAGAAAACCAGGCTCTCCAGAGACAACTCCTACAGAAACATGCAAAAGAGCTCGAGAATTTGCGGGTCTCTATTCTCTTCTTCTCTTATGTTATTTCTACCTTTGTTGTCAACCGTTGTGTGTCTATATTGTCAGCAAGACATATTATTCATCTTGAGAAACATCATCTGAATGCCTTGAGCTTTTTTTCCTGTTTGGACTAATCTACCATCATAGTTCTTCTAGACAACCTAACTTTTCTGGCATGCATGATTTATTAAATCTTATTGCAGATGGGAGAGGAATGGGATGACAGCTTACAATCGAAGGAACAAATAGAAGCTAGCTTACTGAGCAAATATGAAGCAGCTATGAGAAGAGAAAGAGCAATGGCTTATTCTTTATCCCATCAGGTGACCTTTCCTGTAAACAATATGTACGAATAGGTCGTAAAATAATACTGTTTTTATTTGAAAATCATTGACATTATATGGTACAAGTAAGCTCTTTGTCTATGCACATATTGTTTTCTGGTGTGAAGATATCTAGCTTTCAGTTTTAAGTGCCCTAGTCCAACTTCGAATGAAATCTTCTTACAGAAAACATTGAAGAATTCCTCAAGACCTACAAACCTGATGTTTATGGATCCAAGAAATCCCACCTGGGGTTGGAGCTGGTTGGAAAGGTTCATCGCAGCTCGACGTTGGGAGAGTCGTAGTGCGTCTGAGAAAGAACTCAATAATGACCGCTCATCCGTAAAGAGTGCAAGCCGCAGCATGGTTGGAGGAGAAATATACAAATCATATGCACGCTACCAACTCAACTCTGAGATGCCTTCCCCCACAGCCAGCCAAAAACCGAGCCAAACTATAAACTCCCAGTCCCCCTCAACTCCTTCAAGGCCAGCTGCTCCCTCCGTTGCTCGAAAATTGAAGCCACCAAGCCCACGGGGCAGTGCTTGTGCTCCAGACGACGACTCTAAAAGCATGTCCAGTATACAGTCAGATCGATATAGGAGGCACAGCATTGCAGCTTCATCAGTGCGCGATGATGAGAGTTTAGCAAGCTCTCCTTCGGTCCCGAGTTACATGGTACCCACTCAGTCTGCAAAAGCCAAGTCCAGATTGCAGAGCCCCTTAGTGGCAGAGAAGAATGGGGTCATACCAGGAAAAGAAAATGAATCCTTGGGGTCTGCAAAGAAACGTCTTTCTTATCCACCCTCACCGGCAAGGCCCAGGCGGCTTTCTGCTCCCCCAAAGATGGAAAGTCTCTCAAATAACGGCAACTGACTATATGAATTCATGAACTGAGCGTACTGCCGTGTAAAATTCTGAATCTTTGATCGGTTTGAATGCTGAGAAAGTGCTGGTTGGGTTGAGATTGGTGCCTTGAGTCCTAGCAGCCTTGCTTACACTTTCTTCTTATTTATTCATTTACATGCTCTCTTATGTTTCTTTTTTTTTTTTTTTTTTCTGTTTTGGAGAAAATAATTTTACCATAATTCTTGATTCATTTGGTATATTTGTAGCGATATTGATTTATGGTGTTTAATTGGTGTGCATGGGACAATGTAATTTCCTCCTTAATAATATAATTTCTTGGTTGATGTTCTTGCATTGTAATAGCTCATGGGTGGGGAGTAACCTTGTATCCTTTAGAATTAGTATTTTTCTATTTTTGCTACAAATGTCTCTTCCTTAAAAGTTGCTACATATAAGTCTCAATTCAATATTCAAGGTGTTATATACAATTAATTAGGGTCAATTTGGAGGTGAAGTTGGTTAAAATACTTCAAACGATATTTATCATCCCTAGTTCGACCGATCAAATGAGAGATGGCTCAGTTGATAATCCTCTCGTTGACAATCAACTGGGTTAGACATGTGTCTACCCAAGGTTCGATTCCAATGAGAAACATAATGAACACCTTAGTTCGACTGAATTTGCAATCAAAGTAATCTGCGAAGAAAAATGCGAGATGGGACCATCAGAGATGAACTCTCCCGTCAGTTTAGTTTGGGTAAAGATTAATTAATGGAAATCATAATGACAAGCATGGAGTGTTTTTACTGCTCAAAATATTCAACTTGCAATGCCGCCTCCCTCTAAGCTTTCCAAGGGCACAGAAATACATCTAAAATCTCATCTTTCATGCTCCATTACTTTAGGGAGCAACCTATGGTATTTACATCAGACAATGGAGGGCAAAAAATGCTCGCTACCTGGTTGTTTGTAATGATGTATCATTCGATGTATTCGGGTCTGTTATGGTGTCATTCGTTGGAAGAGTCAGCGATCAATGATGCCGAATTTTCATTCGGAGTGAGCTTCATCTGTGTTTCCATTGGCACATCAAGGGGACCTTGAGCACTTCCAAATAGAGTAGAGAAGATCTGTCTGTGGCATTCATCACAGAAAAAGAAATAAGAGAAATGCCCTTCATTTGGTAGCTTGTGCATGTTGGCCCCAGGTAGAACCCGGCTGATGTAGTCAGCCATTGATGGCGGGACAACTCGATCATCCATTCCCTGTTTGGCAACACTAAAAGTATATAAGACAGATTCAATTGACACTTCTTAGCTGCTACACAGTAAACAATACTGCAATAGATGAAAACCTATTCAGCAAAGGCTTATTACAGCTTTGATCTATCTAGGTCTTGTAAGGATATGTCCGGACGGACTGTTTTCTGATGACGAGGGTCTCAATTTCCAGCTTGGCAAAGAGGAAAACCCCAAAAATGCCTCCAAGTAATATCATTTCAATATCATTCAACAAAAGCTGAAGATTGTCATTGATGGTTTATCTCAAGATAAGAAGCTTAAAGGTCACAAGGGAAAATGTTTCTTATATCAGTTAGCATTTAGCCAGTAGACTAATGGGCTTACGTTAGTAATTTTTACCACTAGGACTTCTCATTTGATCCAATAAAAGAGGCGGATCCATCTCTGCTATAATTATAGCTTGCAGCTACACACATACACACACAAAAAAAAATAATTGGTTTAGATAGGAAGCAAGTATCATGTTAATCCTACGAGATGTTAGATTTGACTAAGATGCAAAGCAACAAAAACTTAGGGGAAAATTGGACAAACCTGCCATACGTGTATAGGGCCAAGAAAACCAGTCAACTCACATTCTTCCTGACTATACATGAAACTAAGCCAAGGAAGAATGCCTTTTCTCTGGCATTTCTTCTGCACCTGGAGATCTATCAGGCTAAAACCCCATGCTGACACTTGTTGAACAGCTTCCTCAATGAATGGTTTTGTGCTTCCCTGACGGATTGACTCCTCCACATCCCTATGCCAAAATTCTTCAAATATTGGTTCTTCAATCAAAAGCCCATCCTGAGGAAGCTCATGTTATATAAATCATCGAAATAGACTGAATAAGTACATTAGATCTAGTAGAATGTTTGCTTCATCAATATTAATATGAACCAAGGCACCAAGGCACTTCATGAATAAAATTTGACTAGCCAACCAGTAAAACTGCTAGCTACAAACGTCTTCTTGTGGCATTGAAACACATAAAATGTTGCCTCATAAAAAGCTGCTCTATAAAATACGACTTATGAATGCTGTCCTCTTGAGTGAGATTGTCCAACGCATTCATCAATTTGCCAGAAGGTAGATAACTAAGAAACTAAAATATTCCTCTACTATGAAATATATCAGGTTGGAAGGCAGCTTCTAAAATTGTCAACGAGGCATTCAGAAGAATTCAAAATAATTCTCAAGAAGGTATTTCCAGTAACATGTTATATATGAGTTACAACATGGTTCCAACAGAGAGCATAAATTCAGTTTGTTTAGCTGTCTTTTTATCCAGAAGAAAATATTCGAATACAAACTTCAAAAAAAAAAAAAAAAAGAGCAGTTATATGAGCAAGTTTCAAGATATGATTTAGCTAACCACCACCATTGTGATCCAGCGGTTAAACAGGGAAAAAAATGAACAATGAATAAGAAAAGTCATTGTTCGACATACAATGTTTTAAAAAGAAATTTAAAACTGCAAGCTACTTTAGATGAATCCTTGTCGATTTGGAAGCTATCCACAGTGACACACCTAAACTAACCACTGTCAAGGTGAATATTGAAATTATGACAAATTTCCATGAAAATGAACTCACCTTTTGTCCGAATGACACAGACATCCATTTATCAATTTGACCATGATTCCCAGACAGGAAGCTTCTTCGATAGAAAAAAGAGAGAATTTTTGGAAATCTTCGAGCCAAGACAAACATTAGTTTTTTCCTTGGCTGCCAGTGCTCCCATGTTGTTCTCATTTCTTCCCGGAACATTCCAGGTTCGTAAGGATTTATTAAAGGGGCAATCATTGCAGCACCTGCAAGTGTATGTAATATACATTCTAAGTAGTTATATTCAACATACAAAATGATATTGGCATATGGTGAGAGGTATTTTGCCAATGGATAGGAAGCAATATACATGGTTTATATTATTATATTAGTCTTCAGGATTCAACAATATGAATAAATTTTTTGGATGAGTACAGCAGTAGCTAATTTCTCTGCCAGATAAGCTTTGTGAAAACAATGTTGACTGACTTAATCACAAATACTGCCTCTTATGAGAATGAGATGGTGTAACTTCACAGACAATTTTAAATTTACGAGTCAAGTTGCAGAAATCCAAGAAAAACCCTAATTGTTGATAACCCTAAATTTTGAAAGACAAAATGAGATAGCTCTCAGGGATGTAGGACAGGAGCAAAACAACTAATCCAAACTCCAAAGTTTCATCCTCTAGGATCACTACTTATCTTTCTAAAGAATGCTCAAGTTCCATCATGAACAATTGTGACTGAACTATTACCATCAGTTACAATTCACCTGGAAACCCCCATTAGTCTATGTTATCATAAGATTGTTTATGCCACATCACTAGGGAGCATCTACAGAACATATCACTCTTTCAAATTCAACAGCAAGAAGTTGGTTATTTAAAAGTTCTTAGCTCGTATCTCTTGCTTGGTCACTCTCTGGTTTCTTTATTCAAGGAACAATGAACTATTCCGTGAATTTTAACTGCCTTTAATTCTTTATATACTTGATGCAAGATCCTTGCCATTAAGCAGAGAATCTCAAGCCTTGTGTTCTAAAGCTGTTTCAAGATTTGTGAAAAAAAGAGAAATTTAACATACCAGCAATTCTGGAAGGAATGTATCTGAGTGCAGCCCAAGCATGCATGCTTCCACTTGAGTAGCCCAGAACCCAGAACTTGTCATTTATACCAACACCATTGGCTAGGTTCAGCATATCAACAGCTGATGAGTTGAGATTCCTGGCTGAATGTGGATCACTCTCTCCAAAACCAGGAAGATCATATGTGACCAACCGGACACCAAATTCTTCAAGCAGTGATGTCTTAATCCCTGGTATACCTGCCATAGAAAATTACATCAGAAAAACCAAGTAATCTTTACTTGCACCAGTTTTTACAAAGAAACACATGAGAATTTCGCCAAGACTATTACCTGAAAGAATTGTAACTCAGAATTTGTTTCTTACCTGTAAGTCTGGAGGAGAGAAAAGCATGTGGAGCAATCATGGTAAATCGAGCTCTGTCCGCTGAAACGCCTAGCTCATGATAAGCCATGTATCTACCATCAGGAAGCTGTATGCGATTAGCACTAGGAGGATGCAGATGCACTTTCTTAATCGGCAGGACCAAGCTATCACTTCTATTATTCACATTTAGTGCTGCAAATTATTCAAAATTGTCAAGCAAAACAAATATCCAGATCCTATGGAAACAATGCAGTAGTTCTAATTAACTGAATTTCGCACCATTGAAGCTTGTAACTTACAGAACAAACAGCATAATCAGACAATAAAGAATCATTAACAAGTCAAATTCCACCTGATTTCAAGCAGTCCAAACACTAAATTGATGCCTCTCCAAGGCCTTAATGAATATACTATCACTAATTAAATCACAATCCCAATGTATAAAAGTAGCACTTTGTACAGAATAATCAACTAATAAACTACGCATTCAGTGCTGCAAGCATGCAAATACATAGATAATCAGTGGCAATGCCTACATTTTTCACCCCCAATTGGTAGTTTGAAATATAAACCTAATCAATGTTTAATAGACCAGTCAAATTCATCCATTCAGTTTACATAGACAAGATCTGGACTATCACCATACACAGCAACAAACAAGCAAATGTAATTAATAAATCCATTCTATCCAAAACAACAGCAGCCAAAAAAACACCATATCTACCTGCAAGGGCGAGGATGAAAACGAAGAGAATGACCGGCCACGCGTGAGCTGGATCGCGATCCTCGGGCAAGAACGAATCATTCAAATATCTAATTCCGCAAGAGACCTTCTCCATCGGCCCCGATAGCTTCTGCACGAGAAACGAGTCCTCCGTGAACAGATTCTGCTGCACAATATCCCTGCACCCTCTCCCTAAATCCACAAGCATTTCGCCCCACGACGTCAGGAACCCCGTCACCTGGTCTCTCAGGGTCTCCTTCTCCGGAGACTCCTCGGTTGACACTGACTCCACGAATCCCGACCTTCCCGCATCGAATGCCGGTGTTGGGATTTCAATCGGATCCACCGCGTATCCATATCTGCGTCGTATCCCGTTGTCTTCCACCAAACTCGCCATCTCGTCCTGCCACGTGCTCGAAACTCCTCCTCCTCCTTCCACTTCCGCCATTTACAGTGAATCAAAACAGTCGACACTCACTCACTCGATCACTCCAGAAACTCTACAGCATAATGTGAATGAAAGATAGAGAGAGAAAGATCAACTGCTATTAAAATGAAGCTTTACAAAGCGTGAATTTCAAGCATCGTATATTTAATCCTCCAATGCCCTAGCCAGCCATTGTTGAAGAGAATCAGATCTCAATAAAAACGAAACAAAACAAAAAACACTAAAAAATAGAAAAGGCCAAAAGCATCTTCTTCCATTAGAATTTATCTTTTCACTTTCCGACACCTGCCATGACTCAGAAAACCGTCGGCTCTGATTACCATCTGACGTATTTGTCTATATTCTTTATAGTATTTTTACCTTTCTTATCCTAGCCATTACTGATTCTTTCTTTCACCTTCTCTCTGGTTATACTGTTTTAGTGACGCTACGAAGATGAGTACAATGGAATCATTATACGGATATTGGATTAAACTAAATTTGAACATTAAAATCGAGTTTGAGTCTAAACATATAAATCTGATCAGATTTACTTGTTCGGATTATAACTCAAATTAGGTTATTGTCGAATTTATTAATCTGGATTTTAACAATTAAATACTTTCAAAATCTAATCTAGATTATGATTCGGATATGTAAATATTTTATAAACACGTGATATTATCTTAGACCCCAAAACTAGTTTTTTTGCCACCCCTAATTCCGTGGATGGAACGGTGGAGAGTTTTTCCACGTGTCATTGATGCGCCGTCGGGTAAACGGCGGGCAACCGTTATGTCCTTGCGTGTCCGGCGGTTATGCGCGATGTGACGTGTTAAGGTGCATGTGACTCGGGGAATGTTGGAGGTTTTACGGAATGTGAGTGAGCAGTGGGGAGTGTATGTCTTTCGGCAAATCATCCCATTGAAATTAGCCATTGACTTATTTTATTCTAATCGGACGGTCAATAGTTTATCAGGCGTTGCAGAAGCACGTGATCGGTCTTTAGCTAATGATGGTCCTGAAAAGGTTTAGTGGGGAGAGTAATGATGGTGGAGGTGTGAAATTGAAAGAAGTGGGTTGCAGAATTTGTTGTTAGTCTCGTCACCACAGCCAACGAATTCCGTCCACCTTTTTGGCCTTTTTGAAACTTTTCGCGTGGTGGTCCCTCCATGAAATGAAACTCCGGTGTATTGATTGGCTAAGGGTAATAAAGTAGATTTCTTTCTTTTATTTTTACCCCCTTAATTTTGTATCAACGGTAGGAGTATAAATAGTCTGGTACACCCACAAGAGGTGGCTCAGTTTATAATTGATTGGGTTAGGTGTATATATGTTCAATGTTTGATTCTAATGAACAATATATTTCTTAAAGGTATTTAAAAAAAAAAATTTGGTTCTGTCGTTTTTTTTGCCAATTTTTTAACATGAATTAAATAGACTAATTCGACAGTTATTTCGATTTTTTTGTTATCGATCGATCCTGAGTAATTTTTTTTAAATAACCAATCAATTGATTGGTTTGGCAATGAATTCGGCTTCAACTATTTTTTTTAAACCCATAATCAGCGATATATGTGAAACAACATCAAACAAAATTCAACTCCTTTTATATTGAAGATGTTTTCATGTATATAAGAAGCAGCACATGAAAAATAAATTTATGCTAACTCGTGACACAAAATGAACAATATCTTAATTGTTTTCATTTGAGATGTTTAGGTTGATAATTTCAAGATGGTATCGGAACAAAGTCTAGTTGGATGGGCAGGTCCATGATCCAAAACAAGCAATATCTTCAATGTGTTTGGGTTAAGAATTTCAACAATTCTATTGGATTTGCACTCTAAACGATGTCGTTTGGTGCTAGTCTTTCTTCAACAATTCTATTGATTTGTTGTAGTTTTTGTGGACGGAAAAAAAAAGATCGAATTGCCATTTTTGTATAATTCAAAGCAGAATGAGTCATTTTTCTTGGCCCATTATAAAATGTGGGCTTAGTTGAAGATGTCAATACATAATACATGTCCGAAACCCATGGGCCTTATGAAGCTGTGCTGTTGCTTTATGTATTTTCAATCATTTCCATTATAGTGTTTTAAGGAAAACAATTGCAGAAGTAAATTAATGCAATCTATATATTTCAATAGCAAGGTTTACTGCCACTAGATTTGTTGATGTGACTCAATTATGCTAATTGAATCCAATCAAAGAGTAATTATGACAAATAAGGTAATATTTAATCAGAAAAGTATGATGAGGCCATAACATGATTTAATCACAAAGCACTATGACTTAGAGCAATCACAGTTATGTAAATTCATTGGTTGGGGACAATAAAATATATTAAGACATGTGTTTTATTGATGTGGCTGAGTCAACAACATATATTGATACAATGGTGTAAATTTGTTGACTTTATTTTTTATGTAACATATGTGGGGCCCAGTATTGATTTTTTATGCAAATGTGAGTGTGTTAGAGGTGGGACCCACGTGAAGAGAAACATGGGGGCATGACAAACTTCATTCCCCCATTGTTGATCAGTTGGTCCCAGTAAATTTGGGCCAAGAAAAGTGCACCATTACAAGTGCTCTAACGGATTGAGGGGAGGTCCGGTACTTAAATTACCGGACTATTGACCGGTAAAAGTAAATCCAACAGTTCACCTCAGTCCAGTAGCATTCATTACATATTTTCAAGAACTTTTGTTCTATCTTCCTGTGTTTATCCTCCACAAAAGCATCTTATGCATCCCTTACCTTCTCTTTTTTCTGCAAATTTCCTTTTTCCCTTACTACTTTCTTCACAACCAGATGCCATTTTTCTGAAATATGAATTTCACCATAACTCTTTACAAGCCCAGCCAATCTTTGGCAAGCCATGGAACATTTTTTTTTTGGGTATGAAAAGGAAAGAATAGAACATTGGAAGATAAATTCTGAGCAACAAACAACCTAGCAAAGGACCAAGCAGCTTGGAAGTGAACTAATCTAGCAGAGCAACAACACACAAACAAACCAAACAAAGGACGAGAGCATCCCAAAGAAAGATGGATGAAGGCAAAGCCAGCAACCCAACAACACAAAATCAAACAAAAGGCGTAGGGCATCCCAACATTAAACCAACAAAGTTTGTCAATCTTTTACAAGGGGAGAGTAAAGATCTGAAGATAATAATAACTGGTAAAGATGTGAGGATATATAATACATGTTTTATCAACAACAAAAGTTGGGGCTTATAGAAGGACAAGAGGAGAGAGATTGGAAGCAATGTAAGCCACTAAGAGCAAGGACCACGGATCTAAGCTGCTGATTGCCACAACTGAAAAGAGAAAAGGAAGGAAAAAGAAAAGGAAGGCTAGAGGTAGAAAATGAAAGAAAATAAACAATTATTGATGACAGAAAAGAATTGAGTAAATTAGGGGAGAGAGGAAATTGAAGAGAGATAAAATTTATCTCAAAAAAAATCAACCGTTGGATTTGCAAAAGCAAATCAATGGCACACAATCTTTACTGGTTAATAGTTCAATACTTTATAAGTACCTAGATATTATTACTTACTAGTACTAACACTTTATTTATTTTGGCAAATTTATACTGATCTGAATGAATTTATCTTTTTAGACCCAACACCAATCCATATTAGTTCGAGTTTAGAAAAAATCGTTTGCTATTAATTTTGACTCAAACCAAATATTCCACAACGAGTGAGTGTTCCAATAATCATGTAAGATTGATATATTTGTGGTCATTGCCCACCCTTTTATATATGTATTTAAAATAAAGTGGTATAGTACCACCTACAAATTGAGTTGTCATTACTTGATTTGATGTTTTATGGGAATGATCAAACCCACATATCCTACTCAATTATTTCTTATTGCTTTCATTTCAACAAATCAAAGGTACAAACACACATTAACAATTGATCACGTTTACACTTCCAACACGGCAACACTTGGGCCCATGGTATGCCCTCCATGTGTTTGTCAAAATTCCTAAACCAATCCAACGAGGCTTGATGGCAATTTAACTAATTAAATACTAGCACAAGAACGAATACTTGCAAGTAGGAACACACATATGGTTGCAAATTTTATGTAAATTGCTTTTTCATGGGTCCATTAATGGAGTTATGTGGGTGGCTCCATGGAACAGAGACGTTCCTGACTCAATGACTTCACAGTACCCCGAACAGGAAGGCACAAGCATATGTATATCAATCGTTGGAGGGGGAAACCAGGCCCCACGTTAGTAACTCGAGCATGGTGGGTTTGTGTTTATAGATGTGCTGCATTGCATTCACAAATTGTCATAAAATGGCATGTAGGCAGTGAAAATTGCTAAGGGAGAGTAGTTTTCATCCGATGTCATTTTTGGAAATACGTAGAGAGCGCGTGCATAAAGAAGAGCGTGGTAGACTCTTCAACGTACAAAGCGCTAACGCATAGTACAAATACAATATTTGAAGTCTGACCACTGTCTAACTGACAATTACAAAGAGAGAGGCAGAGAGAGGGAGAGAGCGAGACTGACTCGGGAAGTGCGCGCAGAAGCAAGTTTCAGCAGAACAAAGCTACGCCATCTTCAAATGGGAGAGAGACGACTGACATTAAAGACCTAGGGTTTTTTAGGGTTTTGAAAAAAGCTCTCTGTGGCGAGTTTTTAGTAAACAAGTTACATTTCAGACGGCTCAACAATCACCAATTCACCATTTCTCATCCTAACCAGAGCAGAGCTTCTCGTTTTCAGGTTAAAACTGTTTGTTTCGCTGAGTTGATTAATGCAAAGTTATCGTCTTTTCACTGTCTATTTCTTTCATTTCTATCTCTTTTGTTGATTTCGCTTCGACTTTGTTTTTTTAATCCCAGTTTATGTTCTTCTCTCTTCTCTTCATTCGAGTCATTTTCTTCCTTCGAGCTCTGTTTTCTGAAGAAATCACACTTTCTGGTTAATTTTTGTGCTTTTATATCAAAATGTGGGTTTACGCTTGCTCTGCTAAGCGACGTTACTGCATTATCTGTGATTTAAATGTCTGTTTTCAGTTCATCTGATTCTGATTTATGTTTTGATTGTTCGCTTGGTCAAGATTGACATAGTCTACAGATCTAGGCGTTTCATGCACTACAGAAACTGAGAAAGATTCAAACAAGTTATGGATGTGAAATGTGTTGATTAACTTGTTCTTTTGTTGCTTATGCTTGTCTTCTTTCTGCATATACTTACAAATCCATACTTATCTAATCAATGAGCTCATGATTAATTATTTTTGCTTCTAATTTTCTTATTGGGCTGAATTTTTTTTAATTTGAGAAGTAATACATTTTCTTTCTGCTCTGTTCTGGGGTTGAGAAGGTTTATATTTTCCTTTTAATTTAATTTTAATAACTATGATTTCAATGCTAATATAGAAATTTTCGAACACATTCAAAGGCCTTTTTTTTGTAAAATTTTTACATGGGAGGCTTCAATTATATTATCAGTTTAAATAACAGTAAATTTTCGAGCTTTTTAGATATAAAATGTCGGGAAATTTGGATTTTAGAATATTTTTTTCAGATGCAATTGGTCTGGATAAACACTTTGTTCATGAGCAGAAAAATCCTGTCAAATTCTTGAAATTGCAAAGGAAACAGAGCAATTTTACATGGGTTATTCTCATTTGTTTTTTCTTTTCCTGGTCTATACTTAGCCTTGATAAGGCATTTGGATGATACTGTATGTATTGGAGTAAAAAGGAAGGCAAAGGAATAAAAGATCCTAAGATGTATTTTTAACTTATGTCAATTTCTTGGTTTGATAGCAATTAGCAACTTTTTCTTTCATTTCAATTTTTGTCTTTTGTGGTTCTGGTTGGTGGTAGTGGGGGTAGTTTCTGAGGAGTTTCTTTGAAGCTACTCTGTGGTTTGTTTGTTAGGTTTTGCAAATTTTGTAGTTGCTTCAGTAATTCACGTCACATATATATTAGATTTTGTTTATGTTTATCTCTCAGCCAAAGACATCCTTTAAGTATTTCAGGTGGGGTTTGAAGGAGAGTGCTTTTGGATTTGCCTTTTCTACCGCATCTTCAAAAATAATGCAGACACCAAAAGGAAGGTATGTTGTCAATTATTTAGTGCTTCTGTCGGATTCTGCTCATTTCAGTCTCTGTAATTGTGTCGATCCGAATACGTTTTCTGGTGCTTAATGATCTTATTTGTCATATTATGTTCTCAATTTAGTGGTTGGCGGCTGAACTATTTGGATTGTGAATGGTTTTTCTTTAAAATGACCAATTATAGGGTAGTTTTCTTTTTTTTTTACACCTTTCTTTTCTCTTTTTCTTGGGTTTAAGTAAACTTGTTTCTTGCAATCATCTTCTTAATGGTCTAAACTATCCTTTTGGCTCCTGATACGGTTCATAACATATGAATGTTGAATCTGGCGGTACATGGATTTCTCTGTAGCATATGAATGTTGAATCTGTACACAGCTGCAATTCTGTTCCGGCAGCAACCCTACACGTATGAGAATTTTATGAACCACTAAATCCTACATTTGTAACGATACTAAAACTTTAGAAACTAGACTTGTTGACCTTATCCCAGTCTTCGTGTATACGGAGCTTCTTCAACTGGATATATGTATTACGAATTTTATTTGTCTTAACACATCTCATTTGTCATTTAATTGGCTCTGATAGCAGAAGAAGATCTTCAGAACTGCCTCAAAGGAAATCGCCAGCATCGCCTCGAACAGCTCGCCAACTCAAAACTCCTGGATCAGATTCTGACTCGGTTTCCTCTCCGAGTTCATTGAACAAAACTCCAAAAGACAAAAGTCCTAAAGTCAATGAACGTAGATCACCCCGAAGTCCACTGTCTGAGGTATTCAATGATAACTTATGATCGGAGCCTCTTCATTATGGAGAGAAAATGCTTACTGAAGTTTTACTTGCTTCAATTGGCAATCTCTTTATTGTTGGCTTAAAACTACTTGTCTTATAAAACTACACCATTTCAGTGTTGCAGTCATATTTAAAATGAAACTGATGTTATTGCCTGATTCATCATTAGTTTCGTAGCTTTTCTAGCTACTCATTACTTCTCAATTTCTAGACGAAGCGCCCTGGCAGAGTGACTGAGTTGGAATCACAGCTGGCACAATACCAAGAGGATTTGAAGAAGGTGAAGGATCAGCTGAACTCATCCGAGTCATTAAAAAGGCGAGCTCAACAGGAAACCGAAGATGCCAAGAAGCAGCTCTCAGCCATGTCAGCTAAGCTTGAGGAATCTCAACAGCAGCTGCTAGAGCTTTCTGCTTCTGATGACGTTCGGGTTCAAGAACTCCGTAAAATTTCCCAGGATCGCGATAGGGCGTGGCAGTCTGAACTTGAGGCTGTACAGAAGCAGCACTCGATGGATTCTGCTGCCTTAGCTTCTGCATTGAATGAAATACAGAAACTGAAAGGTCAGCTAGAAATGGTGGCCCAATCTGAAGCTGTCCAAATAAAGCACGCAGAGTCAGCACATACAGAGATACAGGGACTGAGGATGGAACTTGCAGAAACTCTGTCACTGGTTGAAAATTTGAGAGCGGAGCTCGGTGATCGCAGAGAATCTGAAGCTCAAGCCCGGGAACTTGTTAGCAAGACTCAAGAGCAGTTGGAAACCGCAACTGCAAATGTGGAAGTGCTGCGATCTGATGGCTTCAAAACAATGGAGGCTTACAGCTCCTTATCCAAGGAGTTGGAGCAATCAAAAACCCAAGTGAGATCATTGGAAGAACTTGCGAGCAAACTCCAGGCAGAGTTGGTTAGCTGTAGCAGCAAAAACTCAGTGAATCCTACTGGCAATTCTCAACTTCCGCAGGAAAGTAGAGGAAATGAGGAAACAAACCTTCTCGAAGCTGAAATTCACTCTTTGAAAGTGGAAGTTGGTCAATTGAAATCTGCACTAGAAGCAGCTGAGACTGGGTACCTTGAAGAATATGTCCAGAGTACTTTGCAGATTAGGAGTGCATATGAGCAAGTAGAATGTACAAAATCGGAATCGTGCTGTAGAGAGGCTGAATTGGATGCAGAACTGAAGAAAGCCAAAGCTCACATTGAAGAGTTGAGGGAGAACCTGATGGGCAAGGAAACTGAATTGCAGAGTATTTCAGAGGAGAATGAAGGGCTGAAACTGAAGATCGGGAAACATCAGTCAAGTCAACGAGAATCAGAACTTCCAAGGGAGCTAAAGAGGTTGGAGGCAGATATCGCAGAGTTGAGAGCAAACTTGTCAGATAAGGAGACACAGTTGCAGACTGTAAATGAGCACAATGAAATGCTCAAGATTGAAATTAAGAAAAGAGACACAGATCAGAATAAAGTTAATGAAGAGACTGTTGCTATGGCAGAAATGGCAAGGGCTGTGGAGCGTGATGCTTTAATTAAACTCGGACATTTGACAGAAGAGGCTGACAAAAGTAGCAGAAGAGCAGAACGAGTGACCGAGCAGCTGGATGCAGCCCAGGCAGCAAACACAGAATTGGAAGCTGAGATGAGGAGGTTAAAAGTTCAGTCAGACCAGTGGAGGAAGGCAGCCGAGGCAGCCGCTGCTATGATTTCAACAGGGAACAACGGTAAACTCGTAGAGAGAACAGGTTCCCTTGATAACAACTACAATACAATTGGAGCAAGTTTGGGTTCACCTTACTCAGAAGACATGGATGATGACTCACCCAAAAAGAAAAATGGAAACATGCTGAAGAAAATCGGGGTTCTGTGGAAAAAGGGTCAAAAGTAGCTGTATTTTCAGGCAAGCTCCATTTCATTTTTCACTCAATTTATTTGTAGTTTTCATATTCAATAAGCCCTCATCTCCTTGTTCTCCCTTTCAGTAGGTGTTTTGGGTGGTGATAGCAGCTGTACAGGCATGTGGGTTATGGTAAAACTTCGGCAGTTCCATTGGGACTCACCTATCGTCTATGCTGTGGCTTTCTAGACATGGATCATGGATTTTCTTTTGTGAACGGTCTGGAGCCAGTTTAAGTCTTTTGTACCATTTCTACTTCTTAAAAAACGATATTATGCATGAATTAGGGCTTCTAACTGAAAACATGAAAAACTGCCTTGTTATATTATCTAAGATGTTATGTCCAAACTCATTTCTTTACAAGGGACATGTTTATCTACCTTATTTTACTTTAGTACATGGATTGGATTTTAGAACATCGCAGAAAGTAGCCGGCTGTTTTTCTTTGTTGGCTTTGTTGTCGGATTGGTATCCAATATCATTACGCATCATTCAAATTTCTGCCCTATGAACTTTCGATAGTAGGATAGAGGGGTAGTGATGGGTAACAAATAGATTGGATTTTAGAACATTGTAGTAAGTAGTTGGCCGTCTTCGCTGGCCTTATTGTCGAATTGGAATCCAATATCATTACTCATCATTCAAATTTTTGTCCTATGAACTTTCGACCATGGTAGAGCGATGGGTAACGGATAGATTGGATTTGAGAACATCGCTTTAGGTAGCCGTCGTTTTCTTCGTTGGCCTCATTGTCGGATGGGAATCCAATATCGTTACACATCATTCAAATTTCTGCCCCATGAACTTTCAAAGGTAGAATACCATGGTAGTGATGGATAATGGAGAATTAAGATTCGATTTTGGAGAGGCAGTATGTGAAATAGCTTTTTCATTCGAGAAAAGGCAGCAGGGGTGCAAATTACGCAATCCTTGTTGATGCATCACGTTGTTATTCTAAATAAACAATGGTATAACACAGACGCAAACTACTCAATCCTTGAGTATGCATCACGTTGTTACTATAAATAAACAATGTTATAACATGATGCTTTGTCAGAATCTCTCCTCTTTTTTTGGATGATCGGGAAGGCCTTAGCTCAACAGTCACTTTGTGACCCCTTGGTCAGTTTTAAATTAGGGATGACCATCCCGTAAGCACAGCGAGTCACTAATTTAGTCTTGAGTCGAAACCCAAAGCATGAGTAAGATTGGGTTGAAGCCCAAAATAGGAAACCCCAAAGAAGTACGTCTGACCAACTCGAACGTCCAACTTGACGGATCTTTCACCTCTAAACCTGACGATATAACCACTAAGCTAATGCCAAGTTGTTTCTCCCAGAATCTCTGCCACTCATATCAAATTGAATGCTCTGTGAGCTTGAAAATTAATTAATAACAAGCACTCTCCTACTTCACATGAGAAAACACAGAAGATTGAGATTCGGTTGTTCAATCTCTCTTTGTTACATACTTACATTGAACAGATACACACACATATATATATACAAAATTTACAGCACACTATTGTGTTAGGAAAACACATCAAATTTAATCTACTTGAACATCAATACCTACGTTGCTTTTTTTTTTCTCCTAATTGTCATGCCATAACGTCATACAGATCAACATATAATGCCTTAAGAGCATAGCAAAGAATAACCCAAAATTATGAATCTTCATCATATTCATCTGCATCCTCTTCAGCAATTGTCTCTAGAAGAGGAGAATTGGAAGGCTTGTGAGGATAAATAATGGGAGCAGGAGCAACCTCCATGAAAGAATGTAAACCTCTAATTCCCTTGGCCATTGATGTTCTCTCCCACCTTTGAGCTTTCTTTGAAAGGGCAAGGATAAATGTATGTAGCTGGTAAAGAATTCTCCCTCTTCCTCTGGTTTCAGGGAAGAAGAGAGACGTGATGATTGCTAGAATCTCTTAAAAGGATCTAGGTCTCAATGATTGGAGGAGGAAAGGAGAGATTTTGAATGAGTTGTAAGAAGGGTTTGAGAGCCTTATATAAGAGAATAGGTTGCCATATTTAGAAGCTTTGTTGAAAGACGGTGCTGCATCAGTCCATGTGGACAATGCTGAAACACAGAAAAATATGAGATTTTTAAAAGTTGAAAGGAACAGAAAAAAAAGCACACGACCAGCCAGAGAAAAACACGTTGGAAACATTAAACATAGGAAGCCTAAAATATCTTTTGCCAAAAATTGACAGGAGTCCTAATAGAGAGGAGGAATTATTCAATCACATAGTTTGGACTCTTATAATAATATGCGCCAATTGCTTGTACTGAAGGCCCAATGAATTGGGATTTCCCTATTGGGTCATGTCATTTTTCGGGGTAAGCAGATCATTGATGGTGCTACATGAGTTCACGTGGACAATGCAGAGCGAAGCACGTAATCTAAGGATATTCATCAAAGTCACAAGGAAAAGAAAAAACGAGCAATGCTTCATCCTCTAACCCACATTCTACCCCCAATACACGTGGCATGTCGGAGAGTCATTCAATATAATAGAGCCTCTTTAACATCCTAACACTTCTACATCGATTGGTAATAAAAAGAGAGTAATAAATTGCGAGTCACTAGCATTTTTCAATTGATAGGGGGGCATGCACGGCTTTGCATATTCGCCAACTCAATAACCAAGTCCACATTTACTGTGTCCTCAAAAGTTTAGAAAAATTCTCTGTGAGCTCACAAAACCCGGCCCTCTTGAGCCAAAACCATCAACACCACGTACCTGAAAGTGCTCTAGTGCTCTCATTCGAAAATCCAAATCCAGACCCATGTATAGATAAATGGGACCATGGACTTGCCAAGCTAACAGGCAATCTGAAGACTGGTTTCCAAGTTGGAAACTCGGAGGAGGGGGGCGTCATCAGGTTGGAAATTAGAAGAACATTTGCATAACAAAAACCATTCCTTACATCATTCACAGCTGCAAAACAATCCATGCCCTTGTTTAGATTCAAGAATCAGGACTTCTTTCAACTATGGCATACTCACAAAAACCACCTTTGTATTCGTAAAAACTGGTCACATGATAATCTGAGATAAGAAGGTATGTATATCTCAAAGCTCCAAGAAATTGTCAATTACCATCGGGCTATCAACAAGGCGTCAACCAATTAGAAAGACAGGAAAAGAGAACATATTTGGAGTCTAAACATGAAGATTAGATTGACTACAGCCCAAAAGTTGAAGAGAAACATATGTTGTAGATGCTTCTCATGTGGAAAGCCATGTCGATCGCCTAGAACAGAAGCTCCACACTACCTATCAGTTCTGAGATAGGAGAAACAAAAACCTAATACAAGATGCTGAACATATAACACATCCACCTCTCTACACTTTCATCCATAACAAGTTGATACAATACATCAGATTAATCTGTACAGCTATCAAATGAGAAGATTCTACAACAATGACACTTCAAAAATAACCCAATACCTGCCCAGAAGAATACAATTGGAAAAAACTTTGAATAAGCTTTGCACAATCAGAAGCAGAAAAAACAACAAACACAAATCTGTGTCCAACAAATTGTCAAGTCAACACGCTCTATCATGGAGCAGATGAAATATGAACACATCATGGCATAATCTGATTCCCAACAAATAATTATCATTCCAACTCAAGTCTAAAATCATATCCCTCCTTCAAACAACAACCACAAGACATACTTCCAACATCTTTCCACCGTAAGAAATAATGACAACCCTGCCAAGTGTAACAATTTGAACTCGCATTCAACAGAAAAAACAATGTACATGTGATATTGAAAGTGACGAACATCAACACACTACATGACTACATCATCAAATATTGCAATATGTAAACTATTATTAATTCCCCTTCTTTTACTACAAACCTGCTCACCGTCTATTGGGTCCAAAGGCACATTTGGCTTTGGCAAGCTAGTTTTGACCAAGACAAGTCAGATTTGGAGATATAGCCAATGCATGCTGCCGCGGCTATTATCCACAAACTGATAATATAGCCAACATATAACAACCTTGAACAGCTACGCACAATAAGATATAGAAAAACTAAATACAAGCATCGATTAATTCAAATGCATTATAAAACTACGATCGAATTTCAGTCTCAAACATTATATAAGTCAATAACTTAAGCCTTGCCTCTCCCAATTCAAGCAAAATCCCAAAACTCATAGAAGATATAAAACATGAATTTGGAGGCTTACACAGCACAAATAACTTGATAATTCTATAGAATTCAAAACTGAATGATGAATAGAAACACAGCATTCCAACCTCTTGCAGATAGCTATCCCTTCAATCTTGTGGAATTTCAACATCACCCTCAGTAATCTCCTGCTGAAGATCCTTGGGGTCCTTCCCATCGACGGTACAACCAACAGAGACGCAAGTCCCCAAAATCTCCTTCACGGTCCCGCTCAAGTCCTTGGCCATGGACCTGGGCCGCATAACCTTGGCGATCTCGATCACGTCATCGAGAGAGATGTTCCCGTTGTGCTTGATATTCTTAGTTTTCTTGCGGTCTCTCTCCGGCTCCTTGAGGGCCTTGATAACTAGCGCCGCCGCTGAGGGCACCACCGATACCTTAGCCTGACGATTCTGGACGGTAAGCTTCACGGTGACTCTCAAACCCTTCCAGTCCTTAGCAGTTTCCTTCGCAATGTCTTCTCCGATCTTCTTTGGGGAGAGACCGAGCGGCCCAATCTTCGGGGCGAGGGAGCTGGCGGCACCAACCTCGCCTCCGGTTACGCGGACGTAAACATCAATGACCTGAGATGGGTCAAACTTTGGCGGCATGGCTAGGTTTCAGCTTCGGAGTTGGAAGTAAAGAGCGATGCGGAGTATATAAACTAGGGTTTTGCAGGTGACGGACCGTATTAAGAAAATGGGCCCAAGTTGAAAGTAATGGGCTTCATATGGGTTAGAGATAGTCAAGCCCAATTCAACTAGAATTTTTGAATCCTATTCTTGGGCTATAAGGATATGGGCTTAGCTCCTTCCCTATGATGTTAAAACTGCCAAAATATTATTAAAAACGACACCGTTGGATATGGAAGGGATTGACGTTGACCTTAATAAATATTGAATTGACAATTAAAACGACAGAAAACAGCGACAAACCGCGCGTTTCACACCGAAATCGCGAGAGGGCGTTGAAATACTTGTGACGATTTATTATGACTCGCCAAGATGTTGACATTTTATATCTTTATGGAACGGTCATGGGCATATGGAGCCCATGGGGCTTTCATACCCTACATTAGAAGTCGCACAACCTCCAAGGAGATGATAAGATTTCGTATAATGTAAAATTATCTTTTAATAAAATTATCAGGTGTTTGGATGATTTTTCAAATATCTAGGATAGTATACTGAATTTAAAAAATTACGTAAGACCCTATACTGATAAACAAATGAGATCTTGTATTAAAAAATTACAATAACTTCTACCGTAGGATCCCTTGACCTAGACTTTCATTATGAGGAAGATACATGATATCTACATTATAGGGGGCTCCAATTTTGACTACAATTCTCTACAAACGTATGTTAAAGTGATGAACTAGAATGTTTATTGAGTATTTTAAGGTTCATCATGTTAGAATATACTAAATTTTGAAAAAAAAAAAAATTAAATGTTAAACACTAAACCTTAAATCCTAAATACTAACTCTTAAATCCTAATGTTGTATTTTTCATTAAAAAAATTAAGATTTAACACAATTTTGGGGATAAATTTATATTTAAAATTGAAGTAAAGAATTGGAGCTCCATATTTCGGGTATTGACTATGCGTCAGGATAGGAGGGTCTCCATCATTCCACCTTGTCTCCATCATTCCAATGCAATCATATATTGGATTTAACAATATCACACCCAAAACATTTAATGGTACATATCAGTGGAATTGTTGGAATCACTCTGGTTAATAATTACTAATGGATTATAAGTAATCGTAGCAATTGGTCCACGTGTCAGCCTTTGCAAGAGAGGACAAACTTGTAGCTATCTAGTAGTGGCAATAATTCGTCCGATAAGGCGATAACATTATATAGGTAAACATTAATTATTTCCAGCATGTCCAGTGAATGGACGATGAATGGTTTTAATAATGTCCGACGTGTCACTGCCAGGTTTAGCCTAATGGAAGCATTCATGCGGGACCCTCCACTTCACTCCCCGTCAACTCCCCGCTTGATTCGCACGCCACACGTTTTACTTCGCTCGTCCCTGGTGAGTGATCGTTCGAAAAGAGTATGTGAAACGCGTGTGGTCGTCCGTTTTGAATTAATATTAACGAAAAAGCCAAAAACATTGTTCGAAAAGAGTGTGATTCGCACAACAATTTTGAGTTATTCGGTTTTTTTGTTTTTTAAGGCCCACAAACTACACACATATTAAGTAATGTTCGAGGGATATGAAAATCATCACAATGAATAAAAAACTATCTAAATCTCAAACTTTCCTGATGAGTATATCAAACTCGTACGATTTTATTTCTCCTTAACTCAATTATTACAGACTAAAATTCAACTCACCAACTCATTGAGCAAGCTCAGTTATTATGAGTCAAAAGCTCAACTCATTAGATTAGGAAAATATCTTGCTAACAAGTAAAGGATAAGTTTGACTTTATAATTTTTGTTTCACTCACCCTAAATATTAAGATGAACGCACATGATTTTAAGACGAATTCTTGGCATTTTCTCTACAACACACTCTATAAAACGCGAACACAATCAGCAATTCTGAACACAAAAATACACGACTGAGCTAGTTAGAGAAAAAACAGAGACCAATTTTCTCAAAGCTTTCGCTTCAATGGCGTCAAGGAGACTCTTCAATTCAAAAGCCAATTACATCTCCCAAAGCCCAGAGAGCTTCAATTCAGTCACAACGGGCTCCCATTTTGAGTTCGACGAGGCCGATGTTTACAATTTCAACGAATCCATACAATTAGAGACTAAGAAATCAATACTCACCTCCCTTTCGAAGAAGATTTCGAGGAAGATCGATAAGCGAGACCGAGCCAACACGGTGACGTCCGCGTCATATCCGGTGAACTTCCGGGACTGGTCAAAGGAAGATCGTTCTCGTAATCATCAAAACAGAGGTAACTATGACGAGGAGGACGACAACAGTGATGACAATGACGATGACGAGGAGGAACACAACAGTGATGACGATGACAGGATCCCGCCTCATGAGTACTTGGTGAAAGTCAGAGGAGCTTCACTTTCCGTTCAAGAAGGGATTGGGAGGACGCTTAAAGGGAGAGACCTTTGTCGCGTAAGAGATGCCATTTGGCAGAAAACTGGTTTCGAAGATTAGCGATGCATACTTGCACATTTCGTTAGGAGTGATTGGGTTTTTGTATTTTCGTTTTTGGGTTGTTGACATATTGATCCACCACTGTTTTTGTTTTGATATACTGATTAACCCCTTGATGGGTTAATTGGTCCTCTGGTTCTGAGGTGCTTGTTTGTATGATCAGAGAATGGGTATGCCCTATAATGAAGCCCAGAGACACTACTGTTTCTTTCATTGAGACCAATCTTTTTTTTCTTGCGTTTTCTCTCTGTTTCTCAGTAAAATGGAAAGCACATCCAGAAAAAACAAGGACGAAATGGGCTGCAGAAGTCCAATGGACTGGTCCCATATTGGAAGTTTTCGGCCCATGAGCCCATTGGGGTTCTAAGGAGAGAGGAGAGGTTTCGGTGGAGAATGACAGAGAGCTTTTCTGTGGAGGGAGAGAGAATGGGAAGAGGGAGTCGGAGGATGCTGGTGGGTTTGCTGGTGGCGATGGCGTTGGGGATTGCTGTCTATTTTAGGCTCTGGTCCATCGATTACGCTATCTCCGCTGACGACACTGAATTGCTAAGGTTTCTTTCTTCAATATATCTGTTAGGGTTTTGGATCACTTCATCTTACTCCTCTCCAGTTCTCTAATTAATCCATGGAAATGAGAGCTTCATTCTGTTCTTTCAAATTATACTCTTTTTGTGCAGAATTACCAGGTGTGATGTTTTGGATTTTATCTTCTTGGCTTGTTTTTCAATTTGATTTGGTGTTCTACTTTGTGCGCACTTATGTACGTCTCTTAGGAAGCAGTTCGATCTTGCTAATAGAGACGCAATGGATGAGTCCGCGGAGTGGAGGATGCGATATAATGCCGAGGCAGAGAGGGCTTCCAAATGTGGTAAGCAATTGATGGAGGTAGTTATTCTCACTCTTGATCAATTCATTCCTCCTTGTTCTCCCCAATAACTCAGATATGGGAAGAGGATTTCTGCTGTCGATATGCATTGCTCTTTTTACTGCATATTTGGGCCTGGCAAGGTTTCACCTTACTTGTTGTGAATGTGGAAGACTTTCATGTGCCTCATGTATGATCCGTCTTGCTGAATAATCATCTCAGTAGCTAATGCTCAATGGATCGAATTGGGTTTGTGTTTTGTGATGTACATATAGTTTTAGTTGGCTCTTTTGTTGATTCTGGTAATTGAAGCATGAAGCGTGCCTTATGCCAATGTCCATGGCTGTAAGGAATTATACATTCTAAATATATAACAACTACTCTGGTTAAAAGATGAAAGCATCCAATTTAAGACTCTTACGGAATTGAGTAGCGGTCTTTCATGGTTACCATAGCAATGCATGAACGAACTGATAGGAGTGTAAAACGTTGCTAAGATCTCTCATCTCCTAAACCATATTGTATATGGTACCTTGTTCCTAATGGACCTGCCATACAAGTCCCCTTCCCTCCCCCCCTGAGAAAAAGTTGTAAGGCATGAAACAAAGACATCTCTCCTCTTTCTTTATCTTCTTTGTGTCTTGGACAGTTATTACACATTTACACTTCCCAAAGTGAGACCAAACTTTGATTGCCTTACAGACTATACCAGAGGCAAATTGCTTAATGATAGTAGTAGTATTCGTGTGAATGTGCTAAAATGTATCGAGTTTCTGTATTGTCATTGCCAGGGGACTTATATGAAATGTTCCTGTAAATGCCTTAAAATATACTGAATTTCAAAATTGCAGACGACTCCTTTGCTTGTACGGTTCTAGTTCTCGGTTTCATGATTTAATTCATGATTTTCAAAATTTATTGGCGTTCGCTGATCATCTTATACGCAAGTCGTTATTTAGTATTAATTTAGATGTTGTGAACCATATTAGCTTTTCTTATGTTTACTTTGTTTTTAACCCCTTTACTAGCTCATGTATCTTTGACAGATTAATGGGTCTCTTGAGAAGAAGGTGGAGGATGTTACTAGAATAAAGCAAAAGGTGGTAATGCTACAAAAGGTGACTCTTGGACACCCTCTCACAGTTCAATTGCCTTGTGCTTTCCTTTTATTGTTTACATGTTTTCATGCTCTCACCAGCCGATTAAATGGTTAGATGCAATTTTGCTGAAGATAAGCTGAGTTGTTGTTATATCAGATACTAAAGTTTTAACGACGCAATTTGTTGAGGAAATAACAAAGTTCAACAGTGGTATATGTTCGTCAGCAATCATTTTTAGGTATAAGTGTCGTTCGCTTTCTAATGACATTGTACTTTTATCAGGAAAACTTGGCCTTGGTTGAACAAGTAGAAGCTTTAAAAAAAGAAGTGGAATCAGCAAAGTCGAAATGCCGTTCATGATAGAGCATGCTCATACAGCACCTGGTTGTGAACTGAATACAGAATACAGAGTTGTGCATAAGCTTCATCATCACGCGTAAATGCTTACAGCAATTTAACTCTTGTATTGTGAAAAGCTTTATGAAGCTCATTTTTGACCAATGTCCAAGGAGCTTGCACCTTCCATGGAGTTGCTAAAACCAAGATATAGGTCTTTGTGAAAGAGATACATGTGATCACACAACCAGAGACATTATTCAGGGCATAGCCATTCGTTGTATTCAATGTATATTTCTCTCGCCAATTCTCCCCATCCTCAAAATGTGTAAACAAATGTACTCTGGATTAGTTTTCAATCTGGGATGTTAAGAAATCGTAGAAATCAAAACAAGCGATTAGTTGACGATTGATTGGTTGGTCATTTTAAAGAGAAAATGTAATTAGAACCGACAGATAACAGATTGAAATAATTAAAAAACTATTATCATAATTAAAAAACTGTTGATAATAATTGATCAGTTAAATTCACGTCAAAAAATTGGGAAAAAAAATCCGACCATAACCGATTTTATACCCCTAATATGCTAATCCTTGGCACTTGGGGAGGCAGTAGTTCTGTTTATGTCCTAATGGATCGTAAAAAAAGCCCAAAAAATATGGGCCGTTAGGTAGAGGGATGTGGCCCAGTTTCACGACCGCTTCATCAAGGGACTTTTGGAGGCCGGTACACTAGGTTATACTTAATTGTAAAAAAGTGCAATCACTAAAACATCCTTTTAAAAAAGTACACTGGGGATCATCTTTTACCAAAATAACCTCAATTTTGATTTTCTCTCTCCACGAATTGTGATACAATAGTGATACTTTTAAATATAAGATCCAATTTAGTGTTCAATTTATATTTTTGGCTCATAAAATGATGATATAAATGTTAGAATGTAAATTTGATAGCATTACATGTCTTTTTGGTTCAATTATGTCATTTTAGTGGATTTTTGATGTTCGTGATACTATAGTGATACATCTCTGCAGCTGTAAATGTTTTTCCAAAACGAGCAAGAGATGTACAAACCAAGAAAAGAAAACCAAGAAAGGAAAAGTAATTAGGAAGAAGAAGTATGCATATTGGTTCAATTGTATCATTTTAATGAATTTTTTGTGTTCGTGATACTATAGTGATACATATCTGCACTTGTAAATGTTTTTTCAAAATGAACAAGAGAGGTAACCAAGAAAAGAAAATCAAGAAAGGAAAAGTAGTTAGGAAGATGAAGTATGCATATTAGTTTCATCATTTTAGTGGTTTTTTGGTGTTGGTGATACTATAGTGATACTATAGCGATACATCTCTGCAAAAAACGAACCAGAGTCCAGATCTGCAAAAAAACAAAGCACAACCCAGATTGAACAACGAAGCATAGTCCAGATCGGTCAAAAACGAAGCAGAGCAACTCGACGCAGTCCAGATTGAGCAACGACGAAGAAGGAGATGAAGAGAGGAGAAACTCGGCCAAAAACGGAGAAGAAGACAACGAAGAACCAGATCGAGAACCAGAAGAAGAAGAAGAAGAAAGAGAGAAAGAAGGAGATAACTTTTAGTAGAGAAGAATGAGAGAAAGAGAGGACACACTAGAGTTGGATAGTTGGAGGGAGAAGAAGAAGAAGAAGAAGAAAGAGGAGGGTATTATAGGTATAAACTAAAAAATATCTTAAGTCAGATGACCAAATTACCCTTAAATTACACTTTTTTACAATTTTAAAAATGTCCATGACCTTTTTACAATTAAGTTGTCTAAAGTGCTCTTACTGCCAATTGTCCGCTTCATCAAAGTATCGGACCTATCGGTAAACCGCGTAAACCGGAAGACCAAAATACCCCGGGAAGTAAATAAGTAATCGCGTCAAACAGAAGCTGTTACGAAATTTGTTAGTTTCTCTACTCCCAATCCCGAAGAGCGATAGAGGGAGCTGCGTTGAATAGTGAAATTTGGGATTAGGGTTACTGTTCGAGAGAGCGAAGATGATCGAGGTGGTGCTGAACGATCGGCTTGGGAAGAAGGTGAGGGTGAAGTGCAACGAAGATGATACGATCGGCGATCTCAAGAAGCTGGTGGCGGCGCAGACCGGAACCAGAGCTGACAAGATAAGGATCCAGAAGTGGTATAACATCTACAAGGATCATATCACTCTCAGGGACTACGAGATCCATGATGGCATGGGCCTCGAACTCTACTACAGCTGAAGAAGGTTAGTCGTTAGGGTTTTTGATCCATTAGTTATTCTCTGTTTTTTATGATTTTATGAATCTTAGTTAATAAGAATATTGTTTACAAGCTCTTCGGTTGCTTTTTGTGGAATAGAAACAGCGTATGTAAGTTTCGATGCTAATTTTGTTTCTGCAATTTTATTAGCTGAGATGCATGCCAATTATGTTTGGTTCGGGATGCTCTGTTTGCAAGTTTGTTGTATGACTCGATATACGTACTAAGAGCATGTTGACCATTGGGTTTTCTTTTGAGCTGAAGTAGCTTCTGGTTGGTAGAATCTATATTTACTTGTTAATTTCTTGTATGTAGACCATTTGTTTGCGGTTTGGTTTCTCCTTGACAATTATACATGTCCTTGACAATTATACATGTTTCAGTATTTGTGTGCTTTTCTGGATATTCTGGGCATTATGGGCATAATTCAAACACACTAGTTCATTATTTTTGTTTCACCTTGTTGCGTGAATTGAATGTGCTTAAGATTGATTCTGCTTTATGTGCAACAAGAAGTTAAAGAGTTCTTTTCAAACTCTATTGGGCTTCTCAGGATTTCCTATTATTGTTTTTATGTGCACTGTCTTTAGAAGATAAGTTGATAAATAAGATAGGGTTCTTGGTTTCTAGTTTTCTGTTTAATATCATCTATGCTTGGTGGTTTAGCTTATTGGATAGTGTAGCTATTGTGGCCCATTGTATTTAGATCATTTTCATGATGGTTGGATATTCAGGCGTGCTGGTTTTGCTGTTTCTTTCAAGGGAATAAACTTTGTTGGTCATTTTATTCACTTCCGAATTGATATTTAATAGCAAAACGCATCTTGGCTATGGGCTCATATACCATTTGTTTAATCTTTCTCAAATTTAGTTGAGATTCAATTAGAAACGAGAGTTAAACAACTTTTTGGTTAGACCAGTCTTCGAGTGGTGTAATTGGTTTTTGTATTAAACCTTCAATTTTTATGCACTTAAAAGAGGACAATGGTCTGGTGAATCACTAATATTTTCACTCCTTCAAGGTTGATTCCCGCACTGTGTTGTCAAGCTCATGGTTCGCGTTAAATTAAAGAGAGAAACTCCATCGAAAGTGCTTCCTGATTTTCTCTCATCTCTCTTTGTCCTGATCTTTGCATCCTCTACTCCTATTTCTGTTTGATGAACTCTCTTTCTCAAAATTTCAAGTGTGAAACAGAGCGAAATTATGTTTGAATGATTTCCTTTGTTCAAAATCTCTCGAGCCACTGTGATATGTAACCTGAATATGGTAGGAATCTTTGTGTGATACTGTTCAAATGTATGATTTTTCTTATTTTATGAGACAATAATGTGACACAAAATCCTCAATTTTTTATACATATGATGAATGTATCCCATCTTGAACAGTATTTATGACTATGAGATCGACTTATATGGAATATTCTTTAACAACTTTTTGATGAGCATGCTCTAACACCAATTAAACCATTTGTCTTCTATGCTGTTAGCTCTTGCTTCGGTTTCGATTCCTTCTCCTTTGGATCTACTGGCTCCACTGCTCCAGTAAGTTTTTAAATGTAGCCGTAGGAGAAAAATCAGGAATAAGAAGTGGAAATATGCTGTAACCCCTTTACATCTATATGCATGTGGGATGTTTTTTCTTTTTGAAAATTTTCTTTAATGAGTTGTTGATAAAAAAATTTTAAATTTTAAAGATGATAATGTACAAGAGAACACATATGAACATCTAAAACTTAAGGCTATTGTAAGTGCTAGAAAAATTGCGAATTCAACGTATTTGAGTTGTGGCATTTTGCTTACAAAGTTTAGGAGCAAGGTTGGCCCAGTGTCTGCATTGGATAACTTGCAGAAAGGGGTTTTTAAAATGTCTGTACACACCAAATTCCTCAGTGTAAATTAAAATACACTTAAAATTTGATACAAATTACAAATATTTAAATCAAAGTGGACTTGATCTCTTCTTTTGACGTATTCCACACGAATACAAAATCCTCTGATTTTTAGTTGAGTGCTTCAAACAAATTCTACGAATTTGTAATAAAATCCAGTTGGATTTGAGTGTTGGACTTGAATTTGGGATTTGATTATCGGACTTGAGACTTGATGGAATTCTAAGAATTCTGGATTTAGAGAACTTGAACTTCACTTCCGGGACTTGACTTAGACTTGAGACTTGAAGGAATTCTAAGAATTCCGGATTTAAAGAACTTGGACTTTTCACTTCCGGGACTTGACTTGGATTTGAGACTTGAAGGAATTCTAAGAATTCCGGATTTAGAGAAGAAATTTGAGAGAGTCTTTAGATAGTTTCTCTCTACTCCTCCTCTTCTTCTTCTTTTTTTTTTTCCAAATGAGCTTGGTATTTATAGGCAAAGGGAGAAGTGGAATTTACTTATGTACCCTCGGCCTTAACCCTTGACATTAAGGGTATTGTAGAGAAATCACTTAATCAATGATTATCCCTTTAATTTTATTTTATTTGAATTTGATTTGATTTGTATTTATCTTAGATTTTATCCATTTAACAATATTTTGGGCTTCATAAATTATTTTAATTTAGAGCCCACTATTTTATTTAATTGGGCTGCAAATTTTTTTGTGTCTACAAATGCCCCCTCAAGACTTAAGTTATCAAAGACTAGATAATTTAAGTCTTGAATTATCTAATAAAATTTGCTTTATATAATCACAATTTGATTTGTATTTGATAACTTATAACTAATCTCACTTGATATAGGAGAGTTAGACTTATATAAAGCCAACATGTGCTATAGAGTTTGTATACTCACTCTTTCAACATCACGCATAAAAGGTGAGACAACTTTAGTTTTTTTTTTTTCATCACCCAGCCGTGATTATTTTTAGAAATTTTCATCTCATACATATATATATATGATATATATATATATTTTGTTTTTAAAGCAACCAACCTTGACTTTCATGGCTGTGATGTTGCATGGCGCCTACGCCATAACTATACATATACATATACACACATGTGCATATGTATTCTTTCTTCGGCAGCTGAAATTTATTTATTTTTTCCTTCTTTCGGAAGCTGATTTTTTATTTTTTTATTTTTTTAATTTAGATATGGCCTCCCGCAAACCGTGTTCAGCCCCGAAGACGGATTCTGAGAGTAGCTCAAACTCGAATCCACAATGGATTACAGAATCTAGTAATCCCAAATTTAAAGGGAAAACAATTCGTTTTCCGATGGCTTTTGTTGGACTTCACTCTTCTACAGGCATGCAGGGTCATCTTAAATTTCACGTCAATAGTGCAATGACTGGCCGTTTTGCTATCCCCGGTGTCAATCGATTTCAAGGTTTGGATATGTCTTTAATTAGCAGATCCAAGGAATTGGCATCCACGGATGCCCGTCGTCTTGGCCTACCTTACTTGTGTATTGCACCACATCATAATGAGGATGACTTCATCCCACGACCTTTGATTGCCGAGAATATTGGGAACAAATTTATTAGATGGGGGACATCTTTGAATCCCAGAGGAGAGATTTCATATCTAAATGGCTTTTGGGAGTGGTCCAGACGGGTTGCTGG
The DNA here is from genome assembly GCF_013401445.1 of Tripterygium wilfordii. Taxonomy (NCBI): domain Eukaryota; kingdom Viridiplantae; phylum Streptophyta; class Magnoliopsida; order Celastrales; family Celastraceae; genus Tripterygium; species Tripterygium wilfordii. The sequence continues at coordinate 11,714,349 of NC_052236.1, read as the reverse complement.
ACTCCTTAAGGATAGAGGCTTGGAAGATTTATCATTAGCAGTCCAAGCAGCAACGATGGAATATCATCGTCCCCCTTCAGCATATCGGGCTTTATGTGAGGTATGGTGTCCTGAAACCAGTACCTTTGTGACGAGGCATGGAGAAATTGGCATTTCTCTTTGGGAAATGCGAGATATTTCCGGATTGTCTATACTTGGTGATTATTATGAAGAGGTTATTCCGAGTTTTAGGGAACTCACTGATGGAAAATCTCTTCCAGATTCTTGTCTTCATCTCTTTAAGGCTTTTCAACATATAGCCGGAGAAAAGGTTATTGATCGAATCAAGCATGCAGATTGGCTCAATTTTTGGCTTAATGGGGTTTCTCGGAAACCCAATCCTCGAGGAGACTCGAAATATAAGAAATTATCAAACTTGGGAAAGTATGAATTTCTAAAAAGTGGAACAACAACAAAAGTGTGGAGACCCATAGTCATTCCCAACCAAAGTGTGTCTTCTGAAGACATCAGAGATCTAAAATGTTTACAGGCGTTAGATCTTGAATTATCTACCACCAAGATTGATGAGTTGGAGATAGCTGCATATCTCTCTATTTGGCTTTGTAGATTTGTCCTTCCATCAGGCGATGACCACTTAAGACCCGCAACTTTTAAAGTTGCTTCCCGGATGGCTGCAGGTGTAAGATATAGTCTGGTTCCACCTATTTTAGCAAGTATTTATAAAGGTCTTACACAGACCTTTTCTTCTGAAAGAAAGGATCTTGGAAGAATTACTCAATCATTTCCAGGGCACTTTCTTTATGGCTGGGTAGCATTGCATTTCCCTCGTGGTATATTTGATATCATTGACACATCTTTTGGGCGTCCTACACTTAGGAGATATTCTGGAATTTTAAATGTCTATCAATTTTGGGAGCCTAACATGATAGACTGTCGGAAACTTCTTCGTGGAAACATGGACTCAAAAAACTTTAAGTGGGTCGTGAGTCATCTTGTTATAAAGACTTCTGTAGTCAATTTTTCACATTGATATTTCTCCTTTAATGGCAAAGGTGGTTGAATACTTGAATGACATTGATGACTTCCTTCACGAGGAGAATGACACCATGCGTTTTCCATCTTTAGAAGAAAAGCAAAAGCAGTTGGCTTCTTTGGAAGATCTTATTTCTGCTCGTATGCTTATTGTTCCAGACTTGACCAAGGAACGTTGCAAGATAGAAGCAGAACAAAAGGAAGTTAGACTTGAAATTTCTCGTCTAGAGAAGCGAGATAATGTTTTGTCATCCCAACTTGACTCCTTTGATGAGAAAATGAAGAAAGAAAGTGATGACCTTAATCAATTGAAGGAATCACATTCAAAGCTAGAGAAGCTCCAAGTTAAGGATGCCACTACAACTAAGTCGATTGCTAAACGGAAGGCAACTTTGGAAGATGGATTCCGTGGGCTAGCGAATTGGATCAAGAAGAATTAGACTTCTCTATTTATTTATTCTTTGTCATTTCGATTAGTTTTTTTTTTATTTTTTATTTTTTATGTAATGAACATTCATATCAATGAATTCATTTGCTCCTTTTTTAATGCTATAACTTGGCGCACCATCAAGTATGCACATATAAGCATCAAAGGTATTCTCATTAAAGAAAGGAACCTTAAATCATAACATGAATGTACATCTTACATGCTTTGATTTTGTCTTTTCGAAATGACAATACAAAGAAATTTTTTTCTTTGAATTTGACTGAACTTGAAAATAAAAGACAAAGTCTTCTATTTTTATTTGGATTTGAACTAAAAGACAAAGTCTTTTTTTTTTATTTGATTTGACTGAACTTAGAATTTCCCAAGCTGCCTACGTACTCCTTTTGAGGAGATCAAGTCAAACGTAGTTCCAAGGAAATTTTTTTTTTTTTTAACTCTTATTTTTGCCTAGACCGCCCTTTCGGGTTTTCAATCTAGCGAGTTTTTTTTTTTTTTTTTGATGCCATTCATAGTTTATACTCATATGGGCAAGGAGTATTACAATTTAATTCTAAGCGTAAAAACGCTTCAAGAATTTTCCATTGATAGGTCCGATCCGTAGACCGTCCTTGTCGATAATTTTATAAGCACCATTTGTGTAGACTTCTGTGACTACATATGGTCCATCCCATTTGGGTAGGAACTTGCCCCCAGTCCATCGAGTGATCACAATCGGCCTCCTTATAGCTAAGACCAAGTCTCCTATTTGAAATGATCGAGGATGTACTTTTTTATTGAAAGCTCTGGACATACGAGCTTGATAGCATTCCAGTCGCTTTTGAGCTTCCAATCTTCTTTCGTCTAAGGACTCAAGTTCTTCCAACCTTAATTGAGCATTTTGCTCTGTAGTAAGGCCTTCTTGAATAGCAATCCTGAGAGACGGAATTTGACATTCCAGTGGTATTACTGCTTCAACGCCATAAACCAAAGAATATGGTGTGGCTTGTGTTGGTGTTCGATAAGTTATTCGGTAGGCCCACAAAGCTTCTCCTACCCTTTCATGCCAATCCCTCTTTGACTTGGAGACAACTTTCTTTAGCAAAGTGCAGAGAGTTTTGTTAAAGGCTTCTGCAAGTCCATTTGCTGCTGCGTTGTACATGGAGGAATTGTGTTGGACAAAATGAAACTTTTGACAAAGTTTGTCCATTAGATTGTTATAGAATGGTTTCCCATTATCGGTAATGATATATCGGGGAACTCCATATCTATAAATGATTTGACCTTGGATGAAATTGACAACGGTCTCTTTTTTAACTTCTTTTAATGGAAGTGCTTCCGTCCATCTTGAGAAATAATCTGTAGCTGCCAAGATATACAAATGGCCAGCAGACGATTTTGGAGTTATGGGTCCTACAACATCCAAACCCCAGGCATCAAAAGGCCATGAAGCAACAGTCGGATGTAAGGGTTCCGGTGGTTGGTGTATAAAGTTCGCATGAACTTGACAAGCTTCACATCTTTTAGCATATTCCATGGAATCTTTCACCATGGTTGACCAATAATATCCCATCCTTTTTATCCGAAAGTGAAGTTTTGGTCCGGACTGATGAGCACCACATATCCCGGAATGAGCTTCTTCCAATACTTGATTCGCTTCTTCTTTGCTTAGGCATCGAAGAAATACACCATCAAAAGAACGCCGATAAAGCGTATCTTTGTAGTATATGAATCTAGAGGCACGTCGCCGAATTTCCGTTTTATGGCGATGATCACTTGGTAACTTTCCATATTTAAGAAAGTCAATGATTGGTTGCCTCCAATCCTCATTTTCAGTTGTATCAACTGAGATATTATGAACTTCTGTTTCATCTTCAGGTGTCCATGATGGAATTACCCATTTTTGAGAAATGGACATAATCGCGATATCTTTATCGGAGTTAGCCAATACAATAGCTAAGTTAGCCAATGCATCTGCTTGTCGATTTTCATTCCTTGGGACATGAATAATATTAACCATGTCAAATTTTTCCAAGAGCTTTGCCGCATGCTTCTGGTAAGGAATTAAATTGATCTTCCGGACTTCATATTTTGATAAAAGTTGATTAATAACCAACTTAGAATCTCCGAAAATTTCGAGTTGTCCGAGCTGCATCTCTAAAGCCATTTCCAAGCCAATTATCAAGGCTTGGTATTCCGCCACATTGTTGGAACACATCTCCATCAATGTGAAGGAGAAAGGCATGACTTCATTTTGAGGGGTAACAAAAACTACCCCAGCTCCTGCACCATATTTTCGTGCAGCACCATCAAAGAATAATTTCCATGATGGTATTACATCAGTGAAAAAGACTTCTTCATCCGGGAATTCTTCTGGAAGCTCCCACTCTGCTGGAATCGGATGGTCCGCTAGGAAATCCGCTAAAGCTTGTCCTTTTATAGCCTTTTGAGGTACAAAAGTAATATCAAACTCTGATAGAAGAAGTGCCCACTTTGCTAATCTTCCAGATAAGACTGGTCTTGACATGATGAATTTAAGTGGATCCGCCTTTGAGATCAAATGAATAACATGTGCAAGCATATAATGTCTTAGCTTTTTTGTTGCAAAGACTAATGCTAGGCACACTTTTTCAATTGGTGAATAATTTAGCTCCGCGCCTACCAACGTACGACTCACGTAGTATGATGCGCTTTCCTTCCCCTCGTCATCCACTTGTCCAAGCAGTGCTCCTAATGATCGCTCTTGGGCAGCAATGTATAGGATTAATGGTCTACCTGGAATTGGTGCCTTTAATACAGGCGGATGTAGGAGGTACTCTTTGATATTATTAAAGGCATTCCGACAAGTATCATCCCATTTAAAAGAAGTGTCTTTTTTCATCAACTTATTGAATGGGTGGCATCGTCCAGCAAGGTTTGAAATAAACCTTCTAATATACGCGAGCTTCCCTTGCAAGCTTTTTAGCTCGTGTAAGTTAGTCGGTTCTGGCATTTTTAAAATGGCATCGATTTTTGTTCGATCAATTTCAATACCTCGATGCCTTACGATGAAGCCAAGAAATTTTTGAGAAGTGACACCAAAGGCGCACTTGAGAGGATTCATCTTTAATTGAAATCGACGAAGTCTTTCAAAGATAACCCGTAAATCATCTAAATGATTTTTTCGGTTTTTGGTCTTTACGACTAAGTCGTCCACATAACATTCCACCTTTTTATGCAATATATCATCAAAGATCTTCTGCATGGCACGTTGATATGTGGCTCCGGCATTCTTCAATCCAAAAGGCATAACTTTGTAACAATATATTCCTTTTGGAGTACGGAATGCAGTGAATTCCTCATCCTTTGGGTTCATCCGAATTTGATTGTATCCAGACGAACCATCCATGAAGGATAACACTTCGTGTCCGGTAGTTGCATCAACCATTAGCTCCGTGATGGGCAATGGAAAATCATCCTTTGGACATGCTTTATTTAAATCTCAGAAGTCAACACAGACCCGTAATTGCCCATTTTTCTTCATCACTGGGACAATATTGGCAATCCATGTCGGGTATTTAACTTCTCGAATGAATCCAGCTTCAATAAGTTTATTGACTTCATTTTCAATTTTCGGGACTAATTCCGGTCGGAATCATCTTTGAGCTTGTTTTATGGGACGTACTCCATGTTTGATAGACAAGTGATGGACAACAATCTTTGGATCTAGTCCTGGCATTTCTTTGTAAGTCCATGCAAAGACATCCATATATTCTTGCAAAAGCTGGATGTATTTTGTTTCTTCTTCTGGACTTAGAAGTGCGCTTACAAATGTTGGCCTTGGATCAGCTTCAGTTCCTAGATTGATCTCCTTGAGTTCATCAACCGTAGCTTGCCCCCCATCTTCTAAGGTAGATGGTGCCGATATGGGTTCTTCATCAGAAGATGAGTCGGAACTGAATTCTTTTTCAGTCACTTCCTCAATTGTGATGTGATTGACAGAAACAATCACCTTGTTTTTACCTTTATCTTTAGCTAGAGCATTACGTCTACGACGTCTTTGTCTCCTTCGTTTCTTCGGATCCTCTTTCTGGACTTTTGGCCCAAGCCTAGAAAATACAGAGACTTTTTGTACAGACTCCATTTGGTTTGATGTTGACGGATTATCACCAATCCGTTCAAATACTGAAATTCGAGTATTTTGCTTTTGTATTTGGCTTTGAGCAAGAGGCTCTACGGGCTTGTCATCATTATACTCAAAAATCTGTATCATGATTGGATTGGCCGATGCTTTCTTTGCTCTAATTCGGATAGGGTGTGAGTCACGAGATTCATGTCCCAATCCGTGTTTTGGTTGTGGAATAGATATTCCTTGTTTATTTATCACCGGAGCTTTTCCACTAGACAGAACGGAATCAAGGTCGCCAAGTTTGCATGGCTTCCCTTTTCCGTATCCAGCGTTCTCCATGAGCTTCTTTACACGTGGATCAAACCACCCATTTGAGTGGTTTCCCAAAGTTTTAGGAAGCTCAGCTTCCTCGGCATTTTCTTGTATAGAATTTAAGTCCACAATTTTCCCAATAGAAGGAATCAGAAGGATTAGGTCTTCCTTGAGAATGTCAACATCTCTCTTTGACAACTCAATTTTTGATGATTCCTTTACAAAGGTTCTTGATAAGATGTCCTCAATTGAGTCATCTTTTACGTCATTTTTTGATTCCGGAATCAACATTGGAAGGGCTTCTTGGGGCATATCTTCCTTTTGGTAAAATTTTGCATCCGCAAAATGAGATTCTTCACTTGCGAATGGCTTTGATTCGGCTACAATGCATTTTTCCTTGCCATTTCGACTGTACTTGAAGCATTGGTGCCATGTTGAAGGAATTACTCCATTTTCATGTAACCAAACACGTCCCAAAAGTAATTCATAGGATGTTTTGGAGTCGATTACATGAAATAAAGCTGATGATATCAAATCATCCATCTCAATCTTTAACCGGACTGTGCCAATGGCACGTTGTCTTTTTTGATTGAAACCTTGGATTGTGAGTTTGCTTTTAGAAAGCTCATTCACTGAGATTCCAATCTTTCTCATTGTATGAATCGGCATAATATTTACAGCAGATCCACAGTCAATGAGGATTCGAGATATTTTGTGTTCTCGAATAATTCCACTAACATAAAGTGGCCTGTTGTGAAGTCTCGTCCCAAGCTGTAAGTCATCGTCCGTAAAGGTAATTGTTGCCATACAATCACCGGGACTAACTTTTCTTATTTGGGAAAATATTTTCCCTTTGTATTCTTCCGGATTGAGCAGTGTTTGAACTAGCGCCAAACGAGTATCTATTGGGAGTTCAAGGACTTCCGAGATGTTCATGTCAGAGGGAATTTCTTGGAGTGAAATAACAACTCCTTTCTTCTCAATGCTTGAGGCTTCCATCTTAGAACCATCTCTTTCTTCATGTGACTCTTTAGAGTCTATTGCACTGATCACATATGATGTCATATGTTCATCTAGAAAGTAATCTTTCGGAAAGTACTCCTTAAGAGTTACTTTCTTTCGGGGAGTTGAATGAGTGCTTTCATTCTCAACCTCAACATGTGTCTTTCTTCGATTTCTTCTTAATCGATTCTTAGACCGAGATTTTTTATTTTCTCTCCTTCCGAGAATAGGTATTGGACTTGGAAGAGACCGGATTGGTGAAGAGTATTGTCTTTTACTTTTCACCTCTATCCAACCTTCATCTTCACTTTCAGAAGATGAATCATACATTTCTGGTGGTGAATCCCACACATCCAGATCATCCGTCATGATTTCATATAACATTGGCCTATTTGGAGCTTGTGGCCTCGGCATTCCGGGATATGCATAGACAGTGGTGGCTTCTCCATCTACAATGAACTGGACTCTTACAGCTCCTTCAGGAAGCTCAGCAGTCAGTTCTATATTTGATGATTCCTCGTTAGTTATGGACGAGGGCATCGTTTGAGCTTCCATTGATATTGGAATGGGGTCAAATGACCCAAAAGCCACCATTCCGCAATTGACCTCAACATTGTCAGTAAGATCGAGATCGATCTTGTTTTCCCTATTCAACCGCATGATTATGTCTTTGAAGACAAAACATTTCTCAATCGGATGACCAATGATCCGATGATACTTGCAGTACTTAGGATTATCAGTTTGGCCAATTTCTTCCGGCCGCTTTGAAGTAGGAAGCTCTATGAGCTTCTGTTCAAGTAATTGGTCTAGAATCCCAGACACTTCGGAATCCGCAAATGGGTATTCCTTCTCTTGCATTTGTTTCAAGGTTGGTCGCTCCTTGACTTGAGTTTGATCTTTACGAGTCTTGGACTCGAATTTAGATTTAGATTTCTGTGTAGAAATCTTAACTGGATCAGTAGTAACAGCCATGGATTCTTTAGTCCGTGAAGGCTTTGAATCCTTTTTCACTTCTTTCTTTAATTCTCGAGGGTCACTTGGCAAATGGCTTCCATGCCTTGCTATTTGGATTTCCAAGTCATGAGCTCGGGTTGCAAGTTCCTCGAAGGAATGTGGCATATTAGCTTGAAGATTGTAAAGTAACCCCCAATGCATTCCTTGAACACAAATATCGATGGAGGAACTTTCACTTATATGTTCCTTGCAATTTAGGACAAGGTTCCTCCAGCGTTCAATATACTCGACCACAGCTTCTTCTTTATTCTACCTCAATGAAACCAGCCGGAAGGTCAGTATACCATTCAAATGCAGCTCCTTTTAGGGAATGCACGAATTGTTTTACCATGGAATCACCAAATGTACCCGCATTATTGCAGGTTTCGATGAAATGAGCAACATGTTGCTTTGGGTTGCCTTTCCCATCAAATTGTTGGAACTTAGGGGGTTGATAACCCCATGGCATACGGATTTCATCAATCCGGCGACTATATGGCTTTGCATACACTAGAGATGATTGTGGGGCTCCACCATACTAAGCTCGGATGGTGTCTACAATCATGTTTTGGAGTTGATTCACAGAGAGTGAAGCAACAGATAAGTTGGTAGAATCGCGGAGAGCATTTTGAGCTATCAAGCGATCTTGCTCTTCTTGCTTTTGTTGAGCTTTAAGAGAATTTGAACTTTCTGGAGCTTTACCTTCTCGTGAAACAAAGGTTTCACGGCTCGGTTCCGTGATTGATCCTAGGGAATCCAATCGGTTTATGAGGGCAGCAATTTGTTTGTCCTTCTCTTCTAAGGACTTTGTCAATTGATCAATGGTGACATTCATTTGTTTCACCTGATCTCTGGAACTTGTAGTTTCGGTCATCATAACCGGTACAGGAATATCTGATTCCGACATTGGGATGTAATTATCCCACTTCCGTGATGTGGATTCTTCATATGAGGGGTTGGAATATACATATTCCATTCCTTTTGACTTGAGAGATTTGGATTCGGATTCAGATTCCGAAGACGAGGTGTAATCACCCCACTTCCGTGATGCCAACTTCACGGAATGAGATTTGGACTCGGATTCATCACCCGAGGAGCTAGAATATACATATTCCGCCTCTTTTGTTTCATCTTTGATTTGAAGGGATTTGGACTCGGACTCATCACCTAAGGAGCTGGAATATACATATTCCGCCTCTTTTGATTTATGGGATTTGGATTTAGATTTACTCACATGAGACTTCTTTTGACCCCTTTTTGAGAATCTTTTAAGAGGAGAAAACAATTGTGATTCTCCGGCTTTAACTCACATACGAGTTGTGTGAGAGACGTCGTCAGTGACATCAATCTCCTTCGAAGGAATCGTGGATTCCATAATTTTGACTTAGACTGAATTTAATAAATTCAACTAAAAGATGAGAGGAGAAGAGCGTCCCACCGAGCGTGCCAGAAATTTGTACACACCAAATTCCTCAGTGTAAATTAAAATACACTTAAAATTTGATACAAATTACAAATATTTAAATCAAAGTGGACTTGATCTCTTCTTTTGACGTATTCCACACGAATACAAAATCCTCTGATTTTTAGTTGAGTGCTTCAAACAAATTCTACGAATTTGTAATAAAATCCAGTTGGATTTGAGTGTTGGACTTGAATTTGGGATTTGATTATCGGACTTGAGACTTGATGGAATTCTAAGAATTCTGGATTTAGAGAACTTGAACTTCACTTCCGGGACTTGACTTAGACTTGAGACTTGAAGGAATTCTAAGAATTCCGGATTTAAAGAACTTGGACTTTTCACTTCCGGGACTTGACTTGGATTTGAGACTTGAAGGAATTCTAAGAATTCCGGATTTAGAGAAGAAATTTGAGAGAGTCTTTAGATAGTTTCTCTCTACTCCTCCTCTTCTTCTTCTTTTTTTTTTTCCAAATGAGCTTGGTATTTATAGGCAAAGGGAGAAGTGGAATTTACTTATGTACCCTCGGCCTTAACCCTTGACATTAAGGGTATTGTAGAGAAATCACTTAATCAATGATTATCCCTTTAATTTTATTTTATTTGAATTTGATTTGATTTGTATTTATCTTAGATTTTATCCATTTAACAATATTTTGGGCTTCATAAATTATTTTAATTTAGAGCCCACTATTTTATTTAATTGGGCTGCAAATTTTTTTGTGTCTACAATGTCAATAGATGTCTCCGTATCCTCTGCAAGGTTAATTTCCTATTCTACTGATCATTTGCTGCTGCATTGTCCTTGATTCAATACTATGTGCTGGATCATGTGCATGAGAAAGGATTAGGATAATCATTGGCAATAATGAATCTGATGTAGTTGCTCTTTTTTGGTAATATCTGGTCTTGTTTAAAGCTTTGGTGCTCTTGAGTAACAATCTTCTATCCTGATTGCCCACATAATTTCTGGTATTTTAGATATGCAACATAGAAGATTTAGGATTAGCTATCCTACACATACAAAATGAAGAAATTTTTTTAACTCTTTATATGCTGAAATGAAAAGAAGTGTATACCTGCAAAAATAATTCATATTGCAACCTGTTGAAGTAACTAGGTAGTTTTGTTGGAAGTAGTTGTCTTTTGTTTTCATGTTTTGCTGAATTACCTTCCCCAATGACTTCTTGTCAATATACACTTCTCACTAGTATTAGCGAATCTGATATGCTTCTTCATCTCCATCTCTGAGAAGTCTTGGGAATGTGAGGCAGATATGATGCTCAAAACTAAATGAACATGCTTCTGCGTCTCCATCTTAGTAGTGGCATTATCCAGCCTCTCTCTCTTTTTTTTAATAGATGTACTTTTTATGATATATGTACTTAATACTGCTCTTGTTCTGCAGTTTCCACTATATGCGGAAGGAAGAAATAATGATAACAAGATCACTCCTGGATTTCCGTGAATGAAAGCTTATGTTGGTATGTAGTAGCATGTATTAAACTGTCCTATTGATGATACGAAAGCATAATATGCACTCTAGTGTGATTTTTAATTGTGTGTTACATACTTTGCATATATGAATCCTTTCCTTCCATCTTAATAGTGAGCTTTAAGACAGTATGCAGTATTAATCGTGTGGTTACGCACTTATGCTTTATTGCTAAGTTTTTGTTTTTGGGAAAACATTTTTGTGCTTGTGGCAGATCTTATGAACAAAATTGCACCTTCCTTGCTTTCTTTTTTAAGGAACTAGCAGTTGCTTCTTGACGTAATTCTAAAGCCAGGCTGATTAATTATATAAAATTAAAGTTAAATGACAAAACGGAGCAGCAAATTAAAGACTGCTTCGGTAGAAAGTAGAAACGATGCCATATGTGGTGGAAACCTGGGTACTGAAAGCGAAGTGATCAACATTCAACAGGGTTACAGCAGACCGTGCGTAGTTTAAATGGACGGTGAGATCTGATCTTAATTAATCGGATGGTTACAATTTTAAAATCCCATAAATATAAAATAAACATATTCTCTCCTCTTTAACTCTCTGGTTTTTCTCTCTTAAATTATTCTTTCCTTCATGAAATTCGGTTGCAAATAAGAGAGAGTGACAGATGAACGGTAGAGATCGCCAAATCGAGAGAGAAGACGAGATCTGCAATTCAAGGTCCTCCCAAAACTGATCACGAAATAGGTTTTTTTTGGAACAATTTCTTTGGCATTCCAATCATTTCCAGGATGGCAGCATCCATGATTGGAATGTTTTGATACACAAAAATTGATTCTTGGGCTGTGCAAAAAGAAAGTGGATAAACCGGCTTTCAAGATAAAAATCAATCTATAATGCACAAAAAAATTGAGGCCAAAAGACGGGGGTATATGATCAGGTCTGAAAACTCCAGTAGATATCAAACTCTGATTTTTGGTCCTAAAATTTTGTTTCTGGGCCACTCAAAAAAGGAGATCTTCAATTCCAGATCCCTTCCCATAACCGAAAAAGTGGTCTACAATTCCCTCCCCGACGGTTGTGCGACAATCTCGTGAAGCCGTGGCATCTCTTCGTCTCCTCTACATCATCGTCTTCAATGATTGCTATATTACTTATGGGTTTGATTTGGTTGCAGGTTAGGCAAATATGGAGGGATTAGCAGTTTTTCTGCTTTGAGAGAAATTTAGAGAGAGACAAGCAGAGAGTCAGAAAGGTGGAAGATGTAGAGAATATGTTTTATTTAATATTTATGGGCTTTTGAAATTATAGTCATTCGATTAAAATGGATCAGATCTCACCGTTCATTTAAACTACAGTGTGGTCTGATGTAAATTATTTACAACAGACCCCGGATATCCCATTCAACAAGCCCTCAAAACAACACTTCGGGAGTGGTTTTGTCCCCCTCAACCCTATTTGCATTGGCGAATTCTAATCCATAATTCCTAAATTCTAATCCTCATCTGAACATTTATTTGAAAAGTTTGAGGTGAGAGATCACTTTGGAAGAGTTAGAATTTTAACCTTGTGTCAAGACCTACGGGTCAAGGGACAGTCTCATGTAGGTAGATAGGTTTCTTAGGGGCCAAAGGTTTCTTAGGGCCTGACGAAGATTGACCCTCGAGTGTAAAGGTAGAAGGGAGCTTGACTGCAATACCCACCTTTCGAGTAGGGACAAAAGTTGGCCTTAGTGATATGACAGTGTCGAGTGGAAGGGTCATCGCTCAATGGATAATAGTTAGTCTAGGGATAACATGCGACCTTCCCCAAGAGCTCACATCGACGGGAAGGTTTGGCACCTCAATGTCGGCTCTTCTCCACCTGGGGCTGTAGTATGTTCAAGGGTTGAGCTGTTTACCCATTAAAGCGGTACGTGAGTTGGATTCAAAACGTGTGGTTCAGCTACATGAATCCACGAGAACTCTTAAATTCTAATATATTATTTTCAATAATCATGATTTTTTGTAGAGGAATTGTAGCTAAGAATCGACTCTGATTTTTGTGGAGGAATTGTAGTTATAATTGTAGCCAAGAGTTGAGCCACTCTCATCTCCAAACGAACAACAGCCCGTGCATCGAAAAGCTCCTCTGCTTACGTTAAGCCACACGTGAATCATTATTATTACCTTTTAACTTCTTTTTTTTCACTTTCTTGTCAAAAACAAAAAACAACTTTTTTTCACCTCCCAAAATAATAAATAATATAATTTTAAAATTCAGTGACTTTTGACCCCAATCCATCCCCATGTGGGGGGGTCCTTTAAACACCCTCACGTGGGGATGATTAGGATAGGCCAATATGTGTTTGTTTTTTCTTTTAGTCTTTCTTTGTTACTTTCTTCACATAACTAAACATTGACTTTGTGTCTCAAAAAAATTGTTGTTTTGCAATCCCAATGTCTTTGATTAAATAACCAAGCATATTGATGACGGCTGTCCGATGATACTTATTAAGAATTCACTACAGTGTATCACAATTTATCATTGAATAATGCTTGAGACCCTCAAAAAGTGACCCTCAAAAGACCTCCATTTAATATGGAGTGTTGGTTGTGAAGTGGGACCTATATGTATGTTTTTAATTAATAGTTATTTTAATGCCACATATATTTGAGGGACTTTTCAGGATGATATTTTGGAAGGTCTTTAGCATTGTCCTTTATCATTATATCGACGTGTATGATGAATACACTCTTACCTAATTTTTTTAAGCTTAAATTAAATATCTTTTTTCAAATTTCAATACATATTTTTCAATTCGAAATACATTTCCCAATGATAATAAGTGATCTTACAGCACTAAATAAGCATCAAAAATGTGTATTGGAATATGAAAAATATATATGTATTAAAGTTTAACAAATTAGGTAAAAGAGTGTTCAACACATGATATACTGCAGACAATCATTAATAGGTGAGCTTAGGGCATTCGATTCGTTATCAATACCCAACCCAATAATTTTTTCTTCCTTCAAATGTTTAGTTAAGAAGTCAAAAACAGAATTGATAGGGATCCCAGTAGATAAGATACCAGTCATCCTAAGAGTGGATGTGTCACTCTCTAGTTCAATCATCAGGTTTTATGGGTCCCTACACTTACATCAATCAAGGGACAAAATACACTACTGAGATGAGATGATTGAGATTTCATTTACTCGGATCCCTAATGTCTTTGTAAAAATAGGTGGGTGTCGTGATTGGGAGACTTAGATATCTTTTACACACCCATCTAAAAAGTCTTTGTTTGATTTCCACATAATTCTTTGCCACACAAGTGGCAGTATTTTATTAGATGAGAACCAATTTTCATTGTATCTCTAAACATGTGCTGTCGTGGGAAACATCTGATTCGAGGAGGAGGGGGATTAGGTCAAGTCAGCTTAGTTTAGTTGGGCTTTGTAAGCTGTGATTAGACCTTTAACCACCATTTTATGTAGCTTTTTAATTCATGCACGAAACAAAGTGTTCTTATTTTCTAGGATTATATTCATATAATATGATTGTTTGGGAAGAAAATTATTGGGTTTCTCCTTCTAATTCTAGATGGTGGCATTATGATTTCAAAATTCCAATCAGAAATTGTATTATCGTCAAAGATCGGCGTATAGATGAACGGATTGTACACTTTACTTGCCAAACAATGTTTTTTTAGTTGAGACACATACAAGTTTGATATTTGGATATTTGATATGGACATAAACTAAGACGGTCAAATCTGCGCCTAGAAATTTTTCATCTAACGACAAGGTAAGTTGGATCAAAGTTCAAAGCGTGGCCACAAGGGTATTGCTCTATTGATAATGCGTCAAACCCCAAATAATGTCAGCACTCGAGCACATGTAAATGATCAAGCTAAGCAGTACATTTGAAACCTAGGGTTTTTTTTTATAACTCTCTACATTCATACATTGTCGTTGTTTGAATCGATTAGTTTATCTTCTGTTGGATATTGGATTGTAATGTTCTAAGTGATAGAAAACAGGTTATTTGGTATATTCGGATCAACATCGTCAACCGTTTGGCTAATTTCATGAAGTCACTGCGACATTAATAAACACAAAATTAATCAAAAGACCATGCCAGGGGATTGTGACGCTTTACTTGCCAAACAATATTTTTTTTTGATAGCCGAGACACCATACAAGTTTGATCTTCCGACATCGATATGAGATTAAACTCGGGCCGTCAAATAACCTGAATGGTACATCTCCAAATGTGTTTGACTGCACCTGCAATGTCAGGGCAAAGAAAGATCAAGACAACGGCCAACCAACGTCATCCGAATCCATGAAGACTTTACAGTGACCAATCTCTTGATTGGATTCAGTTTCTCCATCCTTCACCATGGAGAAAGTCCTGGCAGGCTTCGCTGCGGAAGAGCAAACCCAGAACCATCTGATAAATTTGCCATCTTATTTAAATTCCCTTCGGACGAACTATTTCCGGAGCAACTGTTGGAGATTTGTTGCTCAGTAAGAATTGGTTGGCCAAAAAGTACGAGCTGGGGTGTCTTCGAGCCATCGGACTTCGAAGAAGTATGAATCGAATTTGACATGGTTAGCAAGCAAGAAATGTTCTCACTCATGCTAGGCTTTTGAACAATGGGACTAATACCAGTGTGGTATGGCAGGAAACCGGCCTGAAATAGACCCGAATGTAGTTTACTGAGGTGGATATCTGATAAAGATAAACCATAATGAGCATGCCTGGCTCCCTGCATGCCAGCAGGAGAGTTGTCCGGTAGACTACCAAAAGGATTGTTGCTAGGCCGAAGGAGGTTTCCGGTAAATGTTGGGAAGGGGAGTTGGCTGTTGAGTGAGAAATCCGGATGTTGTGGCAGTCTCAACTTCTTTCTTGGTGGTGAAAATGGGGAGAGATGGATGCCTGCCATGTTTGATACCAATTGCACCAGCCAAGGGCTGACGCGCTTCACATTGTGAAGCAAATCTGGCTCATCCCATGTAACCTGCAACATATGTGATATGCTGCTGCTAGTTAGGATACAACGGAGAGAAAATTGATATGGGTTAGACATATATGCACTCAAGGTTTGATGAATCGTAAGATAGATTGAAGACGATGAAAGTACCTGGAGAAGCCTCCAAGGCGAATCTGGCCAGCGAAGGGGATCAGCAACATGAACAGAAGATATAGTTCCCATGAACCAGCTAATTCTCGAAGAATCCTCGGTCTGAAAAGCCATCTTAAACCTCATCCCCGAACACCATCTGATCTGCAATGCTGCTTTCACCAGCGACGTTTTCACACAAAACTCCGGTGTACTTGCTCGCGGATAGTAAACAACCTCAAATGGCTGTCCACTGGATGCAAGTGTTGCAGCTTCAACTACTGATTCAGGCATCACTTTACCTTTCCCTTCCATTCCCAAATCCGAGCCCCAACCATTCCCATTTCTCATCATCTTATTCTCATCTTCCCTCAAGAATGCGGAAACCCCTCCATAGGGCAAAACACAGTTCCCATTCCACCCGGATGAACCGAATTCAGGTCCTCCACCAATACCCCTCTTAGCCCTCCTAATTCCAACACAAAGATCACCATTTTCTGTTCTCAAAAACACAATTGAATCACCAGCTACAAGTTTCTTCTGGTTCACAAAAGTACTCCACCCTGTAGTCAACAAATGCCTCCTAGGAGTCCCTCTATAAATATGCCTAAACTTCCAGGTCTCTCCATGAACGTCCTTAGCCAGAATGGTCTGAACTGGAGGATCCGCCGAGTAGTCCAGCTGGGTAAATATCGTCTCCGCACAATACCGCGGCACGGAGAATCCACCACCATTATTTGCATCAGATTGAGTCAATGTTTTTGCAAATGAAGCCAGCTTATCTTGTCCTTCAGACCCATTAATCCTTTCAATCCCTTCATCAAAATTATGTTCATTGCCATTAATGGGTATCAGCCCAATCTTGGCATAGACCTCGTCAGTATCTGGATCCGCCATGAATTTGACGGCGGAGACTCTGCAGAGAATGCAAGGAGCGACTCTGGGACAGGCTCTAAAATCGACGGAGCCAGAGGAGTGCTCTGCGTGGCCTTGAGGGAAGTAGAAGACCTTAGCGTTCACCGCCGGCATTTGGACCATGCCGCCGGCGCAGGCGTGCCATACCTGAGAGTCCAAGCACTTGTCCGCACCCTTCACTCTCTCTTTTGGATCCATGAAAGTAGTCATTTTTCTTTTCCGTCTTCTTCTTGAGTATCTGGTGAATCACATAAATCACCAAAATTAAACAATCTAATCAATCAAATTGAAGCATCAAGCAAGTAATGAACTGCTTACCCTGTTCAAAGAAGTAAATTAAGAACCTTCAGAACTCAAAATCTCCATAGAAGATTGTCATTTGAAACAGAAACAGAAACCAGACTCTGTAATTCCACAGAATCTCGACATCTATCTATCCTCGCAATTCAATTGTTTCAATCTCTTCCTCCACGAAGAATTAATCCTTAAAGAGGGTACTAAACATCAAAGATCTACACAAACACAAACAGGATACTCTTACACTTAAAACACACCCAGTAACAGAAAAAGAAAAAGAAGCTACCAGTGAAATCTTTATTTTGGGGTTTTGCGAAGATTCAAGCAAAAAGAAAAATGAAAAGAAAAATCCATGGCCGACACCGAAGAAGATAAAAAGGACATAAACATCAACACCAACACAGATAAAAAAGAAGAGGAACAGCAACCTTTTGGATCATGCAAGAGGCAAAAAAAGCACGCGCAAGCCTAATAAAGGACCCTTATAACAAAGAAATGCATACATATACATCTATATATATATACAATTTTACAATACAACACTCTAGTTATGAAGTTTTTGGTAGTGGTAGGAGTAGGAATTGTAGACTTTGTAGTGGCATTAGTGTTTCTTGCCTCTCTTTTTTTTTCGGTGGGTTTTGATTATTTGAATGAGATTTCTTACCTGTTTCTTCGTATCTGAAGAAAACTGTCTTCAAAAGCCAGCAAAACAACAAAGATCTTTATTAAAATATGTATTCATTAATTCTTTGATGATTATTTAATTAGATAATCTTGGATTTCTTTTTCTTGTTTTTTAATTTAGTGTTCTTCGAGAACCACGAATAACTCAAATGACATTCATGTGTGTAGTATTTTATAGAGGTCTTGAGTTTGAGTCTCTTCATACTATCAAAAATTTTGAGTGTTCTTTGATTAATGAGTCACTGACCAAGCCAGACAAGTTAACCCACGAAAGGGATTTGCGGTTTCGAAAATGACATGTAGCTCAACAATTTGATAGCCCAACATGTTTATTCCATTGATTTAATTAATGAAATATTTTTATTCTACTCTTTTATTCCAAAATTTATTGTTTTAATATAGATTCCATTATTTTTTTAGCACAATTTAGAATTCATTGTTTTGAAATTCCATTGAAAAAAACAACGGAAATAAGATCCACTCGATAAAATTCATTGACAATGAATCTTTTTAGAATGAGTTTTATGCGTTATACCAAATATATATTTTTTTTTAAAATCCAACATGTGTTTTAAGAGTTAAAAACATTTTAAAATTTCGTTTAAGAGATTTGAACTCTCTTGGGCTACCACTATATGAATTACCTAGCATTATTGTTGCGGTTTTGTACGAACATAATCTTTGAAGTCACGTATAGCAAAAACCAGCTGAAAAGGATGAGGTATTGTGATTAAGTAGGGTGTTCGAGTTCTGCTATAGAAAAATGGGACCATTTAAGAGTTAAGGAAAATGCTATTGTTGCCAATGACGACATAGAACCCTAAAAATGAGCTGCCAAGGGACCAAATAAGAGATGATCCAATGTATAGATAGTGTGGTTGGAGTACAAACAACAAATACCAAACACATGACTTGCTTAGCCCACCACCCCTCCCCTACCATGAGATCATTACAACACACGTATACATCATCAATTAATTCTATGACTTGCCCCACTTCTTTATACATACATATATATACTCTTGTGAATTTAACGACAAAATTTAAATATAAAAAATATGCGAAAACAAAAGATAGAACAAGACGTTAGATTTAACAAGATTCTACACATCTTGTTTACGTCCTCAAGCGAAGAACAACGAAAAATTCCACTAATATGATGAAGATTTACAGGAAAAAAGATGAGTTATTGAACTAAAGAACTAAATCCCAAATTATCATTTCTCTCTCGAACTCTCACACCCCAAATTCCTCTCTTCCAACTCTATCTCACACACCCCATAAAGTTGCACAAATATTAACTCTTATAGGTTACACGAAACATAAGAGGACGAAACTCTAGTTCGTTTTGGGGTTTCCAACCCAAAACTTAATAAGAATTCTATTGATTTTACAACTTTAAAAATGATAGGTCATAATGTCGATCCATCGACTTATCTAGTCCCTCGATCTACTTCATGACTTGAGGCGCTCCAGCAAAACGAGGTCGATTGATGGACTTCTACAATCTTCAACTCAAGAGCCAAATTTCACATATACATATATAGATGATCGAAATACCAGACAAAATCTTGAAAGGCTTTGAGGTCCAATGGGAGCAAATAACTTTGTGGTCATACGTTAGATTTTGACTCAATTTAACCTGTCGTCAAGTGAAATTTTTTTGTCAAGTCCAAGTTTAGACCCTAAAAATAAACTTATATGATGTTTTAAATTACCAAAAAGGTATCAATTATGTTTCCTTCGAGTAGAAAATTGTAAGAAAATCCTTAACATGGGCTTGGTTCAAGGTAATGAGATACAAAGCAATGAAGCATGCTCGCCAAAGATTATGGTTTTATTCTTACAAATCAGGGATTCGACTTAGAGTGAGCCCAAAAATAGGCCGAAATGAAGAGCGTGGAGCAGAGGTCATTCATTGTGAGCCGAAGCTTACAACGGACCTAATCCATGTTAAGACACATAGAACTCACACACATGCAACATATATTTACAAACATGCAACAACACAAACTCACAAATCTATTGCCCTGCAAAATTCGAACCCCTCACGGTGACTAGAAATACACAAATGTCATAAAGTTCATCACTGTATACAAGCAACACAGTGCCGAAGAAAGAGAGAGCACAAAATGGAACTTCCTTTGCCATGAAAACTCCGAGGAGTTACCACAAACAATGCAGATGATAATGCTGCCCCCTCCTTTTAACAAATTTATCAATGAAGATTCAAAAGAACATTGAAACATATCACTGTTATCTGGAATCTGGTATTCAGAACCAACATCAAAATAAGTATAACACAAATTATCAGTTCTCGTAGGTCCAAAGGCAAACGTGTGTTCAGAGAGACCAGATGCAGCTACCACAAAAACAAAAGGGCATGTTCTACAAATCTTCTTCGAGCGGCAAAACTAAAAGCAGCTGCATCTCCCAGATCCCTGTTGCAGAAATTGGCGTTATTTTGAGGAGAAAGAACGACAGAACCTATTGGCTGCTAGGACTGACAGTAATTTAAACATGGTAATAAAATCGAGGATAGGGAGCAGATCACAAGCAATTAGGCTCATAATATCAATCAATGAATGTACATATATGATATCTATTTCCACATCTGCTTCTACAACCTCATCAAACCCAAATCCCATGAACTATAAAGAAGGATGGGTGTTTCCATAAGGTTTTGACTACAATGCAAGCAAACAGACGCATCCTTACAAAGTATGTAAAAGCATTAGCTGATGCCTAAGTGCAACTGAGTGGGTTGAGAATAGTACCATAGAGTTCTATTAGTGGGATGTTATCAGAAAACCAGCGCTCAAAATTGACGTCTAGGTTTAGATTCTGCCACAGAGACTCTAATTGATCTGCCTGCCAACTCCTGCACCCGATGGAACAATTTAATCAGCAATGACAGATGATGCACCATCAACAAAACTCAAAATGGGTTTTGAACATAATGTTATGACATATGTATACAATTGCATAAACATAACTGTATGGATTAAAACATGACAGGTTAAATAAATTTCCATGACTTTTCAAATTTTAAGACGTACTGAGGTAGGTAAGGTCAAGAAAACTTACAGCGCCATTCAAGTTCTCGATGGCATTGTCAACCTCCTCAGAATGAGAGTAGGTAACAAATCCAAAGCCCCGAGATCTACCATTATCCCTATCATAGACAACCTTGGCTTCCACAACCTTTCCCTGCTCACTGAATAGGTTCTGAAGAGCTAAATCATCAACGTTCCAGGGGAGGTTACTGACATAGAGACGATTGGATGTGCCATAAGATGCACCACCACCTCCACCAAAAGATGTGCCACCTCCACCAAATCTGGACCCTCTGAAAGAAGAGTCCTTTGGTGGGGGAGGTCCGGCATTCACTCTCAATGCCCTCCCATCCAATTCCTGCAATATTAGATGTAAACATGCATTAGCCCCATAAATGCAGGTGAAACATAGAGTTGTCGATAAACTCACATGTTATTGGGGATAAAATCTATTGATTAACTGAATGTTAAAGCACTCAAACGCAGAATACCAAGCAGGATCTAGAAATAATTTTAAGCAAACATATGCATATAATCAAGTGTTAGTTCATCCAAGTTTTAAAGTTGGGAAAGATGTGTAGTGTGGATGCTGTTTTTGCATCCAGGTATTGTCCACTCTAGGGCACTCTACGGCATTCATACCCTCCCCACTCGAACCCATAACCTATTGAGTTCGGGAAAATGAGTACCCAAGTTGCCATATCAAGGAAAAGCTGTTTTTTATTTTGTATTTCAATTCGCGAAGGCATGCAAAGATATACTCAGCTTGCTCAGTAAGCAGAACTAAAACCCTCAAGAAATTAC
This sequence comes from Tripterygium wilfordii, assembly GCF_013401445.1. Lineage (NCBI taxonomy): Eukaryota > Viridiplantae > Streptophyta > Magnoliopsida > Celastrales > Celastraceae > Tripterygium > Tripterygium wilfordii. The sequence continues at coordinate 11,692,703 of NC_052236.1, read as the reverse complement.
TAACAGAAGCAAAAAAGAAGAGAAATGTGTTTACATAGCCATTGAACTGCTGAGCGGCTGCCTCAGCTTCTTGAGGACTTGACATGGTGACAAAACCAAATCCTCTGCTTCTCCCAGAATTCTTGTCATAAATCACCTGCCAAAGTAATAACTTCAGCACATAAAAATTTCTGCTTTGATAGCAAAACTGCCCCAACAAAATTAAACAAGCAAGAGGAGACCTAATAATCTTGTAATAATACCTCGACCATCTCAACAGTTCCAGAGCTCCCGAAGAGATCAGCCAGGTCGGAACTGTCAACACTGAAAGGAAGGTTACCCACAAAGAGTTTAACGTCAGGAGCGAAGCTAGGCCCATCTTCTTCCTCACTGAAGGTCTCTTCCTCCCCAAGCTCCGAAGAAATGGAAACCTTTGCCAGAAAACGAGATGACAGAGGTTGAAAGGCAAACGAAGTCAAGGAGCGAGAAAATGAAGCTGAAGCCGAGATTGGCTTAAAGGAGGAATGACAGAATAAGGAAATAGAAGTGGGTTTAGAATTCCCAGGAGATATCTTATTGGGGTTTAGAGATGGAAGGACCAGAGAAGAAGTAGCAACAGTTGAAGCCATAGCCGCTTAGTTGTGCTTTTCCCTTCGCTTCAACTGAATTGAAGATAAGGTTGCGAAGGCAAAGAGGAGGGAGAGATATTTCAAGTGGTGGTGAAGTAGAAGATATTTTCTTGATGTTTAGCAAATCACCGAGGCAAAGCCCATACCTAAAAAAGCCCATCACCATTTGATAATAAACCGGGTAGCTTTAGTCACATTCCAATTTTTTTTAAAGACACCCCATTCTAAATTGACAATCCCTTATAAAAATCAATTGACGGGATGTCTTTAGAAAACATCGGGGTGTGACTAAAGCTACCCTAATAAACCACCGAGGCAAAGCCCATACCCAAAGCGTCACCATACCGCAAAGAAACGATGAATTCTGTGGGTGTTTGGCAGTGCGTTTGCACTGCGTTCAGTTGCAACACACCTCACAGCACCACAGTTTTTTGTGAGACGCCAAACAGCTTTTGCGTTTCAACTCACCTCACAGCACCACAGTTTTTTACCTCACAGCACCTCACAACACCTCACAGCACTCCCAAACGCTTACAATATATGTTGAATTGTCCTACGTAATCAAATTAGGTAAATTATTTTATTTTTGATTAATGTACAATATAAACATTAAGTTATTTTATATTAGTAACCGTAATTTAGATACGCCAAACGCACCTCACAACACCACACCGCAGTTTTAAAAGTGATGCACCAATCAACTTTTTACGTTTCAACTCACCTCACAGCACCACAGTTTTATAACTCACAGCACCACACCACACCACACTGTGGTGCTGTGAGGTGAGTTGAAACGTAAAAAGTTGATTGGTGCATCACTTTTAAAACTGCGGTGTGGTGTTGTGAGGTGCGTTTGGCGTATCTAAATTACGGTTATATTAGATGACTAATAATATTAATATAAAATAACTTAATGTTTATATTGTACATTAATCAAAAATAAAATAATTTACCTAATTTGATTACGTAGGACAATTCAACATATATTGTAAGCGTTTGGGAGTGCTGTGAGGTGTTGTGAGGTGCTGTGAGGTAAAAAACTGTGGTGCTGTGAGGTGAGTTGAAACGCAACCATTCTTTCTACAGGCACTTCCCTTTGTTGTGACACGTCTTACACGCGCCGCATTCGGCTCTATTGTCCCCGAAGTGCGCAATTTCTTTCGTTATCCGTCATTTCCGGCTCAATGGCCGAAGGTGACGGCCACGCGCCTCCGTCGTCGTCCCCTACTTAGATGGACAAGCTATTCGAGGAGTTCCGCACTCAGCTGGAAGATTCTGGATGTTTGCGTTAGCGTATTCGTGCTGTTGCGATGGAGATGAATCCACGACGAGGCTCATGCAAGCCAGTCTCCGACTCGTTCACCAGTCACGGCCTGTACCTGGTAACGAAATTTGATTTCTTTCGTTATTTTTCTTGAGCTTAATTTGATGGATTGGTTTTTGTGTTTTGATTTTTTTTTTTTGGTGAAGAATGAAAGAGATGAGAGGTAAAAGGGTTTTAAATGTCTGAAAATAAGCAACTTAGCTATTGGAGTATGATCTTCTACTGGTGTTTCTTTTCCCTAAACCGAGACAAACAGATATTTTGGGGCCTCAAAAACTCCAGGCGAATTGAGAATCTGTCATTTGGTTGTTTTTTTAAATGGATTGTTTTGTTCTTGTTGGCTATTTTGACTTTTTCCAGAGAGTAATGGCTTGGATGGAAGAAGATAGCAATGAGTTATTCGATCAAAGGCTGGCAAAGGAAAATTATATGTTGAAGAATGCAATGTATCACAAGATTATCCATGCTTAAGTTAGTTGTTTAGATAAGCTAAATAGGTGGCCATGGTTTTGAATACATGAATAGCTACATGCATTAGAAAATTTTAGACACGTGCATGCCTGTGCGTGTGACAATCCTTTCTACTAATGGGATATTGACAAGAAAGTTGTGTAAGAAACTAACTTCTTGCTTTGGTGATTTGGAGTAAAGGTTCTTGAGAAGGCTAAGGCTCAGATTGATGTGCTGAAGGACCAGTACAGTTGACTTGCTGAAGTTCTGCATGAGTTCCCGGGACAGTACGATAGGTGAACAGCGTATCTTAGACACTTCTGTTGCCATATGATTTGTCAAATTTGTTGTGTTTGGTTAGCTTTGTTATGATTTTATATAGGTATTATGGTGACTGGAGGAGTGAAACGCAGTCTGTAGCATCGCTGCTTGCTTTTATGCACTAGCTGGAAACAGGAAATCTTCTTCTGCATTCTAAAGCTGAGGAGAAACTGGGATGTATGTCTGTTCCTATCCTCTGTTGATGATTATCATATACAGTTATTAAAGTGTGTATGAATCTTTGTGGATTCTTACATGATATACTTTTCAGTGAGGTTATTGAACTTCATTTAGTTTAGAATGCCACAGTAAATTTTATGCTCCAGTTCCACTCCATTCAGTTTTTTTTTAGTGAACAACTCGGATTTTGGTTTGGACATTGAGGATTATCTAGTTGGTAATGTCCCAAGTCCTAACTGTTGAGAGACTGATTCTTTGGATGATTGATTACTAGAAATGATTTGCAGGTATATGTTTCACGTCCAACGAAATGGTAAGAGCTACTCTATGGAACCCCAAAAGCATGATCCAGCTAGGTTAGGCAAATGTGAATCCTACTGTTTTTATTTTATTTTTTGGTCATAAAACATCTGGGATGTCATGATAATTGTAAAATGGAGGGTTTTGAAAGACGATTGTATGCTATAAATGAAGAGATTTTTAGGGGTGAGTTGCTTCTCATCTGGGTACGTTTTCTGGTATGGTACTCACCAAATCGATAAATTTCCTAGCGAAGGGTATAATTCTGATGAACAATAATTTTATGATGTAAAAAAACTTGAAGGCTTTAAAAATGAGCTGGAGAATCTAGTCTAGAAACATTCTTATTGTATACTTTCAAATGTTGCAGCCTAGATACGTGGTTAACCAAGTGACCGCTGGGGACTATGACTGCCCAGGAAAGGTGTTGAAGTTCTTAACAGATCTTCATGCTTCCTTCCAAATGCTTAATCTTCGGAATGATTTTCTTCGCTAGAAATTTGATGGTTGGGTTCCATATTGATGTTTGTGTTATTTCTACGTGTCGTATCATTATCTTTATAAGGTCTTTTCGGAATGGGATTTTGCTAGTCTTTTGTTAGAAGGGCTTGAAACCTTCATTTTGCATTTTACAGGTATGAAGTATGACCTCAGAAGAGTGGAGGAAGTTTACTATGATGTTAAGATAAAGAGGCTTGGCTGCGAATGGGGTATTCAACTGGAGATCAAGGAGTTCAGATTTAATCATAGAATGCAGAGTTGGATGTTACTAATAGATATCATCATTATTACGAAGCTGTTCCTGGTGGGTATTATAGAGCCAGGATATTACATTCTGAGAAGGAAGAGATTTGGTTACCATGGAAGCGGGCCTTCGGTTAGTTGCTGTTGTTATGGTTGATTTTCTTTTTGGTTTCTTTTAGTTTTAGTAATAGCTGGAGCTATACCCTATATCTGCACATACACATGAACTTAAGCCTGATGCTTTACATATACATACAGAATATTCATAGCACAAGAGTTATATCCCAAACCAAACTAGCCAAAATCCACAAACATATACCACCTACATATGTATTAGCCCTCAACCACAGCTAACCGCTCTCTGTTTAGCCATTTCCATCATCACCGTTCTCATCGGTACCTTCTTGAGTGTTGGAACTCCGGTCACCATATTGCTGTCTGGGTATGTTGTGATGGTTATTGATGCTTCTTTCCTGGTACTCATCAACATGACTATTTTTATAACCTTCAATAGCTTTGCCTTTACTAACATGTTGTCGTTGCACTTGTCCATATACTCCGCCGATTAAGGCCCTCCTCGGCATGGCGGCCTGACAAGAACTCACCATCATCAGAACCAGAAACAGGGCGACAAGCTTCATATTCATCATCACTTCTTGCTTCTCTATACAACAGTAGTAGTAGGTAGAGGTGATGAGAAACTGAGGAGTTGTATTGTATTTGCACAATATATATAGAGGAATGTGTGTGAGGGTTAACAAAGGGGAAAGGTTGTGTGGGAGTTATCATTTGATTTCATTGCTGTTTGTGGCTTCATTTTTAATGCAAGTCTAATGATGATTGAGTTGGATTTTTTTGTCCCATACTAGCAGCCATAATGGGGAAGTTCCACCATACTAGTAAAGTATACGTGGATACAAAGTCAATCAAGCGTTATTAGCAATAACTTACAATGGACATTTTAAAACAAAAGTATTATATGTTAGTAATTGCAATATGATGTCTCTATTCTTTTAATTGAGAATAACACTATAAAAATGTATCATTTGGATATTCGACATGAGTGTAAATTCAGATCGTCATACTTTCACGTACAAAGGTTACAAGTTTGTTATTTGTATATTCGAAATGAGTTTAAACTCGGGTCGTCAAACTCTCAAGCACAAAGGTTACAAGTGTGTCCTTTGGATATTCGATATGAGTTTAAACTCGAACAGTCAAACTCTCATGTACAAAAGTTTTCAATCCTACGATGTAATAAGTTGGTCAAAATTCAACGAGTGGCTACAAGATGCTACTCTCAATAGGAATCAAACTAAGAAGCTCTCGAATCCATACGGTTTACCCACAAACCACATAAATATCTTAGGGATCCAAAATTCATGCATCTACACATTAGAGTTGGGCATATTGATTCTGGCTTGCAAGTGCAGAGAAGTTTCTGGACAAAGAGAGTGGCGACAAGTTATTCAAATTGGGCATCAATGGTGATTTTGGATGGCTAATCTCTTGCTAACACGTGGTCTAGCTCCTTAGATATCCCAAAATCACTTTAGTGGGTAGGCATTCAGTTTCAAGGTAGCAAGTACCAACCCATCTATGACCAAACACATTCATGTTGGCAATGTTTTATGATGAACACGTGTCAATATTATTATATTGTGATAGAGATGTAAGATTTTTTCAATTCACTTGGGTGATACTCTACTGATAAATCTCTCTGTTCTGACTCGTCCCACCTATGGCGCCAAGCATCGTAGGCCGTTGTCTCTAATCCCGACCAACCATACATGATAACTTGCACGCTAAAATAGACAGAACCTACAACCACTACTTGACATGCCGTCGCCTGCCTGGGTATGGTATTCCTTTCAGCCAACCATGTTAGGCCACGTTTCCTAACACATGTCCGAAGCCCAAAACCACCTTCCCACGACTAACCTATAGTCTGCAGCAATGTGGCCTTCGTCGCCTTTTGGTCGTCCAAAGCTCCGCTATAAATACTCCCTCCTTTCCCCAAAGGAAGGCATGACTTGTTCACTCACACAAATAGCCTAAACACCTGAAGCTCTCCTTGACCGAACCTTCAACCATATTCTCTGCATTTCATCCCATCTCATACCTTGCATCTTACTTGCCTTTTCATCTTGCCTTGAGTTTCTTTCGATTATTAACCTGACCGTTAGAGTTTATTTGGCAGCCACCCCATCGGTGACCAAGTCCCCTTTCGCCCTCAACCCTTCTTAGTTTTCTCAAAATCGACTGTAGGTAAGCTGATTATTCAACGATTATAAATTCGGACATCTACAAAAACTATAAAGTTACTCTTATAAATAAGATATTAATGAGAGTACCACATAAATTAAACCCAAACAACTCGAATAGGTATTATCCGCTAGCACAGTTTTTTGTCCTTAAAAAAAATTCTTTTGGTTGAGAAAGATTATATGGGTGGCTTACACCTAACCAATGTTGGATACAAGTTTTAACACTTACCCAGATTAAAAAAAAAAAAAAACCCAAAACCATGTTAGTGGTTGGGATAAATATTGGCAGTTTGGCATAACCTGCTCAGTAGTAAATTCTTTTGGAACCAGCCAAGAACAAAACAAAATGTTTTGTAATATTGGGAAGGCAGTGCTTCCGAAGAGGAGGCATGGGCAGGTTGGTGAGGCCACTTATCCTATTAAACATTTTTTTCTTGCAGACAGCTAATACTTCTGTTATAACTAAACTGAAGATTGCACGTGCAGAGGCTGAGCCCAACCAAACTCCTATCAAATCATTCAATAACCATCTAATCGGTTATTGGAGGTTTGATCGATTTTTCGGTCCGTTCTCACTAACATACATTTGATAATAACCGATTAAATAGTCGATTCGATTTGACATGATTTTTTTATAACCCTGCGCACGAATTTATTCGAGTTGGCCCTCAAATGTGGGCAGGCCTCATGTGATCCATTCAGCAGCTACTACACAATAACTCCCCACACCACCCCTCCCCCATATCACTTCTTTGTCTAAAAACTCCACAAGCGACAATATATCTCCATGATTTTAGAACTACACGTGAATGCAAATTTAATTTTAGATGTATAGCTAGTTGATGAAGTCCAAAATTGGACTGGTTCCTCGGCTATTCGATAATCCCGTTGCTCGGTTTTAAAACGTATCAAGTGGTTGGACTGAAGTTAAAAAGTGTCTTCTTGAGTATGTTGAGGTGATCTATACAGTAAAAAACGTGAGATTGAGTTCTCCGAGGTGTACCACATGTGACGTTTCGATACTCAAGTAAGCCCAATGGAGAATAGTGCTAAGGAGGTTGCTCGGTACTCAGAGCTCTCTCTTTAGCTAGTAGTCAAAAAGTGAACACGTGAGAGATTTATCTGGGTGGATATCCCCTTCTATATGGTTCAATAGCAACTAATTACTCGTGATTGTGGGCGAGATTTCAAGGGGTGAATCCCCTCTTGATTTCTTTCATGTTCGGCGACGAGTACTCCTCGGTACCCCTAGGTGTTCGGTCACCTAGGGTTACCGAGGTGCAACCTTGTTTGACATTTTCAGTGGAAAGTTGTTCGACATCTCGGTGGGAAGTTGTCCAACACCTCAGTAGCCTTGCTCGTCACCTCGACATCTCAATCTCCTCGTCATCTTGATTTGTCACCACAGCAGTGTGGTGCCACACGCCGTGTTCTGATGTCACATATCGACATATTATTGGAGGGTGATTTTTTGGTATCATCACTAATATTCCAAAAATTACATTTATAGTTTGTTTTCCATGCACCGACATCCCATGCAAGATTGTCAAAACAAAACTATAAAGGCAGAATAATAAACAAATTCATGTTCTTCTAGAAAAATAAGGGCAAACCCTTAGACCCGGTGACAAAATTGTCACAACCCAATTTAAAGGTTATAAATTCAATTCCTAAAATCCCATAAACCCGACCCCACTGAGTTGTGCTTAGAATATCACTTCTCCCTTTCACTCACTTTCCTCGTATTTCATAAGCAGCAGTTTACAGTTTTAAGTTGTAAAATATGTAGGCTGAGAATCTCTATTTCACTTTGACCCACCTAGTACAACAGGACAAATTGTTAAGATACAAGTCGCACATTAAATTGCCACAATCCAACCGAGTGATATATAAGTAAGAGTCTTGTGCCGCTCACATAAGGACACGTTTTTTGAGCTTAAGAATCAATGGCGACAACGCATGAAGAACAAATCCGTGCGAAACCGTGTTTAGGCTTGTATTTCTTAGATGGTATTGGAACAAGACTAAAAAACAAATGATGCCAAAATACGTATTGTATAAACAGTATATTTTCAGGTACAATGTACACAACAACCTGCGATCACTGCAAGAAAAAGTGCAGAACAAAACTATATAATTTTATTTGGTTTGGTAAGATTGACGAGAGTCAAAGATATGAGAATCCTAAGACCATTAAGAGATTCAAAAGAAAAATGTGATCTCCATACTTTTTTCCTTCCCCTGTTTCTCTTCATCCAATCAAGATTTTCTCTTAATTTGGGGATTCATTTTGCAGTCACCATACCTCACCATCTCCTCCTGCATGGTCAGACCATGCAGAGATCCATAAATACTGAAACTTTATCCTCTGAATCCAATGCAATGCCCCCCTATATGAATGAATTAATAAGACTACGTATTCCAGACAAACAAAAAAAAACAAAAAGAAAAAAAAAAGACTAAGTATTGTACGGATGGTACACACTTTTTAAGCCTAAGAATATTTTGAGTGACCATCCAATCCAATTAAACAATCAAACAACAAAGTATTGTAGTCCTTATTCTATTTGTGGGTTCAAACTAGTTGCCAAAACCCAGATAGTTAATGGACTAGTTGGCCTGATCAAGACTAGTGTCGTACAAATTGTACAAACTTCAACAGTTTTACGAATCCCAATGGCTTTTTTACTAGTTATCTCAAATGCTGAGATGATCATATACGATTTCATATGGATCATATGCGTCCATCTCAACTTTTGGGATAGCTCGGACAAAAAACACTGAGATCCTTGACATTTCTGTTCAAGCCCCTGTTTGTTTGTATCTACAGATACACTTGCAAGTGGTGCAAGCTGAACAAAAGTGAAAACTTGAGACACTATTTTCTTGCATACAAAACAAACCCACTTCAATACTTTAACAGCTGCAGAGATCTGCATCAAAGATTTCACATTTACACACAAAACTGATTTCATTTGTGCTTGGAAAAGCTTCTTCTATATTTTACAATATCCTCAAAGTTGATCAAACGAATAAGTGGGATCGCACTTTGCCCGAGACGAGGCTTATCCCCATCCCATCCCTTCTCTTATCTTTTCTTTCTTCCACTCTCAACTTGTGGGGTCTTAACTTTGTGAACTTCGAAAGATCACCGATCAAGCACCATCCCCACTAAAAGCAGAGAGACAGAGAAAGAGAGTGCCTTGCTTTCCTATGTGTTATTATTTCCTAATATTTTGCATGCTAACTATACATCATTCTACGCATGCTCGTACGGTTTCGTATACTTCCAGGGAAGAATCATATTTTCAACTATATATATATATATATTACTCATACTCTTTAACTTACTCTTCCAGCTATGGTAGCTACCTATCATGTCTACCATTTAATGCTTCAAGGACACCGAATACTTCCAATCCTACATTTATATAAGCTTCTCTTACTTGTGTGAACCACCACTGCCAAAGCTCTCATTCTCTACCTTCAAATCAGTAACTCCCTCTCTATCGTTGTCTTTCTACAGAAACACATGAAGATAACGATGGGGAGGATTCTAAGGAGATGCCTAAACAGATGGAGAAAGACAAGGAGTGAAGTCATACCGTGTGCAGCCTGTGAGTGCTGCTGTCAATGGGGTTTCTGGTCTTCCATTCAAGAAGGCAACTCAATTCCCAAAGATGTGCCAAAGGGTCATTTGGTAGTTTATGTAGGGGAGAACCATAAGCGTTTTGTGATCAAAGTCAGCTTGCTCAAGCACCCACTCTTCAGGGCATTGCTTGATCAAGCTCGAGATGAATATGATTTCAGTACCGATTCGAAGCTCTGTATTCCCTGCAATGAGAATCTCTTCCTTGATGTCGTTCGATGTGCTTGCTCACCGCAGGACATACGAATGTTCCTGTGCCTTCAGGGAATTCATCCACGGACTCTCTGCGAAAATTCGATTGATTCATGAGTCTAATCCAATGCTAATATTAGTAATATAGTAGTTATAACGTGTTATATACTATGTATGATTCTAACGTAAAGATTCTGTAGCTATGAGTGCAATTCATTTCAAGAACTGTAAAAGTTTGATCTGATCTGAACTCTGCCTTCTTATGGAAAACAAAAGGTTTAAAATGCAACCTAACCTGACAGAAACCAATTTCAGCACCCAGTAGAAGCCAAACCTCTGCAAAAACAAGCATGTCATGTACGCTTCACTGCCACCGTCATGATAGATGAAGACTCCACTGTCTATATCGAGACACTAAAAAAAGGCCATGGCCATTGCACAGGAGTACTAAAAAGTAAATTGGGGAAGAAAATAGTGTAGTACATGAAGCACATAATCAAATGAGATCATTTAAAACGGTCCATCATCCCAATCTAAAGTCCTTGGGAGTAACCTAATCTAAAACTAACCAAACACATCTCCCACCGTATTAAGTAATGACGGGTCAATTTCAAAGGACATGCAATTGGTCCAGTGACCACGGCTTGTCAGGCTAAGAAAAGATTAATGAAGAAGCTGCAAAATGTACTACCTACAGATGGTATTGTTTCCATCTCCTTGCAGCAGAGACGCCAACAATCCTACACATTCTGCCATTTCAAGAAAGACGCCAATAAAGCGGCTAACACTTTATGACTTTGCAAATCCAAGGAATAAAGCTGGGAGGAACAAGATTCTCGAAAAGTTCCTCATATGCTGCCTCTGCAAAAGATCAGCAAAAGGAAACCGTAGGAGCTACATTTCAATGCAGACAATTACATTAATTGGTATGATTCAAGCCACTCTATTAAGAACAAAATGTAGGAGCTGTATTCAATCAAACTCCACAGGATCTTTTACACTCACGTCGACTCCCAACCATTTTCATCAAAGTGCTCTAATTTCAAGCTAAAATTCCAGCAATCTCAGTTGCCAAAGACTTCAATATTCCATTGTCTCTGACTTAACACGTCAACATTCTAAAAGAACCTCAGCAAATATTGCAGCCAGCAGCCACTGTCTGTAGACGTTTTCTTTCCTTATTAAAAGCTTAAATTTGATACTAGCTGACTACTACTTTCTAAGAGGCACATGCCTGAAACTGGGAAAAACAGTATAGCAAGCCATAAACACTGTTCAAAGACAAACTTGCAAATTTAATGTCACATCTTCTACTCCCTCCATTACCCTTGGTTCAAAGTTCAAACCACCACCACTGCATAACAATGAGAGAGAGAGAGAGAGAGGATCACATAGATTTGCTGGATAAAACTGCTGCATTTGGCTAAAGATATATAATATCCATTTTCACCCAATCAACTCCACATATAAACGACAGGTCAATTTCTCATGCTTATATGCAGAGAGACTTATCTCTCCTTATATTCCTGGACCTCATAAATCCAAGATGTAGATGTAATCTCCAAATGAAAAATATGCATTCAGTGAGGCCAATGTACCCAGTAAAAATTACAAATAACAGAAACCAAAAGGCTATATGAAATCTCACATCATAGAAGAACCAATGCAAAGTTTCTGTTCCATGCTATTTATACTTATATGAGTTATATGCCATAATAAAGACCACGAAGATCAACTTCTGAAAAAAAAAAAAACACAATCATGAGAGTCTGTTCTAAATGCAGAACAAAAGATTCCTCTCATTATAAATCATTGAAAGATAAATATTTGAAAAATAGTGGCAAGCAAATGTACACATGAAGCATTCGGTGGAAAATATACATATGTGGTATATTGCTTCTTGGTAGAAGTACATACAACACATTGCTGGTGTTTGGCATTACATCAAATGATGGCAGTCTGAATCACTGGGGCTGCAATGCAGGAGACAAAAAACACTGAAAGTTTCATTGCATTGCTTTTTTAGCATTACTGTTGAAGCCCGCAATATAAATTGCTGTGACCTTATCACCACCGAGTATCATCTAAGGCCCTCAATTAAGCCCTCCAATTCTCTACGCCCAAACCGCCTACCTTCCGAATTAGCATCCCTACTCCTTGCCACAAAATAGAATATCAGCCAAGCCACCATAAAGTAAACCTCCACAGCTGACTGGAAAATTGCAGCAAGAAATTTCCCAAAAAGCATAGTCAAGACCCATCTTGCAAAAGAACCACAAAGAATAGCTTCAAAACACTTTATTTTTATGGCTTTGTTCATCATAGTTAATATCAAATAACAACCTTCCTTCACTATCTCTCTTCCGCTTCTCCTGTGATCCACTATGGCAATCCATCCATCTAATGCAAATATAAAAGACACAAAGGTATCCAACAAAAACCAGGTAAACAAAAAACCTGAAATCTCCTTCTCAAAACCCCTAATCCATGGAGACATAACCGAGAAGGGCATCAATTTCAATCTGACAAAGAGCTTAAAGAAAGAGTACTGATCCTCAATTTCACCAAAATACCACAGTCCAAGAAGCTGAGTCAATGCATCCCTAACAGCCCATCTCATGAGGATGAACCCAGTCAGCCTTTTGAGACCCAGCTTAGAACCATCCCATAAGAGCCCAACAAATGAACTAAACCTCCCTAACAGATCATTAACAACGGTGATAAAAACAACGCCTAAAACCCATGAATATATAGCAATAAACCCTATAATCACCCAGCCATAAGCAGCAGATAATAAAGAAACAAGGAAAAACAAAGCTGCTGCATCCCGGCGACCAAGCTCCAATCCCTTTATAAAGAACTGCAAATCCACGATCCTCTCGAAATCTTGACCACCTTTTTCTAGGTTAACTGATCCATTCTCTTTTTCTTTGTTATGTTGCTCGTCAGTATTAATGCCATCTTCATTGTTAAAGTTACTGAAATCATCACTTTCTTTATCAAAATGAGAAATTGGGGCTTTGAAAGTAATACCGGTGCGGACAATCTCGGGGAATCTGATCCCATTATCGACGACAAGATCAGAGAATCCCAATCTGGTATCAAAATTCGAGAGAATCACATAACTGGCATTGACGGAGCTCTTGCGTTGGTGCCCAAAGAGCGCGCGATCCGTATCGTCGTCTCCAGAGAAGAAATCGTCATCCAATGTCCCCACGCGCGTAAGGTGAAGAAAGGGACGACGGTGATGACGCAAGCGATGGTGGAGGTCCTGCTGCTGCAGCTCCTGGTGGTGGCCAGCAAGATCAAGACGCGAGAGGAGGGACTTAAGGGAAGCGTCTCGGTCGATGAAGGAGGTGAGGAGGTGAGTCCCATTCTCGACGAGTGTACGGAAGGAGAAGAGAAGGAAAGAGAGGAAGAGGAATGTGAAAAGATTGGAGGTGAAGGTGGAGGTGGTTTGCTTGAAGAGTTGGGTCGTCGTTCGTAGGTGGCTGAGACGGAGGTGATCGGTCATGGCGTGGTGGTGCGGTCGAGATTTTGGGGGATGGAAGAATCAAAGGAGACTGCTTTTTCTGGGTTGATTTCTGCTCCTTTTTACAACTTTTTGGTGGTTTGTGGGAGAAATGAGCGCGTGAGGAAGTGAGAGTGGGGAAGATATGGGATATTTGGATAGCCACCATGTTTTGTCAAATTTAATTATTGAAGAACCTTAGACTATGACTATGTATAGATATTGTAATAATTTTGTTTTTTAGATAATGATTTTTATTCTAGTCTATGTAGCATTTGGATAGTGCAACAACTGTAGAATTTGAAACATTTTTGTCCAATATATTTAATTTTTTTATTCAAGATATAAAGTCACAAACGTCTAATATGTTTAAAGACCCGTGCAGTAAAAGTCACAAATGTCTTATATGTTTAGGTCAAACGTCTAGTATTAATGACCTGTGAAGTTACAAACGTTTAGTCTTAAAAGACATGTGCAATAGAAGTCACAAAAATATAGTCTGTTCACTTGTCTGGGGTCTGTGATTAAAACCACTCTGACTAGCCTAGCCTGTTGTAGAAGTATGTGATTAAAACTACATTAACTTCAACTACAAGGACCCTCGTCACTTATAAGTACATGGCACCAAAAAACAAAAAAAAAAGGGACATGGCACAATGGAGTAGTTGGGCTCAAGAAAAAGACCAATGATTTATGAAACTAGAAAAGAAATAATTAACGTTGCCACAAAATACTTGCCCTCAAAAGGGGGGGCCATGGTATTGGTACACAATCCAAAAGCAATTCCCACATCAGCAGAAGAGTAAAATTCTCCACTCTCCAGGAGGGACATATGTTGCCATACTTGAATAAGTAAAACACAAGTGATTGAGAAACTAACAATTTGGAGCTCAACAAGCAAAACTTTTTAAATAATAATGCTAGAAACCAGGGGGGAAAGTGGAGGAGCTTAGTTAAAATCTGGCTTTTCTGGGTATGTGCAGCCAGACCTTTGGATGATAACATTGGCAGCATAATTGCCAGCTCTCACACATTCTTCAATTGGTTTCCCTTGAACCAACTGTGAGAGGAATCCTCCCACAAATGCATCACCTGGACAAGACAAATAGATTAACTCAGTTTTGGCTAGATGAAACAGTTCACCATGATTATCCACGAAACCGTGATTATCCATGAAACCGTGCCTATCCTAAATGTATGCATTTGGTACTTTAAAAAGTAATTCCAATTGGAAATGACTCTGTCTATGCCACGGCCATCTAACAGGATCGTTTATAAATGGGAAAATATTCTAAGGTCAAGAAGAAACGGAAAAAGTTTCATTGGTTAAAGACTTTAAGCCATTTGACACTAGCATGCCGCTATGGTGGGCTAGTCGTTTTGAACTTCTAAGAACAAGAGATGCAATGGAAAGATATGCTAGTCTATTTGCGAACACATACCTGCCGCATTTGTATCAACAAGTTTTTCTTTAGGTAATAGTATGACCGGGAACTTCTTAACTTTCCCATCCTCCGCCACCACGACGGGATCTGCACCCTGAGTAATAACAGTAATTCTTTTGTACGTTCCAGAAGCTTTGGGCCACTGAGAAATCTTTATGGCTATTTCTTCAACATTATCTGTCTGTTCATCGAAAACAACTTAAGCAGGTCAGCATTTTAAAATAGAAATTATATCTGGTCAAATGAGGCACTGAGCAAGACATTACATTCCAGCCATGAACTTTTGAGAAGGTTCTTGCTTCCGTCTCATTGCCAAAGACATAGTCCATATACCTGAAGCCCAAAAAAAGTCCTGTTTGAAATGTCTTTTTTGAAGTAATCCAACTAAAATAGAAGAAGAAGAAGAAGAGTTGCTTACGGCAAAACTTTCTCCTGTGCATCCTTGAAAAACTCGCAGATAAATGGAGCAGAAAGGTTCATTGTGAATACCTAAAAATAATGTGAGCAGTCCTTTATTCAAACCCTCTTGAAAAGCAATACATAACAGTATAAGAGATATATCTCAAGATATACCTTATTATTTGCAGCCGCATGCTCGGCAACAAGCTGGATGGAGTCTGGCGATACAGTGAGAAAAAACCCAGCTATATAAAAGTACTTGGCTTTCTCAACTGTTCAAAAAAGATTTACAGTCAGTTACTGCGTATCGAATCAGATAAGGGGATAAAAACATATAGCATGCGCACAGATAGAACAGTACCCAATGCCCAATTCTCTGGTCTCTTCAAATGCTCAGATTTGTAGCAATTTGCAGCAGAAAGATTGGCAATGAGTGACCTATCATAAGATTAACTATGAAAAACATAGAACCTTGACATTTCTTGACACAACCATCCAGCATAAATAACAATCTTTTTGGCAGGCAGTGGAAAGAAATTTAGAAACTAGCTTGATTTTAAACTCACCTTTCTCCACCCACAACACAGACAGCACAAGTACCCGTACCTGTAGACTCATCCTCATAATAGTGTGCCTGAAATTGACACACATTAGCAACATTGCCCATTATATAATTTTCTTTCATAGAAAAATACCGTCTTGGATCAATAATCATCTTGAATGTTTCTCACAGGATTAAAGAATGCTATTGGTGTTTTGTGCAACAAAGGCACCCTTGAAGCTAAAGAGTGAGTTTATGGGTCTGTTATAAGTCCCGCAGTGATGCATGCTGCAGAATGTTGGGCAGTTAAGAGAAAACATGCCCAAAAGACAAACGTAGAAAACATAGGAATGTTGTTCTGGATGTGAGGATAGTCGAAAGACATACAAGGAATAAAGCCACTTGATCCAGGGTAGAGGTAGCTAAAATTGAAGACAAGATGATGAGCACCCTTGTTTAGACATCTTGCTACTCTTGGGCAAAAAGTGGAGAAAATTAAGCATGAGACACTGAAAAGAGAAGATGAAGGCCCAAAAAGACAGGGACAGAAATAAATAAATAAATATATATATGTAAATGCTATAGGGTCAGCAGAGGGTGTAACTTCAGATAGGATTCAATGTTGTGGATTTCAACTAACCTTCCTGATTGATTGATATAGCTGACACCAAAATGCTTTGGGATTAAGGCTTTCAATTACGATGACAATATATGATTATTTCATAGCATAAACACCCAGCGCGCGTACACACAAATTAACTCACAACGTAGTCTAAATATGAAATAAGTATACCATATAAGAAAGGATTTTTGGGATGAAGGAATCTGACTGTGCTGATGCGATCGTGATTACAATTACATAGCATGTACACCCAAGCAAAGACGCACACGCGCACAGAATCACTTCATTTCGCAGTCTAATTGGAAATAAGTAAACCACATAGGAAAAGGAAATTATATCTGTTGAAAAACTTACATTAACACCTGCAAGGGCTGCGTTCTTCTTCATTTCTTCTCCAAACTTGTCCTTCCCAATGCAGCCCATATAGCTTGTTGCACCAGGAGTTTGAAGCATCCACTGCAAAATGCAAAATGAAAGTCATCTTACCTAGGTTGAAGTTTAATCACGAAACTCCATAAAGGATTCGTAGTATACCTGAGCAACTTTAATTGAATTTTGAGTAGCACCTGCATACAATACGATTCACAAAAGCAATTATATAAGCCTATAAAATAATAGCATCTAATGTTATTTTGAGAAAATAATTATATGTTTAAGCATCACCTCCCGCGATGTACTCCACGTTGTACTTGCTAGACATTTCCTCATACCTGGATAAACATTCAGGTCATATCAGGCTTACCACCTTGGTGATCATTCTGTGGTTGAGCTAAGGCACTAGCACGGCACTAGTATATAATCATTTGAACATGAAAAATTGCAAACTACCCTCCTAAGTGGTTCATAATCTACTACATAATAACAGTACCCATATTTAAAGTGTTAGTATACTTGACAAGCAAAGACCTGGAAGCTAAAACAACAGAAACATATGCAACCAAAAAGTTCAATTTAATCAAGGTACTGACATCCAACCGCATCACAGCAAAGACTGGTAAAGAACTAGCATAGCAAGATAAAACACCGAGCATGATAAGAAACCTGTTACCATATAACCTTTTCAAGTTAACAGTATGAGGAAAAATTAGGCAACAAAGTGATCACAATCTTAATTATTGGGATAAATCCAAAGAAATTGCTTACATTGGTACGTGCTTCTCCTCTGCAAGAATTGCATTATTCAACTTGATGTCATACCTTTGACCAAAAAACATAAAACCAAATTAGATCTCGCAGCAATGAGGGTGAGAATATCTGTAAAAGCATGTAATTCTTCGTTCAACTTCAATAAATTATGTTGGGTAAAATTCAATATAAACCCACATTAAGCAATGTGGAACACTAACATTTCATCCCACAGTTAAGGCTTCCCTGAAACAGTTAGTTTCTCTACTTGAATAAATGGGAGGTGTTAAGTTGACTCCATCCCGAAGGCCTAATCAAACCTTCCAACACCCCGTAACGAGAAACACCATTCAGTCAAAAGCCTAACAATCCTCCTATTCCGTATAATGAAACAAAAAAAGATGGCTAGATAATATTGTGGGATGGTATTAAGATCCCATAACTGTAGTTTTGCACCGACCCAGTAAGATCGAAATGCAAATCCATCACGCGATTGGTTGCAACATTGAATAACAGTAATCAGCCAAATGAGATCCAAAGACGAAGAAAAAGTCAAAACCTATGAATCATGATCTACGCAACTAAATTACGAAGCAACACATCCAAAACAGATATCATATTGAGAAGCAAAAATCTACACAGTGACTCAATTGTAAACAAAATTGAGATCTGAACCGATGTGGACATACTTGTTCAAGAACTCCTCGTCGACAACAGCCGAGATATCCAAGAGGGGATTGCCCATCCCCAACAGAATTCCCTCGGACGCCATTACAAGCCGAAATGGAAGTGTGAAAATTTACGGAGATTAACACACAGGGAGGAAAAAAAAAATTTGCAGATGCAGATTGTAGTGGTAGATCTGGGTGTGTGTAAGGCGCTTAAAAGGGCAGTAGGAGAGTAATCCGTGGAGTCTCAATCTCTCACCAACCCAACCCTAGCGATGGTCCACGAGGAACCCACTTTGCGGTAGGTGTTTTGACCTTTTTTTTTTTTTTTTTACATAAATTAGTTTTTATTTATTGTGTGTGTTGTCTACTCGTGTGGTGAAGTAAAATGAGTTGTGGTGGCAAAGGGGAAAGACAACTTTTGATTATTAAAATATTTGATAAATTTAATTTAGTCACTTATTTTATAAATGTTTCAATTTAGGTATTTAAATTTTTAAAATGTTTTAAATTAGTCACACGGACACGAACAGATTTTAGAGAGTTCGGACAGTAATTAACTGTGGTGACATCAAAAAATAATTGAAATTTTAATTGATGTGGCATGATGACTTGGATATTTGTCATATTTTTCAAAAAAAAACTAATTACACAAGCAAAAAATGAACCCAAAAAAAAATAAAAATACCAAATACTTATTCTAGAACGAACCGCTGCAAGAACCACAAACTCAAATCTCTCCTCAAATCAATACCACCAACTACAATAATAACACAGACCGCTCACATCAGCCTAAATTAGTTGATTTTGACTATATTGTGCCATGTGGTATGGTTGACTGTCCGAATTGGGCGAAAATTGCTTGTGTGACTAGTTTGGAACAGTTTAGAAATTTGGATACCCAAATTGAAATGTTTATAAAATGAGTAACTGACTTGAACCTGATCAAATATTTCAATGATCAAAAGTTGTCTTTCCCATGCCAAAGAATATTTGGTGTGACACAAAAAATGATGTGTCAACGTAAGGGTAAAATTGAATATTTTTCATTGATATCAATTCAATTATGATAAATTTTTTTTTTTTAAAAATGGAATAATAAAATTGGTTGAGAGAAAAATTGGAAAAAATATCTTGTTTTAACATTGAAAATGCAATCAATCGCGTTGTGTCGAGAGTTGAAGCAACTTATTGTAGGTAGTTCAGTTTCAAACTCATCACGGTGCAGTGATATTATAACACACCGCTCGGCCAAACACTTTTTTGTCTAAACACGATGTGTTCAAGTCAAAAGTGTGTTCGGCAAGTGTAACATGTAAACACACCGCCAAAAGCACCATAAACTAAATCGTGCTACTCACTTTGAAGTACAATTGACATTAAACCCTAGCTATTACGAAGCCCATACAACTATTCTTAATAAGGCCCATCTTAGTGAGTGGGCTTTAGTTCATCATCGGATCCAATTAGATTTTGAAATTTTCAATTTGCTGCCTAAATCCCAAAACCCATCTCAATTAAATTGAATTAAAGTGACTTACAATACTTTAAAAAAAAATTTATTTTTTTATTCAAATTTTTTTTCTACTGCTGATGAGTAATGGGGTGTATTACATAGACGCCCATAAAGATGACGTGTCTCATCCTGATGATCAGGGTTCGAATCTCTCTCTGTTTTAAAATGATTGTATTACATAGCACAACAAACCAATACAAACTTCATGTCAAAAAATACCATCCAAATCATAAAAAGAAAGCATGATAATGTCATGCTAGCTACTAATACATTGAATGACCTTAGAACATGCAATTCATTCTTAATTTGCTTCCTTTCTGCATGAATTCTTAACATATAATAACATGATGAAAAACTCTTAATTTCTGGACAAAAAAGAGCAAGTGAGAAGACTGTTTTGGTTCATTGATGGCTGCTGCCGGGGTGACATTCAAGATCCTTGGGGCTGGATATTATGAAGCTGTTGAAGTAAGTTATTATACCTATTTGCCACTGTCTGCAACAGTTCTTGATTTGAAAAAGAAGATTGCATCCTTCTACCGTGTACCGGTTGAGAGGCAAATTCTCCAATGCATTGAAGCAGAGGATTTGCAGGACGATCGCACCATCGAATCCTATCATTTTGATCGCAACAATCATGTCAACGTACTCCTCTTGGTTGCTAAACAACCCGCTCCTGCTCCTGCTTCTGTTGAAAAATCTAACATTCAGATGAAGGAAGAAGGCGAGAAGAAGAACATTGATGATGCTAAGGATGATGAAACTGATATTCAGAAGAAGCAAGGTGAGAAGAACACCGAAGCCAAGGAGGATTATTGACTATTGTAAGATGTTTTTAAGTTTGCAAATGTAGTAAAGAAATAAATGCCTTCTCATGGCTGGTATTACTAGTTAAATCATTTCTGAACTATAAAAAGGAATGCCAATGTGTAGTGGTTTATATTTATAAACAAGCGGACAGAACCCAATTCACAAATCATGACTTTTGAGAATAAATGCGACCCTACCCATTAGTGTCGTGAGCCAAATTTAGGCCCATTAACATGTGCTCCCCCAAGGTCCATTTGCTAACAATTAGGTTGCATTCCATTATAATATGCACCTTAATTTTTTCCTAAAATTTGCCATCCAAGTTCCAACAGTTTCACATCTACTGTACTATCCTTTTGTTTGTTAATGAAGGTAGAGCCATCCATCTCTTGCATTGAACCAGTCACTCAGCACACAGACGTATCAAATGAGACTCAGAGAAGCTCTTGACCCAGTGAAGCATTTTCATTACAAAGGAAGGATGAGTCATAGGGTTTTCAAGTTATAATTTTACTGTTATCAGATTATGCTCCACAATCCTATTGTACTCCACTTGGATTGCTGATTTTGTGGTCATATATATATATATAGAGATGTTTATTGTGCATTTAGACTTCATTTGTCTAAGAGAGCTAGATAATTATAAGAGAAGAAGATGACATTATTGTAATTTTAAGCAAGGGTCGCCTTCTTTGGGTAAGGCTACACACCTTGGGCTGATGTCTGTCCTCTACTTGCCGACCCTTGCTCGGGCTGAAGATCCCAGTACTCACATAAGAAGAATACTTTAGCACAAGTAGTGGACTCCATAACACAAAAGGGGGCCCATTAAGACATATTGAACATAAAAAAGCCTGCCCCCTCTCTCTCTTTTTTTGAACCCACCGAAAGCACAGACTATCGGACTACATTCCAATGGTAAATTCTAGGGCGACATGTAATACCTACAAATCACATGGGCTGGTTAAGTCCTTGAGGGTTAGAACCTGCGACTTTGATGAGAGATCGATGAACAAGTGACTTTGAGAACAAACGTTAAGAAGTTCAAACAACTAATTTAAACATCTGAGCCAACCAACGATTTTTTGTTCTCTCTCAATTTACAAACCCTAGATCGGGCGAAGGTGCTTTGCATTGATGTTTACATCTTCTTGTTCTGTTATTAGGGAGCTTGAATACTTTCCAGTTTCCACTCTCCATCACTCTCAATTCAATTCTCTCTCTGTACAAGTCTGTGCTTCTGCTTAATCTCTGTACTTCTCTACTCATCTTTTCCTGTTTTGAGAATTATTCTCTTTGGTCTTTTCTAAACTTGGCTCAGATCCCAAACTTGTGTCAAAACTAAGAGAGACTAGAAACAGAGATAGAGAGATGAATGCTTGTCGTAAATCTACACCCCATACATTTCAATTATAATGTTCGTTTTAGGTTGTCCCGTACCCGTAGATACATCGGGTCCACACGACTTTGTTTCTCCCAAGCTAACAAGTGGGTCAAGACCCAACTCTCTCAACTAGGGAAAATGCCTAGTTGAAAAGTTAGGGGTGGACTTACCCTTATTAAGGAAATTATAATTCATACATCTATCGATATGAGATTCCAACAATCCTAAAAGATTCCAACAATCCTATACCCAAAAACAATTTAATAAGTAAAGAAACAGACAAAATCTATTTGCTAGAGACTGCACTGGTCCTGATATCAATACAAGTAGGCGCAAAATAAATATTTCACCATCACTAATTCATTACCATGTGATTTGTTTGTTTCCTGTAGAACTAGTAGCTCAAAAAAAGTCACATGCTCCCTGGCTCCTCCAACCTAACCATCCCCATAAGAATAGCTGTTATATAGTATCCGGTTCAAGTTGGCATGACTACAAGTCTATGTAGTGTCAAGTTTAGTGGTGTTGGACGATACTATCAGAAAACGTGATTTTTGTGACGAAAATTTTTGTTGCAACATGATTTTGGATTATTTATTAATTATTTATTCAAAAATATGAAAAATAACACTAAAAGTCAAAATACTATAGGATAGAAGTAACTAATACCAAGGACTCTATCAAATGATAAGTTACGGGCATTTAAAATACAATACTAGTAATTTATAAGACTAGATTAAATCCATTTGATGGGCCTTTAAAATTAATACAATAATTTATAAAACTAAATCCATCTTATTGGGCCTTTTAAATTTCTTATGGGTAATAAGAAATTTTACTGGTGTCAAAATAAAAAATTGAGTAGTGTCAAAAATCAATTTTATAAATAAGTATATGAAAAAAAAATTATTGGTGTCAACTGACACCACAACAACACACTTGGGTCTGCTCCTAGGAATACAAAGTCGTGCTGCTAGTATGAGCTGACCCAAAGCGGATAAAATGTCACTAGTGCTGAGAAATGAGCTGTTACGTATAAGTCCATTTTCAATACTTGGAACAAGTCAAGGTGTGTGTGGGGCAACATTGCATGGATCACGCTTCAACATGGAGTTATGGGTTGGTTAGGTGGGATGTATGGTGTTTAACCAATTTTCTGGTTTCCCTTGGACCTCACAATCTCTCTATATATATTAATTATTCTTTTTATTTTTAAATTCTTGGAAAAATTAATTACAAGCTTCAGTTCATATGATTGGTTGTCACGTTTAGTTAGAAAAATCAATCAATGCACATACATATATACATACATATATATATATATATATTTATATTGGGACTAAGACATTCAACAATTAATGGGATATTTCATTGCCTCTCAAACCTTCCACTTACCTTACCTAACCCCCTCAAGAGATCACCACTAGTTTTTTAGGTAAAAAATTTCTATCAAAACCTAATTTCCTGCAGGTTTCCATGCACACTAAAAAGGTAAATGTGTTGTGTGGATCACTCTAATTGGTATGAAATAAAATTTGCTATAAGTATCACTCCTAGTTCTATATATAGTGAAGATATATATATGTTTGGATTTGTATATATAGAACAGTACTGATGTTGATGTGTTTGTTAGATATATTATTCACATCAATCATGGATTCTCGTTGATTTTATGATAAATTCATGTAACGATCTTAAATTTTTTTTGAGATGAAACCTCAAATGATGTAAACAAGAAATTAACTCATAACCTAGCAATTAAAAGAAAGTAAAAGTCTTTTTTGGAAGTTGTAGATTTATTTTTTTTTTACCTTGAGTTTGTACATGAAATTACTATTTATTTGCCTGACATGTTTGGTTTAGAGGCTATCATACAGACCCATAAATCTAACAAGTGCATGATCTATCTCATATTAAAAAAAAGTAAAATTAATGTCCGTGGAAAACAAAATGTAATTTTAAAAGAGTACATATATACTACAACGCCCAAATATTGTTCACCATTAACCCTCAATCCATACGACACGTGAGATATTCGTTAATTGTAAACACATGTGTAAGGTTCCCTAAACATTCAACAAGCCTGTTGAATGAGATTTAAAATGGACGTAAACATATAGTTAGCCCTTACCCAAAGCAGTCAGAGCTAGGGCTTTGCGCACTAGGTTTACCCAAGGTACTACAATTTTTGAAATTTGTTTACACCTAACCAATTAGTCTGGCATCTCATCCCAAAATCCCTCCTCCCTCTCCTCTCTCTCAGGCCTCAATACTCACGTACAAGACACATGAATATCGTCTCATTTTACAGGAATTTTTTTATTGCGATAGATCAGTAACATTTTATGTTGCCGTTATGAACACCAAAGTGGCTAGGGTTGATCTTGGGACAAAGCATTTTTCTTTTTAAAATTTGATCCTGTTTCAACAACTATGGCTACTACCAATACCAAAATATTCCATGGGACATTGGTTGGGTTGGTGTTCCACTGACATTTGAGCCTTTTGTTTATTCAACAAGGTAAAGGGATTTCCATTGACCAGCTGACCTAAGTCATTAACAAATTTTTAAAAAAGAAATCAAGAACAAAAAAACGATAGTGGGTCTCATTTGACCAAACCACACTTGTATATGCGTACATGCACACATACAATTTCCACAAAGTCTAGGGGGATCGACTGAATGAGGTTTCATCATTGATTCTCTTTTGTTATAGACAAAATGAATGCAATGATAAGAACAAAGAGGATAAACTTGTCATTCAACAAATAGGGTATACTTGCCTACTTTGATGAACGAGAATTTTACCTTTATATATCGTTAAATTGAGTACTCACTTTCCCATATTAAAGAGATTATATGAATATATATGAGTGGCGAGGTGGAATATTTTTCTTGAAATAAATCTATGAGTGTTTGCAACACAGAATTTAAGTGTTGCAAACAGTGAGGGGAAGGTATGAACACCGAGGTATTCCACAACGAACAATATTGATTCAGAAATCGAGTACTCACTTGGGTAATCACTCTCCCAAACTAAAGACGAATGGGTTCCAGTAGCACATTATGTCATTTTCGTAATAAAAAGTGAAATATGTTATTTATGTAATTAATTTTTAAAATAAGGTTACTATCGAAAATGATATAGGACTAAATAAGGCTAATATGTTGCTGCCACTGAAGTTGCAGTTATTTACAAGTTTTATCAGCTAGTAGAAATCATTTTGGTGGGCTTGAATTGGTTGGGTTGATTTGGAGCAAATGTCCGAATTCAATGAAATTTGACTGGCTGAAACGAAACAAAAATGATAAAGATCTCAATAATAACCATCCCAACAGTGTGTGGCAAGCATTCGTTGGATGTGGTTTTCAATGAGCCCCTTGCTATGATGTCACCACACCCAATGGATGCATGCCACACACTACTGAGATGATTCTGGAATAGTTACTACTGAGATCCCTAGCTTTGTTGGAAGCGAAATGACATTTTGATTTCTGAACTGAACTAGGTGCATTGACCCTTGGCCCCAACCTCGTTTCGTCAGATTCCATCGTTTCGGGTCTCAAACGGGTCATTTTCTGTTTTCAAGGGTATTTTTATGATTTTATGTTTTAGCTCATATTAGGGTTGTAGTCGACCTTAGTGGTCATTATCTATTATTTTATAAAACATATTAAAAACCTAAAAAGTTTTCTCTCAAATTTCTAATGGATTCTAGTATTATTCTTTTCATCAAACGTTGATTTGATTCATTACTGTTTTCTTTTATTGATCTGCCTGCATCAGGAAAAAAAACCTCAAATTTAGGCAAAAACAAGTAGCTAAAGGAAGTACATTTATGGTCATATTTTTTACCATTTACATAACATTTCTTTAATCAACAACATGGTACCTAATCAAATCTAGATTCATGATTCTTTCTTTAACGAACACTCTATAAAGATTATTATAAATGAACCCAATCTCTATAAAGAATATCATTATTATATATTTACATATTAATACATATTTTCTTATTCTCACCAACCACGCACACCCCTCCCCATGCACCACTTACCACCACCACCACCACCTTACAGGAAATTTACCATTTCTCCACCAATGATGTATACTAAGTCCACGCTCACCTAATCTGGACCCTTAGATCAATCTAATCAACGGCTGAGATCTACTTCAACCAACCCAGTTTTCCTTTCTCTCTCTACCACCCCTTATGCTTACCTACCAAGACGGCAAGACTATATCTGCCTACAACTCTCTCTCTCTATTTAAACTCCCACATCCACAGCAATATTTTCTCAAGAAATCCATACATCCGCCCAGATTTTCTCTCTTTCTCTCTCTAAATCCAATCCAGCAAAGCCATTTGTGTTTTGTTTTTTTCTTTGTGGGTTTTTTTTTTTTTGGGTTCTTACATTGCATTCAGACTAATGGGTACGGAGGCAGTTATTGTGAAGGGGCATCAAAACGGTGCGTTTGATAGTTTGTGCGTGAAAACTGATGATCCACTGAACTGGGGCTTGGCGGCTGAGTCGATGAAAGGGAGCCACGTCGATGAAGTGAAGCGCATGGTGGCTGAGTTCAGGAAGCCGGTGGTGAGGCTCGGTGGGGAGACTTTGACTATATCGCAAGTGGCGGCGATTGCGGCACATGAGTCCGGTACTGTTGAAGTTCAGCTGGCTGAGTCGGCTCGAGCCGGAGTTAAAGCCAGCAGTGACTGGGTTATGGACAGCATGAATAAAGGAACAGACAGTTATGGCGTCACTACTGGCTTCGGCGCCACCTCTCATAGACGGACCAAACAAGGCGCGGCTCTTCAGAGTGAGCTCATTAGGTAAGCTCAAAAAAATTCTTAAATTGTTTTAATGATTAGCGAGTTGTAAGAACCACGTAGCAATGCTTCAATTGGTTATATATCTGAGCTTCAAGAGGATGCATGCCGCTAAGATGGTGAGTTCGAATCATTTGGGTGTACTTTCATTCTCTCGTGGGCTTTCGGCCTACTTAGGAGCCATGTTTCATTCGCATGAATTTCAAGTTAGTATTATCTATTGTCAATATAATGTGGATTGTTTTGACAGTTCGAAATTTACGTCCACTCAGCTATTTGAAAGGTTGGGCCAAGTGATTTCTCGGTTTAAAAAATAAAATTGTTAGTGTTCTATAATTAGGGGTGTAAATGATCATTACGTTTGTTTTTTTTTTCCCGAATTTTTGTCATGAATTTAACCAACCAATCAATCTGTTATCAACGGTTATTTCCATCGGTTCTAAATAATTATTTTAAAAGTAACCGACCAATCAGTCTTTTTTCGCGATTGGTTCAATTTCTACAATTTTTTAACACCCCTATCTATAATCGGCTCGTGACTTGGTCGAGTTGACTCAGTAAGGTTAGTGGTGAACACCGAGTTGACTCGTCTGAGTTACTTGAATTATGACCAGGCCAGACATGGTAGTGAGTTTATCCTGCCGAATTGTCAATCTGTCATGGTGTGTTGCTAGTCCTCCATATTCTTGGAAATGTCGGTGGACATATTTTTGTATTTGTTATTCACTAATTTTGAACATATTTTTGTTTTTTCCGTAGATTCTTGAATGCTGGAGTCTTTGGCAATGGAACAGAGTCATGTCACACACTGCCTAACTCAGCCGCAAGAGCAGCTATGCTGGTCAGAATCAACACACTCCTCCAAGGGTACTCTGGCATCAGATTTGAAATCCTAGAAGCAATCACTAAGCTCATCAATCACAACATCACTCCATGCTTGCCTCTGCGCGGCACGATCACTGCTTCCGGCGACCTTGTCCCACTGTCGTACATTGCTGGATTACTAACCGGCAGACCTAATGCCAAAGCTGTTGGTCCTAATGGTGAATCCCTTAATGCCCAGGAAGCTTTTCGCAAAGCCGGAATCAGTTCCGGGTTCTTTGAGTTACAACCTAAAGAAGGACTTGCTCTTGTGAATGGTACTGCTGTTGGTTCTGGCTTGGCTTCTATGGTTCTGTTTGATGCAAATGTTCTTGCTGTTTTGTCCGAGATTTTGTCAGCGATTTTCGCTGAAGTTATGCAGGGGAAGCCGGAATTCACTGACCATTTGACACATAAATTGAAGCACCATCCGGGACAGATTGAGGCTGCTGCTATAATGGAACATATTTTGGATGGTAGTTCTTATGTTAAGGCAGCTAAGAAGTTACATGAGATGGATCCCTTGCAGAAGCCGAAACAGGATCGCTATGCTTTGAGGACTTCGCCGCAATGGCTTGGTCCTCAGATTGAAGTGATTCGGTACGCCACCAAGTCGATTGAGAGAGAGATTAATTCAGTGAATGACAATCCGTTGATCGATGTTTCGAGGAACAAGGCCTTACATGGAGGCAACTTCCAGGGGACTCCGATTGGTGTGTCGATGGACAATACTCGGTTGGCGATTGCTTCGATCGGGAAACTCATGTTTGCGCAATTTTCTGAGCTTGTCAACGATTTCTACAACAATGGTTTGCCATCCAATCTCACCGGTGGGAGGAATCCAAGCTTGGATTATGGATTTAAGGGTGCTGAGATTGCTATGGCTTCTTATTGCTCTGAGCTTCAATACCTTGCAAATCCTGTCACTACCCATGTTCAGAGTGCTGAGCAGCATAACCAAGATGTGAACTCATTGGGACTAATTTCATCAAGGAAGACATCCGAAGCTGTCGATATCTTGAAGCTCATGTCTGCAACCTACTTGGTTGCGCTTTGCCAAGCTATTGATTTGAGGCATTTGGAGGAGAATTTGAAGAACACAGTGAAGAACACTGTAAACCAAGTTGCTAAGAGAGTTCTCACCACTGGCGCTAATGGGGAACTTCACCCATCAAGGTTCTGCGAGAAAGACTTGCTCACAGTGGTCGATCGCGAGTATGTTTTCGCCTACATTGACGACCCTTGCAGCGCTACCTATCCATTGATGCAGCGACTCAGGCAAGTCCTCGTCGAGCACGCGTTGGCCAATGGTGACAATGAGAAGAATGTGAGCACTTCAGTCTTCCAGAAAATCGCAGCATTTGAGGAGGAACTAAAGGCTGTTCTGCCTAGAGAAGTTGAGAATGCTAGGGGTATGATTGAGAGTGGAAATCCCACAATCCCTAATAGGATCAAGGAATGCCGGTCGTACCCGTTGTACAAGTTTGTGAGGGAGGAGTTAGGAGCTGCATTTCTGACCGGCGAGAAAGTTACCTCGCCGGGCGAGGAGTTTGATAAGGTGTTCACAGCCATTTGCTTGGGTAAGATTGTTGATCCAATGCTGGATTGCCTTGAGAGCTGGAATGGTGCTCCTCTTCCCATCTGTTAATTGTGATTCAGACTCTGTTTGTAACAAGATTTTCTTATCTTGGTTAAGCCTTAAGGGGTTGATATGTCAATAACATGTATTCATTTCTATGCTTGTTTGTTAAATCATCATCAAGTTTATGAATAAAAAATTTTTGTCAAATAAAAGTGTTTAGTTAATTGAATTTTTACTGACTATGACCTTCTTTTACCTGACCTTCTCATATTCTGCTGAAGCTGGAGCCCAATACCTTCTCCTAGTGTGGTCACAAATCACTTGCATAGCCTTCTTTGGGTTTTGTGGAGATGGTACAAAAGCGATATGTAGTAGCTACCCCACCGCACTAGTGACATTTTATCAATTTTACATTAGTCTTTACATCTTATGGAAGCTGACACAAATATAAATGGCAACCACCATTTGAAGAAATGAAGGTCCATCAATGACACTCACAGATAAGATAACTACTGCAGTTGGTACCATTGGAAGACTTCTATTCTCTCCTAGCTATACTCTCCAATAATTCAAAGTAAGCATCTGACGAATTTTTGAGGATCATACTGGGCTTGGGCTTGGGCCAGGCTGAGATATTTTTTCTGTAATTCATTGGGCCTATTTTATTCCCAAATTTGGGAACATGCTGAAGCCCACAAAAATTGGTGGGCCGAGCTAGTCTAGTGACCCGACCCAAATGTTTTCTTTGACCCAGCCGAAAGAAATATCGTCTGGCCTGGCATGGCTTGACCAAGAGGAAGAAGCCGAGATCACCATTTCACCATGCAAGAGCGCACGTATAGCTCCGAAACAATTTGGGATTTGGAGTGGCAGAGCAAGAAGAAGGATCAGATCACATTACTAATACAGCGTTATGGTTGACAGTATTGGTATTGTCGTGTACACCGACAAGCCCTAGGAGAAAAGGGCCAGACCGCCTGACGACTGTCGCATCCGAACGAGTCTCGCCTTCGTCCTCGGCAGGTGCTTCTCTCACTTTGATTAATTTTGTGTGATTAATTATTCATTGAGTAGATTGTACGTATCTTTACAGCGAAGAGGCTGTGTAGGAGGCTCTGATTTGCTGTTTCAAGAATGCTCCCATCAAAGTACGCTTCTTTTTCTCAAAAGCTTCTGGGTTGGGTTTTATTTGTTTGCTGAAATTGGAAAATTTTGGGGGGGTTTTCAACTATGAGAAATTGTGTTTGGAAACGGAAAAAGGAAACCTTTTTCGGATACATGATTAGATTCTGCAAATTCAATCGACTAGATACATTTTGGGTATTTTAATGCTGGGCGAGATCGCCTACTACTGATGTTTTTGAGCTTCTGAATGAATAAATTATTGCAGTTTTCTCTGAATTCTTGGCTTCCTATGAGTATTGTCTGGTTGGACTTCAGCAATTTTTTTTAAGGAATTGGGTTTTCTTTATAGATTACAGGGTGCTGCCTTCTGCTTGTGTTAGCAAAACTTTCATTGAGGTATGCAAATGCAGACAGCAGTAATTTTAGACAATAAGGAATCTTCATAAGCCAATGCTAATGTAAAATTAATTTTTTAAGATTATGATGTCTAATTTAGTTGAAAAACAGATTTAATCAGCTAAATATTTGCTTTAATTAATGCTCGTAATATATTTATTTGATCAAACCATAGCATAAACATGAAAGCCAACATAAGTAGTTACCATCATAAGGCAATTATTACATAGATAAGTACTCTTAAACCTAGTAATTAACTAATTATGAAGAAGCTACTTTATTATTATTCCATTCCATGATCCATCTGCTAGTCATTTTTTATATATGGTGGTGGTGTCGTCAACATTTCATTGTTCACTTTGAATCCCACAACACAATCCTCGCAAACCAGATATGCAGACAGTGGAAAACCATCTTCCATTTCTTCACCATGGCGAGTCAGAGTAACATCAGTGGCAGGAACAGCCCACTTCTTTCCAATCTTGGCCTTCAAATCCTCAACCAACCCAGTCTCCTTCACATTCACAGCGTAATTCCAGGAACCGGACGATAGCATGATAAGGAACTTGGGATCTCCAGCAAGTGGTGTCATGGCAAGAATCACTGTGGCACCAGAAATCAGATTGTAGAATTTGACAGTTTGAGTGTCGTCCAAGACTTGGCCATTGAAGCTGAGAGTCTGCCTGCTAGGGTTGACACCCATAACCAATTCAATCTGTCCCTTCAGATGGAGAATTGGTGCTTCCTTCGCCACAGTCACCTTTCCAGTCAACTGTCCTCCTTGAATGTTCAAGGCGATGGTGGGTGTGTCGGCCATGAATATGCAGTTAGAGAAATGTAATTAAGTTGTTTGTTCTTAATCAACTGTAGTGTTCTTCTTTGTGCACAGACGAATTAGTTGTTGAAGAAGTCAAGACTTTATTATGTGTACTAGATTCATGCGGATCAGAAGGATTGATTACATGCGTGTTTCGTTCTCTGTAATTCATTTATTCTTGTGAAGGTGGAAGATATGTTCATGTCATGTTATCCTTATTTACATACAAGGAATGATTTCTGTTAGGGTTACTAGAAAATAACCGAATAATCGTAGCTGACCGACAACCGAATCGATCCATTGGTTGTTTTTAAATAAAATAAAAAGTTTTAATAAAAAAATTTTCTTTTTTAATAAAATCGGCCAACGATCGAAATAACCAAAATAATTGTCGATAATCGGCCATTGGTGCAATTAAATTCATATAATAAAAATCCGACCATTTACACCCTAGTTTCTATTACTTGAAATACCAATAACCCTTATCCAGCCCAACTTGCCAAAAGTGATTTTTTACATGAATTTAACCCATTGATTGATAAATTATTTATCTTATAGACCGGGTTTTTAGTCGATTCTTTATAAAAATATTTGTTTTCTTTTTTAAAATTAATCAACCGATCAATTCGGTTATATCGATAATTGAGAGGAAATACCGATAAAACAATTCAATCAATCTCTAGTTTTGCATGTTTTGTCTCCCATAAAGTGACTTGACTAGTCAAATAGTGGCATAGTGCCCCTCATCAATCAACATGCCATACTAAAAACATGTCCAATTGCATTGCACTCTCCCTCCTAAGGTGGCAGGGGTCCGCTGTAGTAAAAACTATAGCAGATCTCACTGTAGGTAATTTGGGTCTCAAAAATTTTTTATTTTATTTTGAAAAAATTATAAATGTGTAGTTTATGATCTAACGAATCCAACCATATATTTTTTGTTCGAAACAAAAATCAAATTCATCTTCATCCAAACACCGAATGTTTTGAGTTTATATCCGACGGTCTAAAATTGTTAAGCATTTTGCATATGGCATATGATTTTTGTTTTGAACAAAAAATATATCGTTGGATTCGTTAGATCATAAACTACACATCTATAATTTTTTCAAAATAAAATAAAAAATTTTTTCGTCTCAAATTGTTATTACAGCGAGGCCTGCTGTAATTTTTTTACAGCAGAGCCCCGGCACCCCTCCCTCCCATTCCTACCAATTAACCCTGGTCCAACAATGTTTAAATTCAGCCTTAAAATAAAAGGGCATCCAGTAATGTTCTGCAAGCCAAAGACGAGGTATTTTTGGATTAAATAATTCCCCAAGGAAGGCTTTTACAACATCATCTGCATAATAAACAATTCTATCATATAAATGTATAGGCATAAACAGCATATGCAAATTCAAAGATAAATTTCTAACTATAAAGGTCATCTTCTTCAGCACCCCCAGCAGACGCAGCGAAAGGGTCAGATGCTGCAGCTCCACCAGTGCCTGCTTCAGCAAACCTGAATTCAGTTCCGAATCCTCTGGACTGCTGCAGTGTCTGCGCAAATGCCTGGTATTTACGAATATCAGCATCGCTCACACTCCTGCGAGCATACTTCATTGATTCCTCAAAATGTGCTGCCTTGA
This sequence comes from Tripterygium wilfordii, assembly GCF_013401445.1. Taxonomy (NCBI): domain Eukaryota; kingdom Viridiplantae; phylum Streptophyta; class Magnoliopsida; order Celastrales; family Celastraceae; genus Tripterygium; species Tripterygium wilfordii. The sequence goes on along the minus strand of NC_052236.1, from coordinate 11,659,402 downwards.
TTTCTGCAACTTCATCATCAACATCCTCCTCCATAGCCTCTGGGTTATCCCTTCTTCTCCTCTCCCTCTCAATATCCTGCAAATACAAGTTGTTTGTTCAATTAAATTATTAGATACTAGGTGGGCAAGTCCATTCCTGCACTCTTAGCAGAAGGGATATGATTCAAATAACCATACCTTCTCAATGTTCTCTCGAATAGCATATTTACAAGAACGCTGACATATCTCGGTTATATCAGCACCACTGAATCCATTAGTGTACTTCGCAAGTGCTCTAAGGTCAACATCTTTGGATACTGGGGATTTCCTCAAGCAAGCTTTGAAGATTTGAAGACGAGATTCCTCATCAGGTAGGGGGATGTAGATCAACTGATCAAGACGACCAGGACGGAGTAGTGCAGGATCAATAATGTCTGGCCTATTGGTCGCGCCGATGATGAAAACAGTTTTCTTTGCAGACATGCCGTCCATCTCTGTGAGAAGCTGGTTCAAAACCCTGTCAGCAGCACCGCCAGCATCTCCTGTACTGCTACCTCTCTGAAAGTTAACATGTCAAAAGGAACATATGTAAGCCAAGAGTAAGACATCAACTGTATTGCCACAGTAATACATCTGTACCAAGTACAAACAACTGAGCACCAAACTGATTTACTTGGTCATCCCAACATCACAAGTTCGTAGGCAATTGCTGCGCAACAGACTTATTAATTGTCTACCCAAATTACTGAAGTTAAATTATTCGATAATATAATAGCATTAAATCAAGCAACTACCTAAGAAATCAAAGATGCATGCTTTTCTCAAGTAACAACTATTTGTATTGCTACTTTTCTATCTTCTCACCATACAAAACTAAGAAACAATACAACAGGAAATGCAATGATGGCTCCCTATTTTCAAAATTCACATCAGTGATCAGTCACAACATTACAGGTGAACATGTGGCTTAAGGTACTTCCGGTAGACTGGTACGAATAAACTAATAAAACAAACCTGAGTAGCAATCGAGTCAAGTTCATCAAAAAATAGGACACAAGGGGCAGACTGGCGAGCCTTGTCAAAAATTTCTCGTACATTTGCCTCACTCTCTCCAAACCACATGGTAAGCAATTCAGGACCCTTGATACTAATGAAGTTTGCCTGACATTCATTTGCAATAGCTTTTGCCAGGAGAGTTTTACCGCATCCAGGAGGACCATAGAAAAGAACTCCCTTAGAGGGAGACATTCCAAACTTCTCAAATTTCTCGGGATGCTCCACGGGATATTGAACAGTCTGTTTCACAAAGTAAAACAGGAATAAAATTTTTGAGTTGTTAACAAGTAGATAATAAATAAAAATAACTGGTAAAGAATATGTGAAACCCGTATGGCAAATTACCTCTTGAAGCTCCCTTTTAACATTCTCAAGACCACCAATGTCCTGCCAACTGACATTGGGCACCTCAACAACCTGATCCAAAATTATTGATTAGAGACAGCCATATAAATGAGATTTCAAGAATCAGAGTAACTCAAAGTCACCATAAAAAGGACTACTCTTACTGTTTCACGCAAAGCAGAAGGATTGCTTGTTCCAAGAGCAGTCTGGAAGTGTTCTTGGGTTACTGCCATGGAGTTCAGTATTTCAGCATCTATTGTTTCATCTTCCAAATCAATTACATCCATCTTTTCCCTGATGCATTGAAGTGCAGCCTCGGTACACAGAGCCGCCAGATCAGCACCCACATAACCATGGGTATCCTTCGCAATTCTTTCCAAGTCAACCTGTACAATACAAAGCATCAAAATAGGACAAATTTGACAGATTCCTTCAGCATCGTCAACATGGAAAGGAAGTGTATAATCCATGAGAACAAAATGCTATTTGATCTTACATCCTCAGCAAGCTTCATGTTCTTTGTATGAATACGAAGAACCTCAAGTCTCCCAACCTCATCTGGTACACCAATATCAATTTCCCTGTCAAATCTTCCAAATCTTCTCAGAGCTGGGTCGATGCTATTGGGACGATTTGTAGCCCCAATAACAATGACATGAGCACGCGATTTAAGCCCGTCCATGAGCGTCAAGAGCTGGGACACAATCCTCCTCTCCACTTCTCCATGTGTCTTCTCTCGCTTGGGTGCAATTGAGTCAATCTCATCAATGAATATAATGGATGGGGCATTCTTTTCTGCTTCCTCAAATGCCTTCCTGAGATTGCTTTCACTCTCCCCTGCCAACTTTGACATTATCTCTGGTCCATTTATACAGAAAAAGAAAGCGCCAGTCTCATTAGCAACAGCACGGGCAATTAGAGTCTTTCCAGAGCCAGGAGGCCCATACAGAAGGATTCCTTTAGGTGGTTTTACACCAATTGACTTAAACAGCTGTGGATGCCTCAATGGAAGTTCCACTAACTCTCGAATCTGAGCCATCTGTTTTCTAACACCACCAACATCATCATAGCCAACCTCATCCAATCTATTCTCATCCTCCCTTTTCACAGGTTCTCCCTCGCAGAAAATCTCCGTATCGGGGGCAACCACACAGTATTCTGGAGGGTCAGTCTCAATAACCTTGAACTCCACACTTCTCATTCCACCTCTAACGAGAAAAAGATCACCCTTCCTCACTGGACGGTATGCCTCAAGGAAATAAGCTGCATGTAAAAGCATGCAAAGCAAAAGGTATATTAACAAAGACAGTAATTAACCCACACATCTGACTCATGTGAGATAGGCAACCAAGTTTTGAACTGCAGTGGCAGAAAATGTTTCTTCATCTGAGGAAGAACACCAAAAAGCTATAATGATAGAGGTAGTGCCTCCTATGAGTCTCAAAGAAATCTCCAGACTCTGGTACCATAAAGTACAACAATCTCAGTGAGAGTATACTAGCGACCAAGTTCATGAAATTGCTGTGTATCATAATTTGGTGCTCAAACCAATATCTAAACAAAGATTAGATGATCGCAAGCATAAAAAGAAACAAACAATGGCATGTAATATTCAACATAAACCTTTAAAATCAATTTTTTACCACCCTCGAAAGCCTTAGTATAAGGGGAAGGGAGGGGCATTGTTCCTGTCATGGGTCTCATGGCCTCACATAAGTATTAGAGAGAATAAAAGGATAAAATGAACTCACGTTTCAAATATGCATCAAAAAGATTTCCAGTAACCCCTTCTATTGTGTCATCCACTGGCAGAATATGCACACGCTTTCCATACTTCACATCAGGACACTGGTGCACAGAGACAACATCCCCAAGCCTAACCCTAAGGTTAGACCTCACAACCTTGTTCATCCTGATCTTTGGTTCATCACATGTATCATCAGCAAGGGCAATGCAGATTGTATCCTTCCTTTTCTTACCCTGAATATCCAAAGCAAAAGAACACAAAAATATAAATCCCGTCAATACAAAAACCAGAAAACAGCTAAACACAAAAATTCAGACATATTTACATGAATATGTGTTGGCCATATTATAGATTCGAAAGTTTCTATGGAGATTATCAGCATAAGCCCTCAATTCTATCTAATCAAACAAAGTCAGACCCCCCTCTTTTTTCCCCCTCACAACAATCACAAAGAAAGCCCCCGATAAAAAAGCTATCTTCTCTTCTTCAATGGATTTTCTACCCACACACCAATCAAAATAAGCCAGATTTCTCAAAGTCCCATTAAAGTGTCTCTATTAACAAAGACAGGGTAGAAGTCAGGCTTTACCTATGAGAAACTAAAAGCCCCAGTCCAATGCAGTAAAACACATCCTCAAATCCATCGTTGAGATTAAAAAACTAGAGGACACGCCAATTCGTAGGCCACAATCTAAAGCCCAAAACTCCAAGATAAAAACAAGAAATCTCTCTCCGGAAAACCCTAATTCCCCAACATCAGCGGTAAACACACAACTTCAAATCTCAACGAACGATAAAGTACAGTAATAACAGGTGCAAATCAAGTCCCTCAATCAATAATAATTCTGCTAAAAACCAAACCTTAATCAAGATCGTGTCTCCACGAAAGAGTTGGAGCTTTTCCATGGTATCCGGGTGGAGCGCCACGACGGAATTGTCATCGTTGATAGCCTCATCAACAACCAGGCGATTCGCCGCCTTCTTCCGCTCGAGAATTGCAGTACTAAAGTCCCTCTTCGTTCCCTTACTGTCAATCGAACGCACAACACATAAAATCACAATCCAAAACAAAAATCCACATTCATTGACAAAACAAAAGACAAATTCCACATCGAAGAACAGCTAACAGAGAGAAGAAGTGCTCGTGAGCAGAGATCTGGGAACTTACGAGTCAGAGGATTCAGCTTGGTTCGACATGGTTGATCGCAAGAGTTGCAGCAACAGAGGGAGAAAGTATCCGAAGCAGATACAAAACGTGGGGTTGGAGATCCGAATACTTGTCGAGTATATATAGGAGAGGCCTTGCTTCCTTTCTTGTTTGGAAAGAAAACTTTTTTTTTATTTTTAATTTTATTTCCTTTTTTAAATTTGCTTCCGTTGGTTCTAGACACAAATATTTTCCAATTAATTCAAATTTTGTATTTTGCCATTATTTTAATATTCCAATTATAATAGTTATTATTAATTGAATTAAAACTAAAATGGTGTCAACCAAAATTAAGTACATAGAATGTCTCCTAAACCAAGAGTCGTTGGCTGAGATGATAACTTGATCGCGATAATTCTTAGTATAAGTGGAAGATCATAAATTCAAGTTTTATGAATATTTTCATTATTATAATTTGTGATATAGACCTATGCTCATTTCAGTGTTTACGAATATCACTCTATCCTACGTTATCTTCCAACATTAGGTTTCAGCCAAGGCCTCAACTAATTCATGTGAGACTAGAATTATTTGCAAATAGCCCAGGCCCAGGCAACACTTCTAATGGGCTGGACGAAGAATTGGCCCAAAAAGTGTTGGTTACTATTTCCTAACACCTATTTAGAAATCTTAAAACGACATCGTTTGAAAGCAAGTCGATATCGACTGAGAGAGGGAGCTCTGCGGGAATTCTTCGTTCAGAGTCGTTGCTTTGGTTTCTCCGTCAGAGTCGAAGCACCTCCATCGTCGTCGGTAAACCCGGATCCGATTCTGGGAAACTGTGCCTGTTCAAAAATGGGTATAGGGTTTGTGGTTGGCGTGTTGGGGGTTCTGATTCTCGCTCATGCCGCTTATTCAACAATTCAATGTATTCTCCTTCTCTGCAGTTTAACCTAAATTGCAATTAGTTTTGCCTACTCATATGTATAAAATATGCTTATGTTAGTTTGAAAATTTTGCAGAAAAATTTGAACTTTTTGATTTGGTGTTGTGTTTGATTTATGATTTGGCTGCAGATAGGGGATTGCTTAAGATCACAGAGGAAGAATTCTCAGGGCCGCCCATTAATGTAAGGATTTCATTTTTTGCATATTTGTGAAAGGATTTGGTTTATTGTATTGTGGGGTGTATGGTGGTCATGGATTATAGGGTTTTTGGTGAATACAGGTGGTGGTTGAGTTGCTATTAGGGTTAGTTTTCTCTATGTGGGCAGCCCTAACTGTGCCAGGAAATTTCCTCTCCATATACCCGGATTCGGAGGAGAATAGGTATTTATTCTTTTGTTCTATTTTGTTACTTACTCTGTTCTAGTTTTCCTTCACCAGGATTTGGATTAAAAATATTGCGCCTTAGTGGAAATTACGAGTGAGAATGGATTGAGTACGTACACCCTTATTTAGTTCTTATGTATAAGGTGGCCTGACTATGGAGTATCAGTACAGTAGTTGCTATAACAGATGCACCTTATTGAGTCATTTGGAGATCATTACCAGCTTGCTTTACTGTGGAATGAATGTTATGCCATTGAATTGATTCTTCGCCAAAATCAAAGTTTACACACTTCCATTATCATATAGTTGCACCCAGGTGTTGTGTCTTCTTTCTTCTCCTTCTTAGAAACATGGGTAGGAGATATTTGGAGTTCCTGTCACTGTAGTCATGCAGCATTGCCTTTACACACATGAAGTGAAAGTACTCTATTTGATTTCATATTCATGACTTGCTCACTTAATGCTTCTTAATGAATATTCAGTGAGATCGATAGTTGCTTATAATGCTGTTACCTTTGTTTTCTTTACGTAAGAGATTGTTGTCTTGATTGTGAACTCATGAGCATTGATTGTCTAGTATATATTTGATTTTGAAATGTTTGATTTGAAGAACTTCAAGTGGGAGATTCGGTAGAGAAGAAGAGAGTGAAAAAGACAGGAATAATAGTGATAAAGAATGATATAGATTAATATAGGATCTAGTGCTAAAAGAATAGCTGCATTCTTTTCTTCTTTGAACATATGACTACCGCTTTACATTAGCGCTGAGGAAATTTTGGTACAATGATTCCCTCTCAATTGACTTTGTTCATAAGGTTATTTACAGTTCATGCTATATGATTTCGAATCCAAACAATGGTACTGTTTCTTAGTGCTTGGAAAATGGCTATTGTATATTCCTTCCACAAGAGATATTGCAACTTTGTGATCATAAAGAAAGATCGCAAATTTGCGTGTAAAAAATATGGAGAAGCTTAGATTTAGCTGTTAACTAAATCTCAACATCCCCACCATCACTTTCCAAGTCATTTTATTGTGAATCCCACTTTAGTTTATATGTTTGTGTGCATAATTTAAATGCAATACAAACTATAAGAGGAACAAATGCCGTTTGTTTGAAGCGGCTTTTCCCCGTATATTTAGAGGCCATGGGCAATCGCCGACTTTCACTGTTTTCAATGTTGTTTCATTTTACATGTTTTAGTCTCTGTGATGATATTCTTTGTTGCTTTGTTTCTTGCTGCTTGCAAGTTAGATTTGTAGAATCATAGATTCATGCTTGGGTGTTGTTTCTCCTAAAGCATATCAATCGATGACCTGAACTTTTGTGAAATGCAGGATTGTTTCGTTGCCGGCCAACCTTGATTTCATTATTTTTAACCATCGTGGTAAAGCAGTTTCGTCAGCCAACATAAAATTGAAGCATTGAGGTTATCTTCATAAAAGAAAGGGATTTAGCTGACAGGATAGTGTGTTTTTCTGGTCATCTAAAAGCCTAGTAGAGAAATCACTGATGGTGTCCAGGAGATGAGTTACGCCACTATCAAGTTATTTTGGAAATGTTGTTAATGTTTCTCTCTATTTCGTAGAACTTACGATTTGCAAAATTCTACATTTAATTGTTTAACCCTTTTGAAAGTTAAATCCAATCAAAGTGAATGCAGAGTCCTGCAAATTTTGGGAAATTCCCGTATCGGGAGTGTCCTTATTGTGTCTTATGTCTCTGCTTACTAGGTCCTGCGTCTCTACTATTTGACTCTGAGACTCAGAAATAACAGAGGTGCTAAAGTAACAAAACGCAACTAAGTGCCATCATCTAAACTTCAATAAATTCACAAAAGTTTGCAGGCTGGCACCGATAAATTTTGATAACCATCTCACATCTCAACATGGTGCTTACTCCTTACACATTACACAAGTGTATAAGCTAGATTACTGAAAAAATAATTAAGTAGAACATATAAGCTAATCCTTTCCTCTCTTCTCCATTTTTGTTTTTGGAACAACAAATGCAAAAAGAAAGACACTAATATGTTATCATCTGCTATACAATCCAAAAGGGGTCTATTCCACAAAAAAAACATCCTCAGTGACTACTGGCTTCAAGCTAAACAAAAAAACATGTCCACAAAGCCAGCCAGTCGATAAACTGATTCACAACTGAGTGAGTTCCTGTGGGTTTTCCATGGATAGTCTAAGTATATACTCAGCTCTTCTCTTTTTGTCATCTCTCTCCTCATCCGGCCATAACCTTGTCATCATTCTACCTCCACCCTTCTTTTGATGATACAAACTGAAGGGCTCACCAAAAACTTTCTTGCTGGTTTTGACCTTAAAATTCACACAGGGCGGCCTTCCAGAAAATAACGTTTTCTCACCATCTCCCTCATCATTAATCCCACCTTTCGCAATCTCAATGGCAGTTGCAAATGCCTGTAGCACAGAAAAATGACTTTGCCCCACTGCTCCATTTGTATCGTTAGCTAGAGCAGAATCATCTTTCTCCAAAAAGTGAACAAGAAGGTATGAACCACTCTCCACTGTACAGACTATACCTGATTCATTCCCATCATTTTCATTATCCTCTGAAGCCGAAGTTCCCACAACACCATTACTGCTGACCAGTCTCTGCTGCAAACTCAGCAAGACCCTCTCTGTCTTTCTCCGTTGCCTTGCTTGCTCAATCTTATCAGCACGAAGATCCGTCGCCCTCTCATTCCACATGGGTGTGTGTACATAAGTGTGAGGATCGGGAAATGCTGGCAACCATGCCGGGATACGCTTAACAGGCGGTGTTTCACTCATTTGTACAAAACTAGGTATCAATCTCATACTCCTAATCACTGGAAACCGAGGCAGGGGATGCGCATAAGGAATTTCATCATTTGACCACACAAACTCAGATATTTCCTTCATGATTCCCGAACTCATAAGACAACTGCACCAAGACGACCCACCAGGAAAACTTTGAGTAAGTTTCAAATCCTCCAAACCCTGAATAACATCAAAAAGATTGCATTCCGTTCTACCAGCTAAATTCGCATTGAAACTTGCGGCTTTACCTAGGTCACGGAGGCACCGGATTGTAATGTCCGCAAGCGAGTCCAGTGCAGACCCCTTGAACCCCTGAAACCCAACGCTCTGACATATCTGCGCCACTGCAACCATCGATACTGCACGCCCAAACTCATCGGCTCCACGTCTTTGAAACTCATCAGGCTCTCCTCGTGGAAATCTCCAAATCCCCATTGCTCATATTCAGAACTCGGAATAAACTTAGGGTTTTGCACACCCCCTCATTGTTCACCACACAAATCCTCCCAAGCCGCAAAATTTCTCCAAAGATGCAATGTCCCCGCAGATCAACAAGCAGAAATTTTTCTTCTGCACTCTTACCCAGTTCGTTACAACCTTTCCCGGCACACAAACAGCCAAAACCCTAGAGCTGTATTAGGAAATGGAATCAAAACTTTCCAAAGAATGAAATCAAATGTTTGAATCGGGTAAAACAATGGATAGCTCCTCGACTGAAACACTAAAAAAGCTCTTACAAATCAAATTGGCCGTTGATCAGACAAAATCAATCACAGAATTAAAAGAGAAGATCAAAGAGATAAATGTGTAAGGGCTCAGTGGGCGCGTGTGGGTTACTGATGTTGTGCAGGGAAAATTTGGAAATTGAAAAACCCTTGGTGGAGATTGGGATCGAGAGAGGGCGGAGGGAAGGATGTGAATCGCTGAAGTAGAATTACGAGCTTCCATACGCGACGCGACGAGACTGGAAAACTCTGTACCAATAAGCAACTCCAATGCTAAAAAATATATCAAGTACTTCAAAATCATTCTCTCTCATCTCATCTCTCCTATAGGACATAATTTAATTGAATGAATGGGTCCCATAATATACACTATTCATCAACACTTCATACTTTCTAATACTTCATACTCATTTTCTTATTTTCTCTGTCTTACTTTTCATCACCTCTTTCTTACCTTTATCATCTCTCTCTTCACTATTCATCAACTATATACATAGTCCATATTTCAAGTGTCATTTTCCACAACAACCTATAAAACAAGTATCATTATCAAGAAAATGCGTTTTCAAGTGTTCATTTTCATCCATTGTAGAGCTATAACACTCTAAATTTTCCATAAAATTCACTTTCAACACTTGAAAAATAGGTTTCAAGTGTCTCATTGGACATGCTCTAACGCCTCAAGTACAGCGTGATCTATTACTCTCCAGATTATCTAAGGAACTGGGCTTCAGATAATAATGGGCTTTCTAGAATTTGGACTGGATCCTATAATGGGCTTCACTTCCTCAATATAAAAACTAAATATTAACTCTTAGTCCCTTAATTATAAAAAATTTCATTTTCATCCTTAAACTATTTTTTTCTCTAAATTTCGTCTCTAAACTATGTGAAAATAACCTCAAGTTCCCAAACTCAACCAAAATCCTTTAAGGCTTTCCACCTTTGACAGCAACCACTGCAAAATGTCTCTCCTCAACATCTTCAGGGACCATTTTTCTAACTTCCATTTCTTCTTCAAGCCCAAGAACACCAAGATCATGTTCTCTTGATGCCAAATGGGCGAGACCCCGCTGCAGCTTTCTTATGAAAAGCTTAAGCATCATTAAGCTTCTAATGCTTTCCTCCCTGTTTTTCATTTTCCCATTATGAAACTTTTAACAATCTTTGTCACTCTCTTTCCCTGTTGAATTCGAAAAGAACAAGCAAAAATCTACAGAGGATGATGCGGGGAACCAGAAACATAAATGAAATTTCTAAGAGACAACATGGGGCCATCTGAATCTCTGATATTGATGCACCCATAAGAAATGGCAACCATTGTAAAGGATCTTTTTCTCTGTCAGTAGGGAAGCCTAGATAATGTAAAAGAGAAGATTTGCCAACAAAAAATATATTAGAGAAGAGTTTATATGGTTTTTATGTTTCTCTTTCCACAACAAGATACCTAGGCAGCAACTGTATATATAAAAAGATGGTACTGCATGATTGAATGACAGTCTTACTAACACTACTTTGCCATTAAAAGGAAGCTCATCCTGTAAATTGCCTGCAGGTTTTGCTTCACAAGAATTCACATACCAAGATCATAATTACCATAATATTCTTATGGAGATACTAACACTGTAAATATAGTCTGAATGTAAGAGACCTGGACCGACCTTCGTGGGAGTCGTGGAAGCTCAGCTCGTCCTACCGGACCTATCCGTAGTATTATATATAATCTAGAACAGTGGTTTAGTTTTGCTCTAGCAGGTCTCATCCTGTAATACTAGCATCAATAGAGACAACCAGAAGAAGGAAAAAAATCCCAGTAAGGCAGTAACTAACTATATACAGCAGGCTGGTGTTTTGCATCGATTCGTTCAAATCTCAATCCCGGTTATACTACAGAATACAGGCTGAGAATGTTTCATATATTTTCGGAACACATGTACTACTTATAGGAGTACTGTCCTTCACTCGTATCTTAACTAGTTGTTTGAAACATACAGAAACCATTGCTCCCTATCTAAATGATGGATGATAGCCTCTTCAAAATTCACCCACCTCAGAGGCTCAGATGTTGTACTGCTTAAATGACGTCTTATCTGGATAGAAAATTAGGCTTCAAGAATTATCATGCTTAAATGCCAGAAACTCAGCATTTTCAAGCAATGATAATTCTTGAAGCCTAAATATTATTTGGGTGCTTGCCTATTAATCTTTGAGAGATAAACACTTACGGATGGGATGAAAAGGAAACCCAGGTATGTGCGGCTGTGCCAGACTCCAACTAATGCAAAGTAAACGAAAATCACAATAAAGGGAACAAAAGCACATAGAAACTGCATAGGACTATATCATTTCACTATACAATCATGGAATACAAGATAGATAATATGTCTAAAGATTTGAAAATCTCCAAGTCATATGGCGCAATAGTAATCTGTATAGAGGATTGAAAGGTCGCAAGTAATTCATATCCGGAACAATAAAACTATACATAGCAACATAGTAAGATGGTTAAGATAAACCTCTTGATATAGAATGATCAAACAGTTGGTCTGCGCTCAAATCCAGTGCCAGGATCTTCACTGCAAGGAGAAACCTCGAACCCAGTAACCAGGGCATCAGGTGGGCCACGCCTGCACCGCCGCTCCATCTCCTGAACCTTATCAGGGTCCCCTGAGAAGAGAGCTTCCACGGAGCCATCCCTCCTGTTGCGAACCCAACCCTTCAAACCCAATTGCGTGGCATTCTCTATTGTCCAGTTCCGATAAAACACACCCTGAACTCTCCCCTTAATCGAAACCCTCACCTGCACACACCCAAAACCCCATTGCATACATATTATCAGTAATCAACATTCAATCTGCGTCAAAATTACTACTTCAGCAAACCCATAATCAATTCGTGATTGGTAAATACGCACCGTTTTGGTGGAGGACGATGGAGAGGCATCGGTGGCAGATTGGGTAGTCATGGGGTGGAAGAGAGGAGATCGAAGAGGATGTAAACGAGGTTGGAGCAGAGAGCGAAGAGGAATATGAGGTAGAAGAACACTAGAGCGAAGCGAAAGAGTATGACGCAGAGGAGAAGACAGATGATGATCGAGAATGGCGAGTCTACAAGTAATAATACACTCATTCTTGCTGCTGTTGCTGCTGCATTTCTCCAGGACTATAAGGTTCTTTGGGTTCCGGAATTTGAGGAACCTGGTTCTCGACGCTTGTTGACGGATTAGTGGTTGTGGGATCGCCGATGCCATTCAATTTGTCAATTTGAACCTTTTACAGATTCTGAATCTCTGATCTTTTTCCTGATTGTTCTAGCGAGCTTTGATGCGCATATTGGAGATGGAGATGGAGATGGAGACCGTCCTCTTTCCAGTTCTGGACCAAACCATAAAGAGCAGGCTTTTATAAAAAGCCCATTTTAGAAAGAGAAGGCTTTTACAGTTTCCTTAGATTTAGTTATGGGCTACTTATTACAGCCCAATAAAACTAGGACTTGGAATCCAGGCTTTGGCCCGGTAGTTCCATAGTAGTGTAATAGTCAAGAAAAGGGTTAAAGGTTAAGGATCCCTCAGGGCTTGCTCGTTTGGAGGGTTGGGGAGTGTTGATTGGGAGGTGTTGGGATTTTTATATATAACCTTATAGAGAGGTTTTGTCCGAACAGTTCCGAAAGCCTGAAACAGTCAAGGGTTGGGAGGTGTTCGGAACAAACACCTCCCAACCCAACAACCCTAAACACCTCAAATGGACAAGCCCTCAGTTTCCATGTAGTTTTAATTATAGACGTTTATGGCTCGTTTGGTTGACGGATTTAGAGATGAGAATGGAAAGAGGGTTCTAGAAAATCTATTTTCCTGGTATCCTCATTCCTTGTCAATGTTTTGATCACTCTCTTATACTACTTTCCTAGCATCATTGGTCATGTTTGGTTAGAGTAAAAAATTGCAATTATTTCACATAAAATAACATTAAAAATGACATATTTAAAATACATAATTGTGGGATATTGTCAAATTTATGTGTTTTTTTTTTCAAAATTTCATTATAAATATTTAATTAAAAATAAGTGAGAACTTCAAAGATTCCTCCCTTTTTACGAGGAAAGGGTAATTCCTCCTTTGTGAGAAATTGAGTTCGAGGTCTCTACAATGGAGACTACAGGCAGTTTCCCATCTCACAGTCCAATCTGTTTTTTAAATTTAAAAAATAAAATGGGTCCCATGCCGTTGAACATATCTAACGGTGGTGCAGGAAATTGCAGGATTTTCCACTGTATGGACTTGGAACTATGAGAAATCCAACTTTTTTTTGGAATCCTAGATCTCAAGGATTTCATCTACCAAACATAGGAATCCTTGGTAGAAAGAAAATTATTATTCCTGAAAAATTGGATCCGCAAATCAAATCACACCTTAATCATGTTTATCAGTGTAGATCCAAACAATATTTTAAAATTTGATAAATAGACTGTACATTGGTGATGGACAATGTAATGACTTCTATTGCAAGAACACTCGTCCAAGTTCGGAACACAAAATCCAAAATAGTAATTTCTTGGAAAATGAAAATAATGTTACTTGATAGCCAAATTGTGGAATTGAAAGAAAGCCATCATGTTAAAAATGGAAGATTAGGTCTTGGACCAGGTGATCAGAATCGGAAACCCCATAATGATGATCCACCAATCATGGCCTACAAATTCAAATTCCCAACACAAAATCATTATACATGACGTGGACTAGGACCCATGAAGTCATCTTCATGTCCACCATTGCTCCTCTAAAACCAAACCCTTTTCAAACTCAAAAGCAAAAAAAATATGCCCTCCAATCATCATCATGCATGACTCATGACTATTGTCATACATGACATGTATGGATGCATAGTCATGGCCATACATGACATGTCTATGTTAGCATCATGTGAGAGTCATAGTCGGAGCTGACTCAGACGGTGGGGTCCTCATAGATGACTCAACTAGTCAACTTCTTCCCTCTTATACCTTCTTTTTATATACATAATGTTTTTCTTTATGTAATTCTATTTTCTAATGATGACACTATGTGTTGATCATGTGTTGGGTGAGTTTCTCCTTCAAAAAATGTAGTTTTATATTTGGTTATAGAAGAAAACATAAATCAAACCGACACAACACCACCTTCCTTCGCAACTATGCTCATAATACAAAAAGGAACTTGTGCAAGCCAATCTCTAGGAACGTCAAACTCATACGTCTTCTTTGCAAGTGTATGAACTACAGAATTGCATTGTCATGTGACATGATCATGTGAATTCATGTGTCTGCATCCCACATCACTTGTGTGAGGGTTTGTGAAGTGCTTTATATGGGCAAGTCATTTCTCAACTAACATGACGTATTTTAGAGTGGTTATTGGGTTGTGATGGCTCAAGACCTACAATATCATACTGGTGGCTAGGTTTTCCATCAAATCATCTCCATTAAATGAGCAAGAAGCCTGGTTGATTCCATCAAGCGTACCCTATAGAGGACAAACAAGCACCCTCTTAATAAGTGGCCGACGTATAGTACGTTCATTGGGGGCACGGCCCCCATTGACCCGAAAAAAATTCCACTAGCTCTAGTAAGGGTTGATGTGGAGGCCCCCAGTCAGAAAAAGGAGAGGCCCCCAGTGGCATTAGCCCAGTTCATTAAACTATTATCTTAACTTACATGTTCACCCAACCCTCATATTTTCCTAACCCAAAAGCCCACCCAAACCCAACCCACCATCAATACATCTCGTTTCTTATCAAACAATCAGTATGTCTTATGTCTCTATATATCGGGAGTGTGCATACCTCTAGAGACCCTAGAAAGTGGTAGTAAACAAGAGAGTGTTTATGGAATTTTTTAATTAATGTGATCATTTTGAATTATTATTAATGTGTTTTGTATTTGAGGTCTGTATTTGTGAATCGTGAACCATAACATAAAGAACCCCAAAAATAGATTAATATATATGTTCTTATTATTTTGATGTATTATTAATGTGTTTGCAGTCTATATTTGTTAATCATGGTCCCATACAAAGAGCTCAAAAAAAAAATCTAGGGGCGCTGCCCCCATACCCCATCACTTTTGTGCCCCCAATGATGCCAATTCCTGAGTTTGCCACTACTCTTAATTGAGAGCCTCAATTCAGTCTCTATATTAAACATCATTATCTTTTATTTTGTAATTACTGTTATTGACAAATCAAGATTTGTAATCTCGTCATTCGGATTCTAGCTAACTAGTCTTTCATTCTTGAAGCTCTGGAACAATATTTTGTCATTACTTGATGACCATTGCAACTAACATCTTACGTTGTTAATTTACATTTATTATATATTTTATTGCTGTTAGTGGAGTGTATATATATATATACACTGCAACGTGAGCATTACTAAAATTCAAAACCTTCTATACATGACAAACGTAGAAAGAAAAATAATGAGTCACCAAGAATTGACAGAATAACAGATGTAATATACAATTCAAGTCTGAATTAATCATCTCTAAATTAAATAGGATAGTAATTATTGAGTAATTAATCGCCATGATAATGATATATATATATATCATTGTCCCGCATCGTGATCATGGTACTCTTTCAATTGGTGTAACGTGTAAGTATATATACATATATTGACAAAAATTAATTAGTGCCCGATGATGCATGCAAAGACGTATATATATCTATATGGATTTCTTATCCTCTAAATGATTGGCTACTTATATATTCATTGTCTTTTTTCAACAACTTTATTTATTTATATAGCAAGAACACTAATTATAAACAAGATATTTCTGCCCATTTTGTAGGTCCTAGGGCCGACGAGTCAGACTTCTTAAACTTCAAGCTCAACTCATTAGGTTAAACGGACTTCAAAATAGGCTCAAGTTCGACTCCTTTTGTCATATGAGCCGAGCTCGGGCCTATAGGGGCTACCCTCGGGTGGCTCAACCTACTTTCATCCCTAGTATATCAAACAGAAAATACATGTAATCAAATGCCTATCTTAATTAAAATTTTCTAATACAATTTACACATAGGGCCAAATTTTATTTGTACTGGCAATACGTGTAATTCAACGTACTATATACATTGCCTAAGCTGTATTATTGTTATTGCCTTGGACAAACCAACTAATCAAAATCATCCCCACCAACATAATTAATTAATCATCAAGACTATAGCAAATACGACAAGCACCCATTTTTAAATTATTCAAGAGGGGCGTCCTTGGCGGCGGGTGAGACAGGCGGTAGCCCAGGTCCCATATTTTAGAAAAAATACTAGACTAGTAATATTATAGTAGTCACAAGAAATGCTAAATGAATTAATTATATTGTCTATTGAAAGTGATTGCTTGGAAAAAGTTGATTACACCAATATAATTAGTGATTTTACATTTTAAAACGTTACAAGATTCATATTTTTAAGTAATATGCGACATTAAATTTTTTCTCATAGGGCCCATTTTTAAAATTTCACCTGGGGCCCCGAAGGACTCATGTATGTCACTGTTATCGAGTCACTAGTTGAAATGATAAAGATAGTGTAGATAACCCTGATAATCAGGATTTGAATCCCTCTCTTCGCTTAAAAAAAAATTAGCAAGTGAACCACGTGCACAAGTCCACACGTCCAACTCCCCACATCATCCTCCATTTCTAACCAACCGTATCAGATAATGATATTGATAATTTCATATTTAACTAAATCCAATGATTATCTTGGTAATTAATAAACTGATTAAACGAACAACAAACACCACAAAAGAACAAATACAACCACCGAACCGGCTCTCTAGTCAACCACTGGGCTAGCCAAGCCCACAAATTTACCCTAAACTATAATTCTATCAACAGTGTTACGAATCTCGATATTTTTTATCCTAACTATCTCAAAATATTAAGATTGATGCAAATAATTTTATTTGGATCATATAGAGCATGTGGGGCCCAATATTTTACATGGATCATTAGCGTTCATCTCAACATTTGAGATATCTCGGATAGAAAACACTGGATCCGTAACGATTTTCATCTATCAACTCTTATATGACTTACATGAATTGTACACGTTTTGGATTGCGCATTTACCGTTCCTCTCCCTATACTTCATTATTTACATCTTCAGTTCTATCGGTAAAAATCCATTCTCTGCCATTGATCTTTCTCTATCTCACATGACGGAACAAGCATTTGGGTTCTCGTCGCTGAACATCTGTGGAGGCTGGGAGTGGTAGTCGATCACCGGCACATATCCTTGCTGCATATTATGGCCTGGGTGAGGAGGGACATAACCCTGTGCTGCGTACCCATGGTGATAACTATCCGTCACGAAGTTCTGGCCGTACACGCCTCCATCAAACCAGGACGACGGATCTGGTTGCGGGTACCCAAAATACTCCATCTTGTTGACATCCACTTTAGCCGCACCACCTTCCTTCTTCCCGTCATCTCCGCTTTTCTCCTTCTCTTTCTTCTCACCTTCTTTCTCTTTCTTCTCGCCGCCGGCTGCTTCTTTGTCTTTCTTCTCTGCAGCGCCGCCATCCTTTTTGGCAGGAACCACCTCGACGGGCTGCTTGAGCTTCTCCTTGAGATGCGCCACCAGATCCTTCACATCCATTGTGCCCTTAACCGTCACCAGGTCCTTCGAAGCATCAACGGATACGCTATCAACTCCTATTGACGATTCAAAACAGTAGTTAATCATTTGCCACCGACAATTTTGTGTTAAATATTAAATTAAAAGGGGATTAATTAATTTATTCGGAGAAGTTGTATTGAATCATTAATCATGACATTAATTTAGTATTAAGTTTAAACAATAGTTTGTTAACGATTATTTTTTTGGTAACTGACAATTCCCTAACCCCAACCTATCCATCGGACAAGATTGATCGGGACGAAACCGTGCGGAAAATAACGTGGAAACTGCATAATAGACTTTATTATAGTAAATTTCATCATTCCGACCAAGTTTCTTTTGTTTTATTAATTGCTAACCTTTGCTCTTCAAGATGCTTTTCATGATCTTCTTGATGCAACCTTCGCAATGCAACCTGATCTTCAGGACGACGGTGCTCTGTACGATCGAAAAGCAGTTTTAGCATAACGGCGCACTTTAGCATAAAGAAGGAAAGACTGCTATCGTACTGTCTAACATACCTCTTTAGGCGGTTTTTTCTCTTCGGCCTTTTTCTCCACTGGTTTAGTTTCCGATTTCTCGGCCGGCTTTTTGTCGCCTCCGCCGCCGTCTTTCTTCGGCTGAGGAGAGATGATCTCAACCTTCTTCTTTGTCTTTTCTTCAAGCCTCTCTTTGATTTTGGCAGGGTCCGCCTTGCCTGTCACAGTGAGTTTGTTGGCGGCACAGTCTGCCTTCACATCTTCCACACCTACAACAATGATGAAGGAAGAAGAAAAAAAAATCAACCAATTGTAATTTTCTCGAACGGAAAATTCACAGATGGCCAAACACAGGGAATTTCGTTGATTATCTATGGAATTATAGTGATAATTACCATCCATGTGTTTGACTGTTCTTTTGATTTTCTTAGCACAGCCTTCGCAATGCATATCGATCTTCAAAACGACCTTGCCGTCGTCCTTCTTAGCGGGATCGGCGGCGGCGTGCTTCTTCTCGCCTTCATTCTTCGCTACTTCCTTTTGCTACAAAAGTAACCAAACAAGCGCGTTAGACGAAATCAAGCGATTGCAAACAACTTAACTGGGATCGCAATTGCTGGAATCAAGCAACTGGGATAATCGAGATCCCAATTGCTGAGATGAAATTTGATGGCTGTATGAGTAACTAACCTCGCCCATTAGTGTTTGTTTGTGGTGGTTAAGCTAGGTTTTCCACTAGTAGAATGTGATTTCTCTGTGAATGCTGGTTTTGTTTGAAGGGAAGAATTGGAGGTAGAGATGGGAATATATATATATAGGAAAACGGATGTATCATGTATGTATGTGTATGTTTGAAGAGATGGTGGATGATGATGTCGATGGATGGATGGTGGATAATGAAGTCAGCAGGGGGTGTGCTAGAACGTTGCCGCCGGGTTTGACTATAACGCGTGAGTCCCACATTGTTAAACAGATGTCGAACGCGTTGCATGAAACTGTAAGGATTGTCTGCAATTTCCATTGCAGGGACCCCAAACCATGACAAATCATCCGATTTTTACTCGACCCTGACTCATATTTCTTAACTCACTCCTTTTGATTCTTTACACGTATAGCAAACTCTGTTTGTATAACCTGACTCGAGTTTGGTAGTACTAAGCGAATTAAGTCTCTTGTTTGATATCGTCGAGGGAAGATATGAAATATAAAATCTAATATGTAAAAATTTTTAAGCTAATAAAAACACTTTTTTTGAGTTCAAACTAGTATGAGTTGATGTAGTACAGATCAATATGAACTAGTTTAAAGTAGAAAAAGTGTTATTAATGTGGAAGAACAGAATATTATAGTGTTGGTGTGATAATTAAATAATCTTCCACTAACAGTCATGACCCATTAATTTATTTTTCTACCTAGGTTTGATTAGTTCTTTTTCTTGTTTATTTTTTGTGGGTTTGGAATTCCCAAGTCAGCTATCATAGAATTCCATTCTTGACCTTGACCAGTTATATATTATCAGGTTTTGTTAATTTGGCTTTGCATACTTGTGTTTTTTTAATTTGGGTGATTTGAATTTAATTTTCAAATTCCAAACTCAGTAAAATGCATTCAGTAGTGTCCAAATATGGTTTTGAAATTAATCTCTCATGCTAATCAGGTGTGCCCGAGTTTGTTTTTCTCAAACTCAGTAAATGGGCTAAGTCCAACTCACCAAGTTTGGAAAAATGCCTAATTGATTGTTTAAAGGTAGGTTTGTCCTTATAAACAAGGAGCAATCCTCACATTTTTCCAATGTGAAATCTTTAACAGATCCCAAACTCTCTTATGGTCTACAAGGAGTATTATTGTATTAACACTCAAATGATCTGTGTTAAAATCAAAGATTATGAAAAGGGTGGGACGGGTTGAGAAGGGATAGGAGTAGACTTGGAATGGTCCCTTACACTTCAAAACTCAATGCACCCACATAAGGGCTTCAAGTCAATAATAGGCCTTTGAATGAAGAGTAAGATAACTAGGAGTGTGGGTGGGTTGTTGGACCATTCATTTGGATTGTGACTCCCCACAGGGCCTTTTTGGGGACCCTTTGTGAGGGACTGAAAATTCATGCCTAGCTAGAAGAACCTTCGTGGTAGTGGGGGGTGGGCCTCCATTTCCACACTCTGAAGTTGCCTATCCGGCAAGAAATAATGAATTAGTAGTTACGGCATTTTGGTCTGGACATACATAATTTTCAGTTGAATCTTGACACGTGACACAAGATATCGAGCTAGCACCTCAACTGAGGAGCCGCACATGTCCTCCTTGGCCATCGACCATGGCAGAATCAAGGAGTCTAGTTGAGAAGAAGGCCCCCGAGGAGCCTACATGAGGCACAACAACCGATAAGAGACCATCTCGAAAGCCAAAAAAATCACCTCGAAAGTCCAAGTGATCGAACACACAAGAGAACCCAAAGTGAGACCAACTCTACTTAGGAAATGAGTTATCCGTCTAAGAATCTAGGAAGAAGACATATACTCCTATCAAAGTTATAGTGCTCTAGCTCATATAAAATGTGACCTCTAGCACCAAGTAAAACATATTGAACCCCACACTTTTAATAGCTACTTAATAGAGTGAGAGAGCTCCAAGCAATCCCCCACTAATTGCACATTGACTTGAGCATCAAAGGGGTCATCCTAAGAACACTCTCGAAACCCCTTATAACTCATGTTTTCTACTGTGCACGTTATCAAAGATCGGTCCAATTTTGGACTTCCATCAGCTTCTAATCAACAGAGAATTTATCCGAATTGACTGCGTGTTTCTTACTTCATGTGAACTCGAGTGTTTGAATTGCCAGACTCTTCCAATGACTTTGATTGCCAACATGGAAGAAGAGAACAAAAATGATTTACATCTTTTTACAAGATTTTTGTTGATTTCAAGAGTACTACGCATCTCACATAATCCAAGCACGAAAATGACAAAGATCCCAATAATCGGTATCCGAGTTATCACAGCTGCTAAGTTGGACATATATGATCCAAGTGAATTAATGGGTTTCATATGTCTCACGTGATGCACATGAAATCTTATGTGTACAAATGTACAATTTAACATCTAGAATAATAGGAATACCAACTAGCTGTCGCTGTGGGATTCCTATCATTATTGATCCAAACACACCCACACCAAACCCGTCTCCATGTGAGACAAAACTTAAATCTTACTATACATGCAATTTGGTCCTTCAACTGCATTTCTTCAATTAATTTTTATTCTATGATGAATAAAAAGATTCCTCCCATCTAAAATAATTAATTAATTAGTAATCTCAATCATCCATCCACCCACTGACTCTCACATTTCGATTGACCAAAATTTTAAAATGTTGGAAAGTGTTTGATTAATATGATCCACCCACACGTGAAATTCATAAGAAGGTTGAGAGAAGGAGGATGATTAAGTGGACCTAATTATAATAAATTCCATAAAAATGTAGTTGGTGGGTGTATATATTTTACTTTCTTCTCCTCCTCCATCGTACGTACCCACCAAAAAGTCATGAATTTTGAATGGAAAGGCAACAATTATGGTCTAAATGTCTAATGATGCCATTTCAATCCAACCTTTTTTTTTTCCTCCTCCTCCGTGTGCCAAGAAGTCAAGAAAATTATGGTACATTTTTCTCAATTGTCTTTCCCTTTGATTTTTTTGTCTTTCACCAAAAGTACTATTCTTTTTATGGCAAAATATGAGTATATATGGATGATGATGAGAACATAGATTCTTGATCGTGATCATAGTAATACTTATCTTTTGTGAAATGTTCGATTTCAACCATAATTATTGATTTATCATTCAAAGGGTGGGTCCGTCACCACAACCCCAACAAGACAATATCAATGTGAGAATCTACAATTACTATGATGTTGTATGAGACCACCAACAAATCTGTAAAGATGACACAGAGTGAATCATGAAGTTTGACGCTGGTTGCGGAAGCTTCAATGATTAAGTTAGGAATATGGTTGGCGTATTTTAGTGAGAGAATGGATAATATTTAGACTTTAGAGAGAGAGAGAGTCGGATACTTTCAAAATTGGATCTCTTTAATGTGGTGGGGCCTCTTGTATTTATAAGCTTTTGGCTCACATGACCTACCACTATCACGTGGGTGTTGGGTTGGTGGGCATTGGGTCTTGGTTTGGTAAAACCGTGGGTTCTGTGAAGGAGAGCTTCCTGGGCCAGGGACCCATAGACCGACTGTGAAGACTACGAGCCTTTGTTGAGTTGGTTACAACCTAGATCGTGTGTCTGTTGAGCTATAAGTTGATTGTACGGGTTGTGGGCCTTGTTGAGAAGGCTGATGCCCAAGTTGTGGGCCTATTGGGTTCTACTGTATGGTTCGTGGGCCTTGTTGAGAAGACTGCTGCCCAAGTCGTGGGCCTGTTGGGTTTTACTGTATAGGTCCCGGGCCTTGCTGAGAAAAATGTAGCCTGGGTCGTGGGCTATTTTTATTTGTTTCTCTCTGTCCCGTTGGGCCTGTAAATGAAACCGCGATGAACGTTTGGATCGGGGCCCATATATACGAGAAGTCCAACTCGAGTTATTTAAACGCTGCCTATTGGCCCAGAGTCCAGTTCTCCGAGGCCCAAAACTTTGAAAATGGCAAGAGCGACGTCACTTCCAAGTTCGAGCCGGTTTAGAACCTAGAAAGTACGGTGAAACGACGTCGTTTAATCTTTTCCAGCTGAAAACACCCTTTCGTGTTCTCTCCCTCTTTCGCGAGCTTTTGCCCTTCTAGGGTTTTTGGAGAAAACCAGTGGGAAACCCTAAACTTCGATTAAAATGGGAAAGTGTCCAAACAGGAAGGTAAAGAAGCGAAGACTCTCTCACAAGACGGCTCGCCGCACCAAATTCCTTGTCAAAGATATCCTTTTTTTCGTTCTTTTGCTTTCGATTATAAATATAACATAATTCTTCTCCTTTTTCTTGAAGTTTTATCTATTCAATTGCATATATGTTACCTTGACTGAGAAATTTCGTCACGTGACGATATGGTCTATGATCAGTTGCAGAAGCCAGAAGTGGACAAGAATTCCTTGCCCCTCGATGAGGATTTGCCCGGGATGGGCCAGTATTACTGCTTCCACTGCGAGTAAGTATTATGTTTTTTTTTTTTTAATTCCTTTATTTATGTTTTTTTTAGTGGAAGTCTGAATCTCGATAAATTATGCTCTTTGGTTATACAAAAGGAGGTTCTGGACTATTTATTGGCTTTTCAGGTCATGAAATTTTCAAGCTTTTGCGAGGATTCTCTTGTTTTGGGTATTGATTATTTTTGTTCTTCCTTTTCAGCCGGTATTTTGCAAATGTGACAGTAAGGGATGAACACTTCAAGACCAAACGTCACAAGAAGCGGTATGTAACTTGTTTCTTTGGCACTTCTATTATTCATTACGCGGCGATATTGAATAATCTGCCTTAATGCTATGCTTGGAAGGAGGGTGTAGTGGGATTGGGTTTAAACATCTCCACATATTATGTATGGTTATTTGACATGAATAAAATTTTGGAACCTCATTGTTCTAGTCCAAATTACTTTCATCATTGGTAGCTTGTAGCCTTGTAGTTTGATTTTTCAGTAGTGTCCTTGTGGCTCACTCCGTAATCCCTTGGAGTCTTGGGCCTTTTAGAATGGGGAATTCAAAATGAAATCACAAGTATCTAATATGGCTCTCAAGTTTTACACGTTTGATGGAAGTCGCATGTGGATGAAAGGTTGGTGTGAGTGGTTGCTATGAACATTTGCTTGGTATAGTTTAAGCAGCAGATGGTTTGCACTTCTTCTTGGACCAGGACAATGTTCAAATCTTGAAGCATACTTAATATTCTTAGAACCCTAACTTTGACTTCTTAACTTTCAGTATCCAATAAACTCAAACATGGTTAGTCCTTTTAAGAGTTTTGAAAATAGTACTTCTGGAGATGGTGTGTGCAAGCCATTTGACAGCAGAGCACAGTATATATCAATGCTGGTAACTACTTTAGGTGTCATGCAAGGGTTGACAATGTATAACCATTTATTTTGGATTGGCTTTGTTAGCTTTGAATTATAGTAGGTGTGATCATCCAACTGAAATATGCTTATAAGGAACAGTGGAATGTAAAGGCTGGTACTTCTTGCTATGTTCATTTCTTCATTTTTAACCTCCTTTTTTTTCGATAAGCATCGAAACGCTGGGGAAGGGGATTCGAACTTGTGCTATTTTCGGTTTTTAAATTTCTAAGAATTTTACTCGCACTAAAAGTGTATTCCCTGATAATGCCTAATGCTTTATTTTCCTCTAAATCTGCTAATTTAGTGAGATCTAATGTTTTGCCTCGAGATATTTAAAGATATACAATCTGATGTTTACATTCTTACTTTACAGAGTGAAGGAGATGATGGGTCCTGCACCACATACTCAACTTGATGCCGAACTGGCTGCTGGAATGGGCATGCCAGACAATGGTCCAAAACTCATGTCATTGTGACATTCCATAAAATCCTGGGGAAAATCTTGGGATTCCATTAAAATTTTGTTTTGTTTCTTTGGAATCCAACTCGTTCTCTAAATATAGAGGTTTTTGATATTTCAGATACAGAGGACTGCACTGTCCATGAGGAACTAAATTAGCCCAATTTTGCAGTGCAGGTCCTTTGCTTCTTATATGTACTTTTTTTTAATCTCTTGTACTTTATGTACAACTATAGAGCATACCACTATGTCTCTATATGTCTTCAAATTCATTTATATTATGGTTTAGGGGTCGAAAAAAATAAATTTCGGATCGGTTCTTGGTTGGACAATCACATGTGTTCATGAAATATTTACATGAATGAATCTTAATTTAGATTGGATTTTGGAAGTACTTAATTGATCGAATTTGAACAAGTAAATCGGATGATAACATAATTCGGCTTGGGGTCTGGACAAGTAAACCGAAGGGAGTTTCTGTTTCACTTTGTCAAAAAGCTCGGGGACAGGGACAAGTTTATTAAAAAAAGAGTCGGTTTATAGTTTGTACGGAAAGGCCAGGGGACCAACCGTTTCGAACTGGGCTTGAGTTTCGGTTGTGGCGTCAAAGTTCTTTCCTTTCCCTTTCGCTCCCTCGTTTCTTTCCCTTCCGGATTCCGTCCGTCTCTGGATTTGTTGTAATGGCAGAGACCTCTGTTCTCTCTTTCTCTACATTTTCTACCATTCCTTCTGTTTTTCGATCCGGAGAATCCTATTTCTCTCCGTCGACTTCTTTTTCGAGATTCCCCATCTCGCGTTCTCCTCACCCTCGTTTGCTTCGATTCACCGTCAAATCCTCCGATTCTGGTAGCTTCTTCGGCGAAGATTCACCCGGTTTCTTTCCCTGGTCCGATGGCGACGACGGTATCTCTCTCAATTTCCTGAGTTTTCAACTGCCTTTCCATTATCTTTGATTATTATTGAATTTCTTATGTTTGGGAAAAATCCCTCGTTGATGATGGAACTTCTGCTGAATCCTTGAATTGAATTTCTCTTCTCCCATCTTCTCTGTTCATTTATCCTAATGATTTTTACCTTGTTCTGTACTAATTGAATGTGTATTGTCTGATCTAAGCTGCTCTTCATATCCTGCACGGATACCATGGCCATTTTGTTTGATGATTCTCATTCATGAGATTGATGGTTTCTGTTGGGTGTATTTGACAGATATTCAATGGGTTCAAGAGGAAAGAGTTACATTGTTCACCGCTGATGGGCTCATCCAGATTGGAGGCTCCATGGTTCCTCGACGTTTCATTTCAGCCGTATGCCTTCTCAGCTATTGTTGAGCATCAGAATACAAATTGCTTTGAGCTGATTGACCCATGATAGTGTCACTCATTTGAATTTTTTGCATGAGTTAGAACCAAACTAAACCTCCACTTCATTTTTCTATCTTGAATGAAGAAGGAAGAAGGAATGTAGCAGTAGTACTGTCTTATTTTGTAGATGAGGCAGTTATAGTATTCTAGAATTACATTGTATTACCCCTCTTCCATTTGTCTTACTTGTTCTACTTTGGTCATCTCATTATATATTGTTTCTTTTTGTCAGAAGAAGCAAGGGATTACTAAAAACTCTAAAAAAACTCAACGTTTTCAAGAGAGTGATTACATGGATCCAAAGCAGGAACTGTGCCTGGGTGCACTTTTTGATATTGCGGCAACCAATGTAAGCAACTCATATGATGTTTTTCTTTTGTGTGCCAGTTCCTGAGATTTCTAGTTCCTTGTTTCATTAGTGACAATCTAGTTATTATAGGGATTAGATTTGGGCAGAAAGCTTTGCATCTTTGGATTTTGCCGTTCAATTGAGATGCTAAGCGACGTTGTGGAAGACACAGTCTTGGACAATGGTGGAGAGGTAATTCTTATATTTTTCTCAGTCATTTCCATGCACTGTTTTGTTCGCTGAGAAGGGACTATAATTAAAATACTGGTTCAGCCCTATTAATGATCTGTTTTGGTAGGCTTGGTATCTAATTAGAGGGAACAAAAAGTGAATTGTCTTAGAATCTAATGCTTTTTTTTTGTCGTTTTTCGTTTGATGTTTTCTGATTTGAGATGCTAAGCGACGTTTTGGATGAGTGTTTTCCCTTGGTTTTAACTTTGATGTTTTCTGCTTTTGCCGGGGGAAATGGTCGATGAGTATTTTCCAATTTCCCTTGGTTTTTAACTTTGATGGTGCAATTAGGTTGTCTTTTTCCCTTAGTTTCTATCCCAAATTCATTTATAGAATGTTGTTTGTTAGTAGAAAACCGGGTTGCAGGTGAAGTTTTATTGGTTAATTGTCTGACCTTGGACTCAATCTACCCGGAGAAGATAATTTCAGTATACTAATTTTGGGAAATAAGAGTTCTATGAGGGGCATAAGGTTGAAGATCTGAAATTTTGAAAGGAACAATAAACCACTTTATAGTAGGTATTATCTGAACTTGTTTAAAGAATTTCTGAAATGAAAACTAAAATAATCGGTGTGAAAAAATTCAACCATGTTAGCTTGAAACCAGTGATATTATACGCAGTTAAACTAGTTTTGGGTTTCCTCAAAACACCTTCCTAGACATGACATGCATGTTTCCACAGCAGGTATTATCTTATGCTTGCTCGCTTTTAATGCTTGAAGTGGCTGTAGCTACACCACAAAGTTTTCCTTCACGAGATTTAAGTGTATTACCTCCCTCAAATTTCGGTTTGTGTAGATTAGCCATAAGCTTAAATTATATGTAACTTTTATTGTTTAGGTGGTTGTTGCTGAGAAGGCAAGCAAAGGTGGTTTGCATGAAAGGCTAACCATGACCGTAGCTGTGCCGTACCTTTGGGGGGTTCCTCCTGTTTCTGAAACACTTCACCTTGCTGTTCGCAGTGGCGGAGGGATTGTGGAGAAGGTGTATTGGCAATGGGATTTTTTGTAGATTGGTCATTAATCCTTCTAACATTGTCAACACATGTTGTACATAAATGTGTTGCATTCCTCTGTACAAAATTAAAGTGAAATACTGTGTACATGTCCAGTGAAATTTGATGTCAATATCAATCGATTGTTTTCAGTCATCTTTTGATCCGTTCGTAATTTGGTGACTGTAAATGAACATGGACTCCTTAAACAAGCAGTAATTTGCAAGACTGTAGCCAATATGGTAATGATATCCAAGAGGAAATTCTGAAACCTTTGTCTGGTCTGTTTTTGTCTACTGACCTGGTCATCTCCTCAGACAGATCAAAAAGGGTTGTTAGAACCAGCAAGTCATGTAGTAGTCTTGGTGTTGTTCTCCATCTGCCCTTAAAAGCAGCCAAATTTTGCTTGTTTGGTTTTAGTAGACATAAACCTCAGACGACCCGCACCATATTGGCGACATGTAAGATTGAATTGAAATTTATGCAAGTGAAAATGGGGCTCATAATCCCTCCCTGAAAGTGGACTGAAAACCCACAAGATCATAAAAATCCCAAGAAAATATTTTCAATTGGTTCGAACGCTTGAATTTAATGGCGTGCATACGTGTGATGCTAGTATTTAGACTCTCTTTTCAACTTTAAGCTCTTCAATTATATCCAAGAAGAAACTTTTGTTTACTCTAAAATAATTGAAGGATTAGTCTCACTGGTGCACCAGATGAGCACTATTTGGATGATTGATTTATGTCTATAAACCAATGAGATAGGATCAACATAAACAACCCCCATATGCGCCTAATACACCATTATAACATTGTTGCCTCTTTGAGACAAAACTGTCTGAAAAGTCAAACAATGACATTGATATCCCACATTATAAAAAATGCTTCATATGGGGGCAGTAGGAGCCCAAACCCTCTTTGCCCCTTTTTGCACTCCACTAGAAAAGACATTCCTAGGAAAAAAAACTCTTCCCCCCCACAGCCTTTTAAGACAAATCATCTTTTTCAATCTCATATAGTGCCTATAGCTGGCAAATCCCATTATGCAATTAATCTAATCTCACAAGCAAACAAACAACAATGGTGAAGAGGTCAATGTGATTTGCATATTCATCTTTCAATATTGCCTTTTCTGTTTGTTTCTTGGCATTTACATTATTTTATTCATCTTTGACAGCAAAACCCATCAACCAATGATGTATCCAAAGGCAGCATCACACATTTTTTGGTGCTCTTGGACTGCTTCCCTATAAGGATTCTCTAGCACTTGCACTATCAAACAAACACTTGAAAATTTTTGTTTGATTGATGTTCCCCAAGTGGTTTTCTTTTCTTTAATTATCTTTGGTTCATTTCTTTATCTTGTCTACATCAAAAGGGTTATCAATAATAATTGATGGTGGGTGATAGTTTAGTTGGTAAATTTCTCTTAGGTCAAACTATATGAACTCGAAAGGTTCTGAGTTCGATTCCCACTGGATTTCTCTAGTTTACATGGAATTGTAACATACATCATTTCCCAAAAAGAAATGCACAAAGAGAAGACTTTAAAAAAATCAAAGAACACCCAATCCGATCCCACTCCAAATCTGAATCTTTAATCCCATCCTGATCATATCTTTTGTGATTGTACACACAGTCAATATCATCAGTAGTACAAGCTCCTCTCCTCTTCTGTCTTGCTTTCATCAAACAAAAAGTTGCTATGACAACTATTATTAGTACTACTACTAATAAGCTGCTTAATTTCTTCAAGACTACCATAGTACTGATCTATAATTGGACTTTGCTTCTCAGTACTACTCCACCCATTTGAAAGCATGAACTTTTGGTTTTCTGGATCAGTTGGGTAGTAGTAATTCTTCAAATCAGCACAATCAGTACTGTTTTCATACTCCAATTTGCAACTCCCATCAGAGGAACTGCAAGTACTAGCTTCACCTCCAAACATGATAAGACTATCTGTGGCTTGATAATGCTGCATAGGGCTTAATAAGCTCTCTTGGAATGGAATAGCAGAATTAGCAGAACTGCTGCTCAGCAAACTTGGTGAATATGAATTCAAATTGGGTTGTTGTTGATGATCAAGACCATTGAAAGACCTCACTTGGGGATTATAGTATGGTGAGAAAGATGAAGAAGAAGAAGAAGAAGTTTGAAGAAGAGATGAGAAGGTAGTTTCATGAGGCTTTAATCTCTTGGATTGAAGAGGATCATGAACCATGCCAATAAGTTTCTTCTTGAGTTTAGTGTTCCAGTGGTTCTTGATATCATTATCAGTCCTTCCTGGCAATTGAGCTGCTATAATTGACCATCTGAGTTCCACAAAGACACAAGTTTTAGCCATACTTACTTGTCACTTTATGCTAAATGTAGCATAAGTGGACAAAAAGTCTAGCCTAAAAATACCATAGTTTAGAACAAGAACAAGAGAAATTAAAGAATAAAGTTTGGATCTTTAGTGAAAACCCAGATCAAATTTGGTAAATTTAAGGGATACCTGCTTCCAATACTAGCAAAGAGGGTGCAAATAATCCTATCTTCATCAGTAGTGAATTCTCCATGTTTAATGTTGGGTCTAAGATAGTTGAGCCATCTTAATCTGCAACTTTTCCCACATCTTCTAAGACCTGATACAAGAAAAGCCCAATTAAGATCATGCAAAAAAAATATAAAATTGGAGAAAACTGAACAAATTGAATCTCTTACCAGCCTTTTGTGGCAGAGAAATCCAGTTCCCTCCAGTTCCAAGCTTTTCAATATACTCCTTGAGCTTTGTATCTTCTTCAGGAGACCAAGGTCCTTTCTTGACATTAGCCTTGTCACAACAAGGAGATTTTCCCATCTCTCTCTCTCTTCTATGCTCAATTTGTTTGCTGAGAAGGACCTGCAAGTTTTTTGGGTAGTTATAATGTTTAGGGGGGGGGGGGGGGGGGGGATAAACCCAAGTCAAAGTAGAGGGATCTCTAATTGTCAATGATGATAACCCTCTTTTTTGTTTGATTGAGCTATATAGTACAGAATTGGTTTCTATATATGAATAAACCAAGTAGAGGGACCTTCCAATGGCTACCCTTATTACTTGGTCTATGTGACTGTCTCTCTCTCTCAAAGAATCCAAAGTCTGCTGCTCAAAATTAATACTGAGATATAATATTGTGCAAGTGAAAGTGATGGCCTATGTATAATGTTAGTGTGTCCTCTTCAAGGTATAGGACAAGTCTTCTTAGAGACTAACTATTGTTATGGAGGCCGTATTTATGAAATTATTGTAGAAAAACTATTTACCCCTTGAAAATATGAGAGAGTATTGTTTTCTATTTGTATGATGTTCAGTTTGATTTTTCAAACATTATTGCATTAAAACATACAGATGAAAAACCTATTCATGAATTTGGGATTTCAAATCAAAAGAATTCATCCTTAGTCAATTCAGTCACCCTGAGTGGTTCATGAAAATAGTTACTCATTCGAAGGTTGTCAATTGACAACATTGGACCAAATAATTGATGATAATGAAGATGATGGTAGATATTCTTTCGATCTACATCCCGATCTGCATCCGCTTCTAGATCTGATTGGATGCTGACTTAAATTGATCTGGATATGAAGATGCAAGCTTGTTGTTTCAATTCTCGATCAATGTGGAGACCGGAGCTCTATGTTTACTTTTTTATTTTTGTTCTTCTTTTTTCTCCAATGTCGGGTGTATATCACCGTGCGGTACTTCCCGTGCTCATTTGTACAGGGAGATTTAGTTTGTTGAGTTTCGTCTACCGATTGGATAGGAAAAATCACCACATGATGTGATACTGTATTGATTTTTTCGGCTAATCTTTGACTTCTCTGAAAAAAAGGTGGAATCCTAACTATAATTCAAACTTTTAAAGTAACGGATTGGCTAGGCGGTCAAAATATTTGAACATCTACCACACCATAGAAAGAATTAGCCATCAGTAATAATAATATTTATCAGACAATTTTTTTTTAAAAAAAAAATCACAGTTTCAATTCTATATAATATCAACCACATGTAAACAATTATATATATAATCAAACAAGAAATAATTTAAAGTATGTATCTTCCTACCAACAAGAGATAGCTCGGTTGACAATCGATTGAGTTAGACATATGTGTGCCCAAGATTCGAATCCAATTATAAACATATCTCTCAACGGTATTTCAAAAAAAAAAGTATGCATCTTTCATGTCTTTGCCTCTTAATCAAAAAAAATGATTTGACATATAATTCAATCATATATATAATTATATTGTTGTGGAGAAGTTTGAAACTAACTAAGGTGACCAAATATTAAACCCTAGTTGGATCCCACATTCTTATAATTTACAAATACGATGTGATTGTTAATTGTTTTGTGTAAACCAATAAAAATATCACAATGACTGAAATTTGAAAATCTTGTATCAAGATTCTCCCATTGTTTCCATCTTATCAATATTAAATATGCTTTGAATTAAGTCGACTAGCCAACATTTTTGGTGCATTCAATTCAAATACAAGACATTGGTAGTATGGTCAAACTTTATTTTATATATATATTTAAAACTAAATCCTAAACTTTTCGTTGTTAACCAAGAACGAGAACATAAAAATTTGTCTCTGAACATCTTATATAGGTATAAACTCCACCCGTTAAACTCATATGCACACAAGTTTCCCACTTGATAATTAACATGCATGATAAATTGGGTAAAAGTCTAGTGCATGGTTATAAGGATATTGCTCCAAGTGAAAATTAAACTCAGTATCTTCTCAGTCCATACGATTTGACCTGAAGAAATCTACCACTAAGACATCATAGACATATACATTTTTTTCCATGGTCATGCAGTTTCTATCTAGATTTTGACACTTACACAAACACAGGTGATTATGTACACAGTGCACTCCATTATTGACTTCTCACTAGACTTTGCATTGTACATGTAGAGTCTATTAATTATTAATCACAAGATTAATCATTAACACATAATGGACCCATTCTTATTAAATACTACTCGTCAAGCTACATAATGTCATGGATGACGTTTGCTCTGCTACCCTAGGGATTCATTCACATATGTGCGGTCCAATTAAGTACCAAAATTTAGACTATAGGGAGATCAATCATAACCTATAGTTGTTATTAGATTATATTCATCAGGAATTCTCTTATGTAGATTTAAAATAATGACTTAAAATGTGGATCACTTTTTGAGGACGTTGATAAGTAAAATGACGATCGAGTCGAGCCATTGCTTTAGCTTTTCACGTGTTCCAAATCAATAATAAAACATAAATCCATATTTTTTAAGTCCGGCGTAAGAGAATTATTCTCATATTAATATTAATTAAGCCCAAAAATTAGGTCATCCTCTTGAGTGTTTTTTTTCTTCAACAATCTCACTGTAAATTACTTGGAAATGTACTTGGTGGGGTTTGCTTTCTAGCTTGATTCCTTGCTTGACCTTTGTCCATGGAATATGTGTCCTCAATGGCTCGATAGATAAAACCATTTCTTAGATTCTTAAATGCATGCATGTGATCTTGTACTACAAAATTTATTGCAATTGACCATACAAATATGTGTGTATGCAAGTGAATCAACATATGGGAAAATGAATAAATCTAACATCTAGCTACTTCCCAACATTATAACATATGAGTTCTTTGAGAATGCCTCATAAACTCAACCTATATATGAAACCATTCAAAATCATATGTATATATGTATATGTATATGTATATGCCACACAAAGACATTGACTATAATGAATGCATGCAATTGATAAAAAGACCACCCACTTTAACCTAAAAGCCAGACTTTTGTGTCCAACCAACAATATCATATCATATGCTCTAACCAACTTGTTTTAGCAAATGAGAAGAAAGACCAATTATTAGAATTTCCAATCCATATACACATCAATAATATTGTCCACTTTGAGTTGTTCAGTTTTTATGGATATGTCGGGTATGCACGGCTTTGCCTTCTCATGAGGTCACTCATCTCAATAGTGCGAAGCACGCTTAATTGTAGAGTTATTACGGGATGTTTTCCTTTAAGAAAACACGTTGTTGATGGTTAGGATATATATATCAAAAATCTCCATCGAATTGATCATGTGATTCGAACTTTCTGTATGTATTCATCTTTTTCTTGGTCGAGAATTCTTTGTTTAAAACACCATGTGAACAAGGACACAATATGCATTATATGTTTTATATATATATATATATATACCCATGTGAAAATTATATTAATTCGTTGAAATAAATCATACACTTGAATAATTTACGTATTGATAATTTGACATTTTCACCTAAAAGGTGGTAATAAGAAGACAAGAGTGCTAGCCCTAGTAGCCTGCATTGACTTTCCATGAGAGATTCCAAAGTTAATCTAATAGGTAAGGTGCATGTTGGCTTACCTAAACAATGAAGGAGACTTGAAGAATACACACTTTATGTGATCAAATACCTTACAAATCTTCACTTCAACAAGATTTATAAAGTAATTCTTAGCGTACTACTTTCTTAAAATTTCCATAGTCATACTCGCTCTTTATTTCTTATGAAATATGGTTATGCTCACCTCATACTCATTCAATTATGAATCAAATATCCCGTAAGGGAGAGACTCCGTGTTTCGATGACGTCATGTTGTATTGTCCTCTTGGTTTCAGTTTCAAACTTTCAATTTTGAAAATTGGTAAAAATGGACAAACAATCCTGTAGGTTTTCCATATTTTCAATCACACCCCTAATTTAGTTTTTTCTTTCAATGACCCCCAGAGGCCTCCCAGCAAGGGAAGACGCAACAGCCTGGGATTCCAGAGAAAATCAACTACCGTCTTCAGTAATGTATGAGCATGATGGAAACCGATCATTGAATTGAAACCCAGCAAAGAAAAAAACCAAGATATGAACACAAAGCTCTTGCTTAACCAAGTAAAGATGAACCACAAAACCAGAAACATTTAAAGCAAGGAACTGAGCCTGCTGACATTCGTTCCCCGTTCAACGAAAACTACAACAACAACAACAGCGACAACAAAGTATTTACAGTTCCTCGTTATCAGTTTGTTTGGCATGTTGAAAGGCTTTGCCTGTTTATGTTGCAGTCGTCTTCACGGCAGTCTATTTCCCTAGCCCTATGCTTTGCTCCGTCCCGACTGTAACCCAATTTCATTGTTCCACCAAGATGTATAGCAACTCCTTTGATCTCCCCATTAGTCTACATCTATGCTTACTTAAACTTCAGAGAATGCTCCTGGAAGAAACTTATTGCATAATGCTTCTGTAGCTGACTCAATGCGTGCAACGTCCTGCTAACGATTTATCAAAGCATTAATTATCCTTAGAGAACAGTTTACATATGTGGTTAATAACAGAAATTTGATATGCTGATGAAAGTTTCTAATATAATACCTTTCCTTCAAGACTAATGATGAGAGGCCCACTTCTGGATTTGCGACGGCATACTTGACAATGCATGGGAGGATCAAAATAAGGAAGAGTTATAAGACAAAGCCTCTCTTCCAAAACCCCTAAAAATAAATGTAAAGAAGCTTACCAATTTTTAAGTCTGGGAATTTGAGGCAAAGTTCCGATAGAGGTTGAGCAGTTTCTACCTGCATGTTATGGAACCGTACATGAGTGGCTAACTACCTACTGGAGCTTCGACCAACCACCACCGGTCAATTCCGCTTTGGGGTCACCCCTTACTCTACCATTATTATAGGCGTATGGGGTTCGAGACAAAGAAAGATCAAGGCAGCATATAACGGCAAACCAGCAAAGTAATAATATAACCTCAAGTGAGAGTTAATTTGATCTACAGAAACTAGTGGTGACATTTAATAATTATGTTGTCTCAAAGCAAACAGCAAATGCTTCGTTCTTTCGACTGAAGGATTGAAAACTCAAAGCAAGTAATATATGTACTGCATTATGACATGGAAAGTATACATACATCTGAAAGGAATGTACTTAGGCTCTTTGATGCATATGGCTCCATCACTGCGAATAGGCCACTAGATCTTGTTAATTCAATCAAACAGTCCCATTCCTTCTCCAGCTCAGGAACATTAGTTGCGGTAAGAATAATTACATTTTGACATTTGATCTACAAGATAAACAGTAAGATAATTAGGATTTAACTAACAAGTCGAATCTCCCATCAACGTCGTGATCAAGTAAAGAGAAAAATAAATCAAATCTTATTTTTTTTCATTAATGCATGTGTATATTTATATAATAAGAATGAGAGTTATCACATTTGGCTTCCAAACACTTACCAGAGGCACTGGCAGCTTTTCGTGATCCAGCAATTCGGTGATACCTTCAGGCAACTGAGCCATCTGAATTTTTTAGGAAAAAAGAAAATAGATACAATAATAATGAGATCGATTCATGAATTGTGAAATTTTCAGCACTAGATGGGTTTGCATGATTAGTTCATGTTGAGAAAATTACTGAGAAAGACAAGAAGTAATGTCTCAGAAAATGAAGTCGGTCCCCTGTTGTTATTTTTTAAAATCCCTGTTATGAAAACATAAAGTTGGAGGAAAAATTCCCATAAAGTTTGAATTTGTACAGAAGTACATATATTCTCCCTGCCAGCCATCAAAAGAAAAGACCCAACTGTCTGTTCCCAACTGATGTAGCAAAATCATTGACATATAAATAATTTTTGACATCCAAATTACCTCATTCCGGTCACCAGTGCAATGATCACCAATAAGATGCCTGAGATATTCTTCAAATTCTTCATCAGGAGCCTACATCAAAGACATACAATCAATAAAATACAAAACCTGAAACAGTTATAACTTCCAGCCATATCTCAAATTATATTCATGAATCAACCAAGTTAGCAGCAACTCTCCTGATTAATAGAAATCAAGAATGTGTGACACATCTTGACCATGATCTAGCACTTAAAGAAAGAAGTAAAGAAAATTCGCTTTGAACAAAATAACATACCAGACGAACACCACAAGCCTTCGCGACCCCTGCTAAGGTTACATCAGAATGCAATTGGCCTACCCCTCCAAATACAAAAACCTACAAGGATCAGGTCAAGTATAAACCATATGAAGTATCATAATATGCAAAGACCAAACCCTAAGTTTTTACTGTTTCATCATTGAAAGAACAAGCTATCAGGCAGATAAGGGTTTACCATATCATTAGCAGATTTTTGCCGTTCAACCTCTTCAGCCACAGAATCAATCTAGTGGGAGAGGAAATTACAGAGGAAACTATGAGATGCAGCCAATGTAGAACAATATATAACCCAAAATAAATCATCAACCACACAAAGCTTCACCTTGTGCTAGAAAAACCACAAATTAAATTGTACCGAAGGCAAACTACGGTTTACCAATATGGACCAATAAGACAGTAACTTACATCATTCTGTACAACAGCGGCTTGTGATACTGTCCAACCAATGGAATGAAGCTTTTGACACAAAGCAAGTCCCAAATCATCTCCAACACTGCCAGACCTGAGCTACGGAACAGCAAAATTTGCAATAGAAACTTCAGCAATCATAGAAAGCAGGGATATAATTAAAACAAATAGGTTCAGACCTAATTGACAGAGAATACGAGCTTGGATCAACTTTCAACACATACGGTTTTCCTCCAATAAAACATTGCAGTCTCAAGAGTCAAGAGCCTCATACAGTCATACTACATAGGACACTAATTCCCATAGGAACAAGTGAACAACTTCAAAACAATTTGAATGTTCAACCAAAATCATGAGACAACCCAACTTTTACCAAGGCATCATGCATCCAAACCAGCACAAAACCGGCAAGATTGGCCAAGAGAAGCTAGCAAAACCACCGAAAATAGATGAAAGGGCATAAAAATGAACATATAGAGGTAAATTAATTGAAACTAGGGACGTACAAAATCTCATCCCCTACGGTGATTACTGAGGCAGTGAGCATGATGTTTTTATGTGAATCCACACCATCCATGACCTCCCCAACAGGTGTCCTACCAGCAGAAGGAGCAGACTTTTTCGTTCTACCTGCTCTTTCTAGTCTACCATTGGAAAGCAAATACGCTGGTTTATATTTTCCACCGCAGCTAGAGGAGTGGCTGATGCACAACAATTTATTTGGAACTGTGTCGTAAATGCTTCCTATTGAAGTATAACTACAAATATTTAAAAAGAAAAAGAAAAAAAACTGACTCAGAATTCCAAAATAAAACAGAGCGATAATGTCCAGCTTTTAAATTAATAGAGATGAAGCCAAAGAAAAGCGCAAAGTGGAGGAAGCAATGGATTACCCTTGATCATAAAGACCGCAGTATGTGACCTTGCAAGTCAAAATGAATGACCAGATATCTCTGCCAAGGTACATCACATTAAGTAGACATCAGATGTAGCCAATTATGAGGAATAACTTGGGAGAAAGAAAAGAAAAGTTTTCCACACTTTATAACCTCAACCACAAGCATACATGGAAAAAAAAACTCTCAAAGATGATAAGAGTTTTTAATCTCAATTTTCAGCAGCGATTTTAAGCTGAGTCTTTTCCTTTCTTCAGCTGCCAAGGCAACCAAAGAGAATTTTGCTCTGAACTACTCTTGTCACTTGTGAAAGGGAAAAGCACTAATAGAAACAAACTGTGGCACACATAGTGACCTGTATGACCAATCCAAAATAGGATTCACTCTCATAAAGGGTGGCCATCCAGGCGAACTAGGGGAAAATTGTTCTTGGCCTACCTGTAAGATCAAGAAAATATATGCACATATTATCACGTGTCCACATATTAATATTCTATGAATTATGAAAGAGAACCAAGGAGATAGGAAATCTAAAAAATATTCTTGTTTTCTAGGAGACGGGACATTGAAATACCGCAGTAGGATCACCAATACGGACACCAAGAAAAATAGCTCTGATTGGTTTTGCCTTTAGTAAATCCTCTAACCCAGACTTGAAATCCAAGGTAATGATTTCCATCTCCAAACCATAGCTGCACAAAAAGGTAATCCAATCAACAACCACATGCTTGAAAACACACAATAGCCATAGAAGTGAAAATTTCTCAACATCCTCCCCAAAATATTATCTCCTTATTGACAAACATATGTATAGAGGGGGGAGGCAACAGCGGAAAAAAGTATTTGCTTACGTGGTGGCCGTATCATGGGTAAATGAGTTGATCTCAGGAAAAGCTGAAGGACTTTCAAAATATATTATTCTAATTGGAAAATTTTCAAGATCCCCGTTTGAAAGACTTTTTTCCTTGTTATGCAAATAATAGCCAGCCCTAAGTAGGTGCAGCAAAACCTAAACAGTCAAGCTCATTGTCAGTATCAATGTAGAAACATCAAAGACAGATTACTCAAGAAATATGCATATGGAGACTCACAGTTGAATCCTTTCCTCCGTTGAAGCTGAAAGCAACCTCTTCAATACTGTTGAATAAAAAAGTATTTCAATGTATGGTAGAATTGGAGGGGGCAAAAAAAAAGCAAACATGCACATGCACACGCACACACTAGTATCCAGCATAAAGAAGCATTTAAATAATTGGTAATAAGGAAGTTAGCAAAAGACTTCATGCAACTTATATCTTTATTACATTCTTACATGGTGAAATATAATTCAGAAATAACTTGCTTCGATAGGAATAAATTAACTCCAGATCAAAATCCCAAAGCTAGAAACGTCACAAAAGAAAATACATTTCCAACCCTTGCACCAGCAGCGTTCACTACACCTTTCCCTCTTATGCCCTGTTTGGTGAGAAGAATTTGGAATAAGTCTCCATGGGTTATGAGCCCATAAGGAAAAGGCTACCCAGATTGTCTAGCCTTCATTTAATGTAATATTAACATGATCCAAGTAAGTCTTG
The DNA here is from genome assembly GCF_013401445.1 of Tripterygium wilfordii. Classification (NCBI taxonomy): domain Eukaryota; kingdom Viridiplantae; phylum Streptophyta; class Magnoliopsida; order Celastrales; family Celastraceae; genus Tripterygium; species Tripterygium wilfordii. The sequence continues at coordinate 11,619,781 of NC_052236.1, read as the reverse complement.
CATCAAGGGAGATGGACTTTCTGGGACAATAATGCATATAACTATATAAGTGTAGGGATAGATTGTTTCCATATTTGAAAGATCAACTGATTTCCGTAATCATCATTTTTTAAATTAGAAGATTTCCACAATTAGTTATTGAAAATTTCTCCGTGACTCCTAGATTTCATAAAAATCCAAGGGACAAATTAATAAAAGTATTGCGCCAGAAAACTACTTTTTATATTTTAGATCACATTTCATAACTTTGGATATCATTAAAATATTTGGTTTTTTACATGATATTCATTGACAAGAGATTGAGAAATATACTGTTAAGAATGAAGAATTTCTTTTGGCCGGTATTCGTGCATTAATTGAAATACTTTGGGCCTCCCATGTTCTCCCCCCAAAAGGCCTTATTGAAGGGAGGAGAGAACCCAACTTATATACAAGTTATCCTTTCATCATTTAACCGATGTGGGACTTTGTCCAACATTAATTCCCATATTGTGTTTAGATGATATTCATCAACAAGAGATTAAGAAATATACTGTTAAGAACGAAGACTTTCCTTTGGCCGGTATTCGTGCATTAATTCCCGTATTTTGATTACATAATATTCACACATTTCATCCACTAGAAGATCGTATTTCACACTTGAAGACAAAAAAATATATAAAGCTGATGATGCTGATTCAGTGTATGAAACACTTTTTGATACAAAAACTAAACCACCAAGCCTTAAATTTGTCGTTTTCAGCCGTTACCTCTTCCGAACAAAGTAGAAAATCTATTAACGACAATTATAGTTCCTCAAAGAATCTCAAAACGGATAGGCAGACAACAAGGATCCCGACAAACATCAGAAATAGACAGCGATTCAAATAAGACTAACCAACCAACACTTATGCATGAATGGATATTCCATTATTCCATCAGTCTTCACTTATCAAACCACACTATGAATTGATCCATAAAAATCTACTACTGCTTCCGAAGAAACTATAATGTAACAATGTTTCAGTAGAACGCTTCTTGATAAGGAATAACATATGGATTCTGGAGGAATTCTATATAAATTCATAATAATTTCAAATTTCAAATTAAAAGACAAAGTCATGATTAAGGTAAATCACATTCAATATTTTTGAAGCCAATTGGCATATCCTGCCTGTATAAAAGTACAGTGAAGGTCCAGTTGCATGTTCATCACTCAGAAGAAGAATGTGATTCAGAAAACTAAACATGTTCATACTTTATACTGAAGATATTCCTGCATTGATTTTGAATCAAAGGACTTGACTGCTTAGAAAATGAAACAAAAGAGAAACACAACAATCCTTAGATATTTCATGACCCTAGGATCATCTCAAATGGAAAGCCATTTCCAACTTAACCAGTGGAACTCAAAACCCACGTCAAAAAAAAAAGACCCAGGAATACAAGAGCGCAAATCACAAGAATTCACCAAAAACTAGAAGTAGATAAAGAAACTCACGAGTATAGAGCGAGAACTCTTTGAATAACATAGACAGCATTGTTGTACTTGGTCTTGAGCCTCCGGTCATCACTTTCTTTGACTGCGTTATGGATCTCCATGTCACATGAAACACAAGAAGCTCCTAGCAAAAGATCAAACACATAGCGAGCAAAATGAGGGTTTTTTTAATGGAACAGAATTCACCGTTTTTTATTAGCAAATATCGATCATTTGTCAATAACCGGATTTCTAATCGTTTAGTAAATTAACGTAAAGGGTTCTTGTGGATTGAGGGGTTTGCAGGGAATGCTAAGAATTTCTCAAAGTCGAATACACCATTGCATAGACTGACTTAATTGGACTATAGTTTTCTGAACTGATACTCACAGAGCGCTAGAAAATGTATGAAGCTCCATTTCTTCTTCGCCTGTGTTGTTAATGGAATCAACAGAGAGATTTTTTTGCGAGTACGAAGAAGATGTGTGCCGTCTATGGATGCCACAGACTGGTTTATCTGAAGAAGCCAAGAACGGAGCTTTTTGCATAAATACAAAAGACGCTTTCACAACCAAGGAAGTTTGTTTGAAACGGAAATTCGATGACGCAAGCTTCATAAATGATTAATAGAGATTATTTCTGGTATTATTTATTCTTATAATCTTTTTATTTGTTCTTTCTTGTTAATTAATATTAGAATTTGTGCACATATTTTACTTATTTTTGAAAATAGTTAAAAATGAAAATCAATGGATAATTAAAGAAAATAAATGGTTGATGAGAAAAGTCGATCTAGGTTTGGCAAAACTGAAAATTAGGTCATGTTCGGACAACCGAATTTGTCCGACTCATGAACATACCTTATATATCCGGAATTCGGGTCCAAACATAAAAATCTTGTCCAGTTTAAATTCATAACCGAATTTCGAACATATAACTAATGTATCTTCAATGATTCAAACCATATAGAGTTTGATTGATGACATATGTTCATTGATTTGATGTTATTTAACTTATTGTAGTTTTTTTTTTCTCAACTTGAATATTGTGTCATTATTAACTTGTTTTGTATTTGGAACCACTATTTATTTTGTATTTTATTTTATTTAAGGTTTTAATTGTAATTTTATTTTAAGAAGGAAAAAAATGTATGTCGAGTCATCCAACATTATATCACAAAAAATGAAAAGGCATTTGAACAAATTTGACAAATCGAACAACTCAGAATTAAATAAATCCGAGTTTCGTCAATTAACTACGTCCGAAATTCAATCCAAGTTAGGTCCAGACATATAAATATTTCGTAAATATTTGATGTTGTCCAACCCAAACCGATTGGCATCCTCTTTTTTTTCACACCCAACTACGCAGTATATCCTAGAAGTCACTCCAATGAGTCAATGACGATACCACCAGCCATTTCTCTATTAGACTGACTTTCCGGAGATGAATGGACAGGATGTTCAAAAAGCTGGTTTGTGATTAAACAGTACATATGATGATGTACTGGGATCATAGTCAGCTCACTTCAGCCACTCTGGTCAAGTCCATGAGCATCAACTCTACATCTGCTGCTTGTGGGTGGGACTTGTCACTGGCCAAAAATCGATTAAGAACACCATCCAACTCTACATAGCTCCACCCGGGTGGCTTCTGAATACCGGATTCATCCATCACTTCCCTCACTCTCCCAGCTTCTTCCCACTGGTTTGCATTTGCAAGCATGTTAGACAACAAAACATATCGAGCTCCATGATCTGGCTCCACTTCGAAGAGTTTCCGTGCTGCAAAGTCACCCAATTCTGCGTTTTTGTGTAGCCTACAAGCACCCAATAGAGCTATCCAGATTACAGAGTTGGCCTCAAATTGCATGTTTTGGATTAACTCATAAGCTTCCTCTAAGTGACCGTCTCGTCCTAGAAGATCAACCATGCAACCATAATGTTCCATTTCTGGTGTAATACCGTAGTCGCTTAACATGGAGTTGAACAACTTCTTACCCTCCTCAACTAGACCACTATGGCTGCAAGCACTTAAAATGGCCACAAATGTAACTCCATCTGGTTTCAATCCTGTCAATTCCATTTCTTTGAAAACATCGAGGGCGATTTTACCCAGGCCATGCTTGGCAAGACCTGTGATCATGGAGTTGAAGATAGCATTGGTCTTCAAACGATCCTTGGACCGATGAAAAGTGTCCAGAGCAGTATCTATGCTTCCACATTTCCCATACATATCTATGATCGATGTGGTGACAATAGCATTCTCATGATACGAATCATTTCTTACGTACTGGTGATCTAACTTTTTGCCAAAATCAAGAGCTCCAAGCCCAGCGCAGGCCGAGAAAACAGCAACCAGTGTAACTTCATCAGGCCTTATGTCTAGACTCTCCATTTGGACAAAAATTTCCAGTGCTTCCTTGTACTGCCCCGCTTGAACGTAACCACTGATCATGGCTGTCCAAGAAACCACATCTCTTTCAACCGACTGATCAAACAGCCTTCTAGCAGCCTCGATCTCCCCGCATCGAGCATATCCTGATACCATAGAACTCCATGATGCAGTATTATTGCTACATCTTATTGTACTAAATACCCTCTCAGCCATATTCATTAAACCACACTTTGCGTACATATCAACCATGACACTCTTCAGTAACACATCAGAATCAAAGAACCCCAAATTCTTATAAATCAAACAGTGGACCTGCTTCACGATCATAGGATTGTTCAACAGTGAATAAGCTGACAACAGAGCTACAAAAGTATACCCATCAGGCTTGACATTAGACTCCTGCATCTCCCTAAGGAGCCTCAAAGCAGCCCAAGGTTCGTTTCCTCGATTATACCCATTCATCAAGGTATTATACGAAACAAGATCCCTTACAGGACTTTCATCAAACACATTGCGGGCATCTTCTAAATGCCCAAATGCAGAATACAAAAAGATTAAAGAATTCCCAATAAAAAGATCATATTTGAATCCGAACTTCATCACATGACCATGAATCTGCCATCCGGGCTTCAAACATGACAGCCTTGCACAACCATTGAGTAAAAAAGGGAACGTGAAGTTATTCGGCGATTCAATTCCCTTGGCAAGCATAGACATGTAGAGGAAAATTGCTTCTTGTGGGGAATTGCTTCGAGAGTATCCTCTTATCAAAGTATTCCATATAAACACATTTGGTGAAGCTGTTTGTGAGAAGAGAAGGTGGGAGTAACTCAAACCTTCTGTGGAACCCAATTGCACAAAGAAAGAGATCAGCCTGCTTATGGGGAAAATATGGCGATGAAAGCCATTGACAATGAATTGAGCGTGGATTTGAAGCGCTTGTTCGATTTGTATAAACGAATCTAGCAGGGATACCAGAAATGAGTTCTCAAGAACTGGCCTTTTCATGGAGAACATCTTATCTTCTGTAAAAATTGAAGATCAGAACAATGAGGAAAGCTTTCCATTCCAACTACATTCAGTTCATATTCTAGCATTTCCTGATGGAGAACATAGCCAGATAAAGGGATGGTTGAACTGGCCGAGAAGTAGCAACCGCTCTCTGGAGTCTGGACCGGGCCGACATGTTATCATAGAAGAAACGGGCCTCTTCAAGGCAATGACCTAACCCCACCAATGATTATTAATTACTTATTAGTAGTGATTATATTCGTGCCATATAAATAAGATAACATTATTTACACCCCATTTTTTACCAAGTATACTCCATTAATCTTTTAAAAACACATTAGAGTGTGGTGTACTTAGAAAAAAATAAGGTACAAATAATGTTCATCTATAAATAATCTAAAAAAAATTTCGGGAATGGTACCACTAGACTCCATTACTTAGTTGTACCCAAAATGAGTTCGGATCCTAAATCCTCCACCGCCCACTCGCATGGGTTTGAACCTCTTATTTAGGGGCGGCAAAACTCTATTCGGTCTAGATGATCGAATTTGTCCGATTCAGATTAAATCAAATTTGGACATAAGTTATATGTCTGAAATTTAGGTTCAAATATAAATTGTTTGTTCGGTTTAAAATTGGGTCCTAGTCCAAACACATAAACTTATCATATTTACTTGTCTGAACCCTAATCCGGATTAGGTTATTTTCCGATATTTACTTGTCTAGATTTAAACAAATCCGGGTTTGGTCAATTAAGTACATCCGAAATCCAATCCGGATGTTTAGGGTCGGGACATATAAATACTTTCATAAACGCATATTATTGTCCAATCCAAAACCAAATTTTTTGTTTGCCATCCCTACCCTCACCTCAATCCCCCTTCTACAAAGTGACATTGATTTTGTGGGGATCCGAAGAAACATGGACCTGGGTTGTCAAATCCAGCATATTATTGGGCTGTTGGGAATTTGTAGGTCATGGTCTGGTTTTTAATTTAGTGGAATTAATTAATACGAATATTTTATTATTAAAACATAAGATCAGCGTAGTCTCTCAGAGGGGCCTTGATGGATTTTCAACATGTGGTGGCGGTTTGCTTGGCAGTTAAGCGAAGCTATGGTGTATAAGTATTATTGTGTACGTTGGGCTGTTACTTTCAATTTTCAAGCACCAATAAGTAAATATAACCACTGTATTCTTTTCCTTTTCTTTTTCTTTTCTTGACAAAAGCTCGTGTAAACCCAAATATTTAGATCGTTCCATTCTTTTCAAGTATCTAATAAGTCGTAGTTCTTATATGAATAGTTGAACTTAAATATTCCATTTGAATGGTTCATCCCCTGTTGATATGAAGAGTTGGAACTTAAAAATCTTCCATCTGAATGATTCATCCCCGATCACTTTGGCCAATCCTTAGTGGTTTGTCACTATATTTAATTTCTGAGAGGATGTCTAGAGTTGATTTTTTTCTTGCTCACCTAATTTTTGGAATCGCTCCATTCTTTTCAAGTACTTAATAAGTCACAGTTGTTGATATGAAGAGTTGAACTTAAATCTCTCGTCTGAAAAATTTCATCCCCCGTTGATATGACGAGTTTAACTTGAATCTTCCACCTGAATAATTGATTCCCGGTCAATTTTTTGGTCATCGCTTAGTGGTTTGATACTATTTTTTAGTTTTGAGCGGATGCTTAGAATTGATTTTTTTTATGCTCACCTAATTTGTGGAGGCAACTTTGGCTAACTTTGTTAAAATAATTTGATGGAGTGAGACTATGAAAGGTATGTTCATTTATAATATTATTTTTGACATTAATTATTTTTATTGTGTGGAAAAATTGGACTTTTGAATATATAATTACTAATAAGAGTTCGAATACATTTCAATGGGGGGAAAACAAAGAAGAAGAAAACAAAGAGGAATCCAAATGCATCTCTTAATTGGAATCCTTGTCGGCCTACTAGCACCTTTAGATTTTATTTTTTTTTAAAGTTGAACTTGGTCTTCCTTCTCCCACGTTGCTTTCTCCCTCCCATTAAAGTCATATATCTCCACTAATCAATTTTTGGTTAATATTGTTTAAATATTAGTTTTTCGTGGAATTTGCGTTTTTTTTTTTTTTTACTAAAAGTGACCTCCAATCATCTATTGAAACGTGACTATACCGGGTAAGAAGATTTTGGATTAATGTTTGATCATTTTACAAGTAAATATGATGTTAATTAAGCTGAAATCCAAAAGGTAGTTGTTGGAAATCAGGGATGTCTGAAAGGATAATGTTTGAGACCTCCAAAAGATCCCCATTTAATGTGAAGTGTTGGATGTAAAGTGAGTCCTACATGTGTGTTTTTAATCAATGGTTACTTTAATGCCACATAGATTTAGGGGACTTTTGAGTGTCAAATTTTGGGGGTCTCTAGCATTGTCCTGTCTGAAAAACTATGTCTGAAAGGCTACAATCAAGGGATCTGTTGTCATAATTATTTTATTCTGATTTAAAATAGTTTGTTAAAAGGAAATCAATATTTCAGTTGGATAAGTGCACAGGGAGTTCAGGAGATTTCGGAGTTTCGCGGCCTACACATTCCTAAAAAATCCCTGAAGAAGGAGCACGACATGGGATGCTCATCAAAACCCAGCAAGCCTAGCAGCAAGGAAGACAGTCTCTCACGATCTCCCACAACATAACATGTCCAGATCATGTCAAGGGGACGAGAGATGAAGACCACCATCGTCACCATGAATACTATAAAAAGAAGAAGAAGAATAGAGATTTACAATCACCCCGCGTCAAACAGAGACCTCAATACATTCCATGATGTATTCCCAATTAATGAAATTCTTGACGCATTGAAGCAATGTGTTGTTTTTCATTTCATTTCATTTCAATAAGAGTTCTTTCATTTCAGTATTAGTCTTCTATCTCATACTTTTTTCGCTTGGCACTAATTAAATTCGAAGTCTTTTTTCTTGGAAGGCAACCTCTAACAAACAGCTCTTGTGTTCTCAGGCTGTACACTGCTCGTTTGGTGAAAAAATCAGATTCGGTGCAAGAATCCTCATATTAAGAATCTTTGGACTAATAACAAGTCTTGACACACCTGAACACACATACACCGTCCATAGCCCAAACACTTGTATCCCTAATTGCCATAAGCGATTGATTTCCTGTCCAGTGCAGAAGAGAGCAAGTAGTTTTATATTTTTTAAGTAGGTTTAGTATAATATAATTGGAGGATTGAAAGGGTGGGTACAATGAATTAGACATAATGCTGTTTAATTTAATCCCCCACTTGTTACTTAGGTCACAGGGCACGCGTGACTCCCCCGCCACAAAACCGTCCATTAATGTCCCACTAATAAAAATTTACTATTTATTAAGCTTTGGATTCATTAGAAGGGGCAAACACGTTGATTTAAATACTTTATAGGGTAAAAGGCTAATAAAATGTAATCATGAGTGCTAAAACATAAAAAGATTTTTTGAAAAGAAGAAATTGAAGGTGGGAACATGCTTAATTTTTTTTTTATATAAATGAAAACAACATCATACAAGTTAATACTTTAGATATTCGATATAATTCTAAATTTGGAGTCAGACTTGTACACACAGAAATTTTCCACCGAACGATAGGGTAAATTGGACCAAAAATTCAATGATAGGATAAATTGAGTCAAAACCCAAAGCATAATCAAAAAGAATGATGAACTTCTTGTCCATGTAAATTATAAATATCTAAATTGTTGCACTCTTTCCAAGTAACTTCTCAAACATTATCCAAAATGTGCACAAAAACCAAAAGTAGTGCTACATGATTGAATTTGTATTAGTCCACTTTTCAATTATTAGGTATTGTTTAAGGAAAATCATGGCGTCATTAGTATTATGTCACATATAATCACCACCACTAATTTTATATATATATAGATATAAAGGTTTAGAAATTTCTCTCTCTCTCTACTAATGGGACCCACTGTTTTGGGTCCCATATATTTTAAATCAATGATGAAAACATATATACTTATTTTAAGTCCTTACTTTGAGTACTTATAGGAGAATTCCTCTATATATATATATATATTCTCTTATGCGAACGTTCACAACCTAATAACTAGACACACATTTTTTGTGAGTAGTTGGAGAAAATCTTGAGATGTTTAAAAAATCTTAGAAACCAAATCGACCATCAAACTATTCGATTGGTCAATTATTTTCAAAAATTTTTTTTTTTTAAAAGAATCGACCAAAAGAACCAACCGATTGATCAGTTATTTTCATGTCAAAAAAAAACCGACCGTTTACACCCTCCACCCTAGACTCTCTTGTTGGGATATCACATCGGATTAACCGTTAACGACAACTAATAATCCTTTAACTGTGGTTAAGGTCATTATCACCCTAATTATATAATTACTGTATTGACCACCACCATATATACAGTAGAAAATGATGCCAGGCTTCATGTGGATCGTTCATTTTGTTGTCCGTCTATGAGGCACAAGACTGTTTAGGTGGCACCATCAATGAAGAGATTGGTCTTCGTGGAATTTGAAGATTTGGTAAATCATGCGTCAAGGCTTATCACGTATATGTATACTTTTGAATACTCTCTTGTTTTATACTTTTTTGTGTCCATCAACAAATATTATCCACTTTCATTAGAATAATGCTTGAAACCTTCAAAAAGTGACCATAATTTAATGTGGAGTGTTGGATGTGAAATGAGCCCTACATGTGTGTTTTTAATCAATGGTTATTTTAATGGCACATCGATTTGGAGATTTTTGGGGATCAAATTTTGGGGGTCTCTAGCATTGTCCCGTTAGTTATGGGCACACACGTGTTTATTTTTCTACACCACTCGATTGAGTTATGTCAATCAACAAATATTCTCCGCTTTCATTACGGACCCACAGGTGTTTATATATTCTACTAAGGCCTCGTTTGGATAAGCATTTATACTACTTGCTAATATAAATGCTACTGCCTTACCAAACGGGTTTTTTTGGCTCGCAATCTGAGAGATTTTTGCTCAGCATTTCATTCTATTTTTGACATGCTACTTGTATGAAGCATTTTAGTAACATTTCACCATCGAAAGTCAATATTATCCCCATTAATTTTTTTATTCCATTTATACCCTCACTTCATGTGTTATTATAAATTAATTAATAAATAAATAAATTTATTGATATTATAAAATATTTATCATTTAATATATGCTACTTAGTAAAAATGTTACCAGCAAAAATGTTACCAAACACCACACAATATTCGAGCAGCATTTCTGCTACTAAAATTCTTCGACATTTCTGTTACCACAATTTCTGCTATCATATCTGCTATTTAGCAAACTAGGCCTAAACCACTTGGTTGGATTATGTTAATTCGATGTGAGATTACAAGTACCGATACTTCCTTACACTCGTGGACTCGCCTATGCGAGACCCAACAAGTGGACATGAAATAAAGGTCATGTTCAAATTGATCGAATCTTTGTTCAGATAATATGTTAGAAATTTAAGTCCAAACACATCACTAAATATTATTCGCTTTGGGCCATGAGTCGGCACATATTTGTTTTGTTGAGTTGTCTCTGTAGTATTGAGGCTCAGAAAACACGTTTATTGTGTGAGAAGTGCTTGAACTTTGTTTATATATCACTTGGGTGAGTTATGTCAGTCCGATATAGGATTAGTCTTGACAAATCGTGTAAGGAATATCGTTGGTGTAAGGAATATCGTTGATTCACAATCTGACTTCTTCAGGCTTGAACCTTCCCCGTTCCCAGGCCCCTTTAATTTTCTTTCTTGTTGTTAGAAATATAATGCCTTAATTGGTCCATTTAGCCATTTAGGTTTCCTGATGAATTAGTTGTTTTATTCAATCATTAAACGACGGCGTTATCATAAATCCACATCCCATGCCCGTCAATAATATTGTCTGCTTTGAGACGTCTGATTCCTGAGAATATATCGGGTCTGCACGATTTTGTTTCTCCCAAATTCAACTACTACAGCCCGAAGTCACAAACTCATTGAACAAAACCCAACTACTTTTGGGGCGAAACCCAACTCACTAGACTTGAGAAAATGTCTTGTTGCATGTTAAGGGTGAGCTTTGCCCTTATTAACGAATCGGTTGGAACAACCCAGCCCACAAGTGTGGTATTCAGTCATATTGGATGTAGCATCTACTTTACTTGTTATGTCTGGCATAACCCAGTCCACAAATATGGGGGAGGACCCCATACATGTCAACAATATTGTTTGCTTAGGACTGTCTGGTTTCTAAGGATACATCGGGTTTGCACGCTTTATTCCTCTCAAACCCAACTACTATAGGCCGAAGCCACAAACTCATTAAGCAAAGTTCAGCTATTAATGGATCAAAACTCAACTCACTAGACTTGGAAAAATGTCTTGTTGTATGTTAAGGGTGGGCTTTGCCCTCGTTAACCAATCGTTCCAACCGATGTGGAATTCGGTTATTATTTGCTAGTCACTTACTGTTAGTGACTATTGCTCTTGTAGCTCTGTTTCTCAGAGTAAATACTTCTATTTTCTACCATGGTAACTTCATGCAATCAATCGCAAAGGTTGCTCGTTCTCTTCTAAACTCTCTCTCTATTTGGTCGTAAAGAATATAATAGGTAATCTCATATAATATATTGATTGGATAGATAATCTGTAAACTGGAGAACAGTGACATTTTATCTGTAATCTAAGAGATCTATTATGATAAACTTGATAAAGTTGCTCTAACAATTGATTAATGAAATTTGATTCGGTCAGCGGATTTAAATAATTTATGTAAAATCTACAAAGACAAAAAAAAAATCCAAACTCTCCACCTTTAAAAGGATGCAATTCACTATATGCCAACAACCCCCACCAACTACATAAAGGTTCCAATTAGCAACGATGATTGGCAAAAATAAATGGACGCTCTAATGATATAACACAATGCGCGCACACACACACTACTTGCAAAGGACATCCCAAATGTCAAATTCAAAATAAGTGCACAAGCTTTCTAGTTCACCTAAATAGATTCTATTAGTTAGCATGGATATATATTTTTTGACGATGACCAACAAAAAATCGTGGGTTCAGATAATTAATTTAGCTGTTTGAACTTTGAATCTCTTAGCGCATGTACATAGGATGTCGTAGGTTCTAACGCTCACACTGACACGATTTGACGTTATTTTCGCACTGAGTTTCGGCTCATGACCTAACTCATTTATATGATTTGTGGGTATTGCATGTGATCCGTAAAATTTATTATTTTTAAAAAGTAATGATAATGATGTGACAAAGGAAGTTTTCTCGAAACCTCCGCGTGAGTTCACCATCCGGCATCCACAAATAAGACACGTGATGGCGGCTCAAACTTCACAGCTTGGTACGTGACAGTGTAAGAGTCACGAGTCGGTCATCTACCCTTTCACGATATTAAAAAAAATCGTTGATTTGAGTTCCAACTTCTCCGTAAATGAGACTTTAATTAATGGACTCATGCGATGTTGGACCGACCATTTTTTTTTTATTTGATAGAGTCCAATAATGTTGGATCTACTAAGTGCCACGTCTGACAAATTTAAGTTTTGTGCTATGAGGTGTACGATTCGAGATAAGGTGAGATATTTGTTTCAACAGATTTTTTTTAATTATAGATGTGACCGATCCCATAACAAATGTGTGACCCTCACTTTTAGTTTACATTTAACAAATATAATTTGTTTCAATACATATATATGAAAAAAAAATACAAATATATTATTATTATATTTTACTAATCATTTTTTGATATATATTTTAGTGTTTATCATGAAAATTCTATTTAAACAAATTAGTTTTGTTTTGAAATACCATTGAAAAATATGATTCTCATTAGAATCAAACATTCATCACACGTATACTTAACCCAACCGATCGATTGTCAATCGAATCACTTGTCGTTCAGAAAGAAATAGATGTATGATGGAACATAATTTGGTCATGTTTTAAGTGGCTCCGACTCTCTCTTGATTCCAATGCAAAAATACAAAATGAAATGGGTCGGACGAATATATTTACAAGTTTCCCCGTCCATGTATTTGTCATTATCTCGTGTGCGAGATATCCTAGCAGGATTATTGCAGAAATTAAGAAAAGAAAATGAAAACCAGTAAACTAAAATAATTAATAGACAAAGCAACAAAAGCTGATTTCTTTTAAACTAACAAGGATATCATATAAGTTTCTTCTTCCAACATTTGCTATGATATTATTCATAGTAAGAATCAATTGAAATCATGATCTCTCGATTCTATATACTCTATAAGTTTGACTTTAGTGAACTCACCGACTAAACTATCACCCAAGTAGATAAAAAACACACTCGAGTCATTAATTGAAGTGGTAAAGATGATGTGTATCATCCTGATAACTAGAGTTCGAATTTTCCCATCCCGGTTTCAAAAAAAAAAAATTGTTAAAAACAATAGTAATAAACTCCAGACTACAATTTTATTTCAGAGAGATTCACCTGCTAAGTTATCACACAATTGCTTAGAAATAACAGTAATCAACTCCTGTCTAGGGGGAAAATTTTCCTCTTTGAAGATAGTGGCCTAGTGGGTCTTTTTTACAGGTGTTTGTATATGAAATTAGTACGTATTTGTTACGTAGTTTACAGATTATTATGAAAGAGATTATATAATACCCAATACACACCCCACAGATAGCAGCATAGCGCCGGCTGAGGTTTCATCTCATAAATAAAAAGAAAAAAACAAGTACTGAAGCAGAATCAAAGGCAGAAGAAACAACGCACTCTGATCTGTCTCCGACTCTGCTCTGCTCTCTATCGCTCTTTCTGTACACCAACAAACCAAGCACTTCAATCTCGGAGAAGCTAGATTATAATAAATACATAGTACATATCTGTCGAGAGTCTCAATTTCTTGTTTGCTTCAGTAGCAAAAAAAAGCATAAACAATTGCAGAAACAGGAAGCCGACATGGGTATTCTGTATGAAGATGTAGTGATCGTCAGCCCACCGAAGAAAGAAGGAGACCCAACTGTGATTACTGTCAACTGCCCTGACAAAACTGGGCTGGGTTGTGATTTGTGCCGCATCATACTCTTCTTTGGTGTTAGCATCGTCAGAGGAGGTAAGCTGCAATGAAATTAGAAACTTTACCTGTTTAATTTCCTGGAGCTGTAGTTAGTCTGGAAATTGGATTTTGAAGTTCAGTTTTTTTTTTTTTTTTGGGATATTTTGTGCTTTACTGGGTGAACTTCTTTGGGAACTTTTGCCGAACAATATGTGGGTATTAGGGATTTTTCATGGTATTCCTCAAAAAATTTGATGGGGTGGAAGTTTTAATGCATATTTATTTAAACCAGCTATGGAAATCATAACATATTCTTTTAAGTAATTTTGTGATATCAAAATACTGACATGTATTGACTTTATTGAAGATGTATCTACGGATGGAAAATGGTGCTACATAGTGTTCTGGGTTGTGGGAAAACCTACGACTAGATGGTCTTTGTTGGAGAAGAGGTTATTAGGGGTATGCCCGTCTTGCTCCTCCGCGTCTGGGATTTTCTATTACCGCGCTGAATTGCAGCCACCAAAGCCTCCTGATGTCTTCCTCTTGACTTTATGTTGTTACGATCGAAGAGGCCTGTTGCACGGTATTTTTAATTTGATTGAGTTTGTGGTGTAAATTTTAATATACTTGCAAATCTAGTTTTCTCGTGATTCTTCTTGGTTATGACTCGATGGTTGCTTGTTTATGTGGGTTAAGTTCTACGGAATTGAAGTTTTTGATGGTTCATTGATTATTTTAGGGTGTTTTTGATTGGTGCTCGTTTATCTTTTTATCAACTCTCTTTGAGCTCGGAAACGTGGAAAGTGATATGGAATGTGATTTTGGAATCTTATGACTACAGCCACTTCAATCTTTACCTTTTGTTAGATTCGACTTTTATCATTTAGAGAATCACCAATTCTCTTTCTCACTTCCTTTCCCTCTTATTCTGGCTATAAAGTCATCGATGTCTCCCTTAATCCCTGTATCCTTTATATTTGTTCTTGTGGAGGATATAGATACTGGGAAAATTCCAGGATCATATCCATTGCTCCCATTATGAGTAATTCTTTGGGGCTTTTTCACAGATGTCACTGAGGTTCTATGCGAGCTTGAGCTCACGATTAAGAAAGTGAAGGTTTCCACTACACCTGATGGAAGAGTGATGGATTTATTCTTTGTGACAGACACCAGGTGATGCCTTTGTCATATGATCTCTTTCTATCTTGATATTTGACTTTCTCATCTACTATTACAGTGATGTCAATGTTAAATGTATTCTTTTGTGTTATTTTGACTGGGATTTGTTTGACTGCTCTGAGTTTGAAATTATAGTTTATATAGATTTCATGAACATCTAAACCAAAGTCTGGCATGCATACTTCAATTTTCCTTTTCTTTTTTTTCCCCTTAATTGTCTTATTTTCTTAGTATAGATGGTAAAGAATGACCAATGTACATTTTTCACACATGCTTCATTGTATTTTGCGAGCATACTTTGAGGTTTGGGAGATGCGGAATAGATGATGATCGACATTTGACGTACTGCTTGTCCATTTGTATAGAAAGAGCATTTCCTTCCAAAGTCAACGTTTTGGGTTGTATTTTTCGGTCAAAATATAATCGATACGTTTGGGAAATTAATGCAGTGATGAGAAGTTAGATTCTTTTTGGTTCTGTTCCAATCTATAATCTTCAATAGAGCATCACAATTTTTGTTCTAATTGCTATTTTCTCATTGTGTTTTTAACAGGGAAATTCTAGATACGAATAAGGGACAGGAAGATACTCGTGAACACATAAAAGCAGTTATGAAAGATGCCATGATAAGCTGTGAGATAGAAAAGGTTGGTCCTGAAATTACAGCGTGTTCACAGGAATCTTCATTTCTTCCCTCTGCAATTACAGAAGATGTCTTCTTAAGAATGCCAGATGAAGTCCCCAGCAGATTGCTTACGTCTGATAATGTTTCAATCACAATGGACAACTCATTGAGTCCAGGTCACACACTTGTCCAAATAATTTGTCAAGATCACAAAGGTCTTCTTTATGACATAATGAGAACTGTAAAGGATTACAACAATCAGGTACTTAAGTTAATGCAGTTGTACTTTTATATTGTAGAAACTTATGATATTAATATGCAGCTGCATCATGTACTCAATGCATCACTGATTGACGCTCATTCCTTTTTGTGTTTCATTGCCCACATTATCCTCTATGATTCATGTGTGCACACACACACACACGCACTTAAGCATGCCTACGTACATAGGTCTTGTATAATCTGTGTTTCTTGGTTTGTTAACTTTTCACTTACTCAGTAAGATTTGTTCCTTTCAATTTCTTCCCCTTCTCCTTCTTGCGGGGCATATAATTTAGTGAAACTGCATGAATCCCTGGTAGTGTGGATAGCTAATGTGCCTATGGGTTTCCTTTTATTATTTGGCCTGGGACTTGGTGATTGAAATCTTTATTGCTAATATCAAAATCTTGTTATGATAATCAGATTTCTTATGGGCGCTTTTCTATAAATCAAAGAAGCAACTGTGAGATTGACTTGTTTCTCATGCAAGCGGATGGAAAGAAGATTGTTGATCCTAATAAGCAGAAGGCACTATCCTCTCGTCTAGAGATGGAACTAATCCGTCCTCTCAGGGTGACTGTAGTGAGCCGTGGTCCTGATGTGGAGTTGCTAGTTGCAAACCCAGTGGAGTTGTCTGGCAAGGGCCGGCCTCTTGTTTTCCATGACATCACTCTTGCTCTTAAGATGCTTAACATCTGCATTTTCTCGGTATTTCCTTGTCTGCTTATTGAATTGGCTAAGTTAAGCTTTAGCGATACTTTCAAACAATGGGGTTTTCTTTGTGCATTACCAAACTTTAAGCATTGCAATGCAATCTCGACTGAGATGGTGAGAGCATATTGGAATTGGTTTCTACTATTCTCCTCTGCCAGTCTTGGTTAAATTATTAAATGTTGATGGCATGCCTTACAAAAAGAAGGCACCTCCCTTCAATGATCTCTCTTGAAAAGGAGAACAGAAATTTCTTGATTTCTTATATGCATATTTTAAATGGCAAAATGTGACGTGAGCTGATTGTTTTTTCCAGGCTGAGATTGGGAGATACATTATTGGAGACCGGGAAATGGAAGTTTACAGGATCCTAATTGATGAAGGGGAAGGCTTACCCGTTCCCAGAAGCAAAATTGAGGAAGGAGTTTGGAAAATGCTAATGGGTTGGGAGTGGTAAATCTTTGCTGATTTTGGACTTGTCTTCGTAATGGGCTCCTCTACGCTACAGTGCAGCTCTCCCGGCTTGATCTTTATTAGATGTAAATTTGGGGTCATATGTACTTGGAAACGCTGAGTTGTTCTACGTCAAGTTTATACGGACTCCAACACTGACAATGCATAAAGTAGTTGTGAAGTTGATAGTAGAAGGTATGCACAGCCTTGTGGAAAATCTTTTGGCATATCACACTGCTTTCCCAGCAAGAAGGTACGTCTGAAGTGTTTATGTAAATGGAGGCTTTTGGTGAACTGGTTATTAGTTTATATTTCAACCAACGCCACCCTCATAACCTACTCTTACTGTTCTCTGTACATAAACTACTTTATGTAGATTCTGTCGTAGAGAAGGCCGAGGGCTTTGTGATATAACAATATTAGTCAATCGCAGACGCTGTACAGAAACATCTCTTTGAAAAGCTGTCAACTTAGCAGAACCAGCATGTTATTGATATTTTCTATATTGTTCCTCTGCTGGATTTAAGGCATGTATCATGTATGTATATATCCGCCAGCTCTAGTGTGCCACATTCCCCTTGAAACCGAGTTTTAAGCGATAATACTTCATCATTACTACAAGATTGCAATGTATATTTTACGTATATTTGAGTTGATTTGAGAGATGGAACTACCTATGTGTTTGTGCTGAATATCTAGGATTAACAGACCTTTCATGCCGCCTTCTTTTTTTCTTCCTGTTTCATCATATCTCGCATGCTGCTACTGTTGTGAAGTCTGGCTGTATGACAAAGAAAGTGAAAAGGGACTCCACTATGTATGTTTGTAAAGTCCTATGCCTCTGCCAATCTTCTCTTGACAACTGATACGTTAATGGTGTTTTCTACTCTCATAAAATGAGTTGTGGATGGTGCGGTGGTCCATGTATAGGCCGCCCACCCACAACGCAGAAGTGGGTTATGCGTCAGCTGGGTTTCTGGCAAGAGTATTACTATCCTGATACATACAGGCACAAGGAAAATGCAAACTAAAGGGTGATGATAGCTATGTTAGAAGATGACATGTTCTGTCCTTTTTGTCACTTGAATGATTGAGGTTGTCAAGTGCTGGTATTCGTCCATCTTTGCTCCTTGTAGTTTGGAAGTTCATTGTCTGCAAGTAAGCAATCAATTTCCAGGATTTAAGAATCTGACTGACGTAAGACTCTTTCAAGTTTATTACAAGCAAACCGACTAGTAGGATTGAAAAGTTATGATTGTTATAATTGTGTGAAATTTGACAGAGACTTGATTCATTGTGGTTGTCAAGACTAGTACTACGTAACTAGCTCCACCGTATTTTTGTCAGATTTCACTGTTTAAAATCTCATATAGGCATTTTATGATTTTTGAACATTTTCATAATTTAACGTTTTGTGTTTTTGCCTGTAGCTGCCTAAGGCTCATTGTCTTTTAAATTTTGCAAAAAAAGATTTGGACCATTTCTCGATTTGTGTGTAGATTTCACTGTTTAAAATCTCATTTGGGCATTTTATGATTTTTGAACATTTTTTGTAATTTCATGTTTTGTGTTTTTGCCTGTAGCTGCCAAAGGCCATTTTTGGATTTGCACGTCACTCTTGCGTAGGGGCTGCGCTAATCTTCTCTGTATCGTTCCAATTTTATCGGATGTCCCTGAGGGGAAAGACCCCGCTTCCCTTGCTGCAGTATTTGAAGCGTCTAGTTTGTACTAACCTATCGATGTGGGATTGGTTCTGTAACAACTATGGGCCTGGGTGGGCCTCGTTACTGCTTTAATGAGTATTTGATGATATCCCAACGGGCTGAGGCATTACGGGCTTAAGCTGATCGCAAGCCCAGTTGGTTCTTATCTTCTCACTGTGAAAGTTGCTGGTAATTTGTTTTTTGTATGATAAAAAGAGGCTTTGAAACAGATGAAGGCTTTGGGAGTTGGGTCTCTTATAAGAATAGCAGGGGAGGACTTGACATGCAGAGGAGTGAATTGTTACAAAACTGCTTTTCTTATCTTCTCAATCTGATGTATCAACAGTGAACCAAAATTTCAAAACCGGCAATATAGTTGTGTGATGGGCCCATTCTTCAATCTTCTACTAGGCCTTTTCCCAAAGCTTAGTGAGTTGAGCTTAGTCCACTTTGTTGGGTTTGGGAGGAATAAACCCGTGAGGATTATTCAATACATCCATAAGAACCGGAACTCCAAAGTGGACAATATAATTGATTGTGAATGTATCCATAGTGAACTAGAATCTCAGAACAGACAATATAGTTTTGTGATGGGTCCAATATCCAATCTTCAACTAAGTTTTTTCCCAAAGTTTAGTGAGTTGGGCTTAGCCCTCTTTGTTGGGTTTGGAAAGAACAAATCCTTGAGGATAATTCGATGCATCTATGAGAATTGAAACTCCAAAGTAGATAATATAATTAGTTGTTTGAAGTGTGGATTTCTGATAATATCTTGTAAGAAATTCAGAAAAGCAGCAATGGAGGTTGAGACAAATATGGGTTCAAGAGGAGATGGTGTTGTGGAAGCCATAGAAACTGAATCCAGAGCTAATGCCAACACAACTGCCACTATCTAACCTGCCAATAACTAACCATGCATTAGATTAGGTAGACCACTATTTTCAATTGCGGGTGCCTAGTTCAGTCAGAGTTTAGTATTAGTGGATTATCCAGACCACTATTTTCAAGTGGTTCTGCTCCTTGGCCCGACTAACATGTTAGATGGGTTTGTGGGTGTGTAACCCTACACGAGTTTAGTATTAATGGACTATCCAAAAGACATGCTTATTGGATTGTTCTCGACTATAAAAAAAAAAGTTTGACGCGTACTAAATACTAATCAATCAGTGTTGGTTGGTACAATCTCAAATTCTCAAATTGTGACCACCACTCACTCCATTAGAGAAATCAAGTCCAAAGGGATTCACTATCATTTCATTTCCAGAAAGCAAGCATGCAAGATCATTCTTCCTTCCTCTTTCTCTTTGAACCACCTACCCAATACTACCAAAATCACTACACTTGTTCAAAATCTGGATCTAAACACAACTTGTTTAGTGATGCATCGAACATTTTTATCACTGAAATTTACTTCACCTCACCACAATTTCGAAACTCACCTCAGC
Organism: Tripterygium wilfordii; assembly: GCF_013401445.1. Taxonomy (NCBI): domain Eukaryota; kingdom Viridiplantae; phylum Streptophyta; class Magnoliopsida; order Celastrales; family Celastraceae; genus Tripterygium; species Tripterygium wilfordii. The sequence goes on along the minus strand of NC_052236.1, from coordinate 11,599,428 downwards.
TCTCATGAGGTGAAAACACCACATGGCCAATCAGACCCCTTATTACATGTACGGGTGGCAAAACTCTACCCGGCCTGAATGATCGAATTTGTTCGACCCGGATTAAACCAAGTTTGGACATAAGTTATATGTTCAAAATCTGGATCTAAACACAAAATTTTTGTCTAGTTTGATACCGGGTCAGGGTTGGGTCCAAACATAGAAGTTTATTTGTCAGGATCCTAACCCGAATTATATTATTATCCGATTTATTTGTTCGAATTTAAACCAATAAGGGTTTTATCAATTAAGTACATCCAAAATTAAATCATGGTTAGGTCCGGATATATAAATATTTCATAAACACGTGATATTGTCCGATTCGAAATCGAATCGGAACCGATTTTTTACTACCCATGATTACATGCTTGCATCATGTGGATAAGTAGAACATCGATTCAAAATAATAATAATAGAAGAAACATGGGCTCAAAATATGTGGATAATACTGAATTACTGATGTTGTAACAATAAAAGCGACATTAGACAGACCATTATTATGATTGACCTGAACTCCTTATTAAGCACTTGCAATGCTATTATTTTGTCTGGGTCAACAAATATGTATGGGGTTTTGTGTTTTGTTGATGTGGTTGTATTGAGTTTTGTGTTTTGCTGACGTAGCTATATTGGGAGATGTGTTTTATATTGAAATATTGTGTTTTGGTGTAGTTTTATAGGGGACAACTTGGAGGGCATGGGAATTTGTTGGCCACCATGTTGGGTGGGAAGGAAAATGTATAGAAATTTGTGTTTTGTTGATGTGGTTATATTGTGAGATGTGTTTTGTTGATGTGGTTGTATTGAGAGACGTGTTTGCCTTGACTTTTTATGTAATAGAAGTGGGACCCAATATAAATTTTTACTGGACTAACAAAATAACACTACTGAAGTTGCTCTTAGGGTCATGTCCTGCCAGGCTAGGGGGACTTGAATTCCATGGTACTATGATCCTTTTATGTGTCAATGTCTTCCGATCTTATCTTAATCTAATTCAATGATTTAATTAAGATTTGGGTCGTGTCTAACGTATATGCAATCTAAACTCGAGCCGTTAAATTTGCGTGCACAAAAATTTATCGCCTAACAACATGTTATGTTTGGTCATGAATTCTTTCCAAAACTATATTAAAACATGAATTCAAATTTGTTTTTGAGTACTTTGGCATTCATATTATTGGAATATATTATATTTTGAAGAAAAAAAATCAAAATCAAAATGCTAAATTCTAAACCCAAACCCTAAAAGTAAAGGATAACACTTGAGACCTACAAAAAACCTACATTTAATGTGGAGTGTTAGATGTGAAGTGTGTCTTGCATGTGTGTTTTTAATCAATAGTTATTTTAATGTCATATAGGTTTGTGGGTCTTTTCGGGTCACAAAATGTGGGATGTAGCATTGTCCAAAACGAAAATCCAAACCCCAAACCCTAAATAGTAAGGATTTGGAGGTCTCACAATTTTTTAGAATCTACAATTCACATCTAATATTGGATAAAAAGTCGGACAATTTTTAAACATGGAAACCAAAAATGTGATATGATGTGACACACTTTTCAAGCCATTAGATTTAAATTGTGGATCCCCTAATCCGAACTCTAAACCCTAAACATCAATTCCTAAACGGTTAAACTCTAATATGTCATTTCAAAAAAAATCACGATTTAACATAATTTTGAGCGAGAATTGTAACTACAATTATACGGATCAACCCTCTAACATTTATATAATAATTGAAAATAAAATAAATAGCGCCAAATTATCGTTTTTAAAATTTATTTTTTATAAAAGGCAAATATCCAGTCATTACATTTTGGTTTGGTCCAGCTTAATTATCCTCCACTATCGTCACTCCCAATCCTTCTCCCCTCTTTATCTCCAATAATAGGTTATTAGTTCCCTCTCTACCCCCTGCTTATCGAATTAATCGCTAACGTCCGATCAGTTCCCTGCCGTTCCGGCGATACGATTTCGATGACAAGCAATTTTGAATCTTTGATCCACCGAGGTTGGAATTCCTCTCGAACTCAATTCACAATTCAGTACAATTTCTCTCCGATCCTTGTTTCAGATCCGTTTTAATGTGAAGTTTTTGAAGAAATTTGTTCTTTTAGAACATTGTAGGGGTGCTAATCCATGCGTTTGGATGAATTGAAGCTCACAGTCGGTGCCCAATCAAGAGCGGATTCTGTTTCAATTGTTGTTAGCGTATTAGGCTGCAATCTAGGGTTAGGGTTTGTTGTTTGCATTGGTGAGAAATGTTTAAGAAGATCATAAAGGGAACTGGACATCGCAAGACCTCCAAATCGGACGGGAATGATTCGTACGGGTTTGGGCCACCCGGCACACGAAATTCGGGGTCCAATGTGGTGGTTAACCACGCATCCCGGACGGGCCCAAATTCTGGAAATATAGTGCCAACTGCGACGGCAACACCACCCATGGTCTCCGTGGAGCCCCTTCCCCTGTTTCGCGATGTGCCAGTCTCGGAGCGACAAATTCTTTTCCTGCGGAAGCTGCAGGTTTGTTGTTTCCAATTTGATTTCTCTGATACATTGAAATCTGTCCGTGAGAAGGAAATTAAGAGGCAGAGTCTAATGGAATTGGTGGACTTTATTCAATCTGGGTCGGGTAAAATTACAGAGACTTGTCAGGAAGAGATGATAAGGATGGTCTCAGTGAATGTTTTCCGGTGCTTGCCTCCTGCGTCCCATGAAAACACTGGGCAAGAGAACATTGATCCCGAAGAGGACGAACCTTATTTGGAGCCGTCATGGCCCCATTTGCAGCTTGTTTACGAATTGCTTCTAAGATATGTTGTGTCATCTGATACAGATACCAAGATCGCTAAGCGGTACATTGATCACTCCTTCGTGTTGAAACTGCTTGATTTGTTTGATTCTGAGGATCCTCGTGAGAGGGAGTATTTGAAAACAATTTTGCATCGGATTTATGGTAAGTTTATGGTTCACCGCCCCTTTATTAGGAAGGCAATTAACAATATATTCTACCGATTTATATATGAGACTGAGAGGCACAGTGGAATTGGGGAGCTTTTGGAGATCCTTGGGAGTATTATTAATGGTTTTGCCCTGCCCATGAAAGAGGAGCATAAGTTGTTTCTTATTCGGGCATTGATACCACTCCATAAACCAAAACCGGTTTCTATGTATCATCAGCAGCTGTCTTACTGCATTACACAGTTTGTTGAAAAAGATTATAAGCTGGCAGATACGGTTATAAAGGGGCTGTTGAAGTACTGGCCTGTGACCAACTGTCAGAAGGAAGTTCTCTTCTTGGGAGAACTTGAAGAAGTTCTCGAGGCTACACAGTCTGCGGAATTCCAACGCTGCATGGTTCCTCTCTTCCGACAGATTGCTCGCTGCCTTAATAGCTCCCATTTTCAGGTTTGTGAGTACTTTGTAAAATTTTGAGCTTTTTTATACTACATGATTACATTATTTTCAGGTTTATGCTTGCACTAAGAAATTTTTCCACTGCTATTTCCCCATTTATAACATTACTAAAAGATGGCATCTATATTGGAGCATCATTTTAAAGTATTTTTCAATTTTATTCCCTTGATTATCATCTTCCTCAATTACTTATCAGCATTAATTTGCATCAATTGGTTTTATCATATGCTTGACTCATTTGGGCTTCACGGGCTTGCAATTGAAAGGTGTTTCTCAAGATCTCAAGTCTTTTTATGTAATATGGAACCCATTCACAACATAAATATGAGATTAGTGTTGCATGATTTCCTCTGCCCTCTAAACCCTCCTCCATTCCCCGCACCATAACCACCTCCTACTCTTATATATCTTTTGCTACTATTGAAACTCTTCATTTGGTGAACAATTATTTTGGAACTATCTCTTTTATGGAAGGGCAAACTTTGATACAGTGATCTAGTTGCTTCATTGCAACCTCAGTGTCACCATTGTAGACCTCCTACGTAACATTTTGCGTAATAACGGTTTGAGAGTGCATGCATCTACCCGTTCTGGACCTCACCACCTCTATCTGAGCCTTATGAATGAGGTGTTATTTCATTTTCTTTTATCTTCTCAAAAGAAATTGATCAACACACCTTAGTAGCAGAGGGTCCAATTAATGGGTGAAAAATCGAAGTAAATTTGCAATTATTATGGTTTCGATAAATCATGTGTTGGCTTCGATTTTATAACATTTAGTGGTCATTCAAAAGGCGGCAAGTTGGGGACTTGTGAGCGGATATTTTATCTATATTTGCTAAAGGAGTATTAGTTGGAAAAACCTCGCACCACCGATATACTATCTTGTAATCTGTTGTCACCATTTTCATGTGAATAATTGGGACTTTTTTTTTCGAGTCTACGTGGGCTCGCATGTCAAAATGGTTCTGCTATTATTCCATTTAAATGGTTTCTGTCCCTTTCTCGCCTTATGTTTGGATACTTCCTTGTTTGCTCCTTTTAATTCATCATGAACAGGCAACATTTTTATGTTATCCTCATCATAAGAAAGTGATCTTTCTTCTCTCCCATTTTCTGGTTTTCTCCATCAAAATTGAAAATCCAGATATTTTCTTTGTGGTGATGATCATGTGAGAGAATAATCAAGAGAAGTAGACATGGATAGGGTAATTGAATCATTCATTGCCATCTTTTCTCCGCAGGCTGATAAAAAAAGTGATTTCCTGGAACTCTGACAATAGGTTTAAATTACTTGTGCACCTTGATTGCTCCTGTGTGATGGTTGTTTGGTGGAAGTTTGTTTTGGGAACAAAACTTTTTTATATGCACCAATCAATGTTGGTGGTTAGTTTAGCATTACAAGTTGGTAGAGTTATTTTGCTCCTTGACTGAGCTCTAAATGTACTATTCAGTTGGTTAATAGTTTAGGCTGGATTTTATTTTTGAACTGGATGTTACTTGTTAGGGGTACACTACTGAGAGGAGCGAAATTAACTTTCTGGGGGCTTTTTGTACTTAGTGAAGGAAGAATGATCAATAAGAATATAAGATTGTGAATGGTTTTCATGCCATGCATGATATGTGCCTATAACGAAATCATCTAGGAATGGCTTGACGTATTTGTTTGCTTAAACAATGTGATATTTTGTGATGTATATCGGTATTTCCTTGTCGTTTGTATGTATTTTTCATGTTGTGATTGCTAAATAAAGTTGCATGTTAGAAGAGGATCGTTTTCTAGAGCTTGAGCGTTTGGTTTAAGATACTCTGAATTGAATTTCTTAATGGATATTCTCGTTCATGATACATTTTCCAGCGTTGCTTGATATAATGATCCACGGAATATTCTCTAAAAAATTTTGCTGAGCAAATTTGTGTCACAGGTTGCTGAACGAGCCCTCTTTTTGTGGAATAATGAACATATAGTGAGCTTGATTGCACAAAACCGGAATGTCATATTGCCAATTATTTTTGAGGCATTGGAGAAGAATATCAAGAGTCACTGGAACCAGGCAGTTCATGGGCTGACCGTCAATGTTCGGAAAATGTTTTTGGAAATGGATACTGAATTGTTTGAAGATTGTCAGAACCAGTATACAGAGAAAGAATCCAGGGCCACTGAGGTGGAAGAGCTGCGGGAGTTGAATTGGAAGAGACTGGCGGATGTAGCCGCACAGAGAGAGGGTGTGGATATGGTTTCAATTTAACTGATTATTCAGAGGTTCAAACGTTCAACTGACATATAGGAAGGATTAAGGAAAGATGAGGCAGGTGCTGCTCCCCCATTTTGGTACTATTCATTTTTTTTTATTTTTCCCTTTTATTTTTTTTTTATATTGATCCAATTATTGAAGATTTTTAGAAGCAGCTGCAGCTATAAATGTAATCTATAATGTATGCAATCTGTTAAAAACAGGCTGCAGAGCAAGGAGGATAGTGAATTTTCTCCTTGTAATTTTTGTTATCTTTTATCTTGTGTACCCATTTGTGGGAAAGTAATGAATTTCCTGATTCAACTTTGGTTGAAATTGTACTTTCATCTGTTCATTAGATAACCCGGTCATTTCTTGTCACGTATGTTACCTATTGAATAAAGTACAAAAACCTATACCTATAGAAGGTAGAAAGATCCATTTACCCACACACAATGAATTATATTTGTTTGATACCCTGCTGTCAATATGAGTGTGAATGTTGAAAAAGAATACACTTGAACAGAATACAATGAAGAAAGCAAAAAAAAAATTATAAATTCTTAATCTTAATAATTAATAAAATAAAGAAAATTTTTGAAATCAAATTTAAATAATAATAAAATATAGATAAGATTAGAGAATTAAGATATATAATTAACAGACGTAGATTAATTTGTCCAAATCATGGTGTTGGGCAAGAATCCGAGTAGCTTAGTTGGTGAGCTGAGTCGTGTGTAATCTTGAACCCCGAATTCGAGCCCCATCCACTCCCCTGATGCTCATCTCATACTCATACGCATTCAACTATGAATAAAATATTTCGTTATTCTTTAATGGAATAGTGTGCCAAATTTCTACCTTTTGTCCTTAATTCTGAAACATCAACATCATTATTCTATTTCAAGATCGAGTATATATGGGGTTTAACGGCAAGACCGAGTATATATGAGGTTTAACGGTCCTTACAGTAAAAATCTCTGTAATTTTAATCATAGACATCCAATTTATTTAACAATCATAAACAGAACAAACTGACTGTAATGATCATTGCAGTGACTTCTACTGAAGGGGCCTCGCACGACACGTATGAAGCATTGATGCATGTTTCTAGATTCTTCCTAATAAAGTGTGAACAAATCCCAAATCAAATGTGAGATCATCTTAGCATGTCATGCTAGTCTTCAAAGTCAAAAAAAGAATCAAGAGAGACCTCGATTGTCCCCCATCAACTCATGTACTTTATAATTGGAATACTCCACAGTCCACACCACATAATATAAAGAAACATGACGGTAGAGCAATCTCCTTCCCTCCTAGTTGGATTCCACTATCCATCTTTCCTGCTCCTCTGTTTTTGTCCGATCTCCAACGCGTCTGTCTCTCACCAAGAAACTTGGCCGAAGCTGCATTTATAAACTCCAACAAAATCAAACTCCAAATCCTCATGTTCTTCCCCAAAATATAATATTAATTCCTCTTCTTCTTCTTCTCGATTATAAATATATCTAGTCGATAGCTCTGTTTGGTCACCGGGAATATCAATATTTTCCTTCAAAATCAACATGAAGAACCAAAATTTTCTGATATTCGTTGTTTGTATAGTTTTGCAGTTAACATCATCGGCCACAGCACAAGAAGTTGGTAAGTTGAAATCAATCAAACCCATCTGATTTCTTGTCTTTAATCTTTGTATTTCAATCAATAATTACAGCTTCTTGATTCCTGTCATTCATGAAACAGAGGATGAGAGAGAGTTTGATTACTTGAACAACAGCGAGAAGGGTCCAAGACATTGGGGTGAGATTAAGAAGGAATGGGAGGCATGCAGGAATGGAACTCTACAATCTCCGATCGATCTGACAGATCGGAGAGTGAAATTGATTCGTAAATTAGTTCAGATGAAGAAGATCTATAAACCCTGCAATGCAACTGTCAAGAACAGAGGCCATGACATTTCTGTAAGAATATTTTGATCTTTCTATGAAAATATTTTTTAAATTTCTAACCATTATATGTTTTGATACAAATGTTATGTGTAATGGGTTCAGCTTCAATGGGAGGAATTCAAAGCCGGATCGATCCAGATCAATGGGACTAATTACTTTCTTCAACAGGCTCATTGGCATTCACCTTCAGAGCATACCATCAATGGCAGAAGGTTCCTCATTTGTCTTTAATGCTATTATAATATAGACAATTTATATATATATATATATATATGTGTGTGTGTGTGTGTGTGTGCGCGCGCGCGCTAGAAGCTGGCATTTATTGGGAAGATTTGGTTGACCAACTTTGATTAGAAATGTGTTTTGTCTTTGTGTTGTTAGGTATGACTTGGAGCTGCACATGGTTCATGCAAGTCCAGACCAAAAGGTTGCTGTGATTGGACTCCTTTATAAACTTGGTCACCCAGATCATTTCCTCTCTAAGGTATAAAAAAATGGAGATCTAGTTTGACTATTTGACTGATGTACGCATGATAACGGGTCGGATATTCTTTCAATTAGGGAATATCCAAACCGTTTCCATTTATAGTATCTTATACCTAAACTGTTTCAAAAATTATTTAAATTTCCAAAACCGAAACTGTTTCATAACCTTTTATCACCGGATATCCATTTATCATCTAACTTTTAACATTTTTTATTTTTCTACAACCATTTCCTTCACCAACACAGTCACTGATATTTTTCAAAACAAACTTATAATATATGGTCAGGTTGGGTTGGTTATAGGTTGGTTTCATTTTGGGTACCCTAACCAACTATTAAATGGTTTGCGTACCCTAATCTGACATCAAAAATCAAAACCGACTCAAAATCGTGACGGGTCGTTTTCAAACCCTATAGAATCGATTTTCGAGTTTTAAACCGATCGGGCACTCTACGGATAGTGTCATGCCCGATTTTTATTTTTTTTTGTCATCCCTAAACGGATACGTCCATGCCACGTATAATATTTGGGATTTGACTGTCTCTAGTAAATGATCTACCATTTATATAATGACCTAAACTGGGTTTTGCTTTTCATTGTTTGGTTCAGTTGATTGGAGATGTAATGTCAATGAGCAATCAAAAGGCAGAGAGAGGGATGGGTGTGATTGATCCAAGCGAGATCAAGATGGGTGGCAAGAAGTATTACAGATACTTGGGTTCACTCACCGTCCCTCCTTGTACTGAAGGAGTCATTTGGACCATTAACAAGAAGGTTACTAATTAATTACCACTTCATTGAATTAATTTCCTCTTCTTCTTCTTCTTCTTTTGATTTCTTACCCTGTGATTTTATTATTTGCATTCAGATTAGGACTGTATCAAGAGGCCAAGTAGAATTACTCAGAGAGGCCGTCCACGATGTAAGTAAATAACCACACACATGAATTGTTTATATATATAGAACTTCTCAGCTGCGGATGTCGGGACTCCACTTTTGAGAGTTCTTAGAAGTGAATTAATAGGTGGGACCCATTGATTTGGGTCTTATTCATATTTGTTCAAAAATAACGGAGTTCGTAATTTTATTACGGACGTCCGCATCTGAGCACTACTCTATCTCTATATATATGTAAGTTTTGATAAGTTTGAGATGATATATGGCAGTATGCAGAGGTGAATGCAAGACCAGTGCAGCCGCTCAACCGTCGAGACATCCATCTCTATGGCCCAAGCGCTTAGGACCCTAATTAGCCGACTTCCATTGCATACAAATTCCTTGTATTCTATCAAATTAGTTTAAATCTCATTATTAGTATATTAAATATTTTTCTTAAATGTTTGATGTTGCTGTTGCTGTTGCTGTTGGGAAATTTGACCCAGATTTTGCTTAACATAAATATCACACGATAGTAGAAAAATTTAAATCGAGAATAGTAACACAATTACAATACAAGAATTTATGTGGAAAACTCCAAAACCAAAGAAAAAATCACGATTGTTGTCAGCAACCAGAGAACCTTCCACTGTATGATAAATTTGTACAATCATATTCTTAGTGACATTTCTACCTACGAATATGCAAGAACCCAAAATATTATCATAAGCCCACACTCCAGTTCATACTCACTAAGACTCTACATCTTGGAATATCTCACAGTTTCACACCAAGAACCCAATAACACAAAGGGATTTCCTACAAAGTTTTTTCTACCTTGATCTCTCTCATTAAGTCTAACCGCCTCTCTAGCCCCTAGAGAAACAAAACAATAGGAATTATGTTACAATCTTAGAAAACAAGTCTCCTATTTATAAGGGGAAAAAAAAATTCCGTCAACCTTCCGAACACCCACTTAACTCGTCTGGATGACAAGAACTTCCAGACGTGTTTTCCAATACAATTGTCCGGACACCCCTATCACCTATCTGGACAGTTTTTCAACCTTTCTCAATTTAGACGTCCAATAAGACCCCCTCTCACTTCACTTACCCGAACTGTCTGGATGGCTATACTCCTGTCTGGACGACAACTCCAAAAACGTCATACCTGCAATAGAACCTGTCTTCACACACAATCGGAATCGATCCAAATTTATTGATCAAACGTAACTGCTGCTACGGCAATCTCTTGATCATAGACATATAGGACCATCGATATTGTGGGCTGAAAAGCCCAAACATAATGCAAAAAAGGGCCTTAACTCATCAGAAAAGGCCCAAATATGATCAAGAGTCGGTTTCGAATTATGCGATCAAGAAACGACAAGAGAATATTATGCTTGGATTGGCTATATGTGATGTCCCGAGTTGGTATACCAACAAAAAGATCAAGAGTCGGTGGCGAACACTTCTTTTGAGACAATGAAATTCTTTTTAGCTACTTGGTTCATGATTTCAATTCTCATGATTAAAGAATGTTAAATAAGTATATATATATATATATATATGTTTTTATTGAGATAACCCAATCAAATGACTTACTAAGTAAAGATTTAATCTCTATCACACAATCAACGCTTTCTAAGCCTAAAAAGCAATAACTAGGGTTCAAAAAAACAAAGACGTGCGGGCCTTTTGAACATGGCGGACAATATTGATTTGTAGTGTTTAGATTGAATTTTCTAACATAGTATCGAAGTTAAGACTTGATCGAATCAGATATGACCTCTACCAGTCTACTTCTTGGGTCTGACATTATCCAACCTACAAGTGCGAGAAAGTGTTAAAGACTATCTCACATCGGATTGTTATAACACAACCAAGTGGCATATAAGCAAATGCCCAATCTCTATCACATAACCAACACATTTTTTAGGCTTAAGAACCAATAGCAACATATCAAGAAGACCCAAACCGTGCGTGTGTGTTTTGGAAAAATAACAAGTCCCAACACTTTTTTTCGGAGAATTTACACAACCAATACGTTTTCTGCCCTAAGTAGAGCTGTTATTCTAAGAGTAAATAATAGTTAATAGTTAGCCCTAAGTAGAGTTGTTATTCTAAGAGTAAATAATAGTTAGGTATTATAATTTGGGGGGCCATACCTACATATAACAATTTGTCCACTCTAAGTTCGTTGGAATTGAGCCTCACGGATTTGTGATCCCTATATTAGGTCAGGGAGGCCTGGCCCAATCGACAACCAATATTCATTTGGAAAATCAATTGTTGTGAGTTAAGAGAGTGGGCCACCCTTATATATTAGACTATTAACCCATACACTACTGGTGTGGTAGTTTCTAACAGTAGGAAATAGGTATAATTACAACAATACAATCAAAGGAGAGACCCCCAAGTGTATAAACTGTTCAATTACTAGTTTTTTTAGGTATTGAATGGTTTTTGATGGGTTATTATATAGTATTAAGTGTAAAACTTCCTTTATTTCTGTAAATTTTCCTAATTCTTAGGGGACGTGTCGGTACTCGGTAGGTTTAAATGGTGCACGTTTAAAAAAAAAAAAGAAAAACTTTGGACGGTGCACGTTAATAGCATTATTCTTTTACCAGTAAAATGAAATATAGCACTGTACTCATGTTTCACGGGAGCTGAGCCACAAAACTATGTTAATCTGGATGATCGAATTTGTCTGAACCAGATTAAATCAAGTTTGCACATAAATTATATGTCCAAGATCTAGAACTAAACAAAAAAAATTTGTTCGATTTAAAACCGGATCTGGGTCCAAACACACCACTTTACTTGTCCGGACCCTACTCCAAATTAGTTTATTGTTCGATTTACTTGTCCATAATTAAACCAAATTGGGTTTGATATTAAGTACATTTAAAATTCAATCCGAATTAAGATCTGGACATATAAATATTTTATAAATATGTGATATTTTTTCGACCTGAAATCAATCCAGAACCGATTTTTTTTTACACCCCCATACTATTACTTTGAGAGGATCATATATATCTCGGCAGGCGAAACCGTTTCCACATAAATGTGAAAGTGCCAAAGTGGGAAAATAATTTTAGTGCTTTTTTATTTGTTGACAACGATCATACTAGAAAAAGTAAAACAAATTAAGAAATGACAATAAAATGTGGGTCCAATTTTCACAAAAAGAGTTATGTGATAATATATGGTCCAAAAAAAATTCACGTGCCTTGTTGCTTCATTATTGAGAGGCAAGAGAATCTCTGAGCTCTCTAGGATTTTTTTGCAGTGGAGGCTTGCTTTCAGTCACATCTTCAGTACTGAAGCAGTGGCATGATGGCACCATTGATATGGAGGTTCATGTCAATGCACAGTGTGTATGTATGTATGTATGAACTATAATTTTATCTTCAGTGAAACTTATTGGAGGGACCCTTTTAATCAAGGAAGGTCTAGAATGATACGCACAATTTGTCAAATATTTAAAATCTCAGGTTGATTTGACATAACCAGTACAATAAGTTATAAGCAAAACTCAACTATACTCATATACTCACACATTGTCAATAGCGATAATTTATAAAGAACAAATGATAAAAAAAAAAAATCCGACATTGCCCATGGCCCACTAGGACCCATAACAGACAATATATTGAATGTGTTTTGAGTTTAGAATTTTAGTATGATATCGAAACAAAGTCTCAATCTAGTTTGACGAGTCTTTATCTGTCCATTTGTTGAGTTTGGTATAACTCAACCCACAAGTGAGGGAATGTTAAGAATAAAAATCTCACATTTTATGAGTGTTAAGTGTCATAGATGATATTCAGAAGAATAAAATTGTGCGAATTGAAGTTTAGAGCGGAAAATATTGATTTGTAATATTTGAGATGAATTTTCTAACACAATTACCGCACACGTGGATTTCATTATGAATAAAAAGTCTTGTTCTCTACAAGTTACTACGTATTACCATATTAGCATACCAGGATGGTCTAGAGAAGTAAAGCAGCCAAGTTCAACAAAGTTTGTCTCCTCCTTTAATTTTTAGGGCCAAAAGGTCTTCAAGTAAATCATGGAAAGGCAATATGATTGCATTCAATAACGTTTTACTTTTTGGAGATCAACGTACATGAATAATGCATGTGCACCCCATATAGGTGTGGCTCCACTGATCTTATCCTCTATGTAGACTGGCAAATTATATGAGAAAATAAATGCCCAATTCATATCCTAAAATAAGAGAGAAAAAAAAAAGAAAAAGAAAAACATGTTCTTGCTGTAAGAATCTTGCAGCTTTTTTATGTGTTCATTGTAATCGATACAAAAGAAAAAACAAGACAAATTAATTGGACTCGATCGATCGTTATTAGAATGGCGTGAATGAGTTTCTACCTACTTAAGACAAAACTATGTGACATATTTGCTCCTACGAAGTACTAACCAAACTGCGATAACAAAGTTGGTTATCGATTTCGCCAAAGCGTATGTCTATGGAGTCTTTGTAGTTTGATTTCATACTAAGTCTCGGTCTAACTTATTTTGTCTACAGATTGTGCGTGTAGCCTGTTCGATCTAAATTTATGCCCAATTTGATTGTGCAAAATAAACAAATCTGATAATCTCGTTATCAATTATCAAAAAAATACAATATTTGCTTCTACTCTCACGTACTTACAAAATGATTACTAGGTGTTTTTATCAAATCTAAGCACGTACTTCATAAAAAGTTGCTTTCATATAGGGCTGGAAACAAATACCGATAACCAAATCGAAAGGTCAATTATTTTTTAAAAAGAAATTTATATTTTTTTAAAATAATAGACCAATAAATCGACAAATAACAACCCAATCAGTTAATTTCATGTCAAAAAATGATCGTTTTCACCTCTGCTTCATACGTAAATCGAGAAATTTAATGGTTACACACTTCATTACCTATGTGTTAATTAAAACTTATAACTAACTTTTGGAACAAAAGTAGAAAATACTAGACATATGTTTTAATTAACACAAAGGTAATGAATTTGAAACGACAAGTGAGTTACACATGTTTCAAATTTATGATGAAAAACATGTGTCTTATTTTATCTCATTATTTTGTGTCTTTATTGGAAAATTCCTGATATACATATACATATATATTTCCGAAATTCTCTTATGCGAATACCCATAAATTATATTAACTTACGCATCTTAATCTTATCATTAATTTGAAACATATCAGACTCAAAATAATGAACCCCACTTATCATTTCACTTTTGAAAATATTTAAAAAAATGGAGTACACAAATTATTAAGTTACTGACATCCGCATAAGAGAGTTTATATATATATATATATATATATATATATATATATATAAAGGAATTAGACGATCAATTAGGATAAAGAAAGGCAGGAGGACTAACAATGACATCATACAACAGGAAGCAGAATAACACAGCACCTAAAGTCCCATAATCACACTTCTCCCGCAATGGCAAAACAACATTGATGATATGAATCATATCATATAATCATAAAGACGCAAGGATCAGCGGTCACAATTGAAACACAAAGATAGAAAATAAATCCTCGATAAACAGAGCAAATACACCAGATAAAAGCCGAGCAACTACTCATCACTACAGATCCACATCACTGCGCTCAGTAGTCTGTGGTAGGGAGCTGTTCATGGGTGTGGCTGATGAAGATGAGTTCGTAAACAAGCCCAGCGATCCCACCACCAATAAGAGGCCCGGCCCAGTAGACCCAGTGGTTTTCCCAGCTCCAGCTCACCAAGGCTGGACCAAATGACACGGCTGGGTTCATTGAGGCTCCGTCGAAAGCCCCGGCCGCCAAAATGTTAGCACCGACGATGAAACCAATCGCGAGCGGAGCAATAGTTCCCAAACTGCCCCTCTTTGGATCGATGGCTGTAGCGTACACTGTGTAGACGAGTCCAAAAGTCAACACGATCTCGAAAACGAACGCGTTCCACACTCCCTCGCCGCTTGAGAGCGCAAACGCTGAGGTGGTCTGTGATACACACAATCAAAAGTGATCAGTTAGCGATGGGAAAGTTGAACTTGCGATCTGCTGCAGTTATAATGAGTTACAATATTCAACATCACAATCCCAACCAAAGCTTGCTGATTACTTACAGACCTAGGGGTGACAAAAAATCTGTTCCGAATTAGATAACATCACTTGTTTACGAAATATTTATATGTCCGGACTCTATCCCGAATTAGGTTTCAAAAATATTTAATTGACCAAACTCGGATTAATTTAAATCCGCATAAATAAACCAGTCAAATTTATGTGTTTAGACTTAAGACTCGATTTTAAAATGAATAAAAAATTTATGTTTGAACCCGAATTTCGAATATATAACTTATGTCTACACTTAATTTAATTTAGATCGGACAAATTTGATTATCTAGACCGGACGAAGAGGGCCGAGGCAAAGCGGGAGCAGAAAACTCTACAACCCCTAGTTACACCCACAGCAACAAGTACTGCGATGATAAACTTATAAATGGAGTGAAGTTTAGTTACCATGCCACCGGTGGAGAACTTGAGGAGCAAGCAAGCGACGGTAGAGCCGAGGAGCTGAGCGATCCAATATAGGATGCCACGGAGGAGAGTGATGTTACCGCCAACAAAGGCGCCGAAAGTGACAGCGGGGTTGACGTGTCCACCAGAAATGTTGGCGGAAATGGAGACGGCGACAAAGAGAGCAAAAGCGTGAGCGATTGACGCAGAGATAAGGCCGGCAGGGGTGTTTGCGGCACCGTCTGTGAGCTTGGCGAAGGCCATGCCGGACCCCTCCCCAGCAAAGACGAAAATTAGAGTAGAGATGAACTCAGCCAACGCTGCCTTCAAGGCGTCTGGGTGAGTCGCCTCTTGTCGATCACCTACGGCGATGTTTCTGATCGGCATGGCTGATGATTAAGATCGGACGGCTTAGATGACACTGTTTAGTGGATTAGCACTGAGCGAGAGCTATGGAAGGCTTGGAAGCTACCGGACTGGTCTGCCTCTGTCTTATATCAAGACAACGTGGGTGTTTGAAACCTGCTATAACCGGTTCCCGGTGGAAATTGCGGGATATAAAAGGAATATTGTTGAATGCCTATTTCCTATTGGTGGATAAGTTGTTAATCTTTTATTTTCTTTTTTTGGAAAATTTTTAATACGTTTTATATACGACTACCTACCAGCTACCTGTTTAAATACAGCTGAGCAAAATGGTGGTACGTTGCTGGATGATTGACACGTGGAATTATTGGATAGGGTACACGTCATGTTTATGGTCGGTTTTTGATATAAATTTAAATGACAATTCGATCAGTTATTAACTATTTGATATGTTTTTCAGTCGTTACTCACTAATAAATATTTGACAATAATTAATCAAACGATCTGTTTAACGGTCGGTTCGATTTGACAAGTTTTTTTGTATAACCCTAATTTGTTTTGTATTTTTTCGACGTCTAATATATTTCCTGCAAAAAAACTTCAATATATTTAACATTTTTCTGTCTAAAGTATGTCGAAAATGATTCGAGCTTCCCAACTGACAGAGAATAGCAAAAAAAATTAAAGAAAAAAAAAAGAGAGAAAACACAAGATTTTAACATGGTTCACATTATATCGGATTTATTGGCTAAATCCACGAGAGTCGCAGTCATTTTTACTATTTTAAAAAGAATATAGGATGAATTTGTTAAAAAGGTGTTAAAGGATAAAAATCCCACATCGATTGTTGAGGGGCTTGGTGTCTAGTTTATAAGCTTGCCCAAGTCTTCAACCAATTGTCCAGCCTTTTCCAGGAAGGTGGGCTGGGAACTGCCACGGCCCAATGGGCTGAGATGGTGGGGAGGCTGGCTCTGGGTTGTGCCATCGTGGGATTTTCTACATGGTATCGAAGCAGGTGTGCTCGTCCCCGATGAAAAAGTCCACTCGTTGGGTCTTGGGCTTTGATACCCAGTCCACGAGTGCGGGGGAGTGTTGAAAAGGTGTTAAAGGGATAAAAATCCCACATCGATTGTTGAGGGGCTTGGTGTCTAGTTTATAAGCTTGCCCAAGTCTTCAACCAATTGGGCCGTGGCAGTTCCCAGCCCACCTTCCTGGAAAAGGCTGGACAATTGGTTGAAGACTTGGGCAAGCTTATAAACTAGACACCAAGCCCCTCAACAATCGATGTGGGATTTTTATCCTTTAACACCTTTTTAACAGAATTTACAAGTATTTCAAAGTAATAGCGTTAGGCGACGGGAACATGTTTCTCGTTGCTCCGCTCTCTTGATAGACTGGGCCATGTCAATCATCATCAACAAGAAATGAGGTTTCTATCAAAAAATTAATTCAAACAAAAGATAAGTCCATTTGCATTGTCATCCTCCCTGCTTAGGATATCTATTAGAACAGTGTATATATATATATATATATTCAATTAATCAGCATAAACAACTGGTCCCATCAAACAGCTCAACATGACAAATACTCTAGTCCAAAACTAATAAGGGGATCTTATCAAAAGTGATCATAAAACGAAACTTTAAGTAAAAAAGGAAGAATTTTAGACAATTATTTAAATGATTTTTTTTTTATTATTATATAAAGACAAACAAGCAGCTAAAGAAGGTTATATATCCTTGGCATATTCTCTGCTGCAATCGTAGTTGGTATTATCTTTTAATAATGCTAATTATTATGTAATTAGAGTCCTCTTGGCCTCGGATATTTTATTGAACATGATAAGTGCTCAATTGAAATAAACCAAAGACAAAAACAAAACAAGACCTATTTATAATAGTGTAAGTAAAGCCTTGATTATATACATATTATGCGTAAGACATGCAATCATATGTTTTATCATGAACCAAACAGGGATAGCACAACTGGTTATCGGCTTCTGCCAAAGACGTATGTTTGCGGAATTTTCATGATTCGATTTCCAATGAGATTTATTTAAGTTAGGTTTCATGTTAGGTCTCGATCCAACTTATTTGTCACCAAATTGTGCACGCGGCTTATTTAACTCGAGTTTAGACCCAAATTGACTATTCAAAATAGACAAATCCGATTGTGTCACTCTCAGTTACCGAATATATAAATATATGTGTTATCATGAATGATTAGGTAACAGTGTTTTTAAGATTTGATTTTAGTGATGGCCTTCTTTTTTCTTTTTTTTTTTTGTTTCCGAAGTGTTGCGGTAGAGACCCATCTACCATATATGATTACAAACAAAAGTATTCACTTTGATCGTTAGTTTGATGATTTTTTTCGGAAAATTTGGGCACTTTTTGCTACATTTTGCATTAATATTTTCTCTCATTATAATGGAGATAGTGTACAAAAGGAATGGCTAGCATAAGGAGAGTGGATAATTATTGGTTGGACGGTGATGTGGAGATTGCACATGCTCTATTTTACTGGAAAAGGAGGCTACATGATAATGATAAACACTCGTACCAAACCATCCTAGAGTGGGCTATCCCACCCACTCGGTTCTCGATTCCAATTTTATTTTAATCGATAACGATATCATATGATTTTGTTTTTTTAACATTTGATATGGGTCTAAATCCAAACTTTCAGGTCCGTATGCAGGGACAGCTACAATATTGGCCTGAGCATACCCTCAAATTTTGATAAAAAATTATAAAGTATACCTATAAAACATCCAAATATCAAAATAAGTCCATTTATTTTTACCAAGTATACTGTAAAGACTTTATTTAGTAGTGTTTTTGTAGGTGTAGTTGGAGTCTTAGAGACTTGATCTCTTGGAGTTGAAAATTAGATTGTAAGACTTCAGCTTCATATTAAGATATGAATTTATTTTGATTACCTTTTGTTGGTGTACAAGTAAATAACTCGAAACAAATTTCAGCGGCGTTTCCTCCAATCCCCATCAATCTTTAGTCCCCCTCATATAAATTACTAACTCCACCACTAATCAAACCCCCTTCAAATCATTTTCTAGATCTGCCTCCCGTGCGCACATAAAATTTTCACTTGACGTCATGGTAAATTGAGCTAAAACCTAACGTGTGGCCACAAAAATATTGTCGCGGTTCGAATCCCCTTTGGTTGAGAGGAGTAAGATATGATAAATTAAATCAAAACACAACGCGTGATCATAAGAGTATTTTATCATTTTAGGATCCCTTGATAGCAAGGAGTGCAAAAGATTTTGTCCTTCGGTGATAGTAGTGTCATTTACCTTGAAGACAAAAAGAAAAAAAAACCGGCCTGGCTGAATGTGTTTGGTGTGTCAAAAACATGTGACAAACCATTGTTGGACAGCTGTCTGCCTGTCACCAATAAAGCTCTCCTTTAGTGGTGGGGGACCATCAGGATTTGGACGTATTTGAGCATAAATACAGTCCCAATAAGTCAAAATCCACCACCTGTCTCATGTATGCTCCGTTCGAACGGATAATATATGCCACCGGATACCCTATCCATTGCATATATTTTTTTGAAACGGGAAATGTGAGATTTGAACCCTGAGGATCAGGGTGATACATATCATCCTTATCGTTCCAATTAGTGATTCGGGTGTATCTATCCATTGCATATTGCATTTGCATGCATGAGTTCTGCTGGTTCTTGAAAATGAGATTTAAGTTCGTTAATTAATCATCATATTTGGTAAATGTTCGTTCTCTTTTAAAAGACAAATAAAATTCGTGAGGGTGAATAATTGACACATTATATAAAAATGAGCGTATGACATGATGTACTGGGACTGTTGAATAATTTCTCGTTTTCGTTCACCAGAGAAAACGAGACGGCCCACAATGATATCTTTGAGGGGTCCAATCATTCATGTGAATAGCGAGTTATTGGGCGTTTCTATGTATATTCCTCGTCTGTCTCAACCTCTCTATTTATCTCGCATTTTGCATCGTAGATTTAGATTAGATTTTCACTCGTATTATGTAAAAACCCAATTTTTCTTTGGGTTCAATTGGAAGTGTTCATTCAAAGATGTTATTTTCGGTCGCTTTGATTAATGAAAACAACAAAAATGGTAGTAATCAAGAGACCGTGATGAGCCAACAAGATCATTATCAATTTTTTTTTTCAACCTAGAACCCACCTGTCCTCATTGGACAATTAATTGATAAATCACATGTTACATGAAAGATCTCACAACCCTCATGAACCAATTGAGGCCCAGTGTTGAAAGATAACGCAAGATGACATTCTCACACGTTGGATTGAGCAATGACTCATCTCACAAATTACGATAATGAAACACCATAAAACTTCAACTTACAACCTCTCGCTTGTCCTAAAAAGAGTTACCGAGATTAGCTACTCCAACAATAAAAGTGCCTACAGAAAACTAGAACAGTTCATCATGAGATTCTAAGACCAGCTGTCAGATTTCAGTGAGGGGGTCCATTGAAAGCATATATATGACAGTAAGTTATGAATACAACATCCAAAATATCTTGATGAGTATCAATCCAAACACAGCTCCATTTATCACCCACCGACCAACGTTCTTATCACTAATTAACAATTGTGATTAGTGACCACTAATAGAAAATTAATTAATCATATGTGGTCACAACTTCTATTTAGTCTGCAGCCACACAAGGCTCCATCGAAGGCCCCAGATTTAGCGGCGGATATCTTGCCTGAAAGCAAATATTTGCAAAAAAAAAAAGAATCAAGTTCCGTGGAGCACTGCTTCACGTGATTGGAAATGTTTCACACATTTCCGAAGAAGACGAGAGTCTCTGTTAAGCCTTTATCCTATATCTGATTGGTATAACTCAATAAAATAGCATATAAAAAAGTTTCACGCCCTCTCACACAACCGATATGTTTTTTTTCGAGGCAAAGAACCAATGATGACAAGTCAAGAAGAATAAAATTGTGCGGGCTTTTGGTTCAAAACGAACAATATTAGTTTGTAGTGTTTGGGCTAAATTTCTAACAATCTCAACAAAAATAAAAATAATTTAGAGCAGAAAAGCTCTTCACAAATCCAACACAAAATTAGGGCTTGTGTCCGAGGTTGACGTATACCTTCTAGTCCAAAATAGCAAATGCAAGCAATTTAATAGGTGATAACTTAGTTGGTAAATTTCTTTGGAGCCAAACAATATGGACTTGGGAGGTCCTGTGAGTTCGATTCTCACTGAGAGCAATACTCTTATGGCCACGTGTTAGAATTTGACTCAATTTACCATGTCGTTAAGTAGGAAACTTCTGTGTGAATAGCCAGATGGTTTGAATTTGACGCATATCAGATATGTAAAGTGTAAACTTGTATGATGTCGTTCTCAGTTACCAAAACAAGTGTAACGATGTGGACATGTATCAATGACAGTCAACCGAACCCATTTGGAGATGGGCCGCCAGAATATCAAATTAAGAATTAGCGAAAGGTGAGCCCGTTGTTGTTGGGCTTCATTTCCCGAAGAAATGGTTGCTTTATTAAATATTTTGGCTCGCACGAGCCATCAGGTCCTAATTCTCCGAACAACAATGGGCTCACCAAACTGAAATATTATGGACCGATTTCTAAATCTTGGGTTAGGCTGGGCCTCTTCGCAATTTCAGAAAATCTTGACCCACTTATTTCATATCATTGGGCTTAACATTTAAAACCCACGAGTGATGGATGCGTTCATTCCAATGGGTAGTGTTGAAGAACTAATCTAAGATAGATATTCGTGGCTTACTTGGATTTTTGTTCATTATTTGCTAAACCCTAAACCTAGTTAAGATGTCATTGTGATTGTGCAATTAATGTTGCACACACACACACATATATTTTATAGGCTTATCAATTGATCAGACTAAGGATCATGAGGTGACTGTTATGTTTCTGCACAATTAAAAAAACGTGAGTTTTGGGGTCGTTGAGGTATTGTATCTTAGGAAGACGCTTCATCCCTCAAGTAAGCTTTTTTTAGCTAGTGATGATAGTTAGTAAGTGAGAGAGATTTACTTAAGTGGAAGTCCCCTTTTATATGAATTTTGAATTATTGATTGTCTTTGATTGCATTAGCGGGCGAGATTTATGGGGTGTATCCCCTTATAGATTTCTTGTAGATTTTCTTTATTGTTTGGTTATGAGTGCTCCTCAACACCTTGAGGTGTTTTAGTCACCTCGTATTCCCGGGGTTATGTCTGTTAGGCCATATCGAGGAGTTCAAGCCGAGATGACATCGGGGTTGGCTGAGATAATCCCCCAACCCAATTGATCTTCTCTTCCTCAGTCTCTGTGGTTACATGTGTTAGCATCTCATAAGGATATTTTTGATATTATCAATACATATACTTGCCCCCCATATTTTGTAGACCTATATGGCTCATAGACTTAATTTTAATTCATATAGAGAGAGAGACTTAAGCAGGTGGAGGAGTGGTGGACGAGTTAAGGAAAGTAATTAGATTCAAAGAAGCAAAGAACAAGAAGCTACGCAGTCAAGTTAAGTCACCAACCAAATCCACATAAATCATGCAAACTAATATTCGATTTGATGCTTTACTTTGAGTCACTAACTATATATTGCTAGCTTGTAATGGTTTTGGCCTATTTCGTGCCTGCCTCTTTCAAACCATACGTGTATATATATATATATATACACACACACAGACACATATACAAGAATGGCAGTAATTCTCTACGCTAAGAATCTCCACTGCCACAATACACTCTTCTCCTTATTCTCAATAGTATAATATTAGTATAGGTGAAGAAGTCTTGTGCCCAAAACAACTCATATTTTATTTGTTTGCATGTCTTGGTTCGGTTGATGATCTCTATTTCACGTTTTCACGACTAGCCTTTGCTGTACCCTCTGCTGCACTACTCTCTTATTTTATTACACAAAACAGGCAGACACTACGTTAGATAATGTTTTTTACGGGGACATTTGTTGCTGCTAAGAACTTTGTTGTTGCGCTAAAAAAGATATTAGCGGCGACAAAATGATGTCGCCGAACATCACCGCGTAAAGTTCCGTCACAAAAACATCCATGGTAGATGTGTGTAAGATTTTATAAAGGTTTTTTTTTTTTTTTCTTTCTTTTAATAAGAAAGTAAAGACTCGAAATTAAGTTTCTGGGTATCAACTCTTGTTGAAAATCTCAACCATATTCACATATATTATATTGTCCAATTTGTGTTTCCCGATTCACTTCGGATACATTAGGCCCGCACGACTTTGTTTCTGCTAGGCCCAACAAATGTGTTAAGCCCAACTCACTAAGTCTTAGGAAAAATGCCTCATACATGTGAGAGGGGGCTCACTCTTATAAACCCACATCTCTTGCATCGCCAATCGATGTGGGATTACAAGTAGTCATAACAATTCTTATTGGGAATAATATTTTTGTAGCCACGTCCTGAACTTTGACCTAACTTACCATATAGTCAGATGATAAATTTCTATGTGCTCGGGCCTAACTGCTTAAGTTTAGACTCATATCAAATGTTAAAAAGGCAAACTTGCATGATGTCGTCCTTGATTATCAAAAAACGATGAACGAGCATTAGACTAGGGTTAATTAGAACATTCTATGCAATGTACATATGGTATTACAAAATGGGGATCCAAGCTGTCGACAATTTGATGCCTTCATACCCACTCTAATGATTGGATAGAAGACTAAGAGATGAATTAGCAAAATTAATAATTGAGTGCGTGATTCTTGGGTTTGCTTGGTGATTGGACCTCTATTTTGAGGTTCTAATGTCCTTTAATTAGGATGTTCTAGCACTTAGTTAATGTATTTGATTGCATTTTAGCTTAATTTTACACTTACAAATGTTTCCCCTTGGTTTTGTAGGAATCGGACCTTGTTCGGGCAAGTTGGAGCACTTTTTGGGCACTTTTTGCTGTGAGGTGTCGGGACACTTCCCAAGGTGTCCGGACGCCTGTCCGGACACCTGTCCGGACACCCGTCCGGACGCTTTCTTCACAAATTGAGGCAGAGGCTTCAAAGTTGATGGACGCATGAAGTGTCCGGACACCCGTCCGGACACCTACGGCGAATCTGCAATTTTCTGCACCGAAATTTCAAGGGCATTTGGGGTAAATCATGTATGTAACCAATGGGAAACGATTTTATAAGGGTAGTTAGGTATTTTCTATTGTAAAAAGAGAAGAAAACCCTAAGATTTGGTTGGCTTCCTATTTATTCATTGACTTCTCCAAGGGGAAGCCACCATAGGAGTAGTGTAGATCTAGTTTCTCTCTCTAAGTTTTCTTTGTTGTTTTTGGTGCTTTCTCTTGATTTTGTATAAACTCTGATTTAGATGACAATAGATTGGATGTTTATTGCAATAATCATGAGTGGGTAGTTCTCTTCTCTAGTTTCTAATCCCGAACGGTGGGTGCAAGGTTTCGATTACTCAAGGTATGCTCAAAGAATCGTAGCTTCGATTTCTCTCTTTTAATTTCGTGATAGTTGTGTGATTGGATCTATGGGAATGACATATTTGATTGTATTCTTGGATTGTCTAGTCTAGGGATTGCATCTAATGTGTTCGATTGAGAATTGTTAAACCCATTGCATGATTTCCTTAATTAATTGAGTTTTTCATTGCATAGCTATTAATTATGTGTATTGATGATGGGGTTTTGGGTTAATTTAGGAATGTGCATGGGAGAGTTATGGTTAATTGATCTTTGAGTGTGAAACTAGGGTGTTAGCCAAGCCGAGCCCCAAGGGGGAACATTAATCCATAATATTAGGTGATTATCCATTTGCGTTCATCGTAGATTAAGAGACCCGATGGCCTACATGTATGAATTGAAGTCTTATATCCCAATTCTCTTTGCATATACATGATTGATAGTATCACACAATGCATTGTGTATGGTTGTGTGTGTTTGCAATGATACCTTGAGTATGAGAACCGAGTAGCCACCGGGACGGACTAGAGACTAGGTTTTTAATTAATTGTTTTAAATCCACTTTGTGCTTACTTTGATTACAAAATCGCTCATGCTACCGAGTCATTCGACCCATTTCTTTTACTTGCTTTTATTTGATATTCATTGTGTTTATTAGTGTTAGCTAGTCATTTGCATATCATTCACTTCCAATTTGCATTGCTTCCTCGTGGATCGATACCGGACTCACCGGTTTATTACTTGACGATACCCTACACTTGGGGTAAGTACACACAGACACTTTGGTGTCGGTCAAGTTTTTGGCGCCGTTGCCGGGGAAGCGAGTGTCAAAGAAGGAGCTGGGTGGCTTGTAGACGCTAGCTTTATGCTATTAAACACCATCAAATAAGGAAGGAGCACGGTCACGCTTCAAGGGTAACTTCGTTCCTCCCTTTTACTTGCTTTCTAGTGTAGTTGATTTAGTGTAGTTGCTGCAAAAAAAAAAAAAAATAAATAATAAAAAATAAAAAAAAAAAAAAAATCTTGTGTTACTTGACGTGGTTGATTGCTATTTTTGTGTGTTACTTGCTATTGTTCCTTGCCATCATGTCTCAACCTAGAGATAATGTTAGTGGGCATGGGTCTAATAGAGATGGGACAGGTGGTGATATAAATGTGAGTGATGCAGGGAGTGTACGTGGGGGTGAGATGAATCTTGATGCATTGCGTCGACTTTTGCAACATGTGAATATTGATGAGTTGATGAATCCGGTGCAAGGGCAAGATGTCCAAATTGGTAATGCCCAAAATTTGCAAAATGTTCAAGTTGAGCATACTTTGCAAAATGCACCTCAACCACTTCAACAAGACAATGCGGCGCAATTTGCCCCACAAAATGTCTACCCACCTATGTATTATCAAATGCCACAAGTGCCACAATATGCTCCCTTCGGACAAAATTTACATGCACCTCTTCCTTTTGACTACATTCATGCACATGAGTACCAACCTTTTAGGCAAGCACAATCTCCACACCAAAGTATAGCTCCACCATCTTACCAACCATGCACCCCACCCCAAGAGAGATCACTTGAGGATACGCTTCAAATATTCATGGAAGCTCAATTGGAGGTTAATCAAAGGAGATTTGAATTTCGTGAGCAAACCAATAGAGCATTGGAAGATTTAAGAAGCCAATTGACAAAGATCACTCAAACATTAGAATCTCAATTCGAAACTTCAAGTGCGGGGTTGAATGTGCAAGAACAAGAACAACCCATCATTACCTCAAGGAGTGGGATAGTAATTGACAATACCATGACTCCTAAGGTAAGTGAGGATGAGAAATTAGTGGAAGAAGTGGGTGGTGAGGTGAAAAATGTTGTAGTTGGCGATAGATCATGTCGAGACAAGGACAATTATCAAGTTGAAAAGGTTGAGGAAAAGAGCGAAGAGAAGAGAAATGAAGAGAAAGAGGAGAACAAAGTGAGACCAAAAGGGAATGAGTTACACCTTGGGAGGGCAATTGAGTACATCCCTAAGCTTTATATTCACTCTCATGTTGAGGATAAATTAGAGATGACACTTGCAAAGAATTCATTTGAGGGTGTGCTAGTTTTGATTAAGAAAGGTAGTCGACTTTTGATTGAGGGAGATATTATGAAAAAAGTTTTGAAGTTCTTGACTATTTATAGTGTAGAACATTTGCCCCTTCATTTAGGAGCATTAGAGGCTTTCCCAATCAAAGTCGGTGCATACCAAGTGCATCCTCAAGAATTGACAACGTTACCTTTTGCAAGTGGATTTAAAGAATCCTCTAAACATCATGTCACACATAAAATATTTACCAAAATTAGAAAAGTGTGGCATCCCAAACCACGATTACAATTCTTTTTAGGTGAGTTTGGGGAAAAGGGGACCGAATCATGTGTGGTTCGTCATGTTCCTCAAAGTGGGAGTAGTGATTTTGAGGATGTTCTTGGGATCTCAAGGATCCCATCCCTCTCTTGTGTTATGGTCGATCCACTTTTGTACATATATGTTTAGGATTGGTTTAGAGATCACTTTTATTTTTTGTGTGTCTCGTATACTCAAAATCCATTTCACAATTTTTGCTCCTTGTGCACTTATTCAAGTTGGGGGGTGAGAATTGTGACATGGTTGTGTGTTATGTTTTGATTTTCTTACCCTTTAATTTTGGTGTGTTTTTGTATGTTCACAATGCATTTCACAATTTGTTCTTGCCTTGTTTTCCATTCTTGACATTGGGGACAATGTCTCATTTAAGTTGGGGGGTGAGGGAATTGTGAATCCATTGTGAAACTTGCTTTATTTTGGTGTGCTTTGGTGAATATCAAAAATTTGAAAAAAAAAAAAAAAAAAAAAAAGTCTTGTTGTGTCATGCTTGGATAGTGTGGTTGGTATTAACTTTTTCAGGACATGCTTCGTTTCTCATGATTCCAACCACTTTTGAAGAGTATGGTATGACTTCCTACCCTTTATCTTATTGTGTTGCGCTTTGTTGTTCATACATGCTAGATGGACTTTAGGAGGGGAAGGGTAGAGGCCTTTGGAATTCACTACCAATTTGAATGTTAATTTCTTATTCTTGTTCAAACGTGCAAGTGTAGAGTAGGTTTCTTGATTTCTTTTGTAAAGTTGATACATGCAATTGAGTGGAATAATTGTAATCAATCTTTCTTGGGATGATTGGGACCTAGTTGGATATAAACTTGTGTAGTTAAGCAGACATCTTGGCATTGAAGCATTTGTAGGACTGCGTTTTTGGATCCTTTTGTCTGAAAAATTACCTTTTTACCCTTCTCATTCCTTTGAGCCATTCTTCGTTGATACACATTGGGTTTCGGGTGATGTTTTTCATTGATATTCATTTGACATCTTATGAGCGTGTTCTTCAGTAGCTTTGCATCCATTACATTTGATTGCTGAGAAGTGTGATTTTTGTATTTTGCCGCTTGCCTGTGAACTTAGGATTGAATGATTCATTAGGTTGAGAGATTTGAGCCTAGCCTATTCATTTGTGAGTGATTATAAGCCTAAATTTCTTTAAGCCTTTTTAGTTCACTTACAAGCCTTGTGTGAACCACTTCCTTAAATATTTCCCACATTTGGTTGCAAGGTTGAGTAGGAGCTTGAAAAATAAATCAGTAGTGATATTATCCCTCCTTATTATGAGAAAAAAAATTATGAGGGTTGTTGTATAAATGATGTTATATTCAAAAAAAAAAAAGAAAAGAAAAAAAAGAAAAAAAAGAAAAAGAAGGTGTATGCAATAAAGTTAATCCTTTGTGTGTAAAAGATGAGAAGTGTTTGAAATTGTGGTACAATGGAAGGGGTGACAAAAATGAGAGTTTAGCTCACATGTTTGAACTTAACCTTGCAACTTGTTACCTAGATCCAAATTCTTCCTACCTTGTCCCATGACCACATTACAACTCATTTAACCTTTTGATGAATTTGATCCGAGGTAAGCAAGTGAGTTGGTGAATGCATTAATTGCTCTTGTAGGTGATTTCTTTCTCAAAGCTATGCCCATCCAAATTATCTTTTATAAGCACATACATTTAATTCAATTGTGTAAGTCATTCACTTAGCACAATGCTTTTATGTCTTTGTGTACATTCGGGATTGGGGATTTATGAACACCAAAAGGTTCCATAACAAGGTTTTACTTGTGCAAATGTGTTGAGTTGCCTTGCGTGATTGCACATATATTTTACATAATATAAAATGTTCTTAGTCATCTTTGAGGAGATTGAGATTGGTTGTCCAAAGATTTTGCATGTTTTTGACCAAGCAGGGGAATTAGGGGATTAGCTCTATTTCTTGCATGCGAGAATTTAAGAATCATTATGGTACTTTCAAAGTAATAGTGGATCCCTTGGCAAGTGTTTGTGGGTATCGCTCTGATAAGCCCTCACGAGACTACAACTCGTCCACTGGGGTGACCTAGGGGTTTAAAGGCTTGTTGCATGCGCTAAATGCAACCGTGATGCCTACGTCAGTGAGTTAGGATTTTATTTAGTAGATTTTAGTTTTAGGTAGTGGTTTCATTGCTAGGGACTAGCAACGTCTAAGTTGGGGGGTGTGATTGGACCTCTATTTTGAGGTTCTAATGTCCTTTAATTAGGATGTTCTAGCACTTAGTTAATGTATTTGATTGCATTTTAGCTTAATTTTACACTTACAAATGTTTCCCCTTGGTTTTGTAGGAATCGGACCTTGTTCGGGCAAGTTGGAGCACTTTTTGGGCACTTTTTGCTGTGAGGTGTCGGGACACTTCCCAAGGTGTCCGGACGCCTGTCCGGACACCTGTCCGGACACCCGTCCGGACGCTTTCTTCACAAATTGAGGCAGAGGCTTCAAAGTTGATGGACGCATGAAGTGTCCGGACACCCGTCCGGACACCTACGGCGAATCTGCAATTTTCTGCACCGAAATTTCAAGGGCATTTGGGGTAAATCATGTATGTAACCAATGGGAAACGATTTTATAAGGGTAGTTAGGTATTTTCTATTGTAAAAAGAGAAGAAAACCCTAAGATTTGGTTGGCTTCCTATTTATTCATTGACTTCTCCAAGGGGAAGCCACCATAGGAGTAGTGTAGATCTAGTTTCTCTCTCTAAGTTTTCTTTGTTGTTTTTGGTGCTTTCTCTTGATTTTGTATAAACTCTGATTTAGATGACAATAGATTGGATGTTTATTGCAATAATCATGAGTGGGTAGTTCTCTTCTCTAGTTTCTAATCCCGAACGGTGGGTGCAAGGTTTCGATTACTCAAGGTATGCTCAAAGAATCGTAGCTTCGATTTCTCTCTTTTAATTTCGTGATAGTTGTGTGATTGGATCTATGGGAATGACATATTTGATTGTATTCTTGGATTGTCTAGTCTAGGGATTGCATCTAATGTGTTCGATTGAGAATTGTTAAACCCATTGCATGATTTCCTTAATTAATTGAGTTTTTCATTGCATAGCTATTAATTATGTGTATTGATGATGGGGTTTTGGGTTAATTTAGGAATGTGCATGGGAGAGTTATGGTTAATTGATCTTTGAGTGTGAAACTAGGGTGTTAGCCAAGCCGAGCCCCAAGGGGGAACATTAATCCATAATATTAGGTGATTATCCATTTGCGTTCATCGTAGATTAAGAGACCCGATGGCCTACATGTATGAATTGAAGTCTTATATCCCAATTCTCTTTGCATATACATGATTGATAGTATCACACAATGCATTGTGTATGGTTGTGTGTGTTTGCAATGATACCTTGAGTATGAGAACCGAGTAGCCACCGGGACGGACTAGAGACTAGGTTTTTAATTAATTGTTTTAAATCCACTTTGTGCTTACTTTGATTACAAAATCGCTCATGCTACCGAGTCATTCGACCCATTTCTTTTACTTGCTTTTATTTGATATTCATTGTGTTTATTAGTGTTAGCTAGTCATTTGCATATCATTCACTTCCAATTTGCATTGCTTCCTCGTGGATCGATACCGGACTCACCGGTTTATTACTTGACGATACCCTACACTTGGGGTAAGTACACACACACACTTTGGTGTCGGTCACTTGGTTTCCATGAAGGAGTGATTAGTGTGTGTGTAATGTAGTGGGTGGGTCAACTCTCTGCAAGTATTAATCAAATTAAGTCTATAATTACTTGCCACACCTTAATCCCAATCCATATTCTAATCTCCCTTCCTAGAACAATCAACATCCACGTCAATATTAAACATAACAAAAAAACCTTGCCTAAATAAATAAAAACCATGCTTAATTATTTAAGGAAAAAAAAGGGGAAAAAAAGAGATGGGTTGAGTTGCAGATGGGGTGCTTGTAGTGGAAACTACAGTCACCAGAGTGAGAGATCGTCTAATTTGTTTTTCAGAATTAAAAACAGTGTGGGTCTCACACTTAAAAAACATATTGGATAACAAATAGCTTAATTAGTTATCTCTTCGGACTTAGGGCGTACGGTACCTAAGGTTGGGAGTTCGAACCAACTAGTTGTGATATTTCTTTGTGAAATCATGATTCCTTAGATTTATCTCACTTTCTGACCCATACTCCCATGAATTTTGGCCCAGTCTTATTTGTCACCAATGTGACGCAGGCTTTTCCGACGAGGTTCCAGTATATTGGACTGGGTGATTCCCCGTTTATTGAAAAGAAAGAATTGAGAGGGCGCAAACTCTGTGGTTCCAGGCTTGCAAACCAATCATACCATAATAAAGGAATCGTAGAGAAAAAGTAATGGGTTTGCTTCAAAGCCAACCGAATCTCACTGTTCTAACATATACATATGTGTGTGTATATATATGTATGTATATATGTAACTACCAATATAGGAAAAGCAAGTCTGGCATAGCAAATTCACGGTTACTGTTGTTTCTTGACTCTCCCCACACACTTCTATATATTAACCAAACCTACTCCTCCTCACCATCCTTCACAATCATCGATCTTCAACTAGAGCTTTGATTTTTCGATGGAAATGCCGATGGCAGCTCAAGATCAGGAATTCAATCAGATCATTAGAGGCAAGCGTACTAAGCGTCAACGATTACTGTGTCCGCTCCCATTGGCAATCACCTCTAGCTCATCAAGTTCCGGATTCACGGACAATATTAACACAGAGGAAGAAGAAGATATGGCCAATTGCTTGATTCTTCTGGCACAAGGATCTCATGCTCATCATCATAACCCTAAATCATCACCCGAAACTGCCCAACTCGGTTTCGGTTCCGACGCTTATCAGTGCAAGACTTGTGATCGGTACTTTTCTTCGTTTCAAGCGCTCGGAGGACACAGAGCTAGTCACAAGAAACCTAAGGCGGTGGTTAACATTGAAGACAAGAAAGTGTGCAGGGAAAATTCATTTAACGGGACGAGCACGAATCTTTCGATTCAAAAATCCAAGTCTGGTAATTATAAGGTTCATGAATGTTCAGTGTGTGGTGCAGAGTTTTCGTCTGGACAGGCGTTAGGTGGTCACATGAGGCGGCACAGGACGATTGTTAGTGGTGGTGGTGGTGGTGGTGGTTCTGGGCCGTCTACCACATTGAGTTTGGATTCAGGAAGTCACGAGGAGTCTCATCAAGAACCAAAGAAACCAAGATATAATAATACTAATCTTCATTTGGATCTTAATCTTCCTGCCACGGCGGAAGACGTTGATCGTGATCGTGATCGTGATCGCAGAGAGGTCGATTTCCGGTTCGGATCGAAAGAACAAGTTATTGTGTTCTCTGCATCTCCTTTGGTTGATTGTCATTACTGAAACTGATCATACAATTTACACTAATTGTGAATTTTTATTCTTTCTTTAAAACTAATTGTGAAGTTTTCATATTATTTATTTGTTTAATATCAATGATCGACTCCAATAAGAAACATATTTCTCAACGGTATTTTAAAAAAAAAATTTAAAATTGGGTTTATTATACATTATTGAGGGAGAGAAGCATGAGAGGAAATTGAAAGAGCAAAGCTAAGGCAAGAGCTAATTACTTGGCGTGAGGCTGTCACCACCACCAATACCGCAAGCCAAATTAAAGTTGGGTGGATTAGGGTTCTTTCTTTGTTTCATTTGCAAGGAAGCTAGCTATATATAGTGCACACAATCCGTTTCACTACTTTGACAACACACACATAAACGGATGGCAAGCAAGCAAAGCCATTGCTAACTGCCCCTTCATTTATGGATCCACCATTTATCTATGTGAAATCACGGGTTCCACATACGCCATATGATTCATATGTAATCTTGTGACATCTCACCATTTGGGATAACTGGGATAAAAAATATTGGAGTCCGTAAGAGTGTTGTTTACATTTACTTAAGAATTACAAACAATCTTGCATACTTCCATAAAAATGGGCAGTTTATTTAATCTTAATTTATCACAAATTTAATAATTAGCTAGGAAGGGTTCGTCTAATCAAAGACAGCTAACTATCACAACCAAACTTCCTTACAATTCATGTAATACCATATTAAAAAAAGTGTGATTTGAGGTTTGCAACCCTAAAAGCTATAGCTAGCTCATTACAGTAACTATATATATACACACCACAGTTCTCACATGCAGACGTCCGCTTCCAACTCCTGAAACACAAGGAGTCTCACAGTGGGATCTAGTTCTTGATTTCTATATTGCCATTGATTTGTGCGAAACGGTGAAATCTGCTTGTGAGACTCTCTATATATAGTAACATTCTCACATGCAAACGTTCGTATACGGACGTCCACAATCATGTGAGTGTAATAAATCACAGCAAAAGTGGAGGCATTTTTGAATTCTAACATGCCGCATCTATCGTTGAAGTAAGGATCCATAAACAAAGTTCATAGGAGAGAAGTACTATATATATATATATATATATATTTCTAGTGTGTTAATTAGATTAATGAAGTAATGAATCAATATTAATGTGTTGTCATAAGGTCATATATATGTAATGTCATCTTGGTTGAGGTTCATGGTACCGCTACCCACCACTCTTTTTTTTCCTTGATTTGTCTTGTACTCTTGTTCCTCTCTAATTCTCTCACTCTATCAGCTTGTTTATTAAGCAACGACAATCCCTCTAGGGAGAAGACTTGAAACAAAGTCGCAATAATTAATTAGTTGCGATAATTATGTAAGCCATAGATGGGGCAGTTGACATTTGGGAGCTGGCTTTGTTATCTTAAACCCACTCAAATTTCTCTATTGTCTTATGCCTCTAACAAAGGGACTCTTAGATGCTCTTAGTGGTTTGGAATTTGGCTATGGCCTAAACAATAATGCATGAATCATGATGGGAGCTAGTTGGGAAAATAAAATACACGACCATGTGGATATTAATTAATAATATTCAAACATAATTAATCACTCAAGTAGGCCTAACCATCGATAAATTCTGTTTGATAGAGAACGATATTGTACAAATTTATCCTTTTGACATCTGATATGAGTCTAAACTCATATCTGAGGCCCGCACAGCTATCTATAAGTTTTTTTTAAAAAAAAAAAAAAACTAAAAACGATATTGTACAAGTTTACCTTTTGGACATCTCATATAGGTCTAAACTCAAGTTTTAGGCGCGCGCCGCGTACACATAAGTTTCCCGCTTGACAAAAATCTAAAATGGTAAATTGGATCAAAATCCAGTACGTGACCACAAGAGTATTGCTCTTAGTGGAATCAAACTAAAATCATCCAAGTCCATACGATTTGATTCATTGACCCTAATGGATCAATGGGCAAAATTCTGCTACAGCCTTTACAACACCATATGAACTCCTGAAATGTTCTTTCTACAATAAGCATTTATGACTTCGAGCCATTGGAGAGTTCTGAAGCATACAGCAATCACATATCTGTGTCAAAAGGGAAATCTCACCAGATGTAGATTCATAGCGACTTATTTTTTTAAGTTCAAACAGCATTTGGAGGGAACACCTTCTGAATGAATTCCAAGAACCGTTGGGAGTAAAATGTCGGATCGACGGCCGAGATGGACAGGGAATCAAACTGCATAGATTTGTATGCATGCTCAATCTTCTTACTCATGTTATACTCTTGCAATATGTCAATGATACCGAGGTATAAAACGACATCATATACTTCATGAAATGTCTGCTTCGCCTCGTTCCCTGGGATCTGCTCTGCTCTTGCTGGCATGTTCACACCAAGCTGGATTTGAAATCTGCTTACAAAAATGTACCAGCCAAAAAAGGGGCTTAAAATGCTGGAAGTACCATAGAGAACTTCAAAATATGCAATGTCGCTACCATTAGCTGTGTCTACATATGGTTATAATCAGATGCCTACCCCTAAATCCGCTTAGATGTTGTTTTCCCACTTGATATGTATTATATATGAAGTTCCAGTACGTGTGGAGTCGGCTTTTCTAGGGTGGCTTTCAGTGAAGGCACTAGGCTTGCATTATTTTAATACAGTTACTATGATATCTAATAGGGAATTCTCATGTATCATAAAACATATTGTACCTTGCCGTGCCTGGAAGAAGGAGATCCACCTCCTCATCACCAGCAGATGATGCTCGCAAACGGCTACCCCTGATGTGAGAGCCCACAACAACACTATCGTCATCTGTTCCACGAGGGACCAAGACAAGGCCTTGAGGGTAGTTAAAGATTTCATCCTCTATTGTATCTGTAATTCAAACATTACCAGCATATTCCAGAAGTCAGCCAACCATCCTAAATCACTATTCAACTATGCAAATTTTAGGGAGGTGAGAACATTCGAGCAAGATCGGTATAGGACTAGAGACCAAATCTTACATTCTGGGTTGTGTTAAAATGAATAAGCAAATATGTCACTCATCCCCGCAAGGAATGCAATTTAAATAAGAACAAATAAAACAAAGGGACAAAGGTCATATCCGGTGTCGATGTCAACACTCATTTGAAGCAAGCCAGTTTTTCAAATGAATCCTTTACAAACTTGTCAGTGAATCCAGCCGGACCTGTATAATCAGAGCTGTTAAGTCTCAACCTGTTAACTTGATGAAGACTGAAGAGAGACCTAAGTAGGTACATTACTTGCTTCCTTTTCTTTGTATTGTACAATCATGTTAATATTTTAGTTTCCTTTTTTTCTTTTATCATTAAGGAGGGGGGAAAGGGATACAGAAGAATAGTTTTGAAAACAGATCATAAAGCAAGCCCACACCAGCAGATAAGTGAATAACATATGAGAAGCACCACCTTCCTCGGCTAAAACTCCCAGTCCATCTCCAACTCTACTCCGATTGTAGGACGTGAGAGACTGGAGGGGTTGGGGTGCTCGATAATGTACACCTAACAGAAGGCTGTAATCCATAATGTGCTGTGCTTCCAAAAATTTACTGTCAATCTCAATCTGCCTGTATACAAGGGAGGAGAAAAAGCATGACACAGAGTGAAGATATACACACCAAATATTTATCCAAGGCAGGTGTAAGAAGAACTAAGATTTGTAACGAAAATTAGCATCTTTAAGACTTGGACAGCTAGTCACATATGTCCTTGAAAAATTAACTTCATGAGAACTTAGGCATTCAAAAATATTATAAAATCAATGATCTTTTGTGGACAAAAACTAGATTTCCATACTTACTTACAAATACGCACTTAAACTTCACTCATAATTTTCATTGCATGTACAACCACTAAGTTCACAACAGTAAAGTATTCAACCATTTATTCAATAAATTCTAAAAGTCAGAAACAGAAGTGTATAAAGATTCAGATTTATCGCTTACTTTAACAAAGCATTCCGCCAGGAAGGTTCCAAATAGAAGGAATAGTTGAGATCCAAATCTTTAAGTGTGGTGCTCTCATCAATTTCAATCTTCTCCGTAGAACGCCCTAGTGATGAACCCTTTAAATCAAACCTTCGATGTATCCTTAATTCTGTGCAGAACATATTTCCCATAACTACAAATCGAAACTGCAAAGAAGCCATTTGTTTTCAAATATCAGCTTCTTTGAAATTGCAAAAGTGCATAATATGTTATCTTCTTCTTTTTTTTTTAAAGATCCAATAGTTTCATACATGATCCAACGGTCAAAATGTTACATACTTTCTATGCATTATTTTTTGAGATTTTTTAAAATTATTTTATACATCAAAAATGTGGAAAGAAGGGGATGACGTACCCCAATCCAAAGCGGGAATCCACAGTGTTTATTACCTTTTGACCACTTGAAGGTTTGATCCTGTGAAGACCGAAGAACTTTGTGATCAGTGTGTTCTCATACATCCTCACATGATGATGATAGTCCGGAAGCATTTTCTGAAGAACCTGCAGAGAGGAACTTGGTTCAGGAGAACTTATTTTAAAATAATCCTTAAAAACAGAAAAAGAGATTAAAAAAGAGTTGAACATTAGAAATGAATTTAATTGAACGTGCAATGATTAAGGACCCATCATAAAAGATACACCTCCAGAAAAATAATGTAACAATAAGCTTTCGGGTGAGAATGAAATCCTTTAATTTGAATCACGATTAATTCGTATATCATGTACACACAAATACCCAAACAGTATTAGTCGTACGCCAAGCCAGTTAATCAGCAGGAAATTAAGAAAATTGAAGAAAATTGAATAATGTTCTGAAGCTTTAGGGACAGGGTTGAGGGAGCAATTATTTATTGCAAAATTGAGATGGTTAATTAAATTTCAAAGAAGAAAACACAAGGCTTCGGTTTAAAGGAAGTTGTATATCATATCAATCACCTAGCAACTCTAAGGTGCACATAGAGATGACGAACCTTTACTTCAGATTTTCGGAGTGTCTTAATCATGAAACGATCATCTTGAGACAGGAAAAAGATACTACCACTTTTCCCAGGGGAAGAAAGTTCCCTAAGAGCATCATTTCCACAAATGGACATCATGTAGTCTGCAGCATCAATCTTAAACATCTCCCTCAAATTCCTATAATGATTATTAAGAAGGAACATAAACCAAAAGGTTAAGTAAATGGTAGCTGAAGCCTCTGAATGCATATGCAGATTAGAAATCAGAACTTAGAACTCAAAGAACTGATTAATTTCAAGTTTTAGACCATCAAGAAGGAGGTATGATAACCTACATAGCATCAGGGATCTAAGCATGCCGGGGATGGCAATATAACTAGAACAAAACATTCCAGCTCAAGAAACATAGAGACATAGAAGATATTTATGTTGCATTCATATAGTTGCAGATTATGAGTGGGACAAATCCAAAAATTACTAGGACTGTAGTACTTTTTATTTACTGTTTATTTGACTTGGATACTTATTCAGGTATGAACACCACTTATCTTTCAAAAAATCAAAGAGCATTCATCTTTCAAAAATGAAAGAGAACAGACAATTTGGTAGAAAATTAACTCAAAACACTGCATTGAACTCAAGGTCTGTTAAGCGTGGCTGTTTTTATGTTTATAAATGATGAAGGAATATAGGTCTTGAAAACTAAAATCCTCTGAGAAATTGACTGCCATGTCTACAGATTAAACTTACTATTGGAATCACAGAGGGTAACTTGAAGTTTATGGCAATCACAGTTAGTGCATCTTATGAGTGGTGCTCAATGAAAAATCTAAACATTATGACAAAGTGAAAGGCAACCAAACCTGAAGACCATTGGGCAATAATCTTTCCACTTGAAATCCTCCGATTGATGAGGTGGTGTCAATTGAGATCCCTCTTTTGGAAAATTCATCCAAAAGCTTGCACGAGGACCAAAGTCTGATTGTCGAACTTCTCGTCTATGCACAGGTGTAATTTTTCCCACTGTATATCTGAAACAATGATAATGCACGTCCAACAATTGCCGAAGAGACAGAAAGGAAAACACGATGACAACCAGTACAGTGAGCAGTTCATCCCCTTTCATGCATTTGACAAAGGATGTCATACTAATCAAATCAACGAACAAAACATTTACATGATATGTCATTTCCAAAGCAGACATGAGACATGAACAATATATGTCATTTCCCTACAGAATAAATCAATCTAAACCATGTTCATGAAACTAAGAATTTGAAGTATCAACCCAGACCCCTGGCTAAAATATTTGATGTATGAAAGCTACAGAGTGCTGTACCTCATGAACCTCTCAGTGATTTCATCATTTCAAAACAAAATGGACAAACTCTAGAAGGAAGAACATCGAAAAGAAAAACTTGCGAAGGAAAAAAATGGAACATTAATAAAAAAAAAAAAAAAAACAGAAAAGGCGTAAAATGTATGAAGGGTGTAACTTTTTGAAGTCCCAATGACAGAGTATAAATGTATAATACGAATTAAAAATGTGAGTATACCTGATTCCGAGCTGCAAACTGAGCATGAGATCATAACTCCTATGCCCCTTAATAATTGCTTCACCAGGTCTCTTAACCTCTTTTGCAAGTCTCTTTTGTCGGCGTCTCGCTCTTCTTGAAGATGAGGAGAATTTATTATCTAGTACAATTTCACTAATCAAAACACCTTGCATATATTCTCGTTCAAGTATTGGTGGGGTGTTTGTTTCAATGTCATTGCCTCCACCATCTAAGGTAGAGTCAGATAAGCCTAATGAGGAGTCATTTCCAATTACTTTTTCAATAGCTACCTCAAGACTCCAGCGCCTTTCTAGGGACACATTTTGGTAGCGAGACTGCTCCAAGGTTAACAAGTTTCCCTTGGATAGTTTATCAGATGAATTCTGACGAGATCCCTGGTTCCCAACCTTGACATTTCCCATATCCACCGAAGAAGCGTGATGGATATGTGTATGATTCTGCTTTATCAAATCTGGAAGTATCCCTCTTTTTCTCAATGCATTGAGGTAAACTTTTTGTACAGCCGGAAACCGCTTACCTATTGGGTAGAATGATCCTTTTCCATCTTTCAGACCTCGTGTCCAAGTCCCAACATAGCAACCACCATCGCTCCATGTGTATACTCCAAACCCATGCATCATGCCATTTAACCAGTTCCCTTCAAATAAGTCCCCATTTGTCCAAGTAAGAGTCCCTTTCCCTGACATTTTCCCTCCTTTCATGTTTCCCAAATATACATTTCCATTTGCCCAGGTATACTTACCTGGCCCTTCTGATGTTCCCTGCATCCAAGAGCCCTCAAAGATATCTCCATTAGAATATACTTGAGTACCCAATCCATGTTTGAGATTCAACTTCCATCTTCCTTTATAGGTCAACTTATTGGATCCAATATATGTCCCAGTACCATGCATATAACCACCTGAAAATTCGCCCTTATAGAAAGATCCAGAATGCCATTGAAGTTTTCCATTCCCATGCCTCATCCCCCGTCTCCACTCCCCCTCATATATGCAACCATCTGACCACACATACTTCCCTGAACCCTCAGGCTTGTTGTCAAGCAATGACCCAGAATATGATTCCCCATTAGGAAGTAAAAGCTCCCCCACACTGAAGCCAGAAATTTCAGAAGAACCATGGATAGATTCACCATTGGTTAATATAGATTTGTGGTCCTCAAAAGAGATGGCACCAAGGGACTTCGTTCTTTCGGCGCATGAAAGTTCTTGTTCCACATCATTGGCAGTGGCCACGGGACCAGACATGCATAATGCCCAAAAGGTTACAAAATGGGATCACTTGAAAATTCTTACTATTAAAATGCTGATGTCCCTCAAGATGTGAAAACCTTCTCCTTTGATCTACGAACATAAGAACAAAAATTAGTTAGTATTAGCAGAAAAAACGAATTTTGAGTAAATATGGTCACATTCTAAAGCATCGTCTGTATTAACCGCAAAGCCTTACACCAGAAGCGGCCACTTCATCAATCAAGAATTTGTATATACACAGAAGAAACATGATAGAAAACAGAAGAAACAGACTAGCTAATTGCATATATTAGACACAGGCATGCTGAAAAGATACAATGAAGAACACATCATAAATCATTTACCATCAATACAAAACAAGCTAAGCAAGAACAAAATTTCACTCCAACCTCAAAAAATCACAGCAATAAAAGAAAATCAGAGGAGTATTAAGACAGCAATAACTCATGAAAAAAGTCAACTAGGAATGCCGTTTAAGCATTGACAACAAAATACAGGAATCTCTCAACACGAATACGCATTTGGATCTTCAAATCCCGCAACACTAAAGCATCTAATGCCATTCCCTCTCTTCGCTTACTTCCTCCGCAATCTTCAACGCAATTCAGCTCTAAAACAGCTACGAAAACAAAACATACACGCAAACACAAACAAGCACACGCGGATGCAGAGTAATGAAGCAGAGAAGAAGAAGAGTACCTTCAAAGGAGAGGGAGAATCGAGAAGTTTCAGAAGCCGGAGCTGGTAAGGTTAGGTTGTGGCTTTGACAAGCTGGATTCCATTGACTATATATACAGAATCTGGTGGTTAAGAGTGAGTCGATAAAAAATTCCTCTGCTTGCTCTGTTTTTTTTTGCCTTTTTTCTATTCTATCTTTTCAATGTTGACAATTAAGGATCGAACCCCACGCTCGAGGCTTAAAGCTACCTTAGATTCACCAAACACATGATACTATCAACCCCCATTCTAATATAATATTAATATCGGGTCTACTTTGGAGTGTGTTGTGTTTCGACTGCTTGGGAGGTGACATGAGGTAAGGCGAGTTGTGAAACTGTGACGAGGTGAGCTAAGTATAAATTGGGGATAAGTAACGAAAAAGATATCGTCTTTCTACTTTCAAAAAATGATCAACTGAGCCCCTCTATTTTTTTTGGGTCAAACAAATCCTGATCTTTCAAACAATCATCCAAAAGTAACACTTCGACCATTTTTCTGTTATAACAGAGATGACGTGACCGTTAATTGATGATGTATAATTTTTATCTTTTAATTGATATTCCACGTGATAGACATTTGGTATAGGTCAATGAAATGATGACACGTGTCTAGACACCTCAAACGACACCTTTCTCAACTCCTCCAAGCTCACCCCACAGACTTCCTACCCTATCAGCCATGGCGACACCATCAAGCTCGGCGAGTGCACATCCATTCTGTGAAACCGCCCAGGATCACCAGACAAGAGGGAAACATGAGAAGTAGCAATGTATAAGGATCAATTGAAGATAAATCGCATAGCACTTCTTAGATTTTGGAGAATC
This sequence comes from Tripterygium wilfordii, assembly GCF_013401445.1. Classification (NCBI taxonomy): domain Eukaryota; kingdom Viridiplantae; phylum Streptophyta; class Magnoliopsida; order Celastrales; family Celastraceae; genus Tripterygium; species Tripterygium wilfordii. The sequence continues at coordinate 11,557,885 of NC_052236.1, read as the reverse complement.
GATGGCGTGGGAGGCCCAGGAACGGTGGGCTTTGAAGAATGAAATTAAGAGCCTGAGAATCTTGTTTCTCATCCTCTGTAAAGAGATCTACCGCTTTTGGATCTTCAGATTTGTGGGTTTTGCTCGTCGTATAGAACTTCAATCTCGACAACTTATCAAATCCTATTGAGATCTCACCCGTAAAATTGTTACCAGCAAGATTGACGCGCACAGGATCCTTCATTCCAAACAAAAAACTCTAGGATTTCATTGGAAAAGAGGTTTCCATGGAGGTACAAATTCCGAAGCCTATTACACGAAGTAATATCGGATGAGAGCATTGATCCAGACAGTGAGAGTTCACAGCTGGTTAGGTTACTAAAAATACTTTTGGGGAGTTCGCCGGATAACTGGAGAAGGCCACTTTGTGTTTTATTCTCTTTTTAAGCCATGTCATTCTACAGTTTTTTTTTTACATTTTTATGCAAAACAAAGCCACGTTACATAATAACATTCAAATCAGCAGTTTTAACGACAGAGAGGCAAAAGGGTTAACGAGTACTATTGTTTGAAGTACATGGACTTATTTGGTCAAAAAAAAATAGAGAGGCTTGTTTGGTCCTTTTGTGAAAGTACAGGGACTATTTTGTTACTTATCCTCATAAATTATGAAGAAAACGATGATAGGACGTCACTTGTCGGGGTGTCTGTTTCCCACGTTTGCAACGCACCGTTTTAGGGCCGTGAGCCGTTTGACTTGATGTGTCTTTGTGGGCATTGAGGGTGACCCTCGGCTCCACCATTTAAAATCGAGTATCCATAGCAGTTACTCCTCGTGCCGACGTACGATGATGACTGTATATATTTATTTATTTGTATATTTGGTGTGCTTTTTTTTTTTGTACATTTGGTACGGTATAGAAACATATTTGCATTTCCAACATGATATCAACGCCAAAATTTTGCAAATATAAACTCATGATGCATACTGGTTTTGCTTTCGGTGACGTTTTAGGTGGTTGGATTGACGTCAGATATTGTTCTCGATTCTATTGAGGATATCTGCACAATAGAACAAGTGAGTTAAAAGGAGCCCTGATGGTATGCTTGGGGGATCCTCTCCGACACTCAAGTCAATATGTTATCAACTGGAGAGTGCTCGGTGCTTAGAGCGTTCTCTCTCAAGTAGCAAGTAAAAGTGTAAGGGTTTAGAATCATTTACTTATAGCTGGAGGTCCCCTTTCATATGAGTCGAATGAGATCTTCTTAGAAAATTTTCAACAGGATTTTTCGGACGATGAATCTTCCCTTGATTCTTTCACGATTTTGTCCCTTAGAATGTTTAGTCACCCGAGGCTTATGAGGTAAAATGCTCGGTATTATACCGAAGGTCATCTCGGTCTTTGCCGAGACGTTCTCTTCTCGGTTATCGTGCTTCATGAGAGCTCCTCGATACCTTTTTCTCTGTCGGACATATAAGCTCTGCCTTGGTTGGCGATCGAGGTGGCTTTTCAGTTGCAAGTTAGTTCGATATTGCGTGCCACATGTCAATATCTCAATGGAGGGTGTTTTGAGATCATCATAAACAAATATATATATATATATATATATATATATATATGCTGAACCACACCGTTCTATAGTTTTTTTTTACTCTTTTTTAACCTTTATCGTCTTTTGTAGATTAGTTAATGATGAAACTTCTTATAAACTCAAAAGTGTACATGATTCTCTATAGGAGACCTAAAGCCGTTGAGTTGTAATACACTTTTTAGATTAAATATATGTATTCTTTTCCGTTTTCCCCAAAATAATATTCTGTCTAAACATGAAAAAGACAATGTTACATATGAATTTTGTGTATGTAATTTGGTGATCTAGTTATATGACATTAAATAAGGTCTATATTAATGGATATGATTGGGCAATGATAAGCTATAGAGCAGTTGTAACATATTGAAAAAATGCGATGTAACATATATGCAAATACTTTGTTGGATGATATTAACTTAGTGTTCAACGAAGAACGACAATATACAAGTTTACTCTTTGAACATTCGATATGATTCTAAATTCGGACCTAAACCAAGAAGTTCTCACATGACAATAGAGTAAGATGCACGAAAGTCCAACGCGTGGCCACAAGAATATTGTTTCCAGTTAATTTTTAGTGTTTGAGATTTAGGGTTTAAGAATTAAGACTGTTTGATCAACTTCAATTTCAAATACGGTTTGGTTTGAGATTAAAAATAGAGGTATTTATATAAACTCCAATAAAAACGACAAAATGACTGTATTTATCTTCTACCGACCTCATGCTAATCTGGCAATTGTTCCGTCCATGCTATCATTTTCAGTTCTATTGATCATTTGTGCGGGATGTCGAGGAAAATATTGGCATAGTTTGGTGTAACAAGTTATAGCTAACCCAGTCCAACAGTTCTTGCCTCTGCTGAGAGAAACGCCACCTTCAAACTCTCTACTTTCCAGCCAGAAAGTGCACTGATAGGTGATCCACCATAAGGAAAAAAGAAAAGAAAAGAAAAAGGCATAAATATGTAAGTGCTTGGTCGATGACATTTCAGTACCTAACAATTGTGATTGTCAGTTTTGTAGGTGCCACTTAATGATATCATTTTGTCCCCTTTTAGTCTCTGCTTTCGGTCCGCTCATACTGGCCCGTACGGCTTTATCTTTTCAGCTCATATTAGTTTGAGTATAATTTGAAAGTTTGACCTATTATATTATATTGCTCGAGGTGGGACAAGAGATTTAGCTCATTTGTTACTTAGTAGTTCTCCCAACACCGTCAAACTTGACATTGTAAAAATTTATGGCTTCGTCTACTTGAGTCGGTGCTATAGGTCGGGTGTGTATGTATATATGTATGATGAGGTGACAGGTGCGATTGGGACCAAAACCATAGTTATCACTATTATTATTTTTTGTTTACGTTGTGGACTATAATAATGATTAATTATTATCATATAAAGAAATTAAAGAGGTCGCTAAATTAATTAATTTGAGTTGGGTTGTCACTTTCCAGTTTTCTTGGAGGTCTAGTGCCGCAACCGGCCAATCGTATCATTCTAACAGTGAGGTTTGATTCTTCATTTCTGTGTTGCCATTATTTGTGTGAAACAATGAAGTACGCATGCGAAGTCCGTATACGAATGTACGCATGTGAGATTCATTATAAATATACACATAAGAGTGTAAAATGTGGCCCACTCTCTCACCGGTGATTTGGGAACATGTAGTTTCTAAAACAATGAACTCCACTTGTCATTTCGCTTTCGTGCTTAATTAGTTTCCAAGTATTGAATACTGGTTCTCTTAAGCCGTCTCCGAAATACTTAAGCATAGAAAATGCATTTGTTGTGTAAGAAATGTTTGGACTCTACTTATATGTCACTCGGTTGGATTATACCAATCCGATATGAAATTACAAGCCTTGACACTCTTCCGCATTGGTCCATTCGAGTATGAATGGAGCTCACGTCTAAATGGACCGAGTATTCACTTCAATATCATGTTAGAAATTCAAATCCAAGCACATCAACAAATATTGTTTGCTTTGGGTCATGGGTTTGCACAAATTTATTCTCATGAGTCGTCTCCGAAATACTTTGACTCGAAAACCGTGTTTATTCTGTGAGAGGTGCTTAAACTTTACTTATATGTCAATTTCATCAGATTGATGTAGGATTACAAGTCTTGACCGAGTTATATATTAGAAATTCATAAAGACAAAACATTACTTCGGTATTCAAGCACGAAGAGGAAGCAAATCAACTTTGGGCCTGCTCAATTATCTATTGGGCTCAATTCGAGCCCGCCTAACCATCGCTTACTGGCCTGCTCAAGACTACATTAGTCTGGGCCTTCTTATATACCTATTGGGTTTAGTTGAGGCCCGTGTGACCCACCTTCATATTTATCGTATATGGGCCTCTTCGAACGGGGCCCTGAATATTTGTTTTTGAGAAATAACGGTTGCGCCGTTGCGGAACGCAAAATCTTTAAACCCTTTAGGAAAGTGTAAAACCCCTACGAAACCGAAGCTGAGACCTGAGAGCAGCAAAGCGAGGCGGCAATGGTGAAATCGTACCTGAGGTACGAGCCGGCTGCGGCATTTGGAGTAATAACTTCGGTTGATGCGAACATCAGTTACGATTGCTCGGGGAAGCATCTGCTTGCTCCGGCTCTAGAGAAGATCGGTGTATGGCACGTGCGGCAGGGTGTCTGTACTAAAACCCTGACTCCTACACCTTGGTCTCGTGGTCCTTCCCTTGCTGTCACCTCCGTCGCCTCATCTACTTCCTCTCTGGTAATTAATGGCCTTCTCGTACCTTGATTTGTTTGTCCATAGCTTGATTACTGAAAGAACGGGAAAGTGAACGGGATAAGTTCGACTGTGAATTTTTTTCGTAGAATAGCTTAATTTCGATCAAGAAAGTACAAAATTTGAGTTTTGGTGGTTTGAGGTTTTTTGAAAAGCTAATGTTGGTTCTGTATTGTAAATTTGAATTTGAAGAAAATTTATTTTGAAAAATAAGAACAAGTTTAATGAGAAAATTTTAGAAATTTTGAATTCTTCATTAATTTTGAACAAGTTTTTAGAAAATTTGTTTTGAACGCATCCTTGTGGTGCTTTAGCTTTGGTTGAGAATATATATTTATTTTCATAGTTTTCTGTGAACAGATTTTAGGGTTTAGGAAACTCTACTTTCTTTTTACGCGAATGTAAATCGTTTGGTCTCCTGAAATTAATGATCATGTAATGAAATGCTGGCAAAAGGGAATTTAAATGTCTAGCAAAGAAATTTGTGCGACCTGATTAATGGTCGCATCATCACATTTCCTATTTCTGGTAAAAAGAGAAGGGAACGTTATATCTAGTATGTGAACACGTGGTGCTTGCGAGTTCTTTAGTTTGTATGGAAGTGATGGTAGCTCTGGATGCAGGTAGCAAGTGGCTATGCAGATGGAAGTATAAGGATTTGGGACCATGACAAAGGAACCTGTGAGACCACATTGAATGGACATAAAGGTGCTGTATGTGTACTGCGGTACAACAAACTTGGATCTTTTCTTGCATCTGGAAGCAAAGATAATGATATAATAATATGGGATGTGGTTGGCGATACTGGCCTTTTTCGTCTTCGGGGGCATCGCGACCAGGTTTGTTGATTAGCCTTTGGGTCATGCCTTTTATGACATGAATAAATGGCTCCTTTTGTTTTTAAAATGATTTTTCGGTTCTTTTCTTAAATTTGGTGATCCTTTTCCATCTGCTTTGTGTGCTGTAGGTGACAGACCTTGTGTTCCTGGACTCGGGTAAGAAACTTGTCAGTTCCTCAAAAGACAAATTTTTAAGAGTATGGGACCTTGAAACTCAGCATTGCATGCAAATAATCAGTGGCCATCATAGTGAAATTTGGTCCATAGATGTTGATCCAGATGAAAGACACCTGGTCACCGGTTCAGCTGACCCAGAACTTCGCTTTTACACAATTAAGCGTGACCTGCCTATATCTGATGTAAATGATGGAGCTTCTGTTAGTCAAAATAAATGGGAGGTTTTGAAGCAATTTGGCGAAATTCAGAGACAAAGCAAGGATAGAGTTGCGACCGTCAAATTCAACAACTCTGGAAACTTGTTGGCTTGTCAAGTCGCAGGGAAAACAGTGGAGATTTTCCGTGTACTGGATGATGCTGAAGCAAAGCGAAAAGCAAAACGTAGGCTTCACAGGAAGAAAGAGAAGAAATCTAAAAAAGAACTTGTTGACTCTACTGAAGCTAATGACATAATCCCTGAAACTACAGATGGAAACAACCCAATAGTGACAACTCCTGATGTTTTTAAACTGCTTCAAACAGTCCGGGCTGGCAAAAAGATATGTTCCATATCCTTTTGTCCAATTACTCCAAAGAGCTCAATGGCCATTTTAGCATTGTCATTGAATAATAATTCATTAGAGATTTATTCTATCGAAAACAATGCAACAACAAAAACAGTTGCTATTGAACTCCAAGGACACCGATCTGATGTCAGAAGTGTTACTCTTAGCACAGACAACACTCTTTTGATGTCAACTAGTCACAATGCTGTAAAATTTTGGAACCCTAGCACCGGTTCTTGCCTTCGAACTGTTGATTCTGGTTATGGGCTGTGTGGTTTAATTCTTCCTCATAATAAATATGCACTTGTTGGAACTAAAGCTGGAGCAATAGAAATTATTGACATTGGAAGTGGCACTTGCACTGAAAAAATGGAAGCACATGGCGGTTCTCTTCGGTCGATTGCTGCAATTCCAAATGAAAATGGTTTTATCACGGGAAGTGCAGATCATGAAGTCAAGTTCTGGGAGTACCAAATCAGACAGAAACCTAGTCAAGTATGTTCTTCATACCCTCTTTTAGTGTACATATTTGCTCATTATCACTTATTATAAATCCATTATTTTTTTTTTCACTCTTTCTGAGTTTAAAATCTGCATATTGATGCCATACTATCTTCGGGAGCACAATTGGACTATCTAATACTAGTGATTCGAAAGCTTTTGGCATGCAAGGGCCTAGTTTTTGTTGAAATTAAACCTTTCTAGTCTTGCTATGAGGATTTAGATAGCACCAGTTTGTGATCTCATATGTAGCTCTTCTATTGAATTGATGCTGTTGGGTGGTAGTATCATTTCCAAATTGCAAGGAATAAACTCTCTTTTTTGACATCAGAGTATCCACTAAAAAATTCAAAATTATTTAGGCCGTATCTTTGTGCATTAGTTTCAGTTTTTCTTTAGTCAGCAACTTCTTTTTAAATGATTAGTATCACTTCTTTTTTTTGGTTGGTGTATTTTTATACCATCAATCTTGCTCTGCAGGATTCAAAGCGCCTAATTGTGTCACACACAAGGACTATGAAGATGAATGATGATGTTCTTGTGGTTGTTGTTAGCCCAGATGCTAAATATGTTGCCGTTGCACTATTGGATTGCACGGTCAAGGTCTGATTGAATTCCTTACCTTTTGCAATTTTACCTGTGTTATGTCTTCTTTCATTTTAGATTCATATTCTTTTGCATCTGATCCAAGTTGGTATCACCTTCAACTTCCTAACATAAGGTTCATTAAGTGATTTATTTCCTTGTTTAATGTAATTTTGTTCCAGTCTTCATCTTTACTCTTTCAATTTTGTGATTTGAAATGCAATTTAAACGGATTTCCAAAATTTAGATCAGCAATGTTCAAGAATTTCGGAATCTGTTTGTTAGGCACAAGACACATAGACATGCAACCATAATCAAGGCGTACCCATATATATGTAAAGTTAGTTTTGTGAGTCTGGGACATCATGGGGTTTGCTTTTTACTCATCATACCGATCTTGTTTTGGTGTTTTTAATGACTCATCTGAAAATTTTATTTCTGTCAATCGCATATTTTTTGCTGCATTTGGTCATTATTATTCTGACGTATTTATTTCAATTGTTTCAGGTGTTCTTTATGGATTCTCTTAAGTTTTTCCTTTCATTATATGGTCACAAGCTGCCTGTGCTATGTATGGACGTTTCATCTGATGGAGATTTGCTTGTTACCGGCTCAGCTGACAAAAACTTGAAAATTTGGGGTTTGGACTTTGGTGATTGCCATAAGTCTATTTTTGCTCATTCTGATAGGTGTGGCACACATGTACATGATTCTTGAGTTTGGTTAGTGTTTGTGCTGTTTTTTCAATTGTGAAGGAAGTCTGATAACCTGTTTTTTTGGCAGTGTTATGGCAGTGCAGTTTGTTCGCAGTACACATTACTTGTTTAGTGTTGGGAAAGATCGTCTGGTAAAATATTGGGATGCTGATAAATTTGAGTTGCTTTTAACTCTTGAAGGACATCATGCAGATGTATGGTGTCTAGCAATCAGTAACCATGGCAATTTTTTGGTTACGGGGTCTCATGATCGATCAATACGCCGTTGGGATCGTACTGAAGAGCCATTTTTCCTTGAGGTATCTTCTTATTTTCTGACTTCTGTGCATTTGAATGATACACTTAAGAAAAAAATATATTACCGCTCTCTTAGTTTCCTAATCTTACACCTGATGTAGTTAAGCCATGGAGCTTGTTTAAAGTTTTTATCTGATCAACTCGTGCTATTTGAATTTACAGGAAGAGAAAGAGAAAAGGTTGGAAGAAATGTTTGAGTCTGACCTTAACAGTGCATTTGAAAACAGATATGCACCCACAGAAGAAATACCTGAGGAAGGAGCTGTGGCTGTTGCAGGAAAGAAAACGCAAGAAACTCTTACGGGTACTGACTTAATAATTGACGCCCTAGACATAGCGGAAGTAGAGTTGAAGCGTATGGCTGAACATGAGGTATAGTGGTGATTCTCCCCTCCCTTTTGGGCTTCTTCAATGTGCCTGCTAATTAAAGGCTCATACTGCTCTAAGATAATCCATGCTTTCATTGATTTTGTGGATTCTCTCTCTTGTAGACAACTTCTTGTGGTTGACCTTGAATATGCACATCTATTGAAATTGATATATCTATATTTTATCTTTCAGGAGGAGAAAAAGAGGGGAAAAGTTGCTGACTTCCCACCAAATGTTGTCATGCTTGGACTCTCTCCATCGGATTATGTCCTCCATGCGCTTTCAAATGTTCACACCAACGACCTAGAGCAGACTTTACTGGTGAGAAAGCCCCCTATTTGAGTATTTTAGAAATAAATTTATATTTTTAACTTGTTGAGGAAAATTTTCTGGATCGGCACCCCTCTGATCACCACGGGAAATTCTGTCTAGCTGACTTTTTTTATTGTATCCTGCTTGCTGACCTGTAAGTTAGGTAACTGCTTTTGGGGTTCCGCCTTCTTCTGTCCCTTAATAAATTTTTTTTCCTGTTTATAAAAATTGAAAGAAAGATACTCTCTGCAAACTTATTCCTTACTAATTATTAAGTTCCTGCCACAAGTAATTTTTTTGTTTTCAGTTATTACCACATAAGATCTTCTTCTCTTTCATTATCGATTATGAAAGGTGTAGAACATGTTGGTCCTTGTTGGATGAATTCTAATGATTGCTGTATTAAATAATATTTGGTCTTCTCTGTGTTCTATTATATATACATCCAGCGGAATGCAATCAAGACATCATAGTTATTCCAATAATTACTCTGTTAGCTTGGAGCAAAATTGTTCAATTATGTATGTTACATATATTTTGTTACACATGATCGGATATCAAAATTTATATTGGTTTATCTACAGACTAATAAACTCTGAACAACTTTAAAAGAAGAAAAGAAAAATGAAAGTACTTTCACCTCAAAGTAAAGTGTTGTATGTTTCTTTCTAAGTTTCTTTTCGAGCTAAAATGACTTTGTCATCTAGATCATGAAGTGTTGAGGTCTTCTTTTTCTGGTGCCACCCGATACTGCTATATGGTAATGCTCTGACTGAAATTTAGCTTTTCTTTGCAGGCTTTGCCATTCTCAGATGCTTTGAAACTTCTATCTTACTTAAAAGATTGGATCTCGAATCCTGATAAGGTTGGCATGTTTGCACTCTTAAGATATGCAAAGTCATTGGCATTCCTGAAACTGCATGCATTTAGTATGTTAAATCAGTGGTCTGGTATTTTCTATCTCAGTCTTTGACTGCATTCCCATGAGTCTCTCATTGGTATTTCTGCCAATTTGGTTTTGCAACAATTTTGCATCATTGGAAGTTTCACTTGCTTCCCAGTTTCTGTGGGCATGATTTTAAAAAAGGGGAAAAAATCTTGGCAAGAAATGAGTGCCCACCTATCTTAGAAGTGGGAGCCCCGCTGGTATTATAAACTATAATATTATTATTTTTGCAGCAAATATGCTGGACTTTGTTGGTTTTCCTATTTTAACTCTCTTGAAGGTTGTTTTTTTTCTTTTTAAACTCAAAAAAACTCTCTGACTAGTTTTTTTCCATTTACTTAACTCATCTGGAGATATTAATATACATTTAGTATAGGTGATATCTGTCCAGCTATTAACTGTATTAGAGAGCATACTTATAAAAGAGCTGGGGTTGATTATCAGATGGGAATGGAGTTGTATTGAAGTTATTTCAATGAAGGTTTCAATGCAATTTACTTTCTATGGAAGTGCAGGTGGAGCTCATTTGCAGGATTTCTACAGTACTGTCGCAGACACATCATAATCAGTTAGTTTCCACTCCTGCTGCTAGACCCGTGTTAACTTATCTCAAAGACGTTCTCTATGCAAGGGTCAAGGTAATACCGAAAGGAAATTTCCTGCATGGTTGCTTGGTCGCTTTGTCTGTTCCATTTTGATATAGTTATATGCATTTCTGTTGAGATTGTCTTGCAAACCATTTCTCATCGAATATTGGTGTAACAAACCCATGCATATCACCGGAGGTCCCCAATTTTGGATAATTATAGCATCTCATTCCAATGATCTTTTTGGTTATAATATTGACAACAAGGCAGTTCTGTTCTGGTCAAGGGCGGATTAATGTATCGGCTGCTCCATGGAAGTTACCATCATGTTATGACAGATGAAAAGAATAGCTAGATATAAATTTGCTAACAGGAATAGGTGCTTGTGAAATCAAGAATAGGTGCTTTGGTAAATATAGGATAGGTCCTTACGTATATGTTATAAAAAGAAAGGTGGGATTGCCTCTATATCCACCACCCCTGACACCAATCTGGGTTGAGTTTCTTTGGATCACGCCAGACCCAACATAACCTACACCTACCTCCATCCCGTTTACTTGCCTTCTCTAGGCAGGGTGAGAGAGATTGCTGTTTTATCTGCTCCAATTGTCTCATAATGTAGCCTATGAATCTTTGACTGGTTTTACCTCATAATTGATTGTTTTTGAAGACATTTTGTATTCCACGAGTCTCAGTTTAGCAACTATGGTCAACTCTTTGGGTACTAGAACCTTTTGTATTGTTCGTAAAAGGATCTTACTTTATCATTAGCTCATTCTGATGTTTTGATGAAGTCTTGATGTATATGTGGTTGCCATGCTGAACTTTGTCCAATCATTATCGAGTTTGAATCGATGATTTTTTACTTTAGACAGCATGGTAGTGAATGCCTGGATGGTCACTGCAAATTTTGCCTCCTTGGTGTTCCAGTTTTAGTGCAGAGATCAATATGGGTTTAGTTTCTGTGAGAAGAATATAGCTTTAGAAGCATAAAATTTTGCACTGACTATATGCCTTTTGAATGTATCAGGAATGCAAAGATACTCTTGGTTTCAATCTTGCTGCGATGGATCATCTTAAGGTGCAAATGAGCAGACGATTTTTAAAAAAAGAATTTTCAGTTGAAAACTTCGCTAACCTTTATCTTTCTCGATCCTTTCATACTTCAGCAATTGATGGCTTCAAGGTCAGATGCACTCTTTCGCGATGCAAAAGCGAAGTTACTAGAAATCCGTTTGCAGCATGCAAAAAGTGTAGATTCAAGAGCATTGCCAAAAGAAGAAAGGCGGAAAAAGAAAAAACAGAAGAAATCAGATGATATACACCCTTGGAGTTGATTAAGAGAATTTTGTTAGAAATGGATTACACTCGGTATTTATTCATCACTACTAATGACATGTCAAGACGGCCCAGGCAACTTCAGTATTGCAAATTAGTGGTCAATCGAGCCTCGAGACTCGAGAGGCCTCAAGTGAGATTTGGTTTGCACTTGAAGAACGGCCCCAAATATATCCTTCTGATATAGAAAATCAACCATATGGTTTCTTTCTTGTTTTGTGGTTGAAACCTACAGTTCTGTTTATATATCCTCTTTACTGTGACTGTAAAATAGATAGCATCTTTATTTGAGCTAGAGCTTCAAGTTGTTATCCTTGGTATTTATTTAACCAGTTATGGTCATTAAAAAATTTCCTCTATGCTACCGTTTACATTGCTGGCAAACGTTAGAGAGACAAGCATGACTTGATGGAGGGTTGCACCAGCCTCCATTGGCATTTGGTAGACTGTAATTTGGTGGGCAAAGGTTAGTCCCTGTAACAATGAGAGATGGACTGCTTGGCTTGCACCATTAGGGATCATCTACAGATTTGATTTCATAACAAGCACCACAAGCTAGCCCATTGTTGAACAGGCTGTGCTCAAGGCTCAAGCCATAGCCTTGAGTTTTGCTTTCCATAGAGAAAGTGATGACTCAACAGCCATCTACATATGACAAACCCTAATTATTATTATTATTGACAAAAAGTGATAACATAGTGGTGAGATTACACGTCAATAAAAGATTGAGCGATTAATAGATAAGGAGTTTTCACAATTTAACATAGTATGACTGATTTTCTGAACTTAAGTGATAATGTTGGGCTTAGAAGAGTAAATTCGTGAAAGTTTTGGCCAGAGCGAACAATATCATAGTATTATTGGGCTAGGCAGAATCAGTCCAACCTTGGAAGGTATATAGATAGCCCTTCATCACATGGCTAAGGCTCGTTTGGACTGTATGAAAAGCAGTCGAGGTTATTATCGTCATTGTCCACTGCATTCCCTTGATTGCTTCCCTCGTTTGCATACAAAGGTTCGGCCTCTTTCTGCTTCACACCGAAGCCGTCCATCACATCGGCGCACACAGTACTACAGTAGTAGTTAGTTCAGTTCCCAATAAGAGGAAAAGCCCTTCTTCTTCTCTCAGTTTCTCACCAAGCGGACGAAGCCCTACAATAAATCGATCCTCAAAAAACCCTAGTTTCTTCTCAATTTCGACCCATCATTTTGTATTTTTTTCAATATTCAAAGCCCGCAACAAAGGCACCGCCGCATGGCTCTTATCTGATACTTTTTGGTAGTCTTTCTTAGCTAATTCTAGTTTGAAGCCGTAGATTGCGCAATTTTGCCTTCTTCTTTTCTTTTCGTCTTTGCAGGTTTCTGTTTTGATTTCAATTTGTTAATTTTTGGAGGTTATTCTGCTGGTTTTTTAGTTGGATTTGCGAGAGAGGCATGAAGCGAGAGGTAGCTTATGTGTTGGAGGTTCAGTCTCAGCTCGTTGGTTCACTCGGCGAGAATCGTTCGTGCATAACTCAGTCTCCGCCTGAAACTCGGGCGACTTGTTGTACAGAAGCCGAGAGTGTTTGCCCTAAGAGATTTAGAGTCACTGACGTGAATGGTTTCATTGTTTATACTCGGCTTAAGAAGTCTCGAATCAATGGATGCTCTAAATTGAGGGAGAATCCGGTAAATGGGAGAATTAAAAGCTTAGAAGAAGAACCAGAACTTGATTCAACGAGCTCTTCCATTGAGGAGGAAGGTCTAGCTACTGATAATGTACTTGAGAAAAATGAAGCATTGGACAAACAAGTTCAAGCGAATCATCTGGTAGATAGTGGAATTGAAGCAGGTATAGTAGCTGAAGCTGTAAATAGGAAGGAACCAAATGGTAGTGCGGTGGAGGAAGAAGAGGTGGGGTTAGGGAATGCAGATTGTAAAGAAAATGTGGCACTACTGAGGCAGTACTCACGAGCTACATTGAAGATGAAGGTAACCATGGAAGCTGCTGATGGTAGGGCAAGTTCTGTAGTAGAGCAGATCAGCCAGTCAGAGCAATCTACTGCCGACAAAGAAGGTGTGGCTGAGGCCCCATTAAATTTTATGGAGAGTAGCAAACCACCAAAACGATCCACGCGGTCAGCTTTGAAGCTGATGGAAGAGCAAGTAGAAGTAACTGTCCATGGCATGGAAGTAATTGACAATAGAAGTAACTGTAGGGCGATTTCTGCAGTAGGGTCGATCAGCAGGTCAGAGCAATCTCCTTCCGACAAAGAAGGCTTGGGTGAGGCACCATTAAACTTTACTGAGAGTAGAAAACCAAGACGATTCACGCGTTCAACCTTGAAGGCGAAGGAAGAACCAGTAGAAGTAACCGTCCAAGGCGTGGAAGCAATTGACCATGAAACAACTTCCAGAATAGATGTTGAGATGATTGCTGAAGGAAGTGCTTTGGCAGCTTCAAAGAAGAATTTGGAGTTGAAGATGTCGAAAAAGATTTCGGTAGACAAGAAGCCTATGACGGTCAAGGAACTCTTTGAGACTGGTTTGCTTGAGGGGGTGCCGGTGATTTACATGGGTGGGAAGAAGGTTGTTTTTTTTTTCACAGTTTTCTAACCAATTTTTTATTTGGTTCCTAAAGTTTGTGTTATTGTGTGATTTATTTATTAGTCTTTTAACCTTTGCATTTCTTAATTTAGGCATTTGGTCTCCGGGGAACTGTTAAAGATGTTGGAATTTTATGTTCATGTTCTTTGTGCAAGGGTTTCAGAGTGAGTGTATTGCGTTATTTGTAGTTTATATGAAAATTTATTCTTTTCTTTTGGAAAATTTTGTAAGCAGACGATTGTTCATTTGATGCATTTTTTCTTTTGTGTTTGTATGTTTTTAATGTAGGTTATTCCACCTTCCCAATTTGAGATTCATGCATGTAATCAGTACAGACGTGCTGCCCAGTATGTTTGTTTTGAGAATGGAAAGAGCCTACTCGATGTTCTGAAAGCATGCAGAGCTGCTCCTCTGCATGAGTTGGAAGCAACAATTCAAAGTGCTATTAGTTCTTCTGCTGAAGATAGATCTTTCATTTGCATTAAGTGCAAAGGTGATCTTTTCTCTCGTACTCTCTGAAAGATGCCTTGTGGAAGTGATTTAGAAGCATGCTGCCCATATTAGGATCATTGGGCATTAATCACCTTGTTTTTGTTTTTTTATTTTATAAATGTTTTCTAGGCTCCTTTCCTCCAAGTTGTGTTGGCAAACTTGGACCACTGTGCATTTCTTGCTCAGATTCAAAGGAATCAGGAGATGGCCCAAGTTGTGCAATTGTTGATATAAGAACTAGGTATGCTCTCTCCAAAAATTACCTCTTACAGGTTTGATGTCGTTCTGAGTTGGAATTCTATATCATTCTCTTTTTGGAATTGTGTAATGTTTTCTGTTTCTCTGTGGGCTCCTTCCCACCTTGTGTTTTGTCTTGTTATAGAGTTTTCTGCATCTCAGCCTCTGATGTCTTATTTCTTATACTGTTGACCCCAAACGCTAGTATCCAAAATGGTTGTTGCCAGAGAAGGCAGGTTTTAATCTTAGGCATTATACTTTAAGAGAATTCCTTTTTTATTTTATTTTTTTCCTAATTGATAATGTTTTTTTTTGAATGGATTGATAATTTTTGTTGGTACAATGATGAAACAAGATGGACAATAGAAGCTTCAAAAACTCCTTTTATATGCCATTTTCATTTGCTTTTGTGAAGACGTAAAAGTATCAGGATGCTAAGGTAGGGAGGATAGGAAAGTGAAGCTATTTTGTAAGCTATGCTGGACTTTTTACTTGTTTAAGCAACATGACGTCAAAATAATAACCACATGATGCCAGAATGGGTGTACGGAGGATGCAATACTGTAATTGAAGTGATTAGCTTTGTGTTTTGACTTTTGAGCAACATGAGTACACGACGTCACCACTCATACATGCTGCCAGAACTGGGTGTTTAAATAGATGAACTGTATGGACGATGCAATGATGTAATTGAAGTGACTATCTTTGTGTTTATTAAGTGTCCACTAATGAATTCTGGTTCTATAATTAGTTCTCGTTTCTGTTTTAGATTGCCAGAGCCAGAACCATATTTGATTCCAAAGCTTCCCAAAAGTGATTCCACATTTGACTCACCACAGTGTAGTAAATTGAAGATAACCAGGAAGTTGGTGTTTGTTTTTCCCTTTCATTTTAAGCTGCCTGCACCTTTTCTCCTCCTTAATATCTAAGTGTGAATCATCTACATTATTTCAGGTCATCAAAAACTGATTTACTTGCAGTGACCTATAAAAGCGCTTTTGTGCATAAATCTTCACGATTAAGGAGCCAATGGAAGACAACTTCAAAGTTGGTATCTTATTTATTTCCTTCTTTTGTTGTTTGGTCAGTATCTTATATTCTTCTTGGTTTGAGTTTCTACCATATACTTCAGACAAGTATCTTTCGCAACACTTTTCTTTTTTTCTTCTGACAACAAAAAGGAAAAAGAGGAAATAAATCAGGGATATTTCCTTTTCTGCTTTTGTTGGCATACTTTATCCTTGTCTAATTAATCGCCCCATCTCTCTAATGGTTTCTTGGGCATTATTTCAGGTCAATAAAAACAGATTTAATCACAAAGGCTTCCAAAAGTGCTTCAGTGCCCATCTCTTCCAAAAGAAAAAGTCAACGAAAGTCTGCACCAAAGTTTGTATTCTTGTTGGTTGAGTGTTTTTTGTAGCATCCTTTTTTGTTTTGGTTTTTGCTATCCCTTTCTAAAAGGTAAAAGGATCGTTTTGGTTGTGATCCCCAAGAAGCAACAATAACTCAAGCCCCATATCTTAGTCTTCCTGTCTGTATTGCAGTCAACCCCAACACCGCACTGACCGTAAGCATGATTGATCTCTTTAATGTGGTTGAATATGCATTCTTTTTTTTTCCAGGTCATCAAAACCAGCTGCGATCTCAAAATCATTCAAGAATGCATCAGCATATGTCTCTCTGCAAAATAAATGTCAATGGAAGCTAACAACAAAGTCAGTATCTTATTCGAGCTATGTGCTTGCCCCATTGTTTAGAATATTTATTGATTAAATTATTGTTTTTGATACTTGTCAATATGTGGATCTCACTCTTTTTGCTTTTCTTCCCCCTTCCCTTTCTCAAGAAGAGATCAGCGCTTGCATAAGTTGGTTTTTGAGGAAGGTGGATTGCCTGATGGAACGGAAGTGGCCTATTATGGTCGTGGGCAGGTAGTTGGAGTAAAGATTATGTTTGCTTTTATGTTATTTACCTTATCCATATGTAGAATAATTTGTCCTTGTGACAGAAAATGCTTGAGGGTTACAAAAAGGGATTTGGAATATTTTGTTGTTGCTGCAACTGTGAGGTAACTTTTTAATTGCTTGGACTTGATGTTTTCTGGATTTCCTGCTAAAGATTGACATTATTTACATGTAATTTGCAGGTCAGTCCCTCACAATTTGAAGTTCATGCAGGCTGGGCTTCTCGCAAGAAACCGTAAGTCTTCTGGATTATTAGTTTTTTTTTGGCGAATATCTAGACTTATTATTGTGTTGGCCAAAGTTTAATGGTTGGAGTGGTTTTTGGCAGCTATTCATACATATACTTGTCTAATGGGGTGTCACTCCATGAACTGGCGATATCTCTCTCTAAAGGTCGCAAATATTCGGCAAAGGATAATGATGACGTATGTGTCATCTGTGCTGATGGTGGAAATTTATTGCTCTGTGATGGGTGTCCAAGGGCTTTTCACAAAGGTAAAAAGGATAAGTTCTGCTATATTGTTTCTGGGATGACGGTCAGAAATTACTTTGCTTAGGTTCTTTCCCCTACTGGCTTGGTTATGGGCGATGAATGGTTTGCTGGTCTTTTTTGCAGACTGTGCTTCTTTATCAAGTGTTCCTCGTGGTGATTGGTATTGCAGATATTGCGAGAATATGTTCCAAAGGGAAAAGTTTGTTGAGCATAATGCCAATGCTATTGCAGCTGGTAGGGTTTCAGGAATTGATCCTATTGAACAGTTGACCAAGAGATGCATCCGTATAGTTAAAAGCATTGAACAAGAGCTTAGTGGCTGTGCTATATGCAGGTGAGAACAGTTTGTGCTAGATCATATACTAATGGAGCATATGGACCCTATAATTTACAGTGCAATTTTGTAATGAGAAGTTGTTGGACGCATCACTCTATTTAGCTGCATTCAGAACTGTCTATTTTGTCAATTAGTCTTTTGACTCAGCTTAATTCAATTGCTGCAGACTTCATGATTTTAGCAAGTCAGGTTTTGGTCCTCGAACTGTAATACTTTGTGATCAGGTATCGCCTCTGTTTTTTGTGACTCTTGTTTTTGCATCTGGGGCTCAGTACAATCTCACTTTTGTAATCAGGTTATTTATGTTTTTTTTACTGTTGCTTTCATTTATATGACTAATTGGATCACCTGTTTCTTTCTTCTTCTTTTTTTCTTTCTATTTTGCATTAGTGTGAGAAGGAACATCATGTTGGTTGTTTGAAGACCCAAAAAATTGCTAATTTAAAGGTTTGTGATTATGATTATTTACCTTTTGCATGGATCAGCTTGTGCATCAGTCTCTTTATTTCTGTCCAGAGATCATACTTTTCTATTTCTTGATGTAAATGCTAATGCCATCTCCATGACAGGAATTGCCGAAAGGGAAGTGGTTTTGTTGCGTGGATTGCAGTAAGATCCATTCTACCTTGCAGAAGTTGCTAATTTGTGGAGCTGAGAGACTCCCTGATAGTTTTTTGAATGTTTTAAAGAAGAAGCATGAAGAAAAAGAACTTGGAACCATTACAGATATTGATGTTAGATGGAGGCTTCTGAGCAGTAAAATTTCTTCTTCGGAAACTAGGTCGTTGCTGTCTCAAGCAGTTGGTATTTTCCATGTAAGTGCAACTGATGCTTTAACAGGTCAATGCATTTATTTTTCCGTTTTTGTTTGTGAACGCTAATGAATGGTGGTCCTGCATTTTGTTAAGTCATCACTACAAGAAGGATCTCAATTATTAATAGTTGTTCAATCTTATGATAAACTTATTGCAAGATGTTCTATCAAACAATATTATCAGTTACCATCATGCAGTTGCAGGAGCCTCATGCACTAGGATGCTCCTTTTGTGTTGAGTGACCTTGGAAATGTCTAATGTTTTATTGGTTGTCCATTTTATTAATTTGTTCCAGTGACCTTTCTTTTTTTTTTCTGCGAGTTGTGTGACCTTTTCTACGACATATGATTTCAGAAAAATTAAAAGGGTAGGAGACTGGAAACAATACCTAGTGCACAAGGCTCTTGTATTGGTAGTGTGTGGTCTGGGAAGGGCAGAGGACCCGAGATACACAGCTTTATTTATGCATACAGAGAGAGGCTAGGTTGCATAACAGCATCATGGCTTCATGAAAAACTTGTTCAACTTCTTGATGCTACACACATATACCGCTGTTCAATACCTGAAGTAGACAATCCAATGAAAGGTTCAGATTAGAGCTAGCTTCTTCTGAAAACCTAAGTGAGATGTGTAATACACAAAATACGGCAACCGGTTATAGCAGACTAAGATGTTGTTCGACCAGAGTGTGATTACTATTATCATTTTCTTACACGGGAAAGATTTCCTGTAAAGTAGGAAATGATAGAGGATAAAGATCAAATGTTTGTATTCAATTCATCAGATTGCCTTGACATGCTTAGGGAAGACTACTATTTTCGAACTCAAAATTTCAAATGTTTACGATACTGCAAGTCTATAAGTTTGGAGTTAATTATTTCTGCTGTGATCTTGACAAGATAACATTATCGAAATTCAACCCTTGCTTCTGATTGTTTTTAGTATATGCATATGTCTACACATAAAAGGAAGCATAGATAGCATTTCTTAATCAATATTATCCATTTTTTTAACATTTCAGGAGTGCTTTGATCCTATTGTTGATTCAGCGACAGGAAGAGATCTTATCCCGTATATGGTTTATGGGTAAGTGTAAGATATACTTTGTTTTTTTGAATAGAAGATATACTTTGTTTATGTGAGAAGTGGTTTTCCGATGACTTTTGCATGCATTGTCCTGTCCGTATTCTAATTTAGTTGCCCGTCCATTATTCTATTTCACAGAAGGAACTTAAAGGGTCAAGAATATGGGGGAATGTACTGTGCAATATTAACAGTCAAGTAAGATTTTATTTTTTTTTAATTGAAACAAGACCCTAATCCTCCATATGATTGCTGACAATGGTGCCTTCTGATAATTTTGCAGCTCCACTGTCGTCTCTGCTGGAATTCTTAGAGTTTTTGGACTGGAAGTTGCAGAACTGCCATTGGTTGCGACAAGTAAAGATAACCATGGCAAGGTGATACTAATGGGGTTCTTTTCCTATCAATTGCCTTATAATTACTTATTTTTCTCTTGGACCTTTTTCTCCTCATGTTACATATGCTCGATTGTTTTGATTCTAGGGTCCTTCAAGAATAGGCTTTCCTTTTCCTTTTCCCTTTCGATATTATAATCCATGACCAAAATGGTATGACCGTATGAGACAGTGGCATGGTTGTAATTGTATGTTTTGGAAACTCTATAATTAGATTATTAATGTCTAAGCATGTAAACATCCAATTTGTTAGCCACTAATTTGTTGGCTAAGAGTCCAGTGTAATCATAGCCTAATGGCTTTTCCTCACTTCAGTTGCGTGAGGTCAGGTTGTGGCCCTATTTTTTACTTGGCTGCTTTGAGGGTGTTTTCCGTTAAACGGTAAATTAAAGAAGAGTGGGAGGTAAGTACAGAGGCCAGATACTTAGGTTATATATGATAACGGCTTTTTATGTGGTAATATATTGGGTTCTAGTTGTGAAAGGAACAATGAAATTTATGAAGATTCATCCATCAAGCAAAGGAAGGGAGAGCAAAGCGACTATATTTGCAGGATATGTAATAGTTGTACTTACTAAACTTGTTCCTTTTCTTCTGAGTCGAGACTTGTCCTGATTTCCCCATGTATCGAAATTATTTAAGATAGACTTTTTTCTTTGGAGCGGCATGTGAATGTTGATTCTATGAAACCCAATCTTTTTCACAGGGATACTTCCAATTACTATTCTCCTGCATAGAGAAGCTGCTTGGGGTTTTGAATGTGAAAACCCTTGTGCTCCCAGCTGCTGCAGAAGCAGAATCTATATGGACCGATAGATTTGGTTTCCAGAAGATAAAACCAGACCAGGTATTCCTCTTGACACTTGTATTTCTGCTAGTTTCTCAAAACTGCCCTGATATTGAAATGTGATTTCTTCATCCTTCCACAGCTTAGCAGATACAGAAGAAGCTGCTGCCAGATGGTAACCTTCCAAGGAACATCTATGTTGCAGAAATCTATTCCTGCTTGTAGTGTTGTGAATAAAAGTACAGGTGGGTTCATAGAATCTTGTTGTGCAGTTGAATAAAGAGAAATTTTGTTGCTATCTGGGACAAAAAAAAAGTATAGTTCTTCATTCATTTATCCTCTGCCAATCCTGTCAATTTCTGGGATTTATTGTAGATGTAAGCCTCTGTGCATTATTTGATCTCTGAAGAATTGATCTAGAGAGAGCGAATAGTTATCGATCGATCAAGCATTGTAGCCAAATATCTTGTAGTTTTTAGGGCATTGTTGCAAGACTAGTGGCTTTCATGGTTTAAGAAAATATATTGGAGTCATTCCTCATATGATGAACAAGAATACAGTTGCGATTCTTTCAGTTTGTGGAATGATCTGAAGGCAAGTATCCTGTTTGGGCTACAACTTTTTGCGTCAGAATTCTTTTTAAAAAAGGAAAATGATCAATGGGGAGGGATTCCAGTTATCCTAACTGTAAGTGAATCATGTGGGACATATGGAGTTTCTGAATCCACATGTTCATATACATGAAATCCTATGAGTACGATATAGTAGTAGGGATGATTGGAATGTCAGTTGTTGGGATTCCTATCATTATTGTTTTGTTTTAAAAATGATCCCTGAATGTTGTGTTTGGGTCGACTTAATCAAATAAAGACGAACCAGGCTCGGAATTCAGATGGTGTCATTTTTTTGGCCCATGCTCAAACTTTTGGCAGGCCAGGTTGGCTAAGGGGAGTATGGGCTATTGCCAATTCAGAAACTAGAAGGGTATACAATCGGTTTTTTTTTATATAAATTTAACTACATTGACGGTCGGTTACTGACGGTTATTTTGGTTCTTATGATTATCGGTTGATTTTATTAAAATATATATACATTTTATTGAAAATAATCGAGGATCGATTCGGTTGTCGATCAGTTATGGTTATTCGATTATTTTCATATAACCCTAACAGAAACCATTCCTTGTATGTAAATAACAATAACATGACATGAACATATCTTCCACCTTCACAGGAATGAATGAATTACAGAGAACCAAACACGCATTTAATCAACCCCTCCCTCTAATCTGCATGAATCTTGTACACATAAAGTCCTGACTCCTTCAATAACTAATTCATTTGTGCACACTACAGTTGATTAAGAACAAACAACTCAATTACATTTCTCTAACTGCATATTCATGGCCGACATACTCGCCATTACCTTGAACATTCAGGCAGGACAGTTGACCAGAAAGGTGACTCATGTGTCGAAGAATGCAACAATTCTCCATCTGAAGGGACTGATTGAATTGGTTATGCATGTCAAAGCTAGCAGGCAGACTCTCAGCTTCAATGGCCAAGTCTTGGACGACAATCAAACTGTCGAATTCTACAATCTGACTGCAGAAGCCACAGTGATGCTTGCCATGACACCACTTGCCGGAGATCCCAATTTCCTTATCATGCTAGAGTCTGGCTCCAGGTATCACCTTGTGAGTGTGAAGGAGACTTGGTTGGTTGAGGATTTGAAGGCCAAGATTGGAAGGCTCTGGGCTGTTCCTGCCACTGACGTTACTCTCATGACTCGCAATGGTGAAGAAATGGAAGATGGTTTTCCACTGTCTGCATATCTGGTTTCTGAGGATTCTACTGTGGGATTCAAATTGAACTTTGGCTCCGTTTCGCAGAGCTTATCTGCTATCAAAATAAGCTAGCTTATAAGTTATAAAAAAATAAATTAACTTATAAGTTGTTAGGTGTTTGACGAAATTTTATAGTATAAGTTAATTTATAAACTCTAAAAATTTCTATTTAAATTTAATTTAAAAGATAAATTAAATTTTTTTCATAATATTATCTTAATAAAAAAAGGAAAAAAACAAATATAATCTCCAAAATAAACTTCAATTTGAAACTTTTTTTTTTTGGAGTTTATTAAAGCTTATAAACTAGCTTATGTGGGTTGTTTGACATAGTTTATTTCGAAGCTCATAAGCTCCAAAATAACCTTTATCAAACAGGCACATTGAAGCTCGATGAAGACACCATCACCATATAAAAAATGACTAGCAAATGGATCATGGAATGGAATAATAAGAAACTAGCTTCTTTATAATTAGTTAATTACTAGGTTTAAGAGTACTTGTGTATGTAATAATTGCCTTATGATCGGCAACTACTTATGTTGACTTTCATATAAGAATTCTCGCATGTGCATCAATTATGTGCATCAACTTTACGCATTTGAAAATCCAATGACTATAATAAAGCATAACAAAAGCGGAGACCACACATTTGTTATGGAACCGCTGCGTTTATGATTGAAAAATAAATGCGTAAAATTGCTGCGCATAGTTGGTGTGCAATGTGCGAAGTACTCGACTTTCATATGATGTTGTGGTTTGATCAAATATAAATATATTACAAGCACTAATTAAAGCAATCCTGTCAATTTCTGGGAACTTACAATGAGAAGTTTGTAGATGTAAGCCTTTGTGCATTATTTGATACCAGAAGAATCGATCTATAGAGGAAGGGAATTGATATGCAGAAGGAATTCTCAGTAGTCAGCTGGAACCCACCAAACACACTGACTGCTGGCAACTCTAGATCATTATATTAGTTTTAAACATAATGAATATTTAATAATTAATAATTATAAGATATTAATTTGTTGACAATCTTGATATTTTATGGATCATAAAATTTATATCAAGACACAAAAATTCTCACATATAATTGGGGTTGGTAAAAAAAACCGATTCTAGGTCAGACAATATTACATACTTATGGAAGTATTCACGTGTCTGAATCCTAACCCTGATTGGATTTCGGATGTACTTAATTGACTAAACCCATATTGGTTTAAATTCGGACAATAACTTGATTTCTGTATTTGAACTTGGACCCGAATTTCCAACATATAAACTGGGACCGTCGAATCCGCATGCAAAAAGTTTTTCACTTGACGATATGATAAATTAGAGCAAAATCCAAGTGTGACCGTAAGGATATTGCTCCTGCCGAAACAATAACATGACATGGAACATTTTTTTTTTTTCCACAATAACATGACATGAACATTTTTTCCACATTCACAAGAATGAATTCAATTAGAGAGAATGAAACATGCATGAAATCAATCCCTGTAATTCGCATGAATCTTGTACATATAAAGTCTTGATTTCTTCAATAATTAATTCATTTCTGCATAAAGAAAGTACAGTACAGTTGATTAAGAACAACTTAATTACATTTCTCCAACTACAATTTCATGGAGGACATACCCACCATTGCCTTGAACATTCAAGCAGGACAGTTGACTGGAAAGGTAGGTGTGGCCAAAAATGCACCAATTCTCCATCTAAAGGAATTGATTGAATTGGTATTGGGTGTCAAAGCTAGCAGGCAGATTCTCAACTTCAATGGCCAAGTCTTGGACGACAATCAAACCGTTGAATTCTACAATCTGATTGGAGGTGCCACAGTGATTTTTGCCATGACACCACTTGCTGGAGATCCCAAGTTCACTATAAAGCTGAAATCAGGCTCCAAGAATTACACTGTGAAGGTGAAGGAGACTCGCTTGGTGGAGGATTTAAAGGCCAAGATTGGGAGGCACTGGGCTGTTCCTGCCACTGATATTAGTTTGACTTACCATGGTCAAGAAATGGAAGATGGTTTTGCTCTGTCTGCATATATGATTTGTGAGGATTCTGTTGTGGGATTCAAATTGAACATTGAAGCTCGTTGAAGACATCACCACCATATAAAATATGACTAGCAGATGAATCATGGAATAATAAAGTAGCTTTATAATTACTAGGTTTAAGAGTACTTATCTATGTAATAATTGCCTTATATGTTGGCTTTCATGTTATACGCTATGGTTCGATCAAATAAAGATATTACGCGCACTAATTAAAGCAAATATTTAGTTGATTAAATCTGTTTTTCAACTAAATTAGACAACATCCTTTTTGAAAAAAATTAAGTTCACATTAGCATTGGCTTATGAAAATCCCTTATTATTGTCTAAAATTTACTTTATGCTGTCTGCATACCTTATTTGTAAGAACTCTGCTGTGAATGTGGAAGTGAATGCTTGACTCCCTCGAAACCTACATAGGAAAGTAGGGTTAGTGTTTGGTGGAATAATGGGTATATAATAAAATACCTTAGATGGGTATGATTCTTCGTTCTAATCATCTTCAATGGCTAAATTAATGGTTAACTAAAACATAAGAAAAACTATTTTCATAGTAGCTTTTGAGTTTTCATATGGCATAACAGTTGTTCATTACTTGTATCCACTTTTCATTTGATCGAATAGCATAACAGATTATCCTATACAAAAGTACAGTAAACTGTATGATACAAGAACTTATCAGTTTTACTTGTAATAGAGTGGCTTCTTCCAGGGTAGCTAGCTTCTCATGCCCAGAAAGCAGCAGTAGAGTCCTGATTTCGAACAACACTAGGTTGTGCTGCCTTTGAAAGTTTTCCACAACCTGAACAATCAGAAAACATAAATATTAAAACATCAGTGGCAGGCGATCTCGCCCAGCATTAAAATACCCAAAATGTATCTAGTCGATTGAATTTGCAGCATCTAATCATGGATCCGAAATTGATTTTCTTTTCAGTTTCCAAACACAATTTCCCACAGTTGAAAACCCCCCAAATCTTTCCAATTTCAGCAGACAAATAAAACACAGAAACTTACTTTGATGGGAGCATTTCTTGAAACAGCAAATCGGAGCCTCCTACGCAGCCTCTTCGGTGTAAAGATACGTACAATCTTCTCAATACATAATTAATCACACAAAATTAATCAATCACAGTGAGAGAAGCACCTGTCGAGGACGGAGGGGAGACTCGTTCGGATGCGATAGTCGTCAGGCGGTCTGGCCCTTTTCTCCTAGGGCTTGTCGGTGTACACGACAATACAAATACTGTCAACCATAAGGCTGCATTAGTAATGTGATCTGATCCTTCTTCTTCCTCTGCCATTCCAAATCCCAAAACCTGAAATGTTTTCAACACTTGTTTCGGAGCTATACTTGCGCTCTTGCATGGTGAAATGGTGATCTCGGCTTCTTTCTTGGCCAAGCCAAGTGTATGGGTCAAAAACCGTTGCCTATAAATGGACCTTGGGCCGTGAAGATCCTTTTTCTCAAAGGACTTGGGCCTGACGGCCTCTCAAGATTAGGCCCGTCAGAGGCTAAGACGAGCCTGAACCACGGGAAGGCCTACGGTAAGGTCAATACAAGTAGTGTCGTGGAAGCCTATTCATTCATAGAAGGCTTAGAGCCCATGATGCTAAGGAAGCTCTTATCTGGGCCCTCGGGCCCAATCAAAGCCCAAGGTCCTTCCGTACGGTCGATATGTGATCAAAAGCACTATAAATAGAGGAGAACCTCTCATTTACTCTCTCAACTATTTGGTACATATCTCTCTAAAAACCATTTACTTCTCTTACTAAATATTTCCCTTCCTATTGATTGACTTGACCATTGGAGCTTCCCCGGCCGACACCATATTGATGCCCTAGCTTCAAGGTCGACGGTTCGAGTGATCTTGTGGGATTGTCATAAACTTCGATCGATGATAATATATTTTTTTCGGCTAGGTCAAAGAAAAACATTTAGGTCGGGTCACTAGAACAACTTGGCCCACCAAGCTATAAATTTTGTGGGCTTCAGTATGTGATTATATCAGTTATTGGGATATCTATCATAACTGGATAGATATAGGAGTAATTGTTTATAACAAGGATGCTTGAGGTACTTATATTAATTGTATTTAATAGAAACCATTCCTTGTATGTAAATAAGTAAACAATGAATATTTTTCAGTAATCGAGAACGACATTGTATAATTTTATTTTTTAGACATTCGATGTGGGTCTAAACTCAGCTCATACGACTTGCGCGTGCAAAATTCTAAATTTCTCATCTGATGACGGGTAAGTTGAACCAAAGCTCATGTGTGGCCACAAAGATATTACTCTCACTAAAACAATAACATGACAAACATTTTTTTTTTCCCGCAATAACATGACATGAACATTTTTCCACCTTCACAAGGATGAAATCAATTAGAGAGAATGAAACATGCATGTAATAAATCCCTCAAATCGGCATGAATCTTGTACACATAAAGTCTTGACTTCTTCACCAACTAATTCATTTATGCACAAAGAAGTACAGTACAGTTGATTAAGAACAACTTTTTAATTTACATTTCTCTTAACTGCATTTTCATGGAGGACATACCCACCATTGCCTTGAACATTCAAGCAGGACAGTTAACTGGAAAGGTGGGTGTGCCCAAGAATGCACCAATTCTCCATCTGAAGCAACTCATTGAACTGGTTATGGATGTCAAAGTTAGCAGGCAGACTCTCAGCTTCAATGGCCAAGCGCTGGATGACGTTCAAACTGTCGAATTCTACAATCTGACTGCAGGTGCCACTGTGATTCTTACCATGACACCACTTGCCGGAAATCCAAATTTCACTATCATGCTCAAGTCTGGCTCCAGGAATGACACTTTGTTTATGGAGGTGAAGGAGACTGGGTTGGTTGAGGATTTGAAGGCAAAGATTGGGAGGCACTGGGCTGTTCCTGCCACTGATATTACTTTGACTTACCATGGTCAAGAAATGGAAGATGGTTTTGCTCTTTCTGAATATCTGATCTCTGACTATTCTGTTGTGAGACTCAAAGTGAACATTGAAGCTCGTTGAAGACACCATCACCATATACAATATGAGTAGCAGATGGATCATGGAATGGAATAATAATAAAGTAGCTTTATAATTAATTACTAGGCAGGTTAAATAGTACTTATCTATGTAATAATTGCCTTATGATGGTAACTACTTATGTTGGCTTTCATGTCATGTTATGTTTCGATCAAATAAATATATTATGTTCATTAATTAAAGCGGATATATTAGATGCCACTCATGTGTAGTATCATATAAATGTCTTAACTTCGAGCATTCCTCTCATTTCCGTGTATTTAAAAAAATTCCTAATTTATGAATCATTGAGGTAAACTTTGGTGGGTCAGACGATCTTGAGTTTAAATCCATATCAAACCTAATCTGAAATTCCTAAAAAGGCCTTATCCGACACGTTTCAATAGTAAAGTATTAGACACGGCGTCTCTGAGTCTGCACGATTCGCACCGTGTGTTTCCTTCCACGAACCAGATCTGGCCGCGTATACTACAGGACATTTTCCTTCTCTGCAAAGAAAGTGTAAAATAGGCAGAAACGTAATCGCGATTTCTTCTGAGAAATTAAACAGAGAGCTACGGCTAGAGGGAGAAAGATCGTGTTTTTTTGTTCCTTCGTCCCTCTTATTATCGTAGACTGCTTCGCTTTGCGACAATTTTGTTGAACTTTCGCGATCGAGGATTTCTCCGAGCTATGTTCAAGTTCTGGTAATTGCTCTCTCTCTCTGGCTATCACGCGCTCAGTCTTTGAATATATTTCGTTATTAAACAGTAATTGGGGTTTCTTGTGGTCGATTGTTATCAAACGATTCTTGGCTTTCTTTTTTCAGCTGTTCCATATTTCGAGGATTTTTTTCCATCTTCCTGTTTGTTATTGAATTGAAAGAAGTGACCTTTGATATCCAATTCACTAATTGATTGTTGTTCCGTCGATGATGTTGAGTACAACATTACATCTTGTTTAACTGATTATAATTTCGTTAATTTGTTTGTTCATAACATCTAGGCTGTGCCTGTGCTTCTTTTGCAAATTTGAAGGTATTTGAATTTTGCCATGTTAAATTTTTCCTTGCAATGTTTGTTGAAGTCTCGGGCGAATCTTATGCGTTTTTCTGGTACAAACCTTTAAATTAGTCATCATTGACCGGCAAATGTTTCATATTTGATTAATCTTTGTTCTCTGCAATTTGAATTGTACTCCAATTTCCAATTCCTGCATTTGATGATGCCAGTGATATTTTATGATTTGTTGCAGAATACAAGCGTGAATTATTCACATATATATTCATTCAAATATTTTTATTTCTGTCATCGTCTCTCCTCTAAATTGAGTTCATCTGCAGGGGTTCTCAGGAGCAACAAGCTCAACCACGCCCACAAGAAGTCTCTTCACAGTCTTGGTACCCTCCATCATTAGGTACCTCTCCAAATTCTTCCCGCCCTTCGACACCAGGTAGCAGCTCTTCTAGCAGTTATGCTTTGCAAAGGCCTACTGAATCTCCATCACCTGTTTCACCCGCCGAAGCTGCAGGAATTATTGCTCATCTGAAGGACAAAAGGTGAGAGCTTCGCGAACAATTTAAGTAACAGAGGCTCTGTTGAAATTTCACATATTACTCTCTACCCTTCACATTGTTAGGAATATAACTCACCCAGGGGGTTCTAGAAAGAAAATTGCTTCCTAACTCATTTCCAATGTTTAGTGGTGTATTATCCAAAAAAATTTATGATTTGAAGAAAGCGCTTGAAAGCCTCTATATTGATTATTGACTGCAAAATCCATGTTACCATATATGTGCTTCTTTATCAATCTGTTGTTTTCTCCTAATATTTCCTCAGTATTGATGAACTACGGAAGCTTTTGTCCGACAAAGATGCATACCATCATTTTTTGCTGTCACTCGACCAGGTCAAAATTCAAAATAATGTAAGTTGCCTAACTTTCTAATTTATTTTACTATACATTTATTGCTTGTCCTTTTTTATTTTATAGTCTCTGTAAGAAACTTATTTTCAACGGTTGGCATTCTTTTGGATGTGTCTGTGTTTACTTTTTTTTTGGGTGTCTTCTTGGAAGGAAAGCGCTCAAATCTGTTGTAGGATTAGGCAATTTCTGCAGTTTGTTGCAATATTGTGGCACTTTTTTCTATTGCAAAGATGCAGGAGCTGTTCACATGTCTAACCTTTATCACTGTTTTTGCAAGCCATTGGAGTTGGATATGTCGTGGGATTTGGTTTTCTGGGCTAAGGAGTTAACCCCATGACCCTGCTCTTAATCCATAGTTATAATTTTCCATGGTCTATCTATGACTGTTTGCATGAGCACATTCCAAATTAAAATAAATGGAAGAAAGAACTAGAACACCCATAAAGGTATACAACTCCTGTGCACAAGACTCCCGTAGTAAGCAGTGTCTTGGACTGCATGATGTATGCATACCTTGCCTCCAAATAATATGTGGAAATATTGTTTCTAAGAATTGAAGCTATTACCTATAGGTTGCACCCTTGCAACCTTACCACTGTGTCACATGTGGAAAGATTGTTTCTAAGAATTGAAGCTATTACCTCTAGATTGCATCCTTGCAACCCTACCACTATGTCACATGCTTGTCTATGACATAGATATATACATACTAACAAATTGTAGCTCAGATCAACTTAGGTTTTTATATCATCATCATCCGAGCATTTATCCCAAACAAATCGTTTACGCAATTCATTTCTACATATGATCATACTTTCATAAACTCCTATTAAATCCATGTCCGTTCTTACTAGTTCGAGCCATGTCTTTTTAGGTCTTCATTTTCGCGTTCTACTCTCTTTGATACATGTTCTCTCGATTCTCTTCACTGCCGTACCTCTATCTCTACATTGTACACACTCGTATCATCTTAAACAGTTTTCTTACCTTAGATCTAATAAGATCGTTTCTTATCCTATATTCCCTCGTGTGGCCAGACATCCATGGAATTGTTCGCATTTTTGTTAAATATATTTTTTTGGATACGTTATCTCCTATGCTCAACACTTAGAACCATACATCCTAGCGGGTCTAACTGACCTATAGAAAATTTTCTTTAACCTTAAAGGAATCTTTCGGTCGCATCAAACCTCGGATGCACGCCTCTACATCATCCATCCGTTTTAATCCTATTAGCTACATCTTCACTAATGTCTTCGTCATCTTGGATGTTTTTATATGCATTCAAAAAGTACATTTTGGGATAAATAGTGGGTTCTAGTTTTAATTTGTTGAGGCTGGGGAGAATTAAACTATGCACTAAGGAGCTGGTCACTACTAGGAGTCTAGGCCAGAAGAGCTCCTTATATGTGCATACATTGAGTTACCCAGCTCTGTGTGAATAGAGGCATGCCCCATTATCCACATATGAGCGCGTTAAAATGACAGGACAGATTCACACATGCCTACATTATTCACAATACTACTTTTGTTTTTTGATGAAACCATATGATTGCTACCAAATATAAAAGCACTGCTGAATTTTGTTCTGGGGTCATATATGCATTACAAGGCTGGCTTCATGTTACCAAGTTAAAAAATCAGTCAATTTAATGTTGTAATGGAATTCCTTGTTTATGAAATTACACCGCCATTATGCTGTTTTGGAGCTCATTTTTGTTTTACTGTTGTCAAACTGACTTCAGATAAGAGATGAACTTCGCAAGGAAACTCTGCAACTTGCCAGTGAGTTTTCAACTTCCTTTTACTACGTTTCCCTTAATGTCATATGTTTTGATAATTTTTTAGTAGAACTAATTCTGGCAGGCCAATTCTAAATTCTAAATTCTTAATTCACATTCAATAGGGGAAAACTTGGAGAAGGAACCGCAGATTACAGAGCTTCAGAACCAAGTGAGGTTCTTGGATTATATAAGCTCACATAGTTGTTCATTTATATCATCTCAATGACCCTTCTACTTATTTTCCTCCATTCATGCATTTACAGTGTAGGATAATCCGGACATCTGAGTTGGCTACTGCTCAGGAAAAACTGAATGAGCTAGAAAGACAGAAAGAAGAGATTTTGAGGGCCTACTCCCCTGCATCCCTTCTACAAAGGCTTCAAGGTAGATGGCAATGATAATTTGAGTCACCAGGTTTCGGACTTAGTTCATGTTGATATCTGATGTGAGCAATGCATTTCTTATTTTCAGAGGGAATGAACCAGACAGAAGTAGAGTCTGAGACCCTGCACCAGCAACTCCTTGATAGAGAGACCGATCTTGGAAGTTTTGTGCAGAAGTTCAAGAGGCTGCGGACCACTTATCACAAGCGAGCAATCGTCCATCTTGCAGCTAAAACCTCTTCGACCGGGTGATTCACACTTGATTGTCCTGTCCATGTATACCTGAATATAGAAGGGATTGTATTACTATTTCATCATCTGAAATTTCGTATAGTTTTGATGCAATTTTAAATGTGTGAATTACCTGGTCCTTTGTTTTGGTTGTAAATTTTGATTTCTTTTTTTGGTTTTAATGTCTACTTTCTGATTCAACACTTTCACATCTATATCTGCTTGGCTGATCTGACCTTATGGTTGGAGTTCTCTTATGCAAACCACTATTTGCTTCACTGAAGTAATTATGCCGCCTTGCATGAACTCGAGACGCCTCCGGGATAAGTACCCGAGTTGAGGCGGGATAGACAACTGCCAAATGCACCGAGTTGAGGCAGAAGTAGCCGCGTTGGCAACCCACCTCACCATTTTGCGGTAGCAAAAGAAGCTGCTACCAGTTTTATTAATCTAACCTCAACGTAGTTTTGTTTAAGGTTCAAACATCTTTTGTCAACACAATTCATATTTCTACAATTTTGAAACTTAACTCATCTTTTTTTGGTAGGTCAAAATACAACACACTATCAAACGTGTCTATAATATAATGATCCAATTACGAATTCCTGGTGAAAAGAAAATACAATGGAATTAGGAAAGAAAATACAATGGAACTAAGAAAGAGAGTTTCAACAAATTGCTACTAGTTGCTTCCTTCTCCCTCCTGGTTTTCACTAGTGTCAGGTTTCTCACACATTGGAAGAGTGCAATAAAAAGGACCAAGTGTATATTTAACCAAATCGCGGAACACCGAGCTTGGCCGCTGGAGCTTAACCCCTGATTTTCCACTACCAAAGTTGGTGAAAATGTTGCAAACTGGATCTGGGGATGACACCAGCCTCACTGTACACAACTCTGGCTTGACTTCCTTGCCGTTCTTGTACTTGCTTATGGTAATGTCATATTCGCCTTGTTCGTCTGTCTCATCACTTCCATAATGTATTACTCGGTGTCTTTTGTCCATACATGTGATGGACACCTTAGAACCTGCAATATAATGGAAAAAGATCACAAATTTAGTCTATATGCACAAATGGGTGCATGGTGTAAACCACAGAGCAATAGCTCATGCGGTCATATATGTGGGTTTAAGGTGGATGATGTTATAGGCGGAAGTTCGAACCATCTAAGAGTATTTTCATGAGGTTTTCTTGGTTCCGTGAGCCTACCCACTTCCGGGGAGGGGTAATTAGAATCTTCATTTCTCTCGCATGAATTTCGATTCAGTCTTACCCATTGTTAGTTTGGTACGGGTTGTTTTGGTGGTCCAAGATTTGCACCCACCCAGCTATGAGGGCATTAGGAGCTTCATATCTGCCGCATGGGATTCGACCCATTTTTACCCGTCGTTAGTTTAATGTAGGCTATTTTGGATGACTCGAGTTTTACACCCAGCCAGCTATGGGTGGTTCCTCGATAACAAAAAATAAATAAATAAATAGAGGGTGCATGATGTATACCTTTAATGGGTTTGGAACCATGGATCCATTCATTGTAGCCCTGGTTGCAGTCCTGGCACAATACTTTGCCTCCTACATGGAAGAACTCCGGTTCCCCACCAGCAATAGCCAAATTGGTGCTTGTCAACCAGGCTGCTGCTACTATTAGCATTAACACTCTCGCTGCCATTTTTGTTTTCTTTGTATATCCAGAATCAGGTGGAGATGAAATGTGTATATATAGGAGAATATATGCATATGTATATATATATATATATATAGGAAGCAGACTTTTGAGATAGGAGTCCTGGTCGTGGATAGGCACTACTTATGACGTGCAATCCATTTTGTGTTATAATTGTACTGATTGCAAATAAAATATGACTATATATAAGATTGAGAATCTTCACTTATTTTTTTAATTAAATACTTACAATTATCTTTTGAAAAACACATATTTTTGAAAATATCCCACAATTATAATGGCTTATATTTTAAATGTTTTATGAATTGACCGATAATCGAACAAATCGATCGATTATTTTTAAAAAAATACATATTTCTTTGAGAACCAACCAATCGACCAATTAAATTCA
This sequence comes from Tripterygium wilfordii, assembly GCF_013401445.1. Classification (NCBI taxonomy): domain Eukaryota; kingdom Viridiplantae; phylum Streptophyta; class Magnoliopsida; order Celastrales; family Celastraceae; genus Tripterygium; species Tripterygium wilfordii. The sequence continues at coordinate 11,523,811 of NC_052236.1, read as the reverse complement.
GGTGTAAACTATCGATTATCAT